>NC_072442.2:14189375-15580000 GCF_028878055.3 Symphalangus syndactylus | reverse complement strand
TTTTGTCAAGGGGTTAAAGGACTATTTTGGTGCATATTTCTTCTTTCTTTTTTTTTTTTTTTTTGAGACAGAGTCTTGCTCTGTCACCCAGGCTAGAGTGCAGTCGCGTGATCTTGGTTCACTGCAGCTGCCACCTCCTAGGCTCAAGCCATTCTCCTGCCTCAGCCTCCCAGGTGGCTGAGATTACCGGTGCACGTGACCACACTGGCTGATTTTTGTATTTATAGTAGAGATAGGGTTTGACCGTGTTGGCCAGGGTGGTCTCAAACTCCTAACTTCAGGTGATCCACCCACCTTGGCCTCCCAAAGTGCTGGGATTACAGGTGTGAGCCACCACGCCCGACCAGTGCGTATTTCAGTCAGATCTAAGTGACCTCTATGACTCCAGACAAAATCTCACTGAGCTCTTGCTTTTTCATACGTATAGTGAAAGCACAGGTTTTAAGGTCCCTTTCTTCTCTAAAGTGTTATGCATCTTTGTCAAGGGGGATGGGAAATGACTGTTGTCTCCATTCTCTTCACTTGTCCTTAAACAGAGCTCACTCTACTCTGGATGAGGACCTGAAAAGATGGCTGCAGCCACCTGAGGAGAGCATGGAGCTACAAGACCTTCCCAAGGGCTCTGAAAGGTTATTGTTCCCCAAGAGGGAATCCTTTTCTTCTTTTTCAGGAAGTGGGGCTAGGTTTTAGACTTCTTGGAGAATGAATGCCTGGTGATAGCATTACATTGATTTAGATAAGCCAGCCCTGACTCCACCTGTCTGCACTCATATTTGCCCCTCTTCTTCTGACCACCCACAGTACTCAAGATATTGATTAGCAGATTCATATCAGTATAGACAGAGGCTTCTAAGTTTGCTGTATCTTGGCCCTGCTACCTTTGACATTTTCATCAGTCATTTGAATTAAATCGGAAAAGGCATGCTTATCAAATTTTTAGATAACACAAATCTAGGAATGAATGCTGATGTGATGAGTGATAGACTGAGGATTCAAAATCATCTTGACAGGTGGAAATGTTAGATTCTGTAAAAGATAAAGATCAAAGATCCAAAATTACAGAATGTGTGAGACCTGGTCTAATTGGAGAAGTTTTCATGAGAAGCTTCTGCTCACTATAATTTTACTGAGGGCAAGAAGTATGTCTTATTTTTGTATGCCCAGTAATGAGCCATGCATCTTCAGACATGATGAGAAGTCAAGAAGTTCTTCCTGAGGAAGGCATGGGCAATGACTCTGTGAGGACTGTTTGATGAAGTGCTGAAAAGGTCAATGCAGCATTGATGCTGGATATATAGAAATGTACTGTCCAGATGACGGTAATGTGCTGTTTAGAGGAGTCCTAGGACACATGTGGGGCTCCATTCTGGGTATCAAATTTTAAAAGGCATATTAACAAACACAAGAGTGTGGCCACAGAACAGTCAGAGGTCTGGAAACCATGTCATATGAGAACAGCTGAAGGAGCTGAGAAGCTCAGCCTGAGAAGAGCAGATGGAATGGAGAATTCGATAGCTGCCCTCAAATACCTGAAATATTGCAAAGTGAAGAGAGTCAGCTTACTTCTCTGCCCTAGAAGACTGATTAGTGACTAGAAATTGCAGAGTAACAGATTTTTATTCAATAAAGCACAAACCTAATAGCCACAGCTATCTGATAAAGGGAAACAGCTGCCTGCCTTTACACTTACTTTAGTAGTGGTTACTGCTGCTCAGGCAGTGGCTGGATGATTCCCTGTCTTGGGTATTTGAATGGGGGCGGAAGATAACCCAAAGGCCTCCTCCAACTCTTGAGCCTATGATTCTATTAGTGGGAAAATATTAAGCAGGGAAAAAATCCCTTTTCACTCTAGCTGGCTTTATTTTCTGTCTCATTTTACATATTTTGTTTTGACTATCCACCAAATGAAAACAGAAGAATCCCTAAACAATGTTATTTTGGTTCAACCAGCATCCACCGAGCACCGACAATGTCCAAAGCAACGTGCTAGGGGCTAGAGGTACCACAAAGAGGGATAAGATGGCTTCGCTGCCTATAAGGAGTTTCCAGTTGGGTCGGGGGGATGGTTTCTGCTTAATAGATTGACAAACATGGTCTTAAATTTTGAGGTACTTAAATTATTTACATATTTCACTTAGGAGAGAGTTTCGGGAAATGAAGATAAGATGATAAAATAAATGATGGTTTTGAAAGGGACACCAATCAAAACTTAAGTAAAATGCCTTTTTTTTCCTTTGAAGCAATGTAGCATAGTGGTTGAAAGCAGAGTCTAAGGCAGACTGAGTCTGAAGTCAGATTCTAGTTCTAGGAATTATTAGGTGTGTAATTTAACTTCTCTGTGCCTCAGTTTCCTCATTGCTTAATGGGGATGGCAGTGGTAACTACCTTATATAGTTATGGGAGTTAAATGAGTTAAATTATAGCACTTAATCCAATGCCTGGCCCGTAGAGAACACTCTTGTTAGTGCTAGCTATTATATGTTTTTTTTTTGTTTTTTTGTTTTTTGTTTTGAGTACAGTCCTGTTTTCTTGGCTGTTGTGTATATGTTTTGATTCCCTAAATAATTGTTGTTACAGGGAGACAAATATCAAAGATCAAGAAGTTGGTGAAGAGAAAAGAAAAAGGGAAGATAGCATCACACCAGAGAGAAGGAAATCAGAGAGTGTTTTAGGGACTTCTGAAGAAGGTATGAATTAATGTGTATTTATAATGTAGTCTGTAGTCCTTGGGCTTTGACGTGCTTCAAAGTTATTTAGAAATGTTTCCCAGATGCTATATATAATCCTCCTACCTTTGATAATTTATTTTTCCCTGCAGTTCAGCCCAGGTTTTCTGTTAATTGCCAATCATAGCTTTATCACAAAAACAGTAATAACATCCAATTTTATTTCCAAAGCAAGCTTTTGCCCAGTCTCATCATCATTTTCTTGCACATTGTCTGGAGAGACGTTTTGCTGCTTCTTTTTTTTTTAGACAGTTTCGCTCTTGTTGCCCAGCCTGGAGTGCAATGGCACGATCTCGGCTCATCGCAGCCTCTGCCTCCTGGGTTCAAGTGATTCCCCTGCCTCAGCCTCCCAAGTAGCTGAGATTACAGGTGGATGCCACCACGCCCAGCTAATTTTTGTATTTTTAGTAGAGACAGGGTTTCATCAGGTTGGCCAGGATGGTCTTGATCTCTTGACCTCAGGTGATCTGCCTGCCTCAGCCTCCCAAAGTGCTGTGATTACAGGCGTGAGCCACCGCACCCGGCTGATGTTTTGCTTCTAATTGTCCAATGTCTTCAAAAGAGTTTTAAATTTAGCTCACATAGATGCTTCAAAATCCAGTAAGAAATCATATTTTATGGAATTTAAATGGAGTCTACAAGTAATGTGAAAATTATAAATTAACCTTAATTTTAAAACTATTTTGATAGATCTTGAAGGCTTCTGATATGCCCTTTACAATGATGCTGTCCCATATTTAAGTTCTTCCTACTCAGGAAAGTAAGAGACATTAACTCTTTCAGATCATCTGGTATTCCTTTTATCCCTTCCTGATTTCCTTCTCATTCTCCCCATGTCTGCCCTGCTTTGTGCCCCAGAATGCTGACCCTAGTGGACTGCATCTCCTGGGCCTCCTGTTTGCCAATGACAGGCCCCAGCAGAAGATTAGTGGGGCTAGAGAGAATTTGGTGTATTACTTTGCCTCCCTGCTTACTTCAGCACCTTGTACCTGGTAGAAGTGGTATCCCTCCACAAGTGCAGCTTCTGTAGGCAGCCCATTATTCCCAATTCCAGCTCTCATTAAGCTCTAGTAACTGACCTCTCATCTCCAACACTCAGTTCCTTCAGACTTAGGCTTCCCACTGCTGCTAATCACTGGATGCCTTGACATTCCTTGTTTGTTCCCTTAACTCTAAATAAACCTCTGTATGCAGTCACTTCATTAAGGATCTTCATTTGAGGCTGGGCGCAGTGGCTTACACCTGTAACCCCCGCACTTTGGGAGGCCGAGGCGGGCGGATCACGAGGTCAGGAGATCGAGACCATCCTGGCTAACACAGTGAAACCCCGTCTCTACTAAAAATACAAAAAATTAGCCGGGCGTGGTGGCGGGTGCCTGTAGTCCCAGCTACTCGGGAGGCTGAGGCAGGAGAATCGCTTGAACCCCGGGGGGCGGAGCCTGCAGTGAGCCGAGATCGCGCCACTGCACTCCAGCCTGGGCGACAGCGAGACTCTGTCTAAAAAAAAAAAAAAAAAAGGACCAGCCATGGGTACATTCTGTTTCCTCCAGAACCCTGACTGCACAGGGCCCAGAACATGTAGGCATTTAGCTATTAATAGGATTGATTTCACTGAGAAGATAATACAGGGACTTTGTGAATTAGTGTCATTAGTGCCCGTTGCTGTGGCAGAAAACTATAGAATGTTAGGAGGGGAAGCCCATTAACTGTGTTTTTAGAAAGAGTCTATCTGGCAGAATATAACAACCATTGTAGGTAAAACAGTCTACCCTAAATTAGAGGGAGCACTAATATGGATACTGGCACCCTTTGACCTAGAAATTAATCATGTTGTTTTTTCCTTCCTCTTATATTTCATCAAGATGAACAAAAACCCTGTTTTTGGAAGCGACTAGGTTGGTCCTCATCATGCAGGTAATGAGATATCAGATGTTTGTAGATCAAAAGTCATGTTTATAGACAACAGAAGCAGACTTAAAAACATTTACCAGTGTCTAAATACACATTAATGACAAAGACTTGAATTTAGACAAAGTTTAAATTTTTAAAATGTTAAATTTTAAATTTAAAAATGCTCAATTTTTAAAATGTTAGTGTTTATAGTTAATTAAAATATAAAGTGAAATTAATGCCAACTTTGATTCAATAAGTGATAGAGTCAGCATAAGAACAGTTTTAGGCCAGGCACGGTGGCTCATGCCTGTAATCCCAGCACTTTGGGAGGCTGAGGCGGGCAGATCACCTGAGGTCAGGAGTTCGAGACCAGCCTGGCCAACATGGTGAAACCCCGTCTCTACTAAAAATACAAATATTAGCTGGGCACGGTGGCAGACGCTTGTAATCCCAGCTACTCAGGAAGCTGAGGCAGGACAGTTGCTTAAACCCGGAAGGCAGAGGTTGCAGTGAGCCGAGATCACGCCATTGCACTCCACCTGGGGGACAAGAGCAAGACTCCGTCTCAAAAAAAAAAAAAAAAAAAAAGAACAGTTTTTAATATGGAGAGAATACAGAAGATGCTGCTGTCAATTGCTCCATAGTCATTTTGCATTTCCATGACACACTGTTGGCCATAATCACCCTTGATTATAAAGACCAAAATCCCTTTCCCTTGAATTTAATTGAGTAGAAAGAGGATGTGGTTTGTGTCTTTAAAAAACATACACGCCAACTCAAAACTTCCTTTTTTGTTCTTTAAAAAACATGTGCATAGGATAATCGTGCTGGATCAGAGTGACTTGGCAGACTGACTGGAATTGGATCATAGATGGACTCCTGGCCTGAGTTTGTGTGTCCTGGTTGTAAGCTCCTTTCTTCTCTTTCTGCTTCAGTTGCTATCAGGGCAGCAATTCCAGTTCTGTAAGTCCCACTTTGTTCAGCTGCCACAATAGACATCATCGTTTGGCCCTCTCTGTTAGCAGCACATTCAACCATTTGTTTTCAGTCAGATTTCTGAAAAGTGAGAGGTAGTTTTGATTGTAAAAATTTTTGGTTGTGCCTAGAATGGCTTTGGTTTTGTTGATGTTAATTTTCAAAAACTTTAACTCTTGTTATATAATAAAATGTTTAATTTTAATAATAGATTTCACTGTGTAAGATATATTTCTGAATTTGAGTTATTGGGAGTTGGGGGGAGAACTGCCACCCAAAGAGGCTTCAATTTCTGACAAATATGCAGCTACTGCTACCACCCATTATACATACTGGTACCAGTCATCTGTGTCTCATAACAGAACTACAGCCCATCCAGTTGGCTGAGAGTGCCATATTCCCATTCCAGCTAGAATTGGCTCACACAATCAAAGTACAGGTAGTGGCCAGATGTGGTGGCTGACGTCTACAATCTTAGCACTTTGGGAGGCCAAGGTGGGAGGATTGCTTGAGCCCAGGAATTCGAGACTGGCCTAGGTAACAGAGGGAGTTCCCTGTCACTATAAAAAATATAAAAATTAGCCAGACACGATGGTGCATGTCTATAGTCCTAGGTACTTGCAAGGCTGAGGTGGGATGATCACTCGAGCCCAAGAGGTTGAGGCTGCAGTGAGCCGTGATTACAACACTGCACTCCAGCTTGGGTGCAGAGTGAGACCCTGTCTCAAAAAAAAAAAGTAAGTACAGGTAGCAGTAAAGTCCTAAGATAGTTTGAACTCGTTAAGGTGAACAGATATTATCTCCATATATTTTGTATTGTACCACTAAGATCATAGCATTGTCTCTAATTTAGCCTGTTGTGACCACTGGCCAGATGCATATGTGCAGGTTTTTTTTTTTTTTTTTTTTGGAGACAGAGTCGCTCTGTCACCCAGGCTTGAGTACAGTGGCGTGATCTTGGCTCACTGCAACACCACCTCCCAGGTTCAAGCGATTCCCCTGCCTCAGCCTCCTGAGTAGCTGGGACTACAGGCGCATGCCACCACACCCGGCTAATTTTTTGTATCTTTAGTAGAGATGGGGTTTCACCATGTTAGCCAGGATGATCTCAATCTCCTGACCTCATGATCCACCTGCCTCGGCCTCCCAAAGTGCTGGGATTATAGGCCTGAGGCCTGGCCATGCAGATTTTTTATATACCTTCATCTACCTCCAGTTTGGAATCTTCGTAATGAATAAAAACATTTTACTTTCTTTTTTTTTTTTGAGACAGAGTCTCACTCTGTTGCCCAGACTGGAGTGCAGTGGCACCGTCTTAGCTCACTACAACCTCTGCCTCCTGGGTTCAAGTGATTCTTGTGCCTCAGGCTCCTGGGTAGCTGGGATTACAGGTGTGCACTACCACAGTGCACACTACCACACCCAGCTAATTTTTGTATTTTCAGTAGAGACGGGTTTCACCATGTTGGCCAGGCTGGTCTCAAACTCCTGACCTCAAATGATCTGCCTGCCTCGGCCTCCCAAAGTGCTGGGATTACAAGTGTGAGCCACTGTGCCTGGCCATGAATAAAAACATTTTCTTAGAAGCTATGTGCTGTTGTGCGGTACTAGCCAGCTAACATGTTACTATTCTGTCTTGGTGAGTAAATGGTAGGTCTTTTGTTTGTGAAAACTGAATAGTTCTTGTTGTAGATGGTTATATTCATACTTCTTTGCACTCAGAAATTTTAGCCTGCACAGATAAAATGAGAAGGTATAAATCTATTTGACCATCTTAAAGTAAGGAAACAGTTGCTTGCTATTGTAACCAGAGGAAAACCACTGGAAAACAAATTAGTTTATAAATAATACTAGGTGAAGAAAAGTTGGGTTTTCTTAGAGGCAGGATCTCGCTTTGTTGCCTAGGCTGGAGTGCAGTGGCACGATAATGGTTCACTGCAGCCTTGAACTCCTGGGCTCAAGCGATCCTTCCACCTCAGCCTCCCAAGTAGTTGGGACTACAGGCATGGGCCACCACACCTGGCTATTTTTTTTTTTTTTTTTGAGATAGAGTCTCGCTGTTGTCACCTGGACTGGAGTGCAATGGCATGATCTCGGCTCACTGCAACCTCTGCCTCCCGGGTTCCAGCAATTCTTCTGCCTCAGCCTCCCAAGTATCTGGGATTACAGGCACCTGCCACCACACCTGGTGAATTTTTGTATTTTTAGTAGAGATGGAGTTTCACCATGTTGCTCAGGCTGGTTTCGAACTCCTGACCTCAGGTGATCCACCCGCCTTGTCCTCCCAAAGTGCTGGGATTACAGGTGTGAACCACTGCGCCTGGACTTTTTTTTGAGTAGAGATAGTCTCCCTATGTTGCCAGGCTGGTCTCAAACTCCTGGGTCAAGTGATCCTCCTGCCTCGGCTTCCCAAAGTGCTGGGATTACAGGTGCAAGCCACTGCTCCTGGCCTAGGTGAAGACACTTTAAAGGATACAGGGATTTAAAATACACCATCTTCCTCTCAAAAAACATACTCTAATTGATGAGACAAAACCAACATATGTACAAATGTAAGGACCAATAGCAGACATATCATGATAAATGATGAGCTATATTATTACAGCATTAATTATTAGTATTCATAAAGGCTACAAGTCCTAGTGTACAAGTTCCTGCTGATACGGATTGTAATCTCCTTTATTCAGACTAGACTCTTCTGTCTGGCCATTGACTGTAATATTGGCCAATATTAACGATTATGTTGGCAGGTGTTATTTATTGGTTACAGAGCAACTATGATGTGCCAGTTACGTTATATACATTAATCCTTTTCTTGCACATAGCAGTCCCACTGTGTTTCTTTCTTTTTTTTTTTTCTTTTTTTGAGATGGAGTCTCGCTCTGTCACCCAGGCTGGAGTGTAATGACACAATCTCGGCTCACTGCAATCTCCACCTCCCGGTTCAAGCAGTTCTCTCACCTCAGCCTCTGGAGTAGTTGGGATTACAGGTGCGCGCCAGCAGGCCCAGCTAATTTTTGTATTTTTAGTAGAGATGGGGTTTCACCATGTTGGCCAGGCTGGTCTCGAACTCCTGACCTCAAGTGATCTGCCTGCCTGGGCCTCCCAAAGTGCCAGGATTACAGGCATGAGCCAACGCGCCCGGCTACTGTGTTTCTTTAGTATGCTTCTTCTCCCACTCTCATCATCTATTTCAGACTTCCATCCCTCACTTTGCATAAACTCAACAGATGACTTTACCTTCAACTTTACAGAAAAAATGGAAGCCATCGGGTGGGAATGAACTCGGCTGCCTGCCACCAAACCAAAACTACTAACACAGCCACATCTATCTGTGTAGAACAGAACAACAGTTGTCGGTGAAGCAGTCTGCCCTGCACTAGAGATGGACTTATTCTACACCTATTCTTTTCACTTTCCTTCCTGTTATACTGAGGGAGGTGTCCCTCTTCCTGTTCTACTGAAGGAGGTGTCCCTCTTCCTGTTTTGGCCAATACCATCTTTTATCCACTCAGGGTTATCCTTCCCAGCTTATAATTTCTCTTTTCAGTAGCTTCAACCCACCCCTCATTTTTTTTGAGACAGAGTTTCACCATGTTGCCCAAGCTGGACTCAAACTCCTGGGCTCGAGTAATCCTCCTACCTCAGTTTCCCAAGGTGCTGGGACTACAGGCTGTTGTCACTGAGCCTGGCTTCTTTTCTTTTCATCAGCATTAACACACTTGGATTTTCCTAACTTTAAAAAGTGTTTCCTGGATCTCACCTACTTTTCCAGCTACTGTCTCATCTCTCTCCTCACATTGCAACAGGAGTTCTTGAGAGAGTTGTCTACACCTGCTATCTTCAGTGCTTCACCTCCCAGTAGCTCCTCAGCCCATTAGAATCTGAATTCTACTCCTTCCATTCTCTAGCAGTCATTAAGATCACAGTGACTCGGCCGGGTGCTCATGCCTGTAATCCCAGCACTTTGGAAGACCAAGGTGGATGAATCACCTGAGGTCAGGAGTTTGAGATCAGTCTGGCCAACACGGCAAAATCCTGTTTCTACCAAAAATACAAAAAAATGAGCTGGGTGTGGTGGTGCATGCCTGTAATCCCAGCTACTCAGGAGGCTGAGGCAGGAGGATCGCTTTAACCCGGGAGATGGAGGTTGCAGTGAGCTGAGATCCTGCCACTGCACTCCAGCCTGAGCAACAGAGCTTGACAGTGTCTTTAAAAAAAAAAATCACAGCGACTCTTACTCCTAAATCTGATGGACACTTTGGCCTCCTTGTCATTTGCTCTTTGCCTATTCCCTTGGCTTTCCTGATGTCACACACTGGTTTTCCTTCTATCTCTCTTGATTACTCCACCTCAGCCTCCTTTGGAGGTTCCACCTCTATCTTTTGTCACTGCAAGTTCTTCTCCTAAGAGACCTTGTTGACTCCCATGGCTTCAGTTAGCATCTATATATACACTGACAGCTCCCAGATTTGTACTGTAGTCTAGGACTAGATTTCTCTTCCTAGCTCATATTACTACCCATATATTTGATGTCTCCACTTGGACTGAACTCATAGTCTTAACTTTCTCCACCTCCAGCATTCCCCTTCCAATCAGTGATATTGCTGTCCAGTCAGCCACTCAAACCAGAAAATTACAAATTTTACAGGAGTCCTCTTGACTCTCCTCCCATTCCTTTACTCCTTACATAAAATCAATCAGGCTGGGTGCTTTGGCTCATATCTGTAATCCTAGCACTTTGAGAGGCCTAGGTGGGGGGATTGCTTGAGGCCAGGAGTTTGAGACCAACCTGGTCAACATAGCAAGACCCTGTTTCTATAAAATATTTAAAAATTAGCCAGGTGTGGTGGCATGCACCTGTAGTCCTAGCTACTCGAGAGGCTGAGACAAGAGGATTGCCTGACCCTAAGAGTTCAATGCTGCAGTGACCCATGATTGTGCTACTGTACTCTAACCTGGGCAACAGAGCAAGACACTGTCTCAAAAAAAAAAAAAAAATCAATCATTGGCAAGGCACAGTGGTGCACACCTGTAGTTCCAGCTATTCAAGAGGCCTCTAAAATCTATGTCTTTTATGCCCATTTCTTTCCGTTTCTATTGCCACTACACTAATCCAGACTATAATTAATTCCTCCCTGGACCATTGCAACAGGCTCCTGAAGTGGCTGCTTCCATCCAGTCTCACGTTCAACAGATCTTTTTTGAATGACTCCTATGTTCCATGCACTACTTTAGGTGCTGGGGTGATCGCGAACAAAGCAGAGTCCCTGCCATCCTGGAGTTAAATGAACAAATGGTAAATGCTAGGAAGAAAATAAATAGGTTACAGTGATCATTGGGTCGGGGAGCAACTTAACATTAGCTAGGGCTCTTCAAGGGAAAGTTGCTCTGAAGAAGTGGCCCTTGATCTCTGATTGGAATGATGAGAAGGAGCCAGTCTTGTGACTCTGGGAGATGAACATGCAGCAAGGGAATGGCAAGTGCAAAGGCCCCACAGGAAACACCAAATTAGAGCAGCAGAAGGCCAGTGTGGTGGAGGAGAGTAATCTGGGGGGGAGGCTGGTAGAGTAGAATAACCTGTAGGGAGGCTGATAGGAGATGAAGTGAGGCTGGAGACTGAGCAGGGGAATTACAGACCATGGCAAAAAGTGGAAATCCAGTGGAAGGTTCTAAGTAAGGGGACAGAGTGGGGTAAAACAAACTGAGTTACATTTTTTTAAAGATTTCTTTAATTCTCTTCTCTAATTTTTTCTCTACAATGATCTTTTTAACATGAAAAAAATAATTGTTTTATTTTCTTGTTAAGATCTTTGCCCATAGCTCTTAGAGATAACTGGATTCCTCTCAGTTCTTCAAATACATCATGGCACATGCTGTTCTCCCTGCCCAGAATGTCCTTCCTCATAGGTACCTCATTGTTCGGTTCTTAATTTACTTACACTTCACTTCCTCAGGGAGTTTTCCTGAAGTCTATGAACCTTAGACTAGGTTAGGGCCCTCTGTAAGATACTCGCATTTTTCCTTGCCTGCCCTCTCCCTGCCAACACACATAACCACAATTTTTTTTTTTTTCTCTGAGATGAAATCTCGCTCTGCCACCTAGGGTTGAGTGCAGTGGCGCGATCTCGGCTCACTGCAACCTCCGCCTCCCAGGTTCAAGCGATTCTTCTGTCTCAGCCTCCCAAGTAGCTGGAACCACATGTGCATGCCACCACACCCAGCTAATTTTTCATACTTTTAGTAGAGATGGGGCTTCACTGTGTTAGCCAGGATAGTCTTGATCTCCTGACCTCATGATCTGCCAGCCTTGGCCTCCCAAAGTGCTGGGATTACAGGCGTGAGCCACCATGCCCAGCCCGTATCCACATTTTTATTTCATAGCATGTAGCACCCTTAAAAGCCAACAGAATGTTCTACCACCACCTGTGGTACATACAACTGTTAAGTTCCACAAGGCCAGGGATCATGTCTGGGTCGTTCATTGAGTTATCCCCAGCTCCTGGCACAGAACCTGCACATATCAGGTGCTCAACAAATATTTGGTAACTGAGTATTTTTAATCCTCACAATAACCCTAGAAGTTGGATATTATTATCACTAATTACAAAAGAAGAGACTACCCAAAGAGGGTTCCATGACCTTCCCAAGATCATACTAAACATTAATTTGCATACTTACAGTAAAACACAGTAGCTTATGTTGGGGTGTCAGACAAGCAAGCCCTGCCTCAGCCCTTCCACCAACAGCTTATCCTGAGATGATAGTTTAAGAGTGCCCTAAGCAAAGTTTCAGGATTGTGAATGAACCAAGGGCCAACTTCAAGTTAAAACTCATTGCTATGGTTTGAATGTTTATCCTCTCGAAACTCAGGTTGAAACTGAATCCCAGTGCAAGAGTATTAGGAAGTGGGCCTTCAAGAGGTTATTGGGTCATGAGCGCTCAATCCTCTTGAATGTATTAACCCATTAAAGGGTTATCATGGAAGTTGACTAGTTATAAAAGCCACTTTGGTTCTCTCTTGTGAGCCCCTTTTGCCCTGTGAAGGCTTCTACCATGTTATGATGCAATAAAAAGAGGCCATCACCAGATGTGGCCTCTCGACCTTGGACTTCCCAGCATCCAGAATTGTAAGAAATACAATGTTTTCTTTTTTTTTTTTTCCTTTCTTTTCTTTTCTTTTTTTTTTTTTTTAAGACAGAGTCTCACTCTGTCATCCAGGCTGGAGTGCAGTGGCACTATCTTGGCTCACTGCAACCTCCACCTCCCAGGTTCAAGTGATTCTACCTCAGCCTGCTAAGTAGCTGGGATTACAGATGTGTGCCACCATGCCTGGCCAGTTTTTGTATTTGTAGTAGAGACAGGGTTTCACTATACTGGCCAGGCTGGTCTCAAACTCCTGACCTCAAGTGATCCGCTTGCCTCGGCCTCCCAAAGTGCTGGGATTACAGGCATGAGCCACCGCACCTGGCCAAATGCATCCTTTTATTGCTCATACAGGGCAGATAGCTCTCCCTGCCATCCCCCAACTGGATGTGCTACTACCATAGTCCAAGTTGGTTAGGGGCAGGTCTCCTGACTCCTACATTTCTTCTTCTTCTTTTTTTTTTTTTAAGAAATGACCCAGTCTTAGGTTTCTATTATAACAACAGAAAGCAGACTGACACTGTGATGACACGTCCTTTATGAACCTCATCCCAATCTCCATTTCTATTCTATGGGTTTTGTGCCAGGTTTTTAGAATGTACTAAGTCCTACAAGATGAGAAAGCAGAGAGAATATGTAGCAAGTTCTAGACCCATAGATGATTTATAAACATTGGTTCACTGTTGAATGAAATTACTAGAGTACCCTTGGAAAGTTTGGATTATTAGAAGTTTTCAGAATAAAGCCAGGCACAGTGGCTCATGCCTGTAATCCCAGCACTCTGGGAGGCAAAGTCAGGTGGATCACCTGAGGTCAGCAGTTCGAAACCAGCCTGGTCAACATGGTGAAACCCCCCTCTCTACTAAAAATACAAAAATCAACTGGGCGTGGTGGTGCACATCTGTATCCTAGCTACTCAGAAGGCTGAGGCAGAAGAATTGCTTGAACCCGGGAGACAGAGGTTGGAGTGAGCCTAGATCGTGCCACTGCACTCCAGCCTGGGCAATAGAGTGAGATTCCATCTCAAAAAAAAAAAAGAAATTTTTGGAATAAATTTCAATTGCTCTTTTCCAAATACATTACTGTTGGCTCCTTTCTGAATGCTATTGGTAATGTTATGTACTCGTATATGTTGGTATTAGAAGTGGGTTATAGTGAGGTGCCCCTCAAGAGCTCAGAAATAAGTTGTTCCTGTGGGAGTTAAATAAATAAAATCCACTCTCCTACTGAATACTACTAATTGTATAGTAGAGTAAAATTAAAGGACTTTTAATAAATGCATGGTCGAAAACAATGCTGCAAAAGAAGAGTAAGGAGAAGGGAGTTGTCCTACCATATATTAAGGTGTAGTATAAAGCTGCAATAAACAGTATGGCATTGGCATAAAAATGGTAAGAATTATAGAACATAATAGAGAGTTTCTAGCCTGGGCAACATAGTGAGACCACATCTTTACAAAAAATTTAAAAATTAGCTGGGTGCGGTGGCACACACCTGTGGTCCCAGCTACTCAGGAGGCTGAGATGGGAGGATCACTTGAGCCCAGGAGGTTGAGGCCACAGTAAGCTGTGTTCACACCATCACACTCCAGCCTGGGTGACAGAGCAAGGTCCTGTCTCAACCCAAAAAACCCAAATAGTCCAAAAAACATACCAAAGTATAAAGTTTGGGAATTAAGAATGTAAAACTTCTTTACTGCAAATAATGTCTGGACAAGGATAAAGTCGACAAACTAGGTGGAAATAATTGCAATATATTGGATAAACAAAAAGTTTATATCCCTAATACACAAAGAGTTCTAATAACCTGTAAGAAAAAGACAAACACCTTAATAGAAAAATAGACAAAGAACAATTCGCAAAAGAAGCTGTACAGACAGCCAATTAGCATATTAAAAGATGTTCAGTTTAACTTGTAATCAAAGAAATGCAAATTAAAACACAGTTGTTTTTCACCTCACTGATTGTGGAGGACAAGTATTGATAATATCTAAGGTTGCTGAGAGTATGGGGAAACAGACATCTTCATTCACTGTGTTGGGGGTATAAATTGGTACTACCTCTCTGGAGGATATTTGTCAGTATGTATTTTAAATGTGACTACTTTTTGACCCAGAAACTCCATTTAGACCAGTATGACACAGATTCTATTGTACATATGAATCACCTGAGGGTCTTGTTAAGATACTGATTCTGACTAAGTAGGTCTGAGGTGGGGCCCAAGCTCCTGCATTTCTAACAAGCTCCCAGGTGGTGCTAATGACGCTGGTCCGTGGACTACACTTTGAATAGAGAGGATTTAGAGAACTTTATACCCTGGTTGCACATTAGAACCATCTGAGGCATTTAAAAAAATACTGGTGCTCAAGCCTTACCCCCAAATTATCTGATTCATTTTGTCTGAGGTGGAGCATGAGTTTTGAAAGATCTCCAGGTGATTCTAATGTGCAGCCACGATTTAGAACTATTGTCCTAAGGAGAAAATTGGACTATACACAAATATATATTTATAGAAATGTATGTTTATTGCAACATTGTTTATAATATTGAAAAATTAGAAACAACCCAAATGAGGTGGGCTACTCAGTAGGCTGAGGCAGGAGAATCACTTGAGTCCAGAAGCTTCAAGGCTTTAGTGTGCTGTGCTCAGGCCTATGAACAGACACTGCACTCCAGCCTGGGCACCATAGCAAGAAAAAAAAGAAACAACCTAACGTCCAGCAGTAAGGGACTCATTTGAAACATTCTGGAACAACCATAAGTGGATTAATTAGAAATTACATCATAGATATAGATTTATTGACAGAAAGGTATTCATAACATGTTATGGAATAATGCTAGTACTAGGATGCTGGGAAGTTTATAATAAGACTATGTAAATTTATAAATAAATGTCTACATATGGTAAATGCATAGAAAGAGATGTGGAAAGATGCTTATTAAAATAGTAAAGGGGTCCTCTTAGGTGATTTCAACTCTTTATGATTATTTGTAAAGCTGTTTTCTAATTTTTAAAAATATTCATTTATTTGTTTGCTAGAGATGGGGTCTCACCATGTTGCCCAGGCTGGTCTCGAACTTTTGAGCTAAAGTGATCCACCCACCTCAGCCTCCCAAAGCGTTGGGATTACAGGCTGGGCCACTGCACCTAGCCAAAGCTGCTTTCATTTTGGGGAATAGAAAGGGTTTAGAAATACTTAAAATTGGTTGGGCACGGTGGCTCATGCCTGTAATCCCAGCACTTTAGGAAGCTGAGGTGGGTGGATTATCTGAGGTCAGGAGTTTGACAGGAGCCTGACTAACATGGTGAAACCCCATCTCTACTAAAATACAAGAAAATCAGCTAGGCGTGGTGGTATGCACCTGTAATCCCAGCTACTCGGGAGGCTGAGGCAGGAGAATTGCTTGAACCTAGGAGGCAGAGGTTGCAGTGAGCTGAGATTGTGCCACTGCACTCCAGCCTGGGCAACAGAGTGAGACTCCATCTCAAAAACAAAAGAAAAAAGAAATACTTATAACTTAGGCCAAGTGCGGTGGTTTACACGTGTAATCCCAGCACTTTGGGAGGCCGAGGCGTGTGGATCACTTGAAGTCAGGAGTTTGAGACTAACTTGGCTAACATGGCGAAATCCCATCTCTACTAAAAATAACAAAAATTAGCCAGGCATGTTGGTGTGTGCCTGTAATCCCAGCTACCTGGGAGGCTAAGGCATGAAAATTGCTTGAACCCAGGAGGTGGAGGCTGCAGTGAGCCAAGATCATGTCAGGGCACTCCAGCCTGGGTTACAGAGCAAGATCCTGTCTAAACAAAAATAAAATATTTAAAACTTAAATCAATGGGAGGCAGGAGTAGAATGTCACAATTAATAGCTAAACCTAATCAATTTTATTATAGTTCATTTGAGGAAAAACTTAACAGAAGAGAATTGTCAGTGTAGAGCATAGAAAAATGAAGCTGGGGCTGGGCGCGGTGGCTCATCCCTGTAATCCCAACACTTTGGGAGGCTGAGGCGGGCGGATCACCTGAGGTCGGGAGTTTGAGACCAGCCTGACCAACATGGAGAAACCTCGTCTCTAGTAAAAATACAAAATTAACCCGGTGTGGTGGTGCATGCCTGTAATCCCAGCTACTTGGGAGGCTGAGGCAGGAGAATCGCTTGAACCCGGGAGGTTGCAGTGAGCCAAGATCGTGCCATTGCACTCCAGCCTGGGCAACAGCCTGGGCGGAGTTTATTTGAAACTCCACCTCAAATAAAAAAAAAAAGAAAAATGAAGCTGACCATCCTATAATCTCAATGACCCTTCAGAGTTCATAATAGAATATTGGATATGGTAGAGTCTATGTCTAAAAGAGAGAATGAGAGAAAGAGCATGTGAAAGGGAGAGAAAGGTGACAGAGTCTCCTCCAAAATGGTCATCCAAATTGGAAAGTCACTTTTTAAGAGAGAACCAGAGTCCAGCTGATTGGATAGCTGACAGGATCATGAGAAAGGACATTAACATTTGTTGTGTGACACCCATGTACCAGGCAGTGGTTTCCAGGTGAAGAAACCAAGTCCCAGGGAAGTCAGGTAATTTCTCCTAGATGCACCTCTAGTCATTTATGATGGAAACCAATGATTAACTCCAAATTCCTTCTTTCTTTTTTTTTTTTTTTTTTTTTTTTTTTTTTTTTTGAGATAGAGTCTTGCTCTGTCACCCAGGCTGGAGTGCAGTGGCACGATCTCAGCTCACTGCAGCCTCCGCCTCCCAGGTTCCAGCGATTCTCCTGCCTCAGCCTCATGGGTAGCTGGGATCACAGGCACGCACCACCACGCCTGGCTAATATTTGCATTTTTAGTAGAGATGGGGTTTCACCATGTTGGCCGGGCTGATCTCAAACTCCTGACCTCAGGTGATCCACCTGCCTCAGCCTCCCAAAGTGCTGGAATTACAGGTGTGAGCCACTGCACCAGCCCAAATCCCTTTTATTTTTTTATTTATATATATTTTTTGAGATGGAGTTTTGCTCTTGTCACCCAGGCTGGAATACAGTGGCTCAATCTCAGCTCACTGCAACCTACAACTCCCAGGTTCAAGCGATTCTCCTGTCTCAGCCTCCCGAGTAGCTGGGATTACAGGTGCCTGCCACCATGCCTGGCTAATTTTTTGTATTTTTAGTAAAGATGAGGTTTTATGCTGGCCATGCTGGCCTCAAACTCCTGACCTCAGGCAATCCACCCACCTCGGTCTCCCAAAGTGCTTGGATTACAGACATGAGCCACTGCACATGGCAAATCCCTTTTATTAATAAAACACTAAACTCTCCTGGACCAAGAATGTGAGAATTTTATTATTTGAGCAACCTGGATTTTTACCCCAGGAGCAATGAAACAATCCATGAGACCTGGAAAAAGCTGAAGCTCTCTCTCTCTCTCTTTTTTTTTTTTTTACTTGTATACAGTAGGGTTTCAAACAAAATTGGGGCAACTTTGTACTTTGTACCTTATTAAAATGGGCTAACACAGCGTGTTTGGTTTGACCTTGTCTTCATAGGATCTTCTGGCTGATTCCTTCTCTGGATGAGTCCTGAGAATTTCTAGAATCTTGGGAGAATAAAGGAGGGTCTGGAGCCTTCTCTATATACAAGGAAATCCTAGTTTTGTTAAAAACTTGCCAAAGGCTTGGTGATATAACTCCAAAGATAAATCCACAGATTCCTTTCAGGTACTTCTTTGGGATTCTGTGAAGAATTGTGACTGTACACTAGGATGTCTAATAGGAAGGAAGCTCCTTCCTTTATGACATCACCAGACAGAGAGGTAGCTAAGGGGACTATTTGAGACACTCTTAGAACAACAGCCACTTTTGTGGGAGCCCAAGAACAGTAGCTTTAAAACAGAGTAAATATTCAGGCATCATTAGGATCCTGAATACAAGCCAGCTGGTAAAATATGGGATCTACTCAGAAGGGCACAATCTATCAGATGGTCAAGACAAATAAACCTGCGGCCAAGGTAGCGGTTTCAGCACAGAGAGGGTCTGAGGTTACTACAAACACATCCCCTCAGCAGGGACATGGGTATATTCTTGCCTCAAGCCATCGAAGTGCTGCAGTTTCCCTGAACCCTTCCCACCGAAGATCAGAAGCTGCACATCCCACCACTCCCCATTCGGCATCAGACTATCCTCGATCTGTCTCCCTCCAGTCAGGACCTGGACACTATGCAGTACCCACTCCTCGGGGAACTGAGACTGGACCAAGAACAGAATCATCCCGCCGTTCCTCTCCTCATCTAAAGAGCCAGCAAACTCAGACACTGGCTTCCCATGCTTCAAGCAGACAACGGAATGTTAGTCTACCCAGAGAGGAAGCAGCACGAAGAGGCGGTGAGAACAAGTCAGGGAGCGAGGTCGGCCATCATGGTTCATCAATCCCAGATGCCAAATCTACTCGTCGGTTGAGTTTTCAAGACCAGAAGGATAACTTACAATCACAAATCTTAGAAGATGACCCACCATCCAAGGTCCAGAACCCCCAAGGAGTCAGAGTTCCCCGTAGGATTTTGTCTTACCCAAAGGATGAAGCAGTACAAACTGAGCCCATCCAAAGAATTACGACAACTAACGAGACCAGATCTCCAAGGAGTCCCTCTCTCCCAGAGCACAGAAGCAGCTGTGTCTCTGCAGACTATCAGACAGCCCAGAGAAGGGTCCCTGTAGAAGAATCAGAAACAGGTCCTTACGGTTCAATTCCTTCAAAACCCAAGGCCTTGTGTAGGAATATGAACTTGGACTCATCGCCCAAACTCTCTGTGCTTAAAGATTCTGATGGTGTACACCGAGTTTCTGCATGGGTAGACCCGGAGTCTCTTCACGAGTATTCTGTCTATCCTGAAACCAAGCCCTCCGCAAAGATCTTAGTATCATCACAGGTGGAGTCCAATGTGAGGGCCCCAATCCGAGGAAACAGCGAGGTTGGCCGCAGGGTCACCATCTCCCCAGGGGTACAGTCAGTAGAGCCAACTCACCATGTGACAGCTCGATCAGTGTCTGAGGGCTCCCACAAGTCATCCATGTTTGTCACTCCAGAGCCCATCTATAAACAGCAAACCCAAAAACCCCCAGAAACTACCTACATGTCCCAAGGACCTACACCCAGGTATCCAGAACTCTCGCAAAACCCCTCCATCCATGCAGAACTGGAACTGACCCCTCGGCCCTTGCCTCCTCGGTCCTTACCTAGGTATGGACCTGACTCCTCATGGTGGCCCTTGCTGAATCCTGAAGTTGAAACACCCCAAAGCCAGCCAACAACACCTGATTTTGAGCCTAAGTGTTCTCCTTCCCTAGATCTTTTATTGTCCGGTTTAAAAATAGACTCTAGCCCTTTCTGTGAGGATCTGAAGTTCCAGAGAGAGAAGGCAAGCCTATCATCACCATCACCACCAAAGGAGTTTCCAAGTTGGGCACTACTGAGTGAAGTGCCACCCAAGCACACCTGCAAACAACCCATTCAAAGGTTTAGTGCTTTCTTCCTGGGTATGTGAATAAGCAGACTGCCCAGGTGCAGCCCCAGTTTAGTGAGATGGGATGTTGGGGTGGGCAGGAAAGACCACCTCTTCATTCTGGGCCTAAGGGCTGCTCTCCTGCCAGTGCCAAAGCTAGTCCTATCCTTGAGCCTATTGCTCCATTCCTTCCCTGCCAGCTTCTCTGTGCTCCAAGCTAATGACATCAATGATGATGCTTGGGCCGGGCGACAGGCATTGACTCCTCCAGGCAACACTGCTTACCTTTTCAATTGAAGGTAGTAGAGAGGGGCTTGCAGGGTTGAAAGCTGCTTCCTGAGTGGGGATGAAGAACTGAGCTGGGTTGAGGGCTGGTAAGGGCTGTTAAATAGAATAAGAGCCTCGGGTAAATACTCTGGCTACAAAGTGGAGAGGGTGGGATGCAGATGAGCTGGGATTCCAGAAGGAGAAAGGCATTCACAGTGGCACAGAGAGAGGGTGTGAAAAAGAGAAAGGGAGAGTGGGAATATGATATATAGTCCTAGGCTGGAGGAGCTTCTTGGAGAGGACCAAGGTCTGAGGGCACCTTTGGGTGGAGAAATGTGGAGCTAGAAAGGGAGCTGCAAGTAGTGGAGAGTGGGATGTGCATCCCACAGAGAGAAGAAAAGCAACCATCTCTCTGTTACTTTCAGATGTCTCTGAGGAAATGTACAATCGTGTCATCTGGTGGCTAAAAGGTCTGTGCTTTTCCCTCCTATGGGCCCACTGTGGGAGCTTGGGGGATGGGAGGACAGGTGAGGAGTGGCATCTATGTATCTACAGAGCTGGGTCGTTTAGGAGATAAATGCTGGGATTTTGACCTGAAGAAGCAGAGGAACTTCTCATCTTGCTGAAAATTTCACCATTAGAGTCATTTCTTTAGGGCTTGGAACCTTTTCCATTTTCAAGTCTCCTTTTAACAGGAAGTTACTTCTGGAATGGAGAATAATTTAAGCCTCATGGCCTTTTCAGCTTAGTTGATCAGCTATCACATGATTTTAAAAAATACACCAAAGCAAACTGCCTGCTTCACAGTCTTGCTCAGAGTTGACTTCACGCTAATTCAGGCTGGGGGCTCTTCTCATGTGTTTCTCTGGTTCCTCAGAACCCTCCTCATGCCCCCACTTTACCACCTGGGGTACTTATTGGTGCTGCCCAGGCAGGATCTTCAGAGATGTCTGGGCCTCCCCCTTGAGGCCATCAGTGTGTCTTGCAGCTCTAGAATCCTTAAGAGAAGTGTCCCCAGGCCTTGTGACCTCCACTCCCTTTATACTCTTGGCCTCTCTGGGGGCAGGGGAGGGTGGGGACCAGACCTCACGGAGTAAATCTTGGCAGCAGGGACTTCTTGCTGTGAGCATTGTGGCCCAAAATATACTCCAGCCCTATGAGCATGACAGAGGCCAGGGCTATGGATAAAGCAGTTCCTGGGGAGGAGAGAGCCCTGGGAATGCCGTCCAATCCCAACCAGCATGAACCCTCCTAGTGATGGTCAGCAAAGAGCAGAGAAGGGCAGTCCTGCTCCTCAGAGGGAGCAAAGCTCTATAAAATAGGGGCATAGTAAAGTACAAACTCGAGTTATCTAACTGGATTTGGGCCCTGGGTCCACTATTTTCTGACTGTGACCTTGGGTAAGTTATTTTACCTCTCCAAGCCTCAGTTTCCTCATCTGTTACTGAGAATAATGGCTCCCTCTTAGGGTTATTGTGAGGATTATTACAAGCTATTACCAATAAAACACCTAGCATGGTGCTTGGCAACAGTGAGCACTCAGTAAATACTAGCTGCTGTTATTTGGGCCACTTGCACTGGGAAGGGATTGGGCCAGGTTTGCCCAAGTCCACTGGGCATCTTTAGTAAATTTCTCTTTTTCCCCTCCTATTGGCACTCTCTGAATTCCATTTGCTGCCCCGGGGAATGCCTGGCTTCTACTCTGTTATGACAGATGAGGAGGTAAGAATGCTCCTGGGAGGTTACTCCCAGTCTTCCTGGGCCCACCCCACAATCCAAATCCATCTCCTGTCCTATGTCCTATAATGGGAGTGGGCATGGAGGGAGACAGAGCTGCTCCCTATGGTTGGGCAGATTGTTCACTGCACAAGAGCACCTGGTAGAGGGGGCAAGTGGGGGGCTGAAATCTAACCTGTTTTCCATTTGCCAAGCTGTGCACCTGTGGGGCCGCATCTCCCCAGAGGGGGATTTGCACAAAAGCACTGTATGAGCTAGTTGCAGTCCTAGAAAGAACAGAGACCTTTTGGCAGATGATGAATCTTGCCAAGTGCTCTGTGGGAAGACTGTCTAGGTAGCCGTTGGATCAGTCCCCACCTGGTTCTCCTCTTTTCAGCTTGGGGCATTCCAGAAAGGGGTCGCTTTTTTGGGTTACACACTATTTGGGTCCTCAACTTGGAAAAACTCAAGGTGGACTCTGCTTTTGTCCACCTTGTGGACAGCAGTCCTGTGTCCTGATTTTGGCAGTGTCCTGATTTCGCTGCATTGTTCCCATAAGTACTTTGGCTATTCTTGGCCCATGTTTGATAAGATGGTCAAAGCTCTTCCTACTTCCATTATTTTCTCTTGCCATATTTCTCTATTACCCAAAGCCTAGCAATGGCCTCTAATGGGTCCCATTCATAGGCTGACTCAGGGTGGACAGTTGGCCACAGATAGAAAACAAATGAGTGCATAGTGGGAGTCAGCCTAAGCTCAGATAATGGAACAGCTGAAGGGGAGGTGACCAGAAACAAGGCTGCCACCTCCCACTGCCATGGGTTCTTATCCAACCTCATGCCCTGAGCTCAGCTGTAGGTGGGAGTGGCTACTTTCAGAAATTATCTCCATGCAAGACAGTAAGTCCCTCCCTCCCTTTCTCCGTTCCTTCCTTCCTTCCTCTCTCCCTCCCTCCCTTCCTTCCATAAACAATTTTTATTCAGTTGCCTAGCACTCTGCTAGGCACTTTTAGGGGAAGAATTGAAGCTTCACAGCACACATATTCCTTGGTCTTGAGAAACTTGCCATGTGGTTGGGGAGATAAAACACAGACAGGAAACATTTAAACAACAATATGAAATAGTTTGTGCTCAAATGTCAAAATAGATGGAACAGACTGAGTAAGTGCTCTTGGAGGGCCTTAGGAGAGAGGGAGTCCGCAGGGAGATGGGTAGGGGATCAGGTTATGCCCTCCTTCCCAAAGCCAGGGGATGGTGGTGTCTTAGCTAGCCTTTTGCTCACCCCTAGATGCAAATCTGTACTTTTGGGAAGGAGTTAATATTTCCCTTCCATCAAGATTTGATGTTTTTGACTGAGCAGGCTCCTCCCTGTTCTCCCCCACCTTCACCCCCTTTTTCTGTGCATCATGTTTTAGTTTAGGAAGTCAAAAGCCTTGGCAACAGGATGGTTCCTTCCTAAAATAGCTCTTATCCTGTCTCGATAATTACAGCTCTCCAGCCCTGTTCAGCAGCAGAGCTGCTCCCCAGAAGCCAAGAAAAGAAGGCTCCCAGGCAGCTGGGCTGCTGGTCTTCTCTGGCTCTCTGGAGGTAGGATGGCATGGAGGTGGGCCAGGTGCTCTCTAATGCATGAGAGAGCTAGGCTCTCCCCGGCCTGTCCCTCAGCTGGCATGGCCCCATGCAGCCTCAGGATGGAGACGCTGTGGTGCTGGTGTCCAAGGCCTCTGACTCCTCTGATCTGGGAATGGTTGACCATAGAGTCTGTTCCAGATTCCATTCCTGGCAGGAATTCTCTGGTGGCCTGGCCATGATACCTGGCTTGTGGGAGGCATCATGTTTGTTGTTGAGCTTCACAAGCCTCTCTGGGTGAACAGCTGGGGATGGTGCCTGATTCAGCCCATCTCTTTCTTTTAAGTGTCAGTCCCTTCCCAAATGGCCCCTCAAAGCCCTTTTGTCTAAGGAATGGGGTGGACAGATGCTTCTCATCCTTGGACTGGGACATTAGGGGCTGGAGTCTCCCCAGAGGAGGTTGTGCTGGACTGAGGGAAGCATTCCTGATGGGGTTTTTTTGGGATCAGAACTAGCAAAAGCTCAAGAGGAAGGTCCTGAGGGTGCCCTAATGGGTTACTGGGGGCTGCCTTCTCACACAGCCCTGGGGAGTTCCTGGAAATAAAGCAGTTCTGATGGGAGGGGCTGCAATGCCTTTGATGGACAGGGTGCATTAGCCCCAAGATCCTGTGTCCTCAAGGCATCTGACCTACTCATCCTTAAATGTGACTTCTCAGGCTGTCATAGGGCAAGGTGGTTTACTCTCTGCTCTATCAATTATGCAAGAAACCAACTCTGGAAAATAGGCCAGGAATCAGAGGAGGCCATCTCACTGATACTTAAGGCAGACCTCAGTGTCTTTTGGGTGACATGTCATGTGACCCCTAAGGGATGGGATGATCAGCCTCCTGTTGACTTCTGAATCACAGGGACATTTTGCTAAGGTTGGCTTCCTTTACAAAGTGAAATCCAAAGCCTCTGAGGAACTCAGGGAGTTTCCACATTCATGAGGATGTTCACAGAATCCTAGGTCATGGGCTGTGTGAAAGGAAACCTCCCTCGCTTTTTTTTAAAGTGTTCTATTGCCCAGGCTAGAGTGCAGTGGTGAGATCAATAGCTCACTGTAATCTCGAATTCCTGGGCTCAAGTGATCCTCCTGCTTCAGTCTCCTGAGTAGTTGGGACTATGGGCACCAACCACTGCACCTGGCATTTCTCTTGCTTTGGGTAGAGGCTCGTAGTTGAGAAGAAAGAGAGTTGTTGAAAGAATGGAGCAGAACTGCTGAAAACAGGGCAGGGCATCTTGGGAGGCTTTTTTTTTTTTTTGAGACAGAGTCTTGCTCTGTCGCCTGGGCTGGAGTGCAATGGCGCGATCTCGGCTCACTGCAACCTCTGCCTCCCGGGTTCAAGTGATTCTCTTGCCTCAGCCTCCTGAGTAGCTGGGATTACAGGTGCCCGCCACCACGCCCAGCTAGTTTTTGTATTTTTAGTGGAGACGGGGTTTCACCAAGTTGGTCAGGCTGGTCTCGGACTCCTGAACTTGTGATCTGCCCACCTCGGCCTCCCAAAGTGCTGGAATTACAGGCATGAGTCACCACGCCCGGCCTTGGGAGGATTTTTATAGCAGTTTGACCGTTGTTGCACAGCTTCTTAGGAAGCAAGCATCTTACCCTGTCAGATGGCACCCTGTTCATTTCCAGCTACCATGGGCAGCCAATTCCAGAGCAGGATGGAAGGCTGGTGACCTCTGGCTAAGACTTGCTAATCTGGAGACAGGCTAAGTTGACCAACTCATCAGGGTTTGCCTGGGACTTTGCTGGTTTTAGCACTGAAAGTCCCATGTCTCAAGAACCCCCTCAGTCCTGGGCAGACCAGGACAGTTGGTCACCTAGTACAAGCTGTGGTGCAGTCTGCCTGGAAGCACAGAGGGGACAATGTCCTGGCTTCACAGTGAGACCTGGGCAGGTTACTCCCTCTGCCTATAAAATGGGGGCAGGAATATACGATGCTTTTCTCTCAGACTTGATAGCAGAGCTGAGGCCAGACTCCCTTAGTTCTTTGTTTTGCCCAGAATAATCCCACATAGGGAAGAATCTGCCACATCCATTGTGGACTTTTTGGTGTATTTTCAGAAGGTGTGTGGTGACTGAAACCCATCTCCAACATCATATCTTTCTGCAGAGTAGTTTGGTGCTGTTTGAAATGGTGGATTTTCCAAGTAACAAAAACAGTGGGCCTGGGTAGATTAGGGAGCTTGGCTTCAGAGGTCAGGCTGCATACTTGGGTGAGGAAGTAAATCTGTAACCCAGGAGCCACCCTGACAGGTGCTCAGCCAGAGGAAGGCTGTCCTGAGAGGCAGAAATGGCCATGTCCCCTCACCCTCCTCTGCTCAGCTGCCTTTGGCTCAGCTGCTGTTAGGGGAGCAGCAGGAGACAGCTGCACCTTGGGGGCTGAATGAAGCCTGGAGGAGGGGGACAGAATGTGAGGCAGTTCCTGAGGGAAGCTCAGGCTGACACTGTGGGTGTCGCTTCCTTGTCATACCCACTGCCGGCAAAGTCATCTAGTTCCAGGGGTCTCCACAGTGGCTGTTTCTGGGAATTTGGGTTGGTAGGTCTGAGACCAAGCACCAGCTTTCTAGAGATGGTGTCTAGCTGGAGAAGCTGACTCAACAGGTGGTGGCGGTTTGGTCATTCCAATGTCACTTTAATCTAAGGCATTACTCTGGTATTCTCTGTCCTCCCATCTCTCTACACCTATTACACATGCACACTCCAAATCCTTTGGAGGGAAGGCATTTGAAATAGTCACAGTTGGCAGTTACTGGTTTGATGTTGATAATTTTCTCATTAGTGGAGATAATAGCTACCATTCATTTAGTGATCATGTTAAGTGCATTAGTGGGTTTTCATAGTAACCTATGAGTGGATTTATTCTCCCTATTTCACAGATGAAGAAATTGAGGCTCAGTGTTTGTTCATCAAAGCTGGAAGCATTTTACGGAGCAGTCTGTCCCAGGGAGTCAACTATATAGTATAGAAACCCTTCTTCTATAGCCACGTCTCCCTGGAAAATACTTCTCAATATTTCAGCAGCACCTTTAGATATCAAGAATTGTGAAGGGAAAGGTTTTAGAGGGAGTAACATCTGTGTCTTTGCATGTGAACCACGGGGCTGGGAGGTGGGTGTGAGCTTGTGAGCAGCCAGGATGAAGGGCAAGTGAAGGGTCAATGAAGCACAGAGCCTCAAGGCTTGTCTGGGTTCTAAAATCAGAATGGAAAACTAATCAATGAGTCCTTTTAGTCAATCCATATTGATCAGCCATCTCCTGGGGGCAGAGGCCTGGACACCCAGACAAACATCACATCACATGTTTGCTGATTTGAAGTGAGCAGAGGTTAAAAGAAAAGACATACTCCCTGCCCTTGAGGAGCCTGTGGTGAATTTGGTAGAGAAAAGTATACAGATGGGTCACTTGAAAGGGTGTGGACATCAAAGGACAAAGCAAAGTCCAGTGAAATGAGTCAGCAAAGCTTCCAGCATGGAGGCATATGGAGGGTAAAAGCCAGGGAGAGACAGATTTTGGCTCAGTATAGTGAAGACTTTGGTAACTTGGCTGCCCAAAGGTTGAAGGGCAGTTGTTAGAATCAGTGAATTTTTGGCCATCGGAGGTAGGTATTCGAGCAGAGGCTGGGAAGGCAGGGGAGCCTTCAGACATCTGGTGAGTAGTCACATTAGGAGGTTTGTAAGTCCCTTCTAACCCTGAGCTCCTATGGCCCTGCCCTGCTCATGGAGGGTGTTGGAAGGACTGTCTGCCCTATCAGAGTGGCTGGCTTCTAGCACCCTGCCAGCTCTGGAAGTGCCCCTCTTTGCAGCCATTCAGCAGGTGCCAGGAAACACAGTGTTCCCCAGCCTTGCCACCCACACGTTATGCCTGCCCCCAGGATCATGGGACATGTGGCAGCAGCTGGGGGAAGATTTGGGCTTAATGTATTTTGGTTTATTGCCTTTGTCCACCACAGACCTTGTTGGACAGACTTGCTGAGGTTTCCTTGAAAGACACAACCCAGTGATAGCCTTTGGTCCAAGGACTCTCTGACTGTATCATCAGTGACTCATCTATCTCACTGGGGAAGGGATGTACAATTAGTTCTTGTGCCACTTTAGGGAAACTTAGCTACTGAGAGGCAGAAGTGGCCATTGCTAGTCATGCAGATCTGAAATCCTGATTTCCTGTGGTAATTGCTCTTTATTATTGGCTCTGAACCTGGGCCCTGGGATGGCCCACATGCAGCCTCCTTGCTTAGGTCCTGTGCCACACAACCTGCACCTATGGGTGGGCAGGAAAGACCTAGTGGAGGGGGCCAGGACATATCATGTTGGCCTGACCTGAGCAACGGAGCCCAAGACAGCAGGCTAGAGCTATGGTGGCTGAGCTGAGTTTCCCAGCTAGACACTCCCCTAGACACTTGGCTCAGATACCGTGCCCTAGCAGTGCCTGGGGAGTTGTATTGTAGTCAAGGCCATCAATGCCTGGTGGGATGTTGAATTTTGAGGGAGTACTAGCGCTCCAAAAGCTAAGCCATGCTGAAGCAGAGTTGGCCAGGCCACCTGCTGGCTGGAGATGAGGAAGAGCACTCGGTAAATTGCCAGTGACTCACGCAAGGGCTGCTGTATCTTGGCCCTGCAGGTATTAGACCCTGCCTCCATCACACAGAATGTAAGAGCTAGAGTTGGGAGAAGTCCAGTCTTCTCTTTCAGTGGGGTAAACAGAGGCCCAGAGAGGGCAAGGGACTTTCAGGCAGTGAGATAATAGCCAAGTTGGCATGGGACTTGTGCCCAGGCCAAGTTCTCTCAGAGCTCTCCGAATGCTGCAGTAGGTTAGCATGCAGGGCTTGTGCAGGTGGGATGGCTCAAAGTCAGTCTTCAGCTTTTATTTCACCCAGCATGCCTCATGTTAGGCCTGTGGTACAGTGATTAGAAAGAGATCAGATCCCAATATTCTTGGCTTAGAGCTAAGTTCCATGGTCCCAGGACTTGCTTGGGGCCTCACTTTCCTCAAGGCAAGCTGGTACCAACCTGCCTCAGGACACACAGGGCCCTCTGGAGCTTGGGCAGCAGGTGCCAGAGAAGAGCTGGGATTCCAGCCACAGCTGAGGATGAGCTGGTTGGGCTGCCTTTTGAGATGTGTCTGTGTCCACACTTGGAATTCAGCTGAGGCCGCGGGGAGGGGCATGTTATAATAGAGGAAAACAAGGGTTTCTGCTGGGGCCTGTCTTCCCTGATGTAGGCTTTCTCCTCACCCCAGGCCACAGGACTCTGGAAGCACGCAAGAGGTATTCTCAGAGTGCATATATGAGTACTGGAGGCCCAGGGCTTTGAACAGTGGGGCTTTGTATAGCCCAAGCTTGACATTTGGGGCTGATGGTAGCAGCAGCTGCTGCTTCTGCAGACTTCCAACTGCCATTGGTTTCTCTCTTTATGTCTGTTTTCTTGAGTACAGCTTCGGATCCCCTGATCTACCCCAGGTCTTTTCTGGGAGCCTCTCTGTACCTTTAGAGGTTCCCTTTCAGGGAAGCCAATCTGCTGCCCCCATCCTACACGTCCTCCCCCTTCACTCAGATCCTGGGCCCTCTCCTGAATCACTGCATGGCCAACCTTTCTCCAGCACCTCCTGCTGCTGCCTTGTTCTCTTATCTTCCTCCAAGGCCTATAGTAGCATACAGCATATCCTCCTTCCCCCACTGCATCCACTTTTAGAAGGCCAGAGCTGTAAGGAAGCTTAGAAATCATCTAGTTTAATCCCCTCATTTTCAGGTATGGAAATTGAGACCCTGACAGGTGAAGTAAGTTGCTCAAGGCCACCCAGCTAGGAAGGTTTCTCCTCAACCTGCTGGCTCATGAACACCCTGCCATCTTCCAGTCCACCAGTGCCAAACAGCCAATAACATCTCCAGTAGCAGCCCCATTGTTTTTCTCAGCCTGATCTTACCTGCTGCCCCAGGCCCTCTTCCCTCTCCTGGCTGAGTTCTGACTGGTCCCAACCACTGCTACTGGTTCACAGGTCAGACTGAAATACAGCAGGCAGGCCTCTGGCACTTCTACCAACAGAGAGGGCCGTGCCTGTGGGTCTCAGTTTTGTCCAGAGTGTATTCAAGCAGAAGCCAGTCAGCCTGCCATTGAGAGAGGGGTCTTGGACGGGTCAGGAAGGGACATGCTTCTGGAAACTTCCACAGGAGCCTGACCAGCTCAGACCCTACTTAGCTCAGGGAATCCCTCACCAACACCCCACTCACCAAGCATCTGCCTTCCCCTAGCTGCTGCTCTGACCCTTCTGAGCCTCTAATGCCTCTAAAGCTTCTGGGCATCTGTCCCCTTGGCATCTCACCTGCTTGTCAGAGGAAGAGTGGCCCAGCTGGGCCTGGGTCACGCTTGGGTTGGCCTCTCCTGAGGCCCTCCCCACTGTCCTCAGCCACAGGCAAGGCTCTACCGCCCTGTTAAAGCCACTCAGCCTCTCCCTTCTATCCTTCCAGCAGATGATCCCTGGATAATTTGTGCAGCAAATCCTCTTTAGTCTGTAATCTGGGGTACTGCACGAAGGGAACCTGCCTCTAACCTGCCCCTTCACAGCTCGGGTGGAGGTGGAGAATATCTGACATTCCCCTTCAGGAGGTGTAGTGATCAGTAACTTGGGCATCAGCAGGCTTCACTTTGTGAAAACCTTGTTGAATCCCTGCGGTAACTAATGGTTTCTCTCCAACTCATGCAGCAACTCTCCATCCCTTCCAAAGGCGTCTCCTTCTGGGGATGTCAGGTGGGCCGTTCCTTTTTCTTTGGGAACCGGCTCAAGCCCCCGCGGTGCTTCTGGAGCTGAGTAAAAAAGAGCCAGATGTCCAGTGCAGCCCGGGGACGAGAAGCTGAGGCTCCCCGCTCTGTCCTGGGTGACTCTGCATACTCTGCGCATCCGGGGGTCGCGGGCTGCGAGGCCGGCCCCCAGCTGGGCACCCCGACCCGGTTCGCGCCGGCACCGCTAGCAGCTGAGGTACAGGCCCCGCCCCGGGGCCGACTCGCTCCGCCCCCGCCGCCGGGCCCCTCCCGCAGCGGTCCGCACTTGGGGAGGCGGGAGGGGGACGGCGGTGCGGCGAGGTCGGCGCGCAGCTCCGCCGCTGGTCGCTCGGGCGCTGTCCAGGCGGAGCCGGCCCCGCCCGGGCTGCAGCCATGGTAAGGCAGGCAGGCGGGCAGGCAGGCAGGCGGGCAGGCGGGCAGGCGGGCGGGCGGGCGGGCGCGGGGCAGGGCTGGGGTGCGCAGCGCCGGTCGCTCCCGGGCGGCTCCAAGGGGACCCGCGGCGCCGCGACCAAGGCTGTGCAGGGTGGGAGGCGCCGTCGCCGGCCCCCGGCACAGGCTGGCACTGCTGCCGGGCGGCGGTGCGTCGCTGCTCCCAAGTTTTTCCCTCTGAGCAGCCACGGAGTGGGCCCCGACCCCTGGGTGATGCCTGCGCTCTAGGACGAAGGGGTGGGTCCGTGCTGAGGGAGGTGCCCGCTGGTGGAGACGCGCATGTTGGGCTGGGGAAGGCACATCAGTGATAAGCGGAGGTGAGGGTCTCCATCCTCGCCTGGGTCAGCTTTTACCTGAGTAACCCCTCCTCACCCACCTACCCTGGGCACAGGGGCCAGCACCAACTTCATTTGGAAAACACAGAGGAGGCCCACAAACACTGCCTGCCTCCCCAGGAGGGATGGTGAGACGCTTGGCCCCTCCTTCCCTCAGCCCGACAAGGGGCAGTTCCTGGGCCTTTCCCAAAGGGACCCCTGAGGGGGGAGGCCCAGCCCACCATCCTACCCGGTGGAATTAGCTATATCCTTCTGCCCCCGGGACAGGAACCATGGGACAGCTTCCTCCCGCTGCATCTGCCCGCTCCCTCCCCACCAGCCAGGTCCCTCTGCAGTGTGTGGGGGTGGGGGCACCCATCCCTGCCACCTGCCTGTAGTGGGAAGAGAAAGAGTAACCCCAGCCAGCCTCCCTGGAGGTGCCTGGGTAGGAAGTTTTGATGCTTGGCTCTGAAGATGTCATCTCTTCTCCTAACATTGTTACCAGAGCCTGCCACAAATAACGTAAGGGTGTCAGGACCTCCAGGCCACACACCGTCCTCTCCTCCCAGTCTGGAAGCCCCACAGCCTTTGCCCTCTGCATTGGGGGACACAAACTGTTTATAGCAGTGGGGGATCCCTGACCAGCCTGTGGGGCGGGATGTTGGCTGTGGGCAGCCTCCAGAAGGGAGCTCCCTGGGCCCCCCGGGATCAGAAGCTTTCAGGTTTGGTAGGGCCAACCTTTTGGGCTCTTGTCTCTCAAGCTGTGTCCAGGCAGAGGCCCAAGCCTTGGCCAGGAAGTCTTGGTGACCCTGTGACCTTCCCCCAAGGGGGGTTCCTGAGAGAGGCCTGTCCTTATTCCTTTCCCCCACTTCTCCCCACATGGTGGATGGATGGACTGATTGTTCTAGGGATGGAAGCCTAGGGAAGCACTGATTGTCCCCAGTGCCAAGCCCAGCAGGGGCTAGAGGGGCTTTTTCTGCCACACACTAAGTTCAGTTCAGCTGAGGTCTTGGTGCTTTCGGCTTGTCTGAGGCCACACTGTTCTTCTCTAATTAAAGACACCCCCCACCCCAACCACCACCACCAAAGTCCCCATCCTCAGGCCCCTGCCCTCAAGCCAGCCAAGTTCTTAGGCTGTCTGGTTCAGATCAGACTCCTCTATGAGGGTCTCTTTGTCAAAGGAGGTCAGTGTCCTAGCTGCTTTGGGAATCAGTGGGGGAGACCTCCCCAACCCAGGTGCGCCAGGGGGGTTAAATTTACATGTGAAAAGAATGACAGGCCGACATTAATGACCATCCTGTGACTTGGGATGCACCTTCTCTTCTCAGGTTCAAAGCAGCTTAAGGTATCTATCATCTGGGAGTGCTCTCTCTCCCCAGCCTCCTTGGGAGGCAAGGAAGGGCCATTCACAACTGAACATTAAGGTCCTCAAATTAAGACACTATCCAGACTCACAAAAGATGTTTCCACCCAACAAGAAACAGTGGCCCCCTGACTCCTAGTTGAGTGCACACTTCCAACCAGGCCCTTTAATTTGTCTCCCACCTAAATGGCAGCTCTGAAGCTTCTGGGCTGCCAGCCTCCCATTGCCTTGAACCCGTGCTCCTCAGAGACCAAGTGCTAACAGCTCCCCTGTTGACGCTATGGAAGCCATGGAGTGATGCAGTTGATACAGGTTGCTATAAGTCAGAGGTCAGGTGTCCTAGGGTAAGGGGAGTCCCCGGAGCAAAGTCTCCTCTGTGGCTGGTGCTCCCTGCAGGGAAATTTAGGAGCAGGTTTCTGAAACAGTGATGTTCCCCACTGGAAAAAAAAAAACAAATGAACACTTGGGAAGAAGTGTGGGACCATTCCCACAAAAACCTATATCGGGGAGTATAGGACATCTCATCCTACTCCAGCACTGTTTAAAGTTAAGGTGAAAGAGAGGGACTGGGGGATTGAAATCCTTTGGGAATGGGTATCCTGGGTGGCTGTCCTCTTGTGCTGATGGGCCAGGTCACTTGGGGACAGCTCATAGTCCTCAGACAGGCCACAGTGTCCTTGGGGGTTAACAGGAGAGGTCAAATGGATCAAAAGCCTGTGCTGCAAACAGACATTGGGAGGTTGGTGCTGTGCCCACCAGGGTAGGCATCGGGCAGGCGTCATGGGGCAGCCAATCAGAGGAGGAGGGGACTGCAGAGGAACCAAGTGATCCTGCTGCAGCTGAGCTGTCCTTGGAGGGTGGGAGCCAAGGGAAGGGGAGGAGAAGAGGGGTGGGGAAGGACATTCCACAGGCTTTTTTGGCCCCTGCCAGAGACAGAAGGGGGTCAAAGAGAAAGGGAAAGGAGGAAGCCAGGAAGCCAGACAACGAGAGCATCAAAACAAGGCTGTTTCTGTGTGTGAGGAACTTTGCCTGGGAGATAAAATTAGACCTAGAGCTTGCTGACAGGGAGTCTGAAGCGTGGGACATGGACCGTTCACTGGGATGGCAAGGGAATTCTGTCCCTGAGGATAGGACAGAAGCTGGGGTAAGGTGCTGCTCTGGGAGATGGGTGGACATGACCTGTCTTCCCCCTGCCTTGGCTGGGTGGGATTGGGGCTCAAAGTCAGAAAATGATTTGGTCACTGGCAGAGCTGGGAGTGGGGATGGACAGGCAGGAGGCGAGGACCCTGGTGTCCTGACTCCTTGTCTAGAGCCCCTGTGGCCCCCTCCATGCGGATGAGCAGCCAGGGCTGGCAGAGATGAGGATGGTGCTGGGTTCCTGGAGGCTCTGCTGGAAGATCGTGGGGGCTAGGGATCTTCATTAGGGCCTTCCTTTCTCCCTTCCCTGCCCCTCCACTCAGTGCTCCTGGGAAACCAGGTGAAGCACAGCTTTCTCTCTCCCACCCTTGTCCTGACCCCCAGACCAACTGCTGGGTCATTGTGGATTTGTGCAGAGAGGCAGGATTTCCTGGAATTCCCCAGACTTATTAGCTGCCCGACAACAAGTCTGGCTGCCCCCAGTCCCACCCCTTCTCTGTTGCTATGTAATTAATTGTCTAAGCTGGGACACTTTTGAGAGTGAAAGGGCACAATTAATCATGATGCCAGGACAACAGGCATAGACTGGGATGTATGGTCACCACCGGACCTCACAAATATCATAGGTGAGAAAAGCCTTGGGTTAGGCTTGCCTCAGGATAGCCTCTTCTGGTCACCCAGCCTCCACCTGCTGGTTCCAGTTTTGGGCTAAGGGGCCTCTTTTCCTCCCTGCTGTCCAGGCGAGCACCGGAGACTATGGCTATAAGCAGGTGTGAAGACTTCAGAGGCAACAGCCTGGCAGTAGCTCCTAGCAGACTTTTCCCTCTAACCTCCCTATCTCAACCTCTTCCCTCTGGCATACACCTGGCAGTATGCATATCTGCCTCCCTCAATTCTTCCCTTTGCAGGAAGACTGTGGCCATCTTATCTTCCCCACTCTAGCTGGGACTCCACAGTGGTCTGGGGTAGTCCCCACTGGCTTGGCTAACCCTTAGAGAGTGAGTCAGCCTCTGCAGCCGGCCCTTGTCCATTGTCTGGGGGTGGCACGTGGGTATTGTGAGGCAGAGCTGAGCCCAGCACTGCCAGGCACCCCACGAAGGAGGCTGACCCCCAAAGGAGAGGAGAATCTTTAGGGTCTAGAGCTGACAATGAGAGTTGGGGGAAACAGTTCCTCTTCTGAGCTGGGGATGGAGTAGAACAGGCTTCTACAGAGGAGTCAGTCCATTCTCTGCCTTCCACTCCCTGTGGGTCATGGTTCAGGCCAGGCCCTCTCCTGCACTGCTGGCTCTGGGCAGAGGGGGTAAGGAGACAACTGAGGGTGTTTCCCCTTATATGTCCCTCACAGTTGGGGGCTGTCAGAAGCTCTGGAGGCCCAGCCTTCCCCAGGCTCTTCCATCCTCCCTCATTTGGTCTCTCCCAGCTGCCTTCCACCCACAGTCAGCATCCACTGGCGGTTTACTCTTCTCTCCCAGGGCCCAGGGTCAGATTTGGGTGTGGCTCAGTTTCTGGAGTAAGGGGTAGGATCAGCTATACTGAGCGCTGGGCAGTGAACCCTGGGAATTGAGCACTAGCAGTAGAATCTGTACCCCAGTCCCCCAGCTCACTGACCAGTAGTGACATGAGCTACAGAACCCCCTGCTGGTTGACCTGCCTGATGGAGGCAGCTTTCTTCTCTCCTGTCTACTTCCCTCATGTCCCTGCCCCATTCTGATGCGCTGTACTCTCCTTTTGGGTTTAATGCCTCTGTCTGCTCTATCTTAATCAGTCTGGCCTTACTTCCTGGCCTGAGACAGTCCCTGGCTAGGCCAGAACCCCAGGAAAGGCAGCCTCAAAAAACATGCTGCTGAGAAGGAGACCAGAACTGGAGTTCCTTAGTTCCCAAGAGCAGTTGCCAGGGCTCTGGGGGTGTCCAGGGCTCTTCCTGGACGCTGGGACCCTTCCTGGCATATTGGATTGGGGAGGCTTGTGAGCAGGTGAGGGAGGGATGGTGAGCACTTCCTCTGTCTTGGCTGCAGTTTCTTTCTCTTCTAACCACAAGTGCTTTCCCTTTCCCTCTTGCCTTCTCCTGTCTTCTGTCTCCTTCCTCATTCTTCCCTTCCGGCTCCCTTCCCGGCACCACCCATCTATTCCACCCACCCCGCTTCCCCCAGATCAAGCGTTTCCTGGAGGACACCACGGATGATGGAGAACTTAGCAAGTTCGTGAAGGATTTCTCAGGAAATGAGAGCTGCCACCCACCAGAGGCTAAGACCTGGGCATCCAGGCCCCAAGTCCCGGAGCCAAGGCCCCAGGCCCCGGACCTCTATGATGATGACCTGGAGTTCAGACCCCCCTCGTGGCCCCAGTCCTCTGACAACCAGCAGTACTTCTGTGCCCCAGCCCCTCTCAGCCCATCTGCCAGGCCCCGCAGCCCATGGGGCAAGCTTGATCCCTATGATTCCTCTGAGGTAGAGCCTCCAGCCCTGCCTTTGCCTTTCAGTGGGCTGCTGCAGGAAGACCAGGGGGCAGGGGGCAGGTAGCAGTGTGTGTGTGTGTGTGTGTGTGTGTGTGTGTGTGTGTGTGTGTATCTGGGACCTCTTTCAGTCCTGTGTCAGCCCTAGCTCCAAATATCTGCCCCCAAGGGCACTGGAAATTTGCAGTTTCAGCAAGGGCAGGAGGCCCAGCTGGTGGCCTCAGATGGGAACTCACAGAAGTCTGGCACTGACTGCTTTTTTAAGGCTGGGACAAAGGCCTGAAAGGGAGAGAAGATTGGCACTGGGTGCCGGGGCCCCTTTGGCTCCTCACCCTGATGCATTCTGCCTTCCTGTCTACTAGGATGACAAGGAGTATGTGGGCTTTGCAACCCTCCCCAACCAAGTCCACCGAAAGTCCGTGAAGAAAGGCTTTGACTTTACCCTCATGGTGGCAGGTAGAAAAGGGGCAGGGCTGGGTTGGGCAGGGTGTGTTTCAGGTGGGGATGGTGTGTGTGTCGGTGAGTGGGAAGGGAGTATAGGTCGGAGGGAGCAAGCAGCGAGTGGCTGTACTGTTTTGCAAAACAGCCAGGAGTCATTGGCCTGTGAGAGTGTATGTATGTGGGGTGGGGTGGGGGTGGGGGTACGAATTGGTTGCAAAGAGCCTCTGACCAACAGTTTCCTAGCATTTGCCTCTTTTTGTGTGACCTTGGGCAATCTCTTGCTCCCCCAAGCCAATCTCTGTGCTTCCTCCCAGCTCTAAAATGCTATAGTTTGGTTGGTCTAGTTCTGATTAGATAAGAAAGCAGTTCCCCCTAAACCTTGATCCAGTGAAGTTGCTTTTTGGCTATAGATCTTACCTTCTAATTTGGTGCCTCTGTCCTCTCTCCTCTCAGGAGAGTCTGGCCTGGGCAAATCCACACTTGTCAATAGCCTCTTCCTCACTGATCTGTACCGGGACCGGAAACTCCTTGGTGCTGAAGGTAAGGAAAAGAGAGGACAATCAGGCAGACTTGCCTTGGGAAATTAAACTCACTCCAGAGTCTGGGGGATAGGGCTCTCCCCCACATGCAGGAAACCATGGCCTTTTAGAGAGACTGACAGCAGCTCTCCATAGGCCTATCTGCCTGGCAGCCCACCAGCCAGCTCCCTAAAGATTTGGGTGCTGAAGCAGGGCAGAGACCAGAGTCTTGCTCTCTGAATGAGTCTCTGACCCCCAAGGATTCCAGGAATCCAAGAAAAAAACCGGGAGCAGAGAAGAGGCTGGGGCCAGAGCCAACAGCCACCGGCATTTCCTGTGTTGGGAAATGTACTCCTTGCTGGTTCCCAGAGAACAGTCCCCCAGGCAGCTTGGGAGTGGAGAAGTGGGCAGTGTGGATTAGGGAGTCTGGGCGACGAGGCTGGTTGGGGTGGGCGGTTCATCCGGACTGGGCAGGTCCCTGCGCTTGCCCTGGCCTCAGTTTTCCCCTTCTCCAGAGCGGATCATGCAAACTGTGGAGATCACTAAGCATGCAGTGGACATAGAAGAGAAGGGTGTGAGGCTGCGGCTCACCATTGTGGATACACCAGGTTTTGGGGATGCAGTCAACAACACAGAGTGGTATGTCTGACTAAGCACAATCCCAGCTGCCCCTGAGCCACCCTTCTCCATACACAGGTACACATGTAGGCCCAGATATATCCATACTTATCAGGAGGAAGCGGTCTATGACCTTGAGCATGTGACTTCCCTTACTGGACAGCCATCTCCTCCTTTATAAAGTAAGAAGGAAAGGATTGGAATAGATGATTTTTAATGTTCTTTCCAATTCTGCCCTATGATTCTATAACGGGGTAGGGACATAAGAAAGAAGAGGCTGAGGTGGAAGTATCACTTGAGGCCAGGAGTTCAAGGCCAGCCTGGGCAACATGGTGAGATCCCATCTCTACAAAAAGTTTTAAAAATTAGCTGGGCATGGTGGCATAAGCCTGTAGTCTCAGCTACTGGGGAGGCTGAGGCAGGAGAATCACTTGAGCTCAGGAGGTTGAGGTTGCAGTGAGCCGTGATTGCACCACTGCACTCTAGCCTGGAAGACAAAGCGAAACCTTCCAAAAAAAAAAAAAAAAAGATAAGAAAGAAGAGCCTTAAAAACAAACACATGTGAAGTGTGAGAACATGTAGCACAGAGTTGATTACATAGTAGATGCCAAATAAACTGTCACCCTTTTTCCTTTCACTAGCAACATTTTAGGTGCCCCACAGAATCTTGTTGAAGGGCTGGGCATGTATGGAGGGAGGGTAAAGGTGAGGAAGAATAGGCAAAGGGGAAAAATGGTGGAACTTTGTTTAAACTCCAGGCACCCTCTAGGCTACCTGCTGAAAGAAAAGCTGGCTTTACCACAACCCCCTATCATTCGGGCTTTTTTATTTTTTAGGCACTGGAGGGACCCCCCTGCAGCTAATGGTCAGTAGATCTGACCATTACCTCCAGCTTAGGTAATGGTCAGACCTAAGTGAGTAGATGAAGAGGGGAATGGATGAGATTGACAGGAGAAAAGGTGGTAGCTTTGATGAAGAAGTTAGGCAGGCAGTGCTAAGAGCCCTAGACAGAGAGTTCAAATCTTGATTGGCATTTAGTAACTTCATGATCTTGAGCAAATGATCTCCTTCAGTCAATTTACCTACTGTCTCTTACCTTCCATAATACTAATAATTTCATTTGCCAGGCACCTCACAGTTTAAAGTGCACCTCCATATATACTCATTTTGTTAGACATTTATTTAATTAAAATATACCAGACCTTGGCCAGGCGCGGTGGCTCACGCTTGTAATCCCAGCACTTTGGGAGGCCGAGGCAGGTGGATCACGAGGTCAGGAGATCGAGACCACGGTGAAACCCCGTCTCTACTAAAAATACAAAAAAAAATTAGCTGGGCGTGGTGGCAGGCGCCTGTAGTCCCAGCTACTCGGAGAGGCTGAGGCAGGAGAATGGCGTGAACCCGGGAGGCGGAGCTTGCAGTGAGCCGAGATTGCGCCACTGCACTCCAGCCTGGGCAACAGAGTGAGACTCCGTCTCAAAAAAAAAAAAAAAATATACCAGACCTTACCACCTCTCCAATTGATCTGAACATCACCTAACATGATGCATGCGCACTGAAAAGTGTAAAGGGCTATTTACAGCATACTCAGGAATTTTAACAATGATAGTTGCAGGACCAGCAACATAATTTGTTGGACCCAGTGAAAATGAAAATGTAGGGCCCCTTGTTCAAAATTTTTAAGAATTTCAACATGGCAACAGAGGAGCATCAAATCAACTAGAATGTATTGAGCACATACTAGATGTCCAGCTCATGCTGGACATTTTAAGGGATTCAGAACAAGCGTGAATGATTCCTATCCCTGACAGGCTTATAGTCAAGTGGCAACAGGGAAGCAGGGGAGGTGGGGGCAGTTCTCTAACATGTTTCAATCAGATAGCAACTTAAATTAGTAAATGGGTCAGGCAATGTGTAGTGGCAAGTGCACTGAGCTGTAGGGGCTCAGGTGGGTAGAGAATTTACTAGCTAAATGACCTACAGAAAATCCTTTTCCTTTCCCTTTCCTTTCCCTCTCCTTCCTCCTTTCTTCTTTGTTTTTTTTTTTTTTTTTTTTTTTTTTGAGACAGGTTCTTGCTCTGTTGCCCAGGCTGGAGTGCAGTGGCCTGATCACCCGCCTCCCAGGGCTCCCAGGGCTCCCAGGGCTCCCCGGGCTCAGGTTATCCTCCCACCTCAACCTCCCAAGTAGCTGGAAATACAGATGTATGGCACCACACCAAGCTAACTTTTTTGTATTTTTTGTAGAGATAGGGGTCTCGCTATGTTGCCTAGTCTGGTCTTGAACTCCTGGGCTCCAGTGATCCACCTACCTTGGCCTCCTAAAGTGCTAGGATTACAGGCATGAACTACCACACCTGGCCTGAAGCAAATCTGTTAGCTGCTCTGGATTTAATTTCTTCATGTGTGAAATGAGAGTGATGATGATCATAATGCATAATATCCACCTGTCAGGGCAGTGAGGATTAAACAAGATAATAGAAGAGCAAAGGATATGAAAATTGAGGTTCTTGGGGAAATTTATGTATTTATTTGTTTTGCTTTGTAGTGAAGAGAAGGGGAGAGCAGTGTGTATTGGTATAGTCAAAGGAGCCTTCGTGGAAGAGATGGTTCTTAGAGCCTTGAAGGATGCAGTGGGTTTGGAGAGGTAGAGGAAAGGTTAGAAACATATGAGCAAAGAGGCTCTGAGGTTACACTGGAAACCTGACTTAGGGTTTCCCTGGCTTCCAGTTGGTATTTGCCTGCAGCCACATTGCTATTCTTTTTTTCTTCTTCTTTTTTTTTTTTTTTTTTTTGTGACAGTCTGGCTCCATCGCCCAGGCTGGAGTGGTATGATCTTGGCTCACTGCAACCTCTGCCTCCTGGGTTCAAGCGATTCTTCTGCCTCGGACTCCTGAGTAGCTGGGACTACAGGTGCACACCACCATGCTCAGCTAATTTTTGTATTTTTAGTGGAGACGGGGTTTCACCATTTGGTCAGGGTGGTCTCAAACTCTTGACCTTAAGTAATCCACCTGCCTCGGCCTCCCAAAGTGCTGGGATTACAGGGGTGAGCCACCGTGCCCAGCCTATTCTTACTGCTTTGTTTGATCACCTGGGCCCTTTCCCTGTCATCAAGCTAGTATTTGTTAAACTTGCCTGAGTACTCAGTCTAATTTTGTATCAGGACACGTGAGATACACCCCTTCCCATTCAGGAATTTCCCTAAAGATTTATTAAAGTAAGCCAGAGAATAACAATGTCTTAAAAACACTGCTCAGGGAGTGGGCTACTTCTCTGTAGTCCCAGAGCTCACTAGGTGGCTCCCACTCTCACAGTTTCTCTGCTTGTCTGTCCCTGCCCCAGCTGGAAGCCTGTGGCAGAATACATTGATCAGCAGTTTGAGCAGTATTTCCGAGATGAGAGTGGCCTGAACCGAAAGAACATCCAAGACAACAGGGTGCACTGCTGCCTGTACTTCATCTCACCCTTCGGCCACGGGTATGGTCCAAGCCTGAGGCTCCTGGCACCACCGAGTGCTGTCAAGGGAACAGGCCAAGAGCACCAGGGGCAGGGCTGCCACTAGCAGGTGGTCACAGATTCCTGTTCCCCAGGCTCCGGCCACTGGATGTTGAATTCATGAAGGCCCTGCATCAGCGGGTCAACATCGTGCCTATCCTGGCTAAGGCAGACACACTGACACCTCCCGAAGTGGACCGCAAGAAACGCAAAGTGAGGGAAGCTGGTGGTGGGAGGGGATCAGGTGGGCTTCTAGAAAGGACGTGGTCCCCAGAACTGTGGGCCCCCCATCTGTTTGTCAGATCCGGGAGGAGATTGAGCATTTTGGAATCAAGATCTATCAATTCCCAGACTGTGACTCTGATGAGGATGAGGACTTCAAATTGCAGGACCAAGCCCTAAAGGTGGGGCCACTCTAGGGCATCCCATTCCCATCTTGTTTCTTCCAGGTAGAAAAAGGGAGTAGAATTCTATATGCAGGCTATCAGGGTGGGAAAGGACCCTGGCTTCCTAGAATGAAGCAGAGAAGATGACGATACAGGTGGAAAGAAAGAGGTGAGAACAGAGGGTGCTGACAGGCACCCCTAACCTCTTCCAGGAAAGCATCCCATTTGCAGTAATTGGCAGCAACACTGTAGTAGAAGCCAGAGGGCGGCGAGTTCGGGGTCGACTCTACCCCTGGGGCATCGTGGAAGGTAAAGCACTGAGTCTGTGACCAGGGTATCTCCTTGCTCTCAGTGGCTCTCCCCTACCTATGCCTCTGGCTGACCCCTAGCCTTGCTATGCAGTGGAAAACCCAGGGCACTGCGACTTTGTGAAGCTGAGGACAATGCTGGTACGTACCCACATGCAGGACCTGAAGGATGTGACACGGGAGACACATTATGAGAACTACCGGGCACAGTGCATCCAGAGCATGACCCGCCTGGTGGTGAAGGAACGGAATCGCAAGTATGATCAGAAGCCAGGACAAAGCTGGCAGGGGGAGATCCCAAGCCTAGCCTTGGGTGACACCAAGCCCTACTTTGGTTCTTCTATAGGCCCTGGGCTCAATCTAAGCGGGTGCTGGGGTCCTCCTAGCCTTATCAACCCTTTTCTCCCTTTAGCAAACTGACTCGGGAAAGTGGTACCGACTTCCCCATCCCTGCTGTCCCACCGGGGACAGATCCAGAAACTGAGAAGCTTATCCGAGAGAAAGATGAGGAGGTGAGAGCAGTATGGGGTATATGGGAGGTCTCCTGTTTGATCACCAACGTTGGTATCTCTTTGTTTGGTAATAGAAAGATCCCTGGCTCTGGTGCATATTTGGGTCCTGGATAGGTCAATAGGTGGTTCTGTCCAGAGTCTCCATCACACCTTACGGCTACCAAGGTTCTGGCTTAAGGGATTAGAAATTTGGGGCACTTCCCCAATACTAAAGGACTCTCCAAAAGGCCCCATTTTGATGCCTGTGCCTATTCCAGCTGCGGCGGATGCAGGAGATGCTACACAAAATACAAAAACAGATGAAGGAGACCTATTAACTGGCTTTCAGCCCTGGATATTTAAATCTCCTCCTCTTCTTCTTGTCCATGCCGGCCCCTCCCAGCACCAGCTCTGCTCAGGCCCCTTCAGCTACTGCCACTTCGCCTTACATCCCTGCTGACTGCCCAGAGACTCAGAGGAAATAAAGTTTAATAAATCTGTAGGTGGCTTCTGGTGTCCCTGTGTGTATTTTTATGACCTCCTGGAGATCAAGATCCTGGGACCCAGTTTTGAAAGGCTAATGGTAGAAGATGTTGGTTTCTGGCTTTTAGTAGGGAAGGGAGAGTGGGGGAAAACTTTCCACTTCGTTTCCCCTTCTAAGTCCCTGCTTAGAATCCAGCCTGGCTTCTCCATCTTAACGATCATATATCTATCATGCCTCTATTATCTGGGGTCTGGGTCTCTCTCCATCTTTCACACATACAGTACCTTTGGTAACAGATCCCTGGCCCTGGTGCATATTTGGGTCCTGGACAGGTCAACAGGTGGTTCTGTCCAGAGTCTCCATCACACGTCAGGGCTACCAAGGTCCTGGCTTAAGGGATTAGAAATTTGGGGCACTTCTCCTGGCTAACACGGTGAAACCCTGTCTCTACTAAAAATACAAAAAATTAGTCGGGCGTGGTGGCGGGCGCCTGTAGTCCCAGCTACTCAGGAGGCTGAGGCAGGAGAATGGCTGAACCCGGGAGGCGGAGGTTGCAGTAAGCCGAGATAGTGCCGTTGCACTCCAGCCTGGGCGACAGAGCGAGACTCCGCCTCAAAAAAAAAAAAAAAGGACTTTTGGACAGTCGTTTAGTATTGGGGTAGTGCCCCAAATTTCTTTTTCTTTTTCTTTCTTTTTTTTTTTTTTTTTTTGAGACGCGTGCAGCCATTCTCCCGCCTCACCCTCCCGAGTAGCTGGGACTACAGGCGCCCGCCACCATGCCCGGCTAATTTTTTGTATTTTTAGTAGAGACGGGGTTTCACCGTGTTAGCCAGGATGACCTCGATCTCCTGACCTTGTGATCCGCCCGCCTCGGCCCCCCAAAGTGCTGGGATTACAGGCATGAGCCACCGCGCCCGGCCCAAAAGACCCCATTTTGATGCCTGTGCCTATTCCAGCTGCGGCGGAAGCAGTTTTGTATTTGATACATGCCCTTGGGAAAACACAAAGTATTAACTGCGTGCAACCTCCTGACTTTCAATTTCCCCTGATCTGGGAAAAGGGATAGGCAGGTTAAGCTCTACACTGTAGAAAGCCTGTGATAGAGCTTTGAACAAATGCTGCAGCCATTGTAATCACCAAACACTATAGTAAGTGCTGGGAATGAATAAAAACACAATCACTGTCCTACAGGAGTTCAGTATTTAATTAAAAAATTTACAGCATCTGCTAGATTGCAGGCTGTTCTAGACCCTGGAGTTAAAGTACTGCAAAGTTCCTGTCTTCCTGGAACTTATCAACAGTACTGAAGTTTCAATGTTCTATAAACAAAGATGGGTGAGGACCCATTAGCCCCGGGCTAATTAAAGCGCTCAGGCCCGCTCCAGACCTGAGAATATAAACTGAATCTGAATCAACCGTTCTCCATTTCTGTCGGTTGGTGGTATCGCGGGGCCATGGCGACCTCCAGTGGCCACCCTCCGTCTTGTGGTCTGTTCTGGGTCCCCGGGAAAGAAAGGGAGGGGCGATAAGCCAGGTCCTTGGGAGCGTCCTGGTCTCCCTTCCCTTTACAGACTAGGAGGCCGCAGCTAGCTGGCAGTCTCAGATCCAGGTTTCCCATCTCTGGGATGAGAGTTCTTCACTCAGGACTGGCAGCACAGTGCAGGTCGTGAAGAACTGCAGGGTCGTTTATCTATACAAAGTGAGTATTGGAGGAACCCATCAAGACACAAGAAGGGGGAAATCCTAGCGCCGCCAGTCGGAGATGACCAAGATTGAACCTCAGGCCCAGCCCTCCCTTCTCTCTTAGCCTGCAGGTTTTTCTCCTATTCTGGCGTTGGGACCGGATGACAGCTGCGAAACCAAAACGGGAATGGATAAACTGAGGTGCCACTGGGGATCTGTTTGAGAAGTACCTCCTGGGCGGGGCCATCACCGGAAGTGGCTTTAGGCTTGTACCCTACAATGCCCGCCTCTAATTGCGCTACCAGCAGGCGACGAGCCGCCTCCACTTCCGGTCCCCAGAGCAGTAGCCAGCAGCCCCCTCTTTACTGCTCTCCTATTGGCTGCCGCAAGGACGCGCTGTGATTTCCCATTGGTCACGTCTCCTCTCCGGCGCCGCGCCTCCTTCCTCCAGGTATAGTCTCGTCTTTCGGCATCGGATTGGCTAAAGGCTGGGAGGGCGTTTGCCCGACTCGACCAATGAGTGGGGTCAAGAGTGAGGGCGGTGGCTGCGTATGGGGGCAGGGCGGGACTTGGCGTGGCCATTGGCCAGGGCGGGTACAGGCTAGAGATATGATTGGTTCAGGAGAGGGGCACCGTGGTGGGGTCGGGACTGCGCGGCCTCAGCAGCTGCGGGAGACGGAAGTGGCAAGAGCGCGGCCTCAGAGGGTCGGGCGGACGCCTCCTGGGTGAGTCACCGTGCCCCCTGAACTGCGAGCCTGGGAACCGCAACGACCGCGTCTTGCCCGGCCCCGCCCTGGCCCCCACCGGCTTTCCTGAGTCCCGCCTTCTGTCATTTGGGGCTCCGCCTCCCAGTCTTTAGGTTCCGCCCCTAGAACCTGGGCACCTGGGCTCCCCTGCCAACCTGGCCCGCCCCCTGGGACCAGATCCCCTAGGTCTGAAAACCCTGGGCCTCCCAGGCCTGATCCTTGTCCCTCCTTCCCTCCCTTCGTTCCCTGGGGCTGCTGCCAGTGGGCGGTGAGGCAGCACCTCTGACTTGCCTCTTGCGGGTTCCCCCATGAGGGAGAATGGCCTAGGGAAGAGGATACTGTGAAGAGGGAGGTGGGCAGGACCACAGATGGAGGCTTTTATCCCCGCAGCCTCCCGCAGGGCTCTGCTGCACTGCCCGAGGATAGCAGACATGAAAGAAAGTGTCAGTGAAACCTAGGCCTGGCTCCCTAAGTGAGCCTAGGAGGCCCCATCCTGAAATCCCTGTTACTTGGGCTCATTGGACAGATGCTGACTCCAAGGTCTAGATTGGCCTGATTCTGTCCCTGTTGTGTGGCCTCCTCTCCATAACCTCCACCCCACTTCGTGTCACTCAACAGGACCTGTGCAGCCCTGCTGCCCTCTGATCACAGGTTGTGGTCCCCTCCCTCCTGTCCCACTTTGGACTCTGCCCCCAGTAAACAGGTCAGGTGGGTACTACTCCCAGACTCAGAGACTGGCAAAACATTCCTGTGGATTCATGCTCCTTCAACTACTGCCACTTCACCCTAAGATTCAGGGCCCAAAATGAGCCCCAGTTGGGCAGCCTGTGTCTCTTCATAGTTGGCAGTTCTGCTCCCCGACAAAGAAGTGTTGTCCCTCTGCGTCTGGGAATCAGGACTCCTGAATTCTGCCGAATAATCTTGGATGACACTCATTCCTGCTCCAGAACTTCGTGACTGACTTCATGCCCTGCAGGATCACTTGTTGCTTCCCCCCATGTAGCTCCCATTGCCTCTCTCTGGCATGTTGACTTGTGGAGAGACTGGAGTCTCTGTGAGGGAGAAGAATAAGAGTTGTAGAGAAGGTCGGGGTAGATGTGTGTCATTTGTTGATTCTGTGGTAATGTTAATGGGGTCCTTTACTTTTATGTTCCTCTGTCTCCTTGCAGTGAGAAGCAGGCAGCCAGGACTCTTGCCACGGTAGAATGGTGAGTACCCTGTCTTTCCTCAGGCCATTGTGTTTTCTGTAATCCGTGTGTCTTTCTCCGTGAAGCTGCCCCACCTGTCCTAGACCTTGAGCTCCAGGCTACCCTGTTCAGCTCCTAAACAGGTTAATCTGCCCTGGAGATAAATTAGGGTTTCTTTAGATTGCAAAACATCAGCCAGTATACAGCACTGGGACTAGAAGCTTCTAGAAATCATTTTCTGCATGTGCTATGCCCCACACTTGCCTCCTACTCCCTACCCACCACTGGTTCTATTAACCTTCATAACAGCCCTCTTCTTGCTTTTCTTGGGTCCCCGGTAGAATCTCTGTGTTCTGGTATGAAAAGCCAGGCCTTCTTTATCTCAAGATCCTTGGACTTCTGGTGGGTCCTTTGACTATTATGGATGCTATATCAGGAGTGACTCCACCAAAACTGTGGGGCTTCTCTAGTTCCAGGGTGCTGCTGTTAAGCCACTACAGGTGACAGCTGATCGAACATCTATCAGGATAGCATCTTCAGGGTGCCCAGAATATCACCAGAGGTGGTTTACAATGATCCTATTAATTTTCCATTAACTGTAATGGCCCTTTTCTCACCCCAAGTCCAGGGAAGACTTTAACCCCTGAGAGCTAGGAGGAGGCAGTGAGATGGGAAAGAACTAGAGAGCTGCAGGCCCTGGCCCAGACCAGGCCCTTAACCTGGTAGTATCTCTTCGGTTTCTTTTAGGTGTCCCTTGTGCTTAGGGGCAGGTTAAAGAATTCAGTAGATGAGAGGATTTCCTCCTTCCCTCCCTTTCTTCCATAGACATGTGGATTTGGTGTGTGCACTATTGGTTCAGTCTCTTCTCAGAAAGCCTGCTGGTTTTGGCCCCCACCAACAGATAGCTCCTCTTTTTCTCTTCTGGGCTACCCTGAAAAGAGCATGGGCTTCACAGTCAGCTTCATCTAATTTCAAATCCTAGCACCACCACTTAGGTAAATTACATACTTTCTCTCTAAGCTTGAGTCTCACCAGTAAGACAGGATAAGGTTTACTTCTTGGGGGGTTGAAAGGTTTTACTGAGATAATATTAGAAACTGCCTGGCTCATTGTAGATGCTTAATAAAATGTCAGGTTTTCTTTTATTACTCCCTTCTCCCCCAAACAAGACAAAAGCCCTGGTGTCTGAAAGTTACCAGGTGCAGGAAGTTTGGGGTTCCAGCCAGCTCCCTCTGTGACTCTTGGTGACATTTTGAGCCCCTTATTCCTGCTCCTTATTCCTTGGCCCTCTACCCAACTCTCTCTACTCCGCTGCTCCTGGGTTTCAAGTTTCATTTTTTTTGTATAGCTTCTATGGTCCATACTTCTAGCTCTTCACTTTCCCAGACTAAGAAATCCTTTCTCCTCCAAGAAGAACTTTCTTACCCAGAGATCAGAATGTGAAACAAGGGAGAGATGTAGCTGAAGGAGTATGGTTGGGTAGGGGTGTTGGAATGAAAAGCTCATTTCCCTTTCCAGGAGCGTGGAATGACTAACCTGGCACCATTCTAAGGGGAAAGAAAGGTTTAACGAAGTCACGGGATTGAAGGACCCTGATGGGCAGGGGCATGGGGGGTAGTGGTTTTGGAGGGAAAGGAGGAAGCAAATGGGGTGCGAGTAGGTGAGCTCCACCTTGGGATCCAGAGTAGGCGTCGGGGGAACTTAGTGGGGGGGCGTGGGGATGGGTTTGTAAGAGGGCATGGGGTGGCGCACCTGGGAAGAAGGGAAATGAGAAGATGTGGGCGGTCCCGTAGCCCAGATTCCTGAAAGCTCCTAAAGGTCCCTGGAGTACGGTACGCCCTCCTACGAGGCCCAGGGTCCGCGGGGAGGGAGGAGGCTGGGCTTGTGGGCGGGGCCCTCGGAGCCGCCCCGCCCCTGCCTCCGCCTTCCCGCCGCGGTCCCGGGCTCTCTCCTCGCCTGGCTCCCCTCCCTTCTTTGCTCGTGCGGGAGGGCGGAGCTGGGCCCGCTCCATTGTGGAGAGGAGGGGAGAGGCGCGCGGGAGCCGCGCGGAGGCCCCGCCACCAGCGCCCTAGCCTCTTGGCTGCCGCGGCTGCACCTGGCGAGCCCCGCAGCCGGGATGCGGTGGGCGCCCGGGGCTGGCGGGCAGCGCAGCGGCTCCGGGGACATGTGCGCTGGCCCAGACCGCCCGCGACCATGAGCCTGACCGCCCGCGTCTCCTGCTCCATGCTTAGCTGCTTCGTAAGTGCCCACCCTGCCTTTGGGGGCCTAGGAGGCACCCGCAGCCCCGCCCAGGGTCAGCCCTCGATTTCAGCCCATCCCCCTTCCCGAGGCCCCTGGCCCGGCCCCGAACGTTTGAGGACAGGGAAGGTGGGTTAACCCTTTTATTTCTTGGACTTGCTTCAATCTTTGGGTGCCGGAGATGGTCGAAGGCCAGGAATGGAAATTCTATGGTCCATCCTGGCCCTGCAGCCACTGCCCTTGACTGCAGATCTCTAGGCCCCGCCCTGCAGGGGTACATCCCTTTACCTCCGCCTCTCCCTCTTGGTCCCACCCGCTGAATCCTTGCTTGGGGATGTGGGATGTGGCTAGTAGGCTGAATGGGATGTTAGGAGGTTGGTCGGGGAGCACGGGATGTCTTTGAGCTGGCTTGGGGCTCCAGTCCCTTCCCACTTCCACCACTCCATCCCTCACCTGACATGCCAGCCTTTTCTCCTTGACTGTCCCCCAGACAGCCTCTCTTCTCCATCTTCCCTGCCTCTGCAGGGTTCCGTACCTCTGCATCATTCCCGGTCCTCCCCTCCTCCTGCTCTGGCTGATGCTCCTTCCCAACTTCCCCCATCTGTCCTCTCAGCTCTCCCCCCCCCTTCCCCGTGGGTGTCTGCCAGGCCTCCTCTCTCTGTCTCCCCTGGCTGTCCTTGGGTCTCCTGGCTCCTCCCAGGCACGTGGATCCCCTCGGGTCCCCTCCCTGGTGGTTGGGAGGGGAGTTCCTTTTGCTTGCTGTGGGTATTCCTCAGGAATTCCCCTCTGATTAGCAGGCAGGGCAGGTTACTTGGCAGGTAATGGGGGCTTGTCAGCAGTGTGGGTCTAACAAGAAGATAAGCCCAGCTCCCAAACACGTCTTCCTTTTGAAAGCATCGGTGAAGGCCCTCTAGAGGCGTGGGACTGAATCCCCCCACCCACTCCTCTTTGTCTGCTTCACCCACCAGATTGAAGCTTCAGTGGCTGTAGGCGCCTGATTTCCCTCCTCTCTAAAACCAGCTGCCACACCTGGCTCCTTTTCCTCAAGACAGCACTTTCCCATCCCCGCTCCTGCCTTACCCTTACACGGGTCTAAGGAAAAGAGTCTTTCTTTTCCTTAGTTTTCTCTCCTCCATTTTTGAAATGTTGGTTCTATAGGAGAGTCCCTCTTTGAAGAGTGCAGATTCCCAATTCCTCCTGGGGCCTCACTCTTTCCTTAGGCTTAATAGGCTGATACCCTCTCCATTTCACCCTCCCTGTCTCCAACCAAGTCAGGTCTCTTTTCCCTTCTCTGGTGACCAGAACCTTTAGAGGTGTGTGTGTGTGTGGGTATCTGTGGATTTCTTGATGGGGAGGGGAGCAGAATGAGCCTGATAGGCTAAGCGGAGCTTGGTGACTTAGGACTGTGGCCTTCCTACAGGGTGAGGAGGGGCCCCCCAGCCTGGAGTACATCCAAGCCAAGGATCTGTTCCCCCACAAGGAACTAGTGAAGGAGGAAGAGAATCTTCAGGTAAGGAGGAGTTGGGGGCCAGGATAGATGGGGCTCCCTGCCCAGTTAAAAAATACCCTCCCTTCTCCCAAAAATCCTCAAGGGCATCTGGTACCAGAGCTCTGGCTTCCTGTTCCCTGGTCTCTGGAGGAGGAGGGTTTGTCTGTGCATCCTGGAGCCTTTGGCCCCAGGGAAGGAAAGGCAGCTTTCCTGTACAGCTGTTGCCTGGTGCTGTTACTGTGGAGAGAACTCTCTTCTCCTGTGTTGGTCCACCTTTTCCAGAGGGGATCCCACAGATCAGGGGCTGTAGAAGAGGATAAGGTGGTCACTCACTTCTGGACTGAAGGTTTCTCTGCCCCTTGACAGGTCCCCTTCACAGTGCTGCAGGGTGAGGGAGTAGAGTTCCTGGGCCGGGCAGCCGATGCCCTCATTGCCATCTCTAACTACCGGCTGCATATCAAATTCAAGGACTCTGTCATCAACGTGAGTTTCTGTATTGTTCTCCTACCCCTAAGCTAGAATCCCTATGAGGTTCAAGGTGGGATTGTTCCAAAGCTCTCCTTGATCATGTCGTTAAAAAAGTTGGGAGGCCGGGCGCGGTGGCTCATGCCTGTAATCCCAGCACTTTGGGAGGCCAAGGTGGGCGGATCACTTGAGGTCAGGAGTTCGAGACCAGCCTGGCCAACATGGTGAAACTCTGTCTCTACTAACAATACAAAAGTTAGTCGGGCTCGGTGGTGCGCACCTGTAATCCCACCTACTCGGGAGGCTGAGGTACGGGAATCATTTGAACCCGGGAGATGGAGGTTGCAGTGAGCCGAGATTGTGCCACTGCTGTCCAGCTTGGGTGACAGAGTGAGACTACATCTCAAAAAAAAAAAAAAAAAAACAAAAGTTGGGGATCCCTTCTGTTTCTCTCTGACCTCATGTTTTCCTGCTTCATTTTCCTAGCTCTGTTTCTGGCTCATTCTCCTTACTCCTCTTCTCTCTTTCCATTATTCTATTACTGGCCCTTCTAAGGAGCACAGTGGCATTGTTGGAAGAACACAGGCTTTGGAGTCAGGCAAACCTGGGCTCTTTTCCTGCGTTGCCACTCACCAGCTGGGTGACCTTGGTCAAGTCACCTAACTGAAGCTTGATTTTTCTCCTCGTAATATGGGCTGAAAGCACCTGCCGTGCAAGGTTATTGGGATCATTAGTTGGGATCACATATGCAGAGGACTCCGCACAGTTAGCAGGTGCTTAACAGACCCTCAGTAAATGTTGGTTTCCTTCCTGCTATTGATACATCAGTGCCTACACTAGGGTGAGGGTGAGGAGTGGTACCCAGTGGGGAGTCTGAGCTTTGGTTTGCCCTTCCTCTACAGGTCCCCCTCCGGATGATTGACAGTGTGGAGAGCCGTGATATGTTCCAGTTGCACATTTCCTGCAAGGACTCCCAAGTGGTGAGGTGAGAACAACAGAGCCTCACTCAGGTCCCCTGGTCCTAGTCTTGTCCAGTTCTCTGTGCTGCAGGGTTTCTCTGGTGCGAGAGAGGAAAGATCCTGCCTCACTTTCCCCAGTTGGAAGAAAAGGTGAAGACCATGTTCTGGGTTGGGAGGTCAGTTTACTGACCCATAGGATCTTGACCTGAAAAAATGGGGGTAATGCCTAGTTCATGGAGTCATCGTAAGGATTAAGTGAGATAATGTGTATGTATATGAAAGCACCGAGGACAATATCTGGCACAGAGCACTCACATTATTGTTGCTTTATTTATTTATTCGTTTGATATACGTGTATTGAGTACCCTACTCAATGCCAGACTGTTTTAAGCCCTGGGGATATAGCAGGGAACAAATAGACAAAATTTTCCCTCCTCAGAGAGCTTACATCCCAATGAGGAGATACCAACTGTAAGTAATAAGTAAAATTTGTGAAATGACAGTAAGTGTAAAGGAAAAAAATAAAGCAGGGAAAGGGAATATGGAGTGCTATGAGGGTGAAGATTGTAAAACAATCAGGCTGGGTGTGGTGGTTCATGCCTATAATACCAGCACTTCGGGTGGCCAAGGTGGGAAGATCGCTTCAGCTTAGCAGTTCAAGATCAGCCTGGGCAACATAGCGAGACCCCATCTCTACTAAAAATAGAAAAAAATTAGCCAGGTGTGGTGATGCATGGGAAGGTCGCTTCAGCTTAGGAGTTCAAAATCAGCTTGGACAACATGGCGAGACCCCATCTCTACTAAAAGTATAAAAAATCAGCCAGGTGTGGTGATGCGTGCCTGTAGTCCCAGCTACTCAAGAGGCTGAGATGGGAGGACCTCTTGAGCCTGAGAAGTCGAGGCTGCAGTGAGCTGTGATTACACCACTGCACTCCAGCCTGGGTGACAGAGTGAGACCCTGTCTCAGAAAAACAAAATGAAAGTGATCAGAGAAGCTGCACCGAAAAGGTGTCAGTTGAGTCAAGACTTGAAGAAAGTGGCCATGTGGGTATTTGGGGGAAGAGTGTGCCAGAGACAGAGAATGGCAAGTGCAAAGGCCCTGAAGTGGGTGTGTGCCTGCATATTGGGAGACTGGCAGGGAGGCTGGTGTGGTTGGAGTAGAGCGCGTGTGGGTGAGGGTAAGATCTGAGAACAAAGCCGGGTGTCAGACACTTTGGCTGTCATGAAGACTGGCTTTTACTTTGAGGGAACTGAGAAATCACTGGAGGATTTTGAGCAAAGGAGTGATGTGATCTGATTAATGTTTCATAGAATCACGCTGGCTGCTATATTGAGACTAGATGAAAGAGAATGGGGGCAAGAGCAAAAGCAAAAACTGGGAGACTAGTTAGGAAGCTATTGCAGTTACCCAGATGATAGATCATGGTGGCCTGTCTGAGGTGGTAGCAGCCAAAGCGGTGAGAAGCAGTCAGATTCTGGGTGTATTTTGAAGGTGGAGATGAGAAGATTTGCTGACAGATTCAAAATGAAAGAAAGAGGAATCTGGATGACTCCAAGGTTTATTAAAAGGATACCCACTTGAGAGCCTTCCATGTGCTCAGGTCTGTGGGGCATTTAGAAGGAGCATTCACATTGCCCTTCCCTTCAAGGAGGCTAAACTGTAGCTGCTGGAAGAAGACTTAACATGTGGCAATATGCTGTGGAAAAATGTGTTGCTTAGTACTCCCATCAGGCCAGGCACGGTGGCACATACCTGTAATCCTAATACTTTGGGAGGCCGAGGGAGGAGGATTGCTTGAGCCCAGGAGTTCAAGATCAGCCTGGGCAACATAGAGAGACCCTGTCTCTACGAAGAATTTAAAAAGTTAGCCAGATGTGGTGGTGCACAATTATGGTCTCAGCTACTCAGGGGACTGAGTTGGGAGGATTGCCTAAGCTCAGGAGGTCAAGGCTGCAGGGAGATGTGATCGTGCCACTACACTCCAGCCTGGGTGACAGAGCAAGAGCAAGACCCTCTCTCAAAAAAAAAAAAAAAAGTATATCTATATTCCAAGCACATTAAGAATCAAGACAGGAAGGAGTTTCTGGAATACAGTAGGCTGGGAAGGCTTCAAGGAAGAGGTGAGACTGAAACTATCTTCAAAGCATCAGTAGGATGTGGCTAGGCAGAGAGGAGACATTATCAAGCAGAAGATAAACCAAGGAGATGGGAAGGATGTGAGCAGAACTTCCTGCCTGAAGCAGAAGGTTTGAGTTAGGGAGTCATGGGAGATAACACTGGTCCATTAGGGTAGGGACAAGGAGTGCAAACGTTCAGGGCCACGTGGTAGCATTTAGATTTGATACGAGAAACAGTAGGGCCCCATTTGAGAGGATAAGTATGCCTCACACACAGGAGTTCTTGGGAAGAGAATTATCACAAGAGACAATTTCTGTTGGGTGTTGGCCAGTGTCCCTCATCCCCCCACTCTGGGTCCCCACTGCTTTACCTCTTGCTTTGCAGCCTTCTCTCCTCACAGCCTTCCTGTGGCTGTGTTTTTGACCCTGATAGCCCCATGGCACAACTGCACTTTGCCTCACCTAGGCCTGTGGCTTTTTGCCTGGCAGGTGCCACTTCTCCACTTTCAAGCAGTGCCAAGAGTGGCTCTCACGGTTAAGCCGAGCCACAGCAAGACCTGCCAAGCCTGAGGACCTCTTTGCCTTTGCCTACCATGCCTGGTGCCTGGGGCTGACCGAGGAGGACCAGCACACTCACCTATGTCAGCCAGGTGAGGCCAGTCTATTTTCTTTGGGAGGCTGCTTCTTACCCCTTGATTCTCATCCCTCCTCCACTCCTGCACATTGGTGCTCTGGGAAGCTAACCATCGTTGAGGGCTCTGTTTCAGGTGAGCACATACGTTGTCGGCAGGAGGCGGAGCTTGCGAGGATGGGCTTTGACCTGCAGAATGTCTGGAGAGTCTCACACATCAACAGCAACTACAAGTGAGAGGGTTGGGGACCAAAACACCTTCCACACCAAACCACTTCCGTGTTTGGATAAAGTGTGGTGGGCACAGCTTCCGAGTCTGTGAGGGAGGAAGGCTCCTGGTTTCTCTTCCCACAAAGCCATCCCCAGGGATCCTGTCATCACATGTTTTAGACCCAGTGCAGTGACCCCCACCTGGTCTCTTCTCAGATTGTGCCCCAGTTACCCCCAGAAGCTGCTGGTTCCTGTGTGGATCACTGACAAAGAGCTGGAGAATGTGGCTTCCTTCCGTTCCTGGAAGCGGATCCCCGTGGTTGTATATAGGTGAGGCAGTGGGGCTGGGAAGTAGGGAGGCCATTTCTTATGCAACAAGGGAAGAGTCAAAATTGGAGGTTTTGGGTAACCTGGTTGACTGGGAATTGACACTCTACGGGAAAGTATGAAATAATTTTAAAACAAAAACTATCTTAGTTTTTTCTCCTAAGAATAAGGCTATTAGGGAGTTTATTCATTCCCCCCCTTTTTTTAGCTTGTGTGTGTACAGGGGTTGGCAAACTGGCCTGCAGACAAAATCTGGCTTATAGCCTATTATATAAAACGGCTTGTAAGCTGTGAGTGGTTTTTACATTTTTAAAGGGCTATTTTTAAAAAAACAAAGAAGAATACATGACAGAAACTGGTTGTGACTCACAAGGCCAAAAATTTGTTGTCTGGTTTTTTACTGAAAATGTTTGCTGATCCCTGCACTAGAATATTGTAGCTAAAATGGAGTGAGCCAGGAAGTAACCCTGAAGTTTGGAATTGTTCCTGTTCTTGGCTCAGCCAGGCCTTGTTCTCCTGCTGGGTGTCTGTACCTGGAGCAGTTGCTGTGCAGATTTGATGAGTCAAGGTCACCTTGGACATACAGAGCCCATTTGAGAAAGTATGTGTGATGGTGCTTTGTAAACTGTGAAGCCTGCTAGTGACATTGGGGCTTTTGGTTGCTGTTATGGCCTGGATGAGTTGGTAGCCCCTGCTGGCTCTAGAGACTTTGGTCTAACCCCCTGAGGTAGGCCTCTGGAGGCTTCGAATGCCAAGGGCATTACGGTTTCTTCTGTTTTGTCAGACACTTGCGCAATGGGGCTGCCATCGCCCGCTGCAGCCAGCCAGAGATCAGCTGGTGGGGCTGGCGCAATGCTGATGATGAGTACCTGGTCACGTCCATTGCTAAAGCCTGTGCCCTGGACCCGGGGACAAGGGCCACTGGGGGCTCCCTCAGCACCGGGAATAATGATACCAGCGAGGCGTGTGATGCTGACTTTGGTAAGGTGTGGATGATGCTATTCCCCCAAGGAGCAGGCCCCCTCCTTGGCGTCATTGGCTCCCAGGGAGTCCTCAGTGAGAGTCTGGGAAGATGACAGCACACGGGGTGCTGGGGTCCCTGCCTTGTCAGAAGCTGTGGGGTGTGAGGGGTCTCTAGTTGCATGTTCTGCCTTCTGAGAGGGAGTGCCAGAGGGCCAGCAAGAGGCTGGGTGGCTGGCTGACTCAGGGACTCCTTCCTGTTGTGTGTTTAGATTCTTCTCTGACTGCGTGCTCTGGAGTGGAGAGCACAGCAGCTCCTCAGAAGCTGCTGATCCTGGATGCGCGATCCTACACGGCAGCAGTGGCCAACCGGGCCAAGGGTGGAGGCTGTGAATGTGAAGGTATTGCTGTTATCCCAGTGTCTGCAGCCAGCCTGTGCTCTGGGTGGCTTTGGTGAGGAGGGGGTTGGGGGCCATTTGTATAGTGGAAAGAGCCCAAACAAACCTGGCTTGGAATCACAACTTTGCTACCTACTAGCTATGCCTATGACTATGCTGAAGTTGCTTAATCTGTCCAAGCTTTATTTTCTCTTCTATAAGAAGGGGATGTTACAAACTTTGCAAAATTGTTGGGATGATTAGAAGTTGCATATGTAGGCTGGGCCCAGTGGCTCATGCTTGTAATCCCAGTACTTTGGGAGGCAGAGGCAGGCGGATGGCTCGAGCTCAGGAGTTTGAGACCAGCCTGGGCAACATGGCAAAACCCCGCCTCTATCAAAAATACAAACCATTAGCTGGGCATGGTGATGCATGCCTGTGGTCCCATCCCAGCCACTTGGGAGGCTGAGGCATGAGAATCGCTTGCACCTGGGAGGCAGAGGTTGCAGTGAGCTGATATCATGCCACTGCACTCTAGCCTGGGTGACCATGAGACCCTGTCTCAGAAAAAGAAGTTGTATATATAAAATTATTGCCACAAAGCAGCTACTATTTATTGAGAATTTATTATATATTGTCATTCTAAGTACTACTATCGTTTGTCATTACTGTTACTATTATTAGTATATGGCACCTGAGTCTCCAGAGATACAAATGTGATTCAGATTTCAAGACTGTATTTATTTCCCATCCTGGACTGCTCTGCCCTGTCAGGGAAGCTTTGTCCACCAGGACCACTCTTGTCCTGGATGCCTGTTTCCTGGACGTGCTTTTTTTTTTTTTTTTTTTTTTTTGAGACGGAATCTCACTCTGTTGCCCAGGCTGGAGTGCAGTGCGCCATCTCGGCTCACTGCAACCTCCGTCTCCCAGGTTCAAGCGATTCTCCTGCCTCAGCCTCCCGAGTAGCTGGGACTACAGGTGCCCACCACTATGCCCAGCTAATTTTTGTATTTTTAGTAGAGATGGGGTTTCACTGTGTTAGTCAGGCTGTTCTCGAACTCCTGACCTCAGGTGATCCACCCGCTTCGGCCTCCCAAATTACAGGCGTGAGCCACCGTGCCCGGCCTAGGGTGTGCTTTTATGTCCCACTCTCTTGTCATGTCTACAGAGTACTATCCCAACTGTGAGGTTGTGTTCATGGGAATGGCCAACATCCATGCCATCCGGAACAGCTTTCAGTACCTCCGGGCTGTGTGTAGCCAGATGCCGGATCCTAGCAAGTAGGTGTTCCCTGCTTGGATTCCTTCCAGTCTCATTCCTTACCCAGTACCTCTTATTCTTGGAAGATTAGATGGGGAGATGAGAAGTTTGGAGAGCAGGAGACCTGAGGGCCTGGGTGGAGTTGGGTGCCATGGGCTAGTTCCAAGAACCCTCCCACTTCTCAACCAACACTTTGGCGTGGTCACAGGACATTGGATTCCTTTCGTTTGCATCAGTTGTTCTACTCAAAGAACACAGAGAACTGGGGAGAGAAAATGACTGAGTGTGCATGTGATGCTTCCCAGTTCCTCTTTTGAGCTTCAGAAGCTCTTATCTGCTGTAGGTCGTGTCTTCCCTACCTTCCTGCTAGACACCTGTTGTCCAAAAGGCCCCGGGTTGTACCTCTTGGTTTCAGTTCTCAATAGAGACTTTGTTGGGTGGGCTGGCTGTGGATGGTGGAGAGACTGTTGTGGCCTCAGCACCCTTTGTGGCCGACTTGATTTCTGCTCTCGTGTAGCTGGTTGTCGGCACTGGAGAGTACCAAATGGCTGCAGCACTTGTCGGTGATGCTGAAAGCAGCTGTGCTGGTGGCTAATACAGTAGACCGGGAAGGCCGGCCTGTGCTAGTACACTGCTCAGATGGCTGGGACCGCACACCGCAGATCGTAGCCCTGGCCAAAATATTACTGGACCCGTATTACAGGACATTGGAGGTATTGAGAGGAATTGGGTGGGAAAACCAGAGGGAATGTGGGAGGAGGGAAGGTGTTGAGCCCTCTGGATCTGTCCTGGGGATCTTTCAGTAGAGGACATTGGTGGCTCTTTTTTTCTTTTTTTTCCAACTCCCAAAGGCTTGGAAAATTAGTGGCTTTGAGTCCTCTTCTAGGTCCAGTCCTATTTTTCTTTGAAGCTGCCAGCTTCCTGCTTTGGGCAGTTCCCAGGGGAGTAGCACATCAGCATTTCCAGAGAGGCCCTATGTTTGAACAGTTTCTTTTTTTGCAGGGCTTCCAAGTGTTAGTGGAGTCTGACTGGCTGGATTTTGGGCACAAGTTTGGAGATCGCTGTGGCCACCAAGAGAATGTGGAGGACCAAAACGAACAATGCCCTGTGTTCCTCCAATGGCTTGATTCTGTTCATCAGTTGCTTAAGCAGTTCCCCTGCCTGTTTGAATTTAATGAAGCATTCCTGGTAAGTCCTAAGCCCTGTGACAACAGGGATGGGGGGAATGACAGCCCGAGGCCCCCAGGTGCAAGCTCTCTCTGCCTTCTAGGTAAAACTGGTGCAACACACATACTCCTGCCTCTACGGCACCTTCCTGGCCAACAACCCCTGTGAGCGAGAGAAGCGCAACATTTACAAGCGGACCTGCTCTGTGTGGGCGCTCCTTCGAGCTGGCAATAAAAACTTTCATAACTTCCTCTACACACCCAGCTCAGACATGGTGAGTCTGAGCCCTTTTCCTATTGGTGCTATTTAGAAACCTATAGGGAGAAGGGGCTGAGTCAGTACGGAAAATGTAGAATCAAGGGCTTAGGGAAAGAAAAGGGACCAGGAACTCTTGACAAAGCACTAGTATTGGGCTGCCTCCCTAGGTCCTGCATCCTGTTTGTCATGTCCGTGCCCTGCACCTCTGGACAGCTGTTTATCTGCCAGCATCATCTCCATGCACACTTGGGGAGGAAAACATGGATCTTTATCTTTCCCCAGTGGCCCAGAGCCAGGAGTTCTCTGGCCGCTCTCTGGACAGGTAAGGAAAGCCCTTCTTCCTTTCTCCTCTCTCCACTAGGAAGGCAGTAACTGTTTCTCATCTCATCTAAATGTTCTCTTTCTTTCTTTTTTTTTTGAAACGGAATCTCGCTTTGTCGCCCAGGCTGGAATGCCGGTGGCGCAATCTCGGCTCACTGCAACCTCCACTTCCCGGGTTCAAATGATTCTCCTGCCCCAGCCTCGCGAGTAGCTGGGATTACAGGCACCGACCACTACACCCAGCCAATTTTTTATTTTTTATTTATTTTTATTTATTTTATTTATTTATTTATTTTTTTTGAGACGGAGTCTCGCTCTGTCGCCCAGGCTGGAGTGCAGTGGCGCAATCTCGGCTCACTGCAAGCTCCGCCTCCCGGGTTCACGCCATTCTCCTGCCTCAGCCTCTTTGAGTAGCTGGGACTACAGGTGCCCGCCATCACGCCCGGCTAATTTTTTTGTATTTTTAGTAGAGACGGGGTTTCACCGTGGTCTCAATCTCCTGACCTCGTGATCCGCCCACCTCGGCCTCCCAAAGTGCTGGGATTACAAGCGTGAGCGACCGCGCCCGGCCTAATTTTTTGTATTTTTAGTAGAGATGGGGTTTCATCATGTTGGCCAGGCTGGTCTCAAACTCCTGACCTCAAATGATCCACCCGCCTTGGCCTCCCAAAGTGATGGGATTACAGGCGTGAGCCACCATGCCCGGCCTCTTTCTGAGGTATTTAAAAGCAACTTCTTGAGTCATTTGCAGGAAAAAGTTGGCCAAGACTTGTAGCTAGCCTGGAGTGCACTCTGTGTGTTTTCAAGGTCCTCTGAAGATAAGGTTGGATACTTTCTTTCCTGGAGGAGCTGCTATCACCCTGTATGATATACCCAAGCAGGGGAGAGAACAAAACAGAAAGGACTATTTTAGGAAGGTTTGTGGGAATGGTCTTGATTTTTGTTCACTGGTACAGGGCATGGGGAGCTTGCTATATTAGTAGCAACCTTTGTTGTGTTCAGCATTAGCTTCCAGAAACATCCGACTCTCAGGGAAATGGGTTCCCAGAAGGAGGATGGCCTTATATTACTCCCTCAGAAAAAGGCCAGAATTTAAAAGGGAGACATAAAATTAGTTATCTTCTGGCTGAATGTTTGGGGAGAAGTGAGATGATGTTGGTTAATTTATGAGAGTAGTACCTGTTTCTTGTTTTTAAAAAAATAGTCAATATAAAAATAGAAAATGAAAATCTTCCCTTATGATCCTCGTCCCCACAGGCGTCCACTGTTAACATTTGGTACGTGTCTTTCCAGATGTTTATCTCTACATAGGTAAATCCACACTCATGCTCTCATATGGAAACATTTTTTATAAACAAAATCAGAATATTTTTACCTACCCTTTTTACTTTTTTGCATATTCTGCAAATTGTTTTTCCCCCTTTGTATTAGATTGTCTTCTCATGACAGCACATCTAAATTTCCTTTCTTGTTTTTATTGGCTTCAGAGTAGTCCACAATTTATATAACCAGATTCCTATTCATCATTTAGGTAATTTCCTTTTTTTTTTTTTTTATCATTACAGGGAGTGCTTTACATCCTTATATGTGTAGCTTTTTTAAAATTTGTAAAATACAGGCCGGGCACGGTGGCTCACGCCTATAATCCCAGCACTTTGGGAGGCCGAGGCAGGTGGATCACTTGAGGTCAGGAGTTCAAGGCCAGCCTGGCCAACATGGTGAAACCCTGTCTCTACTAAAAATATAAAAATTAGCCGGGCATGGTGGCAGGCACCTGTAATCCCAGCTACTCGGGAGGCTGAGGCATAAGAATCCCTTGAATCTGGGGGGCGGAGATTGCAGTGAGCCAAGATCGCGCCACTGCACTCCAGCCTGGGCAATAGAGTGAGACTCCATCTCAAAAAAAAAAAAAAAAAAAATTGTAAACTACACATGCTATTTATCATCTACACCATTTTTAAGTACATAGTTTAGTAGGATTACTTTGTGTGTGTGTGTTTTTTTTTTTTTTTTTTTTTTGACAAGAGTTTCGCTCTGTTGCCCAGGCTGGACTGCAGTGGCACAATCTCAGCTCACTGCAACCTCTGCCTCCCGGGTTCAGGTGATTCTCCTGCCCCAGCCTCCCGAGTAGCTGGGATTACAGGCATATGCCACCATGCCTGGCTAATTTTTGTATTTGTAGTAGAGACGGGGTTTTACCGTGTTGGTCACACTGGTCTCAAACTCCTGACCTCAAGTTATCCACCCATCCCGGCCTCCCAAAGTGTTGGGATTATAGATGTGAGCTCCTGCGCCTGGCCAGTAGGGTTACTTTGCATATTTTTGCATTTGTGCTAGTATTTTTGAATGAAAATACTGTGCTCAAAGGATATATATACATATATATGCATATATATACATATATGTATATATATCCATATACATATACATATACGTGTATATACATATGTATATATGTATACGGATATATATATACACACACATATATACATAATATGTATATATATGTATATATATATATATCTCAAATTTTGATATTTGTTTATTGGCTGAGAGCTTTTTTTTTTTTTAGAGACAGGGTCTTGTTCTGTCACTCAGGCTGGGTGCAGTGGCACAATTATAGCTTACTGTAACCTCAAACTCCTGAGCTCAGGTAATCCTTCTGTTTCAGCCTCCAAAGTAGCTAATTAGCTCATTAGGCATGTGCCAATTTTTATTTTTTGTAGAGACAGGGTCTGTTGCTCAGGTTAGTCTTAAATTCCTGGCGTCGAGTGATCTTCTTGCCTTGGCCTCCCAAAACACTGAATTACAGGTGTGAGCCACCATGCCCATCCTGGCTGAAAGTTTTTAAAGTTAAAATATAACATATGTTATTGGTTGAGTATTATAAAGGAAAACAAAAAGCCCAGCATCCCAAATTATTGGTTTTAGGGTCTTTTGAACTAAGTCATTGTGAGAGGACCATGATAGGTTTCAGGATTTCAGTGATTTTTTTTTCCTTCCCCAAACTATGCAGAATTTGGCTACAGGTTCATAGGTTTACTTTTTCTGGGAGAGGGGCCATAACTTTTAATCAAATTTTTAATAAGCTCTGTGACCCATTTAATAATCATTTCATTAACTTAGTATCTGATTTATCAATTCAACAAATGTTTCTTTAATACCTACAAGCTGCATATTACTGTACTAGGTTTTGTGGGCTACAGCAAAGAAATAGAAGATATTGGTTCTACTTTCAAGATAATTTTAAGCTGTAAGATAAGACACAGAACAACTAGAGAGAACAATTCTTTTTTTTTTTTTTTGAGACGGAATCTTGCTCTGTCACCAGGTTGCAGTGCAGTGGCGCAATCTTGGCTCACTGCAACTTCCGCCTCCCGGGTTCAGGTGATTTTTCTGTCTCAGCCTCCCGAGTTGCTGGGACTACAGGCGCCCACCACTACACCTGGCTAGTTTTTTTGTATTTTTAGTAGAGACAGGGTTTCACCATGTTGGCCAGGATGGTCTCGATCTCTTGACCTTGTTATCTACCCGCCTCGGCCTCCCAAAGTGCTGGGATTACAGGCGTGAGCCACCAGACTTGGCCAACTGGAGAACAATTCTAAGTCAACATCTAAGCAGATAAGAATGTGTGTAGTTCAGGCTGGGTGCAGTGGCTCATGCCTGTAATCCCAGCACTTTGGGAGGCCAAGGTGCGCAGATTGCTTGAGCCCAGGAGTTTGAGACCAACCTGGGCAAGGTGGCAGAACCCCACCTCTACAAAAAACGCAAAAATTAGCCAGGCATGGTGGCATGCGCCTGTGGTCCCAGCTACTTGGAGGGCTGATGTAGGAGGATTGTTTGCACCCAGCAGGTCAAGGCTGCAGTGAGCTGTGATCATGCCATTGCATTCCAGCCTGGGTGACACAGCGAGACCTTTTCTCAAAAGAAAACATGTGTGTAGTTCAAAGCTTTAGAGAAATGATGTGTTTTTTAAAAGAGTCACTTGGTGGCTGTTTTACTCAGGGAATTTTCATGAAGGACCAGACAAGAACCATGGGTCTTTTTGTGTTCTGTGTATCTGGCTTAGAACCTGGCACATAATAAGTAAATTTAAATAAATTTACTAAAGTAAAAATTTACTTAAAACTGGACAAATGGCTGGGCATGGTGGTCATGCTTGTAATCCCAGCACTTTGGGAGGCCGAGGAGGGCGGATCACGAGGTCAGGAGATCTAGACCATCCTGGCTAACATGGTGAAACCCCGTCTCTACTAAAAATACAAAAAAAAAAAAAAAAAATTAGCTGGGCGTGGTGGCGGGTGCCTGTAGTCCCAGCTACTCCGGAGGCTGAGGCAGGAGAATGGTATGAACCCGGGAAGGCGGAGGTTGCAGTGAGCAGAGATCGCGCCACTGCACTCCAGCCCAGGCAACAGAGCGAGACTCTGTCTCAAAAAAAAAACTGGACAAATGAATGAAATAAAGGGAGTTGTGAGCTCAGTAACAAAGTTAGTGGAGAGGGGTCCAAAGGAAGTGGATACATGAGAGGTAGGGTTTTCTTGCTCCATTGCCCAGCTGGAGTGGTCACATGATCTTCTCAGCTCACTCTGCCCACCGGGTTCAAGTGATTCTCCTGCCTCAGCCTCCTGAGTAGCTGGGATTACAGGTGTGTGCCACCACGCCTGGCTAATTTTTGTATTTTTAGTGGAGACGGAGTTTCGCCATGTTGGCCAAGCTGGTCTCAAACTCCTGACTTCAAGTGATCCACTCACCTTGGCCTCCCAAAGTGCTGGGATTATAGGTGTGAGCCACTGCGCCTGGGCGAGAGGTAGTTTCTTTTTTTTAAAAAGAAGTTCTGTGGCTGGCAGGGGTTGAGAAGGGGCTATTTTAAGAAATAGCAGAAATATAGGACAGGTCATTGAGGGCATTGAAGGCTTTAAACATTACAGTGAAGAGTTTATTTTGATTTAGTTGTCAATAGGAAGTCATTGTAGGAAGTTACTGTGATCTGCTGACAGTGGGATCCTTGGAGAACTAATCAGTGAGTACAGGGTAGCTGGAGGCACAGAGACCAGCCAGCACTGCTGTAGTAGTTCAGATATGAGGGGAAGAGTCCCTGGCAAAGAGAAAGGATTAAATTCAGAAGCACTATAGAGAACCATTGGTAGGCTACAGAACTGATTGAAAGTTGGAGAGTAGAAGTGAAAAGTACTTTGGGTCCCAGGTATCTGAGCTTAGAAAGTAGGAGAATATTAGTACCACTAATAGACATTGAAAAGTCAAGAAGACAAGCCAGTTTGGGGAGAAAGCGGAGATACAGGGAAATTGGGATTGAAATATTAGTTGACAGCAAAGAAGGAGGTGTGTTGTAGGCAGCTCAAGATGGAGAGTAGATTTCCAGAAATAATTGGTATAAAGATTTTAAAGGAAATGGTCTCTGTAACAACTGACCTGACTTATCTTTGATTCTACCTTTCCCTAGATCAAAAATGTCCTTCTTCTTCTCCTCCTTCTCCCCCTCCTCCCCCTCCCCCTCCCCTCCCCCCTCCCCCTCCCCCTCTTTCTCCTCCTCCTCCTCCTTCTTCTCCTTCCATTAAAGTCATAAACACATTCTTCTATACCCATCTCAAATCCTACCCTCTCTGTAGTCTTCCTTGACCTCCTAGCTGGATGAGCTCTCTCTTGTTCTAAACTCAGGTATTATTATCTCTGTCAACATTGCTGATTAACCTTTGGTACACATAGAATGAGTTGTGGAGGGTGATAGAATGTTGTTATTTGAATTTGGATGAAGAGCACATGGAAGTTAATTATATTCTTCTTTTTGTTGTTGTTGTTTGAGACAGAGTCTTGCTCTGTCACCCAGGCTGGAATATAGTGGTGCGATCTCGGCTCACTGCAACCTCTGCCTCGTGCCTCCCAGGCTCAAGCGATTCTCATGCCTCAGCCTCCCAAGTAGGAGCTGGGTTTACAGGCATGCACCACCACGCCCAGCTAGTTTTTGTATTTTTAGTAGAGGTGGGATTTCACCATGTTGGCCAGGCTGGTCTTGAACTCCTGGCCTCGAGAGATCTGCCTGCCTTGACCTCCCAAAGTGTTGAGATTACAGGCGTGAGCCACCGTGCCCAGCATATTCTTTACTTCTTTTGTATGCTTGAAAGTTTCCATAATAAAAAATAAAATGAAAAGAAGTCAGCTGTGGCACTTAAAAGAATACAGATCCCTAGGCCTCACTCTTGGCCATTCTTATTCAGTAGGTCTTGGGTGGACCCTGGTTGTCTGGATGTCTAAGAAGATCCACTAAGATGCCTGATGTATATCACACATTCAATTGGCACCTAGCAGTGGAAACTTGATGTTGTATTTTTGAGCTCATTCATTCATTTCTCAAGTCATTTGCCCCTGGTACTGTGCTAGGTGCTGGGGATTCAAATAAGACAGAGTCCTGCCTTCAGGACACTTCAGTAGAGGGAGTTAAACAAGTAAACAATAAAGTGCAATAATGTGTTATAGGAAGCAGTGAGCAATGTGCTTTGATGTGGATTCTTTTGTTTAATCTTCATAATAGCTTTAAGAGCTAGGTACTTTACCTTTATTCCATAGATGAGGGATCTGAGGCTTAGAGAAGTTAAAGTCATACAGCAAAGATGTTGTTAAATTGAGATTTGAGCCCTGCTTATGGGACTCCAGGAACTATAATTATAACCACTGTTACTGCCTTCCTGGAATTTCATACCATTAAAAAAATCAAAATTGGTCACGAAAGGTATATCAAGTATGTATAAAACATTTGTTTTAAGTTTCAAAAACCAATTACTTAAAATAAGCTGCATTGTAAATGCCTTTGGGGAATTTTTCCGCATGGGCTGAACTGACTGAGCCATCTAAAAACAGGAGGCCAGTGAAGCCTCTACTGTTTCCCTGGTGAATTTCCCTCAAGTTTTCATTGCTCTAAGGACTTTGAACTGCATTAATAATCAGGATGGTCACTCTTGAAAATGTCCCTTAACCTATCTGGTATATATGAATGCCTCTAGAACTCTGAGTGCTATATACCAGGGGAAGTTTCATGGGGCCTTGGGAATCAGAGGAGCACACTGCTGCTAAGTGGTTATCAAGAGCAGTGTTGAGGGAGTTGTGTTGTCTTAATAAAGTTTGTGGTTATTATGTTTGTGGTTGGTTGCCTATATTTTGAATTCTCATAGCATCTCTACAAGGTATGATTTATTATCATCATTGTATAAAGGGAGAGACCAAGTATCTGAGAGGTTAATTTACTTATTTGTAGTCATGTAGCTAATTAGCATCAGAGCCAATATTGTCTAGCTCCAAAACCCATCTTCTTTCTGTTTCATTGTGATGGAGGCAGTGGAATATTGGGTTTGAGTCTCAGGTATAGTCCTAGCTGGAACAGTAGATTCACAAGGCATTGGCATAGAAGGCAGCTGAAACCACTGTAGTGGTTGAGATTGCCCAGGGAGACTGGTAGGTTGAGTGCTGACAAAAGCTGAGGATAGATTTTTGGGTTCCAGCGGACAGGGTCCATGTCTTATGCTTTTTTTACAGAGTAAACTTTCAGTGAACATTGGTTATTTGTGATCTTAAGGATCATTATTTCTAAACTTAAGTGTTTTTAAGTGTCATTATTTCTAAACTCTGGCTTTGATATTGCTACATTGATTCAGTTCCATATATTGTATTGCAAGTGCCCATCTCCTGACCTGGAGGTGTTATATTTGTCATTCCAGATTACCTAAAACCAGATCCATGGATGATCTTCTTTCTGCCTGTGACACAAGCAGCCCCCTGACTCGTACATCCAGTGACCCTAACCTGAATAACCACTGTCAGGAGGTCAGGGTAGGCCTGGAGCCCTGGCACAGCAATCCTGAGGGATCAGAGACAACCTTTGTGGACTCTGGCGTAGGAGGCCCTCAGCAAACTGTAGGAGAAGTGGGTCTTCCTCCTCCTCTGCCCAGCAGCCAGAAAGACTACTTGAGCAATAAACCTTTCAAGAGTCACAAAAGCTGTTCTCCAAGTTACAAACTGCTTAATACTGCAGTGCCTCGGGAAATGAAGAGCAACACCTCTGATCCTGAGATCAAAGTCCTGGAAGAGACTGAGGGACCAGCTCCAGACCCTTCTGCCCAGGATGAGCTGGGTAGGACTTTAGATGGCATAGGGGAGCCACCTGAACATTGTCCTGAAACAGAAGCTGTCAGTGCACTCTCCAAGGTCATTTCTAACAAGTGTGATGGAGTTTGTAATTTTCCTGAGTCTTCCCAGGACTCTCCTACAGGTATGCCCCAACAGGCCCAGCCAGACTCCATGCTTGGTGTGCCCTCCAAATGTGTTCTCGATCACAGCCTCAGCACCCTTTGCAACCCACCGAGTGCTGCCTGCCAAACTCCTCTAGACCCAAGCGCTGACTTCCTCAACCAAGATCCCTCAGGGTCTGTGGCAAGTATCTCCCACCAGGAACAACTGAGTTCTGTGCCGGATCTGACCCATGGGGAGGAAGACATTGGTAAAAGAGGAAATAATAGGAATGGGCAGTTATTGGAAAATCCTCGCTTTGGGAAAATGCCATTGGAATTGGTCCGGAAGCCAATTTCTCAGAGCCAGATCAGTGAGTTCTCTTTTCTGGGGTCCAACTGGGACAGCTTCCAAGGGATGGTGACTTCATTCCCAAGTGGGGAGGCCACGCCTCGGCGGCTGCTTTCCTATGGCTGTTGTAGCAAGAGGCCAAACAGTAAGCAGATGCGGGCCACAGGGCCCTGCTTTGGGGGCCAGTGGGCTCAGAGAGAAGGTGTGAAGTCACCTGTCTGTTCTAGTCATTCCAATGGACATTGTACTGGCCCAGGAGGAAAGAACCGGATGTGGTTGTCCAGTCATCCAAAGCAAGTCTCTAGCACAAAGCCCGTTCCACTGACCTGCCCTTCTCCAGTGCCTCCACTCTATTTGGATGATGATGGACTCCCCTTTCCCACGGATGTGATCCAGCATAGGTTACGGCAAATCGAAGCAGGGTACAAGCAAGAGGTGGAGCAGCTACGTCGACAGGTGCATGAGCTTCAGATGAGGCTGGACATCCGTCACTGCTGTGCCCCTCCAGCAGAGCCCCCCATGGACTATGAGGATGATTTTGTAAGTAGTCACCGACTGCCATACACCCATTATTTACTCTGTTCATCCAGCCTTCCCTCCACGCAGCATTTATTCATTGGGTACTTGCTGTGTGCCACTGAGTTAGGTGCCTGGGCTATAGGATGAAAAACAAGTAAGCAATTAGAATAATGTTTTTAAGTGCTATGATTGAGGAGGCATCAGGTGTTAGAGGGCTGGAGTGGAGTGAAACGTCAAGGAAGACTTTCTTGAGAAGGTAGTGCTTGAGCTGAGTGCTGAAGAATGTGTGATACTTAGCTAGGTAGACAGTGAAAAGGAAAACACCATTTGCAGAAGCGTGGTGGCAATAGGTACTCCAATGATACGGCTTAAAAGGATGGGACATGTGAGTGTATATGTGTACATGCATGCATACACGCACTGGGGCTATGAGAGACAGTCAGATAGGGTGGTGGGAGGTGACATTGGAGAATTAGGTGGAGATTACAAGGGTCAGGTTTAGTGCCCTCGTTTGGATTTTACCCTTAAGGCAATAAAATTTTAGGCCAGTGCACAATATGATCAGAGTTGTAGTTTAAGAAAATGACTCTTGCAACAATGTACGATTTTTTTTTTTTTTTTTTTTTTCTGAGACGAAGTCTCGCTCGGTCACCCAGGCTGGAGTGCAGTGGTGCAATCTCAGCTCACTGCAACCTCTGCCCTCTCGGGTTCACGCCATTCTCCTGCCTCAGCCTCCTGAGTAGCTGGGACTACAGGCGCCCCCCACCATGCCCGGCTAATTTTTTTTTTTGTATTTGTAGTAGAGACGGGGTCTCACTGTGTTAGCCAGGATGGTCTCGATCCCCAACCTTGTGATCTGCCCACCTCGGCCTCCCAAAGTGCTGGGATTACAGGCGTGAGCCACTGCGCCCAGCCCAACAGTGTACAATTTTAATGAGGCAGTTGAGACCCAGATTGGGAGGCTGGCAAGGTCATTTTGGAATAATCCAGGTGAGAGATGAAGACTATATAGGCTGTGCAGTGTTGGGCAGCCTCAGGTTCTGGTACCATAGTCCTTGGGGAGCTTCTAGGAGCCAGCTTCCTCTCCATGGTATCTTGCCATTTATACAGACACTTTCCTTCCTTCTGTTAAGGTGCTCTCCACTTGCCTGCTTCTCACTTCCCTGGTGCTTTAAACAGGAATCAGCAAACTTTTTTTTTTGTAAAGGGCCAAATAATAACTATTTTAGGTTTTGTGGGCCATACAGTCTATGTTGCAACTACTCAGCTCTGCTATTGTGCAAAAGCAGCCGTAGGCCAGGCACTGTGGCTCACGCCTGTAGTCTTAGGACTTTGTGAGGCTGAGGTAGGTGGATCGCTTTAGCCAAGGAGTTCGAGACCAGCCTAGGCAACACGGTGAAACCCCGTCTCTACAAAAATTACAAAAAATTAGCTGGACATGGTGGTGGATGCCTGTGGTCCCAACTACTCGGGAGGCTGAGGTGGGAGGATCTCTTGAGCCCAGGATGTTGAGGCTACAGTGAGCCGTGATCATGCTGCTGCATTCCAGCCTGGGCAAAAGAGCGAGACCTTGTCTCAAAAACAAAACAAAAAGCAGCCATAGACAGTAAGTAAATGAATGAATGCAGCTGTGTTCCAACAAAACCTGATCTACAAAAACAGGCCGTGGGCTAGTTTGGCCTGTGGGCCATAGCTTGCCAACCCCTGGTTTAGAACATAACAAGAGTCTTTCTATGCTGCGGTGTAGCATATCGGTAAGAGTGTAAATCTGAAGCTACAATACTAGGTTCAAATCCCAGCTTTACTACATATCAGCTCTTAACTTTCTCCGTGGCTTCATTTTCTTATTTGTAAAATGGGGATATTAGTAGTATACGTTGTAAGACTGTCATAAGAAATAAGTTCATGTGTGTAATACACTTAGCACAGTGCCTGACACATGGTAAACAGTAAGCGTTAACGATGATGAAGATAATTTGTTGTCTTTGCCTTTTCATCAGACATGTTTGAAGGAGTCAGATGGCAGTGATACTGAGGATTTTGGCTCTGATCACAGTGAAGACTGCCTTTCAGAAGCAAGCTGGGAACCTGTTGATAAGAAAGAGACTGAGGTATGTTTAGGCACATATGTGGTGGGTACTTATGTGAGCCAGTGAGTCATCATATTTCCCAGAGATGAATGACATGCTGTAGACTGAGCTGTCCCCCAGAGGAGTGTCAACCTGGTAGGCAAATGGTAGCCAGTTATGAAGATAAGCCTTGTCACTTTCTCCTGGGGTGCTTTCCTCATTGCAATGTTGCTCTTCCAGTCTGTCAACAAGGACCAGGAATTTTTCTTTGTGCCTTCTGTTAGGTGACCCGCTGGGTTCCAGACCATATGGCATCACACTGCTATAACTGTGACTGTGAATTCTGGTTGGCCAAACGAAGACACCATTGCAGGTAAGATGTTTTGTATGATTTAGTATGACTCAAAAAACAGTGCAGGCCAGGCGCAGTGGCTCACACCTGTAATCCCAACACTTTGGGAGGCCGAGGCAGGCAGGTGGATCATGAGGTCAGGAGATTGAGACCATCCTGGCCAACATGGTAAAACCCGTCTCCACTAAAAAATACAAAAATTAGCTGGGTGTGGTGGCGCATGCCTGTAATCCCAGCTACTCTGGAGGCTGAGGCGGGAAAATAGCTTGAACCAGGGAGCTGGAGGTTGCAGTGAGCCAAGATTGCGCCACTGCACTCCATCCTGGCAACAGAGCAAGACTCTGTCTCAAAAAGAACAAAAAACAAAAACAAAAGCAGTGCAATACATATGTATAGAACTAAGTGGAATTCGTTTGGAAGTAGACACCTCTTTATAGAAACTATTTTTGTTTGTCCCCAACTTTTCATTTAGTATCACTCATTCTCAGTATATTGGCATTTCTTAATATTAATTAATTAATCATTTTTTTTATTAGTGATGGGGTCTTGCTATGTTGCTCAGGCAAGTCTCAAACTCCTGGCCTCAGCGATTCTACTGCCTCAGCCTACCAAAGTGCAGGGATTACTGGTGTGAGTCACCCTGCCCGGCCAGTATATTGGCATTTCTGATAAACTCTTCCCTCTTTGTGCTTTGACAGAAATTGCGGGAATGTATTTTGTGCTGGATGCTGCCACCTGAAGCTGCCCATTCCTGATCAGCAACTCTATGACCCAGTTCTCGTCTGTAACTCATGTTACGAACACATTCAAGTCTCTCGTGCCAGGGAACTCATGAGCCAACAGCTGAAGAAACCCATTGCTACAGCTTCCAGTTGAATGCCGGGGAGATGACCTGTCCAATTTTAGCAGGTTTGAAGGGAGGATCTTCTTCAGTTGTAGTTTGGAAGGTTCCTTGGTGTGGCTAATGAAATCACAGAGCTCAGAGATACCATCTTGAGAAATCCTCCTTGGTATCATGAAACTGGAGCAGAGGAATTGCAATTTGGCAGGAGGTCCTCTACTGGTGATACCCTCACCTTGGGGTAATAGTCCTAACCCAGACCCAGGGTCTGGAAGCTTAATGTTGAGTTGGTGACTCCAGCCTCTTTCTCCTGGAGGTCACAAGATGATGATTGCATAGATGTTGCCTGGTGCAAAGTGCCCCAAACAGCAATAGAAAGGCATATGTATAACCAAACTCCAAGTGATAACCAGACCCATCTCTCCTCCACCTTGACAAAAGCAGATTATAGTATACAAGATAGGAATTCCTGTCCTATTTGAGATGAACTATATCCTGTACCTCTGTGCTCTGTGTCCGTGCATGAAGGCTCAGTCTTTAGAGGCACTCCCTCTAGTTGCATTCGTACTGTCTTTCTGTGGAGTTTGGTTTGAAGACTGGCTCAGCAAGTGGAGGTTTCAACGTACTTTTCAGTTGGCTCATCAGCCAGTATTGGTGAATATTCAGTTTAGGGGAACAGTTCTAGGGAGCGAGACATTTTTGGGAGCAGAAGAAAACTCTGCTGATGTTCGGTCCTGGCAAACATTGAGTTATTTTGAGCTGTGAAGGCAGTCATCTCTGTTACACAGTGGCAGCTCTTGAGTTACGCACTGTGAAGAATGAGAAGGGAAAAGCAAAAATTATCCTTGTGAAATATCTGCTGATTGTGCCCTACCCTTTGCACCTGACTTTTCCTAGTTGTCCTGGTGCTAACACAGGAGCTACACCTTGATCCTCTCCTGGCATGAAAATAAAACAAAGGTTTTCGTTGTTGTTGTTCCATTGCCCATTCCCCCCATGTTGTCTTTCCCTTGGCTGCTGCCTCCTCTGGGTCACATTGCTTCTTATCCTGAACACTTGACACCTTGAGGGTAGAATTTAGCGTTTGGTTTTTACCTCCTAGCATATGCTGTTTGGTATGTGAGGGTTTCAGTACAAATGCTGCTGTCTATTTCTGTGCACTTAACAATGGAACCCAAACAGAAGAGAATAAAGCCTTGATACCAAAATTGGGAGAGAACATGTATCCATTTGGACCAAACGTTGTTGGTTTTTTAAAAATTTTGTTTTTTTGTTTTTGTTTTTTTTTCATCTTAATATGTACCAGTGGCACTTAACCAAAAGATACAGTGATATAGCCATGTACTGTGGGTGGGACAGATACAGTCTCCTTGGCCTATAATGAAACCACTAGGACTTTATTCATTTTCCTTAATTTGCTGACATACAAATGGTAAATTATATTTAGGCTTATCCTGTTTTGAAATGATGGTAGTCATCTTTCTTACTGCTACTTTCATGTTGCTTTCTAGAAAACAGTATTTCATTCCAAAATAACTAGGATCTGCATTTAGAACAAGAATCATTATTTGTCCTGACCTTTTCAGTCCTACAGAGAAGCATCTGTGGTTCTTTTGTACTTGCCATAGATGTAACCTAAAAAGTTTTGGCATATTTAGGTCAGCCTAGCGGAACTTTTTTTTTCATTTAAATGGAGCTGAATAATGGAGATTTTGTGTCTGCAAAATTCCTGAGATCATTGAAAAAGTAACAAGCTATTCCTTGTTTCTGATACATAAAATTATTTTAAGCATTTTATCAATCATTAAAATTTACTGCCAGTTGTGAGTGGCTTTTTAATTAACTTGTCTTTCATTGCACTTCACTCTGTCTGTTTTCAAGGGGAGTAAGATTGGTAACATTTGGGGAGACTGTATCTGTCTACTTAGTGTGGCTGTTTTGAGGGACTGTCCCATCAGTGAACAAACTGCATGGCCTTGGAGAGAGACTCTGGGCTCTTGGCTCAGATGTGTTCATCAAATACTCCTTTCAGAGCTGTTGTGGGTGTAAGTGACATGATGTGGCCAAAAATCCAAACTGTGCAGTTGCGTTGTGACAAACATGCAATGTGCTGTAAAAATTCAATACAGTTTAAATAAAATCTCTATATTAGTGCTGCTTTGTTGGGTCGTTTTATTTTCATTTCTGAAAAAACTTAATATTCACTTATTCTTTGACCATGAGAAGAGTAGAACATTATACCCCTTTCTCCCAGCAATTTCCAATTTATTTATTTTGAGATGGAGTCTCCTTCTGTTCCCCAGGCTGGAGTGCAGTGGTGCGATCTCGGCTCACTGCAACCTCCGCCTTCTGGGTTCAAGCGATTCTCCTGCCTCAGCCTCCTGGGCAGTTGGGACTACAGGTATGCTACCACACTGGTGAATTTTTGCATTTTTAGTAGAGACAGGGTTTCACCATGTTGGCCAGGCTGGTCTCGCACCCCTGGGTTCAAGCAGTCCACCCAGCTCGGCCTCCCAAAGTGTTGGGATTACAGACGTGAGCCACTGCGCCCGGCCAATTTCCATTTTCAAATGAACCTCTCTTTTTTAATCAGCACAGCTCTTGCTACATTCTTATTTATTGATTGGCTAGGGATCGATTCTTATGGATAACGTAGAATTCTGTCCCATCTTTATTTCTCTTTAATGTCTAAAATGCCACCAGCTAGTTGGGCAGGCACATAAGATAGTACTTAGATTCTTGTGATTCCCTCCTCCCAGGGACCTCAGTTTTCGTCTAACCTTGAGTAAATTGTCTTGAACAAACACCGGCTTAAAAGAGTGTATCTTAAAAGATACAAAAGGCTACTATCTAAAAGGTGAGTTCGTTTACTCAAGATATTATACCTCCAGTAGCATCACTTTTGTTTGAGAGGGGAGCAGTTCCACTGTTAGTAAAGATTACAGACCAGACCCTTTGGTCCCCAGAATGACCGACTCTGCTTCCTAACGCACACTTTCTCTGCATTCCAAGTCCCCACTAGTTGGCTGGGCCGAAACACACGCCTCTTGGTATTCCACGGTGGATAACTGGGCTTCTCTCTTCGCAGGACTTAGAACTCCCCGGCCTGAAGTCTGGGAACGCCTGGGAAAGGGGCTCCTGCCCGGGTCCCGCTGGCGTCCGGCGGGCCGGGCCGGGGCACGCGGCCGCCGAGGGGGAGGTGCCCATGCCGCGTGGCGGGAACTCGAGGCCCCATTGGCGGCGCTGGGAGGCGCCGCGGGGCCTCGTGCGCCAACGGTCCCTGGTACGCGGCTGACGGGCGCCGGTAGGAGCGGGCAGGGCGAGGCGAAGGCCGGGGAGGGATCGAGAACCGGGTGGGAGAGCTAGGCTCGGAGGGGGGGCGAGGCCCAGGCCCGGCGGGGCGATGGAGGAGGCGCTGCTCTCCACCCCCATCAACCCCAACAACTTCCCCGCCAAGCTGTGGCGCCTGGTGAACAGCCCGCGCTACCGCTCCATCTGCTGGGACGGCCGCGGCGAGGGGCTGCTCATCGACCAGCCGCTCTTCGAGGCTGAGCTGCTCAGCCCGCCCAGGCCAGGGGGCGGTGGCGGGGCTGCGGGGGCCGGGGCCGGGGCCGGGGCCGGGGCCGGGGCCGAGCCCGAGCCCGAGCTCTTCAAAACCACCAACTTCACCAGCTTCATCCGCCAGCTCAACCTCTACGGCTTCCGCAAGGTGGTGCTGGGCGAGCCGGGCGCGGCGGGGCCGGGGGGCGGCAGACCGGTAGGGGACGGGCCGCTCCATCACTTCCACAGCCCGCACTTCCGCCGCGACCAGCCACAGCTGCTCGTGCACCTTAAGCGCCTGACCAGCGCCAACAAGGCCAAGCTGGCGGCCGGCCTGGAGGTGCCCTGCCGCCCGCCCAACCGCTTCCAGCGGCTGCTCATTACCTCGGCCTCCGCCGCCGCCGCCTCGGCCGCCGCCGCCACCGCCCCGCTGCAGCACCAGGAGCCGCCGCCGCCCGCGGGGCCCCGGCCCGAGCCGCACGGTGAGTCCGGGCTGCCCGTGACCTCGCCCACAGTGAGCACATGGGCGGCGGGGAGCAACCGCCGCTGGAGGGCGCATTTTCGCACGTCCTCACGCTGTGGGAAAGGCGCCGGGGACCCATTGGCCGCTGTGCTTCCCGAGACTGGCGGTCCCGCCACCGCCACCGTTCTCAGCAGCACCAGCACGGTGGCCACCGGCCCTCCCCTGGAGGGTCCGAAAGCATTCAGCCCCTTCTGAGCCCACTGGCAGCAAAAGGGACCTCCGCCTCTTAGGCTCCCTTCTACTCATCCCCGGTTTGAACCCCAGGAGTTTACCTGGTTGTAAGCCTCCGTTTACCTTCCTGAGACCTACACTGTCCACTGTAAACATGTAGACTAAGTAGTCCTTCGTTGAAACATTGGGTCTGGAAGAAACACAGAAGGGGCTCCTTTGCTCCCGTGGGAAGCAGAGTGGAGTCACCCTACGGGTTAAGGCGGGACGGAACAAAATCCTAGTCAAGAGAACTTAGAACATTACGGTTGGGCGTGGTGGCTCACGCCTGTAATCCCAGCACTTTGGGAGGCCGAGGCGGGTGCATCGCGAGGTCAGGAGTTTGAGACCGGCCTAACCAACAGGGTGAAACCTCGTCTCTACTAAAAATACAAAAATTAGCCGGGCGTGGTGATGGCACATGCCTGTAATCCCATCTATTCAGGAGGCTGGCTGAGGCAGGAGAATCGCTTGAACCCAGGAGGCAGAGGTTGCAGTGAGCTGAGATAGTGCCACTGCACTCCAGCCTGAGCAACAGAGCTAGACTCCTTCTCAAAAAAAAAAAAAAAAAAAAAAAAAAGAGAGAGAGAGAGAACTTAGAACATTACAATAGCAGCCAAGGGAAAGTTTTGGAAAAGATGCCTGCCGTGGAAATTTGTCCTTGAAGAGGGCTGCCACCTTCCATCTATTGGCACATCTAAGAAATCTTAGAAGTGTTACCACAGTCATCAGATTTAAGGTTCTGGGTAATGTGTAGAATGGTAGACATTGTTTATATACCTTAAGAGCAAAAATACAATGATACATCGTGGCTTACAAGATATAGTTCTTATGTAGAATGAATTGGCTACACACGTCTTTCATTGAAGCAAATTAGAGCTTGATGCCTCCTTAAAGGGGTATGATTAGACAAACATAAGGCAAAAATGGTTTTCTTTACAGCTGTCAAGTTTTAGTTAAAAAAGAATTTTAGAAAGCTCACATCTACAGCCTTTGGAGTTTTCACTATTGGCTACAATCTTTCGGTATTGAAAAAACTTTTTTTTGAGACAGAGTCTCGCTCTGTCTACCAGGCTGGAGTGCAGTGGCGCAGTCTCGGCTCACTGCAAGCTCCGCCTCCTGGGTTCACTCCATTCTTCTGCCTCAGCCTCTCCGAGTAGCTGGGACTACAGGCGCCCGCCACCACGCCCGGCTAATTTTTTGTATTTTTAATAGAGACGGGGTTTCACAGTGGTCTCGATCTCCTGACCTCATGATCCGCCCGCCTTGGCCTCCCAAAGTGCTGGGATTACAAGCGTGAGCCACCGCGCCCGGCCCTGAAAAAACTTTTTGGTGTACATCTGTATTTAGTAAAAGTTCAGAAACCCTCTGTGATAGTGAATTATTTATTTTTTATTATTTGTTTATTTTTTTGAGACGGAGTTTCACTCTTGTCACCCAGGCTGGAGTGCAATGGTGCGCTCTCGGCTCACCACAACCTCTGCCTCTCAGGTTCAAGCGATTCTCATTCCTCAGCCTCCTGAGTAGCTGGGAATACAGGCGCGTGCCACCATGCCCGGCTAATTTTTGTATTTTTAGTAGAGACAGGGTGAAACCCGGTTGGCCAGGCTGGTCTCGAACTCCTGACCTCAGGTGATCCGCCCGCCTCGGCCTCCCAAAGTGCTGGGATTACAGGCCTGAGCCACTGCACCCCACCTATTTTATTTTTTGAGATGAAGTCTCACTCTGTTGCCCAGGCTGGCATGCAATGGCAAGATCTCTGCTCACTGCAACCTCTGCCTCCCGGGTTCAAGTGATTCTCCTGCGTTGGCCTCCAGAGTAGCTGGGATTTTACAGGTGCCTGCCACCACACCTGGCTAATTTTTATATTGTTAGTAGAGATGGGGTTTCACCATATTGGCCAGGCTGGTTTTGAACTCCTGACCTCAGGTGATCTGCCCATCTTGGCCTCCCAAAGTGCTGGGATTACAGGTGTGAGCCACTGCACATGGCCAAATTATTTTATAGACTTGATTTTTTTTTTTTGAGATAGGGTCTCACTCTGTCCCCCAGGCTGGAGTGCAGTGGCAAGATCTTGGCTCACTGCAACTTCCACCTCCCAGGCTCAAGGGATCCTCCCACCTCAGCCTCCAGAGTAGCTGGGACTACAGGCGTGGCCACCACACCCAGCTAATTTTTTGTATTTTTGGTGGATACAGGGTTTCACTCTGTTGCCCAGGCTGGTCTGGAACTCCTGGGTTCAAGTGATCTGCCCACCTTGGCCTCTGGAAGTGCTGGGATTACAGGCGTGAGCCACCACTGCGCCAGCCCTGTAGACTTGATTTTTGATGCTCTTCCCCCTCTTCCAGGAAGGCAAGGGTGGCAATATTCCATTTCTCTGTTTAAAGAGTCCATGATATGAAGCAGTATACCAAGAAACCAACAGGGTATAATAATTCATTCATTCTTCACCTTCAACTAGGAGAGTAATAACAACATTTTCAGCGTGTTAACATGGATTTACTATAAAGAAATCTGGGGCCAGGCGTGGTGGCTGACGCCTGTAATCCCAGCACTTTGGGAGGCCCAGGCGGGCGGATCATGAGGTCAAGAGATCGAGACCATCCTGGTCAACATGGTGAAACCCTGTCTCTATTAAAAATATAAAAATTAGCTGCACGTGGTGGCGGGCGCCTGTAGTCCCAGCTACTCGGGAAGCTGAGGCAGGAGAATCACTTGAACCTGGAAGGTGGAGGTTGCAGTGAGCCGAGATCACGCCATTGCACTCCAGCCTGGGTGACAGAGTGAGACGCTGTCTCAAAAAAAAAAAAAAAAAAAGAAAAAAGAAAAAGAAATCTGCGTTATTTTTGAGTTAATGGAAAAGTTTAAATGTACAAATAAAATAACACTGTGTTCAACTTAACCTTCGCCCAGGGTTATGAATGACAACAGTACTTGGTTCATTTGGAATTTAGAAGATAAGGAACTAGGTTATGTGTCCACTGTGGAGTTTAGAAGATAAGGGATTAGGTTAAAGTTCCAACAGCAAGTTGAAAAAGCAGCAGTGGCATAAGAATGTCCTTAAGGAATATTAGGCCACTTCCATGTGATGGCCATTGATTTTGGTAGGGAATGTTAGGGGCAAGGCAATGGAGACAATATCATGGCATACATTTGGCAGAATCTCTGACATGGATTTTTTTTTTTTTTCAGGTTGCATGTCTGGTGGGTATAAGGAGAAAAGACTAGAAAATGTGTTTTTGGGAGAAATGGGATAACCACTTCAAACAAAGAAACATCCATGCATACACACACACATAAAAACCAACACTTGCTCTTTTCTCTTCTCTGATATTTTTCCCTCAACTCTCTTAAACCCAGTTGTATTTTAAGGATAGAGTCCATCTTAATTGAAGAAATTCAGGGCCATCTGGAATCTGATTTTATTCACTTACAGTTCAGTTGGTCAGCATTTAAAGATTACTACTTGTTGAAAAACAAATTCATGGTTTGTCAGTATAGATTATATATCAATCCATATATAACTAAGTTATTGTTTTCATGCCTTTCCTGTTTGGTGTTTTTTGTTTTTTTTTTTTTCCCCTTACCATTCTACCTGTTGGTGTGTGCAGAAGGTATGTCAGGTGTGGACTGTCTATACCATAGGTTTGGTTCACTAGGGAATTGTGTTACTCGTTCAGGTGGAATGTAATTCTGCTTTAAGTTCAAGAATACTAGAACTTGAATAATTGAGCAAAGTTGTTCAAGAATACAACTTTGTTTTGTTCTCATTCCACGTTCTAAGTCCTTGGCTCTTCTATTTTTCCTCATCTCATTTTTCTTCTTCTCGAATCTTGCCTTAGTTATGTGCCTGACTGCACTGCTACTGCTTAGTCTCCATTTTTTCTATGTTCTATTTCAGTGTATGGGTTGAATACTTCTCTCTCTATAATAGAATCCTCTGTTTTAGGACCTAGTTCTTTTATTTAGAGCTGCTGAACCAACTGCACTGTTCACCTTCCAAGAGTATACTTGATAAGAAACAGATTGCATGTTTTTCCTTTGTGCACTTCTGTTATTTTGTTTTTAGGAGCAGTTTATTTTATGATATTTGTTAAAATATTCTAAACTAAGTAACAGATCTGAGAAGTGGATAATCTGTTTTTACCTGGGGATACCATGCTCTCAAGAGGCAAGTTTTTGGATTCTTTCCTGGGAATTGATTAATTCAGATGCACGTCTATAAAAAGAAACAGAATTTTTGAGAACACAATTTCATCCTGCCCTCTATTTCTAGAATTCTGCATTCAAACTTTGCCAAATATATCTTAAAGATATTTTGAAGACATATAGGTGATGCTCGGTAATGTTGATCTGAATTGAGCCCTATGAAGTAACCCTTAACAAGAAGAATAAATAAGGGCTGAACATGTCTTGGTTCTTTATTTTAAAAAACAGACTTAAAATAATGTTCTTTTTATCTTGACCGTGTTCTAATTTTAACAGCATCTAAAATAGTTAATTGGCCACCACTCCAAGTTTATCATGACAGAAGTAGACAGATATAAAACAATTTAAGGTAGAGAATTCTTTAATTAGCTGCTTAAGTTATTGACAGCCTGTAAATTCACCAACAGTTTATCCCTGAAGAGGGCAGAGCTGTTGTACTCTGTAGGCTGTATGTAGTGTTGACATGTGAGCATCCCAGGAGAAATAAAACAATGAGTAATTTTGGACATGCAGAAACACCTCTTGTGAAGAGAGAGAAAAAAAAGGAGGGGTTGTCAGTGGTGGGTTCAAAGTGTATGTACCTGTGGAATTGCTAGTCAAGCAGCGTAAAAACTGTTTTATGCGTTTTTTTTTTTTTTTTTTAAGACAGAGTCTCCCTCTGTCACCCAGGCTGGAGTTCAGTGGCATGAACATGGCTCACTGGTGCCTTGACCTGCCAGGATCAAGTCATCCTCCCACCACAGTCTCCTAGCTGGGACTATTGGTGCATGCCACCATACCTGGCTGATTTTTTTTTTATTTTTTGTAAAGACAAGATCTCACCTTTTTTTTCTTTTTTCTTTCTTTTTTTTTTTTTTTTTTTTGAGACAGAGTTTTGCTGTGTTGCCCAGGCTGGAGTGCAGTGGCGCAATCTCAGCTCACTGCAACCTCCACCTCCCAGGTTCAAGCTATTCTCCTTCCTCAGCCTCCTGAGTAGCTGGGACTACAAGGTGTGTGCCACCAAGCCCAGCTAATTTTTGTGTTTTTAGTAGAGACGGGGTTTCTCCATGTTAGTCAGGCTGGTCTCGAACTCCTAACCTCAAGTAATCTGCCCTCCTCAGCCTCCCAAAATGCTAGTATTACAAGCGTGAGCCACCGTACTTGGCCAGGATCTCACCATTTTGCCCATGCTGGTCTGAAATTCCCAAGCTCAAGCAATCCTCCTGCCTTGGCCTCCCAAAGTGCTGGGATTAGAAGGATGAGACACTGCACACGGTCTATTTTTTTGTACTTTAAAGGAATAAAGGAAAAATAGTTTCTAAGAGATCTATCATTTGAATACATTCAATCTTCTGAAGTAGGATTTTTCCTCCCATTAGATAAAATCCTCTTGATTTCCAGAATTTGTGTTGTTCATATGTGCATATTTGTTTCTTTTTGGCATTAATGCTTTATTTATTTGTTTATTTCTTTATTTTTAAGAGACAGGATCTCACTCTGTCACCCAGGCTGGAGTGCAGTGGCACGATCATAGTTCACTGTAACCTTGAACTCCTGGACTCAGTAATACTTTATTCTCTCTTTTTGAAACAGGGTCTTACTGTGTCACCCAGGCTGGAGTACAGTGGCTCAATCTCAGCTTACTGCAACCTCTACCTCCTGGGTTCAAGCGATTCTCCTGCCTCAGCCTCTCGAGTAGCTGGGATTACAGGCATGTACCACCATGCCCAGCTAATTTTTGTATATTTTGTAGAGATGGGGTTTCACCATGTTGCTCAGGCTGGTCTCGAACTTTTGGACTCAAGTGATCTGCCTGCCTCGGCCTCCCAAAGTGCTGGGATTACAGGCATGAGCCACCATGGCTGGCCTACTTTATTCTTTAAAGGAAATTAAACCACAGAAATGGAATGACAGATATGTAACTTGTTGAATGGGTTTACAGTCTAATTATTTGGAAAAGCAGATATTTGAGTGTCAGCTTTCAACGTGTAGTTTAATACTTGAGTAGCACATAATAGATTTTCCCTCTGTTTTGCAGCTTAGCTTAGTAAATTGAAAGGAACTTGTGAATCAGTCACATGATTTAATGCAAAACTCCTTAGGAATAAATTAGGCTAGCTTTGTTTATGTTCAAGAATCATAATCTATAGTTCAGTACCATTTATATTCTCCCTTCCTTGATTACATACTATTGCCGTTTCTCTGTCTTCCTTATCTCCACTTTTTATTCCTTTTTACATTGCTAATAAAGAGAAAACAAGTATCAGAATCTCTGGGCTTGGATTTGTGGATTTTTAACAAACTCTTCAGGTGATTCAGATGTAAACCACTGTTTGAGAGCCACTGATATCTGGGAAAGGATACTACTGGAAAGACTATAAAGAAAGAAAAATCGTGGAAAATGATTGATTGATTTAAGGGGTGAAGGAGGAAACTAAGTCAAACTTTTCAAGCCTGACTTTTCTGCAAAGATTATCATTTTTAAAAATTTGAAAGGGAAGGCAAGACATGGTGGCTCATGCCTATAATCCCAGCACTTTGGGAGGCAAAGGCAGGAGGATTGCTTGAGCCAGGGGTTCAAGACCAGCCTGGGCAATACAGGGAGGCTCCTGCCCTACAAAAAAAATTTAGCCAGGTGTGGGGGTGCATGTCTGAACTCCCAGCTATTCAGGAGGTTGAGGTGAGAGGATTGCTTGAGCCCAGGAGTTCAAGGCTGCAGTGAGCCATGTTCACAACACTGCACTCCAGCCTGAGTGACAAAGCAAGAGTCTGTTTCTAAGAAAAAAAAGAATAAAACATTAATGCCAAAAATAAACACATACACACAACGCAAATTCTGGAGCCCCGAAAATCAAGAGATCTTTAGTAGGGGGAAAATATCCTACTTCAGTAGATTGAATGTATTCAAATGATAGGCCTCTTAAAAATGATTTTTCTTTTTTTCCTTTAAGGTACAAAAAACAGGCCAGGTACAGTGGCTCATTTCTGTAATCCTAGCATATTGGGAGGCCAAGGCAGGAGGATCGCTTGAGCCCAGGAGTTCCAGACCAGCCTGGGAACGTGGCAAGACCTTGTTTCTACAAAAAGTAAAATAAACAGTGCTTGGTGGTGTGCACCTATAGTTCCAGCTAGTCAGGAGGCTGAGGTGGGAGGATTGCTTGAGCCTGGAAGTTTGAGGCTGGAGTGAGCCAAGATCACACCACTGCACTGCAGCCTGGGCAACAGAGTAAGACCCGGGTGTTAGATAGACAGATAGATAGATAGATAGATAGATAGATAGATAGATAGATACATAGATACATAGATAGATAGCAAAGAGCATTAAATTTTTTTTATCTTGTTATATGTTCCACACCCATTTCTTTTATTTTTTGGTGGAGAGCTTATTTTTATGCCTATTATTAATGTTCCAAAATTGTTTGAAAGACTGAATGGAAAACTTTTAGGAAGTAGCTTACGCGTTGGAAAAATCTGGGTCAGGCAAATAAAGCGAAAGGTAAGATGGCCAAATCATGTATAAAAGGCTTTTAATGTTGAATATTTGATTTAACATTTGATTTAATGTTAGAATTTGGGCACTTTATCTTTTATGACTATTGCACTGAGAAAACAAAGGTTTATTTGATTCTTCTTTCAGCATTATATGTCTCATATTCTTGATTCTGAACTTGTTTTTACCAAAACTAAACTTCTGTTGTGTTAAAAATGGCTGATAGGTGAAGAGTGGTATATTTTATGACCTTTGGTTTACTATGTCTGGTGGTGTAATGCAAAATTAGTAAATGTGCTCTTCCTCTTTTCTGTAGGACGAGTGGCTGTAGGACAATTTCACCGGTCATTTCGGCGAGATAGTTTGTCTCCTTACTCCTACGTATCAACTCCATCCCACGACCACAGTACTTACCCTCTGAAAGGTTTAGATCGGATCCCAGTTCCTCGTAGAATATGGCAGAACTCCCTTGGAATGCACCCTGGACAAGTGGAGACATCTCCCACATTTTCAGATAAAGGGGTTCCATTTCCTGTACTCCAGAGGTTTCCAACTGAGGTTACCTATATGCTGCAGCCCAGCACCACATCTGTACATGTTCAACAAGGTCCTCAAACAATGGTCAGCTCCTCCCAAAAATATAGTAACTACACACCCTCAGCACAGTACTCGCAAGCCTACTATCCAACAGGTATGACAAATTCGGGTTCATGGCCTTCTATTTAAGGTTGTTTATAATGAGCATATATATATATTTTAAATGCATTTTAATGTCTATATGCTTTAACACAAACAGTAGGAATGTACATCTAAGAAATGGCAAAGATTTCTTAGCAGGAGATATTTTTAAACAATATATAAAATTTCATTGTATTTTTAAGGGTTGTGAAAAAATTGTTGGTCTATAAAGGTGTGTGTTGTTAATGAAACTTATATACTAAAAATGTGTCCTAGTTATGAAATTAAGGCTTAGTACCCCAAGGCCGGATGTGGTGGCCCACACCTGTTATCCCAGCACTTTGGGAGGCTGAGGTGGGTGGATCATTTCAGGTCAGGAGTTCGAGACCAGCCTAGCCAACATGGTGAAACCCCAGCTCTACTAAAAATACAAAAATTAGCCAGGCACGGTGACAGGTGCCCATAATCCCAGCTACTCAGGAGGCTGAGGCAAGAAAATTGCTTGAACCTGGGAGGCAGAGGTTGCAGTGAGTAGAGATCACTCCACAGCATTCCACCCTGGACGACAGAGTGAGACTGTCTCAAAAACAAAAAACAAAAAACCTTAGTACCCCAGAACCTTATTTTAACTCTGTACTTGGTGCTGTAGTTTTTTTTTAATATGTCTATTATATATTTAATATGGTTTAATCAAAGTGAGATTACTTCATAATGAAATCATTTAGTATCTCAGTAATGATATTTAATAAAAAAATATACTCTCTGAATATTAAATTCTTTAGTAAAAACCTGGTGAACAGTGGAATCTCCGCAGTGTTATTCCTAGGCAGCTAAGAACTGGGGAGTAGCAGAGAAAAGGAGAAACCTGACAATGACAACTGACCTGGAACTCAAGCAAGGGCATTGAGAACATGCTGGTAGATCCCAAGCCACTAATTGGGAATGCTTATGATAGTTACCATCTCTTTTGCTTCTTGGGGAAAAAAAAAAAAAAAATTGTGTTTTCTTCTTTTCTTTTCTTTCTTTTTTTTTTTTTTTTTTTTGAGATGGAGTTTGACTCTTGTTGCCCAGGCTGGAGTGCAATGGCGCAATCTTGGCTCACTGCAGCCTCCACCTCCTGGGTTCAAGCGATTCTCCTGCCTCAGCCTCCTGAGTAGCTGGGATTACAGGTGTCCATCACCACACCCAGCTAATTTTTTGTATTTTCAGTAGAGACGGGGTTTCGTCATGTTGGACAGGCTGGTCTCGAACTCCTGACCTCAGGTGATCCACCCACCTTGGCCTCCCAAAGTGCTGGGATTACGGGAGTGAGCCACCCTGCCTGGCCATTTTTTTTTCTTTTTTAATAGAAAACTTTTTGCAATATAATCTTACCATTTCACTCAAATGTATTTTCTTTTCTTTTCTTTTTTTTTTTTGAGATGGAGTCTTGCTCTGTTGCCAGGCTGGAATGCAGTAGCGCAATCTCGGCTCACCACAACCTCCACCTCCTTGGTTCCAGTGATTCTCCTGCCTCAGCCTCCTGAGTAGCTGGGACTACAGGCACCTGCCACCAATGCCCGGCTAATTTTTTTTTTTTTTTTTTTTTTTTTTTTATAGAGACAGGGTTTCACCATGTTGGCCAGGCTGGTCTCGAACTCCTGACCTCGTGATCCACCCTCCTCGGCCTCCCAAAGTGCTGAGATTACAGGTGTGAGCCACTGTGCCTGGCCTCAAATGTATTTTCAATTTTGCAAAAACACAATAGCAGTGGCATGTATTTCATCATGTGGTATGCTTTTTACACAATGATGAAATGAGGCAATAGAAATAAGACAAGGGTCAAAGCTTTCAGAAAAGACCAGAAAGAGAAGAAAGAGGGCATTCCAGAAAAGACCAGAAAGAGAAGAAAGGGGGCATTCCTTTGTCCTGTGAATTAATAATCTAGGATCTTTAATTTTTTCAGTTATGTAAATCTGGAAGCAATTTCTGGAGGTCTTTTGTTGGACCATTTCTCCCAGGCGGCACTAAAGGGAAAGCGAAAATATATATATATTTAAAGATATTTACTTAAAGTAGAAGAAATGTAAATTAGAAAAGGGAATGGAGTGGCCGGGCGCGGTGGCTCACGCCTGTAATCTCAGCACTTTGGGAGGCCGAGGCAGGCGGATCACGAGGTCAGGAGATCGAGACCATCCTGGCTAACACGGTGAAACCCTGTCTCTACTAAAAATACAAAAAAATTAGCTGGGTGTGGTGGCGGGCACCTGTAGTCCCAGCTACTGGGGAGGCTGAGGCAGGAGAATGGCGTGAACCCAGGAGGCGGAACTTGCAGTGAGCCGAGATTGCGCCACTGCACTCCAGCCTGGGCAACAGAGTGAGACCCCGTCTCAAAAAAAAAAAAAAAAAGGGAATGGAGTAATTTGTTGCCATTTAAAAATTATAAATCTGGGCCTGGCATGATGGCTTACACCTGTAATCCTAGCTCTTTGGGAGGATGAGGCGGGCGATTCACGAGGTCAGGAGTTGGAGACCAGCCTGATTAACATAGTGAAACCCCATCTCTACCAAAAAAATACAAAAATTAGCCAGGCATGGTGGCGGGTGCCTGTAATCCCAGCTACTCGGGAGGATGAGGCAGGAGAATCACTTGAATCCGGGAGGCGGAGGTTGTGGTGAGCCAAGATCACACCACTGCACTCCAGCCTGGGAGACAGAGCAGGACTCCGTCTCAAAAAAAAAAAAAAATATATATATATATCTATATATATATATAAATTTATATATAAATCTATATAAATATATATAAATCTATATATAAATCTATATAAATATATATAAATCTATATAAATATATAAATCTATATATATATATATATATATAAATCTGGGCAAGGGAGGCGAGCTGCCGCGGCGCCGCTGCCGCCGCCTCCCCTCCGCAAGCAGGGGCCGGACGACCCGGGTCCCGCACGCAGCCCTAGCCCGTACCTTGTCGTCAGGCCGCGAGGGCAGCGCTGGGAGGAGGCGGCTGGACCCAGCGAGCGCCCGCGCGCGCGCGTGTGCAGTGAGGGGGAAGCCGCCTGCCTGTCCCCTTCACCTTCCCTTCCCCCGCCCCCATCTCCCAACCGGGCCACGTGGACGTCCGCTGCCAAAATCAGTAAAAAGGAGCTCAACTCCAACCACTATAGGGCCGACGAGACCTCAGGAAAAAAAAAAAACCAGCAAGAAGCAATTGAACACATTGATGAAATCCAAAATGAAATAGACAGACTTAATGAACAAGCCAGTGAGGAGATTTTTGAAAGTAGAACAGAAATACAACAAACTCCGCCAACCATTTTTTTCGGAAGAGATCAGAATTGATCGCCAAAATCCCACATTTTTGGATAACAACATTTGTCAACCATCCACAAGTGTCTGCACTGCTTGGGGAGGAGGATGAAGAGGCACTGCATTATTTGACCAGAGTTGAAGTGACAGAATTCGAAGATATTAAATCAGGTTACGGAATAGATTTTTATTTTGATCAAAATCCTTACTTTGAAAATAAAGTTCTGTCCAAAGAATTTCATCTGAATGAGAGTGGTGATCCATCTTCAAAGTCCACTGAAATCAAATGGAAATCTGGAATGGATTTGACAAAGCGTTCAAGTCAAACGCAGAATAAAGCCGGCAGGAAGAGGCAGCATGAGGAACCAGGGAACTTCTTTACCTGGTTTACTGACCATTCTGATGCAGGTGCTGATGAATTAGGAGAGGTCATCAAAGATGATATTTGACCACACCCATTACAGTACTACTTGGTTCCCGATATGGATGATGAAGAAGGAGAAGAAGATGATGATGATGAAGAGGAGGAAGGATTAGAAGATACTGATTAGAAGGGAATGAGGAAGAAGATGAAGAAGATGAAGATGATGATGAAGGGGAGGAAGGAGAGAAGGATGAAGGAGAGGATGACTAATAGAACACTGATGGATTCTGACCTTCCTTTTTAAAAATTTTCTCCAGTCCCTGGGAGCAAGTTGCAGTTTTTTTTGGTTTTGTTTTGTTTGTTTTCCTCTTGTGCTCAGTCGCCCTGTTCTTGAGGTCTCTTTTCTCTACACCATGATTCTCAACTTATTTGGGGGAAATACCTTGAGCAGAATACAATGGGAAAAGAGTCTCTACCCCTTTCTGTTCGAAATTCATTTTTATCCCTTCTTGTCTGAACAAAAACTGTATGGAATCAACACTGCTGAGCTCTGTGGAAAAAAAGAAAAACCTCCTCCCTTCTCTCTGCTGGAAACTGGAGGGTGTGAGGCCCCTGTGTGGCAGTGCCCAGAATTCTAGCTTTTCTCCTCCTTTCTCTAGATGAAAACATTTAGCATTTACCAACATGTATCTGTCTACTTTCTCTTGTTAAAAAACAAAACAAAACAAAACAAAACTTAAAAAATGTGTTTATAGAATGTCAGCAAAGGGTGGGTTTGAGATGTTTGGGTGGGTTAAGTGGGCATTTTGACAACATGGCTTCTCCTTTTGCATGTTTAATTGTGATATTTGACAGACATCCTTTGCAGTTTGACACTTTTTAAAATAAATTCTCTACTAATGATGACTTGAGCCCTGCCACTCAATGGGAGAATCTGCAGAGCCTTTAGGATCTTATTTGGAATTGACATTCTCTATTGTAATTTTTATCCTGTTTATTTTTAAATTTTCTTTTTGTTTCACTGGAAAGGAAAGGTTTTAAAGGTTGAAAGTGGACAAGTTACTTTGTTACAATAAAACTAAATGTGTACACACAAAACAAAATTATAAATCTGGTGACTGTTCTATTTGTAATAGTACTATTAGTACTATTTTCTAGCTGCTAATATCCAACCATATACTTGTATCGTTGGCTCATTGTACCTAAATTTAGCAGTGAAAGGGATTATTTTCCCAAAATGTTTTAAGTTTAGTGATATTAAAATCATCTAGATTGAGTTTTATAGATTTTCAGAGCTGTTACTCTTTTGGTGAATGGTGTTGAAAAGAAAAGGAGGGAATTACATGAAGTAAGGATGATTTTGCACTTTTAATCATTTTGCCTACTAGAAATTTAAAAAAATTTTTTTACCATGTTACACAGAAAATGGTTAAGGCCTAATTTTTCCCCCAGATTTGCCCAGCTACTTCTTTGAAGAACCAAAATACATGTACAATCTTTGAAAACAAGATGGCCGGGTATGGTGGCTCACACCTGTAATCCCAGCAACTTGGGAGGCTGAGGTGGAGTATTGCTTGAGCCTAGGAGTTTGAGGCTGCAGTAAGCCATGATTGTGCCATTGCATTCCAGCCTGGAAAATGTATTCCAAGTTTCAAGCAATCCTCATGGAAATTACTGGCTCTAAATTTTATGAGAAGTACTCGTGTATTATTCACTAAAACCACTACAGATATTATAGTTAATATTTATTATAGAGCTGCTATTTGTTAAAATTATTATTAAATTTGGACATGCTGTTTTAAAAATATTTTATTTTAGCTTGATGTAAATTATAAATTGGGAGTTGTCTCCAAGTGTTTAAGGTAAGAATTAGGAAGGAGGCTTTAAAAAAAGAACAAGTAAGTGCTGCTGATGTTTTTATAGTATACAGGATATAGAGAATTTTGTGTTAGCTGAATTTTTGTTTTGTCTTCTTTAATAGGGATAATTGAAATAACTGTAAAGTTTCTGAGATTATGAGAATAAGAAATCTCATGATGACTTCTAGTACATAATGTGGGCAAAACTGCTTTGAACATTCTGAAGTACTTTGTAAATGAAAAGTTTTATCGTTAATACAAAAAACTTGCAATGGAAAAGAAAGTGCCATAAAAATACCCTAGAAATACTTAATTCCTCCAAGTTATGGGTGAAGGAAATAAAAAGTAGTGAGCAATTTAACCAATATTTAGTGAGTACTTATTTATGAAGAGTATTACAAATGACTTTACCAAAATTAAATAGAGTATCATTCTCACGAGGCAGGTGGGTCACTTAAGGCCAGGAGTTCCAGACCAGCCTGGCCAACATGGTGAAACCCAGTCTCTACTAAAAATAGAAAAATTAGCTGGGTGTGGTGGCAGCACCTGTAGTCCCAGCTACTTGGGGGCTGAGGTGGGAAGATTGCTTGAGCTCGGGAGTTTGAGGCTGCAGTGATCTGTGATTGTGCCATTGCAGGGCAAGACCTTGTCTCAAAAAAAAAAAAAGAAAAAAAGTTGTGTTATAAAAATAAACTTGGATCTGATCTTCAAATAATATAACCAGTAAATTTTGAATATTATAATATTTCATAAATTATTAATTTATCTAGTAAAGTCAAACATTGAAACTAAAAAGTTGCCATCAGACTAACTCATAAAATGACTCATTGGAATCATTTTTTTTTCTTTCTCACGTTAGAAGCAGACTGGAGTCATTTTTTATATTTGTTGTTCCTCCCTTGAAGTGTCAGTTTTCCATTCTTACCACTTCTTCAAAGGCAAAATTTTGTAGATCCAGCATTAGTTGACTCTTTTTATTCTTGCCTTATCTAGAATTCAATTTTTCCTCTGACGTTATTTTTGGCCTGCAACTGTAATTTAATTTTGCTCTTTTATGAAGAACTTCATTTTAAACCTTTTAATTTTACTTATTCTCCACTATATATTTGAACATACATTAAGAATATTCATCTTTATATATATAATCCTATATTGAGAATTGTTTTTCTTTAATGCTGAATAGACTCAAAATCAACTTTGCCTTTTTTTCAAAGTTTTAAACTCAAGGCAGTGATTAGTAAATTTGTAGCTACCCTTCATCTCTTTTTTTATTAACACATACTTATATAGTAATAACTATGACCAGGCAGTGTTCTTAGTACTCTTTAAATATTCACTCATTTAATCCTTATAATACTTTTATAAAATAGTGTAATTATCCTCATTTTATAGATGAGGAAACTGAGGCACAGCTAGGAAGCTGTGGGCTTGGAAACAAATCCAATCTGACTCAAGAGTCTGTTCTTTTGGCCACTGTGCTCGCCTGCCCCCCTGCCTGTCTGCCTGCCTCTCATGAAGAGGATCTTTTGTTTTTTAGCTTTGTTTTTCTTTTGAGATCATTTTTTCTGGTATATCTCTTCCTCAGAGTTAGTTCTTCCCAGATAGGGTGGACAAGAGCAATTGGTAGGGGAATCTACCTTTGTATGCTGCTGGTGGCATTGGGATTGCTCTGGGTTATTGACTCACCCTGTCCAAGTAGAGAGAATGTACTCCAATTGCTAGAGTGGGAGGTTCAGCCTAGGGGCTCTGGGGAGTGGGGCTGCCTCTAATTCATTTCTGTATCCCCCTACACCTAGCATAGTGCTTGCTGTAATGGGCCCTGAGTAAATAATTTATTGAATGGAATGAACTAGTTCTAGTCCCAGGTTTGCAGTTAATCATTGGATATGAACTTCAGTGGATTATATCATGTTATGTGGCCTCATTTCCCTTTCTATGAAGTGGCCTTAATAGTTTGAGTGAGGAATTAAATAAATTAATATATGTGAATAGGCTTTGTAAAATTTAAACACTATTTACATGTAAAGGATCAAGTGTTTTAAAAGCTGTGTTTATTTTTATTTTTATTATTTTTTAAGAGACAAGGTCTCACTTTCTCACCAGACTGGAGTGCAGTGGCATGATCATAGTTCACTGCAGCCTGAACTCCTGGGCTCAAGCTATCCTCCCACTTCAGCTTCCCAAGTAGCTAGGACTACAGGCACACACCACCATGCCCAGCTAATTAAAACACTTTTTTTTTTTTTTTTTTTTGGTACAGCTAGGGTCTTGCTTTGTTGCCCAGACTGTTCTCAAGCTCTTGGCCTCAAGTGATCCCCCTGCTTAGCCTCCTGAGTTGCTGGGATTACAGGCATGAGCTACTGTACCTGTCCAACAGCTGTCTTTTAAATGGTCCTAGAAGGCTGGGCACAGTGTTACTTCCAGCACGTTGGGAGGCCAAGGCAGGCAGATCACTTGAGGTCAGGAGTTTGAGACCAGCCTGGCCAACATGGTGAAACCCCATCTCTACTAAAAATCCAAAAAAAATTAGCCAGGCATGGTGGCGCACACCTGTAGTCCCAGCTACTTGGGAGGCTGAGGCAGGACAATCACTTGAACCCAGGAGGCCGAGGCTGCAGTGAGCTGAGATGGTGCCGCTGCACTCCAGCCTGGGCAACAGATCAAGACCCTGTCTCAAAAAAGTAAATAAGCCTAGATATTAACACTTTAAAGGCTAAATAACAGAATTTATAAGAATATATGCTTTCCCCCAAGGTACACGTGATATTTTTAATTTTTATTAGAAAATATATATCTGGCCAGGAATGGTGGCTCATGCCTGTAGCCCAGCACCTTCAGAGGCCGAAAGGCAAGAGGATTGCTTGAAGCCAGGAGTTCGAGACCAGCCTGGGCAACAGAGCAAGACTGTGTCTCAAAAAAAAGAAAGAAAAGGAAAGAAAAAGAAAAAGAAAATATCTATCCATTTTGGCATGCAGTTCTAGGTTAAAAACATATGTATATGTGTGTATATATATGTGTATATATATATGTATCTCCTATCATTTAAGATTTTTCTGAATTGGCCCTTGGGCAAAAAGAGTTACTGATTATTGTTTTAAAGTACATTTAAATTCTATAGGTGTGATCTTTAGGCTTCTAATCCTACATTAATGTACATAAATATAGAATATAGAATTATAAGAGCTTTTTGGTGCTGTTACTCCTGTTCTCAGGCAGTCTGTATTGCTTCTCTGAAAATACTTGATTTTGTGCTTATGGAAAAGAGGCACTTAGCACCAGGAAGCTCTCTCTCTCCTCTGCCAGGAGAAACTAAGCAAAAATACAATCATATTTACCTTTTTAAAAAATTGTGAAAAAAATATACATAACATAAAACTTAACCACTTTAACTATTTTTCAGGGTGCTGTTTTGCAGCATTAAGTACATTCACCATCACCACTGTCTATCTCCAGAACTTTTTCATCTTCCCCAACCGAAACTCTGTACCTGCTAACCACTAACTCCCCATTAGAGAATGCCAACCTGTCCCTGAGGTGGAGAGGTTGTCCCTAGCAACCACTGTTCTATTTTCTGTCTCTATGAGTTTGACTATTCTAAATATCTCATATAAGTGGAATCATATATTTAATATATAAATTTACCATCTTTTTTTTTTGAGACAGAGTCTCACTCTGTCACCTAGGCTGGAGTGCAGTGGTGCGATCTCGGCTGACTGCAACCTCCGCCTCCCGGGTTCAAGTGATTCTCCTGCCTCAGCCTCCGGAGTAGCTGGGGCTACAGGTGTGCGCCACCACACCCGGCTAATTTGTGTATTTTTAGTAGTGATGGGGTTTCACCATGTTGGTCAGGCTGGTCTCGAACTCCTGACCTCGTGATCCGCCTGCCTTGGCCTCCCAAAGTGCTGGGATTACAGATGTGAGCCACTGCACCCATCCAAATTTACCACCTTAACCATTTTTAAAGATACAATTCGTTGGGTCCGGGCACGGTGGCTCACGCCTGTAATCCCAACACTTTGGGAGGCCGAGGTGGGCAGATCACGACGTCAGGAGATCGAGACCATCCTGGCTAACACAGTGAAACCCCGTCTCTACTAAAAATACAAAAAATTAGCTGGGCGAGGTGGCGGGCACCTGTAGTCCCAGCTACTCGGGAGGCTGAGGCAGGAGAATGGCGTGAACCCAGGGGGGCAGAGCCTGCAGTGAGCCAAGATCACCCCACTGCACTCCAGCCTGGGCGACAGCGAGACTCTGTCTCAAAAAAAAAAAAAATATATATATATATATATATATATATATATATATATATACACAATTCATTGACACTACTTACATTCACAATATTATGCAACCCTCACCATTGTTTCCAAAACTTTTCATCACCCAAATGAAACTTGGTACCCGTTAAGCAATAGTTTCCCCCAACCCCTGGTAATCTCTAATTTATTTTTTGTTTTTATGAATTTGACTTTTCTAGGAACCTTACATGAGGAATCGTATAATATTTGTCCTTTTGTGACTGGCTTATTTCACTTAATGTCTTTAAGATTCATCTATATTGTAGTATGTGTCAGAATTTTCTTCCTTTTAAAGGCTGGATAATATTCCATTGTATATGTGTAACACATTTTGTTCATCCACTCATCTGTTGATGGATACTGAGTTGCTTCCATCTTTTGGCTGTTGTAAATTTTGCTATGTTGGACATGGGTGTACAGATATCTTTTCAAATGCCTGCTTTCACTTTGGGGTATAAACTCAGAAGACCTTTTCTTTACCTCACCATAAATGAGGAGATACTGGGGTTCTAGTTGCTATAGGAACTTATCTTGAAATTAAATATACTATTATGATGTTTTTTCTTTTGAGCATTTATATTATTGGGTATTTTCTCACTGTTGACATTATACTATTCTGGAGTAGATTCAAATTCAAAATATTTTAATTCTATATTTGAATCACTTCCATAGGATAAAGTATATTAACTTGTTTGCCTCACCTATTGCGGGAGCAATAATTTTTAGTAACTCTGGCTTAACATTTTTTTAATTACTTAGAAATTTTTTGAAAATGTCATTAATGCCTATATTTATATCTGAAATGGAATTCTTTTAATTATTTTCAGTTTTTCTTTCTACATGGAATTTAATGCCTCAACTGAACACTGCCTTCAGGAAGACACTGAAAGTTCTTTGTGCAGATGAATGTATCTTAGGACATAGTGATAAACTAAGTTTTATAAATGTCAGTGCTTTCATAATGCACAGTAGCTTATTTTTTCATATACTAGGCACATAGTCAAATTTCTATGCCTAGGTTTTCATATTCAGTAAACTTACTTTACTTTGTTCTATTTTGTTGACTATACAAAATAGGACTACAGTGGTAAGGAATAGCCACTGAGGAATCTTTTTGGAGTACAATCTATTCAAGTCCTCATTTTCTTCATACAGGTTCTGTTTTACTTTCCATTTGTTACTGGATACTTCAAAGAACATTTACTTTTTTGCTGTTTCCTGAGTTACTAACTCAGCTATCAAGCTATCAAAAATATATTAACATATTCTCTGTTATATATTGTAGTTTATTTCTCTGAGAAATTTATTTTAAAGTACATTTTTACACCTATTCAAAATGTGTAACCAATGGAGTCAGAAACTTCCAAACAATAAAGCTAATACCTTTTATTGATTTATCTGTAATGAAACACAGCTTTTTGGTACCCCAATGGAATGGACCTGCAGCTCCCAAGTCTTTCTCTACCGCTAGGTGGCTAGATTTTCCTTAGCTGCTATAACTCTAGGGGAAAAAACTTTTTTTTTTTTTTTTCCCTTCCTGAGTTTTGGCAAGCTCCACAGATCCTGCTTGGTGTTTAGCTATTTGGATTCAATTTATTTTCTAGGATATTTGTGCTGTCAGATACTTTGGGAAATCAAATTCAAATCCGAAACATTTAAAATATATATTTGAATAACCTTCAAAGGATCAAATCTAAGAACCTGTTCAGCTAACCTGTATTGGAAATGATAACAGCTTGAATTTTATGACGCAATCTTAGTAATATATGGCCTTTTAAAGTCACTGAAATTGTTAAAAAAAAAAGTCATCCAAAAAATAACCTTTATTTTCTCAAAGAGAAAATATTTATTTCTAGTATATCTTCATGAACTTCTGATGTTTTAAAAATCAATAGTCATGGAGAAATAGGGAAGCATTTCGGTTATTTTTTAAAAATTCTTAGGTCAATTTACCTTTAAAGATTAAATAATGAGATTAGTAATTTTATTAGCACACTCAAAACATGAAAAATGTGGACATAAAAAGGGAGAGTTGCCACCTTATTGATAAAGACACCTTTAAAGATATTCGGCAAGTAGAATTCTAGTAAAACTACAAATGTTACATTTCAGGAAGAGAGTTTAGCTTAGGGAATTATTGTGAGATATATATATATATATAAATTTTTTTTGTACATAGAGTCTTACTCTGTCACCCAGGCTGGAGTGCAGTGGCACAATCATGGCTCACTGCAGCCTCTACCTCCTAGGCTCATGTGATCCTCCCACCTGAGCCTCCTGAGTAGCTGGGACTACAAACATGTGCCACCAAGCCTGGGTGATTTTTGTATTTTTTGTAGAGATGGGGTTTCACTGTGTTGCCGAGGCTGGTCTCAAACTCCTGGGCTGAAAGGATTCACCTGCCTCAGCCTCCCAAAGTGCCGGGACTACAGGAGTGAGCCACCACGCCTCGCTGTATTGTGGTATATCAAAGAGCGTGTGCTTTGGAGTTTAATTACTGACTCTGTCACTTCCAGCTTTGTGACTTTTGGCAAATTACTTAATATTACTGAGCTTTAGTTTGCTTGTTTTGTAAAGGCAATATATGTAAAGCATTTACTACTGTGCCTGGAACAGGGTAGGTGCTCAATATACATCATCCTCTGTTTAATCCACAGTTGTGATATTAATAACTGATTCTCACTTATACTGGAGAGTCTCTACAAAAAAGCAGACTCAACCTATTATTAAGACTGCATCTGTAAGTAACTTTGCTAGTACCAACAGTTCAATTTTTTCAGTGTCCTGACTATAAAGGGAAAGTTTTGAAAATGTGTTTCTTCAGTGAAAATAATAGCAGCTAACACTTATTCTTTGCTTACTGTGTACCAGTACGCTTCTAAGTTCTTTATGGATATTAGCTCATTTATATCACAACAACCACCATATTTGGTAGGTTCTATTATTCTGTTATTATCTCTATTTTAATAGGATGCCGAAACCGAGGTACACAGAGATTAACCATGCTCAAATTTACACTGGGCTGTAAACCCAGGCTGGTGGAGCTGGGCTCCAAAACCAGGCAGTCTGGCTCTATGATCTGCATTCCTAACCACTTGCCTAAATTATTAAAACATTTTTGTATACATTTCTACTGGATGCATTGTTTAATGGTGGAACATTTGGAGAATATTTGACAGTTATTTTACTCTTTTAAAACACTCCACCCTCCAAATAGTTTTTACTGTTGAAATGATTGAAATACTTATTTTGGAATTTCAATATATTCCTCTATTTTCAATAAAATGAAATTACTTTCAATAAGAATATATGTTTGATTAAAAAGGCAACAAAATGCTTAGGTATTAAAGAAATCATTTATAAAAATAGACATCAGACATGACCCTTTTAAAGACCTTTAAAATTATTTTGTTACTGTGTTGTTCTCAATAAATAACACCACCTAATTGGACTAAATATTTTGTTAGACATACAAAGGAAGTTCTTCAAATTTGGATTTCTTTCCATGTTGAAAGAGGGGAGCTCCTTGAATGCTATAGAAATGTATTGTGGTTGATGGCTTTCTGTGTTTGAATTCGTTCCAGCTGTGCTACAGTGCTGTTCTCCTACCCACATGGATGCTCTAAGTAGTTGTGTCACTCCCACTGCCTCTTCCTATGCACACTGCAACTACTTCCAGGTAAGATTCTTGCAACTGTGGCCATGCTCTGCGCTTCATGTGCAATTTTATCGATCTTGTAAAATTTCCAAGTGTAATTTTATATTAATGAGTAACCAGAAGTAAGCTGTGGATTAATGGGCTTTGTTTTCTCAATTCTTAAAAAAAAAAAAGAGAATTAATATAAATAATATCTCAGAATTCTTCTAGGCCAGAACTGTTCAATATAGTAGCCACTAGCCACATGTGGCTATTTAAGCTAATTAAAATTAAATGAAATTTAAAAATTCTTCAGTTATACTAGTCACATTTCAAGTACTCAATAGTCTCATATGGTTATTTAAATTAAAATTAAATTGATTTAAAAATTATTCCATACTTAAAGTAGACACATTTTGAGTGCTCAGTAGTTTCATATGGCTTATGGGTACTGAATTATACAGCACAGATCCAGAACATTCCCATCATTGCTGAAAGTTATTTTAAACAGTGATGTTCTGGATTTTTCCAAGGTAAAATGAATACCAGATAAACGCTACAAGTATATAAGTCACCAAATGACAGATTCTTCCAAGATGATACAGATAATTAGATTTTTCTTTTTAAGGAGAAAGGAGAAAAATGTCAAAAATGAGAAATTTAAGTGGTGGCCCCCTTCATCCATAGCCCCTATGTTGTAAACACCATAGCGGTTCAGTATCCCTTAATCAAAATGCTTGGGGCCAGGAGTGTTTCAGATTTTGGATTTTTTCAGATTTTGGAATATTTCCAAAAACATAATGAGATATCTTGGGGGTATGACCCGAGTCTAAACATAAAATCTAATTATGTTTCATATATACCTTATACACATAGTTTAAAGGTAATTTCATACAATCTTTTTAGTAACTGTTCATGAAACAAAGTTTGTGTTAAGTGCTTTTGTGCTGAAATTTTCCACTTGTGGTGTCATGCCAGCACTCAAAAAGTTTCAGGTTTTGGAGTATTTGAGATTTTAGAATTTTGGATTAAGGATGCTCAACTTTTACTTTAAATATCTTCTCATTATTTCTTAGGAGAAACTTGCTTGGAGTTAAATGTTTTATATAGCTATTTTAAGGATACTTTTAAATTCCATGCTTTGTATTTTTATGCTATAACTGCCAAAGATTGGAATTGTGTGTTTGCCTTGGATAATCATCTAGCCAAGATAGTTTCAAGATAGTCTCAGTTCTTAAGAGAATATCTTACTAGTGGCATTAGGGTACTCAAAAGAACATTCCTTTTTTTTTTTTTTTGGAGAAAATCTACATAGGAAGTCAAATTATAATCAGGTTGTTGTTTGAAGACTATAGAATGAGATCAAGGGGACTTAGCTGGCCACTTTTCATGGCTGATATGATCAAGCATGATATCCCAGCCCATTCATCTTCATTGGAGGGACATACCTATCCCACAGTTAGATGCTCTTGTTTGTGGGTCCAGGCACTCTCTTCTCTGGATCATGCTGGAGATACTATGATAGTGTTTATATCTTGATTATGTTGTGTGCTAAATAAAACATTTTTATAAAGACCTTTTCTTGTTATAGAGACAATATATGGCCATGTATGGTGGGTCATGCCTTATAATCCCAGCTCTTTGGGAGGCCATGGTGGGAGGATTGTTTGAGGCCAGGAAATTGAGATGAGCCTGGGTAACATAGTGAGTGAGACCCTATCTCTTAAAAAAAAAAAAAAGAAAGAAAGGAAGGAAGGAAGAAGGAAGGAAGGGAGGGAGGGAGGGAGAGAGAAAAGGTGGGTTAGTTGGGTGTAGTGGTGCATGCACCTTTCATCCTAGCTTGGGAGGCTGAGGTGGGAGGATCAAGCGATCCCCCCACCTTGAGGAGTTTGAAGAGTTTGAGGCTATAGTGAGCTGTGATTGTGCCACTGTATTCCAGCCTGTGCAACACAGTGAGACCCTGTCTCAAAAAAAAAAAAAAAAATCTGCCAGGCGTGGTGGCTCACGCCTGTAATCCCAGCACCACTTTGGGAGGCTGACGTGGGTGGATCACTTGAGTTCAGGAGTTTAAGACCAGCCTGGCCAACATGGCAAAACCCTGTCTCTACTAAAAGTACAAAAATTAGCTGGGCATGGTGGTGGGCGCTTGTAATCCCAGCTACTCAGGAGGCTGAGGCAGGAGAATCGCCTGAACCTGGGAGGCGGAGGTTGCAGTGAGCCAAGATCGTGCCATTGCACTCCAGCCTGGGTGACAAAAGTGAAACTCCGTCTCAAAAACAAAACAAAAAATTAAAAAAAGAAGACAATACGTGTTCATCATAGGAAAATAGCAATAAGCACACATAAAATTTTGAAATAGAAAAATGGGAAAGTGTTTCAGATTCCATCCTGAAAATAAATGCAGTTGGTTTAGTTGGACTGTAGGTATGGGTGAGAGTGTGCGTGCACAGTCAGTACACCGTAATGTTTAAGAGCAAGAGCTCTTGAGTACGGCAAACCTAGGCTTGAAACCTGGCTCTGTCAGTTATTTCATTGTAACTTTGGGTAAATTAGGAAGTTTCTGGACCTCAGTTTTATCTTTTGAAATGGAGATTATCACATTTCACAGGGCTCTTTTGAAGGTTGGATGAAATCTATATAAAGCACTTTGCATGTGCTTGGCACATAGTAATAACTCAATAAATGTGCTATTGGCTATAGTCACTTAGTGCTTATATCATTTGAATTTACATTATTTGGCATTAGTGGCCTTCTGAAAATCTTTGACAATCTTTGTTAATGATTGTGTTTAGCAACATCAACTCACTGCATACTTTCTTGAATCATAACTCTTCTGTATTTTAAGTTTATAATCTGATATAATCAGCAAACATTTATTGAATGCCTACTCCGTGTGAAGCTCTTCATTGTGCAACATCAATTCATGACATGTTTTATTTAATCATTCTTCTGTATTTTATGTTCACAGATCTTTATCACCAAACATGTATTAAGTGCCTACTCTCTGCAAAGCAGTATATATAAGAGAATATATCTTAAAGATGAAAATCTAAAAGCAACAGCCATTTTAGTCTATTGCTTTGTTATTAAAAATAAATAATCCCAGGAAATAAAGGACATTTGATATTCCATCAAATTTTCCCCATATTATTTGGAACAGAATATTAGTACCGCTCCCTGAATCTGTAGAAGGATCAGTAGACTTGTGAGCATCCTGTGTTTGAAATTTCCTTACTGCATTCCTAAAACAGTATATGACAGATACAAATTAAGTTTTTGTCTGTCAGCCTTTATGGAAGAATTTGGTGTACAGATGCTTTATCAGCAAATAGGTATTTGGGTACTATAGCTTTTGATTTTGTATAGTTTAGCCCTAAGAATTATTGACCCATTGGAGTATTAAACTTAGCAGAGTGGTTGACATGTAGTATATACTAAGTAAATGCTAACAGTAGATTTGAAGCTACTCTTGCTGAAAAGTAGATTAGTGTCTAGGTTTTCTTAGTGATCTTTAAGTTTAATCTATTTATGTTTAGCACTCATCAGCCTAAATACTGTAGCTTTCCTCCTTAATCTCATATTTGATTTTCTATCAAAACAGTTATATTTTTTCTTTTCCCAGAATCCTTCAATGCAGTCCTCCTATCCAGTTGAATTTTTGACTTCCAATTGGCCCTGCAGTACTACTGATGAAAATAAAAAGGCGGAAGTAAACCTAGAGGCTGTCTTTCAGATAGTAGATGAGTTGCATTCCTCCCCTAAATTGGAGATGGTAAAGGTGGAGCCTGTTGAGAATCCGTGCCCAACATCTCAATCTTATGGAGGCCAACACATTCTAGCTAATTCTAACAACAGCAATCCATGTTCTGCAAGTCAGGCTAGCCAGCTGGAGCCACTTACTCCTGTAGGCTCAGATATTATGTCTTCTGTGGTTGGAACAGAACAAGCAGTTGCCTGCTCTCTACCACAGTCACCTGAGTACATCTATACCATCCACACAGCTCAGCCTGTTGAAAATAGCACAATACAGGAATCTGCAGCCATCCAGCTAGCTCATGTCGAACTGAAGGAGCACCTAAATCATAATCCATCTCCATCTTCAGTAGTATTTGTGCAGGAAGGGCCACCATTCAGCATACACCAGGTAAGGGGGCAAAGAAAAAAATGCTAATAAAGCTCAAAGTACCTAGTACTTCTGCTAAAGACTATTCTAGTGGAGAGTTTGTTCAGATTTTATTTGGGTTTAATACCAGTTCATTATGGTCTCCAGGAGGATCATGTCCCAGTGGTTCTGCACAAAAGATTCAGAAAGAAGTCACCTTGGGCCGGGCGCGGTGGCTCACGCTTGTAATCCCAGCACTTTGGGAGGCCGAGGCGGGCGGATCACGAGGTCAGGAGATCGAGACCAAGGTGAAACCCCGTCTCTACTAAAAATACAAAAAATTAGCCGGGCGTGGTGGCGGACGCCTGTAGTCCCAGCTACTCGGAGAGGCTGAGGCAGGAGAATGGCGTGAACCTGGGAGGCGGAGTTTGCAGTGAGCCGAGACTGCGCCACTGCACTCCAGCCTGGGTGAAAGAGCGAGACTCCGTCTCAAAAAAAAAAAAAAAAAAAAAAAAAAGAAGTCACCTTAACCCTTAAGCATCGTCTCACTATATTATGCATGGTCTGAAGTCAACCTCTAAAGAGAGGTTGTCTAATTGAGCACTGTGGTATGAAGCTTATTTTCATGCTATAAACATCCCTTGAGTTTTTGCTTCCTATCTTAATTTGGATAGATTAGATATGCCTGGCTGATAATTCTATTACCCAGGAGGGATGGTTTATTTGACAGATACTATGATGACTTCTCTAGCCATTTGTAGCATGGAGGTAAGGAGATGGTTGGAAGTCTTTTCTAACTTTATTACAGCATCATTGAACTGTAACTTGTGAGCATACTGTGTTTGAATTTCCTTACTAATATCTGCACTCCTAAAGCAGAAGGTAAAGGCTAATTCCTTTATTGCTACTAGTTTATTACAAGAAAATTAATAAACTTTAATTCTGAATAATTAGTAAGAATAATTCATCAAAAGTACATCCACAGAAACAAAGTCAAATAGCACGTTCTCATTTTATAAGAGGAAGCTAAATAATGTGTACACACTGGACATACAATGTGGAATAATAGACACTGGTGACATGGAAGGGTGGGAGAGTGGGAGGGGGAACAGAGATGAGAAATTACTTAGTGGGTACACTGTACACTATTCACTCAAAGCCCAGACTTCACCACTATGCAGTATATCCATGTAACAAAACTGTACCTGTACCTCTTAAAATAATACCAAAAAAATCCAAATTAAAAAGAATTTTTTGGAGTCTCTCTCTGTCACCTAGGCTGGAGTGCAATGGTGCAATCTCAGCTCACTGCAGCCTCCACCTCCTGGGTTCAAACGATTCTCCTGCCTCAGCCTCCCAAGTAACTGGGATTACAGGCGTGCCACCATGCCCAGCTAATTTTTGTATTTTTAGTAGAGACGGGGTTCCACCATGTTGACCAGGCTGGTCTTGAACTCCTGACCTCAGGTGATCCACCTGCCTTGGCCTCCCACAGTGCTGGGATTACAGGCATGAGCCACTGTGCTTGGCCCCAAATTAAAATCTTTTTTTGTGTTAATTAAGTATTTTTTCCTACTTTTAATTTTTTTCTTGATCTCAGCCTGATATGTATATGTATATTTTTTCCATTTTGGATTTTTTCTTTAATAGGACTGAAACTCTCTTCATTGTTAGAAAGTCCCAAGATAACTTTTGGCAGGTTTTTGTTTTTTGCAGCCTTTTTAAGCTCTATTTTTAGATCCAAATGTCTTAAATTTATATCACCTCTTTTTTTTTTAGCCTGACTGTCGAGATCTAGTATATTGTGTTAAGATAATATTGTAAATTCAGTAGACAAAATATAGGCCCATTATGGTTTGTTGTTGTTGTTGTTTTGAGATGGAGTCTCGCTCTGTTGCTCAGGCTGGAGTGCAGTAGTGCAATCTTGGCTCACTGCAACCTCCACCTCCTGGGTTCAAGGAATCCTTCTGCCTCAGCCTCCTGAGTAACCAGGATTACAGGTGTGTGCCACCAGGCCAGCTACTTTTTTGTATTTTTAGTAGAGACAGGGTTTCACCATGTTGGCTGGTGTTGAACTCCTGACCTAAGGTGATCCGCCCACCTCGGCCTCCCAAAGTGCTGGGATTACAGGCGTGAGCCACTGCACCTGGCCCCATTATGTTTTAAATATATTTGTAGAACACAGAATTTGTCTTTGTTCCTTCATAGTCACATCTGAAATATTTCAGATCTTAAAACTGCACTAGTACACGGTAACTTTTTCATTAACAAATATATCTTGGCCAGGCACAGTGGCTCACGCCTGTAATCCTAGCACTTTGGGAGGCCAAGGCGGATGGATCACGAGGTCAGGAGATCGAGACCATCCTGGCTAACACGGCGAAACCCTGTCTCTACAAAAATACAAAAAATTAGCCGGGTGTGGTGGCAGGTGCCTGTAGTCCCAGCTACTTGGGAGGCTGAGGCAGGAGAATGGCATGAACCCAGGAGGTGGAGCTTGCAGCAAGCTGAGATCGCGCCACTGCACTCCAGCCTGGGCGACAGAGCGAGACTCCGTCTCAAAAAAAAAAGTATATATGTGTATATATATATATATATGTGTGTGTGTATATATATATATGTGTGTGTATATATATGTGTGTGTATATATACACGTATATATGTGTATATATACGTGTATATATACACACACACATATGTATATAAAGCTGTGTTTTAAACTTTTAACTTTATTTCATTATATAATTTTATTTTAAATTAAATTCATAAAGAAATAGAGTGTTTCAGAAGTTGGTCAACTTGACAAAGGGATTTACATTCCAAAGAAAATTTAGGAACTCTAAGAAAGGCTAGGCACAGTAGCTTATGCCTGTAATTCTAGAACCTTTGGAAGCTGAGGTGGGAGGATCGCTTGAACCCAGGAAGTCCAGACCGGCCTGGGCAACATAGTGAGACTCTATCCCTACAAAAACATTTTAAAAATTAGCTTGGTGTGGTGGCACACACCTGTGTCCTAGGTACTTGGGAGGCTGAGGTGGGAGGATAGCTTGAGCCTGGGAGGTCAAGGCTGCAGTGAGCCATGATCACACCACTACACTCCAGCCTGGGCAACAGAATGAGACCCTGTCTCAAAGAAAGAAATTTGTATTTTATAAACAGGGCAGATATAGATTTTATAGGGGCTAAAGCTTATGCAATTTTGAGGGCCTCTTTAAGAGAAAGAATACAAAATTAGTAAAATAAAGTATCCACATCCCACTGAAACCATCTAACAGGATCATGCCTATGGCCATTCCAACAGGAGAGGAAGTCTGATAGAACATATTCTACAGAGAAAAAAGATGGTTTTAACCAATCATGGTGAAACTATCTTACTTTTGGTCAGGTGTGGTGGCTCACGTCTGTAATCCCAGTGCTTTGGGAGGCCCAGGTGGGAAGATCCCCTGAGACCAGGAGTTACCAGCCTGGGCAACATAGCGAGACCCTGTCTCTACAAAAAAACTTTTTTTTTTTTTTGAGATGTAGTCTCACTCTGTTGCCCAGGCTGTTGTGCAGTGGTACGATCTCGGCTCACTGCAACCTCCACCTCCTGGGTTCAAGCGATTCTCCTGCCTCAGCCTCCCAAATAGCTGGGATTACAGGCACCTGCTACCACGCCCGGCTAATTTTTTGTATTTTTAGTAGAGACGGGGTTTCACCATGTTGGCCAGGCTGGTTGAGAACTCCTGACCTTGTGATCCGCCTGCCTCGGCCTCCCAAAGTGCTGGGATTACAGCTGTGAGCCACCGCGCCTGGCCTACAAAAAAACTTTTTAAAAATTAGCTAGTACCTGTAGTCCTAGCTACTCAGGAGGATCACTTGAGCCCAGGAGCTCGAGGTTACAGTGAGCTATGATTGTACCACTGTACTCCCGCCTGGACAACAATGTGACACCCTGCCTTAAAACAACAAAAAAAACTGTAGTTTTGTAAGTTAAAAAAAAATCAACAAGCTTCATGGTAGATATTCCTCTGATCATAAGTAAGTGTTTTAGCTCCATATACATTTTAATAGTTTGTGTAAGGAGAAAGGTATAGTATCATTTATAAGAATGAAAAGCCTTATAAGCTTGTTTGTTGGCTCATGTTCCTATAATAGAACTCCTCTGATAAAATATCTTAACTTTTAGCAGATATTTGGAGGAAATTTCAAATAATGAATGAGTTTAATATTTTAGGTGGATGCCAATATAAAATGCGAGACCAATTCACATGAGAATCTCTTGCCTTCAGAAGAGATGGGATTCCTCATTTCAGAAATGGGGCCTGCTAGCAAGCCTAGTAAAGACACAGGTTTAGCCACTCCAGCCAGATACAGAGAGCACAGAAGCAACTCACAACAAGGAAAGTCCCCTGGTAAGGATTATTGTACTCTAGAATGCCAGAAGTAGAATCATGCTGTAGAATTAATATATGAATGACAGTTTTTCTGGGTCTCCATTTATTATTCATAATTGTATTATATCTGTCATATTGCTATTTTTACATAGCTGTAATTTTAACTCTATATTTGTTCTTCATTATCTTTGTAAAGTATGTAATGGTTATTTTCCTAATATTGCATATAATGATTTGGGCTTTGAAAAATATAGAACATATTAAGAATAAGCAAAGGAATTTAGATTATTTAACTTGGAGAAGGCAAGGATGAAGGATGATTTAATAACTATCCTCAGACGCCAGACTTCAAAATTGTAGTTGTACTTATTCTGTTAGTTGTACTCTAGGACAAGAGGGCACGCACTTATATTGTGACAGGAGAAAATCAGATGGACATTTAGGATATTATCCTGAGCGCATTATAAAGATACTATAAAGTATGACCCTATACCAATGATTTGTTATTCTTGCGATTTCTAAGAACCCAGAATAAGGGATTGTTTTAGGCACGTATAGTTCTAATATGACAAAATCATATTTTTTGAAGAAATAGTAACATCTAATAAAACATGTGTCTCATATCATCCAAAAATCAAGTTACCAAAGACTGCAGTGAACAATTTTAATATTCTAGAATTATGTGCATGTCAGGGGCATGCAGTGCAGGCAGAATTAACCAGGACAAACAATCATTTTAGCCTACAATAATTTGAAAAATGTTGAGAACTTCTGTGAGAATTTTTCCAAAAAATACATTAATAGTGATATGATCGTGGTGTAGCTCAGACTCATAGGGTTCTTTCTGCAAAATGTCTTTTAGGCTAAAAACTATCCATCATTTATTCACTAAACTTAGCTTGCACACTTTTAGTTGATTATATTTTCCAATCCATAATTAAAGACTAAAGATTTCTCACAACTGAAGGCGTTTAACACAATGGCATGAGCCTCAAAGGCAATTTAGATGAGAGAAGGGCAGGAACTAATATTTACTGTACCGATTTTTGTGCCATCGGACAAACCTGATGGAAGTGGCATTGTCATTTTAAACATCAGGAAATTTAGGCTTAGAGTAAGTAACTTGTTCAAAGTCACATAGAAATTTGTTTTCTTTTTTCATTTTTTGGAGACAGAGTCTTGCTCTGTTGCCCAGGCTAGAGTGCAGTGGCACAATCTTGGCTCACTGCAGCCTCCACCTCATGGATTCGAGCAATTCTCATGCCTCAGCCTCCCCAGTAGCTGGGACTACAGGTGCGTGGCACCACACCCGGCTAATTTTTGTATTTTTAGTAGAGATGGGGTTTCACCATGTTGGCCAGGCTTGTCTTGAACTCCTGGCCTCAAGTGATCCACCCACCTTGGCCTCTTAAAGTGCTGGGATTACAGGCGTGAGCCACCACACCTGGCCCTTTTTTCTTTTCTTTCCTTTTCTTTTTCTTTATTATTATTATTTTTTTTCTGAGACAGAGTCTTGCTCTGTTGCCCAGGCTGTAGCGCAATGGCGTGATCTCGGCTCACTGCAACTTCCACCTCCCAGGTTCAAGCGATTCTCCTGCCTCAGCCTCCTGAGTAGCTGGGATTACAGGCACACTCCACCACGACTGGCTAATTTTTGTATTTTTTAGTAGAGGCAAGGTTTCCGCCATGTTGGCCAGGCTGGTCTTGAACTCCTGACCTCAGGTGATCTGCCTGCCTTGGCCTCCCACAGTGCTGGGATTGCAGGCATGAGCCACTACACCCAGCTGCCTTTTTTCATTTTTTATAGAGATGGGGTCTCACTATGTTGCCCAGGCTGGTCTTGCACTCCTAGGCTCAAGCAGTCCTCCTGCCTTGACCTCTCAAAGTGCTGAGATTATAAGCATGAGCCACCATGCATGGCCAGTCACGTATAAACTAATATTGCTAATATCCTACCCTAAGTTGTCTGCCTGTAGAGCACATATCCTTTCCTTTTAATTTTTTATTGTGTTGAAGAACATGTAACATAAAATTTATCATTTTAACCATTTTTATTTTTAATTTATAATTTAAATATAATTGTACATATTTATGAGGTACAATGTGATTTTTTGACACATGTATACGTAGTGTAATGATCAAATTGAGATAATTACCATATCCATCACTCTAAACATTTATAATTTCTTTGTGGTGATAACACTAAACCTTTTCTTCTAGCTGTCTTGAAGTATACACTACATTGTTATTTGCTACAATTATGCTACTGTGTAATAGAATACCAAAACCTATTCTTCCTATCTAACTACAACTTTTGACCAACTTCTCCCAATCTCCTCACTTTCCTACCTTCCCCAGCCTCTGGTATTTACTATTCTACTCTCTTCTATGAAATTAACTTTTTTAGCTTCCATATATGGTAAGATCATGTAGTATTTGTCTTTCTGTGCCTGGCTTATTTCACTTAACATAATGTTCTCCAGGTTCACCTATGTTGCCAAAAATGACAAGATTTCATTCTGTTTTATGGCTGAATAGTATTCCATTGTATATGTATGTACGTACGTGTGTGTGTATATATATATATATATATATATATATATACACACACACATATATACACACACACACACATATATATATATATATATATATATATCACATTTTCTTTATTCATCTGTAGATGCGTATTTAGGTTGATCCATATCTTGGCTATTGTGAATAGTGCTGTGGTAAACACGGGTGTGGAGATGTCTCTTCAACATACTGATTTCATCTTCTTTGGAGATATATCCAGTAGTGGGACTGCTAAATTATATAGTATGTATATATATATATTTTTAAATTTTTTAAGAACCTTCATACTGTTTTTCTATAATGTTATGCTAACTTACATTCCTACAAATAGTATATAAGAGTTCCCTTTTCTCTGCATCTTTGCCACCATTTGTTATTTTTTGTCTTTTTTATAATAGCCATTTTAACTGGGGTGAGGTGATATTGTGGTTTTGATTTGCATTTCTCTGATGATTGGTGATATTGAGCATTCTTCCATATATCTGTTGGTCATTTGTGTATCTTCTTTTGAGAAATGTCCATTCAGGTCTTCTGCTCATTTTTAAAATCAGACTGTTTTTTGTTTTTTTATTTGTTTTGCTTCTGAGTTGCTTAAATTCCTTATGTATTCTGCATATTAACCTTTTGTCAAATGTATAGTTTGCAAATACTTTCTCTCTTTATGTAGGTCATCTCTTCATTGTATTATGTCTTTTGCTATGCAGAAAATTTTTCGTTTGATGTAATCCCGTTTGTCTATTTTTGGTTTTGTTGTCTGTGCTTTTGAGGTCTTATCCAAAAAGTCCTCGCCCAGTCCATTTTCATGAAGCATTTTCCCTATGTTTTCTTCTAATAGTTTCATAGTTTTGAATCTTACATTTAAGTATTTAATCAATTTAGAGTTGATTTTTGTATATGGTGAGAAATTGGGGTTTAGTTTCCTTCTTCTGCATATGGACATCCAAATTTCCCAGCACTATTTATTGAGGAGACCGTCCTTTCTCTAATGTATGTACTTGGCAACTTTTGAAAATCAGTTAGCTATAAATGTATAAATTTATTTTTGGGTTCTCTATTCTGTTACAATTGATTTAGGTGTCTATTTTTATGCCTGTACCATGCTGTTTTGGTTACTATCGCTTTGGTAGTGTATTTTGAAATCAGGTAGGGTGATGCCTCCAGCTGTGTTCTTTTTGCTCAGGATTGCTTTGGTTATCTGGGGTCTTTTGTATTGCTATATGAATTTTAAGAATTTTTTTTCTATTTCTGTGAAGAATGTCGTTGATATTTTGATAGGGCTTGCATTAAATCTGTACATCACTTTGGATAATATAGACATTTTAACAATAATCTAATCCATGCACATGCGATATCCTTCCATTTAGTTGTGTCTTCTTCAACATCTTTCATCAATGTTTTATAGTTTCCATTGTGAGGATAATTCACCTCCTTGGTTAAGTTTATTTCTAATTTTTTTGTAGCTACTATAAATGGAATTGGTTTCTTGATTTCTTTTTCAGATAGTTCACTATTGGCATATAGAGAAACACTACTGATATTTGTAAGTTGATTTTGTATCCTGCAACTTTACTAAATTCATTTATTCGTTCCAATTTTTTGGTGGAATCTTAGGGTTTTCTATGTATATAATCATGCCATCCACAAACAAGGACAATTAGACTTTCTCCTTTCTAATTTGGATGTCATTTATTTCTTTCTCTTGCCTAATTGGTCTGACTAGAATTTCCAGTACTGTGTTGAATAAAAGTGGTGAAAGTGGGCATTCTTGGCTTGTTCCAGATCTTAGAGGAAAAGCTTTCAACTTTTCATCATTCAGTGTAATGTTAGCTGTGGGTTTGTCATACAGGGCCTTTATTGTGTTGAGGTATGTTCTTTCTATGACCAGTTTGTGTTCATGAAGGGATGTTGAATTTTTTTTTTTTTTTTCAAGACGGAGTCTCACTCTGTCACCAGGCTGAAGTGCAGTGGTGCAATCTCAGCTCACTGCAACCTCTGCCTCCCAGGTTCAGGTGATTCCCCTGCCTCAGCCTCCCAAGTAGCTGGGACTACAGGTGCATGCCACCATGCCCGGCTAATTTTTTTTTCTTGTATTTTAGTAGAGACGCAGTTTCTCCATGTTGGCCAGGCTGGTCTCGAACTCCTGACCTCAAGTGATCTGCCTGCCTCGGCCTCCCAAAGTGCTGGGTTTACAGGCGTGATCCACCATGCCCGGCCAGGATGTTGAATTTTACTGAATGATTTTTTAGCATCTGTTGAAATGATCATGTAGTTTTCATCCTTGATTCTGTTAATGTAATGTATTACATTGATTGATTTGTATATGTTGAACCATCCTTGCATCCCTGGGATAAATCCCCCTTGGATCATGGTGAACGATCTTTTTAATTTTTTTTTTCTTTTTTTTTTGAGATGGAGCTTTGCTCACTCTGTCGCCCAGGCTGGAGTGCAATGGCATGATCTAAGCTCATCACAACCTCTGCCTCCTAGGTTCAAGTGATTCTCCTGCCTCAGCCTCCTGAGTAGCTGGGATTACAGGTGCCTGCCACCATGCCCAGCTAATTTTTGTATTTTTAGTAGAGATAGGATTTCGCCATGTTGGTCAGGCTGGTCTCAAATTCCTGACCTCAAGTGATCTGCCTGCCTCAGCCTCCCAAAGTGTTGGGATTGCAGGCGTGAGCCACAGCACCCGGCCTGGTTTGCTAATATTTTGTTGAGGATTTTTGCATGTATGTTCTTCAGGGATATTGACCTGTAGTTTTCTTTTTTTTGTTGTGTTTTTGTCTGGTTTTGGTATTAGGGTAATGCTGGCCTTATAGAATGAGTTTGAAAATATTTCTTCCTCTTCAATTTTTTGAAATAGTTTAAGTAGAACTGGTATTAGTTCTTTAAATGTTTGGTAGAGTTTAGCAGTGAAGCCATCAGGCCTTAGGCTTTTCTTTGCTGGGAGACTTTTTGTTTGTTTGTTTTGAGACAGGGTCTCTCTCTGTCACCCAGGCTGAAGTACAGTGGTGTGATTATGACTCACTGCAGCCTCAGCCTCCTGGGCTCAACTAATCCTCTGATGTCAGCCTCCTGAGTAGCTGGGACCACAGGCATGCACCACCATTCCCAGCTATTTTTTTTTTTATCTTCCCCAATTTAAATCGTTTAATTTAAAAGTAAACTTCACTGTTGAACATGCAAACTTGGGGAGGGCAGAAAGATCACACACACAAGGCTGCCATTTCACACCTGGAGGGTTGCGTGGAGGCCAGGCAGAGGCGCTCCTCACATTGCAGATGGTGCGGCCACTGGGCAGAGGCGTGCCTCACTTCCCAGATGGTGCGGTGATGCCTAGCTAATTTTTAAATTTTCTGTAGAAATGAAGTCTTGCTATGTTGCCCAGGCTGGTCTCAAACTCCTGGCCTCAAGTGATCCTCCTGCCTCAGCATCGCAAACTGTTGTGATTACAGGCATGAGCCACCATGCCAGGCCACCTGGGAGACTTTTTATTACTGCTTTGATATTATTGCTCATTATTGGTCTTTTCAGGTTTTCTATTTCTTTATGATACAACCTTGATAAATTTTATGTGTTCAGGAATTTATCCATTTCTTCTAGGTTTTCCAATTTGTTGATGTGTAGTTGTTCATAGTAGTCTCTTATCCTTTGTACTTCTCTGGTGTTAGTTGTGATGACTCCTTTTTCAACTCTGATTTAGAGGTTTTTTTATTTTTTTTCTTTCTTTCTTTCTTTTTTGTTTTTTTGTCTTTGTTTCTCGAGGCAGGGTCTCACTGTGTTGCCCAAGCCGTAGTGCAGTGGCACGATAATAGCTCACTGCAACCTTGAACTCCTGGGCTTAAGTGATCCTCCTGCTTCAGCCTTCCTGAGTAGCTAGGACTACTTGTGTGTGACACCATGCTTGGCTAATTTTTAAAATTTCTTTTGTAGAGACAGGGTCTTGCTAGGTTGCCCAGGCTAGTCTTGAACTCCTGTCCTCAAGGAATCCTCCTGCTTCAGTCTCCCAAAGTGTAGGATTGCAAGCATGAGTCACACCTGGCCTTCCTTTTTTTTTTTTTTTTTTTTTAAAGTCTAACTAAAGTCTTGTTTAGTTTGCTTACCTTTTCAAAAAAACAGCTCTTTGTTTTGGTGATCTTTTATATTGTTTTTTAAACTCTATTTTATTTATTTCTGCTGTGATCTTTACTATTTCTTTCCTTCTACTTATTTTGGGTTTAGATTGTTTTTGTCTTTCTAGTTCCTTGAGATGTAGTATGATATTGTTTATTTTAAGTCTCTATACTTTTTTGATGTAGGCATTTATTGCCATAAACTTCCCTTGTAGGACTGCATTTGCTATATCACATAGGTTTTTGGTAGTTGCATTTCCACTTTCATTTGTCTCAAGGAATTTTTAAATTTTCTTTTTAATTTCTTCATAGATCCATTTGTTGTTCATGAGCATATTGTTTAATTTCCACGTATTTGAACAGTTTCCAAAGTTCCTCCTGTATTGATTTCTAGTTTTATTGCATGTGGTCAGAAAAGATATTTGACATAATTTCAGTTTTAAAAAAATTGTTAAGACTTCTTTTATGGCCTAACTTATGGTCTATTCTGGAGATTGTTCCATATGTTGTTGAGAAGAACATATATTCTGTAGCAGTTGGGTGCAATCTTCTGTAAATGTTTGTTAGGTCCATTAGGTCTAGAGCACAGTTAACTCTGATGTTTCTTTGTTGATTTCTGTCTGGATGATTTGTCCATTGCTGAAAGCTGGGTGTTTAAGTCCCCTACTATTATTATTTTGCAGTTTATCTCTCCCTTTAGGTTTGTTAATATTTGCATTATATACTTAGGTGCTCCAGTGTTGGGTGTGTATATATCTACAACTTTTATATCCTCCTGCTGTATTAACCCCTTTATCATCAACATCATTATTCTTTTTGAGACAGAGTTTCACTCTGTTGCTCAGGCTAGATTGTGGTGGCACAATCCCAGCTCACTGCAACCTCTGCCTCCCAGGTTCAAGCGATACTCCTGCCTCAGCCTCCCAAGTAGCTGGGATTACAGGCGCCCACCACCATGCCCGGCTAATTTTTGTATTTTTAGTAGAGACAGGATTTCACCATGTTGGCCAGGCTGGTCTCAAACTCCTGACCTCAAGTGATCCTCCAACCTCAGCCTCCCAAAGTGCTGGGATTACAGGCGTGAGCTACTGTGCCTGGCCTCGTTTATCATTATTTTTTATTGTTTTTTACTTAAAGTCTTTTTTTTTTTTTTTTTGAGATGGAGTTTTGCTCTTGTTGCCCAGGCTGGAGTGCAGTGGCGCGATCTTGGCTCACTGCAACCTCTGCCTACCAGGTTCAAGTGATTCTCCTGCCTCAGCCTCCCAGGTAGCTGGGCTTACAGGCATGCACCACCACGCCCAGCTAATTTTACATTTTTAGTAGAGACAGGGTTTCTCCATGTTGATCAGGCTGGTCTCGAACTCCTGACCTCAGGTGATCCACCTGCCTCAGCCTCCCAAAGTGCTGGGATTACAGGTGTGAACCATTGCACCTGGCCTTAAAGTCCATTTTATCTGATGTAAGTATAGCTACTGCTCTTCTTGTTTGGATGATGGAAAAGATGGAACATTCTTCTCCATCCCTTCACTTTCATTCTATGCATATCTTTTTTTTTTTTTTTTTTTTTTTTTGAGACAAAGTCTTACTCTCTCACCCAGGCCGGAGTGCAATGGTGCGATCTCGGCTCACTGCAAACTCCGCCTCCCGGGTTCAAACGATTCTCGTGCCTCAGCCTCCCAAGTAGCTGGGATTACAGGTGCACGCCACCAAGCCCAGGTAATTTTTTTTGTATTCTTTGGTAGAAACGGAATTTCACCATGTTGGCCAGGCCAGTCTCGAACTCCTGACCTCAAGTGATCTGCCTGCCTTGGCCTCCCACAGTGCTAGGATTACAGGTGTGAGCTACCATGTCCAGCCTATGCATATCTTTTTAAAATAAAAAAAAAATTTTTTTTTTTTTTTGAGATGGAGCCTCACTCTGTCACCTAGGCTGGAGTGCAGTGGTATGATCTCAGCTTACTGCAACCTCTGCCTCCTAGGTTCCAGCGATTCTCGTGCCTCAGCCTCCTGAGTAGCTGGGATTACAGGTGCCTGCCACCACACTCAGCTAATTTTTGCGGGTTTTGTAGAGACAGGGTTTCACCATGTTGGCCAGGCTTGTCTTGGACTCCTGACCTCCGGTGATCTGCCCGCCTCAGTCTCCAGAAGTGTTGGGATTACAGGCATGAGCCACTGTGCCTGGTACAATGTGTGCGTATCTTTATAGGTGAAGTGAGTTTCTTATAGGTAGCATATAGTTGGGTCTTGTAAAAAAATCCATTCAGCCACTCTATGTCTTTTAATTGGAGAATTTAGTCCATTTATATTCAAGGTTATGATTTATAGGTAAGACTTATTACTGCCATTTTGTTAGTTCTGGTTGTTTTGTAACTTGTTTCTTCCTTTCTTACTGCTTTCCTTTGTGGGTAAGTGATTTTCTTTGGTAGTTTATTTTAATTCCTTGCTTTTTATTTTTAGTGTATCAGTTATGGGTTTTGTCTATGGTTACCACAAGGCCTACAAAAAACATCTTATAGTTATAATTTATTTTAAACTGATGACAACTTGACTTTGATTGCAAAGAAAAGAAAAGAAACAAACAAACAAAAAACCCTTAAACTCTATACTAACTCCATCCCCCTTTCACACTTTGACTTCTGGATGTCTCAATTTACATCTTTTTATATTGCCTATCTTTTAACAAACTGTTATAGTTATTAATCTTTCTTCTTCTTGCATTTATTATTTTTAATAGTTTTGTCTTAGGCTTTACACTAAAGATATCAGTGGTTTATATATCACAATTACAGTATTAAGGTATTCTGAATGTCTCTGTATGCTTACTTTTATCAACGATTTTTATACTTTCAGATGTTTTCTTGTTGCATATTTAACATTTCTAGTAAAACAGGTCTGGTGGTGATGAATTCTCTCAGCTTTTGTTTGGGAAAATCTTTATCTCTCCTTCATGTTTGAAAGATAGCTTTTCTAGGTACAGTATTCTTGGTTGGCAATTTTTTTTTCCTTCAGCACTTAGAATACATCATCCCACTCTCTCTTGCCTGTAAGGTTTCTGCTGAGAAGTCTGCTGCCAGATGTACTGGAGCTCTTTTATGTGTTATTTGCTTCTTTTCTGTTGCTGCTTTTAGGATTCTTTCTTTGGTCTTGACCTTTAAGAGTTTGATTATTGCATGCTTTGAGGTAGTCTCATTTGGGATCTGCTTGGTGATCTCTGACCTTCTTGTACCTGAATATTTTTATCTTTCTCTAGGTTTAGAAAGTGTTCTGTTACTGTTTGTTTCAATAAGTTGTCTACCCCTTTTTCTTTATTCCCTCTTTAAGGCCATTGAGTCTTATATTTGCTCTTTCTAATTCTGTCCCATAGATCTTATAGGCATTCTTTGTTCCCTTTAGTTCTTTTTTTCTCCTCTGACTGTGTATTTCCTTTTTTCTTTTCTTTCTTTCTTTCTTTATTTCTTTCTTCCTTTTTTTTTTTTTTTCTTTTTTTGAGACGGGTTCACACTCTGTTACCCAGGCTGGAGTGCAGCGGCATGATCTCAATTCACTGCAACTTCCACCTCCCAGGTTCAAGTGATTCTCATGTCTTAGCCTCCTAAGTAGCTGGGATCATGCCTGGCTAATTTTTTGTATTTTTAGTAGAGATGTGGTTTCTCCATGTTGGCCAGATTGGCCTCAAACTCCTGGGCTCATGTAGTCTGCCTGCCTCGGCCTTCCAAGTGCTGGGATTACAGGCGTGAGCCACTGCGCCCAGATGAATGTTCTTGATATTAGTGGACATTTGTTGATATCTGGGCATTAGAGAGTTAGTATTCCAGTCTTTGCAGTCTGGCCCTGTTTGTACCTGTCCTCCTTCAGAGGGCCTTCCAGAAATTCAAAGAGGACTGCCTGTTGAGTTCCCTAAGGCTGTGGTCACTGTAACCACTCAGCAGTAGAGGGCACCCTAAGCCCACGTACGCTGCAGCTCTTGTAGACTCCTAGTCTCCAGTCCTGATGAACTTGAGGAAGATCAGGGAGAGTTCCCTGGGTTCTCAAGTAAAGTCCCCCTACACTCTTCCCTCTCTTTCCCCCAAGCTGAAGGAGTTCCTCTCCATGCCACACTTCCTGGAGTTGGGGGAGGGGTGACATGGGTATTCCCATGGCTGTGGCAGCTGGTGCCATGCTGGGTCACACCCTAAGCCCACAGCATCACAGAGCAGCACAGTACCAGGTCTTGCCTAAGACCCTCCGTCACTACTGTCGGACTGCCACTGATACTTATTCAGGCCTGAGATCACTTTAGTCAGACAGTGGTGAAGCTGGCTGGGACTTGGGTCCATCCTGCTGGGGTGGCAGATTGCTTTCTGGCCCAGGGTAGGTATAGAAGCACCATCCAGGAGCACTAGAGTGGAATCAGGGGCTTTGGTGTTCTGCCAGGTGCTGTGTTTTAATGTGGTGGGGCTGGTACTAGGTTCCTAGACAGAGTCCCCTGCACTCTTTCATCTCTTTTTTTTTTTTTTGAGATGGACTCTTGTTCTGTTGCCCAGGCTAGAGTACAGTGGCACAGTCTTGGCTCACTGAAACCTCTGTCTCCCAGGTTCAAGCGATTCTCCTGCCTCAGCCTCCCAAGTAGCTGGGACTACAGGTGTGTGCCACCACACCTGGCTAATTGTTGCATTTTTAGTAGAGACAGAGTTTCACCATCTTGGTCAGGCTAGTCTCGAACTCCTGACCTCATGATCCCCCCTCCTTGGCCTCCCAAAGTGCTGGGATTACAGGCATGAGCCACTGCACCCGGTCTTCTCTCTCTTTTACACAGGAGTCTCTTACCACACTTTACTGTGTAGAGTTGGGACAGGGATGACGTGGCACTCAGATAGCTACTGCAACTGGCATTGTGTTGGGTCGCACCTCAAGTCTACAGCCTCCCACAGCAGTACAGTGTTAGGGCTCACCCAAGAACCACTGTTGCTCTGGCCTGCCTGCCACTGAAATTTATTCAGGACCTGAGCCCACTTTAGTCAGCCCGTAGTGGATCAGGCCAAGACTCAGTTTCTTCCCACTGTGGCAATGGATTATCTTCTGGCCCAGGGCAGATCTGAATGCCCCTTCCATGGACATTGGCATGGAATCAAGGGCCACAGGATTCTGCCTGTTGCTGTATTTTGCTGCGATGGGGCCAGTACTAAGTTCAAATGCAAAATCTCCCCCATACTTCCCTTTGCCTCTCTTAAGTGTACAGATTTTCTCTCTATGCTGCATTGCATGGGGTTGGGGGTAGGGTGCTCTAGGCAGTGTGAGACTGTCCTTCCTACCCTCTTCAATGTGTCTTTTCTTGTTATGCTAAATCCAGGCACTGTGATCCACCACCTGATTTCTTCAGCTCTTGTGAAGGTGTTTTCTTGAATGGATAGTTGATGTTCCTGTGGGGGGGAGAATCACTAGAGGATTCAAAACTGCCATCTTGCTCTGCCCCATTTTAACCTTTTTTTTTTTTTGAGATGGAGTTTCACTCTTGTCGCCCAGGCTGGAGCGCAGTGGTGCGATCTTGGCTCACTGCAACCTCTGCCTCCTGGGTTCAAGCGATTCTTCTGCCTCAGCCTCCAAGTAGCTGGTATTACAGGTGCCCGCCACCATGCCTGGCTAATTTTTTTGTATTTTTAGTAGAGACAGGGTTTTGCCATGTTGGGCAGGCTGGTATCGAACTCCTGACCTCAGGTGATCTGCCCACCTTGGCCTCCCGAAGTGCTGGGATTACAGGTGTGAGCTACTGCTCCCAGCCCTATTTTAACCATTTTTAAGTGCACAGTTCAGTAGTATATTCACATTGTTTGAAACAAATCTCTAGAACATTTTTATGTTGCAAATCTGAAACTCTATGTCCATTAAACACAACTTTCCTTTTCCCCCTTCCCCTGGCCCCTAGTAACCACCATTCTACTTTCTGTTTCTATGCATTTAACTATTCCAGGTACCTCATATAAGTGGAATCATGCAGCATTTGTATTTTTGTGACTATATTATGTTCTCAAGGTTCATTCATGTTGTAGCATGTGACAGGATTTCCTTTCTAAGGCTGAATAATATTCCCTTGTACGTACATATGACATTTTGTTTATTCATTTCTTAATAGACATTTAGGTTGCTTCCATCCCTTGACTATTGTGAATAGTGCCGCTATGAACTTGGGGGTGGAAATATCTGTTTTGTTTTTCTTTTTAAGAGATGAGGCCTCACAATGTTGCTCAGGCTAGACTCAAACTCCTGGACTCAAATAATCTTCCTTTCTCAGTCTCCCAAGTACTGGGACTACAGGCGTGTGCCACTATGCCTGGCTCCAGCTATCTCTTTGAGACCCTGATTTCATTTGCATATATCCAGTAATGGATTGCTGGACCATATGGTTAATCCAATTTTTAATTTTTTTCAGGAGACTCTGTACTGTTTTTCTTTTTTTTTTTTTTTGAGACGGAGTCTCACTCAGTCGCCCAGGCTGGGGTGCAGTGGCGCAATCTCGGCTCACTGCAAGCTCCGCCTCCCGGGTTCACGCCATTCTCCTGCCTCAGCCTCTCCGAGTAGCTGGGACTACAGGCGCCCGCCACCACACCCGGCTAATTTTTTGTATTTTTAGTAGAGACGGGGTTTCACCGTGGTCTCGATCTCCTGACCTCGTGATCCGCCCGCCTCGGCCTCCCAAAGTGCTGGGATTACAAGCGTGAGCCACCGCACCCAGCCCAACTCCGTACTGTTTTTCATAGCTGCTATACCATTTTATAATCCCACCAACATTGCAAAAAGAGTTTTAATTTCTCCACATCCCCATCAACACTTATTATTTCCTGGATTTTTTTAAGGAAGGCTTCTATAAGTAGCGATCTCAATGAGCATGAACTGATAGCTACCTCATTGTAGGTTTGATTTTTTTTTTACATTTCTCTGATAATTAGTGATGTTTAGTATCATTTGTATACTCATTGGCCGTTTGTATATCATCTTTGGAAAATGTATATTTAAGTCTTTTGCCCATTTTTCAATTGGTTTGTTTGATTTTTTGGTGTTGTTCAGTTGTAGGAGTTTTTAAAATATATTCTGAATATTAACCCCTTAGCAAATATGATTTACAAATATTTTCTCCCATTCTGTGAGTTGCCTTTTATGCTGTTTTGTCCTTTGATGAGCAGACACTTTTAAGTTTGATGTAGTCCCATCTGTCTATTTTGCTTTTTTTTTCCCTTGTGCTTTGTGTGTCATATCCAGGAAAGCATTGCCAAGTCCAGTGTCATGAAGTTATCTCTCTGTGTTTTCTTCTAGGATTGTTATAGTCTTAAGTCTTACATTTAGGTCTTTAATCCTAAAGACCTAAGTTAGTTAGTTTGAGTTAGTTTGCATATATGGTATAAGAGTTTAACTTCATTCTTTTGCATGTGGATATCCAGTTCTCTCAATACCATTTGTTAAATAGAGAGATTGTCCTTTCCCCAATGAGTGGGCTTGGCACCGTTGTTGAGGGTCATTTAATAATATATGTGATATTTATTCTATTGAATATTCATTGATATATTTGGCTGAATTTATGCCAGTAGCACACTGTTTTGATTACTGTAGCTTTGTAATATGTTTTGAAATCAAGAAGTGTGAGTCCCCTAACTTTGTTCTTTTTCAAAATTGTTTTGGCTATTTGGAATCCCTTGAGATTCCATACGAATTTTAGGATGAATTTTTCTATTTCTGTAAAAAAAATTCACTGAGATTTTGGAAGGCATTGTATTGAACTGTAGATTGCTTTGGGTAGTATAGACATCTTAACAATATTTCCAGTCCATGAACATGGAATGTGTTCTACTTATTAGTGTCATCTTTAGTTTCTTTCACCACTGTTTTGTAATTTTCAGTGTAAAAATCTTTTGCCTCATTCGTTAGATTAATTCCTATTTTATTCTCTTTGATGCTATTGTAAATGAAATCTTTACTTTTAAGTTTTAATCTCACAAACAGTGCACAAATACATTCTCCTTGTAAGAATTGCTAAGGCCAGAATTCCCTTTGATTTCTACCTCCCCATACTGTTCCCTTTATGTCTTCCCCAGACGTAACCACATGTTTTTTCTACATCATCTTAGTAATGGCACAGTCACTCGAATAAGCAGATAACCTTTTCAGATAATACTCTGGAGGGAAAAGTTTCTCTTATGTAAGTTTGGGTATATTTGTTAAAAATTATTCTCATTACTTTATGGTTACACGTACTAGACTACTGAACTAATATAACAAGAAAAACTAAAAAGAAAGTTAAAGGATAGATACCTCTGATTATGATTTAAGAACAGTGTATTCAAGGGTTCAGAGACAAGATGATTTTTTGAGTGTATACAAAGGAAGAGATGCTTGAGACTGAGGGATGGGTTTGGTTGGTAGGGGATGGGTTGAGGCAGAGGGCTTGAGAGCAGGCAAGTTGATTAACGGGTCATATATAGAGTAGTTAACACATCCACATATCCCTGCCTCCTTCTGAAGAGCGTTGGTAGCTAGAAATTGGATGTTTCTCCTTTAAAAAAAAATGAAAGACAGGTGTGGGACTTAGAAATCTCTGTTTCAGCAGTCGGCAAGTTGGGGAACTAAGAATGAAAGGACTGGCCAGGCGTGGTGGCTCACACCTGTAATCCCAGAACTTTGGGAGGCCGAGGCAGGTGGATCACGAGGTCAGGAGTTCGACCAGCCTGGCCAATATGGTGAAACCCCATCTCTACTAAAAAATACAAAAATTACACTTTGGGAGGCCAAGGCGGGCTGATCACGAGGTCAGGAGATCGAGACCATCCTGGCTAACACGGTGAAACCCTGTGTCTACTAAAAATACAAAAAATTAGCCGGGCGTGGTGGTGGGCACCTGTAGTCCCAGCTACTCGGGAGGCTGAGGCAGGAGAATGGCATGAATCTGGGAGGTGGAGCTTGCAGTGAGCCGAGATCACTGCCACTGCACTCTAGCCTGGGCAATAGAGCGAAACTCTGTCTCAAAAAAAAAAAAAAAAAAAAAAAAATTAGCTGAGTGTGTTGGTACATGCCTGTAGTCCCAGCTACTCAGGAGTTTGAGGCAGGAGAATCACTTGAATCTGGGAGGTGGAGGTTGCAGTGAGCAGAGGTCGCACCACTGCACTCCCGCCTGGGCGACAGAGACTCCATCTCAAAAAAAAAAAAAAAAAAAAAGAATGAAAGGACTAACTTAAGTCTAGCCCATCTCTTCCACTTATGAGACAAACTCTACTTGGTTTGTCTCAGATATGCAAGGCTTATTTTTCAAATGTTAATGTTATTCACCATATTAACAATATAAACGAGAAAAACTATGACCATTTAATAGATGCAGGGAAAGCATTGGACAAAATTTTGCACTATTTTATAGTAAAAACTCTCAACAAACTAGGAATGGTAGAAAATTCCTCAAACCAGTAAAAGAGTATCTATAAAGTATGTACAGTAAAGATCATAATGGTGAAAAGCTAAACCATTTACCCCCCAGAGACTGGGAACAAGGCAAGGATGGCCACTTTCCCTACTTGTCTTCAACACTGTACTGGAGGACCTCACCCTTGAAATAAGGTGAAAAGTTATATACATCCTGTATGTTTACAACCCTTTGACTCTGATCACATAGCCACAGCCAATTAATTTTAGGGTAGTTTTGGAAAAGAAATCTTTGGCTAGGTGACCGTGTACCCACCTAAGCATTCCACCACCATGGAAGAAGAGGTAAATGACTTCTGGGGGACAGCCTCTGCCAAATCCACTGCTTTGACTACCCAAGTATCAGAGCACAGCCATGTTAGTATACACAGGACATGCTCCCATTCTCCCCAAGAGAGACAATGCCAAAGACCCATACAATTATGGCATCCTGCTTCAAGTCAGGATCTCTGGGTATTATGAAATTCTTTTCTGTTAGATGGCTCTTCTTTGTCTTGTAACATAAAAAACAAGTTATCCATCCTCCCCGCTCACTCACACATACCCAAATTAGAGTATTAGAATAGGATATGTAACAAGTAAAACTTTCACTCAAAAAAGAGAAAAACAGGAAACATACAACAGTCGCTGTTTCACAGCATTTATCAAATCCTGCTGGATGGAGACTGCAAAGATTTTCTGCCTTGACGGTAGGATAAATTCCTTGGTTAGCCCAGCAGTGAAGCCCTGCTTTTGCTTTCTGGGAGTATTTTTCTATTTGTTGTCTCCATCACCTCTGGCATTCCCTTCCAAGAGGGCTCTTCCTGGTTCACTATCCTTCATGGACTCATCTGAAGTGGTCCTCAGGAATATGCTTTTTTTAGGGGGAATGATCAAGTTTTTGTTGCCTACTTCTTTTCAAAGCCAACTTTTCTATTTGTTAATTTTTTCCATTGTCTGTTTTCTATTTCATTGATTTCTACTCTTATCTATATTATTTCCTTTCTCGTATCACTTTGGGTTTACTTTCTTCTTCCTTTTCTGGTTTTTTAATGTGGAACTTCAGGTCACTGATTTTAGATCTTCTTTTCTAAGATTAGCATTTAAAACTATACATTTCCCTTTAAACATCGCTTCAGCTGCGTCCAGCAAAGTTTGGTGTTGTATTTCCATTATCACTCAGTTAAAAATATTTTCTTTTTCCTTGTGATTTTGTCTTTGATTCATGCATTTTTAGATTTATTCCCAGATATTTAAATAAATTTATATTTATTTCCAGGTATTTGAGGTTTTCCTAGTTACTTTATTGTTATTGATTTCTAATTTAATTCTGTTGTGGTCAGAGAATACATTTTGTATAATTTTGATCCTTTGTATTTATTGAGACTTGTTTCATGGCCCAGTGTATTGTCTATCTTGGTGAACATACCATTTGCACTTGAAAGTAATGTGTATTCTGCAGTTGTTGAATGTAGTGTTCTATATCTGTCAATTAGATTAAGTGTTGATTATGTTGTTCACATCTTTCCTATTCCCTGAATCCCCTATGTCTTAATTTTTTTAAACCTCTCATATTTTTTTTCCTCCACGTTTCCTTTTTGAATTATTTCTTCTACCTTCTTGTTCACTCGTTCTCTTAGACTAGGTCTAATGTGCTGTTTGACTCATCTACTGAGTTATTAATTTGATTATTTTTCAATTCTAGGATTTCTGTTTGTACTTTTTTTTCAGAACTTCTGGTCACATTTTTGAGTTTCTAGTTATCTGCCAAAATTTTTCAAGCTTGGAATTTGCCTCCTTGAAATAGTAAGCATGGTTGTTTTCTTGCTGGATTCTGGTAATTCCAGTATATGGAGTTTCCACAGGTCTCTTTCAGTTGTCTCATTTGTGTTGGTTCTCAACCATAGTGGCTACTCCCTCATGTAACTGGCTATTTTCGCTGTATGCTGGACATAGTATTTGAAGAACAGTATTTGAAAAATTACTTGTAAAAATAATTTAAGGCCTAGAATGACATTATCTTCCTCAAATAAGATTTGTTTCTACCAGGCAATCGGGGTCACTGGCAATTAGGGATCACCTTAATCCAGTTCAGAGCTTGAGATTTTTCTGACCACAAACTGTGCAAGGGCATGTTTCGCTGTGGTTCATCCTCTCCTGGGTGCAGCCTATTGAGATCCTAGCCATAAAAGTGGGAATCTCATCAGAAATCAACCTTTGACAAGCCCAGTCTCTGACATTTGTCCCTCTAGACCCAAAAGGCAAAGCTCAGCCTCTCAATCTCCTACAGGTGGCAAATGTCACAAAGGTAAAAGTAGCCTCAAGTACCAAGCTTACCTCTCTGGATCCCCAATCTCACCTGACACTCAGCCCAGTCGTTCTTTACTGTCTCATTACCTTTTGAGACTTTTAAAGAATATTGTTTCTATAGTCTGTCAGGTTTTTTAGTTGTCTTCAATGCGAACGCTGGTCTTAATTATCAGGCCTGACATTACCAGAAGTGGTCATATCATTTAACAAAAAAAAATTCTTACCTCTTTACCCCTCCATTTTTCCTATTTTTTCTTTAGTCCAGTATTGGATATGCTGAGATCAACTTCCCTCTCTGTTTTTTTCTTTCAAATTTTTTATATCTTTGTCTTTTTTCTATTTTGTGGAATGTTCCTCAGATGAAACTTTCAACTATTTAATTTTAAAAATTTGGCTATTAAATTTATAATTTCCAGCGGGGCACGGTGGCTCATGCCTGTAATCCCAGCACTTTGGGAGGCCAAGGCGGGCAGATCACCTGAGGTTGGCAGTTCCAGACCAGCTTGACCAACGTGGTGAAACCCTGTCTCTACTGAAAATACAGAATTAGCTGGGCATGGTGGCACATGCTTGTAATCCCAGCTACTCAGGAGGCTAAGACAGGAGAATTGCTTGAACCTGGGAGGTGGAGGTTGCAGTGAGCCGAGATCGCGACATTGCACTCTAGCCTGGGTAACAAGAGCAAAATTCCGTCTCAAAAAAAAAAAAAAATTACAACTTCTAACAGCTCTTTTTTATTCTATTCTATAGTTGTTCTTTTTTGGGGAACTTTCTGTTCTTTTATATGGATATAATATCTTTTCATAGCTCTCTGAGGACACTAAATGGAAGGGCTGGTTTTGAAGCTGTTTTTTTTTTTCCCCATTGGCTTTCTTCCCTATTCAAGAATGGAGCATTAAAAAGCTTATTAGAAGCTCTGTTGACAAGATTTGTCAACTGTTGGGCTTAGCTTAATGTTAATCAGCATGTACCACCAATTTTTTTTTTTTTTTTTTTTTTTTGAGGCAGGGTCTCACTCTGTTGCCTAGTCTGGCACAATCATAGCTCACTGCAGCCTTGATCTCTGGGCTAAAGTGATCCTCCCACCTCAGCCAACCTACACCCAACCCCCAAAGAAGTAGCTGGGACTACAGGCGCATGCCGCCACACCTAGCTGATTTTTTTTTACTTTTCAAAGAGATGGAGTCTCACTGTGTTGCCCAGGCTGATCTCCAACTCCTGGCCTCAAGCAATCCTCCCAACTTAGCCTCCCAAAGTGCTGGGATTACAGGTGTCAGCCACCATGCCTGGCCTAAAGGCACTTCTTAGTGCAACTTCAGGTTGGGGTATTGAAGCAGTTGGATTCATGACCCAGTTACTGAACTCTAGTCAATAAGTTGTCAACCACAGGCAGACAAATATTCCCTTCCATCTCTGTTTGCACACTAGTTACCTCTAGCCTGAGTTTATCTCTTCTTTTAGGGCTTTGCTGAATGTGTCAAGAAATAGTCAACACATTGTGGTTTTTGTCAATCTTTTCCTCCATGGTTGTATATTCACTTGGCATGTGTGGTCTGACTTCCATGGTGTCACAGGTATTGATTTTACCAAATGTGTTGGCATGGATAACAAAGATCACCAACATTCTAGCTGGCTGTGTCCTAACCATGTGCTGCCTGACTGCAAAGCCGGTAGCACATATAATCATGTATCCCTTAGTGACAGGAATGTATTCTGAGAATTATGTCATTAGGTAATGTATTGTTGTATAAACATCGTGGATTGTACTTACACAAACCTAGATGGTGTCGCCTACTACATACCTAGGCTGTATGGTATAGCCTATTGCTTCTAAGCTACAAACCCTTACAGCATGTTACTGTATTGAATATTGTAAGCAATTGTAATACAGTGGTATTTGTGTATCTAAACATAGCTAAGCATAGAAATGGTACAGTAAAAATAGAGTACAATCTTACGGAATCATCATCATCTATATGGTCTGTCATTGACCAAAATCAACCAATTATTTTTTTTTTTTGGCAATTTGATTGGCAAAACTTTAACTGTTGATAATATCCAGCTTTGATAAAGGTATAGAGAAAAGGAACCTTCTCTATGCTGTAATTGGAATGTAAATTTGTATAGCCCTATGAAGGACAATTTGGCATTATTTGTAGATAACTAAAATGCTTATGAGTTTTGACTCAGGAACTCTACTCCTGGGAATCTCTCCTGTAGAAATGTGTATGTTCCCAAAGGTACTCAAAATAAGTTTGCTATAGTGTTATTTATAATAGTAGAAATTTGAGAAAAGCATAAATGCCTAACAGTGAGGAACCAGATTCATTATGACATCTACATAACAAAATACTGTGCAACCATTTAAGAAACTAAAGTAGCTTGATGTGTTGTGACCTGGAAAGGCAGTAAGTGTTCATAATGTGTTAAGCAAATGGGTATGTTACAACACAATATGTCTAGCACAACCCCCTTTCTAGAAAGAAAGAAAAGAAAGTATATGCTGTAAAATTATAGAAAAAAGTCTGGAAATATATGATATAGCTGATAAATATAACACTAGTTATCTCTCAGAAGATAGAATGTACAGGTGCAGGGGTATGTTTAACTTCTCAATTTGTGTATGTATATATAATAGGATTATGGGAAATTTTCACCATCTGTATTCTATGTTTTTCAAATTTTAAAAAATCTAAAAATACTAAAAGTAGTTTAAATACTTGAAGTGTTCCTATAGCATGAATATAAAAGCCTTAAAGTAATAGAAATGAACAATTTCAGAGTGTTTTTAAAAAATATTTATATCCCAGATTGTAAACTGACTTTTGAGGTTTAGATATTATTGGCTCAAGATAAACTTACCCTATACCAAGAATGCCTTTCCAAGATTTCTGAGACTTTCTAGGGTTCACAGTAGCTTTTATTTTTGAGTTTCTGGTTAAATGTAATTCCAGACTTGTCCATATCTGACCTCCCAGGGCTGTTCTCATCTGTCTGTTCCATGCTATACCAGATGCAGAACTTGGCCAACTTTCTTTGACCTCTTCCTCCCTTTAAGCATTATGCTAGGCATGTGTATGTGTAGCACACTTTTATGAAGATGTCGGAAGGTAGAAAGGGTTTATATTTAGAATACCGCAAAAATGGAATTAAAAGGCCCCCAGTCACTTTACAGCATCTTTCCTTGTCACTAGTCAATATGGTCCTCTGCCATGTTGCTTTCTTTCCTTGTACTAGCGCCAGACCTTCGTTTCTCTTTTGTTGTTGTTGTTGGGTTTTTTTTTTTTCTGCTCTTTCCCCAGGTGCTGAATTCCTGTGTTTTACTTAGGCAAAGAAGGTTAGGTATCTCTTCTATTTTCTGATGTTTTTAAGGCCTCATTTTTCCCAACCAGAACTATCTATCAAGACATATTCCTCAACAAAGACAATTACCTCCCTGAGAGGAACTCTGGTGCCTGCTGTTAAAAAAATAATTTCCTCTCTTTCACTACATGTTATGGTTATAAGTGTAACTAATAAAATAATTAGCACAGTAATTATCTTTATTAACTCTTCCTGTTTTTTTTTTTTTTTTTCTAAGTAAAGCCTTATCCTTTGGTCAGTGCAGTTAATAGACGAGTCTTGATTGATGTTGGCTTCCTGCTGTGAAACATAAGAGTTGTGAAATCTTGGCATCATTATGACACCTAATCACATTTTCATTTTATTATGGACAAGAGGAAAATGAGTTATGATTAAGCTAGAACCTCTCTGCTAAAAAAAAAAAAAAGTTAGTTTTTTAATTAAAGTGTAGGCAGAAATACAATTCATGAAGTTGCAAATGATTCCTCTCGGATAGACCTTGGCCTAACAATTGGTCTATGAAAACATGGCTATATGTAAGGTCCCATGGCATTAAGAGACCTTAACCAAAGTCAATGTGTGAGATTAATATACTGCTCATTAAAAACAGTACAGCATATGGTTAGAAAGAAAGCTTTTGGTGTTAGAAAAACCTACATTAAAACCTGGATTCTTCTCTTTACTGTGTGACCGTGGACATGTTTACCTAACTGAGCTTTGGTGTCCTCATCTGCAAAATGAGGAATATGGATTATAATGATATAAATCATAGAACTGGTTTAGTATTACGCTGGGTTACATAGTAAGTAGTCCATACATAGTAGCAATAGAATTTTAGCAATAATTACTATTATCTTTATAACATTTACTATTCTTTTTTTTTTTTTTTTTTTTTTTGAGATGGAGTCTAGCTCTGTCGCCCAGGCTGGAGTGCAGTGGCGCGATCTTGGCTCACTACAAGCTCCGCCTCCCAGGTTCACGCCATTCTCCTGCCTCAGCCTCTCGAGTAGCTGGGACTACAGGCGCCCGCATGGCTAATTTTTTGTATATTTAGTAGAGACGGGGTTTCACCCTTTTAGCCAGGATGGTCTGGATCTCCTGCCCGCCTCAGCCTCCCAAAGTGCAGGGATTACAGGCATGAGCCACAGCGCCCGGCCAATATTTACTATTCTTATGTTTCTTACCACTGGTTACTTTTCAGATGGCTAGTCTCTATTTATTTATTTATTTGTTTATTTATTGAGCTGGAGTCTCACTCTGTTGCCTAGGCTGGAGTGCAGTGGCGTGATCTCGACTCACTGCAACCTCCGCCTCCTGGGTTCAAGCGATTCTGATGCTTCAGCCTCCCAAATAGCTGAGACTACAGGCATGAGCCACCACACACAACTGATTTTTGTATTTTTAGTAGAGATGGGGTCTTGCCATGTTGGCCAAGTTGGTCTTGAACTCCTGACCTCAGGTGATCCACTCACCTTGGCCTCCCAAAGTGCTGGGATTACAGGCATGAGCTACCGCACTAGTCTCACTTTAAATTCACATAGGCTATCAGTGTTGCAGCAGTCCTATAATATTTTCTAGTCAATATATTCCCCATTCTCCAAAGCCACTCTATTGTATCCTGTCCTCTCTGCTCCGTTTCCAACACTCCTTCTCTCTCTTCATTCGTGGCTGTGACCCTGTTTTGTATCTTACTGAGAAAATAGAAGCAGCTAGAATAAAGCTTTCATATCTTCCCACCAACATATCTATCAGTCTACTTCCAGTTGTAACCCTACACTCTGCCTTTCCTCCTGTTGTAATGGAAAAGGGCCAGTCCTTTCATTTGTATACCGAATCCTGTCCCCTTTGGTGTACTGACAGACTTAGGACCTACTGCTATCCCCCTTACTCTTCAATAATCACATTGTATCTTTGTTTTTGCTTTCCCCCTAAGACAGGGTCTTCCTCTGTCATCCAGGCTGGAGTGTAGTGGTGTGAATACAGCTCACTGCAACCTCGACTTCCCAGCTCAAGCAATCCTCCCACCTCAGCCTCCTGAGTAACTGGGACCACAGGCTCATGCCACCATGCCCAGCTAATTTTTTAAATTTTTATAGAGACAGGGTCTTGCCATGTTGCCCAGGTTGTCTTGATTTCCTGGTCTCAAGTGATCCTCCTGCCTTGGCCTCCAAAATGCTGGCATTATAGGAGTGAGCCACAGTGCCTGGCCACATTTTATCTTTTTTTTTTTTTCTTTGAGATGGAGTCTAGCTCTGTTGCCAGGCTGGAGTTCAGTGGCACGATCTCGACTCACTACAACCTCCGCCTCCCAGGTTCAAGCGATTCTCCTGCCTCAGCCTCTTCCCAAGTAGCTGGAATTACAGGCATGCACCGCCACACCCAGCTAATTTTTGTATTTTTAGTAGAGATGGAGTTTCACCTTGTTGCCCGGGATAGTCTCAATCTCCTCCCAAAGTGCTGGGATTATAGGCATGAGCCACCATGCCCGGCCTAACATTTTATCTTTTATGTTAGATAATTCCCATCAGCATGCAAACATGTCATCATAGGTTCTATGTTTAAAAAATCCCTTTGGGCCAGGCGCAGTGGCTCACGCCTGTAATCCCAGCACTTTGGGAGGCTGAGGCAGGTGGATCACCTGAGGTCAGGAGTTCTTGACCAACCTGGCCAACATGGTGAAACCCCATCCCTACTAAAAATACAAAATTAACCAGGCGTGGTGGCATGCACCTGTAATCCCAGCTACTCGAGAGGCTGAGGCAGGAGAATCACTTGAACCCGGGTGGCGGAGGTTGCACTGAGCCAAGAACGCGCCACTGCACTTCAACCTGGGCAACAAGAGTGAAGCTCCATCTCAAAAAAAAAAAAAAAAATCCCTTTGACCTTTCCTTCATATCTCCATGTAGCTATTCCTCTAGTTTTTCTGCTTTCCTTAGAGCAAAGCTCCTTGGAAGCATATCCTTACTTCAGCTACTCCAAGCAGATTTTTCTTTCTTCTGCTCAACTGAAACTTCATTTGTCAAGGTTTCCAATGACTGCCATGTTGCCAAATCCAGTAGCCAATTATCAGTCCCTATTTTACTTCACCTCAGCAGCATTTGAACAGATTATTTCAACCTTCCTGAAATGCTTTCTTCTGGCTTGTGGAACATCTCCCTTTCCTAGTTTTCACTGGCCAACTCTGTAGTTTCTTTTACTGAATGCTCTTCAACTTTCCTAATTTCTAAACATTGATGAACCCCAGAGCTCAATTCTTTCTCTCTCTCTATTCAATTCCTAGGTAATCTCAACCAGTCTCATGCTTTCATTATCATCTTTGTAGTGGTGTCTCCAAAATCTGTATCTTAAGTCTCAATCTTCTCTGAACCTCACTTGTATACACTACTGCCTACACTACGTCTTTGGATGTCCAGTAGGTGTCCCAAGCTTAATATATTCTACCTTTTCCCCAATTTTACTTATTTACTTATAAATAAATAGTATTGGCCAGGTGTGGTGGCTCACACCTGTAATCCCAGCACTTTAGGAGGCCAAGGCAGGCAGGTCACTTGGGCTCAAGCGAGACTAGCCTGGCCAACGTGGTGAAACCCTGTCTCTACAAAAAACATGCTTGGTGGCACGTGCTTGTGGTCGCAGCTACTCGGAAGGCTGAGGTGGGAGAATCGCTTGAACCCGGGAGCAGAGGTTGCAGTGAGCTGTGATTGTGCCACCGCACTCCAGCCTGGGCAACAGAGCAAGACCTTGTCTCAGATGAATGAATGAATGAATGAATGAATGGTATTTTTAGTCATCTGGTCAGCCACAACTCTTGGAGTCTCCCTTGACTCCCTTCTCTCACATGTCCAGTCCATCAGCAAATCTTATCAGCTCACTGTAGATGCAGATCCAGGATCTGACCATTTCTCACCTCCTTTACTTGGTGTCGCCATGCTCCAAGCTACTACTTTCTCTTGCCTAGATGACTGCAGTAGCTTCTTAAGGTTTTTCTGCTTCTACTCTTGGCCCCTACAGTCTTTTTCTGCCAGAGTGATCTCTTAAATCAGTAATTATTTTTCCGTTTAAATTTATTTAATAGTTTTCTATATATATGTAGAAGAAAATCTGTGAATCCTTACTGTGGTCTTCAAGATGCTGAATGATTTGGCTCCTGGCAACTGTTCTGACTTCATCTCCTACCACCTTCTATCTCCCTCACCTACTCCAGCCCCAGCAGTTTCTTCACTATTGTTTGAGCATACCAAGAATACTCCAGCCTTTACACTTGCTATTCTCTCTGCCTGAAATGTTTTTCACCCAGATTTTCACATGGCGTGTTCCTTCATTTCATTCTGTCCTCTGCTCAGATGCCAGCTCATCACAGAAATCTTCCTGACCATGCCATCTGAAATGGCACCCTGTTCCCCATGTCCTGCCCTCCTTCAGTCTCTTTATTCTTCTTTGTTTTTCTTCTGCAGTGACTATTACTACTTGCTATTTTTCTATAATTCCCACCCCCACTCTTTCTAGAAGGTTAGTTCTCTGAGGTTGTTTTACCCATTGTTGTATCCCCAGGACCTAGAATATTACCTGTGGCACTCCTTGTTGGATAAATAAATGAATGAGTTGCTTTTTTTCTCCATATACATTCTTATCTTACCAATGTACTTTTTTTTTTTTTTTTTTTTTTGAGACGGAGTCTCGCTCTGTCACCCAGGCTGGAGTGCAGTGGCGCAATCTCGGCTCGCTGCAAGCTCCGCCTCCCGGGTTCACGCCATTCTCCTGCCTCAGCCTCTCTGAGTAGCTGGGACTACAGGCGCCCGCCACCACGCCCGGCTAATTTTTTGTATTTTTTTTTAGTAGAGACGGGGTTTCACTGTGGTCTCAATCTCCTGACCTTGTGATCCGCCCGCCTCGGCCTCTCAAAGTGCTGGGATTACAAGCGTGAGCCACCGCGCCCGGCCCTTACTAATGTACTTTTTAAAAATGTATGGAAAAATGCAGTCTTTTAAAAAATTGTGATAAATGCTCATAAAATTTACCATCTTAACCATTTAAAAATGTACAATTCAGTTAATGCCACTGCTACCATCAGCACCATTTCTCTCCAGAACTCTTTTCATCTTGCAAAACTGAAACTCTATACCCATTAAACAGCAAGTCTCCATTTCCGCTGTCCCCTGAATGCTGGTAGCCACCATTCTACTTTCTGTGTCTGTGTCTATGTCTACATTTTGCCTCTATGAGCAGTCTTTTAGTTAACCACTAAGAGGTAAGGTTTGAATATTTGGGGAGTCAAACCACCCTCAGGTTTCTTTTAGCAAGTACTTACTGAATACCTGCCTTGGGCTTGGTACTACGCTAGGTCCAATAGGGTTACACAAGTGGTGTCCTCTACAGTTCTCTTCTGGGGGAAACAAGAATTGTGTATGTTTTACAAAAGACACCATTCCAGATCTCATTACCATGCTCTGATACTGAAAACTAAGATATGTTTTGGTATGTGTATTAGTCAGGGTCTTACAGAGAGACAGAACCAATAGGATATATATGGTCATGTATGGCATAATGACATTCAGTCAATGACAGACCATATATATGGAACAGTGGTCCCGTAAGTTTGTAAATAATGACATTCAGTCAATGACAGACCATATATATGGAACAGTAGTCCCATAAGATTGTAACACTGTAGTTTTACCGTACCTTTTCTATGTTTAGATACATAAATACTTACCATTGTGTTACAATTGCCTACAGTGTTCAGCGTAGTAACTTGCTGTACTGGTTTGTATCCTAAGAGCAATAAGCTATACCATATAGCCTTGGTATGTGTATTCGTCCGTTTTCACACTGCTCATAAAGACGTACCCGAAACTGGGCAATTTACAAAAGAAAGAGGTTTAATGGACTTACAGTTCCACCTGGCTGGGAGGCCTCACAATCATGGTGGAAGGTGAAAGGCACGTTTCACATGGCAACAGACAAGAGAAGAGAGCTTCTGCAGGGAAACTCCCCCTTATAAAACCATCAGGTCTCACGAGACTATTCGCTTTCATCAGAACAGCACGGGAAAACCTGCCCCCATGATTCAGTTACCTCCTACCAGGTCCCTCACACAACATGTGGGAATTCAAGACGGGATTTGGGTTGGGGACAGCCAAACCATATCAGTATGTAGTAGGCTATATCATCTAGGTTTGTGTAAATATAAAATGTGATATTTGTGCAGTGACAAAATCACCTGATGACACATTTTTCATAACATATCCCCATTGTTAAGTGACTCATGATTGAATATAGACATATGAGAGGAGATTTATTAGGGAAATTGGCATATACTGTTATGGAGGCTGAGAAGTCCCACACAAGCTGTCTGTAAGACGGAGACCCTGGCAGTGTAGCTCAGTCCAAGTGTAAAGGCCTCAGAACCAGGGAAACCAATGGTGTAACTTGTCCAAGACTAGAGCCTGAGAGCCCAGGGGGCTCGTGGTGTAAGTCCCAGAGTACAAAGGCTGGGGAATCTAGAGTTTTGACGTGCAAGGACAGGAGAGGAAGAGTGTACCCCAGCTGCAGCACACACTTGCCTTTTCTCCATTTTTGTTCTCTCTGCACCCCTGGCTGACTGGATGGTGCCTACGCATATTGAGAGCAGATCTTCCCCACCTAGTCCACTCAGACTCACATGCTAATCTCCTGTAGAAACACAGAGACATATCCAGAGATAATGCTTTACCAGGCCAGGTACAGTGGCTCACACCTGTAATCCTAGTACTTTGGGAGGCTGAGGTGGGTAGATAATCTGAGGTCAGGAGTTCGAGACTAGCCTGGCCAACATGGCAAAACCCCATCTACTAAAAATACAAAAATGAGCCAGGCGTGGTGGTGGGCACCTGTAATCCCAGCTACTTGGGAGGCTGAGGCAGGAGAATTGCTTGAACCTGGGAGGCAGAGGTTGCAGTGAGCCGAGATTGCGCCACTGTGCTCCAGTCTGGGAGACAGAGTGAGTGAGACTCTGTCTGAAAAAACAAAACAAAACAAAACAAAAACAGTGAAAAAAACAAAGATAATGCTCTACCAGATTTCTAGGTATTTCTTAATCCAAGGAAGTTGACAAAGTCAACCATAACTATGAATTTTGTGTTTTATAGCCATTTCCTGCTTTCCCCTTCTTTTTGTCTGGTCATTTCAAATTGACAGGAAAATATACCTTTTTTTTTAAGGTAAAATTAACATAGAATGAAACATTTAAATTTTATTTTATTTTATTTTTTGATGGAGTCTTGCTTTGTCGCCCAGGCTGGAGTGCAGTGGTGCGATCTCGGCTCACTGCAACCTCTGCCTCCCAGGCTCAAGTGATTCTCCTGCCTCAGCCTCCCAAGCAGCTGGGATTACAGGCGCCTGCCACCATGCCCGGCTGATTTTGTATTTTTAGTAGAGATCGGGTTTCACCATGTTGGCCAGGCTGGTCTCAAACTCCTGACCTCAGGCGATCCACCCACTTTGGCCTCCCCAAAGTGCTGGGATTACAGGTGTGAGCCACCACGCCTGGCCAAACATTTAATTTTTTAGTTTTTATTTTTTTAGACAGGGTCTTGCTCTGTCCCCCAAGCGGGGTGCAGTGGTGTGATCTTGGCTCACTGCAACCTCTGCCTCCTGGGCTCAAGCAATCCTCCTGCCTCAGCCTTCTGAGCATCTGGGACTACAGGCATGGGCCACCATGCCTCGCTATAAGTTAAACATTTTAAAGTGTACGATTAAGTGGCATATAGTACATTCATAATGGTATACAACCTCCACCTCTATTTAGTTTCAAAACATTTTCAGCACCCCAAAAGAAAAACTCATAACCATTAAACAGTTATTCCATATTCCCGCCTTTCCCTAGCCCCTGGCAACTACCAATCTGTTTTCTGTCTCTATGGATTTACTTATTCTGAATGTTTTATATAAATGAAATAATGCAATATGTGTGTGACATTTATGTCTAACTTATTTTACTAAGCATAATGTTTTTTAAGGTTCATCCACATTGTAGCATGTAAATCAGAACTTCATTTCTTGTTATGGCTGAATAATGTTATGTTATATGTATATACCACAATTTGTTTATCCATTTATTAACTGATGGACGTTTGGGCTGTTTCTATCTTTCGCCTATTGTGAATAGTGCTATGAACATGCGTATACGAGTTTGAGTAACTGTTTTCGGTTCTTCGGGGTGTATACCTAGGAGTAGAATTGCCGGATCATATGGTAATTCCATGTTTAACTTTTTGAGGAACTGTTAAACTATTTTCCATAATGGCTGAACTGTTTTACGTTTCTGCCAGCAATGCACAAGGGTTCCAGTTTCTCTACATCCTCGCTAGCACTTGGTATTTTCCTTTTTAAAAAATTATTATTAGAGTCATCCTTGTGTTGTGAGGTGTACTTCGTTGTGGTTTTTTATTTTTTTTTGAGATGGAGTCTCACTCTGTCGCCCAGGCTGGAGTGCAGTGGCGCAATCTCGGCTCACTGCAAGCTCTGCCTCCTGGGTTCATGCCATTCTCCTGCCTCAGCCTCCCGAGTAGCTGGGACTACAGGCGCCCGCCACCACGCCCGGCTAATTTGTTGTATTTTTAGTAGACACAGGGTTTCACTGTGTTAGCCAGGATGGTCTCGATCTCCTGACCTCGTGATCTGCCCACCTCGGCCTCCCAAAGTGTTGGGATTACAGGTGTGAGCCACCGTGCCCGGCCTTCATTGTGGTTTTGATTTGCATTTCCCTAATGACTAATCCTTTCATGTGCTCGTTGGCCATTTTTATATCTTCTTTGGAGAAAATATATTGTTTTGAGAACTATAATAACAATATTCAACTTGATGAAATCTTTTTCCTGTTTTCCTTAAATTTATCTTAATTGTACCCATAGTGTGTGCTATTAGAAGAGGAGTTAGTAAACTAAGTCCTGCGAATCAAATCTGGTTTGCTGACAGTTTTTATATGGCCTACATGCTAAGCATGGTTTTTACATTTTTTAATTGTTGGAGGAAAAAATCAAAAGAATATTTCATGATACATGAAAATTATATGAAATTCAGATTTCAATGTCCGTAAAGTTTTATTGGAACACACAGTCACACCCATGCATTTATGTGTTGTCTTTGACTGCTGTCGTGCTACAATAGCAGAACTGAGCAATTGCCATAGGGACCATATGGGCCATAAAGCCTAAAATATTTATTATCTGGCTCTTTACAGGAAAAACTTTGCCAACCCTGTATTAGATGTTCTTGTTCCTTGTTCTTAGCTCCTGATATTTTTGCAGCCCTGATCATTGATGGGCAGAGAAGCCCTTAAGAGAGTGAGGAGGCACCCCTTGTGGGGAGAGCTCAAAATGGAATAGCATTCAGTTTAGTTCTCATAGATGACCAAATGTTTTTTATCTTGATAGATACTAAATTCCAAGGTTAAAATATTAATGATAGGAACCAAATAAAAAATTTCTAAAATATCATTTAAATTTCATCTGTCATTATCATTAAGAGTGTCTCCCATCAATAATGTTCCAACTCTTAAAATACATTATTTATGATGAATATAAGAGAATCTCATGAAATCCTCCTCTAAAGACTCCTTTGGCCCCAAATTCTGAAATGCTATAATTCTAACATTAACTGTTGGAATATCATTATGTTGCTCAATATCACATTGAACAGGAGCATCTTATATTCCAGAACTTATCAGTGCCCTTCTGTAACTAAATTATAAAAATTTAAAAACTAAATTAAAATTTTCTTTAACTTGTGTAAGAAGGGACATCTTCTCACACTTGAAGCTTTATTTGACATTTTTGTTTTAATTTTATTTTATTTTAAGATAGTGTCTCACTCTGTTGCCTAGTCTGAGTGCAGTGGTGTGATCAGCTCACTGCAGCCTTGACCTCCTGGGCTCAAGCTATCCTCCCGCCTCAGCCTCCTGAGTAGCTGGGACTATAGGCTCATGCCACCACACTCAGCTAATTTATTTTTGTATTTATTTTTTTGTAGAGACAGGGTTTCACCATGTTGCCTAGGCTGGTCTCGAACTCCTGGATGCAAGCGATCCACCCTCCTCAGCCTCCCAAAGTGCTAGGATTTATAGGCATGAGCCACCGCACCTGGCCAATATTTTTTTTTCATAAGAGACTTCCAATTGATTAGGTGTCCAAATTGTAGTGATTTCAGTGATGTGTATTTTGTTAGGGAGGAGGTTGTTCATTACAGCCACTGGCATGCTTTGTGTAGCCCTTTTGAGTACATGCTGACTTAAGGAAATACCTTTTAAATAAAAAATACCAAGAGGTAAAGAATATTAAACTGAATCATGCTCTTCTGATTTCTGCAATGGTATTACCCTAAACCAAATGTACCCAAATATTAATCTTATTGTGGAAACTACACTCTGGTAGGATGTTTAGTTTTACAGTCAAAGGAAACTGAATGTTTAAGAGCAAAGTTCAATTCATTCCTGAAGAAAATACTTCCCATTTTATAGCTGTTGGATTATGGATGAGATTTCATTAAGGTAATAGCCCCAAAACCCTAGAGGATGCTCTTGGTAGGAATGATCATTCTCAAACAAGTAGATGCAATGCTCCTGTCTCTTGGGGACTTTCATCTCCCAAGCCTGTGATTCCCAAATACTTATCTTCTCTGATGAATATGCAAGTTTATCTTTTGAGTGAAGGCATATAAACCTCTAGGAACACCAAGCTAGTCTATGTCTTTTTGTATTTTTATTGATTTCTGTACTCCTTAGCTCCTTGATTGGCAACTTCGTTAATGAAGGAAGCTTGCTTTAATAAAATTATGTTTAGATGCTTGTTATTAGAAGCTGTGTGCCAAATGCTACTTTAAAGCCCAATTATTAAAATTCAGTGGGTTTGTTACTACTGTTCTTCAGTCTGCCTCCCCATTTGAGATCTGTAGTTGCTTTAACAGTCATTTCCTTTGTCCTTATCAATAATTACTACTCTGCTTTCAAAGTAGGGTTACAACTGAGTCTATTCATATTCCAAAATCTTATTTTAGTATTTTCTACCACCATATGGCCTGTCCTTTATGGAGCTGGTATGTCTCTATAGGTTTAGAAAATGATCATAGTTAGGTGTTATTCTTTTTGGTCAGCTTTCAAAAATCCTGATGCCTAGGTTGCATTCCACATAAATTAAATTAAATTAAAATGTCTGAGGGTGGAAGGGGCCCCAAGCATCAGTAGTTTTTAAAAAGTCCCAGGTGATTCCAATATGCAGCAAGGTTTGGAAACCATTGGCTTTACTCACTGGCCAAATGGCTTAGAGGCTCTTCCTCCTAGTTATCTACTCACTACCCAGGATTAATTACATGACCTTAACACAATGCATTTAGCTACTTGAAAAAGAGATGTTATGTAAATGTATCACTGTTATCATTGTTATCGTTATTTTGTAAACTTCAGAGAAGCCATTTTATGGTAAAATGTGCGTAACATAAAAGTTACCATTTTAACCTGTTTTTTTTTTTTTTTTTTTTTGAGATAGGGGTCTTACTATGTTGCCCAGGCTGGAGTGCAGTGGCTATTCACAGATGCAATCATAGCACACTGCAGTCTCAAGTAATTCTGCTTCAGCCTCCCAAGTATCTAGGACTACAGGCATGCATCACCATACCTGGCACATTGTGATTTTTTTTTTTTTTGAGGTGGAGTTTCACTCTTGTTGCCCAGGCTGGAGTGCAATGATGCAATCTCGGCTCACTGCAACCTCTGCCTCCCAGATTCAAGCGATTCTCCGATTCTCCTGCCTCAGCCTCCCGAGTAGCTGGGATTACAGGCATGTGCCACCACGCCCAGCTAATTTTGTATTTTTAGTAGAGATGGGGTTTCACCATGTTGGTCAGGCTGGTCTCGAACTCCTGACCTCGGGTGATCTGCCTGCCTCAGTCTCCCAAAATGCTGGGATTACAGGCGTGAGCCACCGTACCCGGCCTCATTGTAACCATTTTTAAATATACAGTCCAGTGGCATGAAATACATTCACATTTGTGCAACCATCACTACCATTCATCTACAGAACTCCTTTCATCTTCCCAAACTGAAACTCCGTACCTATTAAACAACAGCCCTTGGCACCTACCATTCTATTTTTTGTCTCTGAATTTGACTATTCCAGCTACCTCATATAAATGGAATCATATAGTATTTGTCTTTTGTCTTTTTGTGGTTAGTTTATTTCATTTATCCTAATACCTATTATTGTAGCATGTGCTGGAATTTCCTCCATTTTTTTGTTTGTTTGTTTGTTTTTTTGAGACAGGGTTTTGCCCTGTCATCCACACTGGAGTGCAGTAGTGCCATCATAGCTCACTGCAGCCTTGAACTCCTGGGCTCAAGCAATCCTTCTGCCTCAGCCTTCTGAGTAGCTGGGGCTACAGGCATGTGCCACCACTCTTGGCTTTCTTCCTCTTTTTTTTTTTTTTGAGACGGAGTCTCGCTCTGTCGCCCAGGCTGGAGTGCAGTGGCGCCATCTCGGCTCACTGCAACCTCCACCTCCCGGGTTCAAGCAATTCTCCTGCCTCAGCCTCCCCGGTGGCTGGGACTACAGGCGCCCGCCACCACGCCCGGCTAGTTTTTTGTATTTTTAGTAGAGACGGGGTTTCACCGTATTAGCCAGGATGGTCTTGATCTCCTGACCTTGTGATCTGCCTGCCTCGGCCTCCCAAAGTGCTGGGATTACAGGCATGAGTCACCGCTCCTGGTCTCGCTTTATTCCTTTTTAAGGCTAAATAACATTCCACTATATGTGTATACCACATTTTGTTTATCCATTCATCTGTTGATGGATACTAGGATTTCTTCTCCCTTTTGCCTATTGTGAATAATAGTGCTGATTATACTGCTATGATCATGGGTGTATGAGAAACACATTTTAAGTGATAAACTGATAAACTCTTCTTCCACAAAATGCTTATGTGGATAAATTACTTGTTCTATATGGCTAGGTTGTAGTTCGCCAGCTGAGTAAGCACCTGCCCCTGGTGACTAGTCTGTCTTTAACAAAATATGGCAAAAATTAGGTACCATTTCAAATGCTTTCTAGATTTTCTACCAAGTGGTAGTAGAATTCCATTTTATTTGAATCAGCTATCCTGCTTGGGCTATGGATCAATCCTGTAGAGGCTGTGTTCCAAAAATGTAGGAACAAAAGTCTTTGTATGTTGAGAATGAAATAAAGGGTTTGTGCTGTATACTTTAACTCACAAATGCTAAGGCAAAGTTGTAAACTTCAAAACCAACCTAAAAATGCTCCCTGGGCCGGGTGCAGTGGCTCACGCCTGTAATCCTAGCACTTTGGGAGGCTGAGGCAGGCAGATCACGAGGTCAGGAGATCGAGACCAGTCTGGCCAACATAGTGAAACCCCATCTCTACTAAAGATATAAAAAATTAGCCAGGTATGGTGGTGTGCACCTGCAATCCCAGCTACTTGGGAGGCTGAGGCAGGAGAATTGCATGAACCCGGGAGGTGGAGGTTGCTATGAGCTGAGATTGCACTCCAGCCTGGGTGACAGTGTGAGACTCTGTCTCAAAAAAAAAAAAAAAAAAAGCTCCCTGGTCATGTTGCTCTAGAAATTATAAGCTCATTAGGTTGAAACTAGAAGCCACGTTAAGATCCTTTTATTGCTGCCTGTGTTCCTCTGATAGACGTTTTAGCTCAACTTCTACACATGGTCTTAGCTTTTTTGTATTACAGAACCTAGTACCTAATTTGCATTTTTACTTCTTTTATTCTTAATGAACCACTGTGTGAGGACATGCTTTCTTTTTTATGGACAGTTCAGCTAGGTGTTTTTACAAGAATTCAGCTCTGTTAGTCAATAAGTGGGAATTTTATAGAGTCAATCAACTTTGGAAAAATGGTGATTACTTATTTTAACATTGTTTTTTCTGAAGACATTGCCTCTTCATGTTCCCACAACCCACCCACCTAGTCTTACAGCATGAAGGAAATGAATTTTTATTTGTATGTGTATATTCACTTTGATCCCTTTGACATTTTTCCTTACTTTTTCACTTACAATAAAAGGCAATTGAAGGCCGGGCGCCGTGGCTCATGCCTGTTATCCCAGCACTTTGGGAGGCCAAGGCAGGTGGATCACTTGAGGTTAGGAGTTCGAGACCAGCCTGGCCAACATGGTGAAACCCCGTCTCCACTAAAAATATAAAAATTAGCCGTGCGTGGTGGTGCATGCCTGTAATCCTAGCTACTTGGGAGGCTGAGGCAAGATAATCACTTGAACCCAGGAGACAGAGGTTGCAGTGAGCCGAGATTGTGCCACCGTACTCCAGCCTGGACGACAAGAGCAAAACTCCGTCTCAAAAAAAAAAAAAAAAAAAAAGGCAACTGAGGTGAAAAGAGCCTTGGCCATACTACTGAAAAGGAGAGACACTAAAATTTGTTGGTTTCTTTGGATTAACAACTGGGCTGCATCAGTGTGCTTTAGAGTTATAGGAATATCCCGAAATTGAGAATCCGATGGGACTATATAATTTTAGAGCCAGTTCTACAGGTGAGACATAGACAACTTGTTCTGCTTGTCTGAAAACTTGTCTATAGAACTCTACAGAGAGGCTAAGAGGGAGTAAACTATCCTTTCTTTCTAGATCTCCATCTGCTGGTGGACGTGGCCTGCAAGCAGAAGCACTTTCCAAAGGAGGAAGAATTAAAAGAGTGAGGAATGGATGACAAATGTGACATTGTGCACTAGCTGTAGCTAGAGGCAGACTAGCCTTGCACATGACAAACTGTTGGGATTTTTTCAGTTCTGTTAAGGAAAAGTATTTTTTGTTTCGTTAATTGAGAATTTTGTTAATTGAGAATTGGGAATTTGTATGTACTACAGTTGTTCAGTTCAGATTATCTGCCTTGACAAACTACTGAACATCTAGCAGCCATGTTTTTTAGCTGCCCAGATCCCTTTTAAATGAAAAGTTCTGACCTTCTGTTATAGTCAAGGAGCATCTAAAAACTGCTCCATCTATGGTACTAAGAATAATCTGTGTGTGTGCTGATTTGTCGTCTTGCCACTCAAACTGTAGTCAGCACAACTTTAGTGGGGAATTCAGTCTCTCTGATTCAAGTCACTGTGTGATCCTTCTAGAGGAGATCGTGTGAGAAACAAAGGCATGTGAGGTCACCAGCATCACAGGTCTAAATGCATAAGGAATTCCAGGGAAGAAACTCTGGAGAAGAGCTAATTTTCTAAGTGATTAACCAGGAAATTCTCTTACTTCCTAACCCAGCATTCTGTTTTAAGAGCAAGGCATCTGGACTTGGACCATCTATCACACTTAACACCCCCTGATTCTTTTATATTAATGGAAGCATTCTTCTATTTTCATATCTTTCTTTAATTTTAATGATACATTATCATAAATGGTAAAAAGGTTTTATTAATATATCATTTATTTAAATGTCTTTAAAGAAAGTATTTAACTTGTTTAACATAATTGTATTTATAAATGCTGATAGATTTAAAGGTTTTAAAGGTTTATATTTTTATTATTGTAGGATAGAAGGATAAAGGATGCATGTGTAGTATTTTTATTTTGAAGGGAAAATGTACAATGTGTGAACAAAAACATTAAGAGATTTAATATACCATTTTCTTATTTTAGATTTTTACATTCAATAAGCATAAATTTTCATCTATATAAGGTATTGTGTGCAAATTTGGGAAAAAACTGAATAGCAGCCATTTAGCAGAAGCTATGCCTCTGATTTTTAAAGAATGGTTTCAATCTGGTTTAAGCTTCTGAGAGAATTTTGGATAGTGGGATAGATGGTAACATTTTTTTCTTATCCCTGTTATAGGATTCTAGATTTGTGCAGTAGGATTGTGGGAGACAATTGTGCAGTAGGATTTAGGAGAGATATCCTTCTGTGTTTTAGAAGAGAAGAGTATCTTGGATGTCTGGTTTCTGTGGTTGATCCCTTACTTGCTTATCCAGTGACAGCAAGAAACTTTCTGATTTAAAGTCTTTCAATTGACCAGAACTTTCTTATTGGATTCTGCTTCAGTTCTCCTATTAAGCACTGCATAAACGAAAGGAAAGCCTAGGAATATGAAACTAATTAAAAAGGCACTTGGTGATATGACATAGTACTATGCTAGCCATTGTGGATGTAACAGTTCATTTCTTATACTGCATTGTGCCTTCCCAGTGATGTCAAACCCTAGAAATATTACAGAGATCTACTTTTCTGGAAAAGGGTGAGCTCTGTATTGATCTGCAGTGACTCTGTTTAGATATTAAAGTAGGTCCTGAAAAGCGACCTATGTGGTCCATCTGATTAGACTAGTTAATGTCTATGTGATGGGCATTTATTTATCTTTATTAGCAAGGTTTAAAAGCAAATTAGCAAGACACCTATATCTTTTGGCCAGACTATGTAATATTTTGTCAGAGTATGAGGAGACCCAATTTCCAAATGAAGAAACTTTGCTTTTTCTCTGTCATGTTGAAGAGCTAATATACTGTGTAGATTTTCCCCGAAATATGGCTTTCTTAGCTTTATATATGTTGAGATAGTATCTTTTGAGGAACACATGTCAAGCAGGAACCTTGGCATAGATTTGGTTTCAGTTGTTTTAAGGCTTAATGAAATGCCTTAATCAGCTTTCCAAACATTTTTATATATGAATACAGCAGACCAAGGAGCTGGATCTCCTGCTATCCTTACACTCCTTGTACCTATCAACTAAAGCTGTCATTAATGACTTGGGCAAAATGGCAAGAAGTATAATAAAGTCTTCCTGTGAATTAGCCAGTAGGGTCTGACACAACTAGTCAACTAACAAGGTTCCTGACTAGTACCTCAGTATTTCAGCATCTTAAGCACTGATAAATTTCAATCAGTCAACAATAAAGTGGATGTTCCAACTAGACTTGTTGCCTTGCTTGTTCTTACTGTTTGATTGGTGATTAATAGAAAACTCAATAATTATGACAGTTAGTAGTATAATTCAAATGAGATTGTACTTTATTTTTCAAATAATCTGAATTTTAAAAGTTTTTATTCATTTGTACTTGAATAGCAATGGAATTCTTTAAATGCCATTAAGGATAAGGACAATTCTTAGACATGTTTTACAGAAACCTACATTTTTGGAAAAGGATGAATGATCTTTGATAAATTTAATCAATCCAGAGGTGAAAGTATATCCTGAAGGATGATCTATCTCATTAGAAGACTAGCTAGTAGATGTCATTGAGACTTAGGCATTTCATTACAATAGTGATGGCATCTTTATGACATCTCTAGGAAAATGTTGTAGTATATCAACCCCAGAGGGTAACTCCAAAACTTTGAAGCTGAAGAATAATTGCTCTTGCAATTCTGGTGACCTAAAACAGTGAACTAAACACACAGAGCGGTTTGGTTTGATCTTAAGTTTCTCCAGGTCTCCAGGTTGGTGATGCATATCATCATCATTTCCAAATCTCAGAGTTTCCTCAAGAGAGGGCAACCACATTTGTAACTGTCTTCTTTCTGTCAATTCAGTGTGTGTATTAATTACTAGGGCTAGGTCTCTTCATTCCTTTGCATGTTTTAAGCAGGAATAGATGAGGCAAAGCCCATTTGTAGGTTATTTTTTAGTTTAACTATGTTAAACTAAACTATGTTGGTCAGGCTGGTCTCAAATTCCCGACCTCGTGATCCACCTGCCTCGGTCTCCCAAAGTACTGGGATTATAGACGTGAGTCACCACGCCTGGCCCAACAAAAAATTTTTAAAAATTTGCAGGGTATTGGTCGGGCGCAGTGGCTCACGCCTGTAATCCTAGCACTTTGGGAGACTGAGGCGGGTGGATCACGAGGTCAGGAGATCGAGACCATCCTGGCTAACATGGTGAAACCCCGTCTCTACTGAAAATACAAAAAATTAGCTGGGCATTGTGGCGGGTGCCTGTAGTACCAGCTACTCGGGAGGCTGAGGCAGGAGAATGGCGTGAACCAAGAGGCAGAGCTTGCAGTGAGCCGAGATGGCGCCACTGCACTCCAGCCTGGGCAACAGAGCGGGACTCTGTCTCAAAAAAAAAAAAAAAAATTTGCAGGGTGTGGTGGGATGCACCTGTGGTCCCAGCTACTCTGGAGGCTGAGGTGGGAGGCCATGAAGGTCAAGGCTGCAGTGAGCCATGATGGCACAACTGTGCTCCAGCGTGGGTGACACAAGACCCTGTCTCAAACAACAAAAATAAACAAAAAAATATTTTCGAATTTGTCTTTGATCTAGGTTAGTTATTAGATCTGAAATTCTGAAACTACTGTCATAAACCTTATCTACAGGGCAAACAATGTTGAAGGTCAATAGGCTACTCATCCTTTTTGCTTTCAGAGGCATTATGTCATTTAATCTTTACAACAGACCTATCGTAATTATTATCATCGGCATTTTACAGATGATCAGAGATTCGTTTTTACATGAGGTAGGAAACACATAAAATTTACTATCATAACCATTTTTAAGTGTACAGTTCACTAGATTTAACTATATCCACATTGTTGTTCATTTGTATAATTTTGAAAGTTTATGGCAGCAGTTCAGAAATAAAATGTCTCACCACAGTCAAATATAATCTGGTAATTTGAAACTTCAAATGTTATAAATGTATTAGAAACTGCTGTATTATTTCTAATGGCAAGGTAGTAATAAGGATTATAGTTCATGAATGTGGTAATTAGCCAGAAATTCATTTTCTTTTTGCCTACGCTCTTCTCATTAATCATATTTTACCCTTTGGCTTGTATTTATGACATGGACTTATTTGGAGTCTTACATTGAAGGCATAGGTGTGATCCATAGTATTATTTCACCTCCCAAAGATTGAAAAGAAAATAACAGTTGGATTCCAGACATCTGACATCAACCTGATTTGAAAGTTCCACGTAGGCACAGTTTAGACAGAGCTACCGAATTTAAATTAGTAAGAGCTGAAGGAAAGCTAAGCATAAAATGGACAGAGCCCTTCCCAGGGTAGCAGACATAAGCAGCAATAAATCAGTAAATACTAAAACACAGGATCACTTTATTCTGGCTTTCTGCCATTTATAGACACTCAAACTTGGAATGAGCAGAAATCCTTTTGAACTTACATTTGCAAAACCTTGTGTCCATTCTTTTATCTTCCGGATTACCTTTATTTTTTTCTGTTTATTTCCTCATACCATCATCTATGCTCTGTTGGGTGCAGAGTCTGCTTAGATATCTTTGAGTGGCCCTGATTTGCATGTGGTAGCTTGCTTACTCAGGATTGAATTGGATGCAGTTTAGCTGTGGCTCAGTAGAGGGAGTAGAGGAGCTGAGCGAGGGGAGAGAGCGAAAGAACGTGTCTGGTTAAGTAAGTGTTGTGTGTGCGCACCAGGAGGAGGGGGGTAGGGTGGGGGGTGGTTGCCTCTAGCAGCTCCACCCTCACTTTGTCAGCAGGTAGAGAGCGTGATTGCAGTCCCAGGGGAGGGAGTCAGAGCTAGAACACCAATTACAAACCACAGGCTTCCTGCTCTAGGGAGTTGATCCAGAATTGTCTTTCTGAAAGGAAGGAAGCACTCGAATCCTTCCGAACTTTCCAAGTCCATCCATGATTCAGAGATAGTGCCTTCTCTCCCTGGGATTTTATGTGTTTCTGATAGTGAATTGTTGATGTATTTGCTACTTTGCTTCTTTTCTCTTTCAAGACTTGATCATTTTATATGCTGTTTGGAGAAAAAAAGAACTTGTTAGAAAGGAGGTTTCAGAAATGATTTTGGATTTTCTGTAAGTGTTTAATCTAGTTCTTGGGGACAGCATCTCTCATCCTGGAGTAAATTTCTGCCTTTGACCTGCATGGATTATTTTTTCAGGCTGCGGAATTTCTTGGCACCTACCTGTAGTATGGGGCACTTGGTTTGGTTGCAGAGTAAGAAGGTGGAAGAATGAGCTGTACTTGGTTAAGCAGTTGAAACCTTTTTTGAGCAGGATCTGTAAAAGCATAATTGAATTTGTTTCAACCCCGTGGATTCCAGTGGGCCCGACAGCGCAACAGGTTTGCAGATTTCTTTTGAAATTCTTTTCTCCCCCCTCCCTCTGCCTCAGCAAAAGAAAAGAATCTATATAACAGGTTCATGTTCAATTGCTTGGCTTTTCAGCACTTATTCTGAAGACTTTATAATATTTTTAAACTTGACCTTGGAACACAGAGGGCTTTGTGGGTAAAGTGTATTTATATTTACTTAAGGGTGCACATTTTAAAAATCTTATTCTGTGTTTGTACAAAGACCCAAATTTTCATAGTGCCTAGAAATAGCACAGATCTATTCTACTCAAGCTTATTTGTATTTTTTCAGGGTATTCTACCTAGAGCCTGTGGTTAATCGCCTCCCTGCTCCCCCTACCTTTTATTCCCTACCCCCTCAAGGAATTTGAATACATGTTAGGAATAGTCTTTTGTTTTTCTTATGAACCTAGAAAATTACAGATCATAAAATCTGGATATTAAAGTAGTTTCCAAAAGCATCTCATGGGAAATCAAAGTGCTCGGCATTTCCGAGATGGAGAATAAAATCAAGAATCCTTAAGAGAGAAAAGAAAATGGAGATAGAAATATGAATTTTAACTGGGAAAAATAATTGGAAAGCTAACCTTTTCAAATACTCTAATTATGAAAGTTGGAAAAGGTTGTGATGCTCAGGATTATCCTGTAATGTGTGAAGATACATAAATTAGCACCTAATTTATAGGCAAATTTTGGTAAAACACAAAAAATTATGGTATGTCTAAGTTCATGAAAAGTATGTAAATGCAGTGGGCCTAGAAACCTGGCCACACTGAAATACAGTTTAATGTGGAAGCTTTTCTAAATACACGTTGTAGCATCTTTGGACATCAATGTGTGGCCTGAAATTTTTATTATTGTTCCCTCTTCTCCTCCATTAAAAAAAAAACAAAAACTCCTTGTGGTATTTAGTCATTTACCATTGACACATATTATGGCTTAAAAAGGGCCATCCCTTCCTTTTCTGAGCTGGAGTTCTTCACGCTCACCTTTGATGCATGGCCTTAGCTGTTTACTTTGCCTTGTTTTGTTCATGAACATTGGGTTTAGTGCCTGGCAACTTGATGCATATGGAAGAGCAATGCCAAGTGATCTGACATAATACAAATTAACGATGTGACATTCAATCACAAGCAAAGTTGGAAATTCCAAAGAGAAGTGGTGAGATCTTTACTAGTCACAGTGAAGATGGGAGAAAATGCCATACCTGCAGCAGATGTGGGCTGAAAATATCCTCTTCTCTGCCCAATCAGGAATGCTACCTGTTCTTGGGAATAAACTTTAGAGAAAGGAAGGGCCAAAACTACGACTTGGCTTTCTGAAACTGAAGCATAAATGTTCTTTTCCTCCATTTGTCTGGATCTGAGAACCTGCATTTGGTATTAGCTAGTGGAAGCAGTATGTATGGTTGAAGTGCATTGCTGCAGCTGGTAGCATGAGTGGTGGCCACCAGCTGCAGCTGGCTGCCCTCTGGCCCTGGCTGCTGATGGCTACCCTGCAGGCAGGCTTTGGACGCACAGGACTGGTACTGGCAGCAGCGGTGGAGTCTGAAAGATCAGCAGAACAGAAAGCTATTATCAGAGTGATCCCCTTGAAAATGGACCCCACAGGAAAACTGAATCTCACTTTGGAAGGTGTGTTTGCTGGTGTTGCTGAAATAACTCCAGCAGAAGGAAAATTAATGCAGGCAAGTATAACTTTATTATATTTCACTTTCCATCTGTTTGAAATATGCCTTTCTTCTTTTGTCTCCCAAATGAAATACCATACATGGGCTTCTACTGCTTAGCTTTCTATTTCATAGAAAGAGTAGATACTGCCTTATTGGCATTCTAAAGCAAATTCTTATTTTATACTCTGGAGGAAATACACAAATCCTATATTTTAGAAGATTATCTGCTTATTTTAAACTGGTGTTGCATAACTACTTAGATACACATAATAATACCTTTTTTTTCAAGTGATATATTCTGGGCACTAATTTTTGATAGATGAAATATATGAGCTTGTATTTAATTGATGTGAGGATTGTACTTTATTTACATCCTGTTTAAATTGAAGCACTAAGAAGGTTGACTTTTAATAGTCAGCAGTACCTGAAATTCTGGAATGCCCTTGGAGCATATTTGATTACTGTGTCACTTTTAAAATTCAGTCAAGCTTGAATGCTATGGCTGGCCTTACACCATGTGTGGCACCCTATTGCTAAGCCCAAAATGGAGAGGACTGGATTACAAAATGGACACAAGGTGTAAACCTGCCTCCTGATCACTTTGGCCTTGTCCACACATAATTTTATCATTTTCAAGAATTTAAATTTAACATGTTTTTTACTGATCTGCCAAGTTTTTCAGACACAGTTTCTTAGGCTTTCAGGCTGTGAATTGTGCCTGTAACTCATTCATACATGGCCTATTCTTTATGTGGTGAATTTATGAAATGGCTGGGGCCATAGCATTTCATAGACCAATTGCTCATTCCCCATAGTAAAGACAGAGCCTAGAGGGCTATACCTTTTTAATGGGCATTCCATTGTCTTACTCCATAAAATGATGTTGCTTACTGATTGAAATTTATCATGTAAAAGAACACTTCTTGCTGTAGCTACTGGACACAGGTTAAAATATTCTTAAGTGTGATCCATCTTAGCATCCAAACTCAAATTTTAATTTTGTGATATGAACAGACTATGAACAGAACCAATTTATTGTATGAATTTTAATTTTTGTCTATTTAGAGAAGATAGGAAAATTTAACAAATTATAGAATTTATTCCCAAACATGTATTCTTTAATATATGGTTTAGTGGTTATTCATTATCACTTCTTAGGCAATATTTTGAAGCTGGGATAAATGAAGTGGAAGGAGAATTAGGTGAAAATGGAAGGCTTTGCTATTTAGAAAAATAGGAAAGAAGAGTATATCTGGAAAAATGGCATAAGATTTTTTTGAATAAGATAATTTGGACTCTAAAATGGAATTAGGAATACTTAAAAGCTGAACTCATAGATCATCTTGAATACTATGGCAATTGGAAAGGAAACTTCCTTCCTGGCCTTGCCTAGTTAATACCCTGAAGCATGAATTGTGTGCTCCATTTTAGTTTTTACCATAAGTAATTTTACTAGTCATATTTTGATATCACTGAAGTTTTTGAGAGCCATACGTGCCTTATTGATATCCTGTGACAGCATGTTCAGTGGGCTAATTATGTGGTCCATAAAATAATGTATTCTTTTAAGTTTTAATCTTATTATCATAAAGCTCTACATAAAGTTTGTGTTTTCATAAAGGAAAAAGTAAACAAACAGCACCAGTTGGCATTCTCTTTGCCATTCATTATTTTATCAATCTTTATCATATCTTCTCTTGTTCTATCCTTTTTCTCACTCTGGCAAATCTTACCAATCTTTCTTGTTTTTTAAACTATTAACTTTGATCCTATCATTATACATTAAGTATTGCTTTTACTTTGTGAAGAGGGAATTTCATCATAACTTAGCAAAGATTTTCAGGCTTTACGGTGGATAGTTTTATGTCACTGGCAATTTTTAGTCTTCACCTTTCTGTCCACATATGCTTCTTTTAGGTGTTTAAATAGGTTTTTTCACTAGCTTAGTATTAATTTCTGGATACTTTCCATATTGGTTTCAGTTTATTATCTGTTAATCAATTTTTAATCTACAACAGTTATCAAAGTTTTTCAACAGCCTCTTGTGAGAAACTTTATTTTTAAAAAACAAGCTTCTGAATTATATATATGGTTTTCTTTATCCATTCTTTGATTAATTCTTTCAAAGAACTCTAGTGTGTTAGGGACACACGGTTTACACTTCTGGAATCCATGCTGTTTGTTCCTTATCAGATTACACTGCAACTCAGGTTTACTCAACTGTAGTTAGCCAAGCCTTCCATTTAACTGAAGTTTTGTTTATATCTTCTAGAGATGTGCTTTGCTGCACTTTAGCTTTCTCAATGGAGAGCTGTACCCTGGTGTCACAAATCTAAAAGTAGTCTTCTCTTTGGTTTTTAGGAATTCTGGATAATTCTGTGAATCCTTCTACCTACGAATTGTTCTAGTTGCCTGTTAAGATTAGTTGTCTCCAAAGATTGCAGTCAAATCTTTTTAAACTTGAGGATGCCATGTACCAAAAAATGTACAGTTATGACAACAGTGATTTAAAAAAAAACCATGTTGTTATTTCTGGAATTCTGAGATAATTTCTGAAAATCAGACATTTCTTTACATTTTGCTCAGTTAATTCAGTGTATAGACAATTTCATAAGGACCAAACTAACTGAATTTTCATTTGTATTATGATTTTAATTTTTCTTAGACAAAAGGAGACCCCCCTTGACAATGTGCCCCCAATTTGTTGAATAGTAAAATAGACCATAGAATTGCCTCTAAAAGAATTTTGTCTCAACTTTATCTGATGGCTGTATGTATAAGGGCATTGAAAGTCAAGTTTTGATAATTTTTGTTCTGATTCTTATCTCTCAGTTTTTGTGCTTAGGTTTCTCCTTGCCAGTAGTAATGATTCATTTTACAAGGTGTGTTCAAAATTATAAATTGTAATATTCTTCTAAAAGCGCTAGAAGAAAATCAAAATAGAAGAGGAAATGATGTTGCCTTTGCCCTTCTATTTCACAAGTCCTCTCTTTTCCATTTCAAAACATCTCATTTTAGTCCTGTCCAAATTTTATTATTTTCCCCAAGAGTTGCTCCTTTATATTACTGTATCGTTCCAACTGTTTTTGCAGGTTTGTCATTGTCTTTAAAGTATCTAATTCTTAGGTTTCCTCTATATTTGCCAAAGTATTTGTCTCTTCCTCTTCTCTGATTTCCTTCCACCCTTTTATTTTTCTTTTGTTTTCCACTGAATTTGTATATTTAGGATTACCTTCTACTGCTATTCTGGATTGGTATTTTAATAGCCATCAAAAATCCAGATCAAGGAAACTTTTCAGATCTCCTAATTACCTGGCAGTGACTGATAAAAAGGACTAAATGATAGTGATTACTTCTTACTGTTTTTATTCACATTGGAATATATTCTTTCTCTCCTGGTTTATACCATTGTAGAAGGAAAAGTGTTGGAACTGATTCATTGTCTAATTTCCAGTTTTCTGGTTTGGTTACCTCTTATCAATGTTTGTTTCTATTATTTCAAGCAATATTATTGCCACCACTTCTAAAAATGATTACAGTCATATTTTATTTCTCAATCCTGTTTATTATTTATAAATATTATTTCAAGGGACAACTCAAAATTAATCTTTCTTCTCAGAGCAAAAGAGTAAGAGGATCTTAGTGTAGCACAAGAGAGGTCACCAATTCTCTATCACACTCTTCCTGCTCAGCTGGTTATCCTGGATTTCCTTAGACTCCAGGATAAAGTTATGATCAAGATTAAAATGTATTCCCCTGAGGCTTCAGACCTACAATGGGAGCAGCAGTAGTTTAGCACTTGGCCAGTAGCAGTGAGCACCTCCTGGAGAAATTCCCCTTTGCACAGTGTCTCTGCTTGCCTCTTAATTTTATCTGTTAGTCAACACATAGTTATCCCATCTTTGCATTTTTACGTTATTTGTAGGCAGGGCCTGAAACTTTTAAGTTTTTGGCCAAAGCTAGAGAGACAGTCCTATATTGCAAACTATAGTTGACAAAGTGTCTAAACTGTGACTTGGGGGGCTTGACTTTTAGTTCTACACACAGAGAAATATGCTGACACTAAATATTAATAGTTGTGTGATTTGGGACAAAATAGTTTTTACCTTTCTAGGCTTCAGATTCCCAGGCTGTGAAGTTGAGGAATTAAAATACAATATTGCCACACTTGTGCTGTTTACATGCACTTTACATGTATTAGCTCGTTGAATTCTCATAATAACTTTATGAGAGAAGAAATTCAGTACCTTTATTTTTTACATTTTACAGGTAAGGAAACTGAGGATTAAAATGTTAATATCTGTCAAAGTATTAACTATTATTATCTAGTAAGTGGTGTTGCTGGAACTGAACTGCAGAGCCCATGCTTTTCCAGCTCTAAAATTCTGTATATGTAAGAATGCCACAGATGAAGAGAATATCAGTATAGGCTTTGTATAAAAAATTTATTTCCAGAGTAGAAAGGAATGAAAGTGATAAGCACCATTATCTGAGACTGAGCCAGAATGCATATCCTGCTACCTTCTAATAATCTCTACATTTCTTCTATTTCTCTCATTTTGTGTTTCATTTGCAAAGATATTAGTAAATCACAATGTCTGTTTACTCAGTATCTCCCTTATAATGTAACGTATTTCATCACCTTTCTCTTCATTTTAAAAGTCTAGGTTAAGTTATCTAATATAGGAACCTGAAATAATAAACATTGAAATAGCATGCATTTAACTGTCATTGCTCAAGTTCCTTCTATGAAGAAATTTTAAAATAGAAATTTTGTGATTTTGTTTTGATGCCAGCCTTTAAAAGAAGTACAGAGTAGATATTCAAAGTATGATCAACTCTGTTATTTATATAAATGAAGGTGCAGAAAATCCAATTAATTAATAATTGACCTTGGAATGTAGTCAGGAGTACAACATCAGACACAGTTCCTCTGTGCGCACAAACATTCTTAGGTGCTTGCCTCCTATGATCCCAGCTCAGAGCCTTCCTGACATGGCTTTTAGAGTCTTCTATTCTAGACTTGGCCTTGTTATTAGAAGCCTGGCACCCAGAGAAGAGAAAAGCTGCAGAATTTTTTTAATAATAATTTTTCAAGTTAAGAAGATATCTTTTATAAGTTATCATCAAACAGATTTATATATGTAACAGTTCTGTACTTCAACAAAAATTTGTATCCAACAAAAACTTATAAGTTCAGCTTCGTACATATCTGGTTAGTAGGAGGTAATGAACGAAGTATGTCCCTGGCTATTGCTCCCATCAGGCTATTTAGTGTTCATTTGGCAGACTCTTGGTTGGCGGGGGGCAGGGTGGGGGGGTAGGTACTTCCTTGGGTTTTGTATTATAGTAAAGTGTGTATGTATATATGTGTGTGTGTTGTAATTATCCCAAAACTAGCCATAATTTACTTTACTTTTTTTGTTTCTTTGTATTTCGAGATAGGGTCTTGTTCTGTCTTCCAGGCTGGAGTGCAGTGGTGCAGACAGGGCTCACTGCAGCCTCAACCTCCTGGGCTCAAGCGATCTGCCCACCTCAGCTCCCCCAAGTAGCTGGGACCACAAGCACGGGGCACCATGCCCAGCTAATTTTTTAATTTTTTGTAGAGACAGGGTTTTGCCATGTTGTCTGCAGTATTAAAGGTATTCTCGGGCCAGGTGTGGTGGCTCATGTCTGTAATCCCAGCACCGTGAGAGGCTAAGGTGGGAGGATCACTTGAGCCCAGGAGTTCGAGACCAGCCTGGGCAACATAGTGAGACCATCTAAGAAACAAGGTATTCCTGGAGGTCATGGTTTTGCTTTTTGTTTTTGTTTTATTAAAAAGCCTTTACGTTTTATTCATTGGAAAGAGTTTATTGGATTTTTTAAATGTTTTTTTTCCCTTTTATCCCTTTCAAATTGCTAATTACAGTAGATTTTTAAAAATGTTATAAATGAGTAATATCCTGTTAGGAACCAGAATTGGTAGCAGGATATTGTTAGAGAAGACTGTGAGAATGACATTCCATTAAATGTATGTAGAAATTTTCTTCCAAGAAGCTTAAAATGATTCACAATACCTGGAGCCAGGTAAGAATAGGTGATATTAACTCCATTTTACAGAAAAGGAAATATACTGGGAAAGAGAAAGAAAGTAAATCATCTAAGAACAAAGTTGCACAGAGACTGAGCCAGTCTGGTTTGCAGGAGATAGGAGAGTAATCAATTTTTAAGGAATCTGAAGATGTGGATTTCTCAGGGGTCAGTTCTGCTGAGTGGAAATCCTAAAGGCCTTTTCCTATTTCCCCGAGGACTCATATTCTCCTTTCCTTCTTTATTTTTCTTTACAGAATTATTGACGTGGCATGCTATAATGTTTTAGTTTTGTAGTTGTCTATCTCCCCACAGTGGAATATGAGTTCTGTGAAAGCAAGGATTTTTGTCTCCTTTGTTCAAAGCTGTATCCCTGAGAATGGCGCCTAAGTATACTTACTCCTTGGGCATGGTGGGTACTCAGTAAATATTTATTAATGAATATAAGGAATATTGTGGTACTGAGTAACTCTGATGGCTGGGAGATCACTCTAGAATAAAACATGCTTATCACATTTTTAAGTATGTTATAAGGTGGATTATTTTGAGTGTTGTGGTTTGATATAGCAGGCTATGTTCCTTTACTCTTCTGACTTACCAACAGCCTAGTGTCTTGTTATTTCAAAATCATAAATATGGCTGTAATCGGTATGTTTAAGGTGCTCCTTTACACAGGATTTATAAATTTTTTCTTTAGTTTGATAGCTTAAACCTTGCTGTTTAGGATATTCTGGTTTTCCAAGAATGATTTATTCAGGTCCTGATTTTAAACCTTTGATTTTAGGATATTATCGTGCATCCAAAGGACCTTACCTTCTTAGTACTTAAATTCGTGATGACCAATTCTGGTTTTTAGATACCCTAAAGCACAGTTTTTAATCTTGTTTGTGTGTGCCACAGGCCCCTTTGAGAATGTGATCATCGTTATTGACCATAGGCACAAAATACACACAAATACTTAACATACACAATTTTGCATAAAATCTCAGTGAGTTGAGTCTCTAAGACATATCTAGGGATCTAAGGACTCCAGATGAAAAGCAACTATCCTAACATAATCCCAATTATTTCAAGAAATTAAACCAAATTTTCAAAACAAATTTACTTCAGTTTACTTAACTTGAAAAGTACTTGTACGTATTACTTAAAGTCAGACAGACAACAGTATTGTGATGCAGTTATAAGAAAGTGGCCTGACCTTAGGTGAAGGAACTCCAGAAGTAAAAATTGATGTCTGACAGAGATCTTCTTATGTGTAGTAAATGAATTCTGCTCTCCAAATATGAAGTGAAACTACATCAGTTCAAGAAATGCTAAAAATCCCTTCAGCATAGTGGTTCCACTGAAAGGCCCTTAAGAGTAACAGATATTTTACTCACATGTTTTGAGATTAGTAGAACCATTGTGGCTTTATGTGTCTATTTAGTTACTACATTCAGAAAACTGAGGGTATAAAACAAACTTTGACTTTGTTTTCTTCCCATGTCTTTAGTTTCCAGTCTTTAAGCTCCATTGCTTTCCCTAGGGCAGGGTTCTTTAGGCCCTTAAATTTCTATTTGCTCTAATAGAAAACTTTATGTATTTTTTAAAGCCAAGATTTGTTATTGCTTGCTTGTTTTGAATAACAGATAAGCTACTTTACATACTCTTTTTATCTGGGTTCTAAACTTTACAGTTCATGGATAAATTTTATTTTTTTAATACTTTTTAATATATTGGTATCTGTGTTTAATTTAAAAATTTGGAAACACCAGAGCCACCAAAATGATTTAAAAACTAAGATTTTTTAAAAATTGCAAGCACAAAGGCCTGGCGCATTATTCCTCAAGATAAGAAGTTAGACTACAATACTTAGAAATTCTTGTCTCTAGGCCGGGTGCGGTGGCTCGCGCCTATAATCCCAGCACTTTGGGAGGCTAGGGCAGGTGGATCACTTGAAGTCAGGAGTTGGAGACCAGCCTGGCCGACATGGTGAAACCCTGTCTCTACCAAAAAATTAAAAAATTAGCTGGGTGTGGTAGTGCACACCTGTAGTCCCAGCTACTCGGGAGGCTGAGGCAGGAGAATTGCTTGAATCTGGGAGGCAGAGGTTGTAGTGAGCCAAGATTGTGCCACTGTACTCCTGTCTCAAAAAAAAAAAAAAAAATTCTGATCTCTGAATCTAAAGCAGAGGCAGCATAACTATCTTCAAGACTCCTGTTTGTTGTTGTTGCTTTAAATCTAGAATACGCTGTCATGATGGAAATTGACTATAATACAACTGTAATTTTAAATAGCACATTAAATTATTATGTACCTATCACTTTTGTGCATGCTAGTATATCAAAAAGGTATTGTTATACAAATATAAATATATGACATTTGAGAAACACTGTTGGTATTTTACTTCTGTAGAATAATTCAGATGAGACTAAAGGCCTTATGTTTTAAATCTACTTATTTTGCTATTTTCTAAAAAAAAAAAAAAAAAAAGTATAGATTTCCATTCGTTTTTTTCCCTCCAAACCATTTTCTACAGTCTTTTATATTATCTACTTTAAAACAACAAAAAACATCTTTTATATGATCTAGGCTTTGTGTTCCTTCATTTTAATATCTTCTACCTGGAATTATATTGATGATCTGACTTTAAAATTCTTGTGGTCAAGTTTCTTTAACTTTTGAAGGACTGTATTGGCCCTATATTGGAATTAAGTCCTATTCAGTTTTCCATTCTTAGAGTAAAATACAGTTTTGATGGAGGGGAGGGAAAAGTGGCAGAATATTCCATTTGTGAAATATAATCATCAAATTTCAAGCTAAAAAAAACAATCAGTCCAGTCTTCTCATTTTATATATGAAGAATTGAACTCAGATTAGTGCTTATCAAAGAATTCCCATCTGCTGCTATATCTTACTGGCCAATATTTTTAGCATAGTTTATTTATTTATTATAAACCTTTTGGGGTCACTGCAGGGAAATTAAAAAGCAGATGTCAGCAGAGATTTCCCCCTGAACATTCCATTAAGAAGATATAGACTGCCGCAGGGTCTCTTTCCTCTTTGATCCCTAGTCAACTACAAGGCATACTTTAAAATAAGTGAACAGACCAAAAATACCTCACCACAGTTCAGCAATACTTTACGTGGTGCATGTGTTGTTTATTCTGCCACAGAATCACTGCACATCAGGTGGTCTGTAGTCCTGGATCTTCTCAGAGCAGTATCACCTCTTTATAAAGTCTAGGCTGAGAATCTTACCAAGACTGGAAGGTGCACTGGATTCCCTAGATGCCTTATAATGTGGTTTTCCTATTTGTACCAAATTCTGTGACAGATACTATAGTAATTCAAAGAACAACACCTTAGCCTTGTCCAACTGAGGAGAATCAACTTAAACAGCAGGAGGCTTTATGTATTGAATGCCAGATGTAGGTGTAGGCATAAATGCATTAGAGTGCTGATTTATTTATTTTCTTTCTCTTTCTTTCTCTTTCTTTCTTTCTTTCTTTCTTTCTTTCTTTCTTTCTCTTTCTTTCTTTCTTTCTTTCTTTCTTTCTTTCTTTCTTTCTTTCTTTCTTTCTTTCTTTCTTTCTTTCTTTCTTCCCTTCCTTCCTTCCTTCCTTCCTTCCTTCCTTCCTTCCTTCCTTCCTTCCTTCTTTCTTTCTTGGGGGTCATTAGAGACAGAGTCACTCTCTCTGTCACCTCTCTCTGTCACCCAGGCTGGAGTGCAGTGGCACCATCAGAGCTTACTATAACCTTGAACTCCTGGACTCAAGCCATCCTCCCACTTCTGCCTCCCAAAACTCTGGGATTACAGGCATGAGCTACCGTTCCTGGCCTAGAGTGCTGATTTTCATTTTTTCAGGAGTCATTCAAATGACTGTGGTAATTCTGTCTCAGATTCCCTATGATTAAAGAAAAAACAAATGAAAAAATATTAAATTTTAACCCAGGTAACTTCAAGTAGCTTAAAGTTAGAGAAAGAAGTACTACAGGCCAGGTGCGGTGGCTCATGCCTGTAATCCCAGCAGTTTGGGAGGCCGAGGCAGGTGGATCACGAGGTCAGGAGATTGAGACCATCCTGGCTAACATGGTGAAACCCCGTCTCTACTAAAAATACAAAAAATTAGCCGGGTGTGGTGGCGGGCGCCTGTAGTCCCAGCTACTCGGGAGGCTGAGGCAGGAGAATGGCGTGAACCTGGGAGGCGGAGCTTGCAGTGAGCCGAGATGGTGCCACTGCACTCCAGCCTGGGCGACAGAGCAAGACTCTGTCTCAAAAAAAAAAAAAAAAAAAAAAGAAGTACTACAACCCAGTCATACCTTCTAACTTTTTACTGTTATCAGTTAATTACAGGTTGTTATATTCCTGTGTGTATAATACTCATCTTTAGGATTTTGTTTAGGAGTCTAGAATAACTAGACACCATGGCTTTTTTTTTTGTTTTTTCAGATTGCAAACTAACTTTCTAAAATGTGCCAATCAGTCCCTGTTAAATTTCAGTTAAAACAGTAAATTTAGCTTTAAACAGAATTCAACATATTGGAAGTTTTGTTTGAATTTATCTCAACTAGCTTGATTTTAATTCTTCACAAACTACATTCCATAAGGGAAGAAATAAATCCTAAGACCTTTTATGTAGAAGGTGAAGAGTGTTTGAATATCATATCTATTTAGCAAAAATTGTTTCTAGTACCATTTTCTTATTATTGACTTTAGTCATAAATGTGTGTTATTCCTGTTCCCTAAAATGTGTTGATTTTAGTATAATATGAGGCATATAGAGAACGATTTAAGAAGAATGTACCGATCCACTATGACATTAGGTTATTTTACTCTAAAGTTAGTAAACTCTATGACATACATTAAACATTTAAAAATTATCATTGGTGAGTATTTGGGATTACTGAGTTGCCCCCTTGGGGTATATGAAAAGTCCATAGGCACCTTATGATCATTTTAAGTAAAAGCAAGTCACTTAATCTTTCATCTGTTGGTGTAGGGTTGGGGGAGAACTAAATAATCTTTAAGATCCTTTCCAGCTCTAAACTTTTAGAGTTTATGCTTATTCTAGAAATAGATTTCATATATTAAAGGGACATGTATCTTGCCTATTTAGTTCTTTTTCTTTGTCCTTAGTTGTTGGACATCAAAGACAAAATGTTTGGTAGGTAATAGAAAAAAATCTGACTAAATTAATATCTTACAATAAATAGGTAGCAGAACTAAGCATGAGACTCAGTTGTACTCCCAGTCTTCTGGTACTGTACTGTCTTTACATTCCAGTTAACACACTCAAAAAAGGAGGCTTTCTCTGGAGTTTCATATTTTAAAATATCTGTAGTAGATTGAGGACCCGTATTGTAAATGCTTCGTCAAGGTTATCCCAATGATCAGAGCACACTGACTTCAATCACTAACCTGCACCTAAGTGAATCTAACCTTTGGAAAAACCTGAAAGAGCCAGAGACAACCTAGAACCAGTCTGGGCCATGAAAGTAAAAGGAGTAGGATGCTTCTGATCCTAAGTACTCTGTGAAGTGAATTATTGAAGATGAGCTGAATTTCAGAGCAGCTGGTGGGTGTTCACCCATGGGGTGAGGGGGATAGAGCTCTAGTATGTAAGCATCTGGAGGCAACTGGGAGGAGTGGAAATGGGGCCATCTGATTAGTAACTATGCCTTGTTATTAAACCGTGACTTTCTGCATTGTGTATTCCCAGAGTTGGAAAACTTCCGCTGGCAAAAAAAAAGAGAAGGGCCGCCGTACTGTTGCTGAGGGCCATACAGTAGACACAAAAGCGCCTTCTTAGAGGCCTTCAGCAGAGGCAGCTTGTACAGGCAGGCCTGTTCCTCTCAAAGACTGGGAATCAGATTCTTTCCCCAGGGGGTTTCCAACTAGTTTGCACTTCAGAAAAACCTTTTCTTTCTCCTGCTGTTCACGCCCTGCAAAGAATTTTCTTCCAACCAAAGAAATTGTTTTATAATCAAAGATCCTTGTCCTTAGTTGTTGGACATCAAAGAAAGTTTGGAGGAGACTGGGGGATTATGTGAGTGCCTAGAATTTATTTTGAATGCAAACTTGCAACATTAGCAAGTCCCCCAAAGAATATACTCATCTCAGAGCTGGGAGACAGCCTAATATAACTAAGTCTCTATTCTTCCTTGGTTGGATGTGCCCCAGTAAGATACAAATGAGTTGCATTGCCTTATCTGGACTTAATTCATGGATGTTTGGTTCTTGAGGTACACACTTACTGGAAGAGGTCCCCCTAACCTATCTTCCCTTTTAAAACTGGTGTTTGGAAACATCAAACACTATTAATAAACTTGAGACAACAACCTACCCCCCACCCCAAAAAAACTCCTTTTTTAAACCAATGTTTGACTCTTGGGAGTTTGGGGTTTCTCCCACGACAGTTGATGATATCACCAAATGTTGGGAGCCACATTCCCTGCATTCCCCTACTGTTGCTGAGGTGTTGATGATGTCATTTTCTCCCACAAAGGAAAACCTCAGCACCCTGAGGGCCTGAACTCAGGTCTTGGCAGGTAAATCAAGGAAGAACTTACTTTTGGATTTCAACTAATTGAGTCAGGCATAAAGAGACACAACCACCACGTTAAGTATTAGCGTCACAGCCTCATCTGTGGGACATGAATAGACAATTTAGCATTTGAAGAAAATTAAGACTGTAACTTTAAGAAATTATCTTCTGGGTAAGAACAATAATTCATATAATATTTTGGTTCTTACACTTTGGGGCATTTATAGGGCATTGTTCTCAGAGATTTTGGCTCCCTCTTAAATATCCTTCTCTGAATCCACAAATTTTCCAAGCCTTTCCGGAACCTGTTTGTAGATTATCTAGCTTTCCTTCCTTGAGCAGATTAACAACAACATAAACAAGAATTAGGGGGAAAAAATGATGGATAGGGCAAATTTAGGCAGAATTATGCCTTGGGCAAAGTACATTCTTGTTATTTTATCTTGGTTCTGTGGTTTTGAACTGAAGAGAGCATTTGCTCTAGAAGATTTTCAATCTCTTCCTATCCCTTCATCACAACCACAGAGTAGTGGTTGGAAATAGATTCCAGGAACACCAGAAATGCTCAGTATTTCCAACGGTGACAGCTAACAGTGCCCTCACAGGGATCCTTTGAGCACTCTTCCTCTGAGCCTTCTTGTGGTGTGCATGTGGTCAGGAGACACATTATCAATCACAAAGACTTGCCCTGGAGACAAACCTGGTAAAAATAATCAATTGTCTGTCTTTGCCACTAGAAACAATCCTTTTGTTTTTACTTGGTTCTGAACAAACATGCTGTAGTTTTTTAGAGAAAGACCGTCTCTTTCATGGAATCATCAACTGACCATTCTCAAAAATTTGAGATGTGCTAGTTTGTATTAGGAAGGTAAGGTAGGATCTGGGAAGTAAGTAGGATTTGCCAAAGGTTTTTATTCTACTCAGCAGTGTTAACTTGCCTGTGTTACTCCTATGCAGGTATTAGATTATAGGGTTTTTTTTTTACACTAGGAATATATGGATAAAATTCATTGAAATGAAAGTGTCCCTTTAGCTTATACAGGGGAATAGGGAATTGAATTTATAAGGAAAGAGCCCAGCCTGCAACTGACCTTTCATTTTCATGGTCTTATTTCTCTTGAGTTGATGTAGGCTTAAAACAAATGAATGTATTATATAAAATGCCCTACTTTTTCAAGCAATGTCAGTCTTCAGGGTATGGAATAGGATTTGGCATTTTGTTTCCATTTTTATTGTTTTGTTTTCTAAAGGGAGGTTTGAGTTAGAGCCTGTCTGGCAAGATTCCATACTTCTACCATACCACCTGTCCTGGCAGAGACAATGGAATCAAAAGTCGAGTTCTTTATGACTGCACCTGCCTTGTAAGTGCTGCCAGAAGATCTGATTTTCTCTTGTAGCTAAACTCTACACAGAAATGAGGGCTTGGCACCCAAACAGTGGGTGCATACCCAAACACTTGGATGTCCCAACATCAGGAGGACTAGTACCACTAGTTCTCCAGATGACTTGTAAAACAGTCTTTGGCGTGACATTCAACGATCATTTAATTTATCAAATGGAGGAGAAGTAACTTTCTGGTTTACCTGGTTTTCAAGACTTTCATGAGGATCTATTAATAAGCATGAATCATTTGGTAATTATTATTTGAAAATTACCTGTCCAGTGCTGCATCTAGTGAGCATGAAGGAAAGTATATTCTCCCCAAAATAGATCAGGAACATATCTCTGAAGTCAGACCACCATGCAAAGTTCCTAAGATGAGAAACTACCATTTCTGCCTGTTGCTTTTTCCTTTTCCCAGAAATGTAGGTTACCCTATGGTCACCAGTTGAATGCTCTGTGATTAGGCAGTTGTTTTGTAGGCAATCTGACATCCTAGATGAGAACTTCTTTCTTTTTGAATATCAGAGTGTTTCTTGGGTTCCCTCAGGGCAGAGTTACTTCATTATCTTCTAACTTATGTGTATAACTGGATGCCTTCTGGCCTAAGAACATAATTTCTATCACCAATCAAATAATTAAGATAATATGCCCACCAAATGGTGCTCTTTGCACAGGATTCATATATAATGATATAATATGATAATAAGGCATAAAAGATATTCTAAAATGAGGAGCAACATCCTACAGTGAAAAGTGCTCTCAGTAGACTTGTATTTTAATCTCAGTGCTGATCCTTCTTAGCTTTATGACCTAAAGAAAAATTGCTTAACCTCTTTGAGCTTGTGGCTTCTTGAGTAAAATGGGAATAATAGTAATAAATGGCCTGACTACCTGAAATGAAATAATGTATGAGTGTTGTCTTTGAAAATGGAAAATGTTAGGTATTATTATTAATAGTAATTAAACCTGAGCTATTCCTTATTCACCTAATTACTATCAGAAATATTACTAAGTGTGAAGGTTATTGATTTAGGCTCAGTTAACCTATTTGCGTTCAATTTGGCATCAGCTTAACATAACTAAGCAAGACTGTTTGTATTTTTAATGTAGCCAAAAGGACAAGGCTTTAGCTTCAAAATTTTGTGGGTCAAGAGTGCTGATTAAATATTACCATGATGTAGTACAGGTAGCCTTAGTGGTTTAAAGAATGACTAATAGTGTATGAGTTCTGGGGTGGGAACTTAATACCTGTTACTTGTGGTACGGTGAATCACTTATCTGCCCTGGACTTTTGTATGTGTGCCTGTTCTGTATTGGTAACCCCATTAGCTTCCTTCCATGATCAATGAGGTGATCACTGACACAAAGCAGCTGTTTTCTAAGTTTTTACTTATCAGAGTCTGAGGGATCCTAGAACCACATTAAATATCACTCTTACATCTTCCCTTTTTGAAATTTTAGGGTATTTTTAAAAATTGCTGCTATTGGCTGGGCGCGATGGCTCACGCCTGTAATCTTAGTACTTTGGGAGGCTGAGGCAGGTGGATCATGAAGTCAGGAGTTTGAGACCAGTCTGAGCAGCATGGTGAAACCCAGTCTCTACTAAAAATACAAAAATTAGCCAGGCATGGTGCTACGCAACTGTAATCCCAGCTACTCGGGAGGCTGAGGCAGGAGAATCACTTGAACCTGGGAGGTGGAGGTTGCAGTGAGCTGCGATGGCACCACTGCACTCCAGCCTGGGTGACAGAGTGAGACTTTGTCTCAAAAAAAAAAAAAAATTGCTGCTACTCTGGGACAGTTGCTCAGAATGCTGGCGCTTCAGCTTCTGGTGTGTAGCTTGCAGCCATGTTTCTAAGGAACAGAAGGGAAGGAGTTCAGAATGTGAAGGGGACTACTTTCCTCAGTTCATTATACTGTGCTGGTCCCAACATGTTTTCTGAAACTCAGCAGATACGATTCTATAGCCTGCTTGGAAATTATCCCGCAAGTCTCTAAGACTCTCAGTTCCCTAACTGAGAAGAATTGGATCAAAGTAAGAATAAGCAGAGTTTTTGTCATAGCATCTATCAAATATTTGTCTCCCTGAAAAAATTTTCAGGTAAAGACCATCCTTTGAGCCTTCTCAGAGACTAACAGTCTGCAGTATAAAAAAATCTGTGGTCAGTGTTTTGTAACTTTACCAATTTGAAGTCTCTTCCCAAAATAAGTAAATAATGAGATAAAGGTAATTATGGGTTTCCTCATCTTTTCTACTTACCTGTTCCCTGTTATGATTAAACACACACAGCTTATAACTCTTTTGGAAACAAACTGAATTACCATTATTATCCTTTCAATACTTGCATGGTATTATAATTCTTTTCAATCACCAGTACAACACAGTGGGAGTTAGGAGACCGGTGGGGCGGGGGGAGAACCTGGAGAAGGGTAAACATCTTCCTTTTTATTGGCTTTGGGAAGCCTCCTTCTTCTCCGAAGGCACTTCTTGGGGAAAACTGTTTTCTTCCCAAAGCCTAATAAAGATTAGTAAGAGATGTCTGCAAAGAATTAGAAGCTCTTTGAAAGAAAAGCAAGGATAAACATTCAATATCACTGTTATTATCATTAAAAAGGAAAGCCCAGCATGTGATGTTTTGGGTCACTTCCAGCGGCCTTGTTTGATGTTCATGGTTCCTTTTTTGACCTTTACTTCTTGATATCTTTATACATTTATTGAGGCTATTGGACAAAGTCTTGAGATACTAAGCAATACAGTGCTAAGAATGAATGATTGCTAGACTCCATTTCTGTGGGTGGAATTTCTGAAAATGTGTTTTTGTCTTTAGATACCCTGTTGTTCCAGTTTGGCAATATTGGTGGCAAGGTTAATTTAATATCTGGTCACTTGAGTTTTTACTTCCTATTCTGTACCTTACCCCAGAACCAAAGTTCTGTAGGATACTTTTCATTAAATAAATAATAAATTAACTGGAATTTTTTGTCTACTATGCTATTAACCAGAGATACATCAAAAAAAAGCAGATGTAATGGACCTAAAAAGCAAATAGGAACTTCCCAGAGAGATTGTAAGTTTAGCCCAGTCTCTTATACTTTAGTACATAAATTATTTCATGCCAAAAATGACCATAATGATATCCTTGTAATGTAGACACCAAGTAAAGGCTAACTTTTGTTCAACATGATGTATTTAGGCAGGAAAGTGCACCAATACATTGAAGAAAGGATTTCAACAGTACAGATTGAATTTATAAGGACTTCCTGGTCTTCAGAAAGGTAAATAAATCACTGTCAACCTAAAAGGAAGAAGCTGAGGCAAAATTAATATAAGTGGAGAGCTTATTTGAGCCGAGTTTAAGGATTGCAGCCCCAGAGCCTAGATTCAAGTTGCCCTGAATGTACACTCTGATTAGCAGCAGTTACAAGTGGATTTTTAAAAGCAAAAAAGAGGGATAGGGAGTGGGCTGATACAAAGTTGTTTGTCAGAAATTCTCATTGGTTTACAGAAATAACATTGATTAGTAATTGGCTATACATTTTTAAGCTACAGGGTATGGGTTATAGCGTCTGGTGTGGCACTATTAGATTAATTTATAGCTATTTGTGGCAATAGCAAGTAGTTTCAAGAGATGAATAACATAGCCTAAAGCGGGGAGTAGGACTTGACTGCGGTCTCATTTTAATGTCTCTCTGGGCCTGATAATTAAAAGGACTTCCATTCTTCATATAAAAGCTATTTTCTTTTCTCGTCACAAACTTTTTTTTTTTTTTTTTTTTTGAAACGGAGTTTCACTGTTGTCACCCAGGCTGGAATGCAATGGTGCAATCTCAGCTCACTGTAACCTCTGCTTCCCAGATTCAAGTGATTCTCCTGCCTCAGCCTCCTGAGTAGCTGGGATTACAGGTGACTGCCACCATGCCCAGCTAATTTTTGTATTTTTTTAGTAGAGACAGGGTTGCACCATGTTGGCCTGGCTGGTCTGGAACTCCTGACCTCAGGTAGTCCTCCCACCTCGGCCTCCCAAAGTGCTGGGATTACAGGCATGAGCCACCATGCCTGGCCAAAAACTTTTATTATTAGCGACCTGTGCTAATCAGAATATTGTATTCCATAATTGGCAGTTGTATTTGAGAATTAGGTAGAATTCTCTCTTTTCTTTTCATGTTTTTGGTCTTTCCTTTTGAGTTTGTGGGGTTGCTCTGTTTCATAAAAAAATGGCACATTCTTCATAATCCTAGTTGATGAATTGTTTCACATTTTAAATGATTATCCTGTAATAAAGTTTGCTTGTACACACACAATTATTTTTCCCCCTCTAGGTTTTCAGTGTTTTTTTGTTTTTCTTTCAATCTCTACCCTGATTTCTGCATTCCTTCACACACGGAGTTTTTTTTTTTTTATTTCTAAGCTTAGCTGTCATCAAGTAAAGGTAAGCTAGAAAATCAAAACCCTGAATCTTTCTACCAGAACCAAAGGAACTCAACAAGTTCTGAAGGAAATTGAAATTGAAGATTGTGTATGTCATACCAACCACTGATAGAGAATTATTTGAAATTAGCATCATATTTGATTTTATACAAAAGCAACTACTATGGTAGTGTGTGTATGTGTGTGTGTGTGCGTGTGTGTGTACGTAAAGGTTAAAAAAAGTTTAGGTTAGAATGATTATGTCTATATATTGTATAGATGTATTCCATACATACATACATATTCCATATTGTATATATTCTATAGAGACAATATTCTAAATCCTTATTTTCAGTCCTTTAGAGGAAGCTACTAACTCTAAGCAAACCTCAGACCAGTCTCTAAAAATAGCTCCCTTTGGAGACCCTGAAGGCAAATTAAATATCTGGCCTTTGAAATTTTGCCTGTTTAGAGCATGGTTACATGTAAAATGGATAACCTTAGGACAGTACCCGCTCTGTTTTTTTCCCCCTCAAGTCCCCTCTTCCACTCATTATTTTAGTTAATTGTACTTAGTAGAAAACAGTTAAGTCTGACCTCCTCACAGACTGACTTCTTTCCCTCTGTTTCAGCCTTGTCTAAGGCTTGTCTGTTTCAGCATGTGGGATCTGAGTTTTTGTCCTGTTAAATGGTTGCATGCTCGTCTCTCCTCAGTTGTGTTGACTATCTTGCCCCTTAAAAATTTTAATCTACATGGTGGTCCTTCTGTTTTTTGTCTCTCATTTTCATTTTTGGGTGATTTGAAAATCCATGCCCACTGTCAAGTCAAACGTTTCTTCTATCAACAGTTGTTATCATTTCTATATCCTCCATATCACGTTGGTCTTTTTTAGGTTGGGATTTTGATGAGCAGGCCTGTTCCCTCCTATGTCATATGCTATACCGAGTTCACTGTCTACCTTTCAATAAATGTGATAAAATAACCATCATTTTGTTGAATAAGTTGGTGTATTGCTGCTCTTGTTCCTCTGGAGACAGTTTTCTACAGGCTACATTAACAGGTAATGGAAATGTATGCCAGGCTACATCCTAACAGTTGTGTCTTCCCATCAGAAAAAGATCTTTTTTCCCCTCCCTGTCAAATGAAGGCTTAGATTTTAGAGACAATTACAAAATACACAAAATGAAAGAGAAGAACTGAAATCACAGCATCTGTGGTTTTTCTCTATCCTTAATAGTGAGGCAGCTTCTTAGAGGATTTTATTGTAATATGTTGATAAAATGTTTATAGTCATCCCTTTGCAGCTTGTTTAGAAAGTAGTTTCTAAGCAGCAGTTCCTGCATCATCTACAGACTTTTAGCTAGAGAAAACACCTTTCTTTTTCTCAAGCTGCAAAACCAGTCTACTCTTTTTTTTTTTAGTTTAACACCTGATCTTTATAGTGAGGGACTAAGTTACATGATCTTTCTTCCAAAAGGATATTTCTCAGATTTTTGTGTTCTATAGCTTTCTGATCAAATTGCCATAATAATAGAATTACTTATTAGTCACGGGGAACTCAGTCACAGGGAACTGTGACTATTTCTAGGAATTCAAGTGTACACAATAATAAACTGTCCCTCATAAAGGGATAAGGGGTAACTTCATAGCTATTGCTGTGGTAGTGGATTTGGATGCATCTGACTATGGAACCAGATCTCTGATCAGAAATAGTTGAGTTATATATACATTTAAAGCTAGGGAACTTAACATCACATTATATTGCCTTGTATTGACAATCATCTTTCCATTATCTTTGGATAAGTAAGACATGCTATGACAGACTATTTGGCTGTCTCAAAGTCATTGCCTTATATTTTTTTCCCAAAGGAATTTCAGATCCTGTTTAATATTTGCTAGTTTTGCTAGGTACTGAAGGCAGAAAGAGGTTGTAGTAGTATCTTGTGAGGAAGGAAATCAGTGTTTCTTATCCATTTTCCATATACTGTCAATCTGTCCAAACAGACTTACTATACGGCAAACTGATAAGGAGCTTTGTTTTCCTCTCCATATACTTGCCTGCACAGCACCACGTGCCACTTCGGAGAGCTCTGTGGTGGAGTTTCAACTCTCTAGATAAGGTGGAATAGCTGAACCATTGTGCCTCCATAGATTTTCACAACCCTGAAAGTAACAGCAGTTGGGAGGATGAAAGAGGGCTATTTCCCATCCACCCCAAGAGTCCTAAAGTTCAAAGACACAGCTGGTCTTTGTCTGGTGTTTCAATGGAGCCAATGCATCTGGGGCAGCCCAGTTACTGGGGAGGTAACTATTGCGGGTACCCTTCCTGTTGTTATTCTCGGAAGTATTCATCTAGGTGGCCCTTGCCCTTCCCTGTGAATCATCTCCTCAAGTCCTTCTACCCTTTTGTTGGCCTGCTTTGAACTTCTTGTGTGTTAATCTCTTTTACAAAGTAAGACCTCTAAGCATAGGATAGGAAGTGCTCCAGGTGTACTCTCACCCACGCTGTGTGAGGATTGTTGAACTATCTGGTTTCTGCATATTTCAGAAGTGCAGTGATATCTAAGTTCTTACTTTACTTGATTTCTTCTGTTTCTCTAATAACTTTCTAAATTATTTCTCTTCATTTACGTAATACTCAATGCTTTACTCTTCTTCATTATTCTATCTGATATCAAGTCATAGATAAGCCAAAGACATGTTCTCTTCTTGTTTTAAGGCTATTTTCTAGAAGAGCATGCGGCCACATTCTAAGAGATTCTCTGAAATTTCTTCTATAATTCACCATCAACGGATAGGGTTTCCTTTTGTAGTTTTACCTTTCAAAACTTACCACTGACTCACATTCTTTCATTTCATTGCAACCAAGATTTCTAATTGTGTTCTAAAAATCAAGCTGAACTCTTGTCTTTCCTCAAGAGAGAAGGGTATCCCCAGTAGAGAGGAGTCTAGGGAATGTTGGGAGCACTTCTCTGAAACAACCCAACCACATCCAATTCTGTTTCTTTTGGAGACGGAGTCTTGCTCTGTCGCCCAGGCTGGAGTGCAGTGACACAATCTCAGCTCACTGCAAGCTCCGCCTCCCGGGTTCACACCATTCTCTTGCCTCAGCCTCCTGAGTAGCTGGGACTACAGGTGCCCGCCACCACGCCCGGCTAATTTTTTTTGTATTTTTAGTAGAGATGGGGTTTCACCATGTTAGCCAGGATGGTCTCGATCTCCTGACCTCATGATCCGCCCGCCTCAGCCTCCCAAAGTGCTGGGATTACAGGCGTAAGCCACCGCGCCCGGCCCTCCAGTTGTGTTTCTATTCAGGGCACTGCCCACGTAAAATGCACATGAGTTATGATCTGTTGTAGAAAGCATTACAATGAATCGCAAATATTAAATTAGTCAGTTTCTTGACCTACATTGTAATCAAAATAGTACAGTTGACTCTTGAACAACACAGGGATTGGGGCACTGACTTCCTGCACATCAAAAATCTGCATATAACATAGGATACCCCCAAAACCTAGCCTACTATTGACTAGAATCCTTACTAATAACAGTAGACTAACATATTTTGCATGTTATGTGTATCATATACTGTGTTACAATAATGTAAGTTAGAAAAAAGAAAATATTACTAAGAAAATCATAAGAGGATTTTTTTTTTTGAGATGGAGTTTTGCTCTAGATGCCCAGGCTGGAGTGCAGTGGCACCATCTTGGCTCACTGCAACCTCTGCCTCCTGTGTTCAAGTGATTCTCCTGCCTCAGCGTCCCAAGTAGCTGGGACTACAGGCATCTGCCACCATGCTGGCTAATTTTTGTATTTTTAGTAGAGATGGGGTTTCACCATTTTGGTTAGTCTGGTCTCGAACTCCTGACCTCAGGTGATCCACCCACCTCGGCCTCCCAAAGTGCTGGGATTACAGGCATAAGTCACCGTGCCCAGCCCAAGAAAATGTATTTACTATTCATTAAGTGAAAGTGGATCATCATAAAGGTCTTCATCCTCCTTGTCTTCACCTTACTAGGTTAAGGAGGAAGACAAGGGGTTGTTCTTACTGTTTCAGGGGTGTCAGAGGCAGAAGACAATCCACGCGGTTCAAACCCGTGTTGTTTAAGGGTCAGCTGTAATGTCAAATGTATCTCCTCCTCAAGGTAGATAACCCAAAGAAGAGTCTTTTAACACGAGGGCCTATCCCCCACTACGCAGCGTGGGTCACCAGCTGCTCCATAATAGCAACATTAACCAGCAAGTTAGGACAAGAGAATGAAACAACCATATCCAATAGAAGCTTCAAGGAAACACAAGGTAATAATGATTATTATATTCACATATGGGTAAAAGAGCATGAATTACATCCATTGTTGCCAGAGTTTCTTGTGAGAGCATTTTGTGCTAAGTTATATGCTGTCCTCTACATTAGGCTGTGTATGGAGATAAAGAAGCCATATAACCCCCTCTCTAGATTTTGAAGACAGATATTCCCCTTTGAGAGAATTGTTGTAGTGATAATAGTTTTGGAATGAGTGTGTAACTGTCTTACATATTGACTTTAGATTTATATGTCTTAGTTGTAGGGACTGCCATTTAGTTCCCTTCCATATGTATTCCAGAGTTCAATAGGTACTTAATAAATAAGAAGTAAAAATAACTATTTTCCTAAGCTTTTCCAGCATTATTTGATGATAAGTTCATTTTTTGGTCATAAACTAGCTGCCTTCCCATTATATCTCATGATTAATATGAAGTATGTATTTGTGCGAAAAACATTTTGATAGTTCCTAAACAGACGCCATTTAGTCTCTTGGGATTCACCCCAATAAAGAGTTATTTTCTTAGCTCTCCCTACTTTATTCACTATTATTTTTGAAGTTTCCTACTCTGTCCTGCTCTGTCCTGTCCTTAAGGTGATGTTCTTTTACAAACTGTGTGCATATCCCTTGGGGGGAAAATATACTTTCGTCCCTCCTCTGATCACTGCCCCATAATAATTTGTCCATTCTTCCAGATCCACTGTCTTAGGGGCTGCTTGCTCTATTATGTGGTGTAGATTTCTGTTTCATCTTGAGCGTCGTTTTTCTACCCCCATCCTTTAGCTACCAGCTGCAAAGACTCTTACATACACCTCCTAAACTGCTTTGAAAGGAATCTGGCTCTGCTGGCCCCAGTACTGACCTTGACCCTCTCCCCAGTCCTGAATGGTCCTGGAAACTCAGTGTCCCCAGCACCTAATTCATGCTGATCCTCTGACTTTCTTGCTTGGCCTCTGGATAGACAGAGAGCACATTCTGAACACTCCTCCTTTTGTGTCGGCATCTCTGTGAGGTGCTTTGGAAGGACTCCAGCCAGGCATGGAAGGGTTCTTTGATAATATCTGACGGGTGGGTAAGAATTTCGGGCACCTGGCCAAGATACACATTGCCTGTAATCGTTAACTCAGCCTGTAAACAGTTCAAACGGCACTGAGAGGCCGTCAGTTATTACATTAGAAGAAGCCTTTCATCTCTCTTGCTCAGAAGCCAGGGCGTCTAGCATTGGCCCCCACTGTGGTGACTGGAGCCACGGTACTCTGTGCACAGCCACCAAAGCCCAAGACATGCAGGGACACACAATGGAACCTGCTCCAAATGACTGACTTTCAAACTTTCAGCATTGGAGCAATAACTAAATCATTAATTTCCTTTTGTTCTGCACCTGGCTAATGCTGGAAGGAAAAAAATGTGTTGGGCGGTGGGGAATGGGGGTGGTGGTGGAGAGGTGGGATCCCTGACCAGGAATAAACAATGGCAAAGGAATTATCTGGAATTAGAAATTTAATTTTTCAGCTCAATTTTCCAGCACACACTCATGTCTGAAAGCTCACCCCTCACCCTTTTTATTTGTCCCACTTCTTCACGATCTTTCTAAGTTTGGTCCTCAGCGTACTCCATATCTCCAGTTGGCTTCACAATTACTCGGAATTACTAAACTCTGGTGCAAGGCACAATGCTGGGCCCTGGAGAGGGCCTGAAGGAGCATAGGATAACAAACATTCCTGCCCTCAAGGTGCTTACTAATGGAGCCCTTCAGATACTCTAGATATATACTAGAGAACTCTACCTTTAGAGTTTATAATAGGTGCTAAATAAGATATACAGTGAGTTTCTATGGGAGTTTACAATGAGAAAGAACAGCAGCGTGGACAAGAGTGATCAGGGAAACTTCATTCCGTGAAAAAGTTTCAGTCCTTTGTTTAAAATTTGCTTTTCTTTCATGTTTCTTACCCATTTTCTTTTGCCTTTTTCATTAAATTGCTACTTTTGCTAAGCAATATTGAGTGTTCTAGGCACTTAGTAAATGGGATCATTAAACCTCTTTTAGAATTTAGCTGAGGAGCTAGAATTTGAGTATTCTGGTATCAAAGGATGGTGCAGGAAAACCAAGTGCAACTGATTGTAAGCATCTTAATTTCAGAAGACCCCTTTCTGATTACTATTTCTAAAGATGTTCATATAGTTTTAAGGCTACTGTTGCTGAAACAGTGTAGATTAGGCCACAGGTTTTAAATAGCAGGTGAAATAAAATCCTACACTCACTGGTATTCAGGGTGAGCATCAAAGTTGCAGGTTTTACCCTTTACACCAGAATCCCAAGTGTAAAGCAGCTAGACTCTTTTGCTCTAGAAAACAATATCTTAACATTTGCCTCACTTTCTTCAACTAAAGAAAAATGATAGGGCCATGCAACATTCTTCTAGAAAATTTTTTTTAAAAAAAGTATCTGCCTTATATAACTTGACTGGGGCCCTTATAACTTATTAGTTAGAAAGCTCTGATTTCATGCCTTCTGTTTTCTTTGTTTTGTATTCCATTTTGCTCAGCTTTCGGGGCACCGTTTCATTCCCTTTACATATTCTGGATTTGGGGTTTGTCTCGTTCCCACCATCCACATTTTCTTTGCTGATTCTGAATGTAGCTTTGGAGGAGCATGGATAAAATAAAAGAGTGCAGAGCTTGAGGATGAGGACATGCTGCCCTGCAGCCCATCATGTGCTCTGCTTCTGATTTACCAACTGCAGAGATAAGCAGTGTATCCTTTCTTTCATCTAAGACGAGTAATACTTTCTTCCATGGAAAAGCAGTAGTTCAATCTTAAAAAGAAATTAGGTCCTTTAGAAGAATTGAAGCACTAAAGCAAACTAAATCAAGTTTTGTTACCATTTTGTCCAGCATTGTTATTTGTTCATAGTTAACAGGAGAGTAGTTATTTGAAAGTATGTGTTAGATCATATTTATGTAGTAGAATTGTAGAAATACAGAATTTATAAGATACAAGAAAGCTTTGAAGCTTCTGCAGATGTTTCAGATCCACTCAATTCAATGCCCTGGTTAATACGGAGGTGATATGTAAATTTAATATGATGGGGAAATAATGGAGGAAGCCCCTGTTCTTCTACCTGAACATGGAGTCTATCTTTTGGGAAATGACCAGTTTTGCATATTGGCCTCCCACTCTGGTGGCTTTTCATTCTACATGTAGTAAGGAAACTGCCTAGAATTGTTTTGGTCCCTGTTGATCAACGGTTAGCAAATTTTAGCATCTATCAGAATCAGTTTCAGAAGGCTTGTCACTCAAACTCCAATTCCTATTTCAAACTGCCTTTAAGATTTAAATGTTCATCTCTCATTTAGTATATCGACTGACTTAAATTTTCCCTACTCTAGCTTTTTTCTAATTTCCCCATTTTGTTAATGCAACATCTTTTTTCCAATTCTCCAAGTTTAGAACTTTTAACTCCTCCATTTCCTTCATCCTTGTACTCCAATCTGTCAAGTACTTTCAACACTTCCTTCATAATTTCTGTGATTAATTCCTTCTCCTTTTAACTGTTACTACCAGAGTTCAAGCTCTCATCATGCAGTACTAGATTACTGGAACAGCTCTCTAATTGATTTTCCTACCACTAGTTTTCTCTTCATTGCACTAGTTTACTCTGCTATTAAATTGCTCTGCTTACAGTATTGTTTTGATAATGAGACCCCCTTAAGAATTTAGGATGATTCCTTTTTTGCATATGAGAGCAAGCTCTAACTCTCATCTTGGCATGAAGTAGCCTTTGTAATTTGATCCTACCTCAGCTATCCAAGCTATCTTTGCAGATCTATTTTTTCAGTCAGACAAGTCTTCCTGTACCCTGAAGACTTGAGAGAAACTGCTCAAGGACCTTACATTTTCTCTCACCTGGCTCCTGGTTTCTTCTCAAGTAAGCTCAGAAGTTTGAAAAATCCATTTGACAGATGCCAATGGACTAGATCCTGTGGCTATTTTTTTCCTGTCCAAATTCTGTCGTCTTTAAGGGTGAGCTTAAGATCCATCTCCTCGACAAATCCTGTAGGACCTATTGGCTTTACCACACAATGTGGCCTTTGATACAATGTCATTTTGTACCACCATTTACTTTGTGTATATGTCATCTCCCCAATGAGACTGTACCTCATGGGTTGGACCTAACAGTTTTGGGAAGAAGATAGATGCTCATCAAATACTTGCCAAGTCAGAGGCCATATTTCAGACCCATTCTGATGTACCTATGAGGGAGATCTCTGTGCATACCCATCCAGCATTGTACTCAGTGGTCACATGAAGTGAGTCTCTGTTTCTTGACAAGGATCACTTGGGAGCCATTGATCTGCCGTGTCACAAAGGGTTTGGGGGAAACTGTAGCAGCTGTCATTTTAGGGAGAAAGATGGCTCCAGAAACAGGTCCGATAATGTGCAGGCAAGGAATCAACTTAGTGACAGACAGCAACGCTAGTAGTTAGGTATTTGGCTAGGAAAGGGGCTTAGCCTCTGAAGTATTTCAGGTAGGTTTTGGCTTAGCAATTACATATGCTGCTACTTTCTGAGTTAAGCCTGCCCAAAAACAAAAGTATGGCCTGATGTCTGGGTGGTTACTCCTATACCCTAAGAACTCATTTATAGGCATCTGCCCAGAGGTACCCACCCGAACAAACATTAAGAAGAAGCAAAGGAAAGTGCCTGAAGCATAGTCACTGTGTCAACAGAAATATCAGATAAGGTGGTTTTATGGAGGGGGTGTGTGTGGTGGGGGGAAGAGTTGATGCACCTGTGGTTGGTGATTAAGAAACTTGGTGCCACATTATATGGCACCATGAAGCCACCTTATGTCCCAGCTACCCCATGGTGGCTGATGTCATATAATTACCCATTTGCTAACTGGGCCAAGAGGAAATGTATTGGATGAAAGCCAGAGTAAGATAGTTATATCTTAGCTGAGCCATATTCAGAACTTTTTGGATCTCCTTTTGTTTCCAGTGAAGCCATTGTCATTGTCAATCTAATAGTAGTTGACTTTTATAGGTGTCTTGCACTTTGTTTTTTTTTTTTTTTTTGAAGATGGAGTCTCTCTCTGTCACCCAGGCTAGAGTGCAGTGGCACAGTCTTGGCTCACTGCAACCTCCGCCTCCCAGGTTCAAGCGATTCTCCTGATTCTCCTGCCTCAGCCTCTTGAGTACCTGGGAGTACAGGCGCCTGCCACCATGCCCGGCTAATTTTTGTATTTTTAGTAGAGATGGGGTTTCACCATGTTGGCCGGGCTGGTCTCGAACTTCTGACCTCAAGTGATCTGCCTGCCTCGGTTCCCCAAAGTGCTGGGATTACAGGTGTGAGCCACCGCACCCAGCCAGGTGTCATGCACTTTGGTGTACCTATTTCTAAGACAAATATGTTCTCATGTAAAGGTATTCAAGTGTACAGCTGCCAAATTATGATATCTCCTCAAGCAGGAACAGGGTCCAGACAATTCCTTTTGGCTGAACTAGGACTGGACTTAATCCCAGACTGACTCAGCTTCTCTGTTAACATTGCTTGAAATTCTGATATCCCTCCAGAAGTTGTTTCTAACGAGTGCTTAGTGTGAAGTACGAATCACAAAGAAATGGACCAAAGTTTACCTGGGATACCAAAAGCTCACGTTTTCAGTATTAATTTAGCACACATTTATTGACTGCCTTTTATGTTAGAGCATTGTGCTATGCGGGATTATAAAGAAACCCCTGCTCTCAATTTAGTAAGTAAGAGTATAGGCCAGGCATGGTGGCTCACACCTGTAATCTCAGCACTTTGGGAGGCCAAGGCAGGAAGATCACTTGAGGCCAGAAGTTTGAGACCAGTCTGGGCAACATAGCAAGACCCCATCTCTGTTTATTAAAAAAAAAAAAAAAAAAATATATATATATATATATATATATATATATATATATATAAAGCAAAAGGTGAAAATTACCACACATAGATACAAACGAGATATTTGGGGCATTTCAGATGAAAAAGAAGAGATTCTTCATGGAAGAGGTAGCATATGAACTTGCCCTTGAAGGATATATAGGATTTTAGTAAGTCCCAGAACAGAAATAATAGGCATTCCAAGAGAATGTGAGAGAATAGTGAGTAATCCAATTTATTTTGGACAGGTAGTATGGTGCATTGAGGAGAGAGGTGGGGATGAAACTGAAAAGGTAGAGGAGAAGGGAAGAAACACATACTTTTCAGTGATTACTATGTGCAGGAACTGCTGGTACTTTAAATATGTTACTTCATTTTATCTCTGCAGTGATCTTCTTGCATGGTGTTTTTGTTTGTTTTGTTCTGTTTTGTTTTTTTACCGAGTCACTCTGTTGCCCAGGCTGGAGTGCAGTGGCACAATCTCAGCTCACTGCAACCCTCCACTTCTTGGGTTCAAGCGATTCTTCTGCCTCAGCCTCCCAAATAGCTGGGACTACCGGTGCACACCACCAAGTCTGGCTAATTTTTATATTTTTAGTAGAGACAGGGTTTCACCACATTGGCCAGGCTGGTCTCGAACTCCTAACCTTGTGATCCTCCAACCTCGGCCTCCCAAAGTGCTGGGATTACAGACATGAGCCACCACGCCCAGCTGCATGGTGTTTTTTGTTGTTGTTGTTTCGTTTTTTGTTTTTTTAGGGACAAGGTCTTGCACAGGCTGGAGTGCAGTGGCACAGTCATAGCTCATTGTAGCCTCAACCTCCTGGGCTCAAGCAATCTTGCAGCCTCAACCTCCTGAGTAGCTGGGATTACAGACATGTGCTAGTGTGCCCAGCTAATTTTTAAAAAATTTTTCGTAGAGATGGGGTCTTGCTGTTTCCCAGGCAGGTCTTGAACTTGTGAACTCAAGTAATTCGCCCATTTTGGCCTCCCAAAGTTATGGGATTACAAGCATGAGCCACCATGCCCAGCCTCCATTTTTAAAAGGAGACTCAGATTAGGTTACCCACAGCTTGGAAGTGATAGAGTTGAAATGCAAAACCGAGTTGAAATTTAAAACCAACTTGTCTGATTCCAAAACCAGTACAGAGCACCGAGGCCTTGATTTGATAGGCTATGGAGTTTGAATTTAATTCAGAAGACAGTGGACAGCCACTGATCGTATTTGAAGAGGGCAATGATAGGATCAGTGCTGTGTCTAGGAAGATTGTTCTTGAAATGACAGAGAGCTTTAGAATGGTGAAAGACTAAAGACTAGTTAGAAGTCTGCTGTAATGGTTTCAACTCCAGAGACATAGAAAAGGTAGGTCTCCAAAGACAAGTGATGGCATAGTCTTTGCAATTACTAGGAGGGGGAATCATAAGGACTGTGAGGTGCTCAGCCAGAGTCTCTAGGAAAATGGTGGTGCCGTTAACTGAAATAGGTAAGTTAAGAGAGGTTATTGGCTTAGGGTGGAGTGCAGGGAGAATATGATATTTACGTTCGGTGTATTTAAGTTTGAGGTATCAGTAGGACTTCAAATAAATAATGTCTAACAAGCATTTTGAAGTACAGAAGATTTGACTTCAGAGACCAATTTGGAAATCATAATTAAAGATACTGGATTGAATAAGAACCTCGGAAGAGAGATAATAGAGATCAGAGAATACATCTTTAGGAAACATATATTTAAACGAGAAGGAGAGGAAGAAAAGTAAGAGGAAGAGGCAACAAGTGAGGACAATCAGAGAAGTGGAAGAACTAGAATAGCATTATGTCATGAGCAACACGTGAAGAGTCAAGAAGCGCGTATTCATTGGGTCAGAAGGAATTTAGGGCTGTTTGTCTTGCTGTAGCATCAGTCCGTTTCTTAGGAAACAACTGACACCATTAAGTTCAAACACATTCGTTTTTCTATTTCAACTCTGTTAGGGAGGAAATTCAGCAATCAAGAAAACTGTTTTCTGTTAAAGATGTGTTTGGTAGTCACATTTTTCATTTAAGCTAGTGAGAGCGCTCGATTTTACTGCCAGCAAAAGAAAGCAACATTTTGAAGTATTTCTCTATGTCATTGGAGGTTTAGTTCCAAGGAAGCTCCTGTTATGTCCGTGCTTCTGCCCTTTTACTCTGTGCTTCTTCCTGTGGTCTGTCAAGTCTCCCTTCCTTAGATTTAGTACCTGAAACCAATGCCCAGAAGCCAGGTCGCAAGCCCAATATGCATTGCATTGTCTCTTCAAGGCTCAGTTACCTAATTTGTGAAACGGGTGGTACTAATAAAGGGAGAGTAAAATAGCTAATGAAGGATTATAAAGCACTTTGCTAATATAAAATGCAACATCAAAGCTGAATAATAATCTTAATTTAGGGTGAAGGGTTCCATTAGCAGAGTAAAAATAAAAAGGGACAAAGGGTAGTGTTGCTTTGTACCTTGATAACAGTGTACAAATCGAAAGTGCTGCTATTGATCCTCGTTGCCCTGTGAACTCTCAACCCAGGAATTTGGCTTCCCTCCCTAACTCTCTAAGTACTTCCCTTACCCACTCAGTGTGGTGATGGCACCTCCCTGAATCTCCTGACAAATGCGAACAGGAACTCCTATTCAGCAGAGCCCACTTGATAACTGAGAAGATTCCTCTCTCATTTATTAGTCTTCTATTATCTTTTTGTGTCTCTTACTATTTGCGCTTAGCAAGAAAAATAAAGAGGTTTGAACAATTAAGAAGTAACAAAGAGCTCATAGTTCATGAAGAGCAAGTCAAAGGATGTCTGGAATATTTGAACACACAACTGCCTTTGGCATGAGGTGGCCTACATACATTCTCAGGGGCAGGGTAGGCTGGAGAGCTGATCAAGCTGCCAGGAAGCTGAAGCAAAGGCAGGGTGGTGGAATCAAATGTCTCTTCAACTGAAGTCTTTAAAACTTGGGCTTTAGCTGGGCGCGGTAGCTCACACCTGTAATCCCAGCACTTTGGGAGGTCAAGTCGGGTAGATCACTTGAGGTCAGGAGTTCGAGACCAGCCTGACCAACATGGTGAAACCCCATCTCTACTAAAAGTACAAAAATTAGCCAGGCATGGTGGCACATGCCTGTAATCCCAGCTACTCAGGAGGCTGAGGCTGGAGAATCACTTGAACGCAGGAGACGGAGGTTGCAGTGAGCCGAGATCATGCCATTGCACTCCAGCCTGGGCAACAGAAAAAAAAAAAAAAACTAAAATCCAAAAAGCAAAAAAACTTGGGCATCAGCTGGATGCAGTGGCTCATGCTTATAGTCCTAGCCCTTTGGGAGGCTGAGGCAGGAGGATCGCTTGAGGCCAGGATTTTGAGACCAGCCTGGGCAACACAGGGAGACCCTGTCTCTACCAAAAATAGAAATTAAAAACATTAACCAGGCTTGGTGGTGTGCTCCTGTAGTCCCAGCCACTTGAGGGGTGCTGAGGTATGATCCTCCTAGGTTTGGGCCTGGGAGATCGAGGCAGCAGTGAGCCATGATTACACCACCACACTCTATCTAGCCTGGGTGACAAAGTGAGACTCTGTCTCAAAAACAAAGAAAAACAAACACAAAAACTTGGGCTTCATATACATCCACTTTTCAAGGAATAAAGGACGGGGGAAAAAATGTAATTCATCTCTCATCCCACCAAATGTAAGAAAAACCCACTCAGAAAAAATATGGAATATTATCCGGAGTGAACTGATTCTAAGTTTTCCCAGAACTTTTCTGTGCAGATCTCTGGGCCAAGTCCTCATAAAATTTTGGTAGGGACTGAAGTTCACTGCAGACAGCTGACACTATGGCCTGAAGCCAGTGGGGAGCAACAGTTTCTTTCTGTCAATACTGCAGGATTTTTTTTTAATTGTTTGTAATAGTCTCTAAATGGCTTCTCTCAAAAAATAACTTCTCAACAAATCTGAGAGAGAGACTGAAGGGCCCAAAATGACAAGAGAGTACTTCCAAAGCCATACAGCAAGAGCAAGTTAGTCCATCATTCCACATTCCCCCAGTGTTTATGTGCTGTGCTCTGTGCATTCCCATGCCCTGTGTGTTGTCTAACAAATGGCCTTAAGACCCTGTGCATTGAGCATGTGTATACACTGCTGTAGCCTACAGTCAGGTGTTACTCTCCTGAGACCAGGACTCATTCCTTTGGGGCGGGAGGCTGTTGCTTTCTTCCCCATTCAGGGTTATACATAACTCAGCAGTACACTGATACTGAGAGGAGACAAAAAAGCATAACGGGATGGGTTATTAAACAGGAAGATTCTCCAGAAAGTGAGTTTTGTTCAGGGTTGTGGAGGAGATCTAGGCATGATGGTGAAAAGGAAAGAAGAGAACTCTGTCTTGTGATGAGGTCAAGATACTCTAAAGCTGACTTTGAAACTGAAACTTACAGGGAGTATACACAAAGTTTCTGAAGAGAAAGCAGAAATCTGAAAATAATCATATCCTGATAAAATGACAAGGCAACCACCAAATTTATTTTACCTCACATCTGTTTATTAAAACAGATGATTCAACATGCATTTTTCTTAATATCTACTGTGTGCATGGCATGATGTAAGTGATGAATAAGACCTAGTCCGTGACCTCAAGGAGCTCAGATTCTACTTTGCAGGAAGGAGGAAAGAACTGTTTTATTGCACTAAGAATCAGGCATTCTGCTGGAGGAAATAGGTAGAGAGTGGGTCACAATGGAGCACTGACCCACAGTAAGAGGTAAGTGTCATTTAAGAATTTTGAATAGATGGCTTTAGGGGAATATATGAGGGAAAGTATTTAGTTTCTGGGGACTGAGGGCTGGTCAAAGGATTAGAGAAGGGCCCAATTTGAACTGGCATGGGGAGTCAAGAGCAAAAAGAGGTAGAGAGCTATAGGATTGGAGTTCTCACAGTCTTTGGCTCACAGGGGATAGAAGAGGTGCAATTTTTTTTCTCTATAGAACCAAGGAAATAGGGAAACGTCCATGGGAAGAGAAAGGAAAAATAATTTGGCAGAGAACCAAACTATCTTCCCATCATATGTTTTCTGTAAAAGACTTCTTAGGAGCTAAGACAGTGTTTTTCTGCTTTCATTCTCTTTAATGCCTAGAATTCTGCCATAAAAGGCTATTTATATATCTTACTTTTTAGTTCCTAGGAGCGCAAGAGATGCTACTATTGGGAATTTCTAAAATATTCAGAGGATGGAAATACCAGCTGGCACCAATGCTGAGATATCCAGGCACCATCCATAGAGACCCAGTGAAATGCTGAGCCCCAAATGGCAGTCCCTCCCAGGCTCTCCCAGAGCCATCTCGCTTTTTCTTTTATCCCCTGCCTGGAAGGCTACACTGTGGGTGGGAATAAAAATCCACTCTCCTGTTGCATCTAGGCAGCTGCCAGCAGTCTGTTTGCCTTGTTCTTTGCTGGCAAATCATTAAACAGTCCCCCCAAAGCAGGCCTCTTCCCTAGGGCCACCCCATGGACAAAGATTCAGAGCTGTGGTCAAAGGGCTGTCAGCAGTCAGGCTGGAGCCCTTGGGCTATCTCCAACACAAGCCCTTCCTGGCTGTTGCCTCTTCTGAACAGAAGCCTTCTTGACCTAATGTCAACCCCCCAATGGCTTCTGAGGAGAGACTCTGGGCATCTGAGTTGGCTGGTGGCTTGAATAATTTTGTCCTTTTCCTCCTGATGTAATTTCTGAGTGCAACTAACCCTATGATCCCTTTATTGTTTCTTTATTGAACCCCAGGCCCATCCTCCATATTTTTTCCACTTTGCAATGTAAATACAATATTGTGTGTTACTGCCCAGGAGCTGGGGACTGGGACCAGCCGAGCAAGCTTCATAGCTTCATTCCATCCCCACTTACATGTGCCAAAGCAAATCTGAGCATAGAAGATTTCATTGAGCCAGCCCATTTGGAGATAGTATCTGCCCTCAAAGGGCTTTTAAGCCCCAGGGCAAGCCAGTTGTCAAGACAGCAGTATGGAGCAGAGTTTGCAGGACACCTTGAAATCCCTACAGCATCTGAGCAGGAGACTAAGCCTGAAAGACCTGGACTATGTGTGAAGTAACCATGTTAATGAAGCTATTCCTCACTCTTGCACTGAAATCACCAAACTTAGCAATGCTCAAGTAGCTCTGCCGGTAGTCCAGATGGGCCTCTGGCATATTTAAACAAATGATCTGGTTTCCTTAAGTTTCATTTCTTTGGTGTTTTTCACAGGGACTGTCTGGCTTTAGTTTTTGGCCTTTTAAGCATTGAAATCTTAACCTAAATAATTACTCAAAAATAAACACTTATCTGATTCTAGTAGGTTTTCAGATTCCTGCCATCTCTGGCGTGAGTTTGGCTGGAACAGGAACAGCAAAATCAAATCATAAAGCAAACTGTGTCAAGGCTGTTTGCGAGTAGCACATTGGGTTAGGTGTGAGAGTTCAGTTAACTACTTTGTTGTGGCAAGAGTTAAGACCATGCCTCAGAAGGGCCCTAGACAAAGCCTCTATAGACCTTATCCTGGGCCTGTGGGAATTAGATATTACCCCTAGCAATACTTGCCATCTGTGTCAAGACCTCAGCCTTTCTGCAGAGGACTTCTTTGGATAAGACCTAGCTAAACAAGGGGACTCAGTGGTACTCCTTATAAGATGGAGGTCAGTGAGGGTGACAAGATCTTTCCTGGGACAGTGGTCAGAACTCAGCTGACTTCCCAGGACTAATTAGTATGATTTTTGGATGGTTGAGCCCTGAGTTCCTCACCTGGTGGAGAAAAGGAGTCCAGGAACACATGACTGGGTTATCTTTTAAGGTCTTGATCTTCATAGGCCTCAGAACTTGGTATTCTATTTCATGGCCTTGCTTCTAAAGATCCCTGATGTAACTAAAATGATATTTGATGGGCTCCCTCTTCTTTGCTTCTAACTTCATGAGTAGCTTCCTAGTACCTTTGTAGCTGGAGGTCATTCTGATCTGACTGAGTCAGGATAAACCCTGTTTCCGTATGAGAATATAATGATATAAAAGTTCTACTTCTTGAGTGGCTAGGATTTTTCTCCTTCTCTCTGTCTATGATTAGTGCCAAATAAACTTTCTTCTCTGATATCACTTTATTTCAAAAGCAGCTCAGATAATTAGTTCTTCTTCTCCTTTCCTTATTCCGTTTGCTTACGAGTGCACTCATGACCTGTGAATCACCATACAAAGATGCCAGGCAGAGTGTGGGGTCAGGAAAACCCCACCATGGGGGCTGTTTTCATGTAAAGAAGTCAAGTTGCATCATGGAGCTCCAGCACAGTCTGAAATGAGGATAGGTGAATTCGGAAGTTGAAGAATGGTGTCTGTAATGTGGGGTGAAGGGGTGAGGAAAATGGCAGTCTGGCTGAATGACCATTATTTGGGTCTGAGCTTCTGTGACCTCTAATTTCGGGACACCCCTTTCTCATCCTAAACCAACAGGGACTTTTCACTGGGAAAGTGTCTCTGAGCAGCGTCTGGGTCTGGCTGCCTTTGTTGTGGCTAGGAGAGGAGATGAGATAAACCCTAGAGGAGAGGAAGGAAGCCGAGGTTGGGAGGCAGAGCACAAGGAGCACGACAGATCCTGCTTCTGTCTTGTTAAGAATGATTCAAGTTTGAAAATTCTAGAAATGGGGACCCTGAAGCCTTCCACTGTGATCCCAGGCATTATATTACAGTACTCACCTAATGTTTACCATGCCACAGAAAAGCCTCCCCAGCATGCATACCCGGAGGCAGTGTGGGGTTGAATTTAGGGGACCTCAACCTCCTTTAACTAGGTATTAACTAGGTTGACTAACTTTAACTAGGTGGGCAATCTGTAACTTGAGTCTTGCTTTCTTCAACTGTAAAAGACAAATTTTGAAGGTCCGTTATGGGTGTGAACCAGGCTCAGCTGTTAGCAATTTACATCTCTTCTATAAACTACAGGCAACTGGATTCAAATCAAGTTTTATTCATTCTGTCACCAAACACTAAGGGCCTATGATATGCAGAGCCCCAGACTGGAGTTTCAGTGAGCTCAGTTTTTCCCTCAGATTTTGCCACCCTGCTTCCTATTAGATTCTGGAACATCATTTCAGTTCTATCTTGTCAGCTCTTTTGCTCACCAGCACCCCCGTTCCCCCAGGGAGGTTTCCTGAATCAAGTGGGAAATCATGGAGGCCTCTTCGTCCATCCCCTGCTAGTGTGCATTCCCATCAGATGGCCCAAGGTTATGCTTCTCCCTCCCCACCAACATTATTTTCTTTTGTAGCTTAAAAAAGTATATACGATGAAGCAGGAATACACTTTTCTGGTAAAATAATTTTAAAAAAATAGATAGCATGCTTGTAATCCCAGCACTTTGGGAGACCGAGGCAAGAGGATCACTTGAGCCCAGAGTTCAAGACCAGCTTGGGCAATATGGTGAAACCTTGTCTCTACAAAAAATACAAAAATTAGCCAGGCTGGTGAGGCATGCCTGTAGTCCCAGCACCTCAGGAGGCTGAGGCAGGAGGATTGCTTGAGCCCAGGAGGTTGAGGCTGCAGTGAGCTGAGACTGTACCACTGCACTCCAGCTTGGGTGACAGAGCAAGACCCTATCTCAAAAATAAATAGAGTAAAATAAAGAGAAACTCCTCTCGACAATTCCCCAGCCTCCCAACTTGATTCATGGAAACTCAGTCATCCCAAAGAGATAGTGACAAGTTTATGTAAGGTTTCGAAAGAGGTCTTGAGGTTCCTAAATCTAAGCCTGAACAATCACCATTAGGATCTAACCTGTAGATGTGAGCATTGACTCCCTTTAGTACAAGGCAAGGTGACCAAGCTGGGCCTCAGTGGTGGGCCTATTCTGGTGCCGGGATCCGGAAGCAGCAACTTCAGGCCAATCTGTTTTTTTCCCACCCCCATATCTGCAGGAGCTTTACTTTATGATGCCGGTGTGTCCTCCTACCTAAGATAAAAGTTCAGGTAATGGAGGTTGCGCAGGAAAGGATGATTGTAAAATCTGAAAAGAGGAAATGGGGAGAATGATGCCTTTGATGCCTGGCCAATGTTCTTGATTACAAAGGCAAAATTGTAGCAAGCAGTAAAGTTACCTGTCCAAGGCCTGGTTGAAGGTCTGTACGTGGAATCAGAGAACTAAGAGATGATTGCAACAGAGGTCAGTGGTGGGGGCGGGAGAGGGTGGGAGGGAGGGTGGGGAGGAGAGTTCCTGGGAAACAAGAGACAGTGAAGAATTGCTTGCAGGAGCACACACCTAAAGAGGAGGAGATGCCATGGATAAGGGGAGACCAGCATTAAGTTCCAGGCCCAGTTGAGCCCTGAAATGCCCTTTGTGAGGAGGTAATGAGATCACATGGCTTCCTTCATGGGAAGGAGGCAGGCTGAGAACTGGAAGAGCTTGTTCAGTGGGGTTTGGAGGGCTGAGAACAGGAGGGAAGTGACTGTGGATAATGAGCTGTCCCAGACTGTGCCTTGCAGAACACTGGCATTTAGAGGCACTGTTGATTACCAAAGAAGGGGGGAGGGGTTCAGAAAAGGCCTTGTCCCTTCCAGGAATAAGAAGGGACTTTATTATAGATACAGTAATAAAAACAGCTGCCATTAAGTGAGCACTTACTAAGTGTTAGGCTTTGTGCTAGGCAGTTATATCCATTATCTCCTGTCTACACAAAGCATTTTTGTTCCCATTCCAAAGATGAGCAATATGAGGCTCAGAAAGATTAACATGCCCAAGGTCACACAGGTAAATGATGGGGTCAGAATTTGAACCCTAGGTCTGTCTTGGGAGGGAGGGGAAAAAATCAGAACAAATAAGGAGAACACAGGGAGAATAGACTCAGGAATATGAAATACAACACACACCACTAAAGGACAGTTCACATGTCTTTACACAGGTGGTATAAAATGTGTATGCAAAGCTGAATTCTGAGTCAGAATGACCTAACTCGTGCTTGAAAGCAAGTGCCTCTTAATTTGCCCCTTATGGCAGCCTGTGAGACAGTGGTGTCCTAACTCCTGGCCTTTGAGGAAGTCAAATTCACCAAGTTTCCATGAGCCCTCCACAACCACACCCTTCTCAAATCAGGCAAGCTCATTTCTCTTGACCCTCCCCTGGTGTCACTGAGGGTACAGGTGGCCCAGGGTAGAAATCATGTTTGCATCTTCATGATTAGGAGACCTTGCATTCCAAGAAGACAGATGTATTTGCATCTGTTTTCTCAAGAGCCCGCTTCCTGGCTGAAAATTCCTTGGAGGAAGGGCAAAGACAGCCCCTGTGTTATACCCAAGGAATGCCGATGCTGTCTTTCTTGCTAGGTGCTGAACTGAGTCCTAGTTCAAATGGCTATTATTTGTTTTTAATTTGAGAATATTTGAAAAGCTCTCATTGTAAAAGAGTCAAACCATACAAAAGTATGAGTATGATTGTCATGCCACAGATATGATTGTACTAGAAAGATCATGTTACTTTATTTATTTTTTTTTTTTATCAAATCTAACACCAAGGTCCTATCCCATTAGCTGCATAGACATCTGTTTTCAAGGGCACTTCTCCTCACAGAGTAGCACAAAAGTCCCAGAGTTTTATAAAAACCAAGATATCCAAGGGACCCCTCTGATATTCATCCGTGCTGGCCACCACAGATACGTTCCTTGTCCAAACACAGGCGTTCCCTTGAAATCCACACAGGCACATCATCTCTGCCAGGGGCCAGCCTCCTGGGGTCTAGTACTCAATCCTTCTCCAGGGACCCACCTCTTCTGGGGCACAGGCTGCAGCTTCCCACCACTCAGCTCCAGGCCCCTCCCGCTGGCTCCAGACCCCTCCTTCCTGCCCTCCAGGTTCTGAGACTTTGACCCCTCCCTTCACCACAGGCCCTTCTGCCTTCCGGACACTCACACTTCCTCAGTAAGTTCAGTTTTTCTGCAAAAGCCAGGAAGGGAGGACTTTAAACAACATTTGCTTTTGGCAAATGCCCCTAAGGCAAGGAAATAGAAGGTGAAGCCATCTTCTTGGAAGGGAAGGAGGGAAAAGACATGGAACAAAATATAAATAACTGTCGTTCTTTTTTATTCTTCTACAACAGCAAAAAACAAAACTCAAATCGCATGTATTATCCTGTGATCAAAGTATTCAAAGCAAAACACCAAAGTCCCTCTCTACTACCCCCTCTCTAATTCCTCTCCCAGAGCAACCATTATGAGGATTTGGGTGTGCTCTGTCTTGTCTTCATAGTTAACTATCGTCAATTATCTGGTTATAGACTTTCAATATTTAATCAACAAATATTGATTGAGTGCCCACAAAGTAACAGGCAGTGGGGGGCAGGCTAGACTCAGTCATCATCTGGAGAAGAGAGGGAAGTAAGCCGACAATTACAATACCGTGGGGTAATGTATGATTAGGGAAATGCCGGACAGAGCAGCAAGTGCCAAAGGTGTTCAGGGAAATGAAACAAGTTATTATTTCTGGAACATAGGTCGCAAGGTGGGAAGAGATATAGGAAGGGAATGTTAAGCCATGAGGCAGGGCCCAGACCAGGCGGAGCCTTTTAAGCTATGTTTAAGAGTACAGACTTTATTTCAGGAGCTACGAGGAGCCTTGTAAGAGCTGCAAGTGGAAGAGTAACATGCTCAAGTTAGCATTTTAGATCACTTTGGCTGCAATATAGAGAACGAATGGGATGAAGTGACCCTAGGGAGTAGGTTATGTCGGTAAATAGGGTTGACAGTGATGGTGGCCTGTATTAGAATAGTGATAGTGAGAATGGAAGAAAGAATAAAATAAGACAAATATTTAGGAGGTAGAATTGTTAGAATTTGGTGATTGATTGGATATTGGTGGTTGGAGTGGGAGTGAAGGAGATGGAGGCTAGGAGGAGAACATCTCGCTTGGGTAATAGATGGATGGTGGTTCCAATCCCAGAGACAGCAAACACTGGAGGAGCAGTTTTGGGGATAGAATGAGTTCAGTCTTGAACATGCCGAGTTTGAGGTGTTCTACTTAAGATTATTAAGGTAAAAACGTCAGGGGGCTGTTAGACATAAGGGTCTGGAGCTCAAGAGAAGACGAAACTGTACATATGTAATCACTGACCTCTGTGTGGGCACCGTAGCCATGGGATTGGCTGCGGTCACCCAGAGAAGGCATCAAGAGTGAAAAGAGGGGGCCAGACATGGTGGCTCATGCCTGTAATCCCAGCACTGTAGGAGGCCAAGGCGGGCAGATCATGAGGTCAGGAGTTCAAGACCAACCTGGCCAACATAGTGAAACCCCATCTCTACTAAAAATACAAAAATTAGCGAGACATGGTGGCGGGCGCCTGTAGTCCCAGCTACTTGGGAAGCTGAGACAGGAGAATCACTTGAACCCAGGAGGTGGAGGTTGCAGTGAGCTGAGATTGCGCCACTGCACTCCAGCCTGGGCGACACAGGGAGACTCTGTCTCAAAAAAAAAGAAAAAAAGAAGAGTGAAAAGAGAAGAGGGTCTAAGAATCCCGTGGGTCATCACCAACATTTTAGGGACTTGTATTTGGGCCCTTATGCTTTAGTAAGATAAATTTTCTTAGTAAATGAGTTCGGGGAAGGTATGTTTTCAAAATAAAATGTAAATTGTTCTTAAATATTTTTTTAACCTTATCCTACTACTACTTTCCATTTTTTTTCTAATCTCTACCACTTACTAGCTGTGTAATCTTGGGCATGTTATTTAACCTTTTAGTGCTTCAGTTTCCTCATCTTTAAAATGGGGACAATAACAATCTTTACCTGATAGTGTTGTTATGAGGATGAAAAGAGTTAATATGAAAAAGTGCATAGAACAATCACTGGCCCACAGTATTTACCCAATAAATATAAACTGTACTGTCCTTATCCTGACTATCATTAGCATGGAGATGGATGGAGGGTTGATGGATGGAGGGTTCATTTGGAGCTCCATGGCTCCGACAATGGAGTCAGGCAGAGTTGAGTTCAAATCTTGTTTGACCTTGATTTCTCTCAGCCTCAAGCTTCAGTTCTTTAAGTGGCTATGATAGGGGTAGTGGGGAGATGGAGATGGTTAACGGGTTTAAAAAAAAAAGTTACAATGAATGAATAAGGCCTAGGATTTGATAGTACAATGGGTGACTATAGTCCACAATAATTTTATTGTACATTTAAAAATAACTAAAAGAGTATAATTGAATTGTTTGTAATACAAAGGATTAATGCTTGAGGAGATGGATATTCCATTCTCCATGATGTGATTATTACACATTGCATGCCTGTATCAAAACATATCATGTATCCCATAAATATATATACCTACTATGTGCTCATAAAAATTAAATAATTGCCGGGCGCGGTGGCTCACGCTTGTAATCCCAGCACTTTGGGAGGCCTAGGCGGGCGGATCACGAGGTCAGGAGATCGAGACCACGGTGAAACCCCGTCTCTACTAAAAATACAAAAAATTAGCCGGGCGTGGTGGCGGGCGCCTGTAGTCCCAGCTACTCGGAGAGGCTGAGGCAGGAGAATGGCGTGAACCCGGGAGGCGGAGCTTGCAGTGAGCCGAGATCGCGCCACTGCACTCCAGCCTGGGCGACAGAGCGAGACTCCGTCTCAAAAAAAAAAAAAAAAAAAAAAAAAAAAAAAAAAAAAAAAAAATTAAATAATTGTTTTTGAAAATGGCTATAACACCTACCTTATAGTGAAATAATGTCTAAAAGCTCTGGCACACAAGAGAGGCCTTTATTGATGGTTAATTTCCTTCCATTCCTTCTTCCATAGTTGTTAATTCAGAACCAGGCAAGTTTGGTGACTCACACCAGGTTTTTTTCCCTTCCACCTCCTACAATGCAGCACTGAGCTGTAGATGCTGGTTCCCTGTTCAAACCTGGGGAAGAGTGCTGTTTAAATTTCTGCAGACACACTGTAGGAACTTCTCCAAAGTGACTTTCCTCTCCCAGGCGACCCTCTTGTCAGTGAGTGGCATCTTGGAGTCATCAGGAGAAGGCTGCACCGTGTGGGGAGGGTCGAAGAGCAAGCAGAGCAGAACCTTCTGTGGCTGCGATTTGTCCTTCCTCAGGGAAGGCCTCCATCTTCTGCTCTGGTGGAGCAGCTGCCTTCAGATTCCCCACCACACCAGAGTCTCCTCCACAGTCTTCAGAGAAATTGGTCTCCAGTGCAAATCTGTGGTCCCAGCTCTGTGGCCTGACTCTTGCAGATCCTTTCAGCCTCATGTCCTGCCTTCCCTTTCGTGCCAGACCTCACTGCCCACAGTCTACCTCAGCCTCGTGCAGGGCCTCCGTTCCTTGCTGCAGTGGCTTCCTCTGCTAGGAATGTGGCTCCCCAACCCCGCTCCCTTTCATTGGTCCCTGAGGTGAACACATACCTAGTTAGCCTTCAAGGTAGCTCTCCAGTCACCTCATGTGAAAACTGCTCTGCTTCCCATATGTATTGTTAGCTGCCCCTCTTTGTGCCCTCCCACAGGCCCTTGCATTGTAACATCACAGTGGGTTTGCATGCTTGTCTTTTGAGCTGCTTTAAGGCAAGGAGCCTCTCTTACTCATCATTAGCTCCTCACTGCATTGGACAGAGCCCGACACCAAGGGGGCCTTCCGTGTTGGCAGAACAAAGAAATGAATAGATGCATGGACAGACGGAGAGACTAATGCAGCTTGTTGAGACAGGGGCTGCAGCCTCACTTACGTGAGAACAACTCCACCCTCATGGCCCAGCCTTTTTCTTGGGGCAGGGGCACATTATAACCTTTCTCCCACACTAAGCCTTGCTCACTACCAGACTAGTAGGCCTTAAACTCTGGGAGCAAGAATGGAACTCCTTCCTATCTCAACACCCCCTGCCCAGAGATTTTTGATTCAAAGCAAGGTAGTACATAGTTATTGAGAACCTACCATGTTCAAGGGACCGCAGTGACACAGAGGAAATAGCCTGAAAGAGCTTTCAGAAAGTGTGCTTTTAAATCCATCATTGACATTATCTTCATAAACATCTTTATAAATTCAAGATTCTCTGTGGTTCCTCCGATGGTTCTTTCTGGAAGTCCTTCAGACTTCAACAGTAGTAGAGGGGAAGTGTGGGCAGCTCTCTAATAAGAAATCTCTTTCTTGCCAGGATACGTGGGGTTTCTACTATATAGGAGTCCCTGGCCCATAGGATTATTCAGGGCCAAATAAGTCATACTTTGTTCTCATTGCACTCTGACATTTTGTTTAGGGAAAATTAGATTCGAATGGGTGTACAAATCGCCATGAATGAGAAGAGGTGGTCTCATCCCTTTGATGAAGAGAGCCTGAGGAGGCAGGAGGCACCAGCAGCACCCAGCACTGCCCATGGGGATTCCGAAAGCACCGATGCAGGCACACATGGATATTCTCTTAGCCTGGGGCTTGGGGAGCAGGTAGAAGGATCAGGAGGTAGAGAGGCTGGGGCCAGGAGAAGAGCCATCTGCATCTGGCCAGTGGATTGTTGGAGTTGAAGGTTGTTAGAGTTGCTTTGCAGCAAGCTCTTCATTTAGGTCCCCTCTGGGACACCCTCTCCCTCCTATCTGCCTCCACTACCTGTGTCCTTGGCCCCAGCATCTCTGAAGTGACAAACAGTGGTCACTCTTACTATGAGGCAATCTAATCATAATGCCTACTCTTTTACGGCACCAAGACACCTGCCTGGTACCTCCCTAGAATAATGGAGAGGTATATGGCTCTCACAGCTCACTCCTGCTGCCTAAAGCCTCCCTAACCAAGTCTGTCTCTCTCTGCAGTCCCACCCCCTGTACCTGTGCAATGCCAGTGATGACGACAATCTGGAGCCTGGATTCATCAGCATCGTCAAGCTGGAGAGTCCTCGACGGGCCCCCCGCCCCTGCCTGTCACTGGCCAGCAAGGTAGACTCACACTTCACCCTACACATACCCGGAACTTCACCCAGCTCTGGGCTATGAGAAGACCCTGTGCCCTCTTGTCCCCATGTTTCCTAAGAGTGATGTACCTGATTCCCTTGGATTTCCCTAACCCATGACTGGTCTGAGAGAAGTGGAAGTTCACACCTCTCTTCTTTCTCCTCCGACTAGCACTAGCAGGACTTTTTGACCTTCATCCCAGCATGCTCCCCATCCCACCTTCTTCCCATCACTTGGGAGTTCCTGAGTCCCTTCCCCTGCTCTGCACCAGAGCAAAGAAGGGGTCAATTGAAGGGATTTCCATCTTTTAGAAATATACACTGAGCACTGTGCAAGAACAGCAGAAATAGAAACCATTGCCCCACCCTTAAAAAGTTTACACTTTTCCCCTGAGGCTGCAAACTGGTGGCCCATAAGCTGGGTTTAGCTTGCAGACACGTTGTGTTTAACCCTCACAGCGACTTTTCAATGTGTAAATTAATTGCCACATTTAAAAATTAAAAATGTTTATATAAAAGCTCAGATTTTCACTAGGCGCGGTGGCTCACGCCTATAATCCCAGCACTTTGGGAGGCCAAAGTGGGTGGATCACGAGGTCAGGAGATTGAGACCATCCTGGCTAACACAGTGAAACCCCGTCCCTACTAAATATACAAAAAATTAGCCAGGCGTGGTGGCACATGCCTGTAATCCCAGCTACTCAGGAGGCTGAGGCAGGAGAATGGCGTGAACCTGGGAGGCGGAGCTTGCAGTGAGCTGAGATCGCGCCCCTGCACTCCAGCCTGGGTGACAGAGCGGGACTTTGTCTCAAAAAAAAAAAAACCCTCAGATTTTCAGCTTCTTTAGAAGAAAGCTGCAAAGCACATTGCTGCAGGCCATGGTTGGTGGGAGCTGGGCTGGGGCTGCCCCTTTTCCACAGCTGTGGGCCTTCTCTTTTGCCTGCTGCACCCTGGCCTGCTACCTCACAGGACCTTTAGACCTTTGCCTGTGACTGCTGCTTTAACTAACAATAGCAGTTACTGTTTTCTTTTTTGTTTTTTTTTTTTTTTTTGAGATGGAGTCTCGCTCTGTCGCCCAGGCTGGAGTGCAGTGGGGCAATCTCGGCTCACTGCAAGCTCCGCCTCCCGGGTTCATGCCATTCTCCTGCCTCAGCCTCTCCGAGTAGCTGGGACTACAGGTGCCTGCCACCACGCCCGGCTAATTTTTTTGTATTTTTAGTAGAGCCGGGGTTTCACCGTGGTCTCGATCTCCTGACCTCGTGATCCGCCTCGGCCTCCCAAAGTGCTGGGATTACAAGCGTGAGCCACCGCGCCCGGCCAGCAGTTACTGTTTTCTATGTGCTTATAATGTGCCATGTGGACATGGGACAGATTCTTTGTGTGTATGATCTTATTCACTTTTCAGGACAATCAGGAAAGGTAGGCATTATTGTTCTCCATTTGACGTATGAGACAAGTGAAGATCAGAAAAGTCAAGTAACTTGCTGGATGATACAATTAGGAAGGGGTGGAGCTGAGCTTTGAATCCAACCCTGTCTGTTTCTCAAAACGAGGCTTAATCTATCTGTGGCCTCCCTTCTAGCTGGAAAACTGAACATACGTGTGGAGTGTAGTTAGATTTTGTGTGGCACACACGGGTATGCCCCCAAGGGTGGTGAGAGAGGAGAGTGACACTCCCGGCCTTTGTGCTAGCTTGCTGTCTCAGGCCCAGATCCCTTGTGGATATCCTCATTCTCCTGGGGGCAAGGAAACAGCCTGGGTTCTTACCTCATCCCATGGCAGGCAGGGATGTGGGCAGGATTCTGAATGTGGGTGAAGATATTCACCTGGCCTGGCCGTGCTGACAAGGAAGGCGACTCCAGAGGTGGTGGGAAGCAGGGGGTCAGGATGCACTTGGAGGAGCTGGGGAGTGTGGCATCTCTGCAAGGCTATGAGCCTTCATGGCAGCAGAGTTGTTAGGCTGCAGCTGCCTGCCCTACTTCTGGATGTTTCGTTTCTCTTTCCTTACAAAATATGGGCAAATGTCATTCATTTATTCATTTGGTAAACAAGTTCCCAGTGCCTGTACTGCATTACATAGTGAGTATGTGTGTGTGTATGAGAGAGAGAGAGAGAGATGGGGAAGAAGGATTCCGAGAAGCTTTGCTGCTATTGATGGGAGCTGGCCTGGGGCTGCCCCCCTTTCCACAGCTGTGGGCCTTCTCTTTTGCCTGCTGCACCCTGGCCTGCTACCTCACAGGACCTCTAGACCTTTGCCTGTGACTCTTATGAGTCTTTGAGCTACCTCCAATATTTCAGAGGTTCCACAGGCTTACCTCAAGTACTTGGTTTTGTTTTGGTTGGAATTCTATTAGTTCAGCATGTTAATACAAGTTATCTCATAAGAAAATAAATTGTAAGTAATAAATGTAGTTAGTTTGGTAGAACATCTGTTTTTCTTTTTTTTTTTTTTTTTGAGACAGAATCTTGCTCTGTTGCCCAGGCTGGAGTGCAGTGGCTGCATCTTGGCTCACTGCAACCTCCGCCTCCCAGGTTCAAGTGATTCTCCTGCCTCAGCCTCCTGAGTAGCTGGGATTTCAGTTGTGCGCCACCATGCCCAGCTAATTTTTTTTTTTTTTTTTTTTTTGAGATGGAGTCTTGCTCTGTCGCCCAGGCTGGAGTGCCGTGGCGTGGTCTCGGCTCATTGCAACCTCCGCCTCCGGGGTTCAAGCAATTCTCTACCTCCGCCTCCCAAGTAGCTGGGATTACAGGTGCCTGCCACCACGCCCGGCTAATTTTTGTATTTTTAGCAGAGACAGGGTTTCACCATCTTGGCCAGGCTGGTCTTGAACTCCTGACCTGGTGATCCACCCGCCTTGGCCTCCCAAAGTGCTGGGATTACAGGCATGAGCCACCGCGCCCAGCCTAATTTTTGTATTTTTAGTAGAGACGGGGTTTCACCATGTTGGCCAGGCTGGTCTCAAACTCCTGACCTCCAGAGTTCTGCCTGCCTCGGCCTCCCAAAGTGCTGGGATTACAGGCATGAGCCACTGGGCCCAGCCGAACATCTGTTTTTCTTAAAATGTGACTCATGAGAGGTCTAAGGGAAAGATGGAGTCTTAGGGGAGGGAGAGTTTGGAAACCACTGACCCCCTGCAGCTCTGGTTTGGCTTTTCCTATGGGTGTCAGTGGTGTTGTCACCAATGACAGAGCTGGGGCTCTCAAGTCAGATAGCCCTGGGCTTGGAGCCTGGCTCCTCCACTGCCTCTCAGTGTGACCTGGACTTTTTAAGCTCACCTCTCTAAGCCTCTATTTCCTCATCTGTAAAAGGGGAATAATAATGGGACTTGTAAGTAGTTAGGAGGATTTAATGAGACAGTACAGATGGAAGCCTTTAGCCCCGTGCCACGTACATGGTAACCACTCAATAAATGATTGCAATTATCATTACTATCATCATCATTGGCATCATCATTCCGTGCTTTTGTAGTTAACAAGGTTGGGGATATTTTTCCTTCCATTTGTTGTCTCGCTTATTCTTTTCTGAAACCCTCACCATAAGTCTTCTGGAGGCTTCCATTCTTGTCACCACTCCACTACCCCCTCCACCCTCTGTCCAGTCACCCAGATTGGTTTCTGTTTCTTTATTAGCAGCTCCACAGCCATCCTGGTGATGAGCTGGAGCCTTATCACCTCATGCCTGAACTAGTGCACTGGCCTTTTGCCTGCTAGAAGGAGCTAGATCTGGAGAAAAGCAGATGGGTGCAAGCCCTGTCTCTCTTACCGTGGAGGCCACTACCTGGTAGTAAAGAACAGGCAGTCTGAAGGCTGAGGTCCTGGGTGCAAATTCTGCCTCCACCGCTTCTCAGTTGGTGACCCTGGGCAAATTATTTAGTTCCTCTGAGCCTCAGTTTCCCAACTCAAAAGTGGGGCTGATGACTATCTTATAGAGTTGTGAGGAGTAAATGAAATCACATGTGGGAAACACGTAGTATTAATAATAGTTGATATAAGGGCCAGGTGTGGTGACTCACACCTGTCATCCCAGCACTTTCGGAGGCCAAGGTGGGTGGATCACGAGGTCAGGAGTTTGAGACCAGTCTGGCCAACATGGTGAAACCTCATCTCTACTAAAAATACAAAAATTAGCCAGGCGTGGTGGTGTGCGCCTGTAGTCCCAGCTACTCTGGAGGCTGAGACAGGAGAATTGCTTGAACCCAGGAGGCGGAAGTTGCAGTGAGCCGAGATCACACCACACGCTACTGCAGTCTAGCCTGGTGACAGAGCGAGACTCCCTCTCAAAAAAAAAAAAAAAAATTTAGCCGGGCCTTGTGGCGTATGCCTGTAATCCCAGCTACTCAGGAGGCTGAGGCAGGAGAATCTCTTGAACCCAGGAGGCGGAGACTGCAGTGAGCTGAGATTGCACCCCTGCACTCCAGCCTGGGCAACAGGGTGAGACTCCGTCTCAAAAATAATAATAATTATAATTATTATTATAATAGCTGATATAATAATAACTAATGCTTAAGCAACACCACGTGCCAGGCACTATTATAAATGCTTTGTGTGGATTCGTTTATGTAGTCCTCATAACAACCCTATGGACTAGGTCCTGTTATTATCCCAGTTTACAGAAAAAAAAAAAAAAACAACAGACACAGTAGTGAAGTGACTTGTCCCAAGTCTCATAGCTAATAGTTGGTATCAGAGCCAGGGTTCAACCCTAGGCAATCTGGGCAGTGGATCTCAATAAAGGTTATATTCCTTCTCCTTCCTTTCACCCTTAACTTTCAAGCCCAAAGGAATCCCAACTTTGCTACTGAACCTATCCTGACCAGCCCAGGCCCAGCCAGCCTAGTAGGAGCAGAAATCCCTCCCTGGGGGCATGCCTCCAGCGGGTAGGGTGTCTGTGCATGCTTTCAACACCATCTTCTGCTAAGTCTAGGTTTCAGGGAGGCACATGGTGGGTGGAGGGGAGAGGCCAAAGGTCCTTCCTGTCCCCACCCCTACCTCAAAGTAAGCAGCCTCACTTTTATCTGCTTTGTATATTGAACATTTGTGCCAGATTGTGTGTATGTGTGTTGGTGGAGGGGATAGTAGAGGGGAGAGCCTTCTGGAGTGAAAAAAGGTCTGGAAACTTCTGTTTCTATTCCTTTGTGCTCTAGAATATTATCAGCATTATAGCTTTATGTATGTGCCTTGTCTCCACAACTATATTATGAGCTGTTTTGGAGGGCCTGGCCTTCCGTGGCTTGGTGCCCTGGGCACGGTAGGTGCTTCATTTTTGATAAGCAGAAGATATACAGGGACTCTTGTCTGGAGAAGAAAATCTAAGGCCCAGAGAAATGCAGCAGCTGACCAGTGAGTCCTGCAAGTAAGAGGCAGACTTGCAACTCACTCTCATTGCTCTCTCTGTAATGGCTCCTGTTGCTAGAGGCTGTGGCACCTTTGCCTGCTACCCCTAGGGCTGGCCAACTCTGAAGCTTCCAAAGAGCTCTCTGGATTCTTTCTAAAACTGTCTTCCTGTCCTGAGGGCCTGCCTATCCTCTCTTTGCTTTCCAAATTCCAGTCCTCAAAGAAGTACTTTTTTCCTTTTTGCCTCCACTTACTTTCTTGGGGGCAGGTGGACAGGAGGCATAGATAGCCCTAGATTGGACTGCTATCTGTCCCCAAATCTTGCTTTTTATTCCTAGAATTCTGGACACAGGGACTCACTGCCTGAAAGTCCTGTTTGTTTTCCCCTGTTGGCCAGTGCTCTGGGCTCTTTGATCACTTTTACAACTTTGTAATTATGGGCCGTAATGGGCTGGAGTGTTTGAATGTCACAGTAATTGCCTTCCACTGTTCCTACCCCAATTCTTCAAAGAGAGAGGGGAGGGGAAATAACAAAATCTCCAAAGAAGAAAGTCTTTGCCCTTCCTCATGCTCTTCCAGGCCAGGATGGGTCCAGGGTCTTGTTCTAGGGATGTGAAAACTGAGGCCTGGGAGTCCCAATTCTGTGACTACTGGGGTGACCTCTCCTGTCCCTTGACCAAATCCCTGGAATAGGAGATCACCAGTAGGGTTCCCTACCAGGGATTCCTTTTACCCTGGTACTTCTCCCATACCCTTGTTAGGAGGGTTCTGAAGATTGGAAAGTCTCTACCTGCCTGGAGTAGCTTAGATGAGGTGGACTTCCTGGGAGGAAGTGAGTAGGCAAGATGGAAGCCATGAACCTCTCAACTCCTTCAGCACTTCCATTCTGGAATTGACTGGTCCTGTGAATTTCCAGTCAATTAGCCTGGTAAGCCTGGGCCCTAGGCTTGGCCTAGCTCCTGGGGGAGGAAGGAAAGTTACCTTCCTGACCAAAATGTGGCCCCACTTGAGTGTCTCCTCTGCCTGCAGGCAGTGGGCTCTGAGTGGCCCCCTGGGCCCTGCCGCTGTCTGGGGAGTGGAGAGCAGGGAGCTGGAGCAAGGAAAGGAGCTGCTCCCAGCCTGCCTGGCAGGAGACCTGCCCTGACAGGCTCTCCCTGGGAAGACAGGCAGAGATCAAAGTGCTGAGCCTGTGAGTAAGTCCCAGTGCTGGCTCTTCTTGCTGCCACCACTACTTGCAGGAGGGTTAACTCCTTCAGTGCCTGTGGGAAGACCCCAGAGACTTTGGGGGCGGGGGGCGGTGCCCAGGGATGTAAAATCACAGCCTGATGCCATTAGAAGATGAACCTTTGCCCTAGGGAGGAAGGCTGGAGGGTGGCTGTGCTAGGCCGGGAGGCCCCAGGCCAAGGCCAGGAGCAGCTCCTCACAGTGCCTGTTAGTTGTTTGCTGTTGTGCCTCCCCCCTCCCCCCACCTTTAGCTCTTATCTCCCTTTCCTTACTCCCCTCCCTACACACACCCCCTGGATTCCTGCTTTTTGTTCTCTTTCTGGCACTGCTATCTGTTCTCCCTGGTTGGCTAGATTCTGCTTCCTCAAGCTGGCTCTTGGAGCCCTTGGTGAACATGCACGTGTGCACACTTACCATATGGGACTAGCCCCTTGAGTCCCTCCCCACTTTTGTCTCTAATGCCACCCTAAGGGAGAGGACAAAAGGATAAGCCACTGGACAAGGACTCCTCTAAGTCCTTGAATTGGAGCCAGAGAAAGACTTGGCAAAGTAGAGTGTGGCAAGGAGAGGGAGCCCATGAGATGAGCTGAGACTGGGGCTTTGTGATGGTGGCCTTGGGTGAGAGTAGCGTCCCAGGCTCTTAGACCTTTGCCTGAGGTGGGGAGATGCCCTGCAGGCAGGGCTGGGCCCTGGAAAGCCCAGTTCCCTCTGAAGGAGAGCTGTACTTCTCTGCTGTCCCCTTTTTCTCTCTCTTCTCCTTCGAAGGGGTGCAGGTCACTCCTGCTCTTCGTGCTCACACCTCTTAGTGAAGGCAGGCTGATTGTACCCTGAGGGCAGGAGCTGTGTCTTATTTGTCTTTTATCCTAGAGCCAGGTCCACCACCTGGCACCCTGTAAACCCCCCTTAAGGATTTGTTCCATTACAAAAGGAAAAGCTAGATATTATCCCTTGAAGGCAGTGGGGACCTGAGTGAGCTCAGGAGGCAGAAGAGGAGATCTTAGACCCAGTGACCCCTTGCATAGGTAGATGTGAGTGTGCAGAGGTGTGCTGTGGGCATAATCCTAGGAAGGGATAGATGTGTGAGGGGTGAGGCTAGCCCGTGGGTGGGCTCTGTCCTTCCCTGACCTTAGCCCAACCTCTACTGTGTGCCTCTGCAGGCTCGGATGGCGGGTGAGCGAGGAGCCAGCGCTGTCCTCTTTGACATCACTGAGGATCGAGCTGCTGCTGAGCAGGTACCCAGGGACATTTGCGTGTTCAAGGAGGGGGCTGGATGGAGGAAGATAAAGCTCTCAGGGGAGAGGGAAGGGCAGGGAGAAGTCACAGCAGCCCTGTGGGCACTTTCCCCCGTAGCTGCAGCAGCCGCTGGGGCTGACCTGGCCAGTGGTGTTGATCTGGGGTAATGACGCTGAGAAGCTGATGGAGTTTGTGTACAAGAACCAAAAGGCCCATGTGAGGATCGAGCTGAAGGAGCCCCCGGCCTGGGTAAGCACACTAGACCTCCAGACCTTGCCCTGCACTTACCCCTACTTTGTCCTGTGGCAACTCCCACCAAAAGCCCTTAGACTCCTGGAGCTGCGAGAGATCCTGGAAACTCTCTAGTCCAACTTCATCCATCAGCTGTGTGCCTCTGGGCAAGCTTTCCCCCGTCTTTGGGCCTCACCTACAGAATGAACAGATCAGGACAGATGAGTTCTAAAGTTCTTTACAGCTCTGTGGCTTCATGGCATGGAATAGCAGAGCCAGGATGAAACCCTGGTCCCGTGATCCATGACCCCTGATTGGGGCTTCTCTACTGGCCAAGAACCTCATCCAGCGGCTCACTGGCAAGAAACTCCCACCTTGCAGAGGGGTCCCTTTCTCTTTTTTCCCCAAGCATATGGGTTTTGAGATAGTACTTCTCCTAGTGACATCTGGAAGACCCTCTCTGAGTGCCCTTGGGCAGGGAGGGCCCACCTAATCCCACTTGCAGATTCCTCTCCATCCCCTCAGATGGAGGACTCAAGGGAACCTCCAGCTAGCTATGTGCCTCCCGGGCTCCTGTGTTTCCTCCTGAATTGACCCAGCCCACCCTGGAAGTATGACCCTTTCCCTCTCTGCTCACTCCCCAGCCAGATTATGATGTGTGGATCCTTCTGACAGTGGTGGGCACCATCTTTGTGATCATCCTGGCTTCGGTGCTGCGCATCCGGTGCCGCCCCCGCCACAGCAGGCCGGTGAGCAGTGTGGGGTCTTTGGCGGCGGTGAACGTGTGCGTGCGTGTGGGTGGGTGGTTGGGGAGAAGGAAGGAGTACGTGAGGAAGGCACCTTTATACCTATGAAACTATTTACATCAAAATACCCCAGCATCTGTCTTTGTTGACTTCCAGCAGCCTCTCCTCGTATTACTCATCCATTCAACAAATACACCAAGCTCTATTATGTGTCGGGCACTGTTCCAGGTGCTGAGGGTAGTACAGTGAAGAAGATGACAAAAAACCCCTACCCTCAAAGAGCTTTTATTCTAGAGGGAAAAAACAGACAATAAACAGACTAAATAAGTAAAATCTATAATGTTTTAGATGGTGATATGTACTACGGAGAAAAAATGATAATGCTGATAGCAAAGTGGGGAGGGAGGGAATGCAAGGGAACAGGGTTAATTTTTTTTTTTTTTTTTTTTTGAGACAGGGTCTTGCTCTGTCACCCAGGGTGGAATGCAGTGGCGTGATCTCGGCCCACTGCAATCTCTGCCTCCTGGGTTCAAGCAATTCTCCTGCCTCAGTCTCGTGAGCAGCTGGGAGCTACTAATTTTTGTATTTTTAGTAAAAATTAACAGAGTTAATTTTTACAAGCAAGTCCAGGGAAGGCCACATTGAGAAGATGGCATTGCAGCAAAGACCCTAAATGGGAGAGGGAGTGATCTGTGCAGGTAACGGAGGAGAAAGGGATCTAGGCAGAGAGAACAGTAAATGCAAAGGCCTTAAGGCAGAAATGTGTCTAGTGTATCTGAGGAACAGCATGAAGGCTGTGGCTGGAACAGAGTGAGACGGCAGAGTAGCTGGTGGGGGCCCCGTTGTATTGGACTGTTGAGGCCATTTGTTTTTTACTGTGGGTGAAACAGGAGCCACTGGAGTGTTGTGTGAGAAGGGGCGTCACGATCTGACTGAAGTTTTAATATGATCATTCTTGCTGTTGTAATGAGAATAGACTACAGGGAGGCAAAGCTGGAAACAGAGAAACCAGCTAAGAGGCTATTGCAGGAATCCAGGTGACAGTAATGGTAGCTTGGATTAGGAAGGTGGCAGTTAAAATGGTGAGCAATAGTTAGGTTCTGGGTATATTTTGAAGGCAAAGCCAACAGATTTAGTAATGGATTGATTGTGGGATATGAGAGGACTCAAGGATGGCACCAAGATTTTTGGCCTGAGCAATTAAGAGAATGGAATTGCCATTTGCTGTAATGGGGAAGACGGGGAAGACAGGTATGTGGTTGGAGATGAACCCATGGTTAATAAGATGAGGCATGTAAGTCTGAAATGCTTATTAGATATCCGAGTTGAAATGTCAAGCAGCAGTTGGATAAAAAGTTTCTCTCATGGGTCATCAAAGGAAGAAAAGCTAATGGTATAAGCAGGTGGGTGGACTGGGAGGGCTTGGCATGCTTGGCAGAGCCACATATGAGCTCCAAGGAGACGAACTCCTAAGGATGTTCAACTGGCCATGTGATCTACCTGAGTGACTGGGAACGGAGTCCAAGCTGGGGTCCAGAGAGGGAGGGAAGGGGAGCCCATGCCCCAGTCTGAGCCCCATTCCTCTTCCCAGGATCTGCTTCAGCAGAGAACAGCCTGGGCCATCAGCCAGCTGGCCACCAGGAGGTACCAGGCCAGCAGCAGGCAGGCCCGGGGTGAGTGGCCAGACTCAGGGAGCAGCTGCAGCTCAGCCCCTGTGTGTGCCATCTGTCTGGAGGAGTTCTCTGAGGGGCAGGTAAGGCAGGTCCTGCGGTTCACCTCCATGACCAGACTGGGGAGACTGAAGCTGGGGGAGGGATGGGCAGGCCTAGGGGCTGGTATGGGTACCCTGGCTACATCTGTTTCCCATGTATCCTGCATGAGGCAGAGATCAGGGACCAGCCTGAAGTTTGGTCACTTTTCTGACCTTCCAGTGAAAGAGCACTATTGTTTGTTGAGAGTGTACCACGTGCCAGGCTGCAGTGGTGCTTTGGATGCATTATCTCATTTTAGACCCATGGCGATGAAGGGTGGGGTTAGATTCATTTTTTTATCTTCATTTTACAGCAGAAAACTGTCTGTTAAGAAACTTGCCCAACGTCATGCAGCTAGGTGCAAAATCCAGGTCTATGTGATACCAAAGCTCATACCGTTCCTACTCTACTGTGAGGTCTTTTACAAGTAGATAATAGCAAGGAGAGGCCTAAGGGAGTTGGGGATGTCCTGATTCCTGGCAATTCCTATGGCTACAGAAGCCTTTGGTTTGGACCCCCCTCTTTTTCTCCAGGAGCTACGGGTCATTTCCTGCCTCCATGAGTTCCATCGTAACTGTGTGGACCCCTGGTTACATCAGCATCGGACTTGCCCCCTCTGCATGTTCAACATCATAGGTAGGAGGTGGGCCAAGGACTCCCCTCTGTGTAGGCAGACAGGTCTAGAATGTGGCTTCCTTTTGGGAAAGGGTTGCAGTCTTGAAGCTGGGGAGAAAGCAGAACTGCCACCATAGTTATATGGGCTGTACACTGCTCCAGAGTGCCTCCCTCGAGGGGAAGGGCCATTCAGAATGTAAATATCTTTATTTGTTTATTTTTTAATTTTAATTTTTATTTTTTGAGACGGAGTTTCACTCTCATTGCCCAGGCTGGAGTGCAATGGCGCAATCTCGGTTCACTGCAACCTCCTCCTCCCAAGTTCAAGTGATTCTCCTGCCTCAGCCTCCCGAGTAGCTGAGATTACAGGCATGCACCACCATGCCTGGCTAATTTTGTATTTTTAGTAGAGACGGGGTTTCTCCATGTTGGTCAGGCTGGTCTGAAATTGCTGACCTCAGGTGATCCATCCGCCCACCTTGGCCTCCCAAAGTGCTGGGATTACAGGCGTGAGCCACCGTGCCCGGCATGTAGATATCTTTATTATTATTATTATTATTTTTTTTTTTTTTTTGAGTCGGAGTCTCGCTGTGTCACCCAGGCTGGAGTGCAGTGGCACGATCTTGGCTCACTGCAAGCTCCGCCTCCCGGGTTCACACCATTCTCCTGCCTCAGCCTCCAGAGTAGCTGGGACTACAGGCGCCTGCCACCATGCCTGGCTAATTTTTGTTGTTGTTGTTGTTGTTTTTTGTATTTTTAGTAGAGACACGGTTTCATTGTGTTAGCCAGGATGATCTCCATCTCCTGACCTTGTGATCCACCCGCCTCGTCCTCCCAAGTGCTGGGATTACAGGCGTGAGCCACTGCGCCCGGCCGTAGATAATCTTTATTATTGTAAAAATTATTTGTACTTCATGGCAAGTTTGTTGATTCTAAATCTGGCTGATTTGTATGTATATTATTCCAATTTTCTGGCAACAAAATATCCTATTCTAACAATCAGTATGTTAACATAATTTTCTAAAAGATGAAAGTGAAATAAATATCTTGAGGAAAGAGAACCTTTTTCTAAGGTACCCGCAGGTGCCCTATGGGCTAGCAGTGGCCCTCGGTGAAAGAGCTCCAAATGGCTGATGGGAGGATTAGGGATTGACATGCATAGTGGCCCTCCCAGGGCAGGCAGCCTGACTGGAGGGAACGAAGGAGTCCCAGAGCACAGGCAGGTTGGGCACGTCCTTGGTCCCCCAAACTCTGAGCTCACAGGCTACTCAGGGTCAAATAGATTAGCTACAGCCATGTCTTTCTGAATGCATTCTCTGTGCCCTTGGTTCTTTTTTCCAGAGGGAGATTCATTTTCCCAGTCCCTGGGACCCTCTCGATCTTACCAAGAACCAGGTCGAAGACTCCACCTCATTCGCCAGCATCCCGGCCATGCCCACTACCACCTCCCTGCTGCCTACCTGTTGGGCCCTTCCCAGAGTGCAGTGGCTCGGCCCCCACGACCTGGTCCCTTCCTGCCATCCCAGGAGCCAGGCATGGGCCCTCGGCATCACCGCTTCCCCAGAGCTGCACATCCCCGGGCTCCAGGAGAGCAGCAGCGCCTGGCAGGAGCCCAGCACCCCTATGCACAAGGCTGGGGACTGAGCCCCCTCCAATCCACCTCACAGCACCCTGCTGCTTGCCCAGTGCCCCTACGCCGGTCCAGGCCCCCTGACAGCAGTGGATCTGGAGAAAGCTATTGCACAGAACGCAGTGGGTACCTGGCAGATGGGCCAGCCAGTGACTCCAGCTCAGGGCCCTGTCATGGCTCTTCCAGTGACTCCGTGGTCAACTGCACGGACATCAGCCTACAGGGGGTCCATGGCAGCAGTTCTACCTTCTGCAGCTCCCTAAGCAGTGACTTTGACCCCCTAGTGTACTGCAGCCCTGAAGGGGATCCCCAGCGAGCGGACATGCAGCCTAGCGTGACTTCTCGGCCTCGTTCCTTGGACTCGGTGGTGCCCACAGGGGAAACCCAGGTTTCCAGCCATGTCCACTACCACCGCCACCGGCACCACCACTACAAAAAGCGGTTCCAGTGGCATGGCAGGAAGCCTGGCCCAGAAACTGGGGTCCCCCAGTCCAGGCCTCCTATTCCTCGGACACAGCCCCAGCCGGAGCCACTTTCTCCTGATCAGCAAGTTACCAGATCCAACTCAGCAGCCCCTTTGGGGCGGCTCTCTAACCCACAGTGCCCCAGGGCCCTCCCTGAGCCAGCCCCTGGCCCAGTTGAAGCCTCCAGCATCTGCCCCAGTACCAGCAGTCTGTTCAACTTGCAAAAATCCAGCCTCTCTGCCCGACACCCACAGAGGAAAAGGCGGGGGGGTCCCTCCGAGCCCAGCCCTGGCTCTCGGCCCCAGGATGCAACTGTGCACCCAGCTTGCCAGATTTTTCCCCATTACACCTCCAGTGTGGCATATCCTTGGTCCCCAGAGGCACACCCCTTGATCTTTGGACCTCCAGGCCTGGACAGGAGGCTACTACCAGAAACCCCAGGCCCCTGTTACTCAAATTCACAGCCAGTGTGGTTGTGTCTGACTCCTCGCCAGCCCCCGGAACCACATCCACCTGGGGAGGGGCCTTCTGAATGGAGTTCTGACACCACAGAGGGCAGGCCATGCCCTTATCCACACTGCCAGGTGCTGTCAGCCCAGCTTGGTGAGTTTTCAGAGGGAAGTGGGTGTGCTAGGGAGAGGAGACTAGAGCTGAATATTTCAGGACAGGTGAAGTCAGCCAACAAAGGGTTGATGGAAGCTGAGACGGATACAGCAGAGGTGGCAACCAAAACACTTAACCATCGGGACAGCATATCATGCTGGCTAGAGTGCAGGAAAACCCCAGCTCTGCCAGGTGCTACCCCTTTAGTTGGCAGATCACAGGGAGGTCCCAGGGAGGTGCTGGTGTGGCTGAGGCATCAGAAAGGCACTTGGAAGGCCGGGTGTGGTGGCTCACGCCTGTAATCCCAGAACTTTGGGAGGCCTAGGTGGGTGGATCCCTTGAGGCCAGGAGTTCAAGACCAACCTGGCCAACATGGTGAAACCCTATCTCTACTAAAAGTACAAAAATTAGCCGGGCATGGTGGTGGGCACCTATAATCCCAGCTACTCAGGAGGCTGAGGCAGGAGAATCGTGTGAACCTGAGAGGCGGAAGTTGAAGTGAGCCAAGATGGTGCCACTGCACTCCACCCTGGGTAACAGAGTGAGACTCTGTCTCAAAAAAAAAAAAAAAAGAGGCACTTGGAATGGTCCCAGGGTAGCAGCTCAAATATAAGTGTTTCCATATTTTAATAACTGGTTTAGTTCTACCAATGCTCACAGCTCAGTATTAGTTCTAAATACAAAGAAGGCCAAGAAGTGTTCCTTGGGGAGAGCTATAGTAGAAATAATTACACATAACCATAATACGAGACTATATAAGAAGAGCTACGTAAGTAACGAGAAAAAAGAGAGACAGAGAGAGAGAGAGAGAGAGAAACAACAGGTGGTTCCCAGCAGCCCTGTGGGGCCTTAGGTTTTCTTCTCTACCCCTGTGGTAAAAGAACAAGGAGGACTTCCCTTCGACGCATCATTATTAATAAGACTGACCTTAATTTCTCGGGGATTCAGTGCATCCCTATATCATAAGTGGTGATCATGTAAATTCTCAACTTTAACATGGTGTTTACTTGTCCACATATCTCTCTTTTCCATTCAGGACCTTCCGCCTTCTACTCCTCCCCATCTTCCCCCATTGTGTGGATGACACAGTTCTTTGTCTACAGTCATCACTAGAACCCTTCCAACCCAGGAGGTGACACAAAGGTCCTGAAATATTCTCCAGTGTAGGAATTCTTCATGTGGGACCTAGGAGCTGCCCTCATCCAATTCATTCATTTATTCATTTCCTTCCTCCTTCCTTCCTTTTTTTCCTTCTGACTGTATGCCTGCTTTGTGCTAGGTTCCAGGCTAGGCTCTGAGGACATGGAACTTGCCAGTCAGGACACCCAGGTCCCTGGGGAGAGAGCTATGTACTGCAAGCTTTAGCTATGTGTTTGTGATTCCATTCGGACCCTATTGTGTGTGTACTTTGAGTGCTGCCAGTACCACACCACTATCTCCCTTTTCTCTCAAACTCAGAACTAGTTTCAGTGCCTCTCTTTTTCTTGCCTCTCACATCTGTTAACTGTATCTTGGCTAGCTTTATCATGTTCTTTTCAAGTCCAGTACTGATGGCCCTGCCAGTGTCTTAGCTATACCCTAAAGATCCATGCAGGAGCCTCCTAGCTCTTCCCTTCCCTCTTACAGGGCCTCGAAGGCTGAGTACTGCCCATCCAGTATGTCCCATAAAGTGCGCCACAGTTCCACTGCTCACTTACCCTCCCTATTGCTGCCAGCGTCATCTGCCTTACAGTAAACTGTCCAGAAATCTTCAAATGTTCTGTTTGTCCACAGAGAGGAAAAATCCAATCTGCTTTGGCCTCAAAGGTTTCTGCACCAGCCAGCCCCCATCTTCTTTCTCAACCTTATTTTCTACTCTCTTCCCTCCCTTCCCTGGGCCCATGCGTTAGCCAAACTGGGTAAACAATTCTTGTAGTTCCTGTAGCCCGGAATATTCTCCTGCCTTCTCTATTCCCATAAATCTAATTATTACCTATTCCTACAGAATCAGCTCATTTATCCCCACTTCCAGGAAGCCTTTCCTGATTGCTGCACTTGGACCCGGTCTCTCTCCTTCCTTAATGCATCTCTCGTGACTCCTGTCCTGTCCCACTGGCGTAATGGCCATTTGTTTTCATACCTTCTCTCCAGAAAGGTTACCAGGTCCCTGCTTATTCTTTTTGGTCTTCTATTTGGCACATGGTAGCAGACCAAATTCACAACGAATGCTTAATATTTATTGGGTGAATAAATGAATAGTAAGTATTGGTAACACACTGGTTGCTATATATATTTCTTTAGATTTGTTTTTCTCTCCCCTGTGTCCCAACTGGGGCCCCCTTAGCTTTCAATCTAGCCACCCTTTCCAGACAGTCTCTGCACCTCCCTCCCTGTGGCCCTCTCCCAGCCACCCTCTTCTGCAGGCGAGAGAAGCAGGTGCCTGGCCTGACCCTCAATGACCTCTTTCCTCCCCTCTCTCTAAATACAGGCTCAGAGGAGGAACTCGAGGAGCTGTGTGAACAGGCTGTGTGAGATGTTCAGGCCTAGCTCCAACCAAGAGTGTGCTCCAGATGTGTTTGGGCCCTGCCTGGCACAGAGTCCTGCTCCTGGGAAAGGAAAGGACCACAGCAAACGCCATGCTTTTTGCCATACTTCCTAGAAGCACTGGAAGAGGACTGGTGATGGGGAGGGTGGGACGGTGCCGTTTCCTGCTCCAGCTCCAGACCTTGTCTGCAGAACACATCTGTAGTGCAGGAAATCCATGTCCTGCCAGGCAACCAGCTGCTGCCTGTGGTGTGTGTGGGCTGGATCCCTTGAAGGCTGAGTTTTTGAGGGCAGAAAGCTAGCTATGGGTAGCCAGGTGTTACAAAGGTGCTGCTCCTTCCCCAACCCCTACTTGGTCTCCCTCACCCCAAGCCTCATGTTCATACCAGCCAGTGGGTTCAGCAGAACGCAAGACACCTTATCACCTCCCTCCTCGGGTGAGCTCTGCACACCAGCTTTGGCCCCTCCACAGTAAGGCTGCTACATCAGGGCAACCCTGGCTCTATCATTTTCCTTTTTTGCCAAAAGGACCAGGAGCATAGGTGAGCCCTGAGCACTAAAAGGAGGGGTCCCTGAAGCTTTCCCACTATAGTGTGGAGTTCTGTCCCTGAGGTGGGTATAGCAGCCTTGGTTCCTCTGGGGGTTGAGAGTAAGAATAGTGGGGAGGGAAAAACTCCTCCTTGAAGATTTCCTGTCTCAGAGTCCCAGAGCAGGTAGAAAGGAGGAATTTCTGCTGGACTTCATCTGGGCAGAGGAAGGATGGAATGAAGGTAGAAAAGGCAGAATTACAGCTGAGCGGGGACAACAAAGAGTTCTTCTCTGGGAGAAGTTTTGTCTCAGAGCAAGGATGGAAAATGGAGACAACAAAGGAAAAGCAAAGTGTGACCCTTGGGTTTGGACGGCCCAGAGGCCCAGCTCCCCAGTATAAGCCATACAGGCCAGGGACCCACAGGAGAGTGGATTAGAGCACAAGCCTGGCCTCACTGAGTGGACAAGAGCTGAGGGGCCTCATCAGGGTGACATTCACCCCAGGGCAGCCTGACCACTGTTAGCCCCGCAGGCACTATCCCATTTGGAATGTGAATGTGGTGGCAAAGTGGGCACAGGACCCCACCCGGGAACCTTCTTCCCTCAGTTAGTGGGGAGACTAGCACCTAGGCACCCACATGGGTATTTATATCTGAACCAGACAGACGCTTGAATCAGGCACTATGTTAAGAAATATATTTATTTGCTAATATATTTATCCACAAATGTGGTCTGGTCTTGTGGTTTTGTTCTGTCATGACTGTCACTCAGGCTAACAACTTCATCTCTTTCTACATCAAGAGAAATAAATTATTTCTGTTATCAGAGGCTAGGCTCCGATTTATGAAAGGATAGGGTAGAGGGCTTGGCAATAAGAACTGGTTTGTAAGCCCCTAAAAGTGTGGCTTAGTGAGATCAGGGAAGGAGAAAGCATGACTGGATTCTTACTGTGCTTCAGTCATGTTATTATACTGTCCACTTCATACATTATCATACTTCAGTGACTTAGACCTTGGGCAAATACTCTGTGCCTCGCTTTTTCAGTCCATAAAATGGGCTTACTTGCAGGACTTACCTGAGATAATAGTGTGGAAAATATGTTCCAAAGTGGAAAGTTTTATTCAGTGATAGAAAACATCCAAACGTGTCACAGAGCCCATCTGAACACAGCATGGCACCGGCAACAAGAAGCAAGCCCGCCCGGAAGCAGCTCAGTCAGGAGGCTGGGCTGGAATGATAGAGCAGCGGGGCCTGAAACTATTTATATCCCAAAGCTCCTCTCAGATAAACACAAATGACTGCGTTCTGCCTGCACTCGGGCTATTGCGAGGACAGAGAGTTGGTGCTCCATTGGCATGAAGTCTCCAGGGCCAGAAGGGGCCTTTGTCGCTTCCTCACAAGGCACAAGTTCCCCTTCTGCTTCCCCGAGAGAGGTCTGGTAGGGGTGGTGGTTTGGTGCCTATAGAACAACGCATTTCGCTTCCTAGACGGTGAAATGAAAGGGAAAAAAAGGACACCGAATCTCCTACAAATGTTCTTTAGTAAAGGAACCGTGTCTAAGTGCTAAGAACTGCGCAGAGTATAAATTATCAGCCGGAACGAGCAAACAGACGGAGTTTTAAAAGATAAATACGCATTTTTTCCGCCGTAGCTCCCAGGCCAGCATTCCTGTGGGAAGCAAATGGAAACCCTATAGCGCTCTCGCAGTTAGGAAGGAGGGGTGGGGCTGTCCCTGGATTTGTTCTGGGTCTCTGCAGAGATAATCCAGAGGGAGACAGTGGATTCACTGCCCCCAATGCTTCTAAAACGGGAAGACAAAACAAAAAAAAACAAACTTCGGGTTACCATCGGGGAACAGGACCGGAGCCCAGGGCCAGCAGCCCAGATCAAACGGCCCGCGTCTCGGCGCTGCGGCTCAGCCCGACACACTCCCGCGCAGGCGCAGCCGCCCCCCCGCCCCGCCTTGGGGGCCCGCTGACTACCCTACACAGCCTCCGCCGCGCCCTCGGCGGGCTCAGGTGGGTGGGACGCGCCCCGGCCCAGGTGGAGGCCGGCCGCCCCGCCTCCCCGCTTGCCGGTGGGAGAAACCATCTCCTCTGGCGGGGGTAGGGGCGGAGCCGGCGCCCGCCCACACCGGAAGAGGAAGTCTAAGCGCCAGAAGTGGCGGGCATTCTGGGTAACCAGCTATTTACTTCCTGCGGATGCACAGGCTGTGGTCGTCTACCTCCCTGTTGCTCTTCCCATCGGCGAAGATGGCCCTGGAGACGGTGCCGAAGGACCTGCGGCACCTGCGGGCCTGTTTGCTGTGTTCGCTGGTCAAGGTGTCAGTCGGGGACCTGGTTGTAGGGCCCATGGGGGACCAAGGTCGGGGAAAGAGGGCGGAATGGGGCTGTGGGACAGTAAAGAGAAAAGTAAGGCTCAGAACTCAGAGGTGGCAGGGGGAGTGGGAAGCCGAAGGAGGCCATCGTTTACCTCGTAGTATCTCGGACAGGTCTTGCAGCTGAGGGCACGGGCGGTCTTACATGCCTTTGAATCCTCAGCTCTTAGACGTTCGGTGAACTTACGTTGGAGCCGAAAGACACTGGGAGTCAGAGGCGGGTGGGGATCCGCTGCTGAGTGAGTAGTCGGAAAGGGTGCCTGACCCTGAGTAGACTAGAGAAAGGAATAGATAAAACGGAATTGGGAACAAGGGCGGAAGGAGTGGGAGGGTGGGACTTAGGAACGGAGCTTCGAGAGTAGTAGGTGGGGAACCTTAGGAGACAAAGTCAACATAGGGAAACAAGAAATTGAGCAGGTCGAAGTATTGAGAAAGCTACTTTTTTCTCTTGGTCTTGTTCATGCTTATCTCTCCTTTTCCTTTATTTTTCTTTCACTTCCAGACTATAGACCAGTTTGAATATGATGGTTGTGACAATTGTGATGCATATCTACAAATGAAGGGTAACCGAGAGATGGTATATGATTGCACCAGCTCTTCCTTTGATGGGTAAGCTGCTTCAGATTCCATCATTCACTTCTGCATTACCCAACCCGCACCCAGAGAAGTAAATGCAGGGCAAGTGTTAATCCTAGTTGGTCCCAGCCATTCGTTTTTTGGGATTATTTTTTGTGGGTTTTTTTTTTTTTTTTTTGAGTCAGGGTTTTGCTCTGTGGCTCAGGCTGGAGTGCAGTGGCATGATCATAGCTCACTGCAGCGTGGAACGATCCTCCGACTTCAACCTCCCAAAGTGCTGGGATTATAGGTGTAAGCCATTGTGTCCAGCCTCAACAGTTATTTTGGGACATACTAGTGCTATGCATCTAATGCAGTAACCACTAGCCACATGTAGCTACTGAGCACTTGAAATGTGTCTAGTTCAAATTAAGACATGCTTTTAAGTATAAAATATACCCCAGATTTCAAAGACTTAACATGAGAAGAAAGAATGTAATCTTAATAATGTTTGTTAAATGCATGACAATTTTTTTTGAAAATGAAGGGAAGGGAGGTATAGTAATGGTAGATCATTGCCCAAAAGCTGTTGCTTTTTTTTTTTTTGGAGAGACTTCGCTCTTGTCACTCAGGCTGGAGTACAATGGCGCAATCTTGGCTCACTGCAACCTCTGCCTCCCGCGTTCAAGCAATTCTCCTGCCTCAGCCTCTTGAGTAGCTGGGATTACAGGTGCCCACCACCACTCCCACCTAATTTTTGTATTTCTAGTAGAGACGAGGTTTCACCATGTTGGCCAGGCTGGTCTCAAACTCCTGACCTCAGGTGATCTGCCCACCTCGGCCTCTCATAGTGCTGGGATTACAAGTGTGAGTCACCATGCCCGGCCCATTTTAGCCATTTTACTTATTTATTTATTTATTTGAGACGGAGTCTCGCTCTGTCGCCCAGGCTGGACTGCAACTTCTGCCTCCCAAGTTCAAGCAGTTCTCTGCCTCAGCCTCCTGAGTAGCTGGGATTACAGGCATCTGCCACCACGCCCAGCTAATTTTTGTATTTTTAGTAGAGACGGGGTTTCACCATGTTGGTCAGACTGGTCTTGAACTGCTGACCTCATGATCCACCCGCCTCGGCCTCCCAAAGTGCTGGGATTACAAGAGTGAACCACAGCGCCCGGCTGCAATGGCACGATCTCAGCTCACTGCAACCTCCGCCTCGCAGGTTCAAGCGATTCTCCTGCCTCAGCCTCCTGAGTAGCTGGGATTACAGGCACCCACCACCCACCCCCAGCTAATTTTTGTACTTTTTTAGTAGAGACGGGGTTTCGCCATGCTGGCCAGGCTGGTCTCGAACTCCTGACCTCAGGTGATCCTTCCGTCTCAGCCTCCCAAAGTGCTGGGATTACAGGTGTGAGCCACTGCGCCCGGTCGCCATTTCTAAATACACAATTCAGTGGCATTAGTGCATACTCGTTGTGCAACCATCACCACCATCCATCTCCAGAACTTTTTTCATCTGTACCCATTAAACACTAGCTCCTCATTCTTTCCTCCCTCCTGTCCCTGACAACCACTATGCTTTGTCTCTATGAATTTGGCCACCTTAGGCACCCTTAGGTACCTATGGGCTCATTCAGTAGCATTTTGTAGCTTCTTTCACTTAACATAATGTCTTCAAGGTTCATTCATATTGTAGCATGCAACAGAATTTCCCTCCTTTTTTGAGCTGAATAATATTCCCTTGTATGTGTATAGCATGTTCTGCTGCCCATTCATTCGTCAATGATATCTTGGGTTGCTTCTCCCTTTTGGCTATTTGTGAATAATACTGCTGTGAACACTGGTATATAAATATGTGTTCAAGTCCCTGCTTTTCATTATTTTCAGTACAGATGCTCCTCAACTTACGAGGAGTTACAACCTAATAAGCCCATCATAAGTTGAAAATGTAAGCCAAAAGTGCATTTAATACACCCAACCTACTGAATATCATAAGTTAGCCTACTTCACAAGTGCTCAGAACGCTTATGTTACTGTGGCTGACCAGAAGCTGTGGTTCATGGCTGTTGCACAGCATCATGACAGAATATTGTACTGAATTGCTAGCCTGGAAAAGAACAAAATTTAAAATTCGAAAACGATTTCTACTGAATGCATGTCACTTTTGCACAATCATAAATTTGAAAAATCATAAGTTGAACTAAGGTAAGTCAGGGATCATCTGTATATCCACAAGTGAAATTGCTAGATCATATGATAATTCAGTGTTTAATTTTTTGAGGAACTGTCATACTGTTTAGCAACTGCACCATTTTCCATTCCCACCAACAGTGCCCAAAGGTTCTAATTTCTCCCCATCCTCACCAACACTTATTATTTATTAATAATAGCCATCCTGATGGATATGTCTTTGGTGTCCCATTTCCCCCAGTGAATGGTGATGTTGAGCCTCTTATGTGCTTATAGCCATTTGTATATCTTTGGAGAAATGCCTATTCAAGGCCTTTGCTCATTTTTGACTTCAGTTTGGTTTTTTTGTTGTTAGCTTGTAGGAATTATTTGTATAATTCTAGTGCATATTAGGTCTTAAAGAGTGGGCAAATTAAAGATCGGAGGAGGGCTACATGACCTCAACCAGAATTGGAAGAGGTAGTACTTTCCTCTTAAGGAAAGAAGTTTGGGATTTTTGAGGAAGTTGAGGTGAGAGAGAGATAGAACATTCCAAATAAAGTGAGTGACTAGAGCAAAGGCTTAGGATGAGGAAAACCAGGATGTGTTTGGAGAACAGTGGGAATTCTGTTTAGGTTAAATCATAAGGTTGGGCTGTAGGGACCCTAAGGCTAAAAAGATAGATTGCGAAGGACAGAGAAGAATATGCTTGTGGTCAGGAGCATGGCCTGCATACATGCCTGTCTCCCATCAGGCTGCAGGGCTGGGGGCTGGTGTTCTGCTTGTCACCCCTGGAGGTAGGGTCGGTTCCACTTAACAGCGCATGGCTGAGAATGTAGGATTTGGATGGGAAGGGAATCTTCTCAATAAGAATCCAAGATTGTTACTGAGACAAGAGGGGAGGCATATTGAGGAGGCAGTCAACAAATGTCAGTGCTTACACGCAACACAATAGGCAGGCAGTAAGAGTTTGATTGAATGCATTGAATGACAAAAATGCTTATCCATCTTGCTCAAGCAGCATCTTCTAGCCCTTGAATAGCCTTACCATTCCTCTGGAATCACAGCTACCTGGGAAGGACTATTAGGGTAATGAGGAGAGCTAATGCTTATTTAGCAACTAGTCTGTGCTAGTCTTTGTGCTAGGTGTTTTTCATGTATTATCTCAACCTTTGAGTCTCAACTTACTGATGAGGTTCTGAGAAGGGAACCCCACATGTATAGGTCATTAGAGGAACAGCTTAGCCAAGTTGAACTCCTTTCTAGTAGTAGGATCCATTGTTTTGACTCACCCTCCTCTTTGCACTAGGCCCTAGACCCCTTGTAGTTGTGTTAGTTGTAACTATTGGACCCCTAGTCCTAAAGCCGTCTCATTTTCTAGGGAATGTTAGGCTAAGGATGTTTGTGAGCCGAGTGAGATAATCTTTTGGGGATGGCAACTGACCTGTGGCTGGCGGGCCAAGGACATAAGAACGAAGAACTTTTGTCAGTCCTAGCTTTGAGTCAGCCTCATCCCAACATCAGAAGGCAGTTTTCCCGGCTTTCCAGTGGAGACTCAGTACTTGGCTTTTTCCTAGATTCCTCTCTCAGAATTGAGCTCAGGCCCAGGGGAGGCTCAGGCTGACTCTCCATTTCTTTTCCCTCCCTAGAATCATTGCGATGATGAGTCCAGAGGACAGCTGGGTCTCCAAGTGGCAGCGAGTCAGTAAGTGTTGGCCTTTCTCCTTTTGGCTTAGTTGTAGTGTTGTTACTGTTCCTCAGGTCCATTAGGGAGTCTGAAATCAGCAAGATGAGTGACCTCAGGGTGGGAAAGATCGGGTTGTAGGAAACACAGGGAAGCAGTGTCCTGTGCCTTGTCATTTAACACTTGTAGCCAAAAGAGGGGATAGCTCTTCTCTTGGAGTTGCATCACTTCTTTAATGTTTAGCTTAAGCTTCCATTTGATCTTGAGTCTTAACTCACTTCACTGTAATCTTGTATCTTTTTTCTTCTCTCTCAGGTAACTTTAAGCCAGGTGTATATGCAGTGTCAGTCACTGGTCGCCTGCCCCAAGGTAATAATAATCATAACAGCCAATGTTCATTTACTGTAAAGCTCTGCAGAAGTTTTTTCTATCTGAATTAATGCCAATTCTCACACTTCATTTTACAGATGGGGAGAACCAGGCACAGAGAGGTTAAATCACTTGCTGGAGGTCACCAGCTAGTAAATGAGGAGCCAGGATTGGAATCCAGGCATTCTGGCTCCAGAATTTTTGCTGTTTCTGTTTTTTATTTTTTTTAGAGACAAGGTCTCACTATGTTGCCCAGGCTGGACTCTTAACTCCTGGGCTCATGCGCTCCTCCCACCTCTGCCTCCTGAGTAGCTGGGACAACAGGTGCCTGGCTTAGAACCTTTGCTTTTGATGACTACATGTATCCCTCTTTTTCTTCTCATTCTTACCGAACACTTGCCTGGGTCTTCACTGGTAATGAATCAACTAAGCAGGACCTTTTTTTTTTTTTTTTTTTTTTTTTTTGAGACGGAGTCTCTGTCACCCAGGCTGAAGTATAGTGGCATTATCATAGCTCACTGCAGCCTTGAACTGATGGATTCAAGGGATCCTCCTGCCTCAGCCTCCCAAATAGCTGGGACTACAGGTGCAAGCCAGTACACCTGCCTAATTTTTTAAAGTTTTTGTAGAGATGGGGGCCTTGCTCTGTAGCCCAGGCTGGTCTTGAACTCTTGACCTCAAGTGATCCACCTTGACCTCCCAAAGTGCTGAGATTACAGGCATGAGCCACCATGCCTGGCCAAGCAGACTATTGATAAGTAGTCTAGGAACTCCAGTTTGCTTATGGTACCCCCTCAAGGTGGCAGCTGAGTGGCCTATCTTACCCTTCTGAATCTTACCTCACAGAGCTGTTTCTTTTCCTGCTTCAGGAATCGTGCGGGAGCTGAAAAGTCGAGGAGTGGCCTACAAATCCAGAGACACAGCTATAAAGACCTAGCAAGATGCAGGGCTGCCAGCATCTTTGCTCTCCACCTCCTGCCTCTGCTTATTTCTTGTTCTGGAACTAAATGAACAGAACTTCAAATACTTCCTGCCCTCCAATTCAGACTCAGCTGACTGTTGAGAGAGCAGCACATCATTTTATCATTTTATCTTCTTTGGACTACAGGTGGGGTGGGAGGGATTTGGGTTGGTGGATTAACAGATGGAATTGAGGAGAGAGTAGGATGCTGATTTTCCTACCCGTGGCCCAGGTCTGTGCCTTCCCCATGCCAAGGACTCTAGGTCAAATGTCAATAAATATGAACCTCGAGAAAGTTCTGAAGGCCGTGACACCTGCCTTGCCTCCCTCTTCCATTCTCTTAGGCACCGTAATAGCTTATTTGCCCTATAAGAACCTTCCCAGAGCAGCAGAGGCCCTTCTACTCCCTCTTGACTGTGTCAGCCTGTGGGATTGCAGCCTTTCTAGTGTGCTTCCTTGCTTCCTATCAGAAGGTGCTGATCCAGACGCTCAGTAACCCCATCGACTTGGTGGCCCTGGTGTCTCGCACTTGTATCCTTCTGCCCTCGAGACCTGGCACAGCAGTATCCCTTGAAGAAATCCTGAGGCTTTGTAGAGTGCTCCTTGACCATGTTGAATAATTCTTCCCTCCCCTGCTCGTCTATTTTCTTCTCTTCACTGCTCTTCCTATACCTTAGGCCAGTCTCAAGCACTCACTGGAGACACTTGGGCCTTGGGTGACCATTGGGTCCTAGTCTCCCTTGTTTGTGCCCCTGTAGGAGGTAGGTCCTTTTCTCCTCTGGCCTAGTAGGGGACCTTGGGTAACATCCCATTTTTTGGCCAAGGTGAGTTGTTTTAGGATAAAAAAATTTACCACAAATTCTCATTTAAGTTTCCACAGAAATCCTGTTAGTATCCCCATTTTGATTTCCCTAAGTTCCTTGTTATCCCTGTAAAAAAGAGAATGATTACACCCTGCCTGTTTGCCTCAGGATTATTGTGATTGTAGAAGCTATGTGAAACTTATATAAGTATTATAAAGGTGAAATACTTTTGGTCTCCTTTTTGGGCCATTTTTCAATACATAGAATATGTGCACGATCAGCCAAAATAGTAGGGGAAATGCTGAGAACCACAACTGCAGGGTGAGCTGTGCTGTGCTAGGGAGCGCTGCCTGTGCTAGGGCTTTGTGTCTCAGCCACCTGGTGTTGCTCTTGAGTTGATTTTGCTTGTTACCTGTGTCCTGGAGAGTGTGGGAAGGAGGAGAGATGCTGATCTGACTGATTAGTTTGTCTGCTCCCCTTCCTTGTCCTCGCATAGGCCTATGGGAGGGAAACTGGGACTGGCCAGGCTGCTCATGTCCACTCATGGTCTTCAAACCAAAACCATTTTTTCTGGTGCCTTCAAGCTCTGAGGGAATGGTCAGATAACCCCAACTCCAAACTGAGTTTCTCAAGGATTTCCCCAGCCCAGCAAACAGAAAGCTCCATGGGTGGTGATCTCTGTTCAATTTCAACCTGAAAGCAACCCTGCCAGGCTAGAGCTTACGTCCTGGATGGAAGAAGTGCGTTTCAGCAAGTGCCCAGGCTGTGCAGCCAACACCCAACTTTCACTAGCTTCTCAAAAAGTCCCTTGGAAAGCCCCAGCTGCTGTCCTGGGTGTCTGACCCGGACGTGGCTGCTTGGTGAGAATGGAAACAGTTGTGGGGAGGGGAGGCAAGAGGAGCTTGCACAAATAACCACATTCAGGCCGCCTCAGCCCCACACTGAACTGGGCCCTAACTGACAGTCTCACAGGAAGCAAAAGACATAGCATAGGCATTGATGCTTGTGGAGGAAGGGTGGCCTGTTTTCCTTCCTGGATTCACAGACTGTACCAAGTGGGCTGTCCCTGGGAGCTGCTGCTGAACTAGCTTTCTTGCTTTCTCTGGTACTTGAATATGCAGGTGGTGCCACTCAGCAACCCAGACAGGCAGAAAGGAGCTGGAGTCCCATCCTCTACTGGGAACCCAAAGAAACTAAGACAAGGACTTGGTTCACAGCTCCCTGGGAGTGGGCGGTCCTGGTACCGCTGCCCTGCTTTCCATGGCTGTGAGGGCGGCCATGAGAGCTATGTCCTGCCCATTGGCCCATTGTGTCTGTCAAAGTTTCAGTCCCATTCTGGCTGCCAAAGTTCTGAGTGCACAGCATCTTAAGATCTCTCCTTGTTGTCTTGCTCAGTAGTTTGGCTTCTGTCCTTCTGAAGAGCAAGCCTCCTCCCTAGCTCAACAAGGACAGATGCAAGTCAGACAGAGACTAGGAATAGTAGCCAGGCTGCCTTCCCCTTGCCTGCCCATGCCTCATTCTCTGCTTTCTCCCCGCCACATGCTGTGGAGTTAGGGGCTCCCAGAACACTGAGGAGCTCAGTGGCAGTGCATTGATAATGCAGCCTCCAGCTCAAGAAAGGACTGGTGCCTGATAGAGCAAGGGTCAGGATGGTCTGGTCTTGGAGGGGAGCAGTTTCACCAGGGTTGGGAACTGAGGCTTTGCTCTTGGTGTGGCTTCTGCCTTGTTACTCCTAGTCTGTCTGCAGCCTGCTACTTGATCCTCAGGTCCCCTCCCTGACATCTGGTCTCTATCAAAGAGGCAGGTAGGTCATGCTTAGGAACCGACTAATAATAACTTTGTCTGGAAGTCTGGTTCATGTTTAGCATCAGTAAAGCCGTTCATGTAAATATTTTTACAGTTGACAAAGGTGCTGGGTGCAGTGGCTCACACCTCTAATCCCAGCACTTTGGGGAGGTCAAAGCGGGCAGATCACTTTGAACCCAGGAGTCTGAGACCAGCCTGGGCAACATGGCAAAAGCCCATCTCTACAAAAAATACAAAGAATTAGCCAGGCTTGGTGGTGTACACCTGTAGTCCCAGCTACTTGGCAGGCTGAGGTGGGAGGATCCCTTGAGTCCGGGAGTTTGAGGCTGCAGTGAGCCGTGATGGCGCCACTGCACTCCAGCCTGGGTGACAGAGCGAGACCGTGTCTCAAAAAACAACAAAACAAACCCAAATACAGTTGACAAAGGGCTTTCACATCCAGTATCTCATTTGATTCTCACAGAAACCCTGGAACTAGTTAACATCCTTATTTGGTGATGAGGAGACTGAGGCTCAAAGAATTAAAGTGTCTTGACTGGGCACGGTGGCTTATGCCTGTAATCCCAGCACTTTGGGAGGCCAAGGTGGGTGGATCATGAGATCAGGAGTTCAAGACCAGCCTGGCAAAGGTGGTGAAGCCCCATCTCTACTAAAAATATGAAAAGCTAGCCAGGTGTGGTGGTGGGCGCCTGTAATCCCAGCTACACGGGAGGCTGAGGCAGGAGAAGTGCTTGAACCCGGGAGGCGGAGGTTGCAGTGAGCCAAGATCGTGCCACTGCACTCCAGCCGGGGTGACAGAGCAAGACTCTGTCTCGGGGCAGGGAAGAGTTGAAGTGTTTTAGCCATAATCAAGTAGTGGAGCCTCAGCTCAAGAAATATAATGTCCACACCAAGTTTAGGGCTACTAACTGTGACATAGTTGTCCACAAACACAGCAAGTTTTTTTCCCTCCATAAGTGTTCCACAGAACCAGTGTGAGGCATTAGCTTTCTTCTGAATGAAGTTATTACAACACATTGTCCCTACACATTGAGCCCACCAACCACTCTAATCCCACCACTCTAGTCCCTAAGTCTAAAATTAGCCAAAGAGATGGAGGCAGTGGGGCAATGGCCCAGGGAGGGGATCCTTGGGATTTACTCAAGGATCCCTGTGCAGAGCATTGGGAAACCAGTCTAGCCCTTCATGAGTTACTCCTGGCTGCATCTTCTGTTCCACTCCAGCAGCTCTTACACACCTGCTGATCTGTGTGCCCCACACCTCCCAACCTCTCTTTTTCCTCCTCACCTCCCTCCATCTGCAGACTGATGATGGCACTGTCACACCCCACCGGAACACTGAGACTTGTGTGATGAAAATACATGTATCTAACTAAGGGCAGAGTCCTGGCCCTGCTGCCTCCACCAGCCACCAACCCTGTGACTTTCCCAAGTCACCTCTAAAATGAAGTTTCTTGTCTATGAAGTGCAGTTGACAAAACTATGATGTTAAGGGCAGGATCGTGGTTAGCTGTGATAGGTGGTGGTGGAGGAGGGCATGAGAAGCACCTAAGGTGCTGGTTATATTTTGTTTCCTTCCTTCCTTCCTTCCTTCCTTCCTTCCTTCCTTCCTTCCTTCCTTCCTTCCCTCCTTCTTTCCTTCCTTCCTTTTCTTTCTTTTTCTTTCTTTCTCCCTTCCCTCCCTTCCCTTCCTTCCCTTTCTTTCTTTCTTTTCTTTTCTTAATTTTTTTTTTTTTTTTGAGACAGGGTCTCACTTTGTCACCCAGACTGCAGTACAGTGGCACGATCATGGCTCACTGCAGCCTCAACCTCCTGGGCTCAGTTAATCCTCCCACCTCAGTGCCTCAAGTAGTGGGGTCTACAGGCGTCCACCACCACATCCAGCTAATTTTTATATTTTGGTAGAGACGGGGTTTCGTCATGCTGCCCAGGCTGGTCTTGAACTCCTGGGCTCAAGCGATCCACCTACCTCGGCCTCCCAAACTGCTGGGACTACAGGCATGAGCCACTGCGTCTGGCCTTTTATCTTGATCTTGATGCTAGTTATGTAGGTCAGTTCACTTTCTGAAAATATATTGTTATATACTTAGGATTTGTTCACTGTTATACTTCAAATAAAAAGTTTGCTTTGGCTGGGTATGGTGGCTCACACCTGTAATCCCAGCATTTTGGGAGGCTGAAGCGGGTGGATTGCTTGAGCTCAGGAGTTTGAGATCAGCCTGTGCAAAATGGTGATGCCCTGTCTCTACTAAAAATTTGTTTTAAATTAGCTGGGCGTGGTGGCACCCGCCTGTAGTCCCAACTACTTGGGAGGCTGAGGCAGGAGGATCACTTGAGCCCAGGAGGTCAAGGGTGCAGTGAGTCCCGATTGTGCCACTGCACTCTAGCCTGGGCAACAGAGCAAGACCCTGTCTCAAAAAAAAAATCAAATACAATAATTTAGGCAAAAGCAATTTGAGAGTTGTAAACTAAGTATGTAAGGAATTGTCATTATCCAAGGTTGTCTATCTCTAGGTAAGTTCTAGATAGGTGTGACAAGAATTTCATCCTTCCAGCATTGTTGGGTAATAGGTGTTCCACCACATATATCATACATAAATACATCAAAACTGAATCAAAACAGAAACATTTTCCTTCAAGCACCAGGGCTTTTTTTTTTTTCAAAGACAGGGTCTTGTTCTGTTTCCCAGGCAGGAGTGCAGTGGCTCACTGAAGCCTCCAGCTCCGGGCTCAATCAATCCTCTCACTTCAGCTCCTAGAGTATCTAACAATACAGGTGCGCAGCACTCCACCCTGCTAATTTTGGGGTATTTTTGGTATTTTTTGTAGAGACAGGGTTTCAAATTCCTGGCCTCAAATGTTCCTTCGGCCTCAGCCTCCTAAAAGGCTAGGATTATATGCGTGAGCCACTGTGCCTGGCCGAGGTTTTTTTTTAATTTTAATCTTTATGTTCTCGTTTTTTATAAGATAAAGTTTTGGTTTGGGTTTTTTTTTGTTTGTTTGTTTTTTGTTTTTTGTTTGTTTTTCTGTGGTTCTTTTTTTTTAGACAGGGTCTCACTATGTTGCCCAGACTGGCCTTGAATTCCTGGGCTCAAGAAATTCTCCCACTTCAGCCTCACAAGTAGCTGGGACTACAGGCATGTGCCATTACACCTAGCTTAAATTTTTAAAAATGTGTTATATACTTCCTTGCTATTTGGATACAAGATTCTGAATGTGATTTAACCTGATTTGGTTCAAAGTCATTGTTGTAAACCTCCATTTTTGTATCATGTGGTGAAATGGTTCTGGGACTGACTCTTTTTCTACCTCTTGGATTCATAGCAACCTGTCAGCTGTCACTTCTGTTGCTCATGTGTGGCTGTCCCCCTTCCAATCTTGTCTGACCTAGGAGAACAGACAGCCACACTTGGTGAACATTGCTATAGGTTGCGCCAGTAAGGTTTAGACCAGGGAGAAGAGCACATGGCTGCCTGCCTCAGTCTTGGGGTTTCGAGGCCTTCACCAGTGGCAAGGTGAGACACAGAGTCTACAGAGGAGTGAAGGCAGACCACAGAACATTAGGACTGGGGGAGTCATGACTTAGGCCAGCCCCTCACTTTTTAGGGGAGAGGACTGAGCCCCAGAGACTGGTCAGCTTGACTTCAGGAGCGGGTTGCTGCTACTTTGTATGTCCTACACTGCCTAGCTCAGTACCTCTTGTCTAAAGATGCTGTGTTTCTCTGCCATAAGATCCCAGGAAGCGAGAACTGAGTGCAGAGAACACTGCCTTGTGCTGCTGGTACCAGGATGCCAGATCCTCTGAGAAATATGATGGAAAACATTTCCCCTCTATGCCTCGGCACTCCCCCGTTCTCAACCCTCTGCCTTCCGGGTGGAGGGCAGACATTATGTTGTCCTGATAGGGAACTTGAAGTCCAAGGAACTTTCCTTGGGGGTCTATCTATGGTGGATAGAGGCCTGGGCCTCTAAGAGAGAGCTGGCCTAGCCCATTTTGAAAGCTCCTGTGTGCTGCTTCCGGCCTATGCACTCTTCTTCCTGCAAACTGAGCTCTTGTGTTACAGAGTGAGCGTGAGGGAAGGGAAGGAGAGCTTCAGACAGCAGGGTAGGGGGACCTCAGTTTCTCTCTAAAATGAATCCCTCATCCCCTTTCCAAACCCAGCAACTACCACCCTTTCAACCCCTTCCCCCGTCCCGGAAAATACCTGGAAGGAAGTGAGCGCTCTGGGGCCACTAGCAGGAAGTGGGGGGTTAACTGTCACCTCATCCCTGGGGGCTTGAGTAGCAGAAGGCAGAGGGGGAAATGCAAATCCATGCTTGGGAGGGAGAAGAACTCCTCAGAGGAAGCAGGTGGCAGCCAGAACCCAGCCTTCCTCCTGGGCCAGTGGTCCCAGCAGGGGCTGGGGAGGCCTGAGGCAAGGGAGTTATCACAGGACCTGAACAAGCCAGCAGTTGGCCCACCCAGTGCAGGCAGCTGCAGCACTTTCTCTGGTCAGCTGAGTAGACTCACTTCCTCTGCCCTGCACCCCAGAGAGGCCGGGAGATGGAGGGCAGGGTCTCAGGAGGAGGGGTGGGGCATGGTCTGGATTCATGGAAGGTGAGGAGAGGCAGGAGAAGTGAAGGGGGGGGTATGTCCCTGGGGAATCAGCTGGAGGCAGGCAGTCATCAGTCTCTTCTGCTTTTGCTTAGGGACTAAGATTCAGGAATCCCTCTGGCCTCTGCACCTCCCCCTACCTTGTTCTAGACACCAGGGGCCAAAATTGAGAACCACATGGTGTACTTGCAAAGGGATCTTTTATAGCAACTGGAAACAAGAATCTAAGAAGCAACATTTGGCCTTGTGCCTCTACACTAATCATCTATTACATCCCTATGGCAATTTCCAGGTTCAAAATGGGCCACCTCTATTATTGCATTTGACCCTCAGTGCCATCCCACGAGGCAATATTATTCCCCTTTCACAGGTGAGAAAACTGAGTTTCCATTACATCTCTTGCCCACAGTCAGTGGCCTGGTGAAGCTGCACTGGTGCTTCAGCCTTTCCCCTTGCACAATGCTGCTGTCCCTATGGCCTCCCTTCAGTTCTGCATGACAGATGGGGATCCAGGGCCCATAACTGGGGCAGGGGCATGGGGGTCCTCCAGGTTTCCCTTTTTCTCCCTTGAACCCCACCCAGCCTGCAGGTGGGGCTCTGGGGTGGCAGGCCCGCTGACCTTAGTAACAAAGCCTCCTTGGGGGTGAGGGCTTCCATGCCTCCTGTGTTCACCCACCCTGGGACCCCTCGAAGAGGGGCTGGGCCCCCTGACGCCCACCCCCATTTTGTCCCAGGCTTCTCACCTCCCCCTCCCCAGAGCCGCAGCCCCATGACGCAGCCAGCCGCTGTTGCCCCATTGGCCCGCCCTAGTGCATTTGCCCTTATTTGGCCAGGCCAGCTCCAGGCTGGGTCTCCACCCCCGCCCAGCCCCCGCAGGCCTGTCTCTCTCACTTCGCCTTTTTGAGGTTTGGCTCTGGGGCTCTGGGGCCCTGGCGGGCGTCGCTTCAGACGCACTTTCTGGTTGAGTCACTTTTTAACGGCTCCAGTGTTGTGAGCTGCTGCTGCTGCTGGGTCCCTGGCCTTGGGGGCCAACCCTCCCCCATCTGACTGCTTAATAGGCTCTGAAGGAAAGGGCTGGGGAGGCCATCTGCTGCTGGAGAGACTCTGTGGACCACCTGGCCACCCACTTAGGCCCCTCTGCCCCCCAACCCACAAGCCTGGGCCAGAGGGTCCGCCCTGGGTCGCTCCCACTGCTTTTTCCAACGGGGTTGTCAGGGGAGAACAGGTCTTCACAGAAGACCTGTTCTTTGGGGACTTTGAATTGAGCTCCCTCTGGGGAACAGAAACGGGGTGCCCGATTTTCAGGAAGGTGAAACTTAACCTCGCTGAGTTTCCGGTTCCTCATCTCTGAGATGGGGATACCATCACTTACCTCACTGGGTCAGCATGACGATCAAGCAAGATTCAGATTGAGTGTGTTTCATCAAGTTCTCTAGCTGCGTGGGCTGCCTCCCTTACCTCGGCCCCGTGTGCAGAACGTGGAGGTGAACGGGATGAATCCAAGCTGGTTCACAGGGCAGCCCTCACTGAGCAGTCTCTTTCCAACTCTCACCGCCTTTTCCAGCTGGTCCTGGGATGTGAGGAATCCTGTTGGGGGCAGGAGGCTGGCAGGAGGAAATAGATAGCCCTTTGCCCCTTGTTTCCAGGCAAGACAAGAGGAGAATTCTACTAGAGCCATTCCTAGCCACCCTGCCTCCTCTGCATTTTGGGAGGTGTGCCCTTGAGCCAGCTGGGAAGATACCATGGCTGCCTGGGGGCTGGGCAGGATTTGGAACACAGATACTGCTGCTTCCTCCTGCGAGGTCCCTGGGCTCCTATGCTCTTGGGGACTTCCTAGAGCACAAACAAGTCTTTTGGTCAACTCCCTCCCCATTTTTATAGGTGAAGAAACAGGCTGGGGTTTAGGGGCAGATTCAGTGACTGGCCCAGAATTGTACCATAAATAATCACAGGGTGAGGACTAGACCCCTAGTTTCTTGACACTTAATTTTATCCTCTGCTTAGTGATCCTGATGTTGGCATAGGGAGTGGGGCTGATGAGGGATCGTAGTGGGTTCCAGGCAGAAAACCAGCTCTTGGACCCTCTCCCTGCCCCCGCCACACATACACACACAATTATTTTCAGCAGTTGGAACTGGAGCAGGTGCAGCTATGCAAGTTAAACCCGGCACCTGTGTGTGGAGATAGTCCAGAGGGAGCTTTCATCTCTCCACTTGTGTCCCTAGAAGATCCCAGAGAAGAAAGCTTCTGGTTTCATGGCCACTCCCACAGCAGTGGTCAGGGTAGCCTTCCTCACACCCACACCCCCTTTCCACCCAGCCCATCCTGCCTTTTCCCAGATGTTGTGGAAAGAATCCAGCTTGGCCCTAACTTGTTTTGTGACCTCAGGCTGCCTTCTGCCTCTCTCTGGGCTTGCAGCTCTGTTTCCTGACTCCGGACCAGTTGCTGTCTAACCTTGCTGCTTAAAAGTCCTTGGGTCTTATGATCCCAGGAGACCTGAGCCAGAACCCTGCCCCAGTGCAAAGTGACCTCCTAGTGTGGGCCACTGTGCATTGGAGCTGCCCCTTGCCAGACAGAGTAGAGCAGGAGAGTGTGAAATTAAACCTAGGGGAGTCTGGGCCAAGCAGGCAGGGGCTGAGGGGCAGCCAGCTTGCCCTCCCTCCTGGCCTGGAGGCCCCTTAGCACTCCTTGTGCTCCCAAGGCTCTGAGATGAGACAGAGATCTTCTGAGGTGCTGAGATGACCTCTGTAGGGGACATGGGCTGTCTTAGGTTCTTAAGGCACTTGCCTCTCTTGGCACCTGCTTCCCTTGGCTGCCCCTCCAGGGAGATGGGAAAGGGTCTCGACATTTGGGACTATTGACTCCAATTTGCTTTAGCCCCATTTTGCAATGCTAGGGGCTCAGTTTCCCTCCTTTGTGGCGAGGCCTGTCCCCAACCGTAGCTTACTGGAGGGCGGGCCTGCTCTGCCTTCTGGACTTCCTGTTTGTGAGTGGTTAAGTCTGTGGCTTCTCTCTTGTTGTCTCTTCGTAAGGCAGGTTATCTGAGCTGCCATCTCCCACTGGCTGCTTGCCTGCCTGTGAGTGAGGGCCCCAAGCCCCTGCAGATGGCAGGGAAGGGTTGGTTTTCTTTTCTGCCTTCACGTGGGACAATGAGCTCGTGTCATTTCTTCCACTCTCTGGGCCTGCTCTCCTTACAGGCATTAGGCCTTCAAAAGACCATTTTCTCCCTGTTTCTCCTCCTTGCCCAATCTCTCCTTCTAAACCCTCTTCCACCTGTACTCACATTCTCCAGGAAGCCTTCTCTGATGGGACTCCTGTGACTCTAAGGTTGCCACTACAGCATCCAACATCCCAGCCCCTTGGGCCCTGGCAAGCCCCACCTGGGATGGCCTTGTGCCTGTTGCTGTTACTATGTTAAATCTAGATGTGTGTGTGTCTACTTCACCCTCAGATTCAGTGCTCACTGGAAGTAGGAGCCAAGTGTCCCCATCAGACCTGAAGCTCTGGCCCTGCTTTGGGTACAAGACACTCACATGCACTGACACACACACTCGTACACACTGCCTATCAGGCTGCGAGTGCCCAATGACAGGTCCTGTGTCCTTTTCTCTGCTGGCTCACCTTTGCCTACCCACAGCCTCAGCTTGGCACACAGAGATGGTTGTCCCCCAGGTCGGTAAGGTGGGGGTGGCAGTGAGGGACCGTGAGCCTGGAGCCCTCCAGGATTCCAAGCCCAGATCCCTCTATCCTGGTGAAGGGCTGTTCCCACCTTGTTCCTGCCGCCCCCACCCCTACTTCCCCTGAGCAAGAATCTGAACGTCGGAACCAGAGAGGGCCGTGGGGGACTTTTGACAGCAAGTCCAAGTAAGCCAAGGTTGCCCAGTGACAGCCTGCTTGAACCTGGACCGGCTGCCAAGGGGGCAGAGTTTGAAGTATCAACTTGAACTCCTCTCTCCACAAAGACATCAAGGGTTTGGTTTTTCTCATCCTGGGGAACTCAGGCAACAGGTGGCTTTGGAGGCAGGAGTAGGAGCCAGGCCACTTTCACAGAGGTACCTATGTTCTGAATCCACCCCCAGCTCCTTCCAGTCACCCTGCCAAGCACTGGCCCCAGATTCCCAGGTGACCCTCCCTGTGTCTCCTGGGGAGGAGGCAGGTGTGTCCAGGAGTGTAGATAGGCCTTCCTCTAGGTGTGTGTACAGGCCTGCAAGGTGTGTCAGCGACAGTATGTCTGTGTCTGAATGTTTTGGGCTCTCTGGGCCGCTGTGTGTGCATGTGTGTTTCCACGCAGGCACTGGCTGCTCTTCCCTCAGGCATCTGCTGGTCAGTCACACAGGCCACCCATCTGGGTGGTGGCAGCCTACGTCAGGCTTCGAGTCCAGCAGCCTTGTTCCACTCACAGGTGGACAGCCCATTCCATGTATCCTAGCCATTCTCACAAGGTTTCTTATTGTCTCTGTATGCTTATTTTAGACTCTGCCCCTTCCCCTGTCCTTGATTTTGTCTGTGGCCCTGTACCATTTCTTCTGGTTTGAGGCCCAGCAGAGCCGGGAGTCATCGCTGGGCTGGGGAAAGTCCAGGTCCTCATTCCATCCTTCTTTAGCCCCAGCCTCGGGATGGGAACCAGCAGAGGGCCTAGACTGTCCAGAAACCCCCTGACCCCAGAAGCTCCGTTGACAGAGAAGCTGGGCCCTAAGCTCTCTTCTCAAAACAAGAAAATAGATAAATAAAAATAAAAAACTATTGGTGGCCTTTGGGCATTGAGGTTGTACAGAGAAAATCAGCCTCTGTTGTCACAAGGCAGCAGGCATCAGGGACACCTCACGCTGCACAGGGCAGGAGAAGGGCTAGATTGGAGACAGTTGGAGCCATGTGTGTCCCTTGGAATCTCAGCTCTGACTTGCCACAGGTCACATGCTGAGGGGTCTATGGCATAGCTGGGCCCAGAAGCCGGGCTCCTGGGTCCCATTCTGTGATTCGCTTTTGCGGCGACAGGACGCCTCTGAAGTGAGGGCTATGGAGGCATCATAAGCAGGAGTAGGAGGTAAGATGCTCTCAGGGGAGGAGCCCTGAAGAATGGGGGTCCAGGAACCCAGGTTACTGCACAACTTTGATATTCTTATCCTCTTATCGCCTGGGGCAGCCACTTCCCCTCCACCCAGGTCAGAGGCAGCGGTGGTCTCTTAAAGGAGTATCACCCCATTTCTGGCCAGCTGGTCCTACGAGGCAACTCTCCTCACCACTTTCTCTTTAGACTCAAGGGGGTGAAAGGCCCCGTTCCCCCTTTCTCTGTCCCATTTTAGGGACCCAGGAATGGGGCAACTTTCCAGGTTGAAGGACCCCCTTCCTGGAGGGAAGGATGTGGGGCCATCTCCCTCCCCACTGCCCCCCACGCCAATCCTCTTCTAGGCCCTGAATCTGACAGCTCCCTAAGGTCTGTGTGGGCCTAAATGGAGGACCCAGAGAAGAGGTCCATGGCCTTCTGGGGAGGAGTCACTGGGTGGTTTTCTCTCTACCACTCCTACCTCCCCAAACCCATTCCTCTTGCTTCCAGAGCCAAGCCCACCGAGAGGCTTGGAGAACGCTGGGGGAAGATGGTGTGGGCTGGGCTCAGCCCACCCTGCCCCCTGCCCACCCCCACACTCTACTCCCCTCCTCCAGCCAGGGGCCCTGGGCTGGGCAGCTTCCTGCCTTCCCCATGGGGAAATCAGGGGTGGCATGCAGGTGGGTGGGCCCCATGCCCACATCCGGTGGCCGCCAGAACCTTCCCTCGAGCCTCTTTCCCTCCACTCCTCCAAGCCCCCTTCTCTCCCCGTAGCACCTGTGCCCCCTGCCTTAGGACCTGGTCCTCACCCAGCTCTGCCCTGCCCTCTTGTCCCCACAGGCCCCAAAGAGAGCATGAACACCTAGCCTAGTGCCATCAGGCCCACCGGGCCTGAGAGTGCCCCCCGCACTGTGCCCTGCAGTCTGAGGCTGCAGGAGGGGTGGCTTTGCCGGGTGCTGAGGACAACAGCCTCCATGGACGCCCTTCATGCATCAGCACTTCCATGGCCCTCGGGAGCACACGCAGAGGAGCCAGGGCCTGGCCTGAGTGTTGGGAAGGGAAGGGAGTTTTCTGGGCTGAGGTCAGCAGCGGTGGGGCTCAGAGAGAAGGTCCTTTTCTTGTGCTGGAGTTCTGGACTCCCTGTTTTGGGCACTCACCGAGGGCCCTGTCGAGGAGCCCTGGTCTTCTGGGGTCACCCTCAATGCCCTGAGTCAGTCCCAGGCTCTTGAGCCATCCCTTGGAGCTGGTGCCGGGGGGAAGGGCAGCTGGGGCCGGAAGCCACCTGCCGAGGGCATGAGAGAGGGTCCCCAGCCCTCCCGCGGGCCCACCCCCCTCTGTTTCCTGTCAGTCTGTCCTCCCCAGGGAGGGAGGGAGGGAGGGCGCTCATCCCCTGCGGGCGGGGGCGGGGCGGGCTCTGAGACCGTTGGGCGCCCTGAGATCTGGCCCACGTGGCCTCGGGGTTATAAGCCCTGCCCTCCCTGAAGGGAACCCCACTTCGGAGCCTGGAGCACAGGGCGCGCTCTCCTCCGCCCTGCAGCCTCAGGTAAGGACCCGGACCTTCACTGCTGCCCCAACTGGGGCTCCTCAGCTCGGGGCCTCTAGGGGCTTGGGCTGCTGGTCTGGGTGGAGGCGCATTGGGGGTGTGGAGGAGCTTGGGTGTGAGCCCCATACGGGAAGCTCAGGGCAAAGCACCTTGAAACCCTCTCTAGTGAAGGAAGGTAAAACGGCTCCTGGACCCCAGCGGGGGAAAGAGGTGTCCAAGGAGGAGGGCTGGAGAGTGAGGCGGGGATGGCAGAGGGTAGGCAGAGGCTGAGAAGTGGGACCGGTGTCTCAAGGGGTGCCAGCCTCTTCCTCCGCCCAACATGGCCACCATTTTTGTTGGGATAGCCTGGGGCTCCTGCCAGGGGAACAGCAGAGCAGTGAGGGGGTCAGGACTTAGGGCTGGTGGGGAGGCTGAGAATCAAGGCTCTGGGGAGTCAGGACTTTCGGGCTGGTGGAGTGGCTGGGGACTGAGGCCCTGTGGGGGTCAGGACTTTGGGCTGCTATGGAGGCCGGGATTGAGGCTCTGGGGGGGCTTAGGACCTTGAGCTGGTGGGGAGGCTGGGAATTGAGGCCCTGGTGTGTTCAAGACCTTGGGCTGGTGGGGAGGCCAGGGCCTGAGGCCCTGGGGGGTCAGGGCCCTGGGCTGTTGGGGAGGCTGGGGGCTTAGGCCCTGGGGGGTCAGGACCTTGGGCTGGTGGGCAGGGTGAAGGGTGGGGACTGAGGCTCTGGGCAGTCAGGACCTCAGGGTTGGGGTAGACTGGAGACCAAGACCTTGGCAGGGGAGCTGTGGCTGCCTCGTTTGGACGCTGGAGGGTGGCTAGCGTGGCTGGGAGCAGCCAGCCAGGGGGTCACAGAACTGAAGGTGAGGCCTCCAGAGGCCCTGGTCTCTACCTGAGTGTCTCTGAAACTGGGGGGATGGGGTGGAGCCTTTAGGGGGAAGGGAAGAGGGAACTGAAGAGGAAGTGGGGGAGGGAGGTAGAGGAGGCAAGTCTGGCGCCATGCTGAGTCACCACCCACAGGGCCCAGGGCGGGCCCTCGGGGGGCCCTGGCAGGGTTGAGGGGATCTTAGGAAGCCACAAGGAGGGCTGAGGGGCTCTTGGAGCAGGAGTCAGGAGGCCCGGGCAACCTGAAGAGTACACGCCGATGGACAGACAGACAGTGCAGTCACCCATAAAGTAGAAAGCACTACTAACAGCACTGGAGGGTGTAGTGTTTCCTACTTTATGGATGAGTGTACTGTGGGCTTCGGAGATCACGCCACCGCTGCCGCCCGCTGCCTGCCACCATCTTCCTTGGCGCTCGGGGACCTCGTGTGACAGGTGAGCACCTTATGGCCCCTCCCTACCCTGCCCAGATGCCTGAAAGGCCTCCATGGCTCTCCCGCCCTTCCTGGTGCTGGACAGCTGGGGAAAGGCCACAGCAGCTCCTCTGCTGCCCTGCAGTCTTTGGGGGTGGGGAGGGCTGGACACGTGGAACCCTGATGCAGCCGCAGCCGCAAGGACGAGGAAGGGGTGGGAAGCGATGGTACGTGGAGGGGAATGGGTGGTGGGACCAGGGACCTAATGCTAATAAAGACTGGACTGTGCTTGTCTTTTGTCTGAGACTCTGTTGCTGGGGTGGGGAGCTGAATGCGGGCGGCAGGCACATGGACAGTACGGGCACACGGAAGGGCTGGGAGGGAGATCTCTGTCGCTCCTCTGGAAGATACGGGTTTGGTCCTGCCTATGAGATCAGAAGAGGGCTCTGGACCTGGCCAGGCCATAGCCGGAGGAGAGAAGGGCCTGGGCCATCTGCAGAAATGGGCAGGGATGTAAAGCATCCTCTCACCTTCTACCCTAGCTCTGGCCCTATCCTGCCCCCCACTCACTCTCTACATGCCCAAACTGAAAGCTGCCTACATCTAGTTTTAATCTAAGAAAGTCTAGGGGCTCCTAGGTCATATAAAAACTGGGCAAAATCCACTGTGGCACATACACAGCATCTTAGACAAGGGCACAGACACTCATATCCAAAGCACACACTGAGATGCAAATGCATTTACACACAGAGGCCTCATGCAGTGTGCCAGTAACACGCACACAGACACATGTGACATGACTGGCATGACACACACAGGGATTACACGCACCCAGGACACATATATATTCAGTAGTACACACATGCAATAATAGAAACATAGGGCGTGTCTTACACATAGAAGAGCACACACATACAGTGACATTTGCATAATAAACACGGTGGCTCCATACACATACATACATAGAGACACGTTCATATATCATGATAAATATAGAATACATAAATAGATACATGGTGATATATATATAAATCAAACCATGTCATTATGCATATTTACATGACTATATGAGCATGTCATATATTTTGTAACCAATTACTATATTGTGCCATATAGTAGCATCCATATCTATATATATCATGATGTGTTGTAATTTATAAACTCACGCAATGACAGCCTCCCATGCACATAACAGCACACACATAGACACAGTGGCAAACAGACATAGATGCAATGACACAGAAACACACATACAGATACACCCAATGTGTTTTTGTTATGTTTTATTATGTGACTCATAGATACATAATAGCACACACATATATACACACAATGGCCCCTTCACATATACAGAAATAGATAATCTGTCTCTTCTATAGATGCATACTATACACACGCATGCGCATAATGGCATGCATATATACTCTGACATAAACATCAGCAACACATCATGCAGTGGCGTGCGTGTTGACCTACACACTGCTTTAGGGAAGTGAAGATGTCCACTCCTCCCCATGCACCCCCTACCTCCAGTTCCATTGGCTCTTGCCTGGGTGGAGCCCACAGTCAGGGGCTCTAGGGTTCAGTATCACCGCTGCTATTCTGTGGGGGTGCCACACGAGGGCCCCCGACCTTGGCTGAAACTGGCTTATCTAATGAGTCCCGGTTCAGAGGGGAGAGGGGCTGCCTCTCGGGGCTTCTCCCAACACCCCTGGCTCTGGGGACTCTGTCTAGACTCCTGCCCCTGCATATAGGCTGACTCCTGGCTGAGGGGATTCTCACGTCCTTGTCCCCCAGATTATTTAGCAACGATGTCTAAGGCTAGACAGAAGATGAACTTCCAGGCAATTCGGGGCAAAGCCAACCCAACAGGGTATGTGGGTTTCCCTGGTGGCCTGGGACAGCCAGGTTACCCCACAATTGCAGTCTGCCAGGAGGAAGCAGAAGCAATTCTCCGTCTATTTCTACCTGTCTCTTTGCTTGTCTTCCTGGTTTCTGTCTCTCTCTGTTTCATCTCAAGTCCCATCTTTTCTAGTTCTGCCTTCTCTGTGGCTGGATCTCTGTCATACTCTCCCCCGTTCTGTCTCCATCAGTCTCACCCGATGTGGGGAGGACCATCTGCACCCCGCTCGCCTCTGTACTCCGGAAGGTGTGAGAATGTGTGAAGATGAGGGTGGGAGGCCACATGTGGGAGCCCTGGGCTGACATCCCGTGAGAAACCTGCTCTTCCTTCTGTCCCCGACCCTGTCAGCCGGTTCAGCCCACCAGTCCAGCGCCATCACCATGGAAACCAGCAGCCGACTTCCTATTGGTGGGTGGGAGGGGAGGAGGAGGAGGAGGGGAGGGCTGGCTCTTCCCGGCTCACCCCCCCCCCACCCAATTCTGAGGCTCAGCCCTCCTCGGAGCCCACCATCTCGAGGCTCCTGGACCGTAAGGGACCCCTGCAGTCCCCAGAGCTGAGGCTAGCAGGGGCTGAGACTATGAGACAAGCAGCCCATCGACCCAGGCCTCCTTAGGACCAGCCCAGCCACCCAGCAAGCGAGAGAGCAGCAGCGGAGAGCAGGGCCGGAGATAAAGGACCACAGAGGACCACTGGGGATCACCCCCAGCAGCTCCTGAAGCCCCTGGCTGGGCTGAGGGCTTGCGACGGACAGCCAGACCCACAGACACTGACAGACACACAACGACACCGATGCACACAGCTGCACGGCACTGACACAGTCAGATACAACCAGGGACAGCATCACATACTGCCACAGCCCTGCAATACAGACACCCACCCACACACACAGAAACAACTGGCAACTCTGAAATGGGCAGACAGTGACACACAGCACCACCCCCCTCAACACACAGAAGTGGGGGCACCCATCTTTCCAACACACGAGACAGCATTGACCTGCACGGACAGACCTGGAGACACACACACGCACCCTCACCCAGGCGCAGCTGTCGGTGGCCTCTGCACATCCTCCCCACCCCCACGGGGACACCCTCGCTCCTCCACATACTCACGCACACACACAGCCACCAGCAAACATAGCTCACATAACCCTGGCTCCAGCTCCAGCAGCCCTGGCGCCTTCTGCAGCCTCCTTTGTGGGTGGGGAAGAGCTCAGCCAACCTTGGATGGAGCGTTGGTGAAGCAAGAGCTCAGAGGGGAGAGGGGCTGGCCTGGCATGACCCTCGCCAGTCCCCCCACCTGGCTGGGTGATGTCCCCCGGCCCGGGTTCTGGGGCCCCTTGGCAGTACCATGGAGCAACTGACAACCCTCCCACGGCCTGGAGACCCCGGAGCCATGGAGCCATGGGCACTGCCCACCTGGCAGAGCTGGACTCCAGGTCGAGGGGGTGAACCTGGCAGTGCAGCCCCAAGCGTCGCTGATACTCCTCCGGCAGCTCTGCAGCTTCAAGAACTGAGGTCTGAGGAGAGTTCCAAGCCCAAAGGAGCCGGGAGCTTGCGGCCCGTGGGGGGAACTGACCCTGAAGGAGCAGAGGCTTGTCTGCCCAGCCTGGGCCAGCAAGCATCGAGCTCTGGACCCGCCTGCCAGAGGCCAGAGGATGAGGAAGTGGAGGCTTTCCCGAAGGTAAGAGATCTGTGGAGGGCTGGGGTCTGCAAGGTGGGGATCTCTCACTATGTCCTCCAGCCTGGCCAGGAGGTGAGGCGAGGTATGCATCCCCAATGCCCACCTCTCCTCTCTTGGCCTGTCTGTGGGTCCATCTCTGTGGCTATCTGTCCTCTCTTCATCGAGCAGAAATCTGAGGGGCTCCATTTCTTTCGTCATTTGTCTGTCCTTCTGACCCTCTTCTGCCTGTCTGTCTAGATCTGGCCCTGCTGCTGCCCCATCCCTCTCTGTGCCTCCCCCTGACAGTGTGTCTGTCTGTGTCTCTTCTTCCATGAGTCTGTCTGTCCTTGGGGGCTGGGGGGTACAGGGGTAGTGTGGAGGTGCACAGAGAATCAGTGCAGGGGAAGTAGATTGAGGGGAGAGGGCTTGGTGCTGGGCTGAGCCAGGGTTGGGGTGGGTGTGAGCAGGCTCCTGTAGAAGAGGGAACAGGACTTCGGGGGAGGGCAGGGGAGTCTGGAGGGATGGGAGTGGGAGCTCGAGCTGGCATATACCTGGAGGAGAAGATGGGTAGGAATGGGAAGGATCAGGGAGGGGCAGGAGGGTGCCAGGTTTGGGGGCGCCTATGTGGACGGGGACGACTGGACAGTTCCTTCTCCTAGGCCTCCTCTGCTCCTCTCTGAAGGCCTGGGACGTGGGGGAAACCGTTTCATCTCCATGTCTCCTTGGACCATGGATGGGGGATGCTTCCACAGGGAAGGCTCTGGCTGGGTGACGTGGGTTTCTGAGGTGCTGTCCTCGGTCCTTTCCCATGCCAGGCCAAGCTGAATATGAGCTTTGGGGACAGGCCCAATCTGGAGCTGCTGAGGGCCCTGGGGGAGCTGCGGCAGCGCTGTGCCATCCTTAAGGAGGAAAATCAGATGCTGGTGAGGCTTGGAGACTGGGGTCCTGCGTTCTGGCTGGAGCCAGGCCCTCTGCCTCAGTGCCCTCCTCACCCCATGAACATCTCTCCAAGTGGGGGCTCCATGGAGGTGACAAAATCCTGAGACCCAGAGAGGGTCAATCCCTGCCTAGAGTTGCCAAGGACCCCACTGTGAGCCTAGAGCTCTAGCCTCAGACTTGGGCTGTTAGGACTGGGTCTGTGGGGTGCTCCCTACATGCCCCAATTCTGCCTGACCCCTTGTCAGAGGAAGAGCAGCTTCCCTGAGACGGAAGAGAAGGTGCGGAGGCTGAAGAGGAAGAACGCCGAGCTGGCGGTCATTGCCAAGCGCCTGGAGGAGAGGGCCCAAAAGCTGCAGGAAACGAACCTGAGGGTGGTGAGGAAAGGAGGCTGCTGGGCGGAGGCTGGGTGACCAAGGAAGAGGGGAGCCAGGGCTGGGCCTGAGGGCTGTCTGAAGCTTGGGAGTCATAGACTCAGCACCTAGGAAAGCAAGAATCTAGGGGCTAAGGTGCAGGAAGGGCAGAGGTTGGCCAGGCAAGGAGGCCAAAGGTTTCTGGAGCTGCAGGGGGCAGGGAAGAGCTGGATGGGGAGGTTCCTGAGCAGGCAGGGAGCAGGATTCTGGATTACCACGTGCTGGTGCTGGCGGCAGCCTCCTGCTGAGCTCATCTCAGGGTATAGAGCTGGAATGGGGGCAGGGATGAGACCCATCACACTGGCAGCCCCAAATTAGCAGCATCCTTTGATCCTAAACTCAGATGTAGAGTTAATCCTTTCCAGCTGCTGGGATGGGGTAGAGTGGGGCTGCTGGTTTTCTGAGACCCCAGTCAAGGTGGAAGCAGGTGGCTACCCCCCTAGGTTTTCATGCTAACTCCTCCTTTGGGAGGAGATGAGGAGTGGGAGAAGTGCCCCAGCCCTCAGGTGACCATTGGCCTTACCCCTCCTCTGGCTAGGTGAGTGCCCCCTTGCCCCGGCCGGGGGCCAGCTTGGAGTTGTGTCGGAAGGCCCTAGCCCGCCAGCGAGCCCGGGACCTCAGTGAGACAGCCAGTGCACTGCTGGCCAAGGACAAGCAGATTGCTGCCTTGCAGCGGGAGTGCAGGGAGCTGCAGGCCAGGCTCACTCTGGTGGGCAAGGTGCGAGGAGGCCCTGGTCACCTGTTCCAGCTCAGCCCTGCACAGGGCCATCTGCCTGTTGTGGGATGCGGACAAGATGTTAATGAGATGCAGATGAAACGGGAGGGTGGAGGTTGCTGGGTGTAGGTTCCCCTGGCAACGGCCCAGGTGGGAGAGGGGACAAGGGGGTGGAGCCATGAGTCCCAGACCTGGGCATTTCTGTGCTCCAGGCTTGAGGCTGTTTGCCGGTGGGTTTGGCTGTATGCATCCACACATCCCCTGTGTGAAGGGATGTTCACAAGGTATTTAGCACAGTGCTGGGCACATTGAGAGCACCCGAGAAATAAGTTACTGAGAATGACCGCATAGGGGCTCGCGGGAGCATGTGGCCACATACGCATGCACATGTAACCAGGCATGTAGGCATGGGAGGGTGTGCATGCGCGAGGGAGTCCCGCGCATCGGAGCCCCTCCAGCAAGGCGAAGGGCTCTGCAGGGCATGGCAGGGGGCGGGCAAGGGTTAGGCCTGACTCCCCTCCCTGTCCCTGTCCCCCAACCTCAGGAGGGTCCCCAGTGGCTCCACGTGCGGGACTTCGATCGGCTGCTGCGCGAGTCCCAGCGGGAGGTGCTGCGGCTGCAGAGGCAGATCGCGCTGCGCAACCAGCGGGAGACGCCCCCGCTCCCGCCGTCCCGGCCCCCGGGCCCTGCTCTCCAGGCCAGAGCAGGGGCGCCGGCTCCCGGGGCCCCGGGCGAGGTGAGCGCCGGCGCAAGGGCAGGTGTGTGGGTGCGTGCAGATGGGTGGGGGGAACGACCACCGGGATCTCCCCTGCACCGTGCTCAGAAACCCAAGGATTCAGTGGTGGTGTGCGCACTCCCAGGGGCTGGGGAGTTTTCCCGTCCTGGGCAGGGTCCACCTCCAAGCCTCCGGTGCTCGTACCTGCGCCGTGCCCTCCCCTGGGGGCTCCAGGGTTCCGCCCTCCATAGGCCTGCGCCCAGCGGGGCCTGGCCGGCCGCCCCTGCCACGCTGCCTGTGGTACGGCCCGGCCGCAAATCCCTGGTTGCCCTGGCAGCCGCCCGGGGCCCAGCCCGCGCCGCCTCCTCCCGCCGCCGCCGTAGAGCGGGGACGCCCCCGTCAGCGCCCGCCTGGCTGGCCAGGCCTGGCCCCGGCTACCCGGGGGCGGCGGTACGTCCGTCCCGGCTCCAGGTACAGGCAACCCTCGCTGAGCGGGGGGCTTAGGCAGCCCCTGTCTCCAGGGCCAGGGACCCGCTCCGGACCCCCAGAACTTAGGGGTCTGGCTTCTCTCCGTCATCCTAGGTAGGTAGCAAGTAGGTCCTCCTCCTTCTGGGAAGAGGGCTGGGAGGAGAGACCAGGTAGTGATCTGATAGTGACCAAAACCTCCGGGTGGGGGGAGGCTTCTTGCTCAGATTTTGTCTCCCTGGCTGGCCCTGGAAGGGAGATGCACCTCCCATCAAGACCTGTCCTCCCCCAAAGTTTGCACGGATAAACGGAAGGTGTGGTAGGGTGGGCTCGGGGGAAGCCAGGAGAAGGGTCTGGTTGGACTTGCGTTGCTCTAGGCCAAGCCCAGATTTGGATGATACAGAACCCCTGTCTTGGGGAACACCACATCCCCGGGGGCCCAAGCAGCCTCCTAGTTCTCTGGCAGTCGCTGAAGGACACCCAGGACAGTTATTGAGTGCAGAGCAGGGCTGCTGCTGGAAGCTAAAAAGGGAAAGCTTTGGCCTGGATAAAGGACCCATCTCCCAGGGCACACGTGGGTCCCAGGATCTCAAAGCACTTATGGCTCCAGGACACAGGGGTGCAGCCTTTGTACTTATACATCAGCTGGAGACAATGGGAGGGGGTGGGCAGACAGTACCCCTCTTTGCTCTTGCTAGGCAGGGATCTCTTGCTGGCTGAATGATGGGGTGGGAACCTGCTCTGGGCAGGCTGGGCTGGGGCAGGCTGCCCTGGGACCCTGTTCTCAGGTGCCAGCCTCTTGCCCCTGGGCATTTCCAGGCCACGCCCCAGGAGGATGCGGACAACCTACCCGTGATTCTAGGGGAGCCAGAGAAAGGGCAGAGGGTGCAGCAGCTGGTAAGTCCTAGGTCAAGGGCTGGAGGCAGCCTGCTGTGGGCAGATGTACCTTCCCTCATGAGAAGCCCTTGGTTCTGACCTCACAGGAATCGGAGCTCAGCAAGAAGCGGAAGAAATGCGAGAGCCTGGAGCAGGAAGCCCGGAAAAAGCAGAGGCGATGTGAGGAGCTGGTGAGCTCTTGAGGGCAGCCCAGAGGCCAGCTCCTCCCTTCGCCCCGGCCAGCCAGGTGGTGGGCTCCCTCTCAGCTCTGCTCCCACCCCCGCTGCCCTCAAGAACACATTTTCCCTCCTGCTCCTTTCCTTCCTGGCTGGTGCAGGTTCCAGCAGGGGAGGAAGGCCTTGCCTGGGAGGAGGGCAGGGTCCTCTGTGTGGGGAGAGGGGGAATGTGGGTGCTGGGCTGCCTCCTGAGAGCTCCTCTGCCCGCTCAGGAACTGCAGCTGAGAGAAGCGCAGAATGAGAATGCCCGCCTGGTGGAGGAGAATTCCCGGCTCAGTGGGAGAGCCACAGAGAAGGAGCAGGTACCACTTCCGCCCAGGTGCTGTGGAGACCTGTGCTCCCACCAGGGCCCCGATCCCCAGCCAAGGGGCTTTCTCCTCCACCCCTGAGCAGGGGTAGGGGACTGTTCCCGCTGTGAGGGCGCTGGTGGGTCAAGGCTCACCCACCCAACTCCCTGCCACTGCCCCCTCGCCAGGTGGAGTGGGAGAATGCGGAGCTGAGGGGCCAGCTCCTGGGGGTGACACAGGAGAGGGACTCAGCCCTTCGCAAGAGCCAGGGCCTGCAGAGCAAGCTGGAGAGCCTGGAGCAAGTGCTGAAGGTGAGGGGATGGTGCAGGTGGGAGAGGGTGCTGGGCCCTGGCATGGGGAGCAAGTGGGACAGCAGAATCTGCTTAGTGAGGGGCACTAGCTCTGAGGCCTGGGCCAGGAGCTGCTCCAGGCTCAGTTTCCTTTGTAATAGAGGAATCTGGAGCAAATGGTGTTTGAGGCGTCCTCATCTCAGATCTTCTCTAGAAATGGCCAAGTAGGGGCTCTGGCCTTGACTTGGATCTTGTGTTTCAGCACATGCGGGAGGTGGCCCAGCGGCGGCAGCAGCTGGAGGTGGAGCATGAACAGGCTCGGCTCAGCCTACGGGAGAAGCAGGAGGAGGTCCAGAGGCTGCAGCAGGTGGGGCGGCAGTGAGGGAAGCTGGCAGGCTGCTGGACACCAGCTTTGCCACTCACTCATTCCACAAGCATTTACTGTGTGCCCGGCACTGTGCTAGGCATCGGGGAGACTGTGGGGAACAAAGACCAGGTCCCTGAGCAGTCAGCAAATTAGCAGATCCATGAGTGAGCTGATTTCAGACACTGATGAGCACAGTGGTGGAGAAGAACAGGGTGATGTGACAAAGTGACTGGAATGGGGTGAGGAGCCTTTTAGAGGTCATCAGGGAAGGCCTCCCTGAGGAGGTGACAGTTGACCTTGCCAGCCAGGAGGCGTAGACATGCACGTGCTCTGTGGCAGGGAAGAGCTGGCTAAGCCTGAGACCAATGTGGCTAGAATACAGCAAGGGATGGGCAGCGTGGTGGGAGTAGACAAGAACCCGATCCTGTCGGGCCTTAACGGCCATGGGAAGAGTTTGGGTATTTTGCTCTGTGAGTAGTTAGAAGCTCCTGAAAGATCCTAAGTGGGGGAGTGACATGATCTGAGTCATACTTTTACAGGATCACATGGGTGGTATTGTGGAGGGTGGACTGTGGGAGCAGGCGTGGAGCAGGGCCTGGGCGGTGGCCTGGGAGGGAGATGGTGGCTGTCTGGACAGAGATGCATGCAGTGGAAGGGGAGACAAGTGCCCGGGTTTGAGTTATGTTTTAGAGATAGAACTGACAAAGTTCTGGCTGGGCATGGTGGCTCATGCCTGTCATCCCAGCACTTTGGGAGGCCAAGGTGGGTGGATCACTTGAGGTCAGGAGCTCGAGGCCAGCCTGGCCAATATGGTGAATCCCCGTCTCTACCAAAAATACAAAAATTAACCTGACATGATGGCGGGCGCCTGTAGTCCCAGCTACTCAGGAGGCTGAGACAGGAGAATCGTTTGAACCCGGGAGGCAGAGCTTGCAGTGAGCTGAGATCGCACCACTGCACTCCAGCCTGGGCGACAGAGCGAGACTCCATCTCAAAAAAAAAAAAAAAGAATTGACAAGGATCCCCGTGAGATTCCAGTTGAATCCCTTCTCTGACAGCCATTTGCTGTATAAACCTTGGTGGAGGGTGGGGCTCTTCACACTCCGTGAGGTGAAGGATGAAGGGGCAGCAGATCTGAGAGGTAGGACATCCTGAGTGCTGAGTTCCATTTGGGCCATGTCTGAGCTGCGAGTGAAACATTCAAGGGGAGCCGTCCACAGGCACTTGGATACGTGAGCCTGGGGTTATGGGTAAGTTGGTCTTGGAGATATTTGGAGCCACCAGTGTGCTTAGTTGTATGAGTAGATGGGAGCCCTAGGAAGAGAGTAGACAATATAAACTGGGCCCAGCACTGGGTCTGGGGGAACCCTAACATTCAAAATGGAGGGCAGGGAACAGGCAAAAGAGGCTGAGAAGGAGCATCCAGAGAGGTAGGGGGGAAACCGGGAGGATGGATGCTCAGGAAAGAGGGGAGCTGACTCAGCCACGCCTCTCCTGGACCCCTTTGCCTTCTGGTCTAAGGTATGGTTCAGGATGGTGTTCAGGAGGGAGAAACCCTTCAGCCTCCCCCTTCCCTATCCCTCTTCCCTCTCTCTCTACCCTTTTCTTTCTCCCGGCTTCTTCCTCCCCTGCCTCTGTCCTTTCTACCCTTCCTCCCTCGCACCCCTCTCTACTCCACCCCATTTCTTCTCCTTCCCTCCAGTATTTTGGTTCCTCTCACCTGTAGGCCCAGGCGGAAGCCAAGAGGGAACATGAAGGAGCTGTGCAGCTGCTGGAGGTAGGGTGCCTGGAAGTGGCCCCCCAGTTCCACCATCTTGGGAGGAAGGCAGGGGACCTCCAGTTAGAGCTGAAATGGACTATGGCGGTGGGGAGAGGGGTTGCAGGAGGGGCCCTTAAATGCTCCAGGACCTGGGGGAGTCCGCTCCACTACTGGCCTATTTCTCAGGGTGGGCACAGCTGGGCAGGGGACTCCTAAATCTGGTGGCAGCAGTCTCCCATTGCTGCCACCCCCACAGGCTGCCTTCACCCTGAGATATCCTTTTGTTTAGGAACTGCTAGTCAGTCCAGGGAGCTGACTGGATGACATCCACTTAGGCCCCCTTCTCTGCTTCCCTCTCTGGGTTAGCAACCCACAGCTCTCAGGGTTCTAACCTGTTCTCTGCTTCCTTTCCTGCAACAGTCTACCTTGGATTCCATGCAGGTAGCGCCTCGTTCTCCACTTCCCCACACCTCTCTAGGCTGGCTGAGTTGCATCTCCTCCCTCAGGGCCCAGGCAGTCCCACTCTCTCATCCAGCAGAGGGGATGTCACTGGGAGCAGGCATGAGAATCCATAGGGGGTGGGGTTCCTACAGGACACGTGCGGCTGTCCCCTTGTCCCAGGCCTGCCGCTGTGTCTGTCAGACACTGGGCCTCCCCTCTCTAGCCACCCTGATCATGAGGAAGTTCATCATCAGTCTAACTTAGGAGCCTCACCATAGTGGCCGGAGAGAGCCCCTGCTATTGGGACTCTCCTCAGACCTGAGAAAACTTCCCGGGCATTGGCCCATTCCCATCACGAAGACATCCCTGGCTCCCCTGTGGAATTTCCTGCCCACCTCTCTCAGGGAAGGGGTTTGAGTTGCTGATTGTGGGAGGGTGATGAGCGGTGGAGCTGAGAAAACTCCTGTGGTGATGGTGGTGATGATGGGGTGGGAATGATCCCTGTTGGCCTAGAAAGCAGCCAGAGGCAGAAGTGCCATCGCCTAGGGCCTGAGGGTTGGTGAGTGTGTGGCAGGCCCCGGCCTTGGCTCTGGAGGGGGCTGGGGTGAAGATGTCCCAGGACACAGGCCAAGACTTCACCCTCAGCTCTGATGCATTAAGGACAGTGGGGTGGCCAAGGCAAGGCTGGTGCCTAGGCCTGGGGCTGGGTGGATGGATGTGACCTGAAACCCAGTGTAGGGCTGTGTAGAGATGGCACAGGCTGGCACTGCGTAGCTTTGAGGGGCCTGGTGGCTCATGGTGGGTCTTGGCCCAGGCCCGGGTTCGAGAGCTTGAGGAACAGTGCCGCAGCCAAACCGAGCAGTTCAGCCTCCTGGCACAGGAACTCCAGGCTTTCCGCCTGCACCCGGGCCCCTTGGATCTGCTCACATCTGCCCTGGACTGCGGGAGCCTTAGAGACTGCCCACCACCCCCTTGCTGCTGCTCCACTCCCCAGCCTTGCCGGGGGTCTGACCCCAAAGGTAAGGTGGACCCCAGTGGCATTGGCCTGGAATCCCCAGGCCTGGGCTTTTGTATAGAGCAGGGAGTTCAAGATCAGAGAAGGCCAGCAACTCATCCAAAGTCACACAGCAGGTTAGAGCTGTGCCTGGCTAGAACCAGGTTCTGTTGGGGAAAAATAAAGCCCAGAGGAGTGACTGTCCCAGAGTCTGGCCCAGGCATCGTGGGCCACTGCTCCCCTCCTTCCAAAAGGACCTGAATGGTCAGAGCTAGGGGTTGGGCACTAGGAGTCAGTAGCAGGCAGTGTGGCCTTGTGCAGAGTGGGGGCTTGGGGGTCAGTCGGATCTGGTGGTCCCAGCTCCACTCACTTGACAGTCACTGTGATTTGAGAATGCTGCTTAACCTCTCTGGGCCATAGTTTCGTAAGCTGTAAGACAGGAATAATTAAAGCATCTCATCGAACTGTTTTGACGATCATGTGAAATAGTATTGGTAAACCAGCTATACCTTTATTTAGTAAGTTTCTCTCTAAATATTTCCCTTTTTGTAAGGAAGCCCGGCTATGGAGGGCCTGGTCCCCATATCCAAGAAGCACCACCCTATCTCCCGGTCCCTCCTCAGGCCACAGACCCCAAGCCCACGTGCCATCTTCTCTTTAGACCTTGACCTCCCGCCGGGCTCCCCTGGGCGCTGCACCCCAAAGTCTTCCGAGCCTGCCCCTGCCACCCTCACTGGGGTCCCTCGAAGGACAGCCAAGAAGGCAGAGTCTCTCTCCAACTCCTCCCACTCCGAGTCCGTCCACAACAGCCCCAAGTCATGCCCTACACCTGAGGTAAGTGCTGGGGTGGGGCCTGAAGATCTGGCTTTGGCTTGGGGGAGGGTGCAGGGCAGGTGGCCCTGACCTTTTCTGGGGTCCCCAGGAGTTGGGTGGCAACTTGGGAGGTGGGAGGCCTGTGGATTCCTCCTGTGGGCGAGGGGCTCCGGTGGAGCGGTTCCTGCCTTCCACTGCCTGCCTGCAAGCCCCACCTGGGGCCACCCCAGCCCACCCCTGGGAGGCCCACGGAGGCTCTGGAGTGCTGGGCTGGCTGGAGGAGACACTTGGGCACGAGGATCTGCATAATGAGACTGTTCCTAAGAGCATCTGTAGTGAAAGCAGGTGGTTGCATGAGAAAGCACATGTTGCAGGATTCAAATCCCAGCTTTGCCTTAAGCAAGTCACTGAGCCTTTCTGGGCTTCTGTTTCCTTATCTGAATCTTGGAGCTAATAAAACCTGCCTTCTAAGGTTGTCGTGAGAGTTAAATGAATAAGGAACATGCTGGTCTCAGTGTGGGGCACACAGGATGTGTGCTCAACAGGGGGCAGCTGTTATTATTACTAAGTTCCTGGGCATCACTCATAGCTCTGGTCGTCAACTCATCCTTCTTTCTACCCACAAACCCCAGAAGGTGGAGGGAGCAGGTCAGGAGCAGCTCTGAGAGCCAAACATTCAGAAAGTGGTAGAATCAAGCCCTGGGCCTCTATTGCCCCCTCGTGGGATAGAAGGGTGGTGCCAGCTTTGGATGTGGTTGTGGAGAGGTTGCCCACTTGGTCCCCTTCTCCCAGGCACTGGCAGAGAAGAGAAGACAGACTGTTCCTCAGGCTACCCCAGCAACCTCAACGAGGGTCAGAGAATCGGGGTGCCCTGAGGTTGTGGTGCCCTGGGCTGTGGACCGGGCAAGTAGACAGGAAGTTCTGAGTTCCAGGGCTGAGCAGCAGACACACTGTCACTCGGCTAGAAGCCAGGACCTCTCAAGCTACTTTTGCCTTCTTGCTTCCAACGATTTACAGTCGGGGTGCTTTGCTGAGGTGTTTCTTTTTTCTTTGTTCTGTTTTTTTTTTTTTTTTTTTTTTTTAGACAGGGTCTCGCTCTATCCCCCAGGCTGCAGTGCGGTGGCGCAATCTCGGCTCACTGCAACCTCTGCCTCCTGGGCTCAAGCGATCCTCCCACCTCCACCTCCCAAGTAGCTGGGACCACAGGCGTCCACCACCACGCGCAGCTAATTTTTGTATTTTTAGTAGAGATGGGGTTTTGTTATGCTTCTCATGCTGGTCTCAAACTCCTGGCTCAAGCAATCCGCCCTCCTCAGCCTCTCAAAGTGCTGGAATTATAGGCGCAAGCCACTGCACCTGGCAACTTTGCTGAGTTTTTTTATCTGAAGGAACCAAACCAAACTTCTGTTGACACCCACTCCCCACACCAGCATGGCCTGCGCCCCTCTGAGATGAGGGAAGTGGCTTTATTTCCTGGCGGGTGCAGTAGAGGCTCAGGGAGGGGTCTGGGTTATCCCCACTGCCCAGGGCAGCTGGGCTCTGCCAGGACCTGCTGTCTAAGGTACTGATTTAGAGAGCATCAGGGGGTCCTTGCCACTGGTCCTCTGCAGCATGTATGTGCTCACTTTCCCTTCTTAAAGCAATAGGTCCTCTGGCTCAGCCTGGAAACCTGCCTGCTTGGCGTTTGGCCCCAGGCCCTGAAGAGAAACCAGCCCTTTCTGTTTGCCCGCAGGTGGACACAGCCAGTGAGGTAGAGGAACTGGAGGCAGACAGTGTCTCCTTGCTCCCAGCCACGCCAGAGGGCAGCCGGGGAGGAGCCAGGATCCAGGTCTTCCTCGCACGTTATAGGTGGGTCCCTCACTGTCACTGCCCCTGAGCCCAGCCCCAGCATTTGGGGTGTAGGAGGGGGCCGGGTGGAGCTAGAGACCTCTGGAAGTGGTGGGGGCAGTACAGGACACAACGGACCTATTCTAATAACCTAGTTGGGCCAAGGTGGGCGCAGTGAGGGCTCGGCTTTGCTGGTGGTGGCCAACCACAGCCAAGTCTCTGTAAGGGCTCAGTGCAGTGGGAGAGAGAAGACGGGACATGGAAGTGGAGTGTAGGTCACTCTCCTCCTCCTCATCTGTGCCTCCCCTAACAGCTACAACCCCTTTGAGGGTCCCAATGAGAATCCAGAAGCAGAGCTTCCGCTGACAGCTGGCGAGTACATCTACGTCTATGGCAACATGGATGAGGATGGCTTTTTTGAAGGTAGGAAGGTAGTGGGGGGTCATTCTGTCCATTCCCCTGCCTTTGAGCCCATGTTCCCAAAGACGGATATCCATCCATCCATCCATCCATCCATCCATCCATCCATCCCCTCTGCCCAGCATGCTCAGCCCACCTTAACTTTTTGGTCTCAGCTAAAAGGCATACAGAGACCTAGTGGCCATTGGGGAAAGAGAAAGAAGGGAGTCTGGCTTCAAGCGGGACAGGACAGCATAGTCCAGATGGTGGAGAGAGTGTCACAGGAGATTTTGGCTAGATTCATTTTTGTGTGGATAGTCAGGGCATGGCAGTGTTTCACACTAGTGACACCCGAGGTCAGGTATGCAGCATTTGATGCTGGACTCCAGTCAGGTATGCGAAGGAGGAATCAGGGTAAAGATCCCAGGGGAAGGTGTTCGCAAGCGGTTAGCAGCTGTCAGGGCCCAGGCAGGGTGTCTGCTTCAGGGAGGTTCTGCAGCTCCTGTGGGGAGTCAGAGGGCTGATCAGGCAACTAAAGGCAGATGCCTCACTGAGAGTGGGCACCATGGGCCTGCGGAAGACATGGCCTTGGGAGACTCTCTCAGGGTGGCTCTGGCCTGGGTACTACCAGGCTGAGTCCATCAGCAGCAGAGAGGATGGCACTGTGTAGAGAATTGGATGGGGCATGGACAGGGCAGGGCGAGAGCTGCAACTATGTGTAGAGATTCAGGAACGGGCTTACCTCTGAATCTGTAACCCTGGAAGCTTGGGAGCCTGCTCAGCTTCTTTTCCCTGGGTCCTCTGCCTGTTACTTGAGGAGCTGCTGGGACCCATGGTACCTGGCTTTATGGCCTAAACAGTTAAACTCCCTACACGGGTAGATTACAAAGATCAGAATTAATAAAAATCTTTCAGGAAAATAATACTTTATAAATGAAGAAAAAAAAAGACCACCCAAATCAAAAACCAAAACCCAAACACTTTTTTTTTGGAGGGGGGCAGCAAAGGCATAAGTATTAACTAACCACAAATGACTAGAATTTTTTTTTTTTTTTCGAGACGGACTCTCGCTCTGTCGCCCAGGCTGGAGTGCAGTGGCGCAATCTGGGCTCACTGCAAGCTCCGCCTCCCGCGTTCATGCCATTCTCCTGCCTCAGCCTCTCCGAGTAGCTGGGACTACAGGCGCCCGCCACCACGCCTGGCTAATTTTTTTGTATTTTTAGTAGAGACGGGGTTTCACCGTGGTCTCGATCTCCTGACCTCGTGATCCGCCCGCCTCGGCCTCCCAAAGTGCGGGGATTACAAGCGTGAGCCACCGCGCCTGGCCACAAATGACTAGAATTTGAACTCCGCGATCTGGGATAAATTGGGATAGACGTAAAGGCACATAGACCACCGGGGGCAGATGCCGTATTCCCTGTCCAACCTTAGCTAAAGGACTGCTTCCTCTACGTCTGGGCCACCTAGGCTGTTCTCAGCCGCATGGGCTTCTGGAGCATGTGCCTGACTCCGGCCCAGGCTCCAGCTTCAGCCCTGCAGGCTGGAGATCCTCTTAGTGTGAAGACTCCTGCCTTTGTCTCCCACCCCACAGTGCTGGTGCTTATGATCCTTTCCTAGGGCTGCGGGAACAATTACCATGGAGTGGCTTGAAACAGTAGACATTTATTCTCTCACTGGCCTCTTCTGGAGGCCAGAAGTCTGAAATCAAGGTATTGGCAGAACTGCATCCCCTTGGGGGCTCTAGGGGAGGTTCTGTTCCTTGTCTCTTTCAGCTTACGGTGGCTCCAGTTGTTCCTTGGCTTATGGCCACCTCACTCCAGTCTCTATCTGTGGTCACCACCGCCTCCTCCTCTTAGTGTTTCTCCTCTGCATGTCCCTTATAAAAACACTTGTCATTAGATTTAGGACCCACCCGGATAATCTAGGATGATCTCATCTCAAGATCCTTAACTTAATTACATCTGCAAAGACGCTTTTTCCAAATAAGGTCATGTTCACGAGTTCCGGGGATTAGAACATGGACATGTTTTTGGGCGGCCACCATTCAACCCTCTACAGTGCTTATTTTATCAGCGAATTTATTGATAGTCCCTCTTGTTTCTTCAAGTTCCTTACTTTTTTTTTTCCTAGCATAGGCAGACAGAGATAGGGTAGAGGTGAGGGGCACAGATGACTGTTGGGGGAAACGCCAGGCCCCACTGCAGCTCAGACCTGCCTACACTCACCCCTTTCCCCTAAGCCCTGGCTCGTGTTCCCCCTTCCTCTCAATAAAGCACACCAGCTACCAGCTGTCTGTTTCCTGAGAACCTTTTTCTTCTTTAAATTGACCGTGACATTACATGCTGGGTGCCCAGCTTCCTTGACATCCCTCAATCAAACAACAGCAAATGTTTTAAAATACTCTCTTGTCAAGTCTTCAGGAGAACTGACGTAGGTAACAAAACATAACCATTGGTGGCTGCCTGGATTGACTGCTGTCAGTCATGCTCCTAGACACAGGCCTGTTGGGGCTCCTGATCCTTCTAGAACTTACAAGTGACTATTTCGCTAGCACTTACTTCGTTTGTCTCTAAAGATTCCTCCTTTACTCTGCTGAGTTGGCTGTCTCTCTCTCCCTCTGTGGATGTCTGCTGTTCACAAAGGGAAGTTGGGGGGCACCCCGGCCCCTATTCCTCAGGCCCAGGTAAAACCCAATCAGCAGAATTTTTTTTTTTTTTTGATACAGCATCTTGCTCTGTCGCCCAGGCTGGAGTGCAGTGGCGCGATTACGGCTTGTAGCTTCTGCCTCCCGGGCTCAAGCAATCCTTCTTCCGCCTCAGGCTCCTGAGTAGCTGCAACTACAGGCATGCCACCACTCCCAGCTAATTTTTGCATTTTTTGTAGAGATGGGGTTTTCTCATGTTGCCCAGATTGGTCACAAACTCCTGGGCTCAAGCGATCTGCCTGCCTCATCCTCCTGAAGTGCTGGGATTACAGGCATAAGCCACCATGCCTGGCCAGTTTTCTCATCCTGACCTGCTTATTTTTTAAAACTTTAATATGAAATTATGAAATTATTGTTGCAATTTTTAACACAAAAGTTTTCAAATGTACAGAATACATTTGAATACTTATATACCCAGCACCTAGATTCAACAGTTGTTAAAACTTTGGCATATTTGCTTTATCTATATGTAGGTTAAACATGATTTTAAAAGCATTATGATATTTTACCTTGAAATACTCAACATGCTTACTTAACATGATATTCTCCTCCATCCTCGCAGCCCGGTTGTCACCTGGTGGCTTATTAGAGTTACAGAATCTCAGCCCCATCCAGACCCAACCGATTTAGAATCTGCATTTTAACAAATCTCTAGGTGATTCATATGCAAGTTAAAATTGAAGAAGCACTGTCCTATAGAACCAAAATACTATTATCAGACCTATCTCTAATCCAGATCTTTACTGCTCTTGTCTTTTAAAAGAATTGACAGTTAAATGTTGATTTGAATCAAATGCTGAAGATCACCCACTAGCAGTTGCTAAAATGCATTTATTATACCGTTTTTTCTTTATCTCCTCTCTGTCTTCCCCTGCCCTGCCCTTTCCTGGTCCTCCTCCTGCCAGGAGAGCTCATGGATGGCCGAAGGGGCCTGGTGCCTTCCAATTTTGTAGAGCGTGTATCGGATGATGACCTCCTGACCTCCCTCCCTCCAGAGCTGGCCGATTTGTCCCACAGCTCAGGTCCTGAACTCAGTTTCCTGAGTGTAGGTGGGGGTGGCAGCAGTAGTGGGGACCAAAGCAGCGGGGGACAGAGCCAGCCCAGACCTGAGGAGGAGGATGCAGGCGACGAGCTCAGTCTGACCCCATCACCGGAGGGCCTGGGCGAGCCTTCTGCCGTGCCTTACCCCCGCCGTCTGGTGGTCCTCAAGCAGCTGGCCCATAGCGTGGTGCTGGCCTGGGAGCCACCTCCTGAGCGAGTGGAGCTACACGGCTTCCATATCTGTGTGAATGGGGAGCTGCGACAGGCCCTGGGGCCTGGGGCGCCACCCAAGGCTGTGCTGGAGAACCTGGACCTGCGGGCTGGGCCCCTTCACATTTCTGTTCAGGCCCTGACCAGCCGGGGCAGCTCTGACCCACTGCGCTGTTGCTTGGCGGTGGGTGCCCGGGCCAGAGTGGTGCCCAGCCAGCTGCGGGTCCATCGATTGACAGCCACATCTGCTGAGATCACCTGGGTGCCCGGCAATAGCAACTTGGCCCATGCCATCTACCTCAATGGGGAAGAGTGCCCACCTGCCAGCCCCAGTACCTACTGGGCCACCTTCTGCCACTTACGGCCTGGCACACCCTATCAGGCCCAAGTGGAGGCTCAGCTCCCACCCCAAGGGCCCTGGGAACCAGGCTGGGAGAGGCTGGAGCAGCGGGCTGCCACCCTGCAGTTCACCACACTCCCAGCAGGTATGTGGGCTTGGGCCCTGTTGTCCAGAACACCCAGGAGGCCAGGCCATGGGTGACGGAAGAAGGGGACCCTGATCTTATTTGCGTTATCAGGGAAATAGCAAATTGGGCAGGTATCTCTGATGGGGAGCGTCCTGCATCATTGGGTCTTGTGCCTCCCTGCCCCCAGGCCCACCTGATGCCCCTCTGGATGTGCAGATCGAGCCTGGGCCCTCCCCTGGGATCTTGATCATCAGTTGGCTCCCAGTCACCATCGATGCTGCTGGCACATCCAATGGTGTCCGGGTCACAGGCTATGCCATCTACGCTGATGGGCAGAAGGTATGGCCCTGCCCACTGTACCCTAGGAGTGGGGGTGGGTCCCTTCTTGCTATGCTCAGAGGCCTAGGCTCTCTGGCCCGGCACAGAGATGCCCAGGCCCTGGCAGTTGGGCACCATGAGGCAGATGGGTTAAGAGCATGGGCTTTGGCAGCACATGACAGATTTTAGAACTGTTCCATCACTGAAGCCATATGGCCAGGAGGATGAAATGGGATAGGCCATGCAGAGGGCTTAGCACAGTACCTGGCATAATGCTAGCTGCCACTGCTGTCAGTGCATCCTCACGCTTGGCTGTCTCAGCCTCTGTTTCCTATCCTGTGCCCCCTCCACCCTGCAGATCATGGAGGTGGCCTCGCCCACGGCAGGCAGTGTACTGGTGGAGTTGTCCCAGCTGCAGCTGCTGCAGGTGTGTCGTGAGGTGGTCGTGCGCACCATGTCGCCCCACGGGGAGTCGGCGGACTCCATCCCGGCTCCTATCACTCCCGCCCTGGCTCCGGCCAGCCTGCCAGCCCGAGTCTCCTGCACCTCACCGCAACCAAGCCCAGAGGCCAGAGCGCCCCTTGCTTCAGCCTCCCCAGGGCCTGGAGACCCCAGCTCTCCTCTCCAGCACCCTGCTCCCCTCGGAACTCAAGAGCCTCCAGGAGCACCCCCTGCAAGCCCTTACAGAGAGATGCCAAAAGGGTCCCACGAGGACCCTCCAGCACCTTGCTCCCAGGTACCCTGTCCGGGGAGAGGGGAGCAGGTGCAGGCTGGCAGAGGGACCTGGGATTGGGTCCTTTCTCAGTGCTCTCTGTTCCAGGAGGAGGCTGGGGCAGCAGTGCTGGGCACCTCAGAGGAGAAGACAGCCAGCACATCCACCCTGGGTGAGAAGGACCCTGGCCCCGCAGCTCCCTCACTGGCCAAGCAGGAGGCCGAGTGGACTGCAGGAGAGGCCTGCCCGGCCTCCAGCTCCACCCAGGGAGCACCAGCCCAGCAGGCGCCGAATACCGAGACGTGCCAAGGAGGAGACCCAGGGTCTGGGCTGAGGCCCAGGGCTGAGGTAGGGGTTTGGGGACACACTGTGTCACTTCAGAGAATTGGGGCCTGTCTCCCTACCTTCTGCCAGCCCAAATCCAGTTGCCCTCTCTGCCTGTCCTCTGCTCTGGTCCTGCTCTCACACCTTTGGCTGTGCTATGTGTCTGTTTTTCTTCTAGAATTTCTCTGTCCCATGTGGCCCCCATCTCCCTTCTCCCACCCTGCCCCTGACCCATGGTGTACCTCCCCCATTTAGGACATGGCTCTTTCTCCCTCTGCCAAAGGACCCTTGTTATTGTGGCTGGGGCTGACCCTGCCTGGAACCCCCTGTTCCCCCTCACTGTCCTTATCTCTCCTGCCTTGCCTCGCTTCTTGCAGAAGGAGGACACAGCAGAGCTCGGGGTTCATCTGGTGAACTCCCTCGTGGACCACGGCCGCAACTCAGACCTGTCAGATATCCAGGAGGAAGAGGAAGAGGAAGAGGAGGAAGAGGAGGAGGAGGAGGAGGAGCTGAGTTCCAGGACTTGCTCCTTCCAGAAGCAGGTTGCTGGCAACAGCATCAGGGAGAATGGGGCCAAGGTAACGGGGTAGGGATAGGCTGCTGGGCCCCAGGCCTCAGACTCTGGGGCCTCCCCACTGTGTGTCAGCAGCTGTTCTGACCGCCACTGAGTGCCAGCAACATTCTAGGTCTGTGGCCTGGGCCCTGTCCTAAGCAGAAGATAGGAAGTGGCCCAGGATTGGCCTCTGCCCTCCTGGAAAGAAAGGGGAAGAGGAGGAGCTCATTTCTGTACCTTCTGTCCCTCCAGCCCACCAGATACAGCGCCCTGGCCAGGGGAGGCTGGTGCCACCTAAGATCCTTGTGCTGGTAGCTTCTGGGGAGGAGATGGGGAGGCCTGCTCCTCAATGCTCCTGTCCCACAGGGGCTGGTGACGGTTCCTAGAGTGTGTTCCCTAATTCTTCCTTTGGCTCTCACTGGATATGTGTGCGACTTTGGGCCAGCCACTGTCCCTCTGGTTCCTTCCTCTCGGAGGAAGCTGTGGGAGGGCTGTGGGGTTGTCCGTAACCCCTGCCGTCGTTTGAGGGCAAAGATCACAGCTCTGTCTCCTCTTCCCCACGCATCTCTCTTCCCCGCTGTGTTCTACTCCCACCTCCCCACCTCCACCAGTCCCAGCCCGACCCGTTTTGTGAGACTGACAGCGATGAGGAGATCTTGGAGCAGATCCTGGAGCTGCCCCTCCAGCAGTTCTGCAGCAAGAAGCTCTTTAGTATCCCAGAAGAGGAGGAGGAGGAAGAGGAGGACGCGGAGGAGGAGAAGCCAGGGGCAGGCTGTTCTTCCCGAGACCCTGGCCCACCTGAACCTGCATTGCTGGGGCTGGGCTGTGACAGTGGTCAGCCCCGAAGACCTGGCCAGTGGCCCTTGTCTCCTGAGTCCTCCAGGGCTGGAGACTGCCTGGAAGACATGCCTGGATTAGTTGGTGGAAGCAGCCGGAGGAGAGGAGGGGGCTCCCCTGAGAAGCCCCCAAGCCGCAGGCGGCCTCCAGATCCCCGTGAACACTGCAGCCGACTTCTCAGCAACAATGGGCCCCAGGCCTCTGGACGACCGGGCCCCATGCGGGAGAGGGGTGGCCTCCCCGTAATTGAGGGCCCCAGGACTGGACTAGAGGCTAGTGGGAGAGGGCGGCTGGGCCCCTCCCGGAGGTGCTCCCGTGGCCGGGCGCTGGAGCCTGTCCTGGCCAGCTGCCTTTCCCCCAAGTGCTTGGAAATCAGCATTGAATATGATTCGGAGGACGAGCAGGAGGCAGGCAGCGGGGGCATCAGCATCACCAGCTCCTGCTACCCTGGAGATGGGGAGGCCTGGGGCACAGCGACTGTAGGAAGGCCCAGGGGGCCTCCGAAGGCCAATTCAGGCCCCAAACCCTACCCACGCCTCCCAGCCTGGGAAAAAGGGGAGCCAGAGCGGAGAGGCCGCAGTGCGACGGGCAGAGCCAAGGAGCCACTCTCCCGGGTCCGTGCTCACTCCCCGCCCTGGGCAGCCTCTTCCTTCTGCCACTTGGTGGCCCTGCTTGCTGCCCACCAGCAGCTCCCATTCCACGCTGCCCGCCTCCATCAGCGAGGTGGGGCCAGGCCTCCGGGCTCCCTCACCTGCCTCCTCCCACCCACATTCCACTGCTTTGCTGCTTCTGCTGATCAGAACTGGGATGCACAATATTCTATCACTAGTCACCTGTTGCGGCCTTTGGGCAGGGTCGCCCTTTCCTCTGCATAGCTAGTTATGGCTTCAGGACGCTGACTGTGATGCCATGTCCAGGGTTACCTGCCCTGATGCTGACGGGAGGCCCTCCTCTCGCAGGCTCCTCAGCCAACTCCAGTCCCCTCTACTCCACTCATCTACTCGGGGGCTGGGGCTGGGGCCTCCCCTCCTGCCCTCCCTCCCACTGTGGGGGTGTCTGAGGTCTCCAGCAGGCTGGGCCGAGGCTCCAGGAGAGGAACGCTGTGCTCCTGCGCTGCTGTGCTGCTTACGCTGACGGGGCAGAGCTGGGGGAGCACCAGCCCACCAGAGGGATGGTGTGTTACTTTTGCCGTCTGTTGCCCTCTTTTTGCAGGCAACAGAGACCGGAGAGGCCAGAGGGCAGGACAGCTCTGGGCGGAGGGGCCCCCAGAAGAGAGGTGTCCGAGTCCCCAGGCCAAGCACTGCAGAGCTAGGTGAGCACCCCATGGGGCTTGAGCTAGAGCCCCTCGGCCAGAGCTCGCTGCGACACCGCCCTCCCCACTGTCTCCACAGTCCCTGCGAGGAGCCCCTCAGAAACACTGGCTTACCAGCACCTACCCGTCCGGATCTTTGTGGCTCTGTTTGACTATGACCCCGTGTCAATGTCGCCCAATCCTGATGCTGGAGAAGAAGAGCTTCCCTTCCGAGAGGGTCAGATCCTGAAGGTGACTGATTCGCCATCAGGTCTCAGAGCTCCAAACACCAACTAGGTCTTCCCTCTTCTCTCCTTTCCTCCACTGGAGGTAGCACAGAATCATGGTGGAGAACATGGCTTCTAGAGCAGATGACGTGGGTTTGGACATGACTCTGCTGCTTCTAGCTGTGTAACCTTGAGTAGATTACCTAGGCCACCTGGGCCTCAGTTTTCTTATTGGTAAAATGGGATAATATTAGTGTCTACCTCACAGGGTGGTTTGTGGATTAAATGATCCAATGTACATAAAGTGCTTAAACCACCTGACACATAGGCAGCACAATCTAACTATCTGCTGCTGACATTACTATTTTTATTATTCCTCCAAGTATTGATTAAAGGCATTTTGCTATTGCTCTGAGATTAAGGAGATCCAGTCTGGCGTGGGTGAAGGGCATGGCCATGTAGACAGTGAATGGGCATAATACAGAAAGGGCTGTCTTCTCCTATCCCTCTGATCCTGTTCTTTGCTGTGTTCCCCCTTTTCCCATTCCATGGCATACAAAAGGGAGAACATTCTTCTGCATTTCCAAGTGGGGCGTTGCTGGGGTTCGGGGCCTAGGGGCACAGGGAGCGAGCAGAACTGGCTGAGACCACTGGTTTTGCCTCCAGGTGTTTGGGGACAAGGATGCCGATGGCTTCTACCAGGGCGAAGGTGGGGGCCGGACAGGCTACATTCCCTGCAACATGGTGGCTGAGGTGGCTGTGGACAGCCCTGCTGGGAGACAGCAGCTGCTCCAGCGGGGTTATTTGTCCCCAGATATTCTCCTTGAGGGCTCAGGTATGACCTGCTGCTGTCCCTCACCCACCTCCCACCAGCCCCCTTCCAACTCCACTTGACCCTGAGCAATTGTTGTGTCTGGGGTGCTCCCACTTCCCCAGAGTCTAGCAGAGCCTTGGAGCCTTCCTTGAACCCTGTGGTGCAGTGGTCAGACTGTATGTAGGCTGGCCGCGTGGAGTGGGCGTCTGTTGCAGAGGAGAATACAGCCATGCAGCCAGGAATTTTGGGTCCTGGAGGTTGGGTGGGGCTCTTGTCAGGGATGGGAGATGAATGCCCTTACGAAACAAGCTCAGTAACCCAGCACGGCCCTGAGAGGAAACTCCAGAGTCCCAGTCCTGTCTCTCCCACTTCCCCTGCCTCGCTTTCTCTCTGCTTTTCTGGATCAGGGAATGGTCCCTTTGTGTACTCCACAGCCCGCACAACTGGGCCTCCTCCCAAGCCCCGCCGCTCCAAGAAAGGTGGGTAAGACCGCATTCTCTCTCAGGTGCTGGGAGGGTGTGTGTGCTGGTGGGTGGCGCTGCTTGGCTGTCTGTTTTCTCTCAGGTGCTGGGAGGATGTGTGTGCTGGTGGGTGGCGCTGCTTGGCTGTCTGGGGAGGCACCTCTGGGGTTTTGAGCAGGTAAAGGGAATCGGCAGACCACCCACATCCGCTGCCTCCCCCCATGGGGGGCTTTGTTCCGGTGGGGATGAGGGATGGTTTGTGGAACTCTCTGTTCCCACAGGCACCTGACTATAAAATCCATGAATCCCAGAGCGTGCCATTTACCCTTTCTGGGTGTTAGTTCACTGCCACACAAATGGGTTGGGGAGATGCGCCCTCGGCAGCCTACTTGTGTGTGGGGGAGTGTCTGGCCTGCGCTGCAGCACCTGCAGCCTGGGTGGGCGGGGTGGGAGAGGGCTCACAGGCACATTCTTTCCACAGCTGAGTCGGAAGGTCCTGCCCAGCCCCGTCCAGGTGAAGGAACATCCCTGGGCCCGGGAGGCTGGGGAAGGAGATAGGGTGGGTGGCCCCTCTGGCCTCGCCCCATTGGCTACAACTAGTGGGGAGGTGGTGACAGGGGGTCAGCAGGGGTCCGGGGCAGAAGACAGGATGGGGTGTAGGGCTCTCCAGAGAGTCCAGAGTCTTCTCCTCCTCCCCCTGCAGGCCCCCCTAAGCTGGTCCCCTCGGCTGACCTGAAAGCTCCCCGCTCCATGGTGGCTGCATTTGACTACAACCCCCAGGAGAGTTCCCCCAATATGGACGTGGAGGTGAGGACCCTCAGACAGAGCCCAGCAAAGGGGGCGGTGGCAGAGCCTTCCTGGGCCTGATGCCCTCCTCTTGTTTTCCACAGGCAGAGCTGCCCTTCCGGGCAGGGGACGTCATTACTGTGTTTGGGGGCATGGACGATGACGGTTTCTACTATGTGAGAACATTGTTGGGGAGGGTGTACCATATCCCAGCCCCCCAGACTTCGCTCAGGGGGATAGGCAAGGAACCCTCAGGAAGTCTGGAGGAATGGAACGGGTCACCTCCCTGGACAGTGGTTTTGGCCCCAGCTGTTCCCCAGGGGCATCAGGGTCGAGGGCCAGGGCTAGAGCCTCTTTCCTGATCTCAGTCTCACCGGCCTCTCCTCTCCAGGGGGAATTAAATGGACAAAGGGGCCTGGTTCCATCCAACTTCCTGGAGGGCCCTGGGCCTGAGGCAGGCGGCCTGGACAGGGAACCCAGGACACCCCAGGCTGAGAGTCAGGTCAGTGAGGAGCTGGGCACCCAGCTTGGCAGGGCAGTCTGCCCTACTGGTGGGGTGGTAGGGCCAGGGCAGTGTTGCGGCAGGGGTGCACTGTGTCCAGCACAGAGCCGCTAAGTGACCACCAGAGGGGAGCCCCACCAGGCAGCTGCCCCCCAGTATGTGCCCCTCTCTGCAGAGGGATGATAGCTGTGACCCTGACCCTCAGGCCATCTCACCGGCTGCCAACACCTGGGGGCTGACACAGGTGAGGGGGCCCTGTGGAAAAGGGCCCTCCGCCTCACACCTGTAGCCAATCAAAGTCCCTGTTTCAGGACACTCCCACCCTGGGGGGGGGTCTCCCTACCTCCCAGGTGCCTTTGGAAGCCAGTTGCCCAGCCAGGCCCAGCTTCCTGGGTTCTCATTCCTAGAGCTTGCGTCTCCTTGGGGTGAGTGGAATACAACTAAGCCTCCACCCTCAGAGGGCAGGGAGAGAGGGTGAAGAGGCCAAGCCCCAGCCAGAAAACTCAGGGCTTCCATGTGTAAACGCAAAGGCCTCGGAGAGTAGGGCCCATCCCTGTGCAGGGCCACCTGGCGGCTGGGCGGAGAAGATGCGGGTCTGTCGGTAACCCATCTCCTCTCTTTGTTCCCTGTCCTCAGAGAACGAGGAGGAGAAGAGTCCAGTGCTAGATGGAGATAGATATATGTAGAGAGAGCAACATGTAAGTGGGGGACTGCCCCCCTGTGTGACCGTCCACCCCCACTTGACCATAATCAGACAGTGCTCCTTTGTCTCAAATACTGGAGCTGACCCAGCTTTCCCACTGTCGTCCAGGGAATGGCGAAGGAGAGCTTGCCATGAGCCAGATTTGCATAAAGAGTCATCCCTCCCCCTCCCTGCTCCCCTTGCCTTGCCTTTACCCAAGGCAGTGCCAGCTGTCATAGGATTACATGTCATCTTAGTGTGTGATGTCCCATATTAGCTGATGCCTCCTATTCTATAACACATGTGGTTTATAGAACATGACGTGGCATCCGCATTAGGACTCATCAGTGGTATTATGATACTGTGTGGCTATGGTATTATAATATCGTAATTATTACTGGAGCCAGGGTGACACTGTAATGCCACCAGTAATAATAGGCTTCCCACCCTTGTCCTCTGCATTGTGACCTGTTAGGGTGATCAGATGCATGATTTACCTCCACCTCTCAGTTTTCTCTACTTGGGGGATAAAAGGGGAGGTTTGGCCAGGTGTGATGGCTCATGCCTTTAATACTAGCTACTTGGGAGGTTGAGGTGGGAGTCACTTGAGCCCAGGGGGTCGAGGCTGCAGTGAGCGGTGATCACGCCACTGCACTCGAGCCTGGGTGACAGAGCAAGACTGTCTCAAAAATAAAAAAATAAAAGGCAAGTTTGAGTAGTTCAAATCCATAAATAACCCCAAACCATTATTCTCTGGGGCTCAGAAACATCCTCCTTTTGTTTCCCTAACAACCTCTCCCTCCTGGATGTTGTGGAAGGAGCCCTAAGAGGGAGTGGGAAGGGCCTGGGGCTCGCCAGCCGGCTGTTGGCTCTGGCTGGTTGGGGGTAGATGCTTTGGCCTCTGCGGGCAGCCCTGCCACATCAGTGCAGGCCTGGGGCGGGGTGGGGCCTCGGTTGTGCACCCACTTTCCTTGCCTCTGGCCTGGGCTCTGTAGTTGGTTCTGGCTGGGAGCCTGCCAGGCTCTGGGCAGCAAGTGGGAGTTTGAGGAAGGGAAATCATGCAGGCTGGCAAGAGCTGACAGAGCTGTGCCAGGTACCAGAGGTGAAGGTGGGAACATAGGTGTGGGGGGCTTTCTGGTGGCTTCTCTGTTCTCCCAGCTCCCTGGCCTTAGATCAGTAAGGAGCGCCGTCTGGGTGGGCTTGAGGCAAAGGGAGTGGAGTTCGGAGGAGATGCAGTGAGGGAAAAGATGCTAGAGCCTCCAGAGCCTGTGGTGGGGGCTGAGTGATGCCCCCAGCTGTGAGTCCCTCTGGGTCCTTGGCCTCCCCGCAGTCCTCTTAGGGGCCCTTAAGGGAGAGTCCCAATCTTCTTCCCCGTGGAATGGGTACTGGCTCCACACCATGAAGGCCTGGGGGGCCACATCTGCTGGGTTTGGGGAGACGCTCTTTCTGTCTATGAGGGGCTGTAGAAGCTGCCTTCCTTGGCAGTGACCGCTGCTTCTAAGCAGTCCTTGTCCTTGCGCTCCATGTTTTGGGAGGGAGGTGACATGTGAGAAGTTGGGGGCACCCATCCTGAGGGGCAGGTTCCAAGAACTCTTGGGCCCTGTCAGCCCTGCACCCTGGAGGGAGAAGGGAAGGGGCCTGCCCAGGGTCACGGGTGAGCAATCCGGAACTGAGACTGCATCCCCTGGGCCTCCCAGCTCAGTGCTCCCTGGGCATCACTCTCCCATTCACCGCCTGTGCTGTGTGTGTCTGACAGTGGTGGGAGGTGAGGCCCTGGTTCTCACCCATGGTTCTGTGACATGGGAGGCTGCAGGCCCCTTAGGCTGTGGAAAAAAGGGGTCAGGGGGTCAGGAGGGAATCAGGCCCTGACCTTGCTCCTTCTGTCTCACATTTCAGGACTGGGGCTGCACCACACAAGGGCCCCCGGGGCCCCCAGGTGGGCCTTGTGCCCCCAGCCCTGGCAGCGCCCCCAGGATTGAACGTGGGGAGCCCCAGGGCAGAAGCGAGAAGGTGTGGGGTTTCTTCTCCAAGGGGAAGCAGCTCCTCAGGAGGCTGGGCTCTGGGAAGAAGGAGTGAAGCTGTGGCCCATCCCGCAGGCAGAAGAGGCCCTGAGAGGCCCCCAGATCACTGTCTCTGCTGAGCAGGGAAGGCCCAGAGCCCCTGTTCTTCTGTGTTAACACTGTGGCATTCAGAGGGAATCAAAAAGCCTTGGTGAAGGTCAGAGCTAAATGGCTCCTTAAGGATGAACTCTCTAGAGAAGCACCTTCCTCCTACAGGAGGGGAATCTGAGCCCACAGTGAGTATGTAACATGACCAAGGTCACTGAGCCAGGACTGGACCCAGGACTCTCACGTCCTGGTCCACCCACCTCGTCTACCAGTGTCTCACAGTGCTGCGCTAGTCCCTTCTGCCACCCTTCCCAGTCCCAGGACGGGCCCTGGGGGGAGAAAGGAGCCTGTGCCCCCTGATGGCTCTGGCTGTCCTGATCATGTCTTCCCTCCCCTGAAGGAAAGTTTGCACTGGATTTTCTTGGAGCCCCATCTCCCCAGCGGGCAGGCGGGCGGAGCCTGTATATATGTACATACTCAGTGCCTCAGTTCAGCTTCCTCCACCTCGCTTCCACTGCACAGGCCCGGGAAGGAGAAAGGCCAAGCCAAAGTGGGCCCCACCCTGTCCCCGTCGTGCTCCATCCTTCCCTGACGGGGCCTGCTGGCCCCTGTATGGTCCCGCACCCAAAGACCCTGGGGCCAGCGGGACCAAAAGCGGAGTTGGGTTTGCCTTATTTTGCTCATTGGATTCAAGTTCTTTTGCATAGTTTTCTTCTAAGCCCTGTTGGAGTCCAGGGGCTGGAGAAAAGGACAGATTTATGCAGCTATTTTCATACATTCCGCGTTCAGAGTGGGGTAGGGGTTCTCCACCGTTACCCGATCCACTCCATCCCCCACCCTCTGAGGGTGAGTGTCTCTTTGCATGTTTCCTTTGCTGTGGTGGGCGATAGTTTGACTGAATCCCCACCCCGACCTTGGTCTCCAGGGGTGTGGAATGGTGGGGGAATTTGTTTAAAAGACATTTTATTATAATAAAGTCTATTTTCACAAAATCTATGCTGGACTCTACGTGGGCAAAGGACTCGTTGGAGGGGTGGGGCAGCTGGGCTTTGGACTCTGGACTTCAGACCCCAGAAGTTACATCCTGGGGTGACAGGGGCAAAAACCAATCAACACCACGAGCTTTTGAATCCTTTTCCTAAGAAGGTTTGGTAGCTTCCTGAGCCTGTGGTCACAGGGCCAGGTATTTGCTACTGGGGTTGGGGTTGTGGAGGAAGATGGGACAGACAGGGGAAACACACAGAGGGAAAGCACCAGTTTCAAGATGGTGGACTGAACACACACTGCAGTCTTTCTCCTCTATATCAAATGCACAGAAATAATAGACATGAGAGAAATAGAACAAATAAACACTATACACAGTTCCATTTGAAAGCAAGAAAGGGGACTCTCAGTAGACTAGAAACAACAGGATTCTGGAAAAGACAAGAACAGATGGCAGATCATACTGAGAAACTTGAGAGTAGGGTGTATGTGGGAGAGCTCTGCACGCTGCCTCTGGACTACAGGCAGTGCAAACAGGGCAGAAGAGACCCTAGGGGCTACCGATGGTGTGGTTAGTTGGGGTTTTTCTTTGATTGATTGTTGCACATTCTCCTTCTGCCATGGGCCAAGGGCAAAGGTGAAGATGTCTGCCTTTAGATGACAGACTTAGAGAACAGTAGGGGTTGCAGCTTGGATCAGAGACCAGGTGGTACTTTAGGTGGCTGGCCACACCTGGCAGAAACAAGATGTATCACCGCCCAGGTGAGAAGCCACCAAACCGCAGCATACTGTGACCCTTCCCTCTCAACCGAAACCCTCAGAATCATGGCAGCAGTTCCCACCCAGCCGTCCAGCAGAGACTCCCAACCACAACGGCAAGAACACAGTAAAGACTCAAAAAATATTTGAGGAAAGCCAACTTCACTAAGAGAGATAACAAATGGAAATGGAAAAATATACACAAGTCAATAAAGCATTAGGAGAAAACTTTAAAAAGTCTACAGTTATTGTTGGAGAAATAAAGGAATTACATATGGGAAACAAGAACAAGTAGTTATGAAAAAGATCCTAATACAGATCTCGCAAAAAATACATATATTCTTGTTAAAAAAAAGGACTCAATATATGGGTGAAGAGCATATAATTCATAGTTGGATGCAATTAGTAAGCTTGAAATTTGAGGTAAGTAATTCCCTCAGAGTGCTGTACAAAGGGATAAAAGAGATGAGCAAAATGAAAGAAAAGTTATACCTGGAGGATGGGGTCAAATGTTTCAGTATCTATTCATAAGAATACCCCGGGGTTGGGAAGATGTGGGGAGAAGTAGAGACCATGAGTGATAGAACAAATAATGGCTATAAATTTTCTAGGACTGAAGAAAGACACAGATACTTACATTCAAAGGACTTACTGCATGTGAAGCTGATAAATAAATTACAAGTACAGAAGCAACCCAATTCAGTGTTTGAGACTTGAATAATCTTGTCACCCAAACTAGAACAGGACAAGAAAACATTATGACAGATCTATCTTGTTTATGAACACAGAATATCCTAAATATAGATTTAGGAAATTAAATATACATCATGGCTGTAGCATTTTTTAATTTTTTTTTTTTTTTTTGAGATAGGGTCTTGCTCTGTCACCTAGGCTGGAGTACAGTGGCATGATCACAGCTCACTGCAGCCTTGACTTCCTGGGCACAAATGATCTTCTCACCTCAGCCTCCTGGGTAGCTGGGAGTATAGGCACATGCCACCATGCCCAACTGATTTAAAAACAATTTTTAAGAGACAGAGTCTTGCTATGTTACCCAGGCTGGTCTTGAACTCCTGGCCTCAAGTGATTCTCTTGCCTTGGCCTTCTAAACTGTTGGGATTACAGACATGAGCCACTGTGCCTGGCCTGTAGCATTTATCTTAATAAGGCAAGAGTGTTTCACCATTTTATTATTACATTGATTAATTCTATTATTCTATGTTAATAGAATTCACTACTTTAACAGATCAAAGGAGAAAAACCACATACTCACTTCAAGATGTTGAAAAATCATTTGATAAGTGAAAGCATACTTTCATAGTTTCTAAATATATAGCGGATAAGAAAAATAAAGAAATTGGGTGGAATCTTATCTGCATGTACCCCATTTGCACTGCAGCTGTGGGACCCTGGAAGACAGCCTACTCTGGGTTTTATACCTCAGGAGCCTCAGGACTCTCTGGGATAAAGCCTTGAAGGACATCTGCCTTCTGTTGGGGGACGGGGTACTGGAAGAGAGCCCAGGCTGTTCTGGTCAGTTCCTCCCTATCTCAGGATGTTGTATTCCCAGCAAATTTTACAGTCATTCTTGATAACTACAAACAACAAAGGGGAAGAACTGGGTTGGTCTAAGGCTACCTGGAGAACTGTCCTGCAAAGAAAAATCTAGGATGAAGAAATATGATTGAGTTTTGTATACTGATTTTGTATCCTGCAACCTTGCTAAACTCACTTATTAGTTCCAGTAGCTTTTTTCTTGGTTATTCTTTGGAATTTTTTAAGCAATTTGTTATCTGGGAATGGGGACAGTTTTATTTCTTCCTTTACAATTTGTATGACATTAACTTTTTCCTTGCCTATTGCACTGGCCAGGACCTCCAGTACCATGTTGACTAGGAGTGGTGAAAACGGATATCCTTGCTTTGTTTCTGATCTTAGGGGAAGGGCATTCAGTTGTTCACCATTAGGAATGATTTTCATTGAGTTTTTCTGTTTTGCTTTTATAGATGCCGTTTGTCAGGCAGAAAAAGTTCCTTTTGTTTTTTCCTAGATTGCAGAGAGATTTTATCAAGAATGGGTGTTAAATTTTGTCAAATGTTTGTTCTGCATCTATTAAGATGATCAAATGTCTTTTTTTTTCTTAAGGCTGTTGATAAGCTGAATTAAATTGATTTTTCAAAAGTTGAAATAGATTTGTACTCCCAGGATAAACCCCACTGTTACGTTTTTTTATATTGCTGAATTCAATTTGCTACTATTTTGTTGAGGAATTTTGCATGTGTTTTCATGAGTTATCTTGTTCTGTAGTATTCTTTTATTGTAATGTCCATGTCAGGTTTTAATATCACAGTACAGTTAGCCTCATAAAATAAGGTGGAAAGTTTCTATGACATTCTACATCATGGAAGAGATTGTGTAGAACTAGCATTATATCTTTCTTTCTTTTTTTTTTTTTTTAGACGGAGTTTTGCTCTGTCGCCTAGGCTGGAGTGCAATGGCGCAGTCTTAGCTCATTGCAACCTCCACCTCCCAGGTTTAAGCGATTCTTCTGCCACAGCCTCCTGAGTAACTTGGATTATAGGCACGTGCTACCACACCCGGCTAATTTTTGTATTTTTAGTAGAGACAGGGTTTCACCATGTTGACCAGGCTGGTCTCGGAACTCCCGACCTCAGGTGATCTGTGCACCTCGGCCTCCCAAAGTGCTGGGATTATAGACGTGAACCACTGCACCCAGCCCACATTATATCTTTCTTAAATGTTTGATAAAATTTGCCAGTGAAAGCATCTAGGGTTGGAGTTTTCTTTGTGTGAGGCTTTTAAACCATGAATTTAATATCACTAATAGATACAGGACTTAAATATAACTATTTCTTCTTGAGTGACCTTTTGTAATTTGTTTCAAGGAATTTTTTATCCTAGTTGTCACATTTATATTCATAATATATGTAGGGTCTGTGGTAATGTTCCCTCTTTTATTACTGATGTTTGTAAGTTGTCTTCTTTTTTGCTTGGTCAGTTTAACTAGAGGTTTATCAATAAAATCGATCTTTCAAAGAATCATCTTCTTGGTTTCATTTTTTTCTCTATTATTTTTCTGTGTTAAATTTCATTAATTTCTGACATTTATTTTATTATTTAATTAATTTCTAGCCTTTATTATTTTATCCTTCTGCTTGCTTTGTTTACTGTAGTCTTCTTTTTCTTGTTTAACAAAGCATAAGCTTAGATCATTGATTTGAGACATTTCTTTCTTTTCTAATGTAAGCATTTAATGCTATAAATTTCCCTCTATGCATTGTTTTAGCTGCATTCCACAAATTTTGATATATTGTTTCAATTTTCATTCTGTTCTATTATTTATTTATTTATATATTTATTTTTTGAGACAGATTCTCACTCTATGGCCCAGGCTGGAGTGCAGTGATGCAATCTGTGCTCACTGCAACCTCCGCCTCCTGAGTTCAAGTGATTCTCCTGCCTCAGCCTCCCAAGTGGCTGGGATTACAAGGGTGCATCACCATACCTGGCCAATTTTTGTATTTTTAGTAGAGACGGGGTTTTACCACTTTGGCCAGGTTGGTTTTGAGCTCCTGACCTCAGGTGATCTGCCCACCTCGGCCTCCCAAAGTGCTGGGATTACAGGTGTGAGCCACTGGCCCATCCTGAGTTCTCATTTTTTAAAAAAACATTTCTTGACTTATGGGTTATTTAGAAGTGTGTTTTCTTAGTTTCCAAGTGTTTGGATGTTTTCCTGTTATCTTTCTCTTACTGTTTTCTAGTTTGATCCCATTATGCTTAAAGAACACACTTTGTACGATTTTAATTCTCTTAAATTTGTTGAGGCTTGCTTTATGGCCCAGAATGTGGCCTATTTTTATGAGTGTTCCATGTGCACTTGGAAATAATGTTTATTCTGCTATTATTAGGTAGCATTTTGTATACATATAAATTGTTTCCATTTGGTTGATGGTGTTGTTCAGTTCTATATCTTTGCTGATTTTCTCTCCATTAGTTCTTTTTTTTTTTTTTCTGGCAGCACAACTTTTATTTATTAATCACAATGTCAGGAATGTCATATGAGGTAAAATCATCGACAATAAAATAGTCACTACACTTTCTTTTTTTTTTTTGAGACAGAGTCTCACTCTGTTGCCCAGGCTGGAGTGCAGTGGTATGATCTCGGCTCATTGCAACCTCCGCCTCCGGAGTTCAAGCGATTCTCCTGCCTCAGCCTCCTGAGTAGCTGGGACTACAGGCATGCGCCACCACTCCTGGCTAATTTTTGTATTTTTAGTAGAGACAGGGTTTCAACATATTGGCCAGGCTGGTCTCGAACTCCTGACCTTGTGATCTGCCCGCCTCAGCCTCCCAAAGTGCTGGGATTACAGACTTGAGCCACCGCGCCCGGCCAATGACTACAACAATATAAATGTTAGCTCTTGGTTGAACAGTGATGCCAGAATTCTTATTGCAGTTTCTGTCTTCACTCTTTAAATAGATAAATAAAGTCAACTTCATTCTTTCTTGCTTCTGCTGTAGCAACTAGAAAAATTGTTTATTTCAGTTATTCTACTGCCCAGGTGTTCACAAGAGGTTTCTATCTACTTTCAATGCACAGTGAGTTAGACTACTTTATATCCCCCATTCATTACTTACTTACAAGCCAGAGAGGCTGGTGTGCTAGCCTTTTACCTTCATAACACTGTGAAAAGACAGCATTTAATAAACAAAGGGACACAAAACTGGTGGATAGGCAGCCAGAGATCTGCAGCCACTTTTTGCCGGTAGTATTCTGTGTTACCTCGACAAGTTTCTTACGATGCTCGAACTTCATCTTTCTAGTCTTAAAGTGAGATTGTTTAGCTAAACCATCTCTAAGGTCACTGACATTCCTAAAATATTTGATTCTAATTTTAATTTGATTCTATTGCTTATCAATAGAGCAGACAAAGAAATATTAAGTTTTTTATTTTAGTTTGTATTATAAGAATATTTTTATTGCCATAACTAAGCTTTTCTTTCTGAGTAAAAGTTCCATGTCTTGGTTAGCGAGTTATTATTTATGAGGGATAATAAACAGTAAAAAGAGGTGAATAATTTTAAATATTTAGATTTAGTTTTAGAGGACATTTGCCTTTTGATCTGTTGACACTACAAATAAGAAGGAGGAGAAGAAATTAAGCATTTGTTTCACTAGGCTGACTTTGGGATGCAATATTATAATGTAACAGTAATGTCCTTACTTGACATTAACTTTTTTTGAAGATTGGATGAAACTTTTTCAATTCTCCTCTTAGAGATCTGTTTCTGTAGAAGATGCCGTATGGAGAATTGGAACAGTATGGATGCTAACGCTCAGTTGCAGAGGTGTCATTAGAATGCATTAGACACAATCAGGTTGATACTAAGCCTGCGCTTTGCGCTTGTTGCCCCACTTCTGGGTCTGGGTGATTGGTATTGACTATCAGTCTCTTTGCTTCTTTAAGACATGCTTGACTTCAGATCCTTTCTATGCCTTTCAAAAAGGCTAATGAATTGCACTATACCACAGTATTTAAAATAAGAAGCATATTCAGGGCTTACTGTTAATATACTTCAAAATGTTGTAGCTGACAGGAATCACTGGGGACACTGGGTCTGTCTTTGCATGACCGAGATTCTGATTCTTCTTATAATTCATCCGATTGGTGTTGCTTCCTCTTTCATAGCCTGTAAAAGAAATTGGGCCAGGCATGGTGGCTCACGCCTGTAATCCCAGCACTTTGGGAGGCCAAGGTGGGAGGATTGCTTGACGCCAGGAGTTTGAGACCAGCCTGGGCAACATGGCGAGACCTCTATCTCTACAAACATAAATAAATAAATAAATCAGCTGGGCTTAGCGGTGTTCACCTACAGTTCCAGCTACTCAGGAAGCTGAGGTGGGAGGATTGTGTGAGTCCATGTTTGGAGTATCAGAGGAAAGCAAATGGAATTGCCATTGGTTCTACTAATTACTGAGAGAGGAGTGTAAAAGCCTCCAACTACAATTGTGAATTTATTTATTTTTCCTTTTAATTTTGTCAGTTTTGCTTTGTTCTTCAAAGCCCTGTTGTAAAACACTTATAAATCTAGAATTGTTAGGTCTTCTTAGAGAATTAACTCTTTCCTGCTTTATCATTAGTTATTTTCTTTACTTTGAAGTATTTTTGTTTGATACTAATATAGCCACTCTAGCTCTATTTTGATTTATGTTAGCACTGTATATCTTTTTCTATCCTTTTGCCTTTAACCTACTTATATGATTATATTTGAAGTGGGCTTCTTTTAGACAATATATAGTTGAGTCATTTAAAAAATCGTTCTGGGCTGAGCATGGTGGCTCATGCCTGTAATCCCAGCATATTGGGAAGCTGAGGCAGGTGGATTATTTGAGGTCGGGAGTTCAAACCAGCCTGGTCAATGTGGTGAAACACCGTCTCTACTGAAAATACAAAAATTAGCCAGGCGGTAGTGGTGTGTGCCTGTAATCTCAGCTACTCGGGAGGCTGAGGCAGGAGAATCGCTTGAGCCTGGGAGGTGGAGGTTGCAGTGAGCTGAGATTGCACCACTGCACTGCAGGCTGGGTGACAGAGTGAGACCCTGTCTAAAAAAAAAAAAATCATTCTGACAATCTGTGTTTTAACTGATGTGTTAAGACCATTCACTTAGATTCAGTGTGAATATTTATATTTTGGTTTACAATTATATTATTTGTTTTCTGCTTGTTCCCTCTGTTTTCTCTTTCTTGCTTTCTTCTGGGTTGTTTGAACAATTTTTGGTATTCTTTTAAATATTATTGCATTTATATATACATGTACACACATTATATGTATATATACAGATATATAACATTTTTAGTGGTTGCTTTAGGTATGATAGCATATACATTTGACTTTTCATTACTTAAATCAATATTTTAGCACTTTAAGTGGGATTTAGAGATTTTACCACCATATATTTTCCTTAATCTTTCTCCCCAGTTGCCTCGTATCTCTACATACATGAAAAATTTCACTGGGCAGCATTATAACTTTTGCTTTCAACCAGAAAATAGGTTTTAAGAAACTCAAAGGAGAGAAATAGTCTATTATATTTAACCCAGATATTTAACATTTTGTTGCTCTTTCTTTATTTCTGATGTCCCAAGTTTCTTTCTGGTGTCATTTCAGAGAAATGGTGACAGTGAATTACCTTAGTTTTTCTTCAACTGAGAATGTCTTTATTTCACCTTCATTCTTGAAGGATATTTTCATTGGATAGAGAATTATAGGTTGAAAGTTCTTTATTTCAACACTTTAAAAATATTGTTTCCCTTCCTGCTGTCTCATAATCTCTGATAAGAAAGCCACAGTCGTGCAAATTGTTGATTCTCTGTAGTAATGTATCTTTCTTTGGTTTCTTGCAAGATTTTTGTCTTTGTCCTTTGTTCTCAGCAGTTTGACTGCGTGTTGAATATGGGTTCTTTTATGTTTATTTATGTGTATTCTATTTGGGGTTTGCTGAGCTTCTTGATTCTATAGGTCTATGTCTTTGCCAAATCTGGGGAGTTTGCCAAATTTGAAGTTTTCTTCAAATATTTTTCTATGCCACATTTTTCTCCCTCTCCTACTGAGACTTGGATGATGCAAATGTTAGACCTTTTGGTATTGTCCCACAGGTTCTTTAAAGGGTTGCTTTCCTGAGCCCCTCCTTTTCTGTCATCTCCCTGATGCATTATGATTCCTTGAGATTCTTGATCCCTCAGCCAAAAAGCTTATTTACCTTGTTCTGTGATGTACTTCCTGTGACCATGCCTGCACCAGGGGCAGGGCAATGGGAAGACAGAGAGAGAGAGAAGAAAGAGTATGAAGGATTCATTCCACCTTACTGGGACGACAGCTCCTCTGAATGGAGAGGAAGTCTGCCCTCCCTCAGAGTTCTAGGGTCTCTCTGGCCCCTTCTCCTGCTGCTGCCGCTATTACCAAGGATTGCTAGGAACTGGGGTGCAAGATAATGGAGAAAAGAAAAAGAGAAAAGTGGGAGACCTCTGTACTCTCTGAACTTAGGAGATCTCTTTCCTGCACCTTAAGCCAGATCCAGAGAGTTTTCTCCTGGAGCCCCCTCTGTCCCCATAGATGCCCATATTGGGTTTTGGGCTGCATTGAGTTCAGGTTGGGGGATACCAGAGGAAAAAATACAGTAAACTCACTGCTACTCGGGTGGTATGTTCAAATATACTATTCTTCTCCAATCTGCCTGCGTTGATTTACTTTCAGAGTGTTCATATAGTTGCTCCATGCATTCTGTACAAAATTTATAGCTGCATTCATTGTGAGAGAGACAGACAGTGTGGAATGTGTTTATTCCATCTTACCTAGAACGGGAGCTTCTTATTAATATCTCGATTGCATTGAATTATAGATCAATTTGGGAAGAATTGACATTTTCACAATATAGATTCTGTTGACCTATCAAAAAGTATATCCTTCCATTTATTTAGGTCTCCTTTAATTTCTCTTAGCAATGTTTTGTTGTTTTCAGTATCAATCTTGTATATCTTTTGTCAGATTTATCCCTAAGTGTTTCATATTTTCGATGCTTAATTGAAAGTGGTATTGTTATTTTTATTTCAATTTCTGATTGTTTGTTGCTAGTATATAGAAACACAGCTAATTTTTGTATTTTGGCCCTGTATATTGCAACCTTCCTAAACTCACTTACTGATTCTACTAGATTTTACGTAGATTCCTTAGAATCATATATATATATATGTGTGTGTGTATCTCTGTGTGTGTATGTATATATGTGATCATATTGTATATAAGCAAAGACAGAATTCAAATTCTGATCCCTTTAATTTCCTTTTCTTGTCTCATTGTACAGCACAGACTCTCCAATACAATGCTGAATAGAAACGGCAGAAGCAGACATCCTTGCCTCATTCCCTGTCTTAGGGAGAATGCATTCAGTCTTTCACCATTAAGTATCACGCTAGTGATATCTTTGTTTGTAGCTATCCTTTGTCAGGCTTGAGGAAGTTCCTTTTCTTCTTAGTTTGCAAAGAATGTTTTTGTTTGTTTGTTTTTGATTTCCATTTTTTGAGACAGAGTCTTACTCTGTCACCCAGGCTGGAGTGCAGTGGTTCAATTTCGGCTCACTGCAACCTCTGCCTTCCAGATTCAAGCAATTCTCATGCCTCAACCTCCTGAGTAGCTAGGATTACAAGTGTGCGCCAGCATGCCTGGCTAATTTTTATATTTTTAGTAAAGACAGAGGTCCGGGCATGGTGGCTCATGCCTGTAATCCCAGCACTTTGGGAGGCTGAGATGGGTGGATCACCTGAGGTTGGGAGTTCGAGACCAGCCTGACCAACATGGAGAAACCCCATCTCTACTAAAAATACAGAAAAATTGGCCGGGCATGGTGGTATGTGCCTGTAATCCCAGCTACTCGGGAGGCTGAGGCAGGAGAACCACTTGAATCCGGGAGGAGGAGGTTGTGGTGAGCCGAGATCGCACCATTGCACTCCAGGAGCGGCAACAAGAACGAAACTCTCTCTCAAAAAAAAAAAAAGACGGAGGTTTGTCATATTGGCCAGGCTGGTCTCAAACTTCTGACCTCAAGTGATCCTCCTGCCTTGGCCTCCCAAAGTGCTGGGATTACAGGAGTGAGCCACCGCACCTGGCCCAATGCTACCACTTCAATCTTTGTTAGTGTCTGGCTTCATATTAGTAAGCCAATGTAAAAGTAATCCAAACCTACTGATTAAGTAAAACCAAAGTTTGCTACTTTGAGGGATTGTGGTGAGGGAGAGATTTTTAGTTCTTTCATGATAAAATTATTATATTTTCCTTGTAAAACTTGGAGAAGAGCAATGAGTATGAAGCAAAAAGGTCTTGTTCCTCAGCCCCTTCAGCTTATTCCCCGGATGTAACTACTGTAAACAGGCTTTTGTGCCTGCTCTCGGAATCTTTATGTGTATGTAAACACTTCTGTGTGCATGTGTGTGGTGCCTATGCATGTATGTATGTCTGTGTGTTTTGTATGAATTGCAACATGCTGTATATAATGTTTTGTAACTAGTTATTTTCTTTTGGCAACATTTCTTGCCATTTTGTTCTTTTTCTTCATTTTTTTTCCCAATCAGTTTTCTCAGGTTGAATCTTACCATTTTGCTACAAAGAGATCTCCCTCTGTTTTAAAGGCTGCATAAAACACATTTACCAGGATATACCACAACCTGGCAAAACTTTTCTGATGGACATTTGGCTTGCTTCCAGTCTTTTGGTTGTTGCAAATGAGGCGGAAATGAACACACTTGGGTAGGTATCTTTATGCTTTCCTAAGAATGTGTCTGAAAGATAAATTCCTACCTGGAAGTGGAATTGCTGAGTCAGAGCACTTTGGAGTTTGACTTACATTGTCAGATTGCCATCCCATGGCATATGGCCAAGCTATGCTTTTTTTTTTTTTTCACATCCTGACTGGCACTGGGTTTATCAGTCTTTTCTATTTTAACTAATCTTATTGGTGAAGATGCTGTTTAATTCTTGTTCTTTGAGTTTAATGTTTCTTATTTTTAGTGTCTTTTGTAGAACTTTGACTCATGGAAGCTTACCCCCTCCCCAAATAACCACAAGTATAAAGGGTGGAGTAACTGAAAAACCATTAAGCATTTGTAAAATAACAGAATTTAACTTGTCTTAACTTTTACAGTACTGACCTAAACATATTTGAAAACCAAATTTGAAACTAAAAATTTTTTTAAATTAACTCTTTTTTTTTTTTTAAGATGGAGTCTTGCTCTGTTGCCCAGGCTGGAGTGCAGTGGCGCAATCTCAGCTCAATGCAACCTCTGCCTCCTGGGTTCAAGCAATTCTCCTGCCTCAGCCTCCTAGGTAGCTGGGATTGCAGGTGCGCACCACCATGCCAGGCTAATTTTTGTATTTTTTTTAGTAGAGAAGGGGTTTCGCCATGTTGGCCAGGCTGGTCTCAAACTCCTGACCTTGTGATCAGCCTGCCTCAGCCTCCCAAAGTGCTGGGATTACAGGTATGAGCCACCATGCCAGCAAAAATTCACTCTTTAAAAAAACTATATCTTGGCCGGGCGCAGTGGCTTACGCCTGTAATCCCAGCACTTTGGGAGGCTGAGGCGGGTGGATCACAAGGTCAGGAGTTCGAGACCAGCCTGACCAACATGGTGAAACCCTGCCTCTACTAAAAATACAAAAATTAGCATGACATGGTGGGACATGCTTGTAATCCCAGCTACTTGGGAGGCTGAGGCAGGAGAATTGCTTGAACCCGGGAGATGGAGGTTGCAGTGAGCTGAGATCATGCCATTGTACTCCAGCCTAGGTGACAGAGGGAAACTCGGTCTCAAAACAAACAAACAAAACATTGTATCTTCATCAGATACAGACTCTAACCTTTGTAGAAAGGTCGGTTAGAAATGTAGTGCTTTTCAGATAAATGAATCTACCTTTTATAGAAAACTAAAAGAGTAGAATCCCATTACATTTCGTTTTCTTTAAGAATACTTACCTTTGCTGGGAACAGTGCACACACCTGTAGTCTCAGCTACTCAGGAGGCTGAAGCAGGAAGATCGCTTGAGTTAAGGAGTTCAAGGTTGTAATGTGCAATGGCTGTGCCTGTGAATAGCTACTGTACCTCCAGCCTGAGCAACATAGTGAGATCCTGTCTCTATAAAAAAAAAATAAGGGCCAGGCGCGGTGGCTCACACCTGTAGTCCCAGCACTTTGGGAGGCCGAGGTGGGTGGATCACGAAGTCAGGAGATCGACACCATCTTAGCTAACATGGTGAAACCCCGTTTCTACTAAAAATACAAAAAATTGCTGGGCGTGGTGGCGGGTGCCTGTAGTCCCAGCTACTCGGGAGGCTGAGGCAGGAGAATGGCGTGAACCCGGGAGGCGGAGCTTGCAGTGAGCCGAGATCATGCCACTGCACTCTAGCCTGGGCGACAGAGCGAGACTCCGTCTCAAAAAAAAAAAAAAGCTTACTTTGAATGTTTTTAAGGTTAAAAAAATACTTGTAAGATGTTGCAAGTTCTGTAGAGAAACTTAATGACCAAATTTACATTTTTCAAAAAGGAAGTGCTTAGGAACAAACCTAACAAGAAACAAACCTAACAGGAAACAAGCAAGCCCTATATGGGTAAAACAATAACATTTAAAGGAAAGATACGAAAGAAGACAAATGGAATGACAGACTGAATTACTCAAGAATGTAAACTCCATGGGAACAAGTAATTGGTTAACTGCTGTATCCCCAGGACCCAGAACAGTGCTGGCGCATGGTAGGTGCTCAGTACATATATGTTGAGTGAATGAATGAATGTACAGGGATAGGAAGACAACATCATACAGATATCAATTGTTACCAAATTTATGTATAAATTGAATGCAATATCATTAAAAATCTCAACAGGATTTTTTATGGAACTAGACAAACATTCGGAAATTCTTAAGCAAGAGTAAATATGCTAAAATGCTAAAGATTATTTTTAAAAAGAATGAGGAAGGATAATTTATCTCACCAGTAATGAAAACATATTAGAAAGTTATAGTAATTGTAAGGATTAGGTATTGACATAGGAATAGATAGACTACTAGGAAGGTAGAGTAGAACAATCAGAAATACACACACGTTTATGGTAAGTGACAAAACTAGTATCTGAATTCAATGGAGACATGACAGATTATTCAATTAAAGGCATTGGGACAACTGATTATCTGTTTGGGAAAAAAAAAAAAAAAGATGGCTCCCCACCTCATACCATTCACACACACAAAATTCCAGATGGATTTGAGATCTAAGTGTAAAAAGCAAAGTGTTAAAGTATTATAAGGATATACAGGAAAATATGTTTATAATCTTGAAGAAAGGAAGAGCCCCTTTAAAAAAAAATCGGAAAGAGCGAAATCCAAAATAAATACATAAAACAAAAAGCAAAATCCATAAAAAAATTGATAAATTTGACCACCTTGAAATTAAGACACTATAAAAAACATAAATGAAAAGCGATGTACTTAAAAGAAATTTGGAACATACATAACAACTGAAGGACTTTAGTGCTTACCCAGAATATAGAATACTTGTTACAAATCAATAAAAAGAGTGACAACACCATAGAAAAATTAACAAAACAAAACACAGGAAAGTTGCAGAAGATATAATTCAAATAAAAATATGCTCAACCTCACTATTAACCAAAGAAATAAAAGTTGAACCAATAATATGATTCCGTTCTTTGCTTATGAGATTTTTACAAAGCTTGGAGGACAGTTTAGCAATATGTATCTGTTAAGATTTTATTTATTAGACACAGGGTCTTGCTCTGTCGCCCAGGCTGGAGTGCACTGGTGTGATCATAGCTCATTGTAACCCTGAACTCCTGGGCTGAAGTGATCCTCCTGCCTCAATCTCCCAAGTCGTTGGGACTACAGGAGTGTCACTGCACCCAGCTAATTTTTTTTTTTTTTTTGTAGAGACAGAGTCTCGTTATGTTGCTCAGGTTGATCCCAAACTACTGAGCTCAAGTGATCCTCCCACCTCAGCTTCCCAAAATATTGGGATTATAGGTGTGAGCTACTGTGCCAGGACTTAAATTTTTTTTTTTTTTTTTTTTTGAGATGGAGTCTTACACTATCATCCAAGCTGGAGTGCAGTGGTGCCATCTTAGCTCACTGCAACCTCCACCTCCCGAGTTCAAGTGATTCTTGTGCCTCAGCCTCCCAAGTAAACTGGGATTACAGGTGTGCACCACCACACCTGGCCAATTTTTGTATTTTTAGTAGAGATGGGGTTTCATCATGTTGGCCAGGCTGGTATCGAACTCCTGACTTCAGGTGATCTGCCCACCTCAGCCTCCCAAAGGGCTGGGATTATAGGAGTGAGCCATAGCGCCCAATGTTTTTATTTTTATTTTTTTTTGAGACAGAGTCTCGCTCTGTCACCCAGGCTGGAGTGCAGTCATGCAATCTCAGCTCACTGCAGCCTCGACCTCCCAGATTCAAATGATTTTCCCACCTCAGCCCCACGAGTAGCTGGGACTACAGGCATGCACCACCATGCCCAGCTAATTTTTGTATTTTTTGTAGAGATGGGGTTTCACCATGTTGCCCAGGCTGGTCTTGAACTCCTGACTTCAGGTGATCTGCCCGCCTTGGCCTCCCAAAGTGCTGGGGTTACAGGCATGAGTCACTGCATCTGGCCTTAAAAATTGTCAATGAACAAAACCTGTGGTCCACTTCTTCATTTTTACCACGGAGAACACTTGTGTGTATGTACAACAAGGCCTCTCAAGGTATTGTTTTGTTTTGTTTGTTTGTTTGTTTTGAGATGGAGTTTCGCTCTTTGTTGCCCAGGCTGGAGTGCAGTGGCAGTGACATGATCTCAGCTCACTGCAACCTCCGCCTCCCGGGTTTGAGCGACTCTCCTGTCTCAGCCTTGGGATTACAGGTGCCCGCCACCATGCCTGGCTAATTTTTTTATTTTTATAGAGACGGGGTTTCACCATGTTGGCCAGGCTGGTCTCAAACTCCTGACCTCAAGTGATTTGCCTGCCTTGGCCTCCCAAAACGTTGGGATTACAGGCATGAGCCACCGTGCCTGGCTGAGGGATTGTTTTTAATAGTGAAAAAAAATGTTAAAATGTCAGCTTCCATTAATAGAAGAATGGTCACAAAATGGAGAGACAGGCCAACTAAAGAATATCATGTAAGTTAAAAAAGTGTGATCCTACCCAGGAGGCTGAGTCAGGAGGATGGCTTGAGTCCAAGAGTTCCAGGCTGCAGTGTGCCACTGCACTCCAGCCTGGGCAGCAGAGTGAGGCCCTGTCTCTAAAAAATACCAAAAACCAAAAAACTTAAAAAAAAAAGTGACATCACGCTCTAAGATCACTTAGATCACAGATCTAAACATGTGCTGAGTGAAAGAAACACATTGCAGAACAATACGTATAATGTGATATCATTTATGGAGAAAAACCAGGAAACAGAATATTTCTCACAGATCCATAAATATGAATGAATGTAAAGTATTACTAAAAGATTTGGAAGGTCAAATACAAAAATGTCAACAGTGTTTACATCTAAAGAGTGGAGGAAGGGGACTGGAACTGAGGATGATGCAATAACCTAATCTAAAAGGAGCTTTAGCCTGGTCTGTAATTTTAAATTTTATTCCAAATATATCCAGATATTACCTATAGAATTCAAAATTAATTAAAACAGTTGTAAAGAGAGATAAAACAAGATCTATGGGCTGGGTAAAACTGGTTTGTCTAAGCAGCCGCTGCCTCTGCCATCTCCCCAGCTTCCATAGCCTTCTGGGGGTGCCTCTTTCTCTCCAACGACACACAGGAAATCTGGCTGAAATCCCAACTGAATTGTTTCCTAAACAGCATTAAGAAAGAACACGCTGTTTTGCAAGCAGTAGCAGAGAGGGTCCGTTATCCCACCAGCAGTTGGGCTTCACCCTGGGGGTGGGGATATTTGGGAAATCTAAGTGGGCAGAAGAGACGGCAGTGGGGTGTGAGTGTGTTGGAGGCGGGGAGCTCTCTCAAATGACTATAGTCTTGAGATGTAGCAGTTCCAGCAGTGCCCTCCAGAGGCTACCCCCAGGAAGGGGAGCTGGCGGGTAACTCACATGGGACGAGGCTTATTTGAAATCCCTCCCACCCCCTAGAGCTGCATTCTCCTGGTTACTCTGCATGCTGAGAAGCACTTTGAGCCTCAAACACACCTGGCCCGACAAATAGGGCCTAGATGAGGGAAGGACAGAGGTGCAGACAGGAGAGGCTGACCGCCTTGGGGTAACCTCAGGTGGGTCATTATTAATTGGTTGGAAACATGTCAAGTCATAGAACATCTCTAGCCCTGGCACACACATGTACACCCCCAGACTCACCCCAGGGCCAAAGGCAGGGGCTTTGGGGAATCCACATCTTGAGAGTGCTCTCACCTCTGTGTGGGTGGAGCACTCAGGGAGTTTAAACGTCATTCTTGGAAAAGTATTTTCAAACATTCCTGGCCTGATTGCTGCCTGTGAGGAAGCAGAGCAAGCCTCTTAACAGGTGAATTGCTGACATGCTGCCTGCCAGGTCTCCATGTCCGGGCCTGCCTTTCCAGCTCAGTCTCCACACTGCAACCGGAGCGGGTGAGCTCTCTAAAGTAACTTGGACCATGCACTTCCACTTCACAGACCTCATGACTCCCTGGGGCTTCGGGACAATAATTTCTCAGTAGGTCTGTGAGAATGTTGCATCCTGGGCCTCTGCTTGGCCCACCAGCCTCACCCTGCCCACCCTCTCCCTGTGTTGGAACTGAGTGAAGCTGACGGTGTCATTTTCTGGGCCCAGAATGCTCTTCCTCTCTGTCTACTTGGTCAGCTTTGAGACATTCTTCGAGACAGTCTCCAGAATCAATTCCTCAAGAAAGCCTTCGTTGACCTCCCCAAGTTGATCCAAGTGCTGCTCTTCGCTGCTCCCTAAGGTCCCTGCATTGGTTCTGGGGGTGCCATTTGTTTGCCTTTCTGCTCCCCTCTGTGAGCTCCTTGAGGATAAGGCTCATGCTTTGCTTAGTGGAGAATGCCCAATGCCCAGCGCAGCACCTGACAAGGGCTCAGTAAATAGTTGTTGAAGGAATCATTGAATGACAAGGGCTCAGTAAATACTTGTTGAAGAAATCATTGAATGAAAGGTCAGGAACAGGTGTCCAGAGGCTACTGGGTAAAGAGCACTGGTTTGGAAGTCAGGAGACTGGGCATGGAGATTATTCTGAACTGTGCCACCCTGCCGACCTTGGTCAAGTCGTTTTCTTCCCTAGGCTCCTTTCTCAGCTCTGCAATAAGGGGCTTGCATTAAATATCTCTCCCCTCTTGAGCCTTGACAATTCCCTTAAAAGACCAAAAGGACACTCAAGCATACTCAGGGTTGACAAGGGTGACAGGGGACAGGCGCTCTCATACATGGCTGATGGGAGGATGAGGTACAATCTTCAGCAGGCCATTTGACTATCAATATTAAAAAGCCCTAAAACACGCATACCCAAATATGCAGGAATTTTACTTCTTGCCTAAGGAAATAATTGATGATGTGGTGAGAGATTTAACTCCATGGATGCTTATCCTAGTACTACTTATAATAATGAAAATCAGAAACAACTCTAAGTATCTAATGAGATAGAATTAGTTAATAAATCATATAAAATAGTTATATGAAATATTATACAGACATAAAAATGAAGTAAACCTATATTTATTGACACAGGGAGATGCCCAGACTAGAATTGTTAAGTACTGAAAGTAGACGGTAAAACAATATTTAAAGTTCTTCTTATCAATATTTAAAAAGATATATTATTATGTCTACATATAGGATATCAAATTCTTAAATGAGGTATTGGTGAGTGGTGGGATTATGGGCAATTATTTTCCTTCCTACTCTTTATTTATGTGAAGACAATGATAAACCTTGAAAGAAAAAAGTACCCACAATCTCAATTGATGATGAGTAATTTTGATTTATTTTTATTTTTGCATACTCGTGTTCTCAAACTTTTCATCAATGAAAATTATATTACTTAAAGGATTGAAAAATCATTTCCGAAAGCCTCTAAAATTCTACAGCCTGATTCACAAAGAGCCACTTGACCAACTTCACACATAGCAAGTCACTGGCAGGGCAAAATCTTGTTCCCCTTCTCAGCAGGGGACAGAATCCCTGGACACACTGGGAAGATGTTCTGGGTGTTGCTGTCCCTTGTCCCTTGGCCGAGAGGTGGTCTGGGCATAGAAGACAAGAGTGGGCCGGGCGCGGTGGCTCACGTGTGTAATCCCAACAGCCGGTGGATGAGGAGGAGGTCAGGAGTTTGAGACCAGCCTGGCTAACATGTTGAAACCCCATCTCTACTAAAAATACAAAATATTAGCTGGGTGTGGTGGTGGGCGCCTGTAATCCCAGCTACTCGGGAGGCTGAGGCAGGAGAATTGCTTGAATCCAGGAGGCGGAGGTTGCAGTGAGCCGAGATCACACCACTGCACTCCAGCTCCACCAACAGTGAGAGACTCTATCTCAAAAAAAAAAAAAAAAAAAAAAAAATAGTGGGTGGCAGGAAGGTGGCTGAAGGTAGGAGGGGGAACCTAAATGGGACATGAGAGGCATGGTTGGCACAAGCTCAGCCTGATCAGGGCCTAGAGAGGTAGACTGATTCAGTCGAAAGTCGTAGTACTTTTCCTGCTGAGATTGGTGGCCCTTTTGCTGGGCTTTCTCAAGCAACAAATATCCTCTTCTATTTCAGAACGATTCTGAATCATTAACCCAAGCCCTCCCAACTGCACTGATCTTGTCCCAGAGAGGCCCTGGGCGGTATCACCTAACTGATCACTGACCACAACCAGCTCTGCTCTCTCCTGGTTCCTGAAATCCAGGAGCAGATGGTGGTGGGGAGGAGGAGTTTGGAGACAGCCCTCTACCAGAAGCCAAGAAGAAAGGGGAGTGAGGAGGGATAGAGGAACTTATCTTGGTCCTGCGCCCACAGCCCCCAGGGTCCTCCTTCCTGTGAAGCCCAACGGTCTCCAGCCAGATTTCCTGTCCCCTTAGCCCCACCAAGAACCAGAGGCTGCCCATCGGGTGGCTGTAGGATGCAGGTTACTGTTGGAGTGGGGGATGGCCACCTGAGGCCAATTGGGTCATCTTTACTCCAGGTCTCCCTTTCATCCTCCTGTCTTCCCTGGGGGCACTCTATTCCCTGCAATTCCTTGGGCTACCAGTTCCTGACTTTTGCTCCTTTCAAAGGAACCCTGGATAACCAGTGTAACCAGAATTTCAGAGGGATTAGTTGTGTATCCCCTGAGGACAGCACTGGTATAGGCACACAATGGTGAGCTGAGAAATCTTGGGCTGGAAGTGCTAAATTCAACGGGTGGGGCCAGGCTGGGGCCAGTGGCTCATGCCTGTAATCCCAGCACTTTGGGAGGCTGAGGCGGGTGGATCACTTGAGTCAGGAGTTCAAGACCAGCCTGGCCAACATGGTGAAACCCTGTATCTACTAAAAATACAAAAGTTAGCTTCTTGCCTAAGGAAAAATACAAAAATTACTTCTTGCCTAAGGAAATAATTGATGATGTGGCTAGAGGCTAGGGCGTGGTGGCGGGCACCTGTAATCCCAGCTACTTGGGAGGTTGAGGCAGGAGAATCACTTGAACCATTGCACATCAGCCTGGGCAACAGAGCAAGATAAAATCTCAAAAAAAAAAAAAAAAAAAAGGCTGGGGACAATGCCGGCCCCTCCTTTCCTGCCCCGTCCCCCCATTTCAGGGGCCCCTCTGTGTGTACCTTCCAACCCCAGTGGAGGAGGAGAAAGAGTTCAGTCTCCAGGATCAGACCTTCCTCTGCCTCACCCCGCCCCCAGCTTAGAGGACATAAAAGCACAGATTGAGCTAAGAGGAGCTGACAGTATCAGGTGAGCTGTGGAGGTGGGGTCCTTGGAGGCTGGATGACAGCAGCTGGCAAGGGGATAAGGGTGCAGTGAGCCCCTCCCTCAAGGAGGTCTGGCTTTATCCATAGACAGGGCCCTCTGAGGTGGGGCTGAGGTACAAAGGGGGATTGAGCAGCCCAGGAGAAGAGACATGGGGGTTCCCTTCTTCCCTTCTCTCAGATGCATGGTGGACTTAGGACCTTGGTCTCACTGCAGAGATGAAGCTGCTTCTGGCCTTAGCAGGGCTCCTGGCCACTCTGGCCATGCCCCAGCCCTCTGAAGGTGCTGCTCCAGGTAACAGTTCCCAAGGTGGGAGAAGATGGTGTGTTGGGATGGCTGTGTTCCAGAGACCCCTTTTCTCAGAGCAGGGCTTCCTAGCTCTGGGGCCTGATAGGGGGTTGGGGCCCATTCCTGACTTTGTGATCCTTGCTCTGGGCAGCTGTCCTCGGGGAAGTGGACACCTCGTTGGTGCTGAGCTGCATGGAGGAGGCCAAGCAGCTGGTGGACAGGGCCTACAAGGAGCGGCGGGAAAGGTGGGGTACGAGGCACTGCCCCGCTCTGGGCAAGGATATCCCAGGCCTTTCAGAGAAGGAGCAGGCGGCAGGGAGCTTGAAGGTGGGAGAGGGGGACTACGGGGACCCATGTGGACTCCCTTTCTGTCTATCTGTCTGTCCCTGTGTCTCTGGATGGGAGAACAGCTTAAAAGCCATCCTTCCCAAAGCCTTGCCTCTGTCTGGACACCCAGGTCCATATCCTTTTTATAAAAGGAAGCCTTCCTCCCACCTGTGGGCCTGCATGCATGGTCCTGCATGTCTGCCCCTGGGCTGGGGCTCTGCTGGGTGGGTCTGCATCCCTTCTCTGGCCCTCACTCCTCCTTTCTCCAAGCAGCATCAAGCAGCGGCTTCGCAGTGGCTCAGCCAGCCCCATGGAACTCCTATCCTACTTCAAGCAGCCGGTGGCAGCCACCAGGACGGCGGTAAGGGCTGCTGACTACCTGCACGTGGCTCTAGACCTGCTGGAGAGGAAGCTGCGGTCCCTGTGGCGAGGGCCATTCAATGTCACTGGTACTGTTGCCCATCCCACGCCAGGTCCCTGCTCCACTAGTGACTCCTCCTAGGGACCCCAGCCGTCTCTCAGTGATCCCCTCAACTTCTTCTTCCAGGGAGTCTCAGGGGTCTCCAGGGCTCCTCAGCCTCAGGTTAGGGATAGGAAGTGAAGCGGCTCAGCTCCCCCATTTTTCTTTCCCCCGCCAGATGTGCTGACGCCCGCCCAGCTGAATGTGTTGTCCAAGTCAAGCGGCTGCGCCTACCAGGACGTGGGGGTGACTTGCCCGGAGCAGGACAAATACCGCACCATCACCGGGATGTGCAACAACAGGTGCGGCTGGCGGGGCGTGGCTGCAGGAACCGGGCTCAGAGAGGCGTCCCGGGCGCCACAAGCCTCCCGGTATCAGCGCCCTGTCCTCCCCTTGCAGACGCAGCCCCACGCTGGGGGCCTCCAACCGTGCCTTTGTGCGCTGGCTGCCGGCAGAGTATGAGGACGGCTTCTCGCTTCCCTACGGCTGGACGCCCGGGGTCAAGCGCAACGGCTTCCCGGTGGCTCTGGTGAGCGCCGGCGGGTGGATGGGTCGAGCCCCGGCCACGCGGTGCCCGGACCCAGGCGCCAGCTGACCTCCGTGTCCCGCAGGCTCGCGCGGTCTCCAACGCGATCGTGCGCTTCCCCACGGATCAGCTGACTCCAGACCAGGAGCGCTCGCTCATGTTCATGCAATGGGGCCAGCTGTTGGACCACGACCTCGACTTCACCCCTGAGCCAGCCGCCCGGGCCTCCTTCGTCACTGGCGTCAACTGCGAGACCAGCTGCGTGCAGCAGCCGCCCTGCTTCCCTCTCAAGGTGGCCCTGCTTCCCGCCCACTGCCTGGGTAGGGAGAGGGGAGATTGTTTCTGGAAGGGGCCATCTCCCTTCTGTGCCCAGGTTTCCTTTCCCAGCCGCTGAGGAAGGCTGGCTTTGCCTCCCTTGTGTCCAGAGGTACTGACTGCTCAGCTATGACCTGTCTCCTTCCTGCGCCTGGGCTCAGCCAGCTGGCAGCCAGGGCCGTCCATTTGCTCACTGCCTCTCGCAGGCCAGGGGAGAGAGGGTTGTTCCTCCTTGGCTGACAGGAGTCCTGTTGGTGGAATCACTGGCTCTTTGTTAGATTGGGAGAGGGTTCTGGGAGGAGACAGTGCCCCCCAGACCTCCATGCTCAGTCCTGTTCCCTCCCCACTGAGGGGGCAGCCCCAACCCCCATCACACAGAAAGAGAGAGCCTGGGGATCTGGTGGGTGCCGTGGGACAGGGCTGGGAGTGGGCAGGGTGGTAGAGGCACTGCTGTGTAGGGAAGGAGGAGGAGAGAAAGGAGAGAGCGCCTGAGAGAGGGAGAGACCGACAAGAGAATGTCAGGGCCAGAGGGAAAGCAGGCACAGAAAAGAGAAGGGGAGAGAGACAGGCGACGCTTTAGTGAGGAGGGGTCCGAGGCCTGGCAGTGCCCAGACCCAGGGGTTGCCCAGGTTCCCAGTTCAGTGTTCTGCTCATTAACCCTGCACCTCAGAGGCTGCTGCTGATGGCGCCCTAGGCAGCGATCCAGTTCGGGCCTCCAGACGCCTCTCTGCAGGTTGAGGGTACCAGAGGTCCTGAGGGCAGGGGGAGAGCCAATTCTGCCTGGGCACCTTCCCCGCCCTCGGTGAGCCAGTCTAGCCTCTCTCTGTGCCTCAGATCCCGCCCAACGACCCCCGCATCAAGAACCAAGCCGACTGCATCCCGTTCTTCCGCTCCTGCCCGGCCTGCCCCGGGAGCAACATCACCATTCGCAACCAGATCAACGCGCTCACCTCCTTCGTGGACGCCAGCATGGTGTACGGCAGCGAGGAGCCCCTGGCCAGGAACCTGCGCAACATGTCCAACCAGCTGGGGCTGCTGGCCGTCAACCAGCGCTTCCAAGACAACGGGCGGGCCCTGCTGCCCTTCGACAACCTGCACGATGACCCCTGTCTCCTCACCAACCGCTCAGCGCGCATCCCCTGCTTCCTGGCAGGTCAGCTTTGGGGTGGGGACCAGGGGGTGGCATAGGAGGTGTTTTGTGTTGGAGCCACAGTGAGTCTGTTTGTGAGCAGCTTGTCGGTTTGTACTTAGAGAGACTGTCCTCACCAGCCATTACTATCAACTTCATGATATTAATCCAGTTGCCTTGGTAACAAGTCAGATGGAGCCAGAAAAGCAGAAAAGCAAACAACCTCTCCAGCCCTAAGATGGTGACCCAGGCATGGCCAAGGAGCCTCTGTCCATCAGTCCATTGCTTTCTCTGTCCCTCTTTTCCCTTGTGGACTCTGGAAGAGAGGAGAGTCGAATCCCTCAGGGGCGGGGAACTAAAGGACAGAGAGCGCTGTGGTGCCCTCACCCTCTAGAGTGACACTATCCAATGTGGTAGCCTCTAGCTGCATGTGGCTATTTTAATTTTAGTTATTTTAAATTAAATAAACCCAGTTTCTCAGCAGTGCTAACCACATTTCAAATGCTCAGTTGCCTTACAGTCTAGTGGCTCCCCCTATTGGGTAGCACAGATGTAAAATATTTTCATCATCTCGGAAGGTTGAGTTGGACCACACTGCTCCAAAATATCCCCTCCTGCGCATCTTAATTGCCCATAATAAGAGATGATGGGATTTTAAATGTAAACAATTGGCAGTTTTGGAGACACAATTGGGGCAGTGATGGCAGCCATGACCAGACATTTTCCAGTGTTTTTTTGTTTGTTTGTTTTTTCCTAAGACGGAATCTCACTCTGTCACCCAGGCTGGAGTACAGTGGCACAGTCTCGGCTCACTGAAACCTCTGCCTCCTTGGTTTAAGCGATTCTTCTGCCTCAGCCTCCTGAGTAGCAGGGACTACAGGCGCCTGCCACCATGCTTGGCTAATTTTTTGTATTTTTAGTAGAGATGGTGATTTACCATGTTGGCCAGGCTGCTCTCAAACTCCTGACCTTGTGATCTGCCCACCTTAGCCTCCCAAAGTGCTGGGATTACAGGTGTGAGCCACCACACCCAGCCATTTTCCAGTGTTTTTAAATGTAAACCCAATAGTGGACTTCAGGCCCTTTCCTCTGGCCTCCCTCTGTCTCCTCCTGATGGTTCCTGCTGGTCTCTCCCTGGCTGGGACCCTGGGAGGAGGATCCAGGTTGGATTTTCTGCAAGAGATGCCCGACCTCTTCTGGGCTAGTTAGGCAAGGGCAGCCCTCCTTAGCCAGACTCAGCTGCCCCCAGCCTAGCTTTGATGAGCCCCATGTCCCAAGCCTGGGTCATTATGACCTCATCCCCATGGAGATGCTGCTCTCAGAGAATTTCCTTTCCACCAGCTTCTAGAGCTGGCAAGGACTGACCCTAGTGTCCTGACCCTAGCCCTCTGGCCCCTGCAGAGAAGGGTTGTGGGAGGCCTAGGGGAACCAGGGGGAATCTGCTTAGTTTTCTTGAACAGTCTCAGGTGTGGACTCCACACATCTCATGTCCTAACCCCCTGCCCTGGGGCAGGCTGCACCATTGGCATGTAGTAAAGGGCAGGGCTGACAACTCTATTCAAACGGTGGTGGCTTTCTGGAGTCCTGTGTTGAGAAGGATTCCGAGGTTGCATCCAATTTTAGCAGGAAAGAGTGCTGTGATCATTAGCTGCATCAGACATGGGCATGGATGTAGGCTGTGCTGACATGCATGCTTCTTCCCAGACACTCCTTGGAATCAAGAGAATCAATGAACCAAGCAGTGTTCATAAGTCTCATACTTTGTACCAGGCACTCTGTTAAGCCCCATGTATCCATATGTGTGGTAGGAGGGAGGGTAAAATATAAAAAGGCACAAGCCTCGGTCCTGTGCTCAAGGAGCTCCCAGTTTCAGGTACGGGAAAGTGGCATGTCATGTGTTGGAAGTGATACCTATTGAATGAGCATCCCCAACCAGCAGCGGCCCTGAGCTGAGGCAGAAGCTATTATTGTGGACTAGGGCATCAAGGCAGGCCTCCTAGAGGAGTGTAAATTGGGGATGGTTTGAAAAGATGGATGGGGAGGAGGGATGAGTAGGATGCATTTCAGGCCTTGGCTGGGGAGGGGGTTTCAGTGGAGCAAACCTTTTCTGGGATGGAGGCCTTAAGAATGACAGTGGCTTTTGCCTCCCCAAGGGGACACCCGTTCCAGTGAGATGCCCGAGCTCACCTCCATGCACACCCTCTTACTTCGGGAGCACAACCGGCTGGCTACAGAGCTCAAGAGACTGAACCCTAGGTGGGATGGGGAGAGGCTCTACCAGGAAGCCCGGAAGATCGTGGGGGCCATGGTCCAGGTAGGCAGTCTTGAGCAGCCGGCACACAGGATCCAGATGTGCCCCTGCAACATCCTAGCTGTGTGACCTTGGGCAAGTTCCTAACCCTCCTGAGCCTTGCCTTCTTCATCCATAAGGCTGTAAGGATTATAATACATATACGAAAACATCTTTCAGACAGTCAGTGCTTGACAAAGCCTCCTTCCCTTCCCTCTCCTTCTTCGCTGGTTTGCTCCCTGCAGTCTTCTTTCCTGTGGGTCTGTTACTGGTGTTGGGAGGGTTGAATGTTGGGTTTAGTGCCTGAGTAGCTGTTCAGTAAATTCTTCTTCCCTCCATCTCACTGTCGCTCTTAGCTCCTTTACCCACTCACCTCTTCTTTTTAAAATTAAAAAAATTATAGGGCTGGGCGCGGTGGCTCATGCCTGTAATCCCAGCACTTTGGGAGGCCGAGGCGGGTGGATCATAAGGTCAGGAGATCGAGACCATGCTGGCTAACACGGTGAAACCCCATCTCTACTAAAAATACAAAAATTAGTCGGGCGTGGTGGCGGGCACCTGTAGTCCCAGCTACTTGGGAGGCCGAGGCAGGAGAACGGCGTGAACCCAGGAGGCATAGATTGCAGTGAGCTGAGGTGGCGCCACTGCACTCCAGCCTGGGTGACAGAGCAAGACTCCATCTCAAAATAAACAAATAAATAAAATAAAATTTAAAAAATATTATTATTATTTTATTTTTATTTTTTGATACAGTTGCCCAGGCTGGAGTGCAGTGGTGCGATCTTGGCTCACTGCAACCTCCACCTTTCAGGCTCAAGCCATTCTCCCATCTCAGCCTTCTGAGTAGCTGGGATTTCAAGCACAGGCCACCACGCCCGGCTAATTTTTGTATTTTTTGTAGAGATGGGGTTTCGCCATGTTACCCAGTGTGGTCTCAAACTCCTGGGCTCAAGTGATCCACCCTCCTCAACCTCCCAAATCCCTGGGATTACAGGCACGAGTCACTGTGTTTGGCCCACTCACCTCTTCCTTTTGGCTCTGTCATAATCCACCCAATGTCCTTAGCCTCATTTACTCCTGGGGCAATGTTCCTGGTTCTGTCTCTCAACATCTGGTGCTTCATTGCCCCCATCCTCTCCCTCAGAGGCAGACGCAGACACACACACACTCCTAGATTCTGGAGGAGAGAGTTTTCGGTGCCAAGGGTGAGTTTTTGATTTGCACTAAGAACTCAAGTGAAATTTATTTACACTCCAAAATAACTTCTAGATTCTAGAATGTAGAGTGAGACTGTTCCATGTCTTCACTTTTCACAGGGAAAATCATGCCAGAATGGCTCTTCATTCCTTCCTACTTCTCTGCTTTCCACAAACCTCAACTGAGCCCTACTGTGGGCAGGCACTTGGTGGCACTGTGAAGTATTTCAGCAACTTCAATTTCCCTTGCTCTCAAGGACTTTATAAGATAGTTGCAGAAATGAGACATTGATAACTTGAGGACAAGGAAGTTATCACAATGACTAAAAAAGTGATTTGCTATTTAGTCCTCTAAGGCAGAGGGCAATATAATTATCCTTAATGTACGTTTGAGGAACTCAGGCTCAGAGAGGTTAATAACTGGTCCAAGGTCACCCAGCCAGCAAGCAGTAGAACTCTATTTATGCCTCTGAGTGCCACTCTGTTAGGCCCAGGTCCGGTATTGTAGGAGGCTATTCCCTGACCATAGAGGGATGGGAGGGGTCCCCCAAGCCAAGAGCAGGCAGAGACTCTGGCCCTCCTGTGCTGCCTGCCAGGTGGCATTTGCTGTGGAGGAGTGGGTGGAGAGGCCATTCCAAATGACTTGTCTTTAGATCATCACTTACCGGGACTACCTGCCCCTGGTGCTGGGGCCAGCGGCTATGAGGAAGTACCTGCCCACGTACCGTTCCTACAATGACTCAGTGGACCCGCGCATCGCCAACGTCTTCACCAATGCCTTCCGCTATGGCCACACCCTCATCCAACCCTTCATGTTCCGCCTGGACGATCAGTACCAGCCCATGGAACCCAACCCCCGTGTCCCCCTCAGCAGGGTCTTTTTTGCCTCCTGGAGGGTCGTGCTGGAAGGTAAGCAGGACCTAGGCCAGGAGCGAGTGGGCTGACAGCTAAAGGCGGGGTAGGGGTCACCTTGGCTCTAGAGAGCTAAGGTGGGGAGCAATCTGCTTTCCTCCCGTCTTGGAGATCTGGTCTGACTCTCCAGCCTCAGTTCCTCTGGCTCTGCTTCCATATCTGATAATAAACAGTGGGGTGGGGATGGCCCTCAGAGGGAAATGGCTACTTCCTATGTGTTGTGGCTCACTGTGACCCACGAAGCCATGGCCTGGGGGCATCTCAATCTTGCGAGTCTGAATGGCATAATCTCCCGAGACCTATATGCCCCTGGGGTCACGTAGTGACTGGTGAGGACCTGCTCACTGGGGCCACCACCTTGGCACCAGGCACTGCGTGTGCCCAGCCCTCTTCTCGAATACTCTTGACCCTACCTGGACTTGTCCCTGACTCCAATCTGAGCTCTGATACTGAGCCAGATACTTCCCCTGACCTGGCTCCTCTGGTCCCCAGGTGGCATTGACCCCATCCTCCGGGGCCTCATGGCCACCCCTGCCAAGCTGAATCGTCAGAACCAAATTGCAGTGGATGAGATCCGGGAGCGATTGTTTGAGCAGGTCATGAGGATTGGGCTGGACCTGCCTGCCCTGAACATGCAGCGCAGCAGGGACCACGGCCTCCCAGGTGAGGGGCTGCAGGAGTCTCCCCTGATGCTCCCCTCCCTTGAGCTGCCTCCCAGGTAGCCCATCACCCCCCTTCCCACTCTAGGGCCCCTGCCCTCTCCAAAGCATATTAGAGGCACTTTGCTCTCAGGAAGTAGTCTGAGGCCAGGCCCCTGCCTTTCCCCAGACCCACCTGATAAATTTCCAGCTCCTCTCAACCTCCTTTGCATGCTGTAATTCTCATATCAGGGGCATCATCATCATAATGATAACCCACAGTCTGAAAATCTGTCTCTGTCATCATTCCATTTTGCTTCATTGTACGTTAACTCTGGGGGAAGAGATTATTGTTGCCTTCATTTTACTGATGAGGAAACTGAGGCTTGATGAGATTCAGAACCTGGCCAGGTTCTCTAGCCAAGTCAGTGGGAAAGCTGAAATTTGAAGCCTAACCCCAAAGCCTGTGCCTATGTTATGGGGTAGCCCATGTGGCTGAGGCTCCTAGATACATTTCACCTCTCATGGGCCAGAGAAGACACATTGGGCTGCTCTGGATGGGGACAAGGAGATGTCCCTATTCTTGGACCCAGCAGGAACTGTGGCAGTTTAGGGTTTGCCTTATGGTAGGAGGGTAAGAGAAAGACAGAGAGGGTCCCAGAGAGGCCCAGTTGTGCCCCTTGGTCTAAGCCAAAGGTTCAGGGTTCCCTGAAGTGAGGTCCTTCCTTCCCTCTGTGACCTTGGTTGTGTTGGGAAGGTGGGTTTTCTGAGCTGCTGGCAGGTATGTGAATCTTCCCTGCTGTCTCCAGTGACCTCCCCACCTGGAAGCAGAGGGACCTGCCCATAGCCACCTGTCCCCTCCCCCATGCAGGATACAATGCCTGGAGGCGCTTCTGTGGGCTCCCGCAGCCCGACACGGTGGGCGAGCTGGGCACGGTGCTGAGGAACCTGCAATTGGCGAGGAAACTGATGGAGCAGTATGGCACGCCCAACAACATCGATATATGGATGGGCGGCGTGTCCGAGCCTCTGGAGCGTAACGGCCGCGTGGGCCCTCTCCTCGCCTGCATCATTGGTACCCAGTTCAGGAAGCTCCGGGATGGTGATCGGTGAGGAGGGGCAGGCGCCACGGGCCGCTGGGTGGCTGTGGGCCCATCCCTGACTCTCTTGGAGCCCAAATTTCCTCCCATCAGTTGAACAACTGGAGGGAGTCAGTGATTTTCCAGTGTGTTCCAGGAATCCTCCAGATGCCCTGGAGTGCCCCTAATGTGCCCTGAACCTGTTGGGGGTGCAGCAAGGAGAGACCTGGACCCCTGGTTGTAAAGGGAGGAAGATAGAAAAATGCCACCATTAGCTATTTCTTCCCATGGGTTTCACTGTGCAACCACGTGGGTGTCAGTCACCAGTGGGCAGTCCCCTCTCGGCTTTCCCACAGCTCCCCTTAGTGTCATTTCCTCATGGTCCTGACGTCTTCATGTCTAGTTCTTGCTTAGCCTGTATTGCACCTTTGGGAAAATTAGAAAAAGGTGCCCCTCTCTGGGTGGACGAATTATAAACCACCCTCAAGATTCTCTTCCACTCCTGTGGATGCAGCTCCTGGCCAGGGCACAGGACTTCAGGAGTGTGTGTGGGCCCGGGTCCCCCTCCAGCATGGTGCCCTGGAGGCCGCCGGGCTAGGGGTAAGGGAAAGGCCACTGGGCAGCTGTGCTTTACTCTGCATGATGAGTGGAGCATCACTTGTGTGAAAACCCCTGGGCTGCCCAAGAGCCTGGGGCCCTCCTGTGCTGCCAGGTGGCATTTGTTGTGGCTTCGTTATATCCAGGGAGCAGCACAAGCCCATCGATGCCCTGCCGGCCCAGAATATCCTCGGGCACAGTGTCCATGGGTGTTCCCTATGCAGGTTTTGGTGGGAGAACGAGGGTGTGTTCAGCACGCAGCAGCGACAGGCCCTGGCCCAGATCTCATTGCCCCGGATCATCTGCGACAACACAGGCATCACCATCGTGTCTAAGAACAACATCTTCATGTCCAACTCATATCCCCGGGACTTTGTCAACTGCCGTACACTTCCTGCATTGAACCTGGCTTCCTGGAGGGAAGCCTCCTAGAGGCTAGGTAAGGGGGTGCAGCAGTGAGGGGTATATCTGGGCTGGCCAGTTGGAACCACGGAGATCTCCTTGCCCTAGGTGAGCCCAGCCCTGTTCTGGGTGCAGCTGAGAAAATGAGTGACTAGACGTTCATTTGTGTGCTCATGTATGTGCGAAGTATATAAATTGGCATTTCATGTGTGTGTGTTGTCTGAACATGGGGAGTGTTTCATAGGTTGTGTGTATGTGCCATTTATGTGAGTGTGTGTTTGTGCTGATGACAATACTGAGTATGTGGAAGGCAGCAGAGCAGACTGGTGAGGAGCACAGCTCAGGAACTAGACTGCCTGAGTTCCAACCCTGGCTCTGTGGCTTGCTAGCTATGTGACCTTGAGCAAATTACCCTCCTTAAACAAGAGTTTTCTTCCTTGTAAATTACATCTGTCACGGTTTCTTGGAGGGCCCACTTGTATCCTCTGGTTCTTCATTTATTGAGCACCTACGACATGCAAGGCACTGTACTAGGCATGAGAAGCATACAGAGGCAAGAAAGAGATACCAAGATGCCATCTGTGTCCTGGTTAGCAGAGCTGGACCAGTGGTGCCTTGGAGAGATGAGCCAGCCGCAGCTGGGCTGTGTGGTTGACTTATGGGCCCAGCCAGCCAGGCTCAGGCCATGGCTCCCCTTTTTCTCCCTCACCCTGATTTCTTGCTTATTCACTGAAGTCCTCCTGAAGAGGAACTGGGCCTGTTGCCCTTTCTGTACCATTTATTTGCTCCCAATGTTTATGATAATAAAGGCACCGCCGACGGGGACCTCCACTCGGTCTGTGTCTGAGGAGGAACTGGCACTTTTGCAGAGGCTTACTCTGGGCTCTGAACTTGAACCAGTGTGGTCTGTGCTCAGGGCCCTGTGTTTCTGAACTGAGGGTGAGGGTGTTGGGGAGTTTTCCTTTGAGATCCATACGTGGAGGGCAGTCATCTCTTGGAAGCCTGGGGGCCAGGGCATGCAGTGTAGACCCTCTTCCCTCACCTTCTGCCCCTGCCACCCTGCAGGGAACTGTGGTCACCAAGCCCTCATGTTTGTTTATTGCTCTAGCAAACGTTTGCTGTGTGTTCACTCTATGTCAGGCCTGTGCCAGGGGCTAGGAAGTGGAGGGGACAAAATGCTGTGTGGTAGGAGAGAAAGTACAGAGACCTGGTGAGGAGGCAGGCCCTTCCCCGACGAGAGGGGCCTCTGCATCCTGCATCCCAGCAGCCTGGCACAGGGGTTCAGAAGCCCTCAAGAAGTGGACTCCTTCTCATTCATGTTGCACATGGCTCCTGGAGCAGTGACAGCAGATGTCTGGGCCCAGAGGACAGGGCCAGCACTGAGGGAGGGAATGGAGTGTATATCCCTAGTTGTCTTGCCTGGAGCTCGAACCCTGAGTCTGACCGGCAGATTCCCTCCCTCTCCCCTTCTTTTTCAAATATGGGGAGGCGGCCAGAAGTGGTGTAGGATGGTGGGGTCTACCATACTCATGGGGCCCCTGGTAATGTTAGGACCTCACCATGGTAAGCAGCAGCATAAATACTGCTTGTCCTCATTTCCATGATGAGGAGATGGCTGCTCAGAGGAGTGAAGCGACTCGTCCGAGGCCTTAAAGAAGTGGGTGGCAGTGCCAGGCTGCTGCCGCGGTCATCTGGCTCCTGGGCTCTTCCCACAGGATGACTGGGTGTCTCCCACTCCCACCCCACCAGTTGGGGGATCTGGAGGCCCTGGCTGGGCTAATCTTTCCCAGGGGGTCATTTAAAAGAAGAACATATGAATATGTACTGGGCAGAAGCTCAAGGAATGTTCTGGAAGTGCCCCTTCAGAGGCATCACAGGATCTAAGGACCACTCTAGAAGAGGGTATTTCTCAGAAGGGCCACTGGAAGGGATATTAGCTTCAGCTGTGGGGGACCCAGGCTTGGTTTTCCTTCCTGTTTTATCCCTTGGCACTGCCACCTACCATCCCCCCCAATGCCCTCTCTCTTGCTACTCCACGGCCAGTGCTTCTTTTCCCCAGGAGCCCGCTGCCCCTCCCCTTTCTTTGAGAACTCTTGGAAATCCCACCAAACCATCCCCTCTCACCTCAAGACCCATGCACGCGCCATCTCAGTGGTAAGACATGTATGGCCTGTAAACGTCTAGTTACTTATTTGGCAGTGATTCCAAGGTCTGCTTTTGGAGGGAACAGTGTCACAGCTAGCATCTTTAGTCAGTCATCAGATGTTTTTGAGCACTTCTAATGTGCTGTGCACCATGCTAGGTGCCACAGGGGACCCTCGGAGGCAGGCTGAAGTCCTGGTCCAGGGAGCTTACAATCTAGGAGAGGACAGGAGAAAGATAAAGTTAAGGGCCAAGACTTGTGGAGGGAAGAGGACAGGTAACATCCAGCAAGCTGGAGCAGAAGGGCATCTCAGAGGGACTAAGTCTTGACAGAAAGGAGAAGCCACAGGAGCCGAGTGTAAGAGCTGGGAGGGCCGAGGCAGCCACCCTGGGGCCCGAGCAAGCTGTTCACCCAGGGGTGTAGAGAGGCCCAGCTGCAAAGAAGTGTTGGGACTGCGGTATGGAGATCTAAGGGACCAGGTCATTGAACTTGCTTGAAATGGCCCTGTGGACCAAAGGGAACTTTCCTGTGCAGCGCGGGCCCCTAATTCTTCACTGAGGCCCAGGGTGACAGGTCCAGCTTGTCGATGGCTGAGCAATCCACGAAGTCATAGGGGTAGCTCTTGGCCCGGAATGGGTCCCGTGGGACCTTGGTGATGCGGGTGTTGTCACAGACAAGGCGTGAGAAGGACATTTTCCGTAGAGAGTCCTTCTGCTCCTTCGTGAAGACCCCAGGGTTTTCCCACCAGAACCTGCAGAGACAGAAGTAGAGTCACTCCACAGTCTGGCCGCTGGCCCCTCCCCACTTTGTTACAGGGGAAGGAAAGGGTCACAGGGACCATGAAAAGCCCTATTCACACTGAGATCCAGAGTCAGCGCTCATGCAGGACGTTGGGACACCCCTCTTGGAGAAGGGCCCTGCCCTTCCCTCCCTGGCTGAGGACGCACTTGCCTGTCTCCATCACGGATCTGCTGGAACTGCTTGCCCAAGAGGCAGGCCAGGAGAGGCCCCACCCGACCCCTTTCCACCAGCGGCTCAGCAATGGCCCCTATCCAAATGTCAATGTTGTCAGGGGTCCCGTAGAGACCCAGTAACTTCTTGGCCAGCATCTTGTTCTTCAGCACTGTGTTCAACTCCTCTAGTGTCTGCGGCTGTGAGAGGTCACAGAAGGCTCTCCAGGAATTGTACCCTAGGGTGGAGAGACTGAAGCTGTCTCATCCCAGGGACTTCCTGTTCACAGCCCCCTTTGGGGCCATGTCCACTCCAGCTCTATCAGCCCTAGAAAGTCTGGGCTTACAGCCTTTGGGATGGGGAAGGAGGGAATCCATTGTTTTTTATCTGCACTTCAATCTTAAGGGGGCTAGTTGGTTAAGTCCTATGTAACCACTAAGCAATCATGAAAGTTATGTGGTACGTACTATGAGTCCAGGCACTATTCTGAGCACTGTGCAAATAGGTAACTGACGAATAGAAATGTTAAGTAATTTGCCCAAAGTCTTATAACTAGTAAATGGCATAGGTGGGATTTTAACTCAGGCAGTCTGGTTCTTAATTAAATTGCCTTTCATGGGGACAAAAGAAAGATCCAACAGTCATTGGTTTCTCTCTATTGTTTTCTTAATGTTTTCAGGGCTTTTAAACTGTTTTTAAAGTTAGTTGGTGACCTCTTTTTCATTTAAGGAATGCCAAGATAGTACCAGATATATGCTCTTTTCTCTGTGTTAGGGGAAATGGGACATTCTGTTTCATAGATGAACAAAGTGGGTTTTAAAAATGGCCTGGGGCTGGACGTGGTGGCTTGCACCTGTAATGCCAGTGCTTTGGGAGGCCAAGGTGGGAGATTGCTTGAGGCCAGGAGTTCGAGACCAGCCTGGGCAACATAGCAAGACTATGTCTATATTTAAAAAAAAAAAAAAGCTGGGCATGTGGCACACCTGTAGTCCCACCTACTTGGTAGGCTTAAGCAGGAGGATTACTTGAAGCTAGGAGTTTGAGGCTGCTGTGAGCTGTGATCGCACCACTGTACTCTAGCCTAGGCAACAGAGTAAGACCCTGTTTCAAAAAAAAACTGGCCTGTCTTTTGTTTCAGAACTGATCAGATGATCAGATCCTCAGGGTTATAGAAGAGAGTCTGCAGGAGCCCTAGAAAGTTAGCTAAAATTTCCCCAGTGCAGGCCAGACTTCAGACCCACTCACCAGGTTGCCCATGGTCCCGGCAACGCTGTATGTTGATGGCAGCCAGGTCAAAGCCATGGATCCTGTGAGTTGGCTGGAAAAGCTTGTTGCGCAGCTCTCCAGTCATCATTTTATTCTGTTTCATCAGCTTGGATTGCTTGGCCAGCAGGCCCCGCACCAGAGGATCAATTCCACCTGCCAGGGGAGACCCAGAAGCCATGCTTAGGATGGGGGAAGAGTGGGAACATCATCCATGGCTGCCTCTGCCTCCACCAGCCATTTTCTCTCGGTTGAATGTGGGTCAGCTGGACATCCCAGGCTGAAGGAGGGAGAGAAGAGCACAGTGCAGCCTGAAGGGTGTGCTCAGGGAGACAGGGGCATCCAGATTGTCTGCTCTGGGGGTGGGCAAAAAAGGGCAGTCATGGGATGATGGCATGAATATAAACATTGAGATATTTTTTGGCCATGCATAGTGGCTCATGCCTGTAATCCTAACACTTTGGGAAGCCAAGGTGGGAAGACTGCTTCAGCCCAGAAGTTTGGGACCAGCCTGGACAACATGGCAAAACCCCGCCTCTGAAAAAAAGGCAAAAAAATTAGCCGGGTATGGGGGTGTGTGCTTTGTAGTCCCAGCTACAAGGGAGGCTGAGGTAGGAGGATTACGTGAGCCCAGGAGGTCAAGGCCGCAGTGAGCCGAGATTCACCACTGCACTCCAGCCTGGGTGACAGAGTGAGACCCTGTCTCAAAAAAAAAGGTATTTTTAAAGCTCTAGTTCACAGAGTCAGCTTTTTCTTCCATATGTTCTGCTGAGGAATGTTGCATAATTGGAAGAGGTTGCATAAATCTCAAGGAAATGTCCTTGACTTGCTAGGCTTTAAGTAAAGCTAATTTCACCACAACATAGCCTAGGGATAAAGGAACGTTGGGTCCAACATCTGGCACCTCTACGAAGCGAAAAACTCTAGAGGAGATCAGAAAAGAGCAATTTATTTATCAAACCCTGTAGGAGTCAGAGAAGCCTAGGGCAGGGAAAGGAGGTAGGGAAATCCCAGTCATCTTAGAAGCCAAGAGGAAAGAAAGAGTAACTAATACTTACTGATCACCTCCTGTGTGTCAGGAACCCTACAATGTGGGGTGCTCCACATGTATATCTCATTTAATGTTTTGGATAGCCTCGTGTGATGGGTACTATTATCGTCCCCATTGTATAAATGAGGAAACTGAGGCTCAGTGAGGTGAATTCACTTGCCCAAGGTCATGTAAAAGTGCTTGGAATCTGACTTCCAACCCAGGTTTCCCTACGACAGGCTGCAGAGTGGAAGACCCAGGTGACAGCACTTCCCTGAAAGGACATACCATCTTTGACCATTCTCCAAGTGTTGAAGAAGAGGGTGTGGAGGGGGAGTTCTGGTTCTGGCCCCCATGGCTGATAATTCTCATCCAGGCGGAACATACTAGAGGGGACCTCCAAGTGGCCAAAGCGGAAGGCGAAGGTGAAGACATTGGAAATTCTGGGATCCACAGATTCATTGTAGCCTTGATATGGGGGTATCCACTTCTGCATGTGGTCACCTAGCAAAGTGGGTAGGTAGTCCCTAAAGGTGATAATCTGGAGGGAGAATAAAATCGAGAGGAAAGGATGTAAGAAGGTTTAAACCTCTGCAGAGGGAGGCTGTGAAAGAGCTGCAGCCAAGAGTGATGAGCTGTTGAAAACCAAGGATGACAAATGGATAGCATGTGTGCCCAGTTCCCATTCCTATGACCATAGCAGACATTGCTAATAAATCATGCCGTTTTTTCTGCTGATCTCTTACGATTTGTCTCCACATAGGCTCTACTAATCAGTCATTTGAATTTGGCATATGAAACGTACTATCTTTGTCATCTTTGTGCTAAGTTTATGACCTTGATGCTAAAGTGACAGTCTTTGTGTGTCACTTTAATGTAACAATGTCAGGGCAAGAGGAATGATAAACCACAGGAATGATTCAGGGGCAACTGAGGAAAGTTCATCCAATCTCTAGTCCTGAAAGAAATACAGAAGAATGGAAATACTGGTTTCTGGTTTTCTTTTACATAAAAACACAATGAACTAACACAAATAAAAAATTTTAAGAAAAGAAAAATGCCTCCACATAACCTAATAATTATATTAATTTTTATTCTTGTAGTCTTTGTCTATATGTTACTGACTTTTACATAGTTATAATCCTACAGAATGCATCCTGTGCATTCTGCTTTTTCGCTTCACATTTTCCACATTTCTATCTAGCTTTCACAGTGAAGCCCTGTGTCTCTTTGCTCTTAACCCAGTGCCATAAGGAGCTCAGGTGCAGTGGTTCCTGTTCCCCTAGAAGGTTGCTCAGCAACAGCAGGCATCCAGGGAAATACTTTCCTGCCTTGCAGACAGCACCAGCAGGGATTGAGTGGGAAGCCCCCAAACACCAGAAGAGTGAAGTAGACCAGAATAGCATTGCAAGGCTCAGGAAACTAAGCTTTGGCGGACCTAAAGCCCACAAAAGTAGTCCAGAACCTACATGCTAAACCTAAACAAGGTAACTATGTGCTAAAATAGAAGTGCTTTTTTTTTTTCTTTTTTTGACAGGGTCTCACTTTGTCACCCAGGCTGGAATGCAGTGGTGCCATCCTGGCTCACTGTCACCCTGACCTCCCTGGTTTAAGTGTTCCTCTTGCCTCAGCACCCCCAAGTAGCTGACACCACAGGTGCATGCCACCAAGTCCGGCTAGTTTTTGTATTTTTAGTAGAGACGGGGTTTCACCATGTTAGCCAAGCTGGTCTTGAACTCCCGACTTCAGGTGATCCACCTGCCTTGGCCTCCCAAAGTGCTAGAATTACAGGCGTGAGCCACTGCACCTGGTCTAAAATAAAAAATTTAAATAGGATCAAGGGTCTCCTAATATAGCAACCAAAATGTCTAAGATACAACTGAAAATCACTCATAATACCAAGAGCCAGAAATGCCACATTTTGAGTAAAAAGACAATCAACTGATGCCAAGGATGACATGAATCAGATGCTATAATTATCTGATAAAAATTTTAAAAGCAGCCATTATAAAAATGCTTCAATAATCAATTAGATTCTCCTGAAACAAATACAATATCATAGCAAAGAAGTAGAAATTATAAAAAAGAAACAAATCAAAATTACAGAACTGAAAATACACTAACTGAAATTTTAAAAAAGCTTGAATAGACTCAATAACAGAGTGGGAATGACAGAGGATAGAACTGGAGACAGATCAATAGAATTTACTCAATCTGAACAACAGAAAGAAAATAGACTTTAAAAATGGCTCAAACAACCCAGAGCCTCCGGGTTCTGTGAGACCATAACAAAAGATCTGGCATTCATATCAATGGAGTCCCAGAAACAGAAGAGAAAGGGGGTGAAACTGAAAAAGCATTTGAATAAATAATGCCCAAAAATTTCTCAAAATTGGTGAGAGGCACACATTTACAGATTCAAGAAGATGAATGAATCCCAAACAGGATAAACAGCGAAATTCACTCCAAGGCATATCATAATTAAATTTCTGAAAACTAAACATAAAGTATTAAAATAGTCAAAGAGAAATGACGCATTACCTATAAAGAAACACCAATTCAAGTAATGGTAAAGGGCTGGGTGTGGTGGCTCACGCCTGCAATCCCAGCACTTTGGGAGGCTGAGGCGGGCGGATCACCTGAGGTCAGGAGTTTGAGACTAACCTGGCCAACATGGCGAAATCCTGTCTGTACTAGAAATACAAAAGGAATTATCCAGGTGTGGTGGTGCGCATCTGTAATGCCAGCTACTCAGGAGGCTGAGGCAAGAGAATCGCTTGAGCCCAGGGGCAGAGGTTGCCGTGAGTCGAGATGTCGCCACTGCACTCCAGCCTGAGCAACAGAGCAAGACTCCGTCTCAAACAAACAAACAAACAAACAAAATATCAGTGAAGCTCTCATCTGAAACCACAGAAGCCAGGGGAAGTGTCGCCACATTTTTCATGTACTGAAAGACAAGAACTGTCAACCCTGAATCCAATAGCTGGTGAAATGATTCTTCAGGAATAAAGGGGAAATAAAGACGTTCTCACACAAAGGAAGATTCAGAATTTGCTGCACACAGACCTATCCTTAAACAATGGCTAAAGGAAACTCTGTAAACACGAAGAATGGTAACAGAAGAAGGACAGGACCTTCAGAAAGGAAAGAACAATGTAATGGGTAAAAATAGAAGTAAACATCAATTCTTTTCCACCTCATGAATTTTTTCATTATATTTTATGGTTGATGCACCATCTGATGTGCTGTAAAATGTATATAGAAGAAATGCTTCAGACAATTATATTTCAAAAGTGGGGAAGGTGAAGGGACCAAATGGAAGTAAGTTTTCTACATGTCACTTGAAATGATAAAGCACTGACACCAATAGGTTGTGATATGTCGTAAATCCATATCTCTATCTCTATCTCTATCTTTATTTCTATATCTATCTACCTATCTATCCTGAGAACAACCACTAAGAAAATTATACAAAGCAATATGTGATCAAATGGACCTCTAAAAAATGTTCAATTAACCCACAGGAAGGCAAGAAAAACAATATTAGAGGAAGAAGAAACAGAAGGAACAAACAGAAAACAAATAATAAAATGAGAGATATGGGAGATTTAATCTCTAACATGTTAATAATTACTTTAAAGATAATTTAAAAGTAATAATTACTAAAGGTCAGAGATTGGCAGAGTATATTTCTTTTCCTTTTTTTTTTTAAGTGACCCAACCATATGCTGTCTAAAAGAAGACTCGCTTCAAACATAATGACATAGGTAGGTTGAAATTGATGGAATAAGAAAGATCATGCAGACATAAATTTTTAAAAGCAGGGGTGACTATATTAATATCAGATAAAGTTGACTTCAGAGGACAAAAGTAGACATTACATAATGATAAAAGGATCTATCCATCAAGAAGATGAAGCAATCCTAAATGATATGGATCAAACAACAGAACTTTAAAGCTTTAAAATACATGAAGCAAAACCTGACAGGACTGGAAGAAGAAATAGGCAAATTCTCATTTATAGCTAGGGATTTCAACACCTGACTCTCAGTAAGTGGGAGAATTACTAGACAGAAAATTAGCTGGAGTACAGAACTGAATAGCACCATCAGCCAACAGATCCAATTGACATTTACAGAACATTGCATTCAACAAAGCAGAAAACACATTCTTTTTAAGAACTCATAGATTATTCAACAAGATAGTCCCACAGCAGGGTTATAAAACAAATCTTAACAAATTTAAAATAATTGAAATCATACAGAGTATAGTTGCTGATCATGATGGAATCAAACTAGAAATCAATAACAGGAAGGCAACAGGCAAATCTACAAACACTTGGAAATTAAATAACACACTTCTAAATTATACATAGGTTAAAGATGAAGTCTGAAAGGAAACTTAAAAAATACCTACTGAATGAAAATGAAAACACAACATATCAAAATTTGTGGAAGGTAGTCAACTCAGTGCTAAGAGGGAAATTTATAGCACTAAATACATTAGAAAATAGAAAAGATTGCAAATCAGTCATCTAAGTTTCTACTTCAAGAAACTTGAAAAATAAGAGCAAAATAAATCCAAAGCAAGCAGGATAAAGGATAAAAATCATATGAGACTATCAATTGATGCAGAAAAACCATTTGACAAAGTTCCACATCTATTCATGATAAAAACTCTCACTACACTAGGAATGAAGCAGAACTTCCTCAACCTCATAAAGGGCAACTATAAAACATTTATAACTAATATTATACTTAATGGTGAAAGATTGAATACTTTCTCAATTGGGAAGACAAGGATGCCTGCTTTCTTACCATGCGCATTTAATATAGTATTGGAAGTTTGAGCCACTAGGAAGTTCTAGGAATTGCTACGTAATAAGGCAAGAAAAAGAAAGAAAAATCATATAGATTAGAAAAAAAGAAACACAACTGTCTTTATTGGCATATTACATGATTACCTGTGTAGAAAATCCAAGTAATCTACAGCAGAATGCCTAGAACTAATTGAATTTAGCAAGGTCACAGGATACAAAATCAACACATAAAAAAATCAATTATATTTTCATACGCTGATAAAATAAGTAGAAACTGCAATAAAGCTGTAATACCATTTATAATTCCTCCAAAGAAAATGAAATACTGGGCTGGGCATGGTGGCTCACGCCTGTAATCCCAGCACTTCGGGAGGCTGGGGTGGGCGGATCATGAGGTCAAGAGATTGAGACCATTCTGGCCAACATGGTGAAACTCTGTCTCTACTAAAAATACAGAAATTAGTTGGGTGTGGTGGCGGGCGCCTGTAATCCCAGCTACTCAGGAGGCTGAGGCAGGAGAATCACTTGAACCCGGGAGGTTGCAGTGAGCCGAGATCGCACTACTGCACTCCAGCCTGGTGACAGAGCAAGACTCCGTCTCAAAACAAAACAAAACGAAAAGGAAATGCTGAGGTATAAATCTAACAAAACATGTACAGAATCTGTGTGATAAAACTACAAAATGTTGATTAAAGAAATAAAAAATCTAAAGATTGGGGAGACATACTGAGTTTATGGATTGGAAAAATCAACATTGTAAAGATGTCAACTCTCTCTGAATTTATATATAATTTTAATGCAATTTCTATCAAAATTTCCATAAGGTTTTTTGATAGACATACACAAACTAATTTAATAATATGTATGGAAAGGGAAAGATCCTAGAATATCCAAAACAATTTTGAAAAAGAAGAATAAAGTGTTTTAAGGCTTACTGTATAGCTACAGTAATTGAGCACTGTGGCATTAGAGGAATAGACATACATACAAACCAATGGAAGAGAATAAACAACCCAGAAATAGATCCATGTAAATATGCCCAAATATTTTTTGCCAAAGAAACAAAAGCAATTCAATGGAGAAACAATAGCCTTTCAATAAGTGGTGCTGGAGCAATTTAACATCCATAGCCAGAAAAAATTTAAAAAAGCATCTTGACCTAAACCTCACACTTTATGCAAAAATTTACCCAAAATGGATCATAGGCTTAAATGTAAAACATAAAACTATAAAACTTCTAGAAGGAAAAAGCAGGAGAAAGTCTTTGGGACCTAGGACTAGGAAAAAAGTTCTGAGACTTGACACCGCATGCACAATCCAGGAAAGGAAAATTTGATTAAAAGGACTTCATTAAAATTAAAAGCTTTTGCTCTACAAAAGACCTTCTTAAGAGGATGAAAAAAAAAAAAACCCACAAAATTATAGACTGGGAGAAAATCTCTGCAAATCACATATCTGACAAAGGACTTGTGTCTAGAATACATAAAGAACTCTCAAAACTCAACATTACAAGTCAAATAGTCCAATTTGAAAATAGGCAAAATATATGAACAAGTATTTTATTGAAGAGGATACACAAGTGGCAAATGAGCACAGGAAAAGATGTTCAACATTACCAGCCATTAGAGAAATGCAAATTAAAACAATGAGCTATTACTACACACCTATCAGAAAGGATAAAACAAAAAATGGCGATGACACCATCAGGATGCTAAGAAATTGGATCATGCATACATTGCTGATAGGAATGTAAATGGTACAGCCACTCTAAAAAATAGTTTGGCAGTTCCTTTTAAAACTAAAAGTAGAAGACTCAGAGTAGCCAAAGCTGTCCTAAGCAAAAAGAACAAAACCAGAGGAATCACATTACCTGACTTCAAGTTATACTACAGAGCTATAACCAAAACAGCATGGTACTGGCATAGAAACAGACACAAAGACCAATGTAACAGAATAGAGAACCCAGAAACAAATCCACACATCTACAGTTAACTCATTTTCAACAAAGATGCCAAGAACATACACTGGGGAAAAGACAGTCTCTTCAATAAATGGTGCTGGGAAAACTGAATATCCATATGCAGGAGAATAAAACTAGACCCCTATCTTTTACCCATATATAAAAATCAAATCAAAATAGATTAAAGACAAATCTAAGACCTCAAACTGTGAAACTACTGCAAGAAAACATTGGGGAAAATCTCCAGGACATTGGTCTGGGCAAAAATGTCTTGAGCACTATCCTACAAGCATAGGCCACCAAAGCAAAAATGGACAAACGGGATCACATCAAGTTAAAAAGCTTCTGCACAACAAAGGATACAATCAACAAAGTGAAGAGATAACCCACGGAATGGGAGAAAATATTAATATTTGCAAACTACCCTTCTGACAGGGGATTAAAAACCAGAATATATAAGAAGCTCAAACAACTCTATAGGAAAAAAAATCTAATAATCCAATCAAAAGATAGGCAAAAGATTTGAATAGACATTTCTCAAAAGAAGACGTACAAATGGCAAACAGGCGAATGAAAAGGTGCTCAATGTCATTGATCATCAGAGAAATGCAAATCAAAACTACAATGAGATATTATGCCATCCCAGTTAAAATAACATATAAAAAAGCCAGGCAATAACAAACGCTGGCAAGAATGTTGAGAGCAGGGAATCCTTGTACACTGTTGGCAGGAATGTAAATTAGTACAACCACTATGGAGAACAGTTTGGAGATTCCTCAGAAAACTAAAAATTGAGCTGCCATATGATCCAGCAATCTCACTACTGGGTGTATACCCAAAAGAAATAAAATCAGTATATCAAAGAGATATCTGCGCTCTTAGATTTGTTACAGCACTGTTTACAATAGCTAAGATTTGAAAGCAACTTGTGTCCATCAACAGATGAATGGATAAAGAAAATGTGATACATATACACAATGGTGTACTACTCAGCCATAAAAAAGAATGAAATCTAGTCAATTGCAACAACATGGATGGAAGTGGAAATCATTATGTTACGTGAAATATGCCAGGCACAGAAAGACAAACATGGCATGTTCTCACTTATTTGTGGGATTTAAATACCGAAACAATTGAACTCATGGACATAGAAAGTAGAAAGATGGTTACCAGAGCCTCGGAAGGGTAATGAGGGGCTGTGGGGGGCGGAGGTGGAGATGGTTAGTGGGTACCAAAAAATAGAATGATGGCCGGGCGCGGTGGCTCATGTCTGCAATCTCAGCACTTTGGGAGGCCGAGGCGGGTGGATCACTTAAGGTCAGGAGTTTGAGACCAGCCTGGCCAACACGGTGAAACCCTATCTCTACTAAAAATACAAAAATCAGCAGGACGTGGTGGCAGACGCCTGAAATCCCAGCTACTCAGGAGGCTGAGGAAGCCTGGGCGACAGAGCAAGACTCTATCTCAAAAAAAAAAAAAAAAAAAAGAGTAAGACCTACTATTTGATAGCACAACAGGGTGACTATAGTTAATAATAACTTAATTGTACATTTTAAAATAACTTAAGAGTGTAACAGGATTGTTTGCAACTCAATGTATAAATGCTTGAGAGCGTGGATACCTCATTCTTTTTTTTTTTGAAAGGGAGTCTCACTCTGTCGCCCAGGCTGGAGTGCAGTGGTGTGATCCTGGCTCACTGCAATCTCTTCCTCCTGGGTTCAAGCGATTCTCCTGCCTCATCCTCCAAGTAGCTGGGACTACAGGCGCATGCCACCACGCCCAGCTAATTTTTGTATTTTTAGTAGAGACAAGGTTTCACCATGTTGGCCGGGATGGTCTCGATCTCTTGACCTTATGATTTGCCCACCTCGGCCTCCCAAAGTGCTGGGATTACAGGCGTGAGCCACCGTGCCCAGCAGGATACCCCATTCTTCATGATGTGCTTATTTCGCATTGTATGCCCTTATCAAGCCATCTAATGTACCCCATACATATAGACGCCTACTATGTACCCACAAAATTAAAAAATTAAAAAAAAAACTAAAAATGGACTTACCATGTGACCTAGCAATTGCACTCTTAGGCATGTATCTCAAAGAAATAAACATTTATTTTCATGCAGAAACTTATGTTTGAATGTTTATAGTAGCTTTATTCATAATAATCTCAAACTGGAAACTATCCAAATGCCCTTCAAAAGTTGAATGGTTAAACAAATTGTAGTTCATTCATACCATGGAATACTACTCAGCAACAAAAAGTAGTGAACTATTGATATACACAACAGCATGGATGAGCCTCAAAGATATTATGCTTAATGAAAAAAGCCCATCTCAGCTGGATACATGTTGCATAATTCCATGTATATAACATCTGTGAAATAACATAGAGGTGGAGAAGAGATCAGTGCTTGTCAGGGGTTAGGGATATAGGGATGAGGGTGGATGTGGCTATGAAGAGATAGCATGAGGGAGTTTTAGGGGACAGTACAGTTAAGAGTCTTTATTGTGGTAGTACTTGAAGCTACATATGTGATAAAACTGCATGGAGCTATGCAGACACATACACACACACAGATGATTGCATTTATAACTGGTGAGATCTGAGTAAGCTCTATGGTTTCTATCAATGTTAACTTCCTGGTTTTGCCATTGTATCTTGGTTATGTAAGATATTAGCACTTACATGCTAATGTAAGGAGGAGACTGGGTGAGGGGTGCATGGGACCTCCTTGTACATTTTTTTAAATTTCCTGTACAATTCTTAGAATCTAATAATCTGCAGGGAGGGAGGCCCAAGAGCCCTGCCACCAGGGCCCACCTGGCTCCCACTCCTGGCTCTGCCCTCTGCTCGCTGCTGCGCCTCCAGCTACCTTCTCTGTTCCCAAACCTGTTTCCCCCGGCCTCTCTGCTGCTTCTCTCCTGTTGTCTCATCTTTTGAAACTCCCCTCCTATTGCAATATATTAGAATCTGTAATTATTTCAAAATAAAATGTTTAAAAAATATGTGCATGGTTAATATCAACACATCAACCTTTGTAAGTCTCTTCTAGTTAGTTGATCAGCCAATCAACAGTATCCGTTGAGTATGCCCATGAGATGGGCTTAGATGTAGAGAATTAAAAAGGAAGAGAATCAAATCAAAATAACCCAAATCACTGCGATGTAACAGTCCCAGCAGTGAAGGAGCCTACAGTCCCAGTAATGGCACCCGAGCAGGCACACTGAAGGGACCAATGCACAAGTGACTTTCCAACACTCCAAATCCAGAGATTCATTTTGAGACAGAGAAGGTGAAGAAATGAAAGGAAGGGTATTTCAAAGAATGAGACAACAAGAGAGAAGCAGCAGAGGGGCCGGGGGAAACGGAGGTGTGGGAATAGAAGAGAGAGCCTGAGGCACAGCAGCGAGCAGAGGGCAGAGCCAGGAGTGGGAGCCAGGTGGGACCAGGTGACTGTGCTCCTGGGACTCCCTACCTGCACGAAGGCTCCCAGGATTTTCCGGGCTTCCTGGTAGAGCTTCTCTCCATCCCACTGAGGGTTGAGTCTCTTTAGTTCTCTGGCCAGCCGGTTATGCTCGCGGAGAAACAGGGTGTGGGATGCGGCCAGCAAAATATGCTCTGAGGCTCGAGAATCTCCTGAAAGCCCAGAAGGCAGGAAGTTAGATTCTCCCTAACAGCCCCAGGACCCAGTAACCTGCACAAAGAAATGATGGTGCCCCACAGCAACCCCCCCCCCGCCCCCCATCAACAAGCCCTCCTTCCCATCAGGTGAAGAGGGATGGGGAGGGAGTGCTGAATCATAGGTTTGACTCTCAGTTCTGTATACACACTTTTTAGCTGTGTGACCTTGGACAAGTTACTTAACACTTCTGAGCCTCGGTCTCCTTACCTATGAAAATGAGAATAAAGCCTATCATAGCACTGTGACAAAGGCTAGTGGTGACAAACTACACAGTAACATTTTGCTAATTATAACCCAGCCGCCTTCTAGGAAGGGGGGCTTCGAATGAATGAGGAGCTTTTTACTTCACAGAGCAAATTTGAAGGTTTTAGGAATGTGGGTTTGAGATGGGGAGCTTGGGTAGGGCTGAGTTCCTTTGGGTAATAAAGGGAGAATAATCTGGCGATGGGGGTCTATAGTGGGAGGGAGAGAGGAGTAAGGATGGGGGAGCAGTTAAATGGCCAAAGACCAGGTGTCTCATAAGGGGATAAGGGACTTCTCCCTGTGCCCTCTAATCTTTAGGGGAGTCTATCTATCTATCTATCTATCTATCTATCTATCTATCTATCATCTATCTATCTATCTATCTATCTGGACAGTGTTGCTCTGTTGCCCAGGCTGGAGTGCAATGGCATTATCTTGGCTAACTGCAGCCTCAACCTCGTGGGCTCAAGTGATCCTCCTGCTTCAGCCTCCAGAGTAGCTGGGACTACAGGCATGTGCCACCATGTGTTGCTAGTTTTTAAATTTTTTGTAGAGACAGGAGTCTTGCTATGTTGCCCAGGCTGGTCTTGAACTTGTGGCCTCAAACAATCCTCCCACCTAAGCCTCCCAGTGTTGGGATTACAGGCGTGAGCCACTGCACCAGGCCAGGAAAGTCTATTTAAAATTGCGAATTCTTGGTGTGAGTGCATATTTTTATGAAAAACAAAAAAGAACTCAGTTTTGTGTCTGGATTGATGTAGGGTATATGTGAACACAAAATCCAAAAGATCTATAAAGGTATCTTGGCCTATGAGCTGGCCTTCTGCAATGTCAGGGTGGCCAGGGGGTTTGTCCAAAGAGAGAGGATGTTTGAGGCTGGAATAGCCTCTAGAAGCCGGAGACAGTGAGGACCAGGAGGGCACCTGGAGTGAATAGAATTGGCAGGGCTTTGGTCGTGCACAGGCTGAATGGAGTGGGGATTTTGCCCCCAGGTTATAAAACGCTTTAAAAATATACATTCCTCTTCATCTAGAACTTCCTCTTCTGGGAAATTATCTTAATAAATGTATTAAAAATAAGAACAAAGATTTATCAGTGAAGATGTTCATTACCTAAACAACAGCAACAAAACACAGGAAAACTGGAAATAACTAAATTCCCCCAAGTCGGATTGAGAAAATAAATGATGGTAATATGTGTCATGAAATACCAGGCAGTCATTAAAAATCATGTCATAGAAGAACAGTTAATGGCATGGAATAGATTAAGTGAAGACGTCAGGTTTTGGAGCATTATTTATAGCAAGACCTGATTATGTAAAACAATGTAGAACTGTATCTGTGATAGAAAAAATACTGGAAAATAAGCATGAAAATGTTAACGATGATTATTGGTGGGTAGTGGGATTGTGTGAATTTTCTTTTTCTTTTCTTTTCTTTTTTTTTTTTTTTTGAGACGGAATCTTGCTCTGTTGCCCAGGCTGGAGTGCAGTGGCGTGATCTCGGCTCACTGCAACCTCCGCCTCCTGGGTTCAGGTGATTCTTCTACCTCAGCCTCCCGAGTAGCTGGGACTACAGGGGTGTGCCACCACGCCTGGCTAATTTTTTGTATTTTTAGAAGAGACAGGGTTTCACCATGTTAGCCAGGATGGTCTCGATCTCCTGACCTCATGATCTGCCCGCCTCAGCCTCCCAAAGTGCTGGGATTACAGGTGTGAGCCACCATGCCTGGCACTTTCTTTTTATTTTCTTTGTTACTTTTCTGGACTTCCTGATTTTGTTTTACAGTGAACACATGTTCTTGAATTCTTTATTCATCTGGGCCCTTCTGCTAGTCCTGGACCAGTGCTAGGGACAGCAATGGCTCAGTGAGCATTTTTCCAGAAAGACGACAAGAAGGGGGCAGTGGTAAAGCTTCCCTGGATAATCCCCTTGTCCTTGGGCCCTTCTGTTCCCAGGCTAGACTCACCTGCCAGGAAGCAGGGCACATGGGCAGTGGTGTTGATGAACTCACAGGGGCTTGGCTTCTTGCTGTCATAGGGCAGGTAGGGTAGTCCATGGTCTGAGACCTCCTGGTTGACAGCCATGAGGCCCAGGGGGCTGCTGAGGTTGCGGAGGCGGCTGGCCAGGCTTGGCTCAGAGCTGTACACAAAGCTGGCATCCAGGAAGGAGGTCAGAGCGTTGATCTGCTCTCGGGCCAGGGACTTGTAGGGTGGAGTGGGGCAGACGAACCCGGCTCGGAAGAAAGGCATGCATTTCCCTTGAGTCCTCGCCTTGGGGTCACTGGGTGGGAACTGCAGAGAGAGTGGGCATAAGTGACTGGGCAGGGGTGGAACAGCTGGGCCCTGGCAACCTCTCCCTAGGGCAAGTCTGGATGCAAAGATGCTGATGGCGCCCTCCTGGGAACCTGGTACCAGACACTGACCCCAGACACTTCTTGCTAACATTACACACCCTGGGTTCATAATATCCTGAAGTTCCTTACATCCTGTTGTGTGAAAGAGCTGAGGGTAATCATTCAGTCCTCACAGTGACAGCTCCAAATTTCTGGTGGGGAGGGAGTCCTGAGCTCCCTGGACAGGAAAGCAGGACACTAGGTGGGAACAGGTTTGTTAATAATTACTACTAACGACAGCTGCCATGTATTTATTTTGGACTTACCATGTGCCAGGAATTAGGTATACTTTAACTCATCTCAGTCCTCAAAAAAACCCTGTAAGGTGGACAATTCAGTTCCATTTTATAGATGAGAAAACTGGGGCTCAGAAAAGTTAAGTAAGTTGCCTAAGAACTTATACACTGGAAGGGAAAGATGTAGGATTCAGATCATTGTCTTCATTCCACAGTTTATGCTCTTTATACCACAGCACATAGCCTCAATTTATTCTTTGAGTGAATAAATGACTCTCCAACTGTAATACCCATGAATAATAAGAAAAGATGCATTGCTGCAAGCTCCTCTCCCTTCGGATGGAAATCCCTACAAATCCCTGCTGCTCACTCAGATTCATCCAGGTTTCAGGTCCTTCTGAGTGGAGTTGAAGTCATCCTCCACAATGATGTACAGCAGTATAAACTTTATCATGTACAAAATGAATCTCTGGTGATCTTAGTGAAAATGTAGAATCGATTTCCTAACGTCTTGGGTGAGACTTGAGATTTTGCATTTCTTTCTTTTTCTTTTTCTTTTTTCTTTTTTGAGTTGGAGTCTCGCTCTGTTGCCCAGGCTGGAGTGCAGTGGCGTGATCTCGGCTCACTGCAACCTCCGCCTCCCAGGTTCAAGTGGTTCTCCTGCCTCAACCTCCTGAGTAGCTGGGACCACAGGCATGTGCCACCTCGCCAGGCTAATTTTTGTATTTTTAGTAGAGACGGGGTTTCACCATGTTGGCCAGGCTGGTCTCAAACTCTTGACCTCAGGTGATCTGTCCACCTCAGCCTCCCCAAGTGCTGGGATTATAGGCGTGAGCCACCTCGCCCAACTGAGATTTTACATTTCTAATAAGCTCTCAGGTGTTACCAATGCTGCTGGGTCGGAATGTAGACAACCTTCTCCAGTGTTCCCATTCTGCTATCAGTAGTTTACTTGTCCAATTCCCACACTGGCCCTTTGTTCTTGAGAGCAGGAGCAGTGTCCTGTTCACTTTGGAATCCTCAGTGCTTAGTGCACTGCCTGGTATGGGGTGGTCAGTGTCTATTTACTGAATAAACGGATGAGTGAATGAATGGACACGTGAGGCATGGGAAACTACCAAATCAGTATCCAAGATCTATCCAGAGATCCTAGCTGATGAGCTGGGAATGTCTGCTACATCAGGGTGGGCAAGGGGCTAGTCAGAGACGCCCAGCTGCAGGACCCTACCATAATGGGGAAGCAGTTGTCTCCCTGGATACAGTACTCATCACACTGGGCTTTGGAGTACTCGCTACTCCCCAGCTCGGTGTCAGGGGCAAAGTCCAGGTCGTGATCCACAATCTGACCCCACTGCATGAAGAGCAGGGACCTGTTTTGGTCCAGAACACCCTCCTCATTCAGATAGCCAACAATCTCGTTAGATACCTCCCGGGCCTACAGATGGAGAGAGAAGGGGAGGGCAGATTAGAGGAAAAAGTGCTTTGAGGATTCAGATGCAACTACAGCTTATTAACTACCTACCATGTTACCAGTACACTTAATCCCTACAAGGAGTTTGTGAGGTGGGTGGCATTAACCTATTCGGTATCGGGGGAGATTGAATCCCGGACAGGTGAAGTCAGTTCTCCAAGGTCCTGCCGCTACAAAGGGACAGGGATGGGATTGAACCCAGATCCGTATGACTTGATGACTTGCCAGGCCAGTGCCCTTTCCACTAAGAGAGGGAAAACAAAGACAGGCTGCCTCTGAAATGCCAGCTAGGGAGGTGCCAGGTGTCCAGGAATAGGAGAGGGGCTCTGGGTAGGGGCTGCCAACTCGATAAGGCCAACAAATAGGACCTCCAGGCAAACAACAGCTGATGCACTCCAGGGGCGGGGGCTGGGGTAAGCGCGAGCGGGATGGGGCAGGGAGGCCATCTGCCCGGGAGACCCCAGGGTATCTGGCCTGCGGCGGCCGGGACGTGACCACCACGTGGCCGGGCTCCGGGCTCCGAGCTCTGCTGCCCTCTAGCGGAAGGTGGGGGTCTGTGCAGATCTCCATCGCTCACCCCTGCTGCCCCCACCGATCCCTCCTCCTCCTTTCCCCGCGTGTTTGGACAGTGCATCCTGTCCCCTCTGGCTCCCATCCTTCACCCCCGCCCGGCCTGCCCTCACCAGCGGGAGAGGGAAGCCGTTGCGCGTCTTCCCCGGCGTCCAGCCGAAGGGCAGGGAGAGCCCGTCCTCGTACTCCGCGGGCAGCCAGCGCGCCAGAGCCCTGTTGGCGGCGCCCAGCGCAGGCTTCCTCCTGAAACCAGCACGATCCTCGCTGAGTTTCGGCAGGGCCGGTTCCGGGGCTCCAAAGCCCAGGACCCCATGGGGGAAGGAGCCTCTGCTCGAGGCGGAGGGGACGCAGAGAAGGGGGCCTCTCAAATGTGGGGTCTCTGAACTGCGCCCACCCCTTGAAGGCGCGGGGCTCCCCCGCCCCGGGGAAAGGTGCCGCTTCCAGAGACACACAGTGGGCTGGAGGGAGAGGGCTGGAGACGCGCGATCTTGAGAAGGTGGGGAAGGTGGGAACGCCAGCCCAGGTGGGCAAGGCAGTGGCAGATCTGCCTGAAGTGCCCAAGGGACAAAGGCCTTGGCGGGGCGGGGCGGGGTGGCTGGAAGTGTCGGCCCCCACACCCCAAGCCCCGCCACCTGTTGTTGCAGTCTCCCGTAATGGTGCGGTAAGGGCTGCACTGGTCGCATCTCACCACGGGAGCAGGAGCACCACAGCCCACCTCCAGAGACAGTGAAGTCAAGTCCAGGCTGGGATCTGAAACAGAAGGGACCCCAAAGGGACTGAGTTCTTTCTCCATTCACAGGCACCCGTGGGAGGCAGGAAATGGAGACCAGAGGTGAACCTGCATGTTTTGGAATGCATTCCATTCTAAGTAAGCGTTTCTCAAGTGGTTTCTCAATTAATCTGACAGCACATTAAGGTAATACATTTTATTCCCATTCTACAGGGAAGAAAATGAGAACACAATGTTCAAGAGACTTGCCCAAGGCCACACAGAGTAACTGGGAAGGTCCCCGGAATTGCTAGTCATTCCTGGTATACGAGGTCCAGATTCATCTGAATCGACAGATCTTTCTTTTAGAATGGAAATACCCCGGGAGGTTAAGCATATGTTAGTATGAGTTAGTGTGTAAAGACTGCTTTCTTCTAAAGCTTCGTTTACATCTAAAGTACCAAGCAAGCAGCGACATAGCTAGGACAGAGGTTGGGAAGGGACAGGTAATTTTTCAGTGAGGGGCAAGGGTTGTGGCAGGAGTGACAGAGTAGGGGTCTTTAGGCATCAGAGTGTTCAGTGTGGGCACAGAGTGGAGAGAGATGCCCACTTCTGAACGCATACCCTCATGCACCCTGGTGTCTGCAAGGGCAGGGAGGTGAGGGAATCTGGCTCATGGGGGCTTCTTCTGGAGGGGGGGCATCTCTGGAAGGTGGCAGGATTTCAGCCCTCAGAACCTTTTGTATTTCAGAGGTCAAAGTGCTTCCTACTTCTTACCTTGTCCCAGTTTCCTTCTTTTGGAGCTTTGGAATTTGCCCAACTCGTGGGCCAGGTATCCCCCCTCACTTGATGTTTTCCCAGGGAGAACCTGCAGCCTTTTTCTCCTGTCAGGACCAAACCCCTTCCTCATGACCCTCTGTGGGCTGTGGCATTTGGTTGGGGGTGAGAGTGGAGGGGATGGAGGAAGCCATGACCAAGCCATCAGTTAAGTTCATTTACTGAAAGCTCCATCTTACCCAGAACAAGGTGGAAATCTTAGCTCCTGTGACATTATTCCAGTAAATCCCCCTCACACACGTGGCTTAAATTCCCCTCTACTAGAGGAAGTGGTGACACTTTGGTTTAGGACAAGGAACCCATGTTTATTGACTTTAGCACTTCCTTTGGGCAGAGGCCTTACAGACAGTGTTATACAAAGAGCACCAGCGTCCGCTCACTTGGAGTCGGCAATGTGAGCTTGCTGGGTCTCAGTTCCTTCCTCTGCTAAAACGGCATTGCCCTAGCTGTCCTCTAAGCCCCACTTTGCTCTGCCAGTCTCGTCTACGGGTCTAAGAAGGGAGAGACAGGAGTGTTCCTCTGAGGAGATAGCTCTCAACAGGAAGTGCAGCTTTGGGTGGCCTCTGCTCTCTCCTGTGGGGAGATGACCCCTTCCTGCCACAGAGGGCTGGTGGGTTTTCTGTACCTGTGACATTGGTCAAGGACGTCTTCTGCCTCAGTCTCTTTAGAGACTCCTCCCACACCTGTCCGTTGCGGATGGCTGTGCGCGTCCGGCCTTTGGCATGCTTGAGGTATTCTGAGAGCTGTCGGCTGGTGGGAGTCTCAGAGCTCATGGCGGTCTTCAGCCTACAGTGGAGGGAGATGGGGATCATGGTCTGGACCCTGTAGGAAGGGGGCTGGGGGCCACTGGAGGGGTGGGAGGGGGTGTGTACAACATGGCCTCATAACCCAGGCTGCTGCACTGTCCAATACAGTAGCCACTAACCACATGTGGCTATTTAAATTGAAACTTACTAAAATTAAAATTAAAAATTCAGTTCCTCAGCAGCACTAGGCACACCTCAAGTGCTCAATAGCCAGGTGTGGTTAGTGATGACAATGTTGGACAGTGCAGATATAGAACATTTCATCATCCTAGAAAGTTATCTTGGACCCTGCTAGCCTAAAGTGGGATTAGAGCTGGACAGACACAGGGGTGGATCTGGGTTCCACCAGGATTGATGTAATTCTATGACCTCTGAGTGACTTCCCCTCATTTATGAACTGGGAATCACAATTTTCTCCCATCAGAGACTTCTGTATGGACTTTGGGATAGACTGACTGGGATTGGCTCCTGACTGCCACTTTCTAGTTGTGTGCCCTTGAGGCAAATTACTTAAGCTCTTTGTACTCAGTTTCCTTATTGGTATAATGAAAATAATGATAGTAACCTTAGGTTGAACCATGTTGTTTCACCATTTTTGACCTTGAAAACAGCTGTTTTCTACAGTTCGATTCAGTACTTCCTAGAATTTTGGGGAAGAATGAATGTAGGGCCCCCAGAGCTGCATCTGCACAGAGCACACACTCGCATGTGTGAGCATCACTGTCACCATCAGCCGGGTCCCAGAGGGGCTGCTGCAAGGTATTTTAGAGTCCCCACTTCACACCATGAACAAAGGCAGGCAGGCCGCTGGGCCTCCCTGGGCTTAGCCTGTAAGCTCCCATCCAAGGTTCCAGATGTTCCTTCCTTTCCCGCCCTGCCCTGGGCTCTGCATGCATCCTCTGCCTGAACACAGATTCACCAGGGACTCACCTCCTGCTCTGCCCTGGGGCTGGGCTCTGTTGGGGGCAGGCAGGGTCTTGGAAGGACCTCTTTGCCATCTCCACAGTCTCCACCCTGGTCCTAGCCGTCATCCTCTCCCATCTAGACAGCTGTTACTTCCACTCCTGTCCTCTCCCATTCGTTCTCCACAGGGCTGCTGGAGTGATCTTTTTAGCATAAAAATCAGACCATGCCACCGCTGATTCAAGTGTTCTAATGGCTTACCCTGGGGTGACACACCTCCCTGCTCTCATCTTATGCGTGATCCTCCTTGCCTCCTGCCTCCACTGGCCTTCCTTTTCCTGAGCACCCACGGTCTTTCCTGCCTCAGACCCTATGCTGTTGCAGTGCCTGGAATGTCACCCCCATGCCCTCTGCCTGGGTGGCTCCTTCCCATTCTCCAACAGGCTTCCCTGATCCCTGTGCCTAGAGTGGCATCCCTTGCCCTGTTTATTTCCTTCATTTTCCTTATCATAAATTGTGAGTCACTGCACTGTGTGTGGACTTGGGTAACAGAATGTTTAAATGTGACTCGTTCTGTCTCTGTGAGGCCCCTGAGTCCAAGGACTGACCAGCGGGGAAGGGCTCCTCCACATTTCAAAGCAGGGCGCTGGTTGGCCTGTGCAGGACTTGCAAAGGAGGTGTATGAACACCGGTTTTGTGGCTTTTATGCTGTTCCCCATCTTGAGGCTATAAAGGGATTGAATTTGAGGAAGGAGAGAGAATTTTCCTTTGGAGACATTTGCAGAAATACTGGGCACTTCCCTCCCAACACCATGGGGCTCCTCCTTTGCTAGTTTAATTCTAGGGAGAAAAGTCTTAGGAGGAGGGCTTGACTGTGTGTCCTGGAGTCATGGCTGGGGTTTGACACCTGCCTGAAGAACAGTGTCCTGAGAGCACAGAGAGAGGGGCGGAATCTGGAATCTGCACTGCCTCAACAGCAGGGCGAAGCTGCTAGTCTTCTGGAGGCTGCTTAAAAGGGACCTGCCCCAAGACAGCGTGGGGAGGGGTGAAGGAGTGGGCCCGATGGTCCCAGGCAGAGAGGGTTAGAGCTGGGAGCCACTGGCCAGAGAATTTTCCAGATCACAGAGTTGGCAGCAGAATCTCTCTCTGAATTTTCCAGATCACAGAGTTGGCAGCAGAAGCTCCAAGGGAAAGCACCCAAGGGGAGAGAGAGAGCTTCCGGCCCCTTGAGGACTGAACTGTTCAGGGGATGTAGACTCACCACCCCTTTTTCCTTCCTCCCTCAGCTTAACCCCCAAGGAGCAGAAACCCAGGCTGGGAAGGAGGAGCCCCAGAAAGAGGGAGAAGGAGACTGCACTCTCTTCTCCCGCCAGAGGCCTCAAGCAGTTCTGAGCTGAAGGAAGAGAGCAGGTCTGGCTTTATCTTCTTATGCTGACACTTTAATTCCTGAGATAATCCTGGTCTGGGGACTAGAAGCGTCCAGAGCGTGTTTTATCATCTAAGTCACCAAAAAATTTATCTGACGGCTTGAGAGTTCATTCAAGGGCTGAGGAGGAGTGAGTGGAGGCCCAGGTCCAGTGTAAAGGGACAGCGAGAGGAAAGAATAAGGTTACCTTTTTTCTCAATGTCTACGCTCTCCCTAGAGTGTGCATTTCCTGAGGGAAGCCGCCCACGTTGCCCCTGTACAGGATTGGAGGGCAGTTGACTCCACTGGTGCCCTGTGGGTCCTGGGCTCTTCCTCTTGCTGCCACGGGTGCATCTGCTACAGGCTCACTCCAGTAACCTTGTTGGGCTCCTGCTTCTGAGCCACTGGAGTGGCCTGGCTGGGGGTGCCCGGGAATTCCACAGGTGTGCTGCAACATCTCTCAGCCACCTGCAAGCCTGCAGCCATGTCTGACTGATGTGGGCAGATGAGGGCTCTGCTCCCTCGCTCCAAGATGGGACAGGCTCTGAGGAGCAACTTCTGCTCCAGGTCTCCCTGTGGGGTCAGGCTGAGGCTAGACCTGAAGCCACTTGATTTGTCTAACCTCTCCCTTCACTTCTCCTGCTTCTTCACCCGGTCACAGATTCCTTGTGAGCATTCCCCTAATACGTCACCTGCACCTGAATGCAGGGCTCAGATTCGGCTTCTGGTGGACCTGGCTGAATCAGTCAATATCAGCTGGATGAATGAAGAACTTTTACTGAGAGGCTTTCTGGGACTCTGGAATGCATGGTCCAAGGAAACACTGGACCACGTGGAAGAAAGTCCTTCTAGGGTTAGATTAGATGTCCTCTTTCAGGTGATGTACAGGCTGAGGACTTTACGATTTGTGGGCTATTGCTCCTACTTGTCATGTACTTGGAGGGCTAGGAGGATGGAAGGGTAAGTTTTATCATTGTTCGCCTCATTGGCTCCTCCGGGCTGGCCTAGATGTGCTTATCATGAACAGGAAGCCTGTGAAGGGAAGTGTGTGTGTGTGTGTGTGTGTGTGTGTCTCACGTACCTGGTTCGGGAGTCCAGGAAGGCCTTGTTGACTTGGACCTTGGCCTGACTCACAGTATCGGAGATGGCAGAGGTTCTGGTAGTCTGCGCTTGGGGTTGGAGTGAGGAGCAGGAAGTAGGGTGTCAGACACCACTCCTTTGCGACGTCTTCTGCTTTTATCTCCCTCTTTCTCAGCCATTACCCCCACCCCTCAAATCTGGGCAGGCAGGAGATCAAGATTAGGAAAGTTTCATAAGAGTGCTTAAGGGGAAAAAGCACAGAATGGGAAGAATACTCTTGGATCTTCAACAAGATGTCAAAATTGCTCTTTGAGATCTCAGTAGAATGCCCAGAGATGGGATGAAGAGGGAGTGTGGCCACTCAGGGTGGCTTGGGCTACTGGACTGTGGGGATTTCTCTGGTTCCTGGTGAGATGGTCTTGTGGACTATCTCAAGTTCATCAAAGAGGACCCACTGATCACCAGGACTCTGACGTAGAGAAGGGGATGGCATGAGAGTAATGGTGGGATTCCCTGTTACCTCTTGTATTGGGGTCTGGAGCATGGAGGACAGGATCTGTTTTCTCAACAAGGAGAGTGTAGTGGGTTAAATAATGGCCCTCCCAAAATTCACATCTGCATGGAACCTCAGAATGTGACCTTATTTGGAAGTAGGGTCTTTGTAGATGTTATGAATTAAAATGAGGTCATACTGCCTTAGCATCAGACCTAAATCCAATAAATGGTGGTTTTATGAGAAGAGGAGAGGACACACAAAGAAAAAGGCCATGCAAAGACTGAGGCTGAGATTGGAGTGTTGCAGCTACAAGCCAGGGAACACCAAGGACACCAGGGCCACCAGAAGCTGGAAGAAGAAAGGAAGCATTCTTCCCTAGAGCCTTCAGAGGGAGCACAGCCCTGCCAACACCTTGATTTTGGACTTCTATCCTCCTGGACTGTGAGAGAATACATTTCTGTTGTCTTAGGCCATCCAGTTGGTGTGCTTTGTGACAGCAGCCCCAGAAAACCCCTAAAGGGAGACACTCACCTCTTGTGGCAGATGCTGCAGCCTGAAGCAAGACGAGGGAAGCCAGGAGGGCTGGGAGATGGAGAAGGACCCTCATCACTGAAATGAGATGCAAGATCACACCATGAGCCTCTCTAGAGCCCAAGTGGGAGGTTTGAATCACAGAAAGCAGAGGAAGCCCAAGGAGCACCAGACACCCTAACATTGGAACAGGAAAGGAGAGACCACATTAACGAATGAAACATCTACCATACACACAGGCCTGTGCTAGGTACTGGGAGAGACGGAAAGAGGAGAAGCCATAGTGGAAGGGAAAGAACTCAGGCTTCAGGATCTAAGGCCCTGAGTTATCATTCTGCATTTGCTCCAAATAGCTCTGTGACCTTGGGCAGGTTACTTAACATCTCTGGGGTCTTGGCTTTCTATGGGAGGAGGTGGGACCAAGTGATCCAGAATGTTCAATTCTGCCCTGACAGCCTGTGTTCCGGAGATGCTGTACCTGTCTTGTCACAGGTGTGAGAAACGCTGTTACCAAGGCTAGAGCCTGTCTTTGAGTTCCCCTCTCTCCTTCCCTCCAGGATGCATTGCTCCCTGCAAGCCAGTTTTCTCTGGCCCAGCCCCAGGGGAGAATGCCTGAGGGGCAGACACTCATCGCCTCCCTTCGGAAACCTGGCAGGGGCTTCCCCTTCCCTCAAAGTGCCAACTTGATGGCAATACTGAAAGAAAGTTATGACAAAGCTCAGAGCTTCCCTGAGCCCACAGCTGTGCCCCAGCCTGCCTGGAAAGATTCCAGCTCATGGATTAACCCCTTCGCCATGAGCTTTATCTCTGAATGCAAGTCTTTAGACTGAAATTTGTGAAGCTTTGTTTTCTGATGAGGGTCTTCACTGGGCTTAGTGGAGCAGACCCCATACATCTTCTGAGGAGATTCTGGCTCCAGCCTGGGGGTGCGGATGGAATGATTGTGTGTTTAGACCATGGTCCTGAGAGGCTCCTCAGGTTTCACAAGAGTGCCTGGGCTCTCCCTGCAGCACGGCGTTCACTGGTGGAATCCAGAAGCACACCAGGGAGAGCAGCCTCAGGTTGCCCCCCAGCCATGTCTCCCCAGGGCTCAGCCCCCAGAGAGAAATCGTAGTTCTGGATCTTTGCCTGACGGACTTCCCCGCGTGTCTTGCAGACCGTCTCCAAATCATCTCCCTTTGGAACAGGCCAGGCCAGGCGAACTCTGTACCTGGATCAGCCTCCTTCACCCCTGCCCACCTCCAATTTTTCCCTCTGCCCTTTTGTGGTCCCCCTAATAATTTGTATCTTGTTGTACTTTTTGCCAGCTAACTCTAGAGAAAGGGCAAGGCATGAATAAATACCTCTCTGGCCAAGATTCTCTCTGTTACTTCCCCCCACCCCAAGATGAGTTCTCAAACAGCTTGACCTCTCAGTGGGCTCTTGTCCTTATACTTGTATGGCCCCAAGGAGGAAGAAATTCTGTGACCTCCTTCCCTCTGTCACCATATTTTGCAACTTCAGGGAACCCATTGCAGGGTTCATTGAGTTGGCAGAAATCTGCCCTTCAGACAAACAGAGATGATGGTTTTGGAGGAAAAGGTATCATTGGCTTTAAAAAACAAACTATGGTAAAAAACATGGCCAGGTGTGGTGGCTCATGCCTGTAATCCCAGCACTTTGGGAGGCCGAGGTGGGCAGATCACTTGAGGTCAGGGGTTGGAGACCAGCCTGGCCAACATGGTAAAACCCTGTCTCTACTAAAAATACAAGAATTAGCCGGGCATCGTGGCAGACACTGGCAATTCCAGCTACTCGGGAGACTGAGGCAGGAGAATCGCTTGAACCTGGGAGGTAGAGGTTGCAGTGAGCCAAGACTGCACCACTGCACTCCAGCCTGGGCGACAGAGTGAGACTCTGCCTCAAAAAAAAAAGAAAAGAAAAGAACAACAACAACAAAAATCCACATAGCATAAAATTTAGCATCCTAGTCATTTAAACTATACAGGACTGTAATGTGAGGCATATTCACATGTTGCACAATGGATCCTAGAACATCTTCATCCTGTAAAAGCTGAAACCCTATACCCATTGAACACAAACTCCCTATTTCCCCTTCCCCCCAGCTCCCGGCAACCACCATATCATTGATTTTTTTTTAAAGAGGGCTGTGGGCACAAGAATTCATTATATTGTTCTTTGAACAACTAATGCATTTCATAATAAATGACAAACACAAAGTAAAAAATTAGTCCATTTTTTAAAAAGACATCATCTGAGACAGCCTGAGGAAGACAAAATCATAGAAGAAGACGTGAAAGTTGAGAAATTTGAACGGGAAACAATACTTAAATACTCAATTCTCCTCTCCTCTTCTTTGGGACCCCCTTCATGCTCTCCTCACTGGAAAGTGGAGGAGGGGGGACTTCAAGGCCAGAAATAAATTATTTTCCCATGTCTTGGGCAATGTTCCTGGTGGGTGTGAAGGAAGGTTGTGAACAAAAATCAGAGCCAGGTAAATACAAGGTCATGTCACTGAAAACGGGGTGTGCAAAAAGATTCTAGAGGGACACTCTGCAGCCAGAACCACACAGGGCAAGAGGGCATGGGGCTTTCGAGTGTAAGAGGCCAACAAGAGGCTTCTGTGATGTGTAGATATTTATCCATATTCTTATCAACATGGTGAGTGCAGAAACCATTTCCCAAGCCCTTTGGTTTGCAGCAAAGCCTGGAGCCTTCCCTGGGACATGAAGCACTATCTGGAGACAGAGCCACAGCCTTTGCCCCTCAAATGCCAGGCTGGTCCACAATCCCATGCCTCTACTCATGCTCTTCCCTATACAATACCCTCTCTGTCTAATAAACTCCCATTCATTCTTCAAAACCCACACCAAATGCCACCTCCTCTGTGAAGTTTACCAGTTTTCTCCAGGAAAAGTTAAATCGTCCCTTTTTCTGTCCTCCCACGGTATTTCATCCATATCTCATATTACTGTCTTCACATCTGTTTCCCCTATCAGACCATGAACTCCTCAAGAGCTACATCTTATTTATTTGTTTTCCCAGGACCTAAGCATGTCAATACATAATAGGTGTTGGGTGCATGCTGAATGAATAAAACTCCTAGAGCAGAGAAGTTCAGCATCTGGAGGTGGCAGAGGGAGAGGGCAGAGATGCTCCCTTGGCAAGCCTCTCACACTGTAATGTGCCTACTAATCATGTAGGGATTGTGGTAAATGCAGATTCTGACTCAGAAGGTCACAGAAGGGGCCTGAAAGTCTGCACTTCCAGTAAGTTCCAGGTGATGATGATGTTGCTGGTCTGCAGACCACACTCTGAGTACCAAGGCCTTCCAGACTTTGGTTCTCAATGTCGCTGAGCAGTCACCAAGGAGATAGGGGGAAGGCCTGAGAAGGGATGAAGTCAGAGAGATTCTCTTCCATGACTGTAAAGAGCCCTGTGGAGGGTGGTGGAGCGAGCCAGTAGGAAAGCCATAATTCTTGCCCCATCCCCTGCGGGAACACTCTTTTGATCTTTTGAGTGACTCCAAGATCAGGATGAGAATGAAGAGATAGCTCTTATCAAGCCCTCTAGAGGAGAAATAATCTACTTCAACCAAAAGATTTGAGGCACACGATTGCATAAAAAACAAATATGATTTAACCACCCCATTCTCCCAAAATGAAGCCTGCCTACTACTGCTGCATTCGGGTCACACACCTGCTTGAGAGCCAAGTGTCCACAGGGCACTCAAGACAGCTAGGACTAGACATTGAGGGCAAACCAGACGGTTGGATCTGCTGCAGATGGCAGGCATGAGATGCTGGAAATGAGATGAAGACCTGACACCTCTGGCTTAGGGAACCCCTTAAAATACTGCAAAATCTCCACTATAGTGGAGAGGCCAGATTTCGTCACACTGTCTCAAGAACAGTACGGGGAGCACCATTCTGTCACTGTTTTCCCCCAAATTCCTGTGTGACTCTGGACACATTAAATTGCTTAGGTCTCAGTTCCTAAACAAGGTGGATAAGAGAGGTCTATGGTACCTTCCAGCCCTAAGAGTTCATGATTCTCTGACATAGTTTTCAGACACAGAAAAGCCTTTTTCCCCCACAGTGGTGGGGGGAGGCTTAATTACATTCTGTCTTATACCAAACAAGGGGAGTGTGCCATGGGGTGGCTAAAGCTGGCACCAGAAAGTGCCTGATAGAGACAAGTCCAAATCCAGTGTTAAGCTTTCTGAGAAGACGTTAGGAAATTTCATCATCAACTTTGCAGAAACCAGGAAAGATGAAAGTTGACGAGTCTTACCTGCCCAGTGCCTTGTCTTTTCACAGCAGCCAGGGAGTTGCTCTGCTTGGAGGAGCTGGTCTTTTATACCTTCCAGCAAGAATTTATTTCTGGGAAAGGCCCAGAAAGAAAGATTTTGATGTGGCTTGGAGGAGACGCTGAGGCTTAGCAGGAAAGACCGTGTGACTCCGGGCAGATGCACCAGGAAACTGCAGAATGGCAGGGATTGGTTGATGCAATACCACTGACTGTGGGTGAAGCAACTCCTCTTTCCACTTTCCAGCTTAAATGCATGATCCTGATCTAGTCCTGGAAGGCAAAACTGCGCGCCCTGAGCACATTTGTCCCTCTTAAGCTCCTAATGGGATCCGAATAGCTTTTAGAATTCTGGACAATTATTAGGTTGGTGCAAAAGTAATTGCAAAAACTGCAATTACTTTTGCACCTAGCTAAATGGTTCTCCTCCCCATTCATATATTCGCTGCCCTTTGATCCCTCTCTTACTTTCCACCCAATTTACTATGGAATCCAGTGGATTCATCTTTTGGATTTAAAATGATTAATAAACATTAATTTTTTTGGTCAAAATTTCAAAATACTTTTGGCCACCAAAGGGTGAGAAGAGCCCTAAGCTTGTCATTAGGATAGTGGGTTGCAGTCCCTGCCTCTGCCATTGTATGGCTCTAGGCAAGTCCCTTCACCTTCTGGTGTCTCAAATTTTCTAGTATTGAAATCAATGGTTGGTTCTGGTGATTATTAGATTCTATGACTTCATGCCTTCTAAAGGGTGACCCATTAAAAAAACTCCAGTATCTGGGAGGCCGAGGTGGGTGGATGACTAGAGGTCAGGAGTTCGAGACCAGCCTGGCCAACATGGTGAAACCCCGTCTCTACTAAAAACACAAAAATTAGCCAGGCATGGCGGTGCATGCCTGTTAATCCCAGCCACCTGGGAGGCTGAGGTGGGAGAATCACTTGAACCTGGGAGGCAAGGGTTGCAGTGAGCCAAGATTATCCCATTGTACTCCAGCCTGGGTGACAGGATGAGACTCTGTCTCAACAAAACAAAACAAAACAAAACCACCACTATCCTATAAATTATTGACCTAAAGCTCAAGTATAATGTTACATACCTTTCCTACCTCAATGGCTTTGGAAATTCAAGTTCATTAGATTCATACAAGAAGGAAAAAGGAAGATTCCAAGAAAACAAAATTTCATGAAAGTATATTTTACAGACAGACAATTTAAAACATAATAAGCCTCTTTATGAAATTATACTTTGAGTTGAAAATACTCTGGGAGCAACTGTCAGAAATTTATCAACCCCAAACCAGACTTCTTGGTTTGCCTTCAAAAAAGTGATGTTTCCTTTCTCTAGAAGATGGAATATTTCTAAAAACTACTTCTCTCGTGATGAATCCAGGCAAACGAGCTGGGCATCTCGGAAGAAGGCAGCTGTCCAGGAGAGGTGAATGAGACATCAGGCTCTTCTTGTTTTCTTTGAAACACACTTCAGCTCCTTAGCCAAGCATTGTTTTTCTTTGTCTGACCATTCCCTGAACTTTGGCACATGTTTCTCAAGGTTCTTGCCTCTGAGTTTTATGCTTAAGATGTTCAGGAAGCTGTGTTGTTAGGCAGATCTTGACCTAGTTGGTTCTGAATAATTTGAAGATGGAACTTCCTTTTAGAAGACCCTATGGGATAACATTGCTTCCTATGTACAAAATACGGTGAGTTACTGGTCAGGATAACAGCAAAATACAGGTCTGGTCATTCCTGGGTTTTATCATGTTATGACATGATATGATACGTCCTAGATTTGGTCTTTCTGTAATGGGTCAAATAGGATGGGGCAGTGTCAGCTCCAGCCCAGTAAGGTCCTTCCTTGATATTGGCCATGAAGCACACCTGGAGGCAGTCAATCTGAGAGTGACATGCCTATTGTTCTATAGCTAATTTTTATTTGAGAGCTTTGCTGACATGTGATGACATGTTTTCATGGGTTTAACTCAGTCTAGTCAAATCTGTAGCACAGGTAGACCGTCTTCCCATGTGGGAATGGCAAATTGGTCTGAGAAATGGAGAGTGGAAGGCAGAAAGTCCAGGAGAAAGCTAAAAAGGCCAATAGCTTCTCATATGTCAGTGCAGAGTCCAAGATATTTTAGCAAAAGCAGCAGCAGCAGGGAGTACCCAATGAAGATAAGGTCTATCGCTGGCACATGGCAGTACACACACCCACACACATACACAAACATGCACGCACACTTCCCAGGAACACACAGTTTATAAATGAGCTGATTTTGGACATAGCTGGCTCACCTCTGTCGCCTTCTAGAATTAGAATGCTGCATGCTGCATACACAACCTTTGGTTGATCCAAAGGATACTCATGGTCAGTAACACGGTGACCATTCTGTTTGTGTAAGGTGATTGTAGCTCTCACACTGGGCCCGTTTCAGGTGCTGTCTCCCATGGGCACATAGCTAGTCCCTTCCTTAGCTGTCTGTTTTCACCCTTGTCCGCTGGCTTGGCTGTCATTCATAGCTGGGCAGGGTTTTTTTTTTTTTTTCTTTCCTGGCTAAAATGCATTTCCTTTTGTTGGTTTCCCAGAACACCAAACAAACAGACTTCTTTTCCCAAGGATGGCTCTATACGCCCATGTTTACCCCTTTTGGGATTCATCCACTAGTTCTACCCCAGAGAAGGGAGGAACCCAGGCACTCTGGCTTAAGCTGTCCCTGGCCTCTGGAGGGGTGTACAGATGGCAGAGCTTCTCTGAATGGTGTCCCAGGGCGGCATGAGCTGTTGGAAGGGATGGGGACATTGCCAGGCAGCCCCCTTTGGAGAGAGGAGGGATTTGTAGATGAGAAAAAGAAATACTTGGGATGGGTTGTATGTCTCCCTAGCAGACAGGAGCAGGCTCCATTATCTTCTCCTAGCAACTTTGTTTTTTTTTTGAGACAAGATCTCACTCTGTCACCCAGGCTGGAGTGCAGTGGTGCGATCACCAGTCAGTGCAAGGGCTCAAGCCATCCTCCCACCTCATCCTCCCAAGTAGCTGGGACGACAGGTATGCACCACCGATCCCTACTAGCTTTTAATTTTTTGTAGAGACAGGGTTTCCCTATGTTGCCCAGACTAGTCTTGAACTCCTGAGCTCAAGTGATCCTCCTGCCTTGGCTTCCCAAAGTGCTAGGATTACAGGCATGAGCCACTGAGCCCGGCCTCCTAGTATTTTTTAGTGGGAGAACTGATCTGATGCTTGGTGGCTTCTGAGATTGGCATAACACAAAGGTTCCAACTGGAAAACCTATGATCAATGAATTTTTCCAATTAGCCACAGCATGCTGAGACTGAAGGGCTTCCCTGGGAACCGGCCTGGTGGGCGGGCAGAATGCTGTCTCTTCCTTCTCTTCATTAATGGAAATTTTTTTTTTTTTTTTTTTTTTTTCCAGTTAATGCCATTCACCCATTTCCCCTCGGTGTTGTCTTTCCTTTCCTCCCTCTTTCCCCGTTCCTCTTAAATATTCACTGAGCACCTAATAGTACGTGCTTCTGGTTTTTTCTTACTCCTAATCCTCTCTCTTCCTAATTAGTTGACAAATTATGAATTTTAATAAGTTTGCTTAAGCAAAAAATCTGTCAGATCGGTTCCCTGCCTTGGCAGGGTAATGTAGGCATAGGGCTGGGGAAGGAGACAGACCTCAATGGAGCAAGACAATCTTACCCTGAATAAATCCTGAGTTGCTCAGGGTACAGATGGGGCAATAAACCAACTCCCACTTAAGCCACAAATAAAGAAACACAGGATTTTAAACGAAAAACAATCTTGAATTGCTATTGTTATTCCGTGAGCAGTCTGATGATATGCTTTGTGATAAGTCCATAAAGAAAATATCATGCCAATAAAATGCCCTGTTTCTCAAGCAAGCAAGCATGTGTATGTGTGTGTGTATGTTTGCACATGCACATGCATACAGATGTGAAAAAGCAACTAGCGAAAATGCAAGGAGCACTGGATTATTAAAACTCAGCAAGCCAGGCTCTAGTCCTAGCTTGCTAGTCAGCAGCATGTGACATTGGGAAAATTACTCTTTATTCAGAGGTCTCAGTTTCCTTCTCTGGAAAGAGAAATGGGTCCACTAAGTCATTGTATTGGCTCCCTTGGGCTGTGATGTTTAGAATTCAATTGTGAATCAGTAGATCTTGTAGGTCCCAGTGCCAGTGAGCTTCTGCCTCATTGTACAGTCTTGTACACATTACATACCCTCAGGTTCTCTTTATATAAAAGGGGGATGAGAATCCTATGTTCTTACTCTTAGGACCAGCTGGGATGGGGTAGGGGGACAACTATCCCAAAGGCTGTTTCTCCTTAGTTCTGAGGGACAACCAGAAACAAAAGAACAGGAAGAATCTTGTTGAGAAAGAAGAAAAATTCTGCTGGGAATGTGATCATTCTCTGTCACTCAAGTTGGAAACCAGGGAGACACACTGAGCACTTTTCTTTTTTCTTCCCCTCTTTTCTCTTCCTCCCCTTCCTCCCATCTTCTTGGTCACCGAATCCTGTCCATTTGTCCTTCATAAATCTCTTACCTCTGTGGCTTCCTTGACTTCCCCATATTCTGGTTCTGTCCTGCCCTGAATTACCTCCCCCATTTTATTTTATTTTATTTTATTTTATTTTATTTTTTTTGAGACAGAGTCTCACTCTATTGCCCAGGCTGGAGTGCAGTGGAATTATCTTGGCTCACTGCAGCCTCTGCCTCCTGAGTTCAAGTGATTCTCCTGCCTCAGCCTCCCAAGTAGGTGGGACTACAGACTTGCACCACCATGCCTGGCTAATTTTTTCTATTTTCAGTAGAAACAGTGTTTTACCATGTTGGCCAGGCTGGTCTCGAATTCCTGACCTCAACTGACCCACCCACCTCAGCCTCCCAAAGTGCTCGGATTATAGGTGTGAGCCATTGCGCCCGGCCCCAGTTTCTGTAATTGCAAAAAAATTACAATTATTTTGCTCCAATGTCATAGCCTTCTCCCTGGTCTTCCTGACTCTGCCCCAAAACTGCATGCCCCTTTATGCTAAAGTTTTCTGTACACAGCACCCCACTACCCATAGGACAAGGTCTATACTGCCTAAGCCCGTATCTATCCCAGCCTATCACATATTGTGTCTTTACCCAAGCTCTTTGTTGCAGCCAAGTAAACTATTCATTCCCTGACATGCCATGCACATTCCTGATCCTCTGTTTGTTCGTCTGCCATTCTCCATACCTGACTCATTCTCTCCCTTCTTGTCCAAGTCCAATATCTAGCTCAAGCCTTGTCTTCTCCATGAAGCTATCCCTGTCTGCCAAGCTCCAGAAAGCATTGCACACTAATTCTTTTCCTCCCCTTTGATTTTCCTATTTATTGTCTCTTTATGCATCTTTCCTCTTGCCCAAATTAAATCAGAAACTTCTCAAGAGCTATAAATTACATTGTACAATCAATAAGATTTGCTTTGATGATAAAGATGATGACACTGGTGTAAAAATTACCTTGGCTTAATTCAGTCATTCAAGTCCAAGTTCTTGACTGTCAGTTCTAAAGCTGTCTCTGAAGACCATTTTCTAGCCTGAATGAAATACTGCACTAAAGTGTAGCTAGGCCTGGGTGTGGTGGCTCATACCTATAATCCCAGCACTTTCAGAGGCTGAGGCAGGAGGATCCCTTGAGGCCAGGAGTTCAAGGTTACAGTGGGCCATGATAGTGCCACTATACTCCAGCCTGGGTGACAGAATAATTCCCTGTCTCTTAAAAAACCTTGAAAATAAAATTTAAAAAAACGTAGCTAGAAGGAATAATTTCTGAAGTTTTCTCTTTTCTCTTCCATTTTCCTTGATTTAGAGCCCCCACTGCCCATCAGAAGCTGGAAAGAAACAGAGAGAGCAAGAGATTGTAATGAATGACTAAATCTTGGCTCATTTACAGTTGGGAGAAAATAGCAGTTCAAGCCTCCTTTTCCAGCCTTAAGACAGAACTTCAATGCCTATTTCCCAGATGCTGAAAGAATCTTTCAGAAGCAACAGAACCCATGCTTGCTTCGTGCCCAGGCTTGTGAAGCTGCCTTCTTCGGTGTCTATGCTGGAGGGAGGCTGGGGTCCTGAGTAGGTGCCCTGAGAAGGCGTCCTGCCCTGCTTGCTGACTAACCCACGGGGTGGGGCAGGGTGCAGGGTGTGTGCTCCCCAGGACTTACTGTAAATGGTTGAATTCTCACTACTTCCTTCCTGGGGCTCTGCCCTGATGATTTTGGGGTACATGAGGATAACAGATGCTCTGGAAGATTGTGCTGGAGGCCGGAATGGGGTGAAATGCTCAAATAGTCTGTCTGTGATGGAATCCCTTCCACTCTGGTGGGAACCTGGGGAGGGTGAAGTGGTTATTGCCTCTCACTTTTCTCACAGTGCTAAGAAGGGGACAGAGGCCGGGGAGAGGAAGTGAAAGAATCTTCATGTCCCACTCTCTTTTTCTTCTCTTAATGAATACAGGCTTTTCAAGAGGCTGTAAGCGTGCACTGTAGAATGTCCTTCTACTCAGCGAGGCCTCTGATATGGCTCTAACAAAAGATAATCATGACCAGGTACCCCTGAAGGAAACTGAGATTCTAAAATTTATTTGATATCTTACTTTTTTAAAGAGAAAAGTTTTTATTTGGGAACAATTTTAGATTTACCATATTATTACAAAGATAATACAGAGTTCCTGTACACTCCACACCCAGCTTTCATCATGATTATCTTATTTTACAATGATACATTTGTCACAGTTAATAAAGCAATATTGTTACATTATTATTAAGTAAAAGGTCAATATCTTACATTTTAACTTTCAAATTCATGCTTTTATGTCACACTCAAGAAATTATCTGTTTGTTTTTATATAAAAATTTAAAATTTACTTCACAGCAACCTACAATGGACACACCAGGAATGTGAGCCAAATGTAACCTGTGCTCTGTGTTTTCTGGGCCACTACAGTGTTCCCTGGGGGAGGTGCCCACCTTGGGCCTACGAGAGTGAGTTCAGAGCGGAGTCGGAAGGAAATCTCATAGGGCCCTGATGACCCTGCTCGGTGGCTGCGTAACCCCAAGGGTTACTCAGTCTCTGAGCCTCGGCTTCCTCTTCTGGCGAGTGGGAGTAGGAGCAGCAGCCTGCCTCACAGGGTGCCATGAGGATAAGCTCGGCTCAGGCATGCAGACATGTACAGCACGATTCACATGAAGTCAGTAGCATCAGGAGCATCCCTGAGACAGGAAGGTGAGCAGCGACTTCAGCAAGAGCTGGTTCTTGAGACGTCACGCTTTCACCCTCCCAGCCTCTGAATCTCCACTTCCAATCCTGAGGAGGGTCAGAAGCTGAAACTGAAAAAGGAAATGGCTTCAACCCCACGTCCTCATAGCTGGGTTGCATGCCGCAGACAGGGGAGACAGAAAGGGAAAGTTTCTTTTTTTGGCTTCTGCTGCTGGACATTCTCTCTGTCCTGGTGACCGTGTGGCTCTCCAATGAGCTGCTTGCTATCTGATGGGAAGAAAAAAGGAGAAGATGGGGGCCATGGCACCACCCTGTCCCCAAGAAGCCAGCTCTAGTTTTGCCCTCTTTTGGTCACATGGATGTGAAACAGTCCATCTTCAGCCTGAGGACAGCAGCTGGCCCAGGCAGGGTTTCTGCTCTTGAACTCGGCAACCTAGGCTAGTTGCTCCCACCTCTCTGAAGTCCCTGTGGACCTGGATACTGCATAGCTGATGAAGTCTGTCTGCTGAAATAAAGACTAGCAGAATTTCCCAGCCTAACAGCTGAAAACCGGCCTGCATTGCTTATAGTAACTCGTGTTTTCTCTTTTCCCTTCTTGCTACAGATTTCAGGAGGCCCATTTTGACTTCAGTACCTGGCCCCCCATGAGGTGATGGACCCACTGTTAGCTTTCCATGTCTAAACTCTGAAATTTTGCCCTGAATTTCGATCCAGTACCCGAGATGCTGCCACTCCTGGCAATTTAATCCTGGTCCTTACTGGATTTCACATCCTACAAATTCAACTGGCCCTTCTAACCCCTGCAATGGGGTAAAAGTCCAGCCTCTCCCTCCAGCCCCAAGTTCTAAAACCTGGCGCCGGCCCACCTTCATGAACCCTCCCATTTGTGGCCATGTCAAAAGAGAAAATGATGAATGAGAAAGAAAAACAGAAATTGATCAAATCAGTCTGAGATTCTGCCCTCCTAGAACTTATCAAATCTGTAGCAATAAAACTTTACAGCCTCAGATTAGGGATCTGCAATTCCCTGCTCACAGCTGCAATGAGAGCAAGAGACCATGACCTAACAGACTCAATTGGGACGATTCCCGTTTGTGGGATGTTTTCAATGTGTCACACAATTCTAGATTTCCTTGCTATTTTTATCTTTTGAAACATTCTCCAAGAAACCTAATGTGGAAGTTCTCTTTTTTAACATAATTATGTTGTTTCACTACAAGTTGATGGGGTTCAAGAAATCATTAATTGGGCTACTTTAAGAGCACAACGTAATTCCAATCTGCAAAAATATAGGAAATGTGATATTCTCTAGAAATGGAGTTAAGCATAGATCTAGGACTCATAAATAACAGGGCAGTGTTTTGACCCTGGTGATATTTGCCAAGTAAATACAGCAAGGGGATTTTAGTCAGCCTGGCTTTGCCTCATCCTGATTTATATTTGTCTGATTCTTTTAAAAAGTAAGCTTAGAGTTTGAACAACATTTAACAAAGCCTCTGGTTCAGTGATTCCCAAAGGTTGCATCTGAATCAGTGGAAAGCTTGGGAAAAATACAGGCATCCAGACTGCTCCTGGTCTACAGAATTCCAGCTATGGCATTGGAGTTGGAGAACCTTTATTTCTAATAAACCTCCTGGGTGAGTCTGACATACAGGCAGATTTGGAAACTACTAATCTAGCTGAACTTTCTACCCTCTGTAGGATTCCCCACTACATCCTTGCTCCTCAAGGTATGATCCAAAGTCTTACAGCATTGGAATCTTCTGGGAGCTACTCAGAAATACAGAATCTCAGGCCCCATCCAGATGTACCAAATCAGAATCTGCATTTTCACAAAATCCCCAGGTCATATTTATTTACATTAAAGCTGACAGATGGTCATCAAGTCACTGCTTGAACACTTCTGGGGTTGGGGAGCTCAGTATTTACATGGCAACCTGCTTCATTGCTGGGAGGCTCTAATTGTCTAGCTCTTTCTTATAGCAAGTTCACTCACTCATTCATGCATTCATTCTACAAATATGGGCAGACTCTAAAAAGTTGACCAAGATGACATAGTCACGTGATCACATTTCAGCCATTTTTAAATTGCAGTTCATAAGCAGAGAGAACCTCGTTTTTTTTTTTTTTTTTTTGATGGAGTCTCACTCTGTCACCCAGGCTGGAGTGCAGTGGCGCAACCTTGGCTCACTGCAACCTCCGCCCCTGGGTTCAAGCAATTCCCCTGCCTCAGCCTCCCGAGTAGCTGGGATTATAGGCACCTGCCACCATGTCCAGCTAATATTTGTATTTTTAGTAGAGACGGGGTTTCACCATCTTGGACAGGCTGGTCTTGAACTCCTGACCTTGTGATTCACCTGCCTCGGCCTCCCAAAGTGCTGGCATGAGCCACCGTGCCCCGCCAAGAGAGAACCTCTCTTAACAGAGATGTATTTTCTTGTCTTCACATAGGCCAGTGTGAAACTAAGGGCCTGTCTCTTGTAGAACCTTACTGAGGGCTGTAAGAAGTTGGTAACACAATCCAACATCCTGAATTTTCCCCACCACCCTCCTAATGCAACAGCCTGCATAGTATGTGGTCCCCATTCCCAGACACATCAGTGTAACTCCTTCCTATCCAAAGTGTTGTCCATGGCTCAGCAGCAGTGGCATCACCTGGGAGCTTGTTAGGAATGCAGACTCTCAGTTCCCACCAAATCAGGATCTTCATTTGAACAAGATCCCCAGGTGATTTTTTTTTTTGCACATTAAACTTCAACACGCAGAGAAACCAGTTCTATTTCACAATCCCTTAAATAGGATTCCTAACTTTCTAGCTCAGGATCGAGCCCTATCTCTTCAGCCAATTCCATCAAGTATAAGCCTGTTAATTGCAGCATGCCTACTTCCAGGCACACATTCTGTATTACTTAGCATGCGTTTGCTGGGTCCAGGTCACCAACAAACTAGCTCAAATTGGCTTAACTAACAAGGCAAATTTCAAATTGAATGCTGGGCACATGGATGGTGATTATACGATTTGTTCCATATTTGTGTTGCTGTTGTTGGTGTAATTTTTTTTAGTTGTGGTAAAATACACATAATATAAAATTTACCATCTTAACCATGTTTAAGTGTACTGTTCAGTTTTGTCAAGTATTCACATTGCTATGCAACCAATAATTGTTCCATATTTTTTGATCATTTGGAAAAAAAAAACCTCTAACAAGAATCCAGGGATAGGGCTGACTTCAGGGTTGACTTACTTCAGTGGGCCTGGCTTCCTTCACCCTGCAGTTCTCCTGGCTTTGCCTCCTCTCAGCTTCAACTCCATCCTTCTCTTGCAGGCAAAATGGCACACAGTCCCCTGCAGGGGAAGGCAGAGAATCTCACAGGAGAGAAAGAATAGCTTTCCCAGAAATCCTGGCAAGCCTTTTCTTACATCTCACTGGCTTGAATTGGAACATGTGCCTGTTCCTTAATTGGCAAAGACATTTTAAGGGTCATCAGATTATTGCTCTAGAAAGATCACTTGGCTTTAGGGTGGGGAAGAGGTGGAGGGTAGGACTGGAGAGAGGAAGGTCAGGAGGCACCCTATGGCAATGATGAAGGTAGGAACTAACGGTATCCTGGAAAGAGGTAGTGCCTGGTGGTCCTGGAGGTGGAGAGCTGGGAAAGGATTCCAGAGATGTTAATGCGATTGAAATCTTAATTTTCTTCTGTTCAAAGCCTAAAAATACCTTTCCCTTCACCCTCTCTCAAGAGAGCAATTAAAGCTTTGTGTCCTGGAGGGCAGAATTTTCTTTGGGAAGATTAACAAGCCTTTGTTGTGAAAAAACAAAATAAACAACAAGCAAATAAACAATAGACCAAACTAACCAAACAAATAACAACAAACAAAAACACAAGTGACAAACAAACATAGCTCACAGGGCTAGGGAGCTCAATTGAGGTATGGTGGGGGGCGGTGGGGGGGAGGAGGGAGAATGGAGAGGAAACTGGTAGGTGGCTGAAGCCTACAGGGTTGGAGGGATTGGTAGTTACCTTGGAGATGCAGGACCAAGAAACAGGGAATTTCAGCTCTCTTGCAGCATTCCTGCATGGGGCAGGACCTCTGACAGGGTGGCACATGGATATCTGGGACTGGACTCTATAGGCTTTGGTCTTTGGAGGCCAAGTTAGTCACAAGGAGGAAGATGGACATGGTAAGCAGAGAGCAGCCTGCTCAGCTGGGAGCTTGGGGCATGACCACCCCAGCACTGACCAGCATGGATTGGAGGCCCCTTTCTGGGACATAGGAACTCTGCACTGAGTCCAGGAAGTGGAAGGGGCCACAATAACAACATTGAACATCGCATCAGCTCTGCTGAGGGGGAGCTTGGAGACAGGTTTAATTTAACAATATAAACTATTCTAATTATGCATATATAATGATAGTGACAGGAGGTAGCCAAATGCCTGCCAGACAGGGTTGGGTACCCACCTCCAAATCAAAGACAATTTAAAGCCTGAAAGCCAAGCTACAAGTTAAATCCTTGGACTGGATTGAGAAGTTGTCCTCCTGTTTGATGTGCTTTCCTCTGATTGATCCCCATCCTTCACCTATTTCACATATATCTAGCTTTTCCTAATTGGTTTTCTACACAGTCATGCCCACCTTTGAGTGGTGTTTTCACTTTAACTTTTTTTGCATACCCACAAACCAATCAGCACGCACTCCCCATCTTGTGCCTATAAAGACCCCAGGCTCAGTTGGTAGAAGAGGAGACTCCTGACTTTGTGAAGAGACAACCTGACTTTGGGGAAGATGACCTGCCCTTCTCATTGCCTCTCCTGTTCCCCTCTCCACTGAGCCATTTTTTTTTTTTTTTTTTTTTTTTTTTTTTTTTTGAGACGGAGTCTCGCTCTGTCGCCCAGGCTAGAGTGCAGTGGCGCAATCTCGGCTCACTGCAAGCTCCGCCTCCCGGGTTCACGCCATTCTCCTGCCTCAGCCTCTCCGAGTAGCTGGGACTACAGGCGCCCACCACCGCGCCCGGCTAATTTTTTGTATTTTTAGTAGAGACGGGGTTTCACCGTGGTCTCGATCTCCTGACCTCGTGATCCGCCCGCCTCGGCCTCCCAAAGTGCTGGGATTACAAGCGTGAGCCACCGCGCCCGGCCTCCACTGAGCCATTTTTATCACTCACTAAAATTCTCCACCTTTGCCATCCTTCAACTGTCCACGTGACTTCATTTTTCTTGGACTTGGGACACTTTACCCGGAAAGGTTGTCACACTGGCCCTTTGCCCTCGCTGGTGGAGGGCAGCTGCCCCATGTGATGAGGCAAGGGGCCAACTGAACTGTTAACACACCGCTATTCGTGGACAATGGAACTAAAGGAGCACTGTAACAACCCCTCTGGGCCTTTGGGATTTCGGGCACCCTTAGCTGGGTGCCTCTGCAGGCCCTGCATGGAGCTTGCTCCTGTGTTGGCACTAGGAGTGGCTGGTTGGACCCCACACTCATTCGCTCATGTGCTCCCTCCTGCAAGGGGTTGAGCATGGTGGGCTGAGTAGAGGGGGTACCCCTGCTGTGAGTCCAGTGAAGGGGCTGAGAAAAATCTTGCATCAGTTGTAAGACAGTTGAGACAAAATACACCCATGCCCCAGCACCCAGCTTTGCATTCGCTGTTTCATCCGCCTGGAATGCTCATTCTCCAGATATCCACATGGCTCATTTCCTCACCATCTTTGAGTACTTGCTTAAATATCAGTCTTAGTGTTTCCAGATTTCCCTTTTAAAAAATGTCAAACTCTTCTTTTTCTACAATTCTTTTTTTTGCTTTTTTGAGACAGGGTCTTGCTCTGTTGTGCATGCTGGAGTGCAGTGGCACGATCACAGCTCACTGCAGCCTTAAACTCCCGGGCTTAAGCAATACTCCCACCTCAGCCTCCTGAGTAGCTACAACTATAGGCATGCACCACCATGCCTGGCTAATTTTTTTTTATTTAATTTGTGTAGAGACAAGATCTTGCCATGTTGCCTAGGCTGGTCTTGGCCTCAAGCAGTCCTCTTGCCTGGGCCTTCCAAAGTGCTGGGATTATAGGCGTGAGCTACTGTGTCTGGCCTTCCTCCTGTAATTCTTATTACCTTTGTTTTCTGTTGCTTATAACAGAATGCATGAAACTGGGTATCCCTATAAAGAAAAAGAGTTTCTTTCTCACAGTTCTAGAGGCCGAGAAGTCTAAGGTTGAGGGGTCACTCTGGGGAGGGCCTTCTTCCCGGAGAGGACTCTCCTTAGAGTGGTGCAGGGTATCACACGGCGAGGGGCTGAGTGTGCATGTGCCAGCTCAGGTCCTCACCAGTTCCCCTCCCATGATAACCCATTAATCTATCAGCTCATTAATTCATTAATCCACATTGGGGATTAAGTTTCAACATGAGTTTTGGAAGAGACATTCAAACCATAGCATTATTCTTTCTTGCTTTATTTTTCTTCATGGAACTGACCACCATATATTGTACTATGTTTTACTTTTTCGTTTGTTTACTGTCTACCTACCCCAACCATAATGTAAATTTCATGAGGTCAGAGACTGTTTAGTATACTACATATTCCAAGACCATCAAAACACAAATTTTTTTAATAAATTAAGTGAATTAATTAATGAATTATGGCACAAACTCTTAACTACCATATCTTGTAGTCTCTGACAGGATTGCTGAGAATTCTTGTTCAAAGCAATTTCAAGGAACTATCTAATTTCAGTTCTAATAGCTGGAGCCAAATGATTCTTTTGAGACAAGAGCCAAAATCTTGACTTAAAATTATTGGGTAAATATGAATGCATACTTTCAAAAGCTCACTGATAATTTGGAAAAAGTCAGTGGGCTATAATGAGATCAAACTTGAAAGAATCTTATAGTTGGTGGAAAGTTCTGGAAAAAGAAAAGGAGAAGACTGGCTTATTAGAATTTGCTGAAGAGATTAATTTCTTTGTGATTTCCAGGAGAATACCAAGAATGGGAGGAGCATGGAAGGTGGACTGTAAAGTCCCTGTATTTCTAAAAAATTGAATCCTCTTCTTGGAGGAGGAGGAGCCATAGGAGCCAATATTATCAGTGTCCTACTGTTTAGAATACTCCTATTGCCCCAAGTCTTGACATGTCACTGGAGACCTGAGCTAACCTGTTGGACACTGTAGGGAAAACAGGGCTGCTCAGGATAAAGCAATTAGTTGTCAGAAGCTTAGTATGTCTCTTTGGAAAAGACATTTAAGATCTGGCTAGGATATACAAGCGACCTGCTTCAGAGGCTCAGCTCCTGGGTAATGCTGAACTATTTTATTCTCCTACTGACTCTGGTAATATCAACATGGTAATACTCATGTAGTCTCACTTGTTCTACCTGTTGGCACACTGCCTGGAAGGGGCCTGGGAAGAGGCGGGGATACTCATGATTTTGGTGCCCTAAGTAAGTTGGCCTGAGTTTAGCCCCACTCCCATCCAATGTTCCCTGGGGTCACCTCCCCAAAACGTACTTGTAGCAGATGCTGTTGGTGTCCTACCAAGATCTTCTTTGCCAGCTGCTAAGTATGTTGACTGTTAACAGCACATACCTATACCCATATCAGGATTGTTCTTGGCTGATGGGAGTTACCCAGCTAAGAAGTGTCTAAGAAGTTTCATTTTGCTGCTTCTCTGGGAATCAATCAATTCTCCAAGGAGCCCTGATTCCTTTGTAGTGGAGAATGGTCTTTAGAAACCAAGGTCTGGGTACTAGGTATGCTCATTTCTGTTGAGGAGTGACTGCTTCTGGGCTCTCTCAGTAGACAGAGCTAGAAGTTACATGTGTGGATACTAACTCATGCATACACACACACACACACACACTTCTGACTCTTTTACATATATTTTTAAAATTCCTTTTTCTTTTTTTTTTGTGATGGAGTCTTGCTCTGTTGCCCAGGTTGGAGTGCAGTGGTGTGATCTTGGCTCACTGCAACCTCCACCTCCTGGGTTCAAGTGATTCTTGTGCCTCAGCCTCCCCAGTAGCTGGGATTCAGGCATGTACCCCACACCTGGCTAATTTTTGTATTTTTAGTAGAGATGGGGTTTCGCCATGTTGGCCAAGCTGGTCTTGAACTCCTGATCTCAGGTGATCCACCTGCCTCAGCTTCCCAAAGTGCTGGGATTACAGGCATGAGCCACCATGCCTGGTCTATTTATTATTATTATTTTTTATTTCTTAAAAAAAAGACTCAACCAAGTGGTATTTATACATATGTTTTTAAACACCCATGAATTTTTACTGCTACCTCCAACTCTGATCCAGCATCACAGGGTCCATTCTTGCCTTCACCCCTTTCCTTATTTATAACTTCCTTCTCAGACATGGAAGTGGTACTCATTATCTACCACATATTTACTTATTTGTTTAGTGATAGTACATACATAAAGTAGCTTTAGAATTGCTAACTCAACTCCTCTGAGGAACAAATTTACCAACTAGAGTATAGTGTCTGTGGACAGATCTCTCTGTCTTCATCCTTCAGCTTTCAGCCAAAATAGTTTTCCAAAGTTACTTAGGTTGGCTCTTTGCTTCCTCACCCCCTTCAGTGTGGTTAGGTGAGTCATCTATAACAGAGTCATTTGTCATAGTTTGCATTCCATTTTAAGTACCCCTCACAACCTGGTAAATAGCTTAAAATTTACATACAGTAAAATTCGCTCACTGATACACTTCTGTAGGTTTTTAACAAATGCAACAAGTTGTTTAGCATCACCACAGATTTAGAACGGTCTCATCACCCCTAAAATTCCCTCACACTGACTGCCCTTTATACTCAATCCCTATCCCCACACCCAATCCTTGGCAACCACTGATCTATTTTCCATCTCTATAATTTTTCCTTTTTAAAGAATGCCATATCAAATATATTGTACAGTATATAGTCTTTTGTGTCTGGTTTCTTTCACTGAGCATAATGATTTTGAGATTCATCCATGTGGTTTTATGTATCAGTAGTTACTTTGTTTTTATTATGGAGTAGTATTTCATTGTATAAATATTATACAAATTACACAATTTATTTAAACATTTACACATTGATGGACATTTGGACTGTTTCCCATTTTTGCTATTATAAGTTGTTATGCACATTTACATACAGGCCTTTTTGTGGACACATACTGTCATTTTTCTTGAGTAAATACTTAGGAGTGAGATTGCTGGATCATATGGTATGTAAATGTTTCACTTCATAAGAAATTTCCAGTTTCCCAAAGTGGCTGTATTATTTTGCATTCTGATAAGTAATTATGAGAGTTCCAGTTGCTCCACGTCCTCACTAGCATTTAGTATGATCTAACTTTTAAATCTTAGCCATTGTAATAGGTGTGCTGTGGTATCTTTGTGTTTTTAATATGTAATGTTCTGATGATTAATGATATCAAGTATCTTTTCCTGGGTTAATGTCATTCATATATATTCTCCGGTAAGTTGTTCAAATCTTTTGACTATTTAAAGAATAAGATTGTTTGTATTATTATTACTGAGGTGTAAGACTATATATTCCAGATATAAGCCCTTTATCAGATAGGTGTTTTGCAAATATTTTTCAGTGTGTCTTGTCTTTTTATTTTCTTGACAGTGTCATTCAAAGAAAAGATGTTTGCATTTTGATGACAATTGATTTTTTCTTCTATAGTTTGTACATTTTGAGGCCTAAGAAAATATTTACCCAACTCAGGATCTCAACGATCTGTCCCTATGTTTCTGTCTAGAAGTTTTATTGTTGTAACTATTATTTTTTAGGTCTATAATTCATTTTGCTTCAGTTCATTAAATTGTGTAGGGTAAGGAGTTGAATTTTGTTCATCTTTGTATTTGTTTCGCTTATGGATTTATTATTCCAGCATTATTTGTTGAAAATGCTGTCCTTTCTCCATTGAATTACCTTGGGACCTTTGTCAAAAATTGATAGACCATCTATGTACAGATCTATTTTGGACCCTTTTTTTTTGTTTTTTTCTTTGAGACAGAGTCTTGCTGTGTCGCCAGGCTGGTGTACAGTGGTGTGATCTCGGCTCACTGCAACCTCCGCCTCCCGGGTTCAAGCGAGTCTCCTGCCTCAGCCTCTGGAGTAGCTGGGACTACAGGTGCATGCCGCCAGGCCCAGTTAATTTTTGTATTTTTAGTAGAGACAGGGTTTCACCATGTTGGCAAGGATGGTCTCGATCTCCTAATCTCTTGATCTGCCCACCTCAGCCTCCCAAAGTGCTGGGATTACAGGCGTGATCTTTTTCAAAATTATTTTAACCATGTAACTCCTTTGCATTTCCATATAGATGTTAAGAGTCAGCTTGTCAATTCTACAAAGAAACCTGGTGGGATTTTTACTGAGATTTAGATAATCTTGAGGATAATTTCCTTAATGATAATAGACTCATCCAATCCATGGACATGTTATAGTACTCTACTTTATCCAGGTCTTCATCTTACCAATGTTTTGACATTTTAAGTGTACAAGGCTTGCACATATTTTGTTAATTTTATATTTTGTGCTTTTTGATGTTATTTTAAATGGCTGTGATTTTTAAAATTCAAGTTCAAATGGTTTGTTCCTAGTATATAGAAATATCATTGATTTTTGTATATTGACCTTGCATTCTGTAACCCTATTAGTTCTGCTGGCATTTTTGTAGATTCTTTAGGATTGTTTAGGTTCATATTGTATGTAGATAAACACAATTTTACTCCTTCCTTTTAAATTATGTTCACTGCTGCCTCGACCTCCTGGGCCCACGTGATCCTCCCACCTCAGCCTCCCAAGTAGCTGGGACCACAGGCATGCACCACAAACCTGGCTAATTTTTTTATTTTTTATTTTTAGAGACAGGGTCTCCCTATGTTGCCCTAGTGGGTCTAAACTCCTGGGTCTAAACTCCACTGTGTCTGGCCCAAGCCATTCTTGATATCAGGGTACAAACTCCTTTGAGAATCTGATAAAAGCTATGAACTTTTTCTAGAAAAATCCCCCATTCAGAATTCTAGGGAAAGGATTCATAGACTTCTTGAATCCCACCCATGGATCTCAGGTTTAAGAATCCTGGTTCATGCAAATCAAGACCACAATGCGATACCATCTCACACCAGTCAGAATGGCAATTACTAAAACGTCAGGAAACAATAGATGCTGGCGAGGCTGTGGAGAAATAGGAACAGTTTTACACTGTTGGTGGGAATATAAAGTAGTTCAACCATTATAGAAGTCGGTGTGGGGATTCCTCAAGGATCTAGAACCAGAAATACCATTTGACCCAGCAATCTCATTACTGGGTATATACCCAAAGAAATATAAGCCATTCTGCTATAAAGACACATGCACACGTATGTTTATTGGAGCACTAATTACAATGTCAAAGACATGGAACCAACCCAAATGCCCATCAATGATAGACTGGATAAAGAAAATGTGGTACATATACACCATGTAATACTATGCAGCCATAAAAAGGAATGAGATCATGTCCTTTGGAGGGACATGGATGAAGCTGGAAGCCATCATCTTCAGCAAACTAACACAGGAACAGAAAACCAAACACTGCATGTTGTCATTCATAAGTGGGAGTTGAACAATGAGAACACATGGATGCAGGGAGGGGAACACCACACACTGGGGCCTGTTGCAGAGTCTGGGGCAAGGGGAGGGAGAGCATTAGGACAAATAACTAACGCATTCAGGGCTTAAAATCTAGGTGATGGGTTGATAGGTGCAGCAAACCACCATGGCACATGTATACCTATGTAACAAACTTGCATGTTCTGTACATGTATTCCGGAACTTAAAGTAAAAAAAAAAAAAAAAAAAAGATATCCTGACACATGCTACAATATGGATTAGGTATCTAAAATAGTCAAATTTCATAGAGAGAAAATGTAGAATGGTAGTTGCCAGGGGCTGGAAGAGGGGAATGAGGAGTTGCTATTTAATGGGAACAGAGTTTCAATTTTCAAAAATAAGAAAGTAGTGGCGATGGATGGTGATGATGGTTGCAAAACAACGTAAATGTACTTAAGACCAATAAGCTGAATATTTAAACATAAAAGGATCCTGATTCACAGAAATCAATAAACAAAACATGAAAACTTAGTTTACCTATATAAAAATTATACTAATTATGGTTGCTTACACAAATAGCTTATATTTCCATAACATGTGGTATAGAAACTATTTTGCATATAATTATGTCAGATTAACTTTGTTATAAGTTGGATTTCATTATAAAATTAAACTATAATCAGGCTCCTCTTTATCAGCTGTTGTGCATGTGGCACAGATTGCCTACTCACAATTTTAAAAGGAAACATTAGACCATTTCTTAGGAGCTGGAAAGGTGCCTTTTGTTTTATCTGTTAAAATTATTATTTCCCAGGTTGGAAATGTGTGCGTTTATGGAATAAATTGGTAGGTGAGAGGCTGTGAGGCAGAGTGGAAGGTGGTTAGGCTTCAAAAGACAGAACTTGGGCTGGAATCCCAGTACTTTTACCACTTGCAAGCTTAGCAAGTCCTTTAAACCCTGGCCTTCACGAACTTCACTCTTAAAGTGAATAAAAATACCTTTTTGAGAGGCTTCTACAAGGATTTGGGACAATGCAAACAAAGTGCTCAAGCCGCACTAGATCCTAAATAAATGGTGCTATTTATGGTGAGTCGGTGTTACACAACTACTGGCTATGGCACCCAGAGCTTCCAATGCCAAATCATCAAACTGGCATGAGATTCTCGAGTTCAGGGGACAATTGCTTACTTTGTTGGAGGAGGACCAGATGTGAACAAGGCTGATAAATGTTGACATTCCCAAAGCGCTGGGACGCCAGACGTGAGGTTACAGCATGTCGTTCCTTTGCTAGTCCAACGAAGCATGACTTGTGAATGTCACTTTTTTGGCTTTTCAGGGAGCCAGTGCAGTAACAAAGTGGCTTAATGATCCAAAACTAACACACACAAGGTAAGAACCAGTTCGATAATAACATCGTTTCCTTCCTTACTGTTGACTTCCTTGTTTTTTCTTTCTTTGCTCAGTGAATATCAACACAAAGACTAATAAATCTTCTGACACTTTTTTCGTCTTCCAAGAATATATTTTCCTGTCTGGCTAAGGGCCATCACCTTCCCTGACTCCTTTGGGAATAATGGGTGCATTTCTTACAGTCACATCCACCGATTTTCAGGACAAAGTTTTCACGCGTTCAGTGGAAGGCAGTGTGGCATGGTGGAAAAGGTAGAGGGCGAAGACTCAGGTCACCTGGTCCCCATCATCATTTCTGCATCTGTCTGTCTGTATGAGGTGGGCTGATGGCTGTGCCAGTTTCCTCATTTGCACAGCGCACGAGGTCCCGCTTTGGGTGAGCTTTATTCGCATACATGGTAAGCGGTGATCGGCAGGACCCTGGAGCCCTCTTGAGCGTTCGGCTTGGGTTGCACTTGCACTGGGTGACCGACCGCGACTGTGGCACCGTGACGAGAACGGCGGGTTGCGCGCGCAGCACCTCCGTCGCCTCCCGATCCAGCGTCTCCGTTGCCAGGAAAACGGAGCGGCGCGCTTTCCGGCGCAGTCGCGGCGCGTCGCAGCTGTCATGGCGGAGACCGTCTGGAGCACTGACACCGGGGAGGCAGTGTATCGCTCCCGGGACCCCGTGCGCAACTTGCGCCTCCGGTAGTCGCACCGCCTCAGCCCCGAGGCCCCATGCTTTTATATCCTTAGATCATTCCAACCTGAACTCGGTGTTCTGAAGTCCCCACTTCTGCTTACACTCCCGACCGCTTCTTCTCCGGGCTCCCCACTTCTTTCACTATCCGTACCCCCATCCACTCACAGCCTCCAAGAACCCCTTACAGGCCCACCCAAGTCCATTCATGTCCTTGTTGCTCCCAGTTTCTCAGAGCCCTGTGTCCCCAGTGCACCCTCTCACCCTCACTCTTCCCCGTAGGACCGCGCACCCACCCACCCCCTCTCCGTTGTCTGCACCCAGCACACCTTGGCAACCCTACCTCCTCTGTTTTGTTTCCCCCATCCTTGCTTTGTGTTCATCTCCCGGTTGCATGTCTGGTAACGAATATTTTGGGCTTTTCTTGACAGAGTCCACCTGCAAAGAATCACATCAAGCAACTTTCTTCATTATCAGCCTGCTGCCGAGCTCGGGAAGGACCTCATAGACTTGGCCACTTTTAGGCCTCAGCCAACTGCCAGTGGGTGTTATGGTGGTGATGTGCCATCTAATACTAATTCTGATACTAATCAGAATTGTGACCAAATGTAGTGAGATAACAAATACCGTACTTCTGATGTGTTATAGATTTGCCCGGAAACCTACATTCTATTTGTGGCCTTTTTAAAAGAGAAAACGTGCCCCAAACTCTAAACACACATATAAACACTTTTAAAAACAATTTTTAAACTGGGGACTGCTTGAAAAATATGCATATGATGTGCATATGAAGATCAACTGTGTTCTTGTGGTTTTCCTTATCTGGGAAACCAAAAGAATGAGAAGGAGAGGACAGAGTGGTTATTGTCAGCAGTCTGTCTGCTTTTATTGTTTCTCTTTCTGTTCAGAGCTGTTCCTGGGCAAGAGTGTGGGCTCGCAGGTTGTGAAACATGTCTCTGAAAAAGGCATACTCAGCCAGCCAAGAGTGTATTAGATTAGATTTGTTTTCTTTGTTTTTGTTTTTGTTTTGTTTTGAGACAGAATCTCATTCTGTTGCTCAGGCTGGAGTGCAGTGGTATGATCATAGCTCACTGTAAACTGTGGTTTCCCAGGCACAAGCCATCCTCCTGCCTCAGCCTCCCAACAAGCTGGGACTACAGCCTACACCATCACACTCGGTTGATCTTTTTAAAGTTTTAGTAGAGAAAAGGTCTTGCTATGTTGTCCAGGCTGGTCTGAAATTCCTGGGCCCAAGTGATCCTCCCACCTTAGCCTCCCAAAATTTTGGGATTACAGGTGTGAGTCACTGCATTCAGCCAGATTTGGTTCTGTTAAAAAATCATTTATTTGCCTTCACTGTCCTCTCCTGACACTTGGTCTCCTAAATTTCAGTGTTTGTGATTCTACATATATGGCTTCAGAAATAGTAAAGATAAAAATGCCAGGGTTATTTTCTAGCAAACGCAGACAGTTGGGACTGAGAAAGGGCTGGCTATTCAGCTTATATCTAAATTTCAGTTTCTTTTATCCAGTTAGATTAGATATTTCCTGGAGCAGGCTGAGCGCCGTGGCCCACACCTGTAATCCCAGCACTTTGGGAGGCCAAGGCAGGTGGATCACCTGAGGTCAGGAGTTCAAGATCAGCCTGGCTAACATGGCAAAACCCCATCTCTACTGAAAATACAAAAACTAGCTGGGTTGGTGGTGTGTGCCTGTAATCCCAGCTAGTTGGGAGGCTGAGGCAGGAGAATCGCTTGAACCCAGGAAAAGGAGGTTGCAGTGAGCTGAAACAGTGCCACTGCACTCCAGCCTGGGTGACAGAGTGAGACTCCATCCCCCACCCCCCAAAAAAATTACTGGGGGGTATTTTCTTTTATTCAAATTAGAGTCATGATTAAGACTTCTTGGGTCCTAATCTTGGCTTCTACTCATACTAACTCTCATATACAGCCTCTCTAGCATTTCTCTAGGTTGAGTGCTTACTAAATTGCTGAATTCCAGCTGGTTTTTGTGGCAAATTTAAGAATAGGGACTTTGGTTGTAATCAACCACAGAGCAAGAAGTGGTGCTGGTTTGGCTCAAGCATTTGATTCACTCTGTTGTCTTTGGAGGTGGAAACCGCCCAGAGAAAGACGAAGAGGAGGAGATTGTGATTGGGTGGCAAGAGAAGCTCTTTAGCCAGGTGAGCCAGTGTCTCTTGTCTTCTCTGTCTATTCCATCTGGTCTACCTCCACATGGCTGGTGATACATATTGCCAAAGTGATTTCCAGACAGGTTGTAACAGTTTATACTTTCCCCTGTTGTGTTTAAAGGGCAGTGTAACATAGGGGTTGCCACTACTCAGTTTTATGATTCTGGGTGAGGCACTTTTCATCTCTGGGCTATATGCCATCTGTAAAATAGCAGACTTGGATTAGACTATCAGTCTGGTTCCTTTTAGCTCTAATGTTCTTGGTTCCCCTACCATTCATTAGTTTAGTGTTGGTTATGAAAACGTGTCAGATAGCATCAGCTCTGTAGAACTGATTTGATTAAACAGTTACAGAAGCAAAAGTTTGATGTATTATAATGATGTATACATCTCTGTTTCCTTATGGTAACCTCAGTTTGAAGTAGATCTGTACCAAAATGAAGCAGCCTGTCAGAGTCCTTTGGATTATCAGTACCGTCAGGAGATCCTGAAGCTGGAGAATTCGGGTGGCAAGAAGAACCGACGAATCTTTACCTACACTGACTCTGATAGATACACCAATTTGGAGGAGGTATTGTTCTTTCCATCTTTGGTAGCTTCCATCTTTGCTTCCTCTAGCTTTTTTGCCTCACTGAGTTCTGTGTGTTATGTCAGGAGCCTAGTAAGGGGAAACAAGTAGCCTGTCTAGGAACCGCTGTGAGCTGCTGCTGCTGGCAGCCAGCCTGGAATAGAATGGGCATAGTCTGCAGGTGGTAAGGCTGTTGATCCCTTCTCTGCCTGCTTGAGGGCCTGGGGGAGCTGCCAGTATCTCTTATTATATGCTTGCAGAGTGCATACTTGGAGAAGTAACCACTGGGCTTGACTTCCTCCATGCATCATGAAAAAAGACAGGTGGTGGAGTCTGGAACAATCTAGATAAAATTCATCAGGGGATTCAGCCCAAACTCTGAGTATATGGGTTTGAAGAGGAATTCAGTAGAGCTATGGAAAATGGCTTATGTCCTCAATTTCCCTATGACAAAAATACTCTTGTAACCTTGTTTTACGTTTTCTTTAGTCACTGCATTTCAGTTGCTTCTGTCTTCTCGGTAAGATTTTAAGCTCCTCGAGGGTAGAGCCTATATTTTTTTTATTTTTGTCTATGACTCTGTAGGTCTCTGCAAGGAACAGGTATTAATAAATGTTTTTGAAAGATTGACGTGCTTTCATTATTAGAGCTGTGGATTGATAACATTAGCTGGGAATGGTGGCATGTACCTGTAGTCCTGGCTACTTGGGAAGCTGAGGCGGGAGGATTACTTGAGCCAAGGAGTTCAAGGTTGTAGTGAACTATGATAGCACCACTGCACCGCAGCCTGGGTGAGACCCTGTCTCTTAAAAAAATAATATAAATGAAATAAAATTTGGGTTGTCTGTTTTGGAAAAGCAAATGAAAATGCAGTTGGTGCTCAGTTACCATGTGAGGATTTCCCACAAAATACTTATATCCCATTTGGCATTTTTCTAACCACCTTGTTAACTTCAACATCTACCAAGCAAACTAACCCAACTTTTTGTTGGTTTGTGCTCAGAGAATGCAGGCTGATTTTAATATTAACATAAATAACTCCTTTTTAAAATCCGAAGGCAAACCACGATGTGGTAGAAATCTTCCTTGGGTTGTTTGGCCACTGCTCCCTCTGTTAGCATGTATCATTGTGAGGTGGTGGAACCTGCGGGATCCAGGTCCTGGATGAGGTTTCAGGAGGAATACTTCCCTTCAGGTACTTGGCCCATGTGGCCCTGACCAGATGGCTTACACAGGGCTGCTTGCTTTTCCCAGCACTGTCAGAGAATGACCACTGCAGCCAGCGAGGTGCCTTCATTCTTGGTCGAGCGAATGGCAAATGTTAGGCGGCGCCGGCAGGACAGGCGAGGGATGTAAGTGTGGGCATGGGATGGGGGGCAAGCTTTTACTTTTTATTTCCTAACGTTGGGTAGTTTTGCATTTTTATCAGTGGTTATATATAGTATTCAAGTATTACTTTGTAATTAATTTAAAAAATAAATATAAAAATATAAAATATCTTCCTCACTCTTCATGTGGACATTTTTCCAAAGTGCCTCAGAGCGAGGGAAAGGATGTCATTTCTGTTTGTCAAATATTTTGGCTCTTAAAAAACAAAACAAAACAGTGTGTCCACCAGCTCTAACTTCCCATTCTGAAGTGGCTCTCCACTGGGGTGCTCCATTGGGGTGTGCCAGGGAAGTGACCTTTCTGTGGTGTCTCCCAGGGAGGGCGGCATCCTCAAGTCATGCGTCGTCACCTGGGAACCCTCAGAAGAGTTCATCAGGAACAACCATGTCATTAACACTCCTCTTCAGACAATGCACATCATGGCAGACCTGGGGCCCTGTAAAATGTGAGTGGCGCTTCTCACCGCCAGCTCAGAGCTTCATCCTTTTGTCCTCTCACCAGCTCTTCCCTTCCTGTTATTACCATCCTGGGTTATAGCGGAAGGAGGGACGGACCTTTTCTTCCTTTTTTTCTTAGTTATGAGTGAAGCTTCTCACTGCCAGCTCAGATCCTCATCCTCTTCTCCTCTCACCAGCTATCCCCTTCCTGTTATCATCCTGGGTTATAGGAGAGGGAGGGACTTTTTCTTCCTTTTTTTCTTAGTTGTACTTGGAAGAAAGTTTTACCTTGACAGCTCTCCCTGTAGCCTCTGTTCTCTGTCCTGAAGTGGGCTCAGTATCTCTTCCTGTTTCCCTGGAGGACCACTGACCTGAACCTTGGTGTTTTCCTGATTTCTAGGCTTGGCTATAAGAAGTATGAACATGTCCTGTGTACTCTGAAGGTGGATAGCAATGGTGTGATCACAGTAAAGCCTGACTTCACAGGCCTCAAAGGACCCTACCGGTGAGGAGAGGAAGGAAGGGGTAGTGGAGACTGGCATTCCGGTGAGGAGAGGAAGGAAGGGGTAGTGGAGACTGGCATTCCTTCCCTTGGTTGCACTTTTTGTCCCTAGTCAACTAGACTGTCAGAAAGTCCTTCATCTGTTCTAACTTTTACATTCCCAGGCAATGGTTCGCATTCTGTTCCAGGTCATAGGGCCTTAGAAAACCGGGGACTCCTTTCTCAGAAAATGTGCAACTGCACCAATTTGAAAGGGATCACTTCAGTGGTACAGTTAAATGACAGTGATTCTCTGTGCTGCTGAATGTAGGACCTGACCAGAACGGAGTGGGGTGAACTCAGCCAGGCTTTTCCTGTGGGCTGACTGTTCCTCATCTCTGTATCTTGGAAATGACAGAAATGTAAATTAGAAATTATCTGGACCAACTGTCCATTTTTCAGGTGAGAGAACTGGGTGGCAGGAATGTTGTGCCTTACAGTTTGACTGTAACTTCAAGCCAGAAATGGGCCCAGAACCTATACTTTCTGAGTCTAGTCTGGTGCCTTCTCTGCTTTACCGTTTTGTTTCTCTCTCCTGGTCGTCAATACAGCCACTTTTATCATCATATACTTCAGTGAGGTGTATGGCCCCGATCGCTCATCCCTGGGCTGGGAGCTATCCCAGGGCCCATCTCTCATTATTAGAGTTGCTCCTTTCTGTGGTTTTGACCTTACAGGATTGAGACGGAGGGGGAGAAGCAGGAGCTGTGGAAATATACGATCGACAATGTTTCTCCCCTCGCACAGCCAGAGGAGGAGGAGCGGGAACGGCGAGTGTTCAAGGATGTAAGCGCGAGTTCATTCCAAGTATCGAAGGGATGAGCCTCAGTGCCTGGAGCTGAGACCATTTCTGAACTTGATGTCAGCAGTTGCTCGGGAAAAGCCTTGCCCTTCATAGCCCCTTCTGACTTAGGCAGCATTGCTGACACATCAGACAGAAGTTTTTGATCATATTATAATAATAACAATAACCATTTATTTGAGCATTTACCATGTTCTGTGCTAGGTACTTTACATACCTTATTTCCTTTAGTCCTTACAACAGCCCTTTGAGGTGAACACTTATTACCGCCTTATAAGTGGGGAAACTGAGATTGAGGAGCTAAGTAGTCTGCCCAAGGTGGCATAGCTTGTAAGCGCGAGAGTCAGGATTCCGCCACAGACCAGCTGACTCCAGGGCCTCTGCTTCACAGTAAAATGGCGGTGGGTCACGTGCTTACGCCTCCAGCTCTTGCTGACCCTTCCCACTATTGCTTTTCTTCTTGCCGTGCAGAACTGAACTTTGGTCTAGCTTGGGTTGCATCTTGAGTTTTGGTTTGGTTTGTTTCCTCAGCTTTATGGCCGGCACAAGGAGTATCTCAGCAGCCTCGTAGGCACTGATTTTGAGATGGTGAGTAGCTTGGCTTCCTGCAGCACTGTGAGCTGTGTTTAGCCGGAGCATTCTGACTGTGGATGAGTTACAGCACCTCTCTTAAAGGCCCAAAGGTATACTCTACGGTGTAAAAAGGAAGTCAAAGAATAGCACGTATAGTCCTTGTTATGTGTTTTGCAACATTGCATGTTGATAGAGAACTGTTAATGCCGAGAAAAAGGTCTGAAAGGCTACGCACATTCTGTGGGTGGCTTTGTTTGGAGAGGGTGGGATTAGATATGGTAGGTGGGTAGTGGGTGGTGAGAGGGATATATCAGGGATTTTTGCTTTTTATTCCCTAAACTTAGGTAGTTTTGAATTTTTATCAGTGGTAATATATTTATGTATTACTTTATAATTAATTTAAAAAATAAATACAAGGATGAAAAATGTCTTCTTCACCTTTCATGTGGATATTTTTTCAAAATACCCCATAGAGAGGCAGGGGTGCCATTTCTGTATGTCACATATTTTGGCTCTTAAAAAATATAGGCCCGATGTGGTGGCTCATGACTATAATCCCAGCACTTTGTGAGGCTGAGGTGGGAGGATCACTTGAGGCCAGGGGTTTGAGACCAGCCTGGGCAGCATAGTGAGACCACATCCCTACAAAAATAAAAAAAAATTAGCAAGGCATGGTGATACATACCTGTAGTCCCAGCTACTCATGATGCTGAGGCAGCAGGATTGCTTGAGCCTAGAAGTTTGAGTTTGCATTGAGCTATGATCACACCACTGCATTCCAGCCTGGACAACAGATCAAGGCCCTGTCTGAAAAAAAAAAAAAAGTGGTTTAGTTCAGCTATTCTGTTGTGCTGTTCTTTGTCTTTTCTCATTCTAAGAGTTCCATCTCTAGACTTGGAAACAAGGATAGAATTACTTCCTGGTCTCCCTCTCTTTCTCTGAAAAATTAACCTTCACTATTTCCATATTGCATAAGCAACAAATACTCAGTATTTAAAAGTTAGATAAGACAGATGCACAAATAATTAAAAAAGAAAATTCCCTGGTTTCTTGACCTCAGCCATCTAAAGGGATCAGGGCATTCTGGCTTCCCATTGCATACCACAGGACAGTTGCTGTTGCTTGAATAATTTCCCATAGTGCATTGTCCTCACTGCCATTTAAATTATGTACTTTCCCCCTACATTGTGAATCTTAGGAATGAAGGAAACAGATCTGTGGAGGAGTGTCAGGGTGGGGAGAAAGTGCAGTAGTGACACCCAGGGCCTGACCCCCAGTGTCAGGTCGTCTGCAGATTTGTAGATGGGGCTGGAGGAGAAGTGCCAATTCCCTCCAGGCCTGCTGATCCTTTCCCACTTCTCTTCACCTTAGACTGTCCCGGGTGCCCTCCGGCTCTTTGTAAATGGAGAGGTAGGTAAGTGTCTTGCTAGCATAGATCTCTTGATGCTTAGGCACGTGCCTAGATGGAGCTGTGAATAGTCTCCTCCACTCTGGTAGAGGCCTTGTTTGCTGTACTTGGGAAACTCAGTGGTGAGTCTTTCTTGGAAACACAGAGGGTTCCTGGCCCTCAAAAGAATTGCTCTCAGGGTGTGTAGGCCCCTCAGGATTGGGTTGGGTGCTAAGGGTAGTAGGAGAAAAAGCTAAAATAGCTTCCTGTTTTCTCTCGTAGTTTCAGCCCAAGGCTATGAGTATGACAATCTCTATGTCCACTTCTTTGTAGAATTGCCAACTACTCGTAAGTAATATTCTTAAGTCTCTCCTTTTATACCCATTCAGACAGATCTAGAGGCATTTGGTCAGGCTTCCTTTCCCACTCCTCTGCTGAAACTGTTACTGTCCTTTTCAAGGTCATAGATCACATCCACTTTACCAAACCCAGTGGGGACTTCCCTGCTTTCACCTCGCTTGACCTTCCTGAAGCATTTGCCAGAGCCCACTGTGCTGCATGACACACTCCTCTGGCTTCTGGCTCCACACTTCTCTCTCCTGTCTCGCTGGTGGCCCCTCAGCCTCCTTGGGTGATGCTTTCCCTTCTGTTGATCTTCAACTGTGAGAGTACCCACGGCTAAGCCAAGGCCTTCTGTTACTCTCTGTCCGCAGTCTTTCTGGGCGACCTCATCCATCCTATGGCTTAAATACCATCGATACGTCTCAGACTCCCAGGTTTCTGCCTCTAGCTTTAACCTTTTCCCTGGACTCCAGACTCATATCCAGTTACCTCTTTGTCATTTCTGTCTAACATGACCAAAAAGAACTTTTGATTCCTCCTCTTCCCTCAAACCTCTCCTCCCTGGTCTTCCCCATCCTAACAGAATGGCAGTGTCATCTACTGAGTTGTGGATGCCAAAAACCTAGGGGACATCCTTCATCCCTCACTTTCCCTAGCTCCCTATAGCCAGCCAATCTGTCAACAGTTCCTGTCTGTTCTGTCTTCAAAAGCTGTTGTGAACCTGTTTGTTCTCTCCAGCACCCTACACCAAGCCACCACCCTACACCAAGCCACCACCATCTCTTGTCTAGGCCAGTGCATTGAACTTCTGACTTATCCCCCTGCTTCCTGCCTTGCTCCCATTTGCAGTTCATTTGCCACAGACACCAAAGCCAAGCTGAGCTTTAAAAAGTGTAAACAAGTTATGTCCCTTTTGAGCTGAAAACCCCAACAGCTTCCCCTCCCACTTAGAGTAAAATGTAAACTTCATACCCTGAGTGAGCTGGCCCCTGCCTATCTCTTCCATACAACATTCCAGTCATTCTTCCTAGCCAGGTTCAGTCCCACCTTAGAGCCTTTTAAGGGCCGTTTCCTTCGTCTGAAACCCTTTCTTCCATATCTTAGCATGGCTGGTTCTTTCTGAGTTTAGATCTCAGCCTGTGTCGCCTCTGAGACGCCTTCTCTTACCACCCAGTCTAAATGAGCCTCCCAATCATTCAGTCCCTTCCCCATTTTGTTTTTAGTATAGCACTCATCACTACCCAATAGTCTCTTGTTGGTTTGTTTTTTGTCTGTCTCCCTGCTTCCCCCAGAATGTCAGCTCCATGAGAGATGGGGATCTTTTCTATCTAGTTACCAAGATACCCCTAAGATATGCTAGCACATAGCAGGCACTCAGTAAATGGTAAATGAATGATTGATTGTGTGAATAAATGAAAAAAGAAACTGTCTTTTTCTGAACGACTTGCTTTCCTCCCAGGTGAGCTTACTATATTTGGTCTTTGGCTTTCAGACTGGTCAAGCCCAGCATTCCAGCAGCTCTCAGGAGTAACACAGACCTGCGCCACCAAGTCCCTGGGAATGGTATGGAGAATGAGAGCGGGAGTGAGATCTGCTCCTGGGATGGCATTTGAGGTTTTATCAGGCCAAGTGCTGTGCGCCCTGGGGAGGATTCCAGAGTTGGGTGACTTGTGTGTGGGTTCTGCAGGGCTACCGGGTCCAGAGATCCTCTCTGTCTTTTTGAGCATGGCAGCAGCTTGTATTTGGGTGTCCCTTTGCATCTCAGACTCCTATTTCCCACCTGGGTGATCATTTTTCTTTTTCCCTTGTGAAGATAACCTTGTCATTGGCCACAAGGAGAACAGATTCCAAGGGAGGCCTTGCCCACCCTATGACACTCCTTTTTATAGGACAAGGTGGCTCACTTCTCCTACCCATTCACGTTTGAAGCCTTCTTCCTCCAGGAGGATGAATCTTCTGGTGAGTAGCTCAGCAGTTGATCCTGGGCCTTGGTTCCCCTCAAGCAGTGCTGTCTCTTGGTGAAGGCTGCCTGTGACCTGGCCGCTTCTCTCATTGCTCCCAGATGCACTCCCAGAGTGGCCTGTGCTCTACTGTGAGGTCCTCTCGCTGGACTTCTGGCAGAGGTACCGTGTGGAAGGCTATGGGGCTGTGGTGCTGCCTGCCACTCCAGGTAACCGCTTGTCTCCGCCCTTCTGTGGCCCACATGCCCTAGGCCCTAAGAACAAGACTAACCCTCGAATGCTTCTGGTGAGGGGTGAGGATAATTGGGAATTGGAAGTGTTTGGCTTGAAAGAGTTCCTGTTCCTCTGAGGACTTTCTGCCCCCCTCCATTAGAGACAATGACATGGCCTTGGCACTGACTTCCTGACAGTCTCTCCATGTGCTTCGTGCTCCTCTGATTGGACTCAGGGTGAGAAGCTGTATGGCAAAATTGGCTCGTAGCATATGTGTATTGAATGAATCAGCATTCAGTTTGGAATAAAAGCATCTGTCTTTTACTGTATGCCAGGCATTGTGCCATACTTCTCACTTAATTCTCACAGCCACTCTGTGAGGTGCAGGTGGTATCATTTCCATTTTACTAGGTGAGGAGAATGAGCTTCCGAAAGGTTAAGAAACCTGTCCTGGGTATGCAGGTAATAACTGGCAGAGCGGAAATTTGAATTTCTCCCGGATTGATTCCACACAGGTGCTATGGGTAACCATGATAACCTTCACCAGAGGCCAGGTCATCACCAGACCAGGTGTTGTAGCTGAGTCTAGGCCTGTGTCATTGCTGGGGAGTCAGTGAGGGGCCACATGCCCTTTCTGGACCTGGCCCCAGTCTTCTCTTCCCTTGCGCAGGCTCACACACCCTGACGATCTCCACGTGGAGACCTGTGGAGCTTGGCACGGTGGCTGAGCTGAGGAGGTTTTTCATTGGCGGTTCTCTGGAACTGGAGGACCTCTCCTACGTGTGGATACCAGGATCCTTCAAGGTGACTTTTGTCTTTGGAGTGACTTCATGCTGAGAACTTATGGTCCTGTCCTTCTGTTCTGTAGGAGGTGGGATCTGGGTCAAGACCCCTTAGTTGTGCATTGCTTCAGTATTAGCCCCTTCCTTCCTGTGGCTTAAGCTGGAAGTCATGACCACACTTTGAACCAGGTTCCAATATCTACACTGCTATCATAGCAGGTCTCTGGAAAATAGTATAGTTAGAGATTTCCCCTGGTTCCCATCAGAATAACTGGCTCTTTCCCCCATCACTGAAGGCCTCAGTAATCAGATGTGGGGAGGATTCACAGTAAGCATATAAGACCGCTGCTTCTCAAATGAGGTTGGAATGTTCCCTGGTTTAGTTGGGGGAGCCCAATAGCCCAGTATTATCGTTGAGGTAATAGAGTCTGGGTGACGGAATAAGGTTTCGCCAACAGAACTGTGCTTCCCAAGAATGGGAATAAGAATGGGGGCGAGGCCAGCATGGTGCGGGGGTGTCTAGAGACAGCAGAAACCTGATGCTGTCCCAATGGCATGCCACAGGGGGAACGCCTGAGCCGCTTTGGACTCCGCACAGAGACCACAGGCACTGTCACCTTCCGCTTGCACTGTCTGCAGCAGTCCAGGTGAGTGACCTGGCCCTCTGCCTCAGGGTACCTTACCCCTGAGGGGTGGAGAACAGCTGTAACCATGTGGCTGACCTCCCTGCAGGGCCTTCATGGAATCGAGCTCCCTTCGGAAAAGGATGCGGAGTGTGTTGGACCATCTGGAAGGGTTCAGCCAGCAGAGTTCCATTCACAATGTGCTAGGTATGTCCCCTCCCCAAGCTGGCCACCCCAGGTCAGCATGGGCCTGTTTCTCTCTGCAGTGCAGAGAGAAATACCATATGGCAGCCAAATACCATATCTCCTTTCCTTACAGAGGCCTTCCGTCGAGCCCGGCGCCGCATGCAGGAGGCCCGGGAAAGCCTCCCGCAGGACCTAGTGAGCCCCTCTGGAACCCTGGTCTCCTAGCTCACAGCAGCCCTGGCCCACAGTGCAAGAGGACAAGATGGGGGATATCTGAGGCCAGTGCTGTCCTGCCTCTTCGTCTTTCTGATTAGAGACCACGTTGGTCTGCTGAGAACCAGAAGAGCTGGGAAATTCCCAGCTGGCCCCTCTGCCTAGCCTTCTGCAGAGTCTTCTCCCTACCCTCTGGAAATAAAGCCAGAGACCGTGTGGCCCCCCCTTTATATTTGCAGCCACTATAAATGGGCATCACAGCAAGGCAGGCTTTTTGATCTGAGGCTGTTTGGGGTGACCCCATAGTGAGTCTGGCCTTGACTCACTTTTCTGGCTTGTCTCACAGTAGCAGGGGGATGCAGGGATCTGCTGTTCTCCACCGTTTAAAAATGGAGCTTTTCGTCTTCCAAGACCAAAGAAGGAAGGAAGGTGGACGATGAGAGGGGTCTTAAATCCCCAGCCTGTGAGTCTCAGCCTCTTTCTAGGGAAGCCTCATTCTGCTGCTTGGGGCTTGCCGAGGTTGAGATGTGAGTTATTTCTGAGTAAGTGAAGGCTGAAGGCAGTGCCGAGTCCTTTCTGCTAGCTGGGTGGTATCTTTTACTGTGTTTTTTTGTTTGTTTGTTTGTTTTGTTACATAAACCCCTTTTATTTTGACTGATGTTCTGTTGGCTGTTTGTCTGCTCAGGTTGCTGGTATGGCTAGGGTGTTCTTAGTGTCGGGGCCCCTACCATGTCTGCCCTTCCCCTTTTCTGCCTTTCCCTACTCCACAGTGTTTATTTGGGCTCTCTAATTCAGCCCCCAGGAGAGGCTTAGATGGTTGTGCCAGCTTGCGTGTTAGCAGCACTTCTCTTAAACATCTGGAGCAAAGCATGGAACCGAGGCCATGTCCTCCCTAGCCCAACACAGAAACAGCAGCCCCTGCCCTTATCAGTGCTTTATTGGTAGAAGCAGAGCATGCTGCCCAGCCCCAGGCTCAGAGGAGTATTGTGGGGTGTCTGGAGGCTAGGACTGAGTGGTCTCTTAGTCATGGTGAGGGAGGGGAGGGAGGGCTGGGAAACAGTAGAAAGTGCTGTAAACCCTCCAGCTGACTTTTCTTGCCTGGGGTGCAAGACCACATGGCTTGGCTCCCAAGCCTTTGCACGTGGCACTGATTCATAGCCTAATACCTAAGGGGCTCCCAAGGCGGGAAGGTCCATTGCTGATAGGAGCCCCCAGCTCTCACTCCCGGCTGGGGAACCCAGCTCTGAGCTATAGCCAGCAGAAGCATCAGCAGCCTGCAGTTGCTCCAGGGAGACAAGGCAGCCTCATGGTCCTCCCCTTCCCCTTGTCTCCAAAAGTTGGAGGCTTGGGATAGACTCCTGTGGAAGTAACAGAACTGGATAAGTGAGGAATTTACTGGGCGTTTAGAAATGGAGCTGTTTTCAGGTATTAGTGACCAAGCTGAGGATAGTTGGATGCTCCTAATTTCCCCCCAAGTCCTAGGGCCTGGAATTGACTGTCAGCCCAGAAACTAGCACATTGGGAGGCCACTTGGAAAGAGTACCTAGTGACAAGTTCTGTTTCTCTGCTTAGAGACCTAAGAGGACCCAGCCATCCATCTAGGGAAGGATGTGTGGGCTTAACCCAGCCCAGGGTGCTGGAGGCGGCCTCCCCTTACCTGCAGAAGCCTCATGTCCCTCGCCAGGCTGACAGATTCAACCTGGGGATACGGCTGCAGCTCACAAAGCCCCGGGGGTAGATGTTGGCTCTGAAGATGTCCCTTGAAACCATGGTGATACCAGTATTGTCACATATAATTCGAGACAAGGAAATTCTCCTCAGGGCCTTGCGCTGTCTTTTGGTGAAAACACCTCGTTTCTGCCACCAGAACCTACCAGGCAGTCAAGAGATGTGGGTGAAGGTTGGGGAGGAATTACCTTATAATGAGCACCTGTTGTGTGCCAGGTACTTTACATATATTATTCCATTCAGTTCTCACAAAATTCCTGCAAGATTGGAATTTCAGAAATGAAACAAATTCAGTGGCCAAATAAATTGCCCAGTATTAAGTGCACAGTAATTTAAGTGGCCAGGGCTGGATTTGAACTCAGGCAATACCAACTCCAAATAAGGAGTCAGGTCGTAAATCACAAACGTATTGGAGGGAAACCAGATTTAGCCCTTTCTGCCCATGTTTTCTGGGATCCACCAACCCAGAACAGTGAGGCTGCCAGGCAACCTCCTGGGTTTAAGATGACTCCAGCTCAGTCAATATGGGCCTTGCCTGGGTCAGTGTCTCTCTTCCTTTGACCCAGCTTTCCAGAGAGGAGCCTCCTGATTTCAGATCCTGTGAACTTGGAAGAAATGATACTAAAAAGAGCAGTGTTCTTCATTGTTCAGTCTTGAAATGCTAGTGTTTTTCTGCTCTGCCTCTGGTGCTGATGTCTTTTATGATAGGGTCACTTACCTGTCTCCGTCTCGGGCTCTTCTGAACTGGTTCTCGAACAGACAAGCCAGAAGAGGCCCCACTCGAGCCCCCGGCAAAAGAGGCTCAGCGATGGCCCCAATCCAGATGTCAATGTTATCAGGTGTTCCATACAGATTCAGGAACTTCCTTGCCAAGTCCTGGTTTTTCAGCACCCGGCTAAGCTGTGCCAAATTCCGGGGCTGGGAGAGCCCACAGAAGCGCCTCCAAGCATTGTACCCTGCAGAGGAACGGGGAGAAGCAGCTTCAGTCTTGCTGACGTCCCATGAGCTTCTGTTTCTCTCCACCAGTCCTCTGGCGGGAAGCTGTGGCCAGTCAGTATTGGGCAGAACCAGAAGATCCTGCTGGCAGAAGAGTCCCTAAACCTTCCAAAGACCAGGTTTCTGTCCTCTGATTGAAAATGTGAGTGGACAACCATGCTCAGTGTGCATCAGACTGAGGAGCGTGTCCTAACCCAAAAAGCTGTTTTAACCCAAAACTCATAACCACAAATCCGACACTTAGTGATACTATTACTGGGCTCGACTGCATTCATTAGACACAAGTAAGACAGTACCCAGAATATCAAAGACTCTCCAGGTTTGTAGAATGAATGAATGAGCGAATGAATAAATAAATGAACAAGCCAACAAATGGAGAGCATGGATAAAATTCATCTACTCAGAAAAGGACGGCACACTATGATTCCGTTGATATGAGAGGTCCTGCATAGGCCAATATAGAGACACAAAGTATATTAGAGGTGATTGGGGCTGGGGTGGGGATGGGGATTGACTGTTCTTACAGGGTTTCTTTGGGGAGTGATGAAAATGGTGTGATACTAGATCATGGTGATGGTTGCATAACTCTAAATACACTAAAATCATTGAATTGTCTATTTCATATGGGTGAATTTTATGGTATATCTCAATAAAGCAGTTTTTAAAAAGTTTTCAGAAACTTCCAAAGACCAGCCATACCAATTTGTCAGCCATCAGGCTCCCACACAGGGCCAAGCCACATCATAAGATGTGACAATCAAGGTAGGAGATAGCTTTGCCATGTCCCGAAGGGACACCAGCCCAACGTCATCCATTGAACTACAGCTCACACACACCATCCCCCAGCGGAACACATGAAAACCACACAGTATTTTACCATTACTGAGCATTATTGGGTGAATCATATCTCAGGACCCTCACAGCACCTTTGTGAGGTGCTTTTATGGCATGCTAACTATATCTGGTATATTTACTAAAGTTGAGCAACCATAGGCTTCAGGGTCACTTTACTGTTAAGTGGAGCTCAAACCAGGTTGTCCAGTTCCCAGTTTGATGTTGCACTTGGGAAGGGATTAGAGGAGATTGCAAGAGCTAGTGTCAGGATAATATTTCTGGAGGGCACAAGTATTGCAGGGAGCAGAAACTCACAATGTGGAAACTTGGGTGGCTAGCGACCTCAGCTCTCCAGCTCTTCCTTTTATACCAAAGTAGAAGGCAAGAATGTTAGTCCAAACTGCACCATTTTGTAAGCCCCCCACCATTTCCCAGACCTTGGTCAAAGTGAAACGTTCCACAGGAGGTCGGGCCATGAAAGACATAACATACCCTAATGGGCAAAGGCCCAACTGAAGGAACATCCCTATCATATCCTGCTGGGCAAAGGTCCAAGGAACATCTTACCACATCCCACTGAAAAAAGGGCCTGATCATAGGTACATCTTATCAATAACCTGCCGGGCAGCAAGCCATACGGCCCAGACCCCTCCTGCCCATACCCATACCCAGTACCCCAGCTGTAGGCAGCGGCGGGCTCTGGCAATAAGCTGGTCCACCACCTCTGTAGGTTTTATGCTGGAAATAAATACCTGCATTGGCTGTTGAGCCGCCCTCTCTCTTTGTGTCTTTCCTTAACCCTTGCCTTCCCTTCAAAACCTAATAGAAACTTGGGTGGCTAGCGATCTCAGCTCTCCAGCAGGGGCGCCCACAGCTCCTTAGCTGCCAGGAGGGCCCAAGTTTAAGAAAGGAAAGAAGCTCAGGTTTCTGGAGTGCCTGCTGTGCTCTACCAGGTGCTGTGTGAAGTGGGGTGGGCAGTAGGAGGTACCACCACTGCTTCATACATGGGCAGATGGGCCTTCAGGTTCTTTCTAGACAGGGAGGTAGGAGGTGGGAAGGAGAGAGGAGCAAGGCAGTGGCCAAAGCCTTCCCCTACTGGGGTTGAACGGGGAAGAAAGGAGAAATAGTAAATTTAAATTCAGATTTCAAGACTTCTTATTTATGTGATCTTGGGCAAATTACTAGCTGTCTCTGAACATAGTTCCTCATCTATAAAATGGCTGTAATCATTTGCTTCTCAAGGTGATTGGGAGGACAAAATAAATTAATATACGTGAAAGTGACTAACAAAGTGCCTACATTTTCTTCTTTCCTGGGATAAAGTCATTTGTGCCCTCACCAAACAGCCACTGCAGCCTTAGTTTTATTCCACCTATTCCCTGCCTCTAAGGCGCTTTGCCTTTCTCCACTTAGAGCAAGGAGCGTTTCTGTAGCTCTGGAATTGTAGCCTTCCTCCTTGGAACTTGCCAGCGTGTTGGGAATGGAGCAGTTCTTCCCTGCCTTTTAAGCCTATTGCTTTTTTTCTACTTGGAAAGTTCGAGCCTCCCTTTTTCAGCTCCTGGGCCTAAGTCCTGGTCCTGTGGTGAACCTAAAGCTGGAGCCCCTACAGTGGATGGGGGAGCCATGGCAGGACAGCAAGCGGTGTTCCAGGAGTGCTTTGGGACATCAACCTTGGCCTTGCATGCCTCTGCACTCCTGCACATCCTGTAGACAGTCCCAGTCAGAAAGGAGGTACCAGGGTCTTCCCAGAACCCCTTGAGCAGCCTGGCCTGAGCAAAGCTGGGAGAAGAGGCGGACAGCCCCTCACCTGGAAGGCCGTGGTCCCGGCTTCGTTGCATGTTGAGAGCTGCCAGGTCCAGCCCAATCCTCCTCACTTGCCGAAACAGTCGGTCCCGGAGCTCATCCACTAACATGGCATCCTGACGGTTCAGCTTGGCAGGGGTGGCCATGAGGCCCCGGAGGATGGGGTCGATGCCCCCTGGTGGCAGGGAATGTGAGCAGCACAGATTGGACCAGCCTCTGGGAAGCTACTTGGGTTATCACATGATGCCAAGCTAGCCCAGAGCTGGACAAGCCAGTCGGGTATGTTAGTAACATTTGTCAGGAAACAGAGTTCTGGAGAGATATGAAGCAGCTGGAGCTGGGAGGCACTTCTTAAGGAGTGGAAGGTGAGCTCCCCATCAATCTGACATTAGTCTCCACCCCTTTAAAAAATCCTCTCATTCCACAGAGGATGGGAGGCCCGTGACTGAGGGTCTTGCTGACACCTGCCTCGTTTCCACTGTCTTGGGGAAATGTTAGCAGTGGCCTCTGCAGCAGCCTGGCTTCCTGGCAGTAAGCTTGGCCCACCTAGGGGAGGGCATGCTCCCCACCCTCACCCCCATTTGCCCCCTGGAAAAACTGGTCACCTTCATACACGATCCGCCAGCTGGCAAAGAAGGCAGAGCTAAGTGGGACGTGCGAGTTGGGTGCGGAGGCCCGGTACTGACTGTCCAAGCGGAACATGAAGGGCTGGAGCATTGTGTGGCCAAAGCGGAAGGCCAGGGTGAAGACATTGGCCACCCGTGGGTCCACATTGGAGCAGTACCCCCTGTAGGGCCCCAGGGTTCTCCTGGCCCGGACCTCACCCAGAACCAGGGGCAGAAAGTCTCGGTAGGTGATGATCTGGAAGGGAAGACAGGAGGAACATTCCCCAGAGGCCACTCACCCACACCCTTGCCCTTTCAAAGGGTGGCTCAGACGTATTCTTTATTGTCATCACGTCAAACGTGACAACATTAATTTCCTATTGGTGGGTGGAGATACAAAGCCCAGAGAGGGTGAGTGACACGGACAGGGTCACACAGGGAGTTAGAGGACAGGTCCAGGTGCTCCGCCGGTTGCCCAGACCCAGCTGGTTTTAGGCACATCCGCAAGGATGTGTTAAGGACTGCTCCTCATGCCAAGCTTGTCATCTGGGGGATGCCGGGATGCAGAGCTCCTTACCTGGACCATGGCCCCCATGATCTTCCGAGCCTCATTGTACAGTTTGTCTCCATTCCAGCGGGGATTCAGGTGTCTCAGCTCGGTGGCCAGCCGGTTGTGCTCTCGCATAAAGAGGGTGTGCATGGCTGCCAGTTTGGGGGTTTCCGTTGATCGGGTGTCACCTTGAAAACCCCAAGCTCAGATTTACTGCAGCCTTTCCCAGAAAAATGTCTTTCTACCAGGGTAGACCCAGGGCTGGGGATGGGAGAGATGGGGTGGGCCAAACTCCTGGCCCTCACTGGACCTCCATCTCTTCAGCTGTGCTGAGGCTCCTCATCACCACCCTCCTCCCTAACACAACAGGCCAGGAGCGGGAGGACCAGGGGTTCCTAGCAGGCTTGGGTTAGGTGGGAAAGCACAGGGCAGCTGCTGGTCTCAGGCAGGGGCATCTTTGCCTAAGGATTCTACTCTAAAAAACAACCAGATCCATAGCCCGGACCAGCTATGGGCAAGGGCACCTTGACTTTGGGACTGCGAGCCCACCTGTCCATGAGCTGTATCTGCCTGTATGTTCTCTGCCAAGGGCTGGTATACCTTTCCCCACCTTTGGGCTTGGTATAATACTGCTCTCCCCCATGAGCCAGAGGGAAAGAGGAAGAGAGGGAGGATTGGGCAGAGACTGTTCTTAGGAACAGACCTACTACAGGAAGGGAAGGAAAGTTAATTCCATCATTTGCTTGGTTTTAACCCTTTTGCACAAGATCTTAGTTCAGTTGACCTCTCCCGAAGGCACACGCTGCCCTTTCCAGGACACACAAATGTACAATCTTTCAAAAGAGGGGTTGGGGCCAACTCCCTGTGAGGAAAACAGTGGAATACAGTGGACTGGGCAGAGACCTTGATACTACACTGACTGTGTTCTCAAGTGGACTCTGCCATTTGAAACTAACTCTGTGCTCTTGGGCACATGATTCACCTTCCCTGAGTCTCAGTTTCTCATCATAAGATGAGAACAATAATAATTCCCTCCCTTCAGGGCTGTTGCAAGGTAGGTTTAGAGATGGTACATTTAAATATCTCAGTAAGGTTAATAAGGTTGGGCATGGTGGCTCACGCCTGTAATCCCAACACTTTGGGAGGCCAAGGCAGGTGAATCACCTGAGGTCAGGAGTTCAAGACCAGCCTGGCCAACATGGTGAAACTCTATCTCCACTAAAAATACAAAAATTAGCCAGACATGGTGGCAGGCACCTGTAATTCCAGCTATTTGGGAGATTGAGGCAGGGGAATCACTTGAACCCAGGAGGCGGAGATGGCAGTGAGCTGAGATCATGCCACTGCACTCCAGCCTGGGAAACAGAGTGAGACTCCATCTTAAAATAATAATAATAAATATCTTAATGAGAAATGACTACCATTATTATTGTAACCATGTACACGGGACAAAAGACCCTGAGGAAAGTTCAAATTATGCTTCCAGAAGAAGGTATTGACTGTCTAGCAACAGCTGGGGACAGGGAGGAACTACGGAAATTTATCCCAGAGAAGAGAAAAAAAAATGGAGATGGAGTTAACAGCTACTTTGAGGTATTCCTGTGTGAAAAAGAGACAGTGTCTTTTCTGAGGTTCCAGAAGCATGATTAAGGGGAATAGGTGAATATTTGATCAAAATAAGGAGACCTTTCTAACAGTCAGAGCTGCCTGTGGCTGAGCTGGGGTGCCATATAGGCGGTGAGAGCCTTCTCACTGGAGATGGTTAAGCAGTTATCTCTGGCCACACACAGGGAGCTTGCAAAAGGACTCCAACGTTCTGATTCTATGATGACTGTGCACAGATCTATGCTTATGGTGTGCCTAATACTGAGGTCCCAAACCATGTACTTCACCACATCCCACCATGGCTTCCCAGTTGGGAACCCAGGGATGGCTGTTTCCTGGGAAGACACCACCTTCCTCCCAGTCTGACCTGCCAGGAAGCAGGGGATGCGCGCCGAACGGTTGGTGAGGAGACAGGGGTCATCGTGCAGGTTGTCGAAGGGCAGCAGGGCCCGGCCATTGTCTTGGAAGCGCTGGTTGATGGCCAGCAGCCCCAGGTTGTTGGTCCGGTTGCGGAGCCGCAGCGAGAGGGAGACCTCGCTGCCGTACACCATGCTGGCATCCACAAAGGAGGTGAGCGCGTTGATCTGGTTGCGGACTCTGTTCTTGTTTTGGGGGCATGAGGGTGCCGAGCGGAAGAAGGGGATGCAGTCACGCTGGTTCTTGATGCGGGGGTCATTGGGTGGGATCTGAGATGGAAGAGGAGCCAGTGACACGGGGCCCCCTCAGTAGCAGACTCACTCCTCTCCCTCATCTCCCACCTCCTGAAAACCTTGCTTAAAACTCCCTTCCTCCAGGAAGCCCTCCTTGACTCACTCAGGCCCATGCTGCTCACCTCTTCAGTCTGAGTGTCCTTAGCATTTCGTTTCATAGTGTCTCAAAAGGTTAGGAATGAATGAGGCTTTTGAAACAATCTCGATCCTCATTTTACAGCAAGGAAAACAGCCTCAGAGAGGGGAAGTGACAACCAGTTAGCAGGAAGGGTGGGATTAGAACTTAGTTCTCTTGACTCTTAGGCCTGAGCTTCTTTAATTCAGACCTTTTCGAAGCCCCTTTCTTGCTTGGTGCTTTGGAGACTATGAAGGTTAAAATTCACAGGAAAGTTTGCAGGAAGCTGGCAGTTCAGTGGAAAAAGACACACACACATAGAGTTAAGAAACTAGGCTGAAGTGGCATCTGCTGTGCTTGATAGAAAAGCCATATGTGGGCTGGGTGTGGTGGCTCATGCCTGTAATCCTAGCACTTTGGGAGGCCGAGGCAGGTGGATTACATGAGGCCAGAAGTTTGAGATCAGCCTTGTCGACATGGTGAAACCCCATCTCTACTAAAAATACAAAAATTAGCCAGGCGTGGTGGCCCATGCCTGTAATCCCAGCTACTCGGGAGGCTGAGGCATGAGAATTGCTTGAACCCAGGAGACAGAGGTTGCAGTGAGCTGAGATTGCCCCTCTGTACTCCAGTCTGGACAACAGAGTGAGATTCTGTCTCAAAACAATAATAATAATAATAAAGAAGAAAGAAAAAGAAAGAGAGAGAAAGAAAGAGAAAGAAAGAAAGAAGAAGAAAGAAAGAGGAAGGAAGGAGAGAGGAGAGGGGAGGGGAAGCCATATGTTAAAAGTGTAATAGGAAGATCTGAGAGGGCTCCCCAGAGGAAGTGCCCCTAAGCCAGGGATTGAGGAATAGATAAGGTTGCAACAGGGAGAGGCCATCCAGAGGCCCTAACATGTCATCCCTCATGAATGTGGCCCCACCTATTAAGGGTGACTGTGCGTGTACGTGTATGTGTGAGAGGGAGAGAGTGTGTGTGTGCACGTGTGTGTGTGTGCACGTGTGTGTGTGCGCACGTGTGTGTGAGAGTGTGTGCACGTGTGTGAGAAAGTGTGTGTGCACGTGTGTGTGCGAGAGAGTGTGTGTGCACGTGTGTGTGTGAGTGTGTGTGCACGTGTGTCAACCCTATGTTCCTAGCAGAGACCCTGCTCCCTGGATTCTATCTTTTCTTCCCTAGTGCCCCACGCTGTCCTGGCCTTCTAGCCTGAAGGTTAGGACCCTACTCACAGCCCAAGCCCAGGAAGTTGGCAAGAGCTGCAGGGCCCTTGGACTACTCTGGGAAGGAGAGAAGGACAAGAGCTAAGAGGCCCTTAGGTTGCCAAAAGCAGGGGCCCAGAGGCTTTCCCTGTTGGATTCAGACCCATGGGTCAAGGTCTGTCTCAAGGGCTTCCCACCCCATGAAGCCTGACCTGAGCCTCCTGGCAGATTGCCCTACCCCCACCTCTCAAACACTCACGGCGAGGGGGTCTCTGCTTAGCTGTGTTTCTTGTGTCTCTGTCTCGTACCCCAGCTCCACAGGCAGCTCCTTAAGGATGGTGCTCCAGTCTTCCAGATCCCCACCCCCAGCACCTTGCCTTTGGGGGAGGCCACACAAAGACGTGGGGGATTGGCTGAGGGTACCTTGATGGGAAAGCAGGGGGGCAGCTGGGCGCAGGTCCTCTCACAGTCGACACCCGCAGTGAAGGCCACTCTGGCTGGGGACTCCGGGGAGAAGTCCAGGTCATGGTCAATGAACTGGCCCCACTGCATGAACATGAGGGCCCGGCCGCGGTCGGAGGTCAGTCTCTCGCTAGGGAAGCGCACAATCTGGTTGGAGACAGCCCGGACCTGGTGGGGAAATAACGTCAGCACGGGACATGGGCTCCCTGACCCCACAAGGTATTAGAGCCAACCCAGCACTCAGGGAGCAGCAGCTCCCCTGCTGGAATTGACAGCCTCTCCTCTTCTGCCCTCCATGCCCCTTTTGTCCCTGGAGGCGTAGCCACCTCCTGCTCTCATTCCTAGAAGGATGGTTTCTGGCTGGGCTCCTGAGGATTCCGGTGGTAAAGAGAAGGAGAGGGGCTAGGTTGACTGGCTCAGACCTCACCAGCTCTTCCAGAGGGGAAGGCAGATCAAATAGATAGATCAATTTATAGACTAATAGCTAACCAGATGATAGCACTGATTCACAGGTGCATGGGCTGGTTGCCAGGTGATGGATAACACATGTAGGGAGTACTGGGTCAGCAGATGGAAGGGTGGATAGAAGAAAATTAATTAATAGATGTTGATAGATGGGTAGACGATAGACTGCTATATCGATATATCAATAGAAAACTGATAAGTTGATAAATGTGAAATAGATCAATAGATAAAGCCAGATTAAGGTATAGAGCGGTTTATATTTAGCAAGACTTTGACACGAATTTTCTCAGAAAAAACCCTACAACACCGTAATGGTTAGCATGAATAGAGCATGTCCTATAAAGCTATTTATACCAAGGACTTCAATATTCACATAGGCTCTACAAGGTAGGTTTTAGGGCCATTTTACAGATGAGGAAACTAAGCCTCAGAAAGCTGTGTTATTTGCCACAAGTCACTGCACTGGTCAGTGGAAGGGCCTGGGTTCAAGCCCTGCCTGGGTGCCTCTGGGCTGTGTTTTACTCCCCGCATTTAAGAGATCAAGCAACCTCCCAGGCCCTCAGCCCCAACTCACAAGAGGGAGGAGGAAGCCATTGCGCCTCCTGCCAGGGGTCCAGCCGAAGGGGAGCGACAGCCCATCCTCATACTCGGCGGGCAGCCAGCGAGCCAGAGCCTGGTTGGAGGCCCCTAGCCAGGGTCTCCTCCTGCAGCCGTGGGTGGGATAGGTTAGCAGGGAGCAGGGCCTGGAGATGGCTCAGCATGGAGGGAGAGGGTGGGTGCAGGAAGAGAGGAGTTCCCCAGGCAGGGGCAGCCCCCGCCCCCCGCCGCCCCGCACACACTTGTTGTTGCATCGTCCAGTGATGGTGCGGTACTTATTGCTGCAGCGCTCGGCCTGGTCCCGGAGAGCACAGCCACTGGCCTGGGACAGCAGCAGCAGCTGTGGTTCTGTTAGCACATCTGTGGGAAGGCAGGTGGGCAGACCTGAGCTGGCCTGCTCTCTACCTCCCATCCCTTTACCCTCTCTCCTCCCAGCACCCCAAGCCTGTGTACCCTGCCTCCCTCTCCTGGATTCCTTCTACTCCAGGCCAGGGCAGGCCCAGGGGGCTCAGTGGGGATCAGAGTACCAGTGACATTGAAGGGTCCGGACCGCTGGGGCTGTAACTTCTCTTCAAGCAGCCCCAAGGCCACGTGCATATAATCTGCGGCCCTAACAACTGTCCTGGTGGCCGCTACCGGTTGTTTGAAGTAGGACAGGAGGTCCATGGGGCTGGCTGAACCGCTGCGAAGCCGCTGCTTGATGCTGCCCAGGAGAGGAGGAGTGAGGGCTGGAGAGAGGGTGCAGACCCACCCAGCAGAGACCCAGTCCTGGGGGACAGTCAGGACAGGGCAAGCGGACAGAAGGATGGTTGGAAGGGAGGCTCTACCAACAGGAGAGGTTCATGGGGTCCAGAGGTGGGTGATGAGTGAGACGAACTTGGCTGACTCATCACCCCTCACTGATCCTCCCAGCCCCTCCCATGCCCCTCACTGATCCTCCCAGCCCCATGCAGCCCGCAGACCCAAGTCTACCTCTTCTGGGTCCAATTGTAGGCAGCATCCACCAGCAACTTGGCCTCTGCTATGCAGTCTCGCAGGACGGAGGTCTCCACTGCCCCAGGGGAGGCTGTTCAAAGAGATGGGGACTCAGGGTTCAGCAAGCCACAAGACCCCCTCCAAGACCCAAGTGCTTCCCCTTCCATTTCCCTTCCCTCCTCCTCGCCTGTCTAGGGGGCTATTACCTGGGTCAGTGCCCTCACAGGGCTGGGCAAGGATGAGTGTGGCCAGGACCCCTGCCAGGGCTGGAAGCAGATACATCTCTGCAGTGAGGCTTTACCAGCTGGGATGTGAGTGACATCCACAGCCTGCACGGGAGGGTCCTCTGCTCCCCTCTCACTTTGAGGACCCCCAGCCGACCTCTCACCTCCTCCAGCTCTTCTCTGGACGTAGCTGGGAAGGGACTTTTATAGCCCATTCTAGGGTGGGGGAGGGCAGATCTTGGCCCCAGAAACCCAGCCTCTTGGGTGGAGTTCTGAAACTTCCCTCTGGTTTTCATGGGAGTTTTGAGACTGAAACCCCCCACCCCACCCCCTGCCAACCTGGGGACATTCTTCCTGCCTACCCTTCACTCTGTCCCTACCCTCTACTACCAAGCCCTCTGATGCACTTCTCCCAGGACCCAGAGCAGCACCTGGGACATGGGTGTCGCTCAATGGATATTTGTTGGCTGACAGGAGCAGTGCACCTCAGTCACCACCGCTTGGCTGCATGGCCTTGGGCAAGCCACTTTCCCTCTCCAGGCCTGTTTTCACATCCCTAGAATGAGAGTTGGGCCAGATGATTGGAAAGGTGCCTCTCCTCCCGCAACAGGGCAGAAACTGAATCTGCCTTACTGTTATACACACTCCCCATACCCAGCTCAAAGCCCAGCATTTAGTATATGCTTAGCAGGTGTTTGTTGAGTGAACGAATGATCTGTGATGAATGATTTGGCCCCTCTCCTTATCCCCTAGCCCTACTCACTCCCTCCAAGGTGCCAGGGAGAGTGTGAGGCTGTGACTGAGGCAGGGCCTGGCAGTGAAATCCCTCATGGGGCCATTCTGGGGACATGCCGAGATGTCATAAGTAAAACACCCAGCCCAGTGAGCTGCTGCAGAGCCTAAAAGTAAGCGCCCGCCATGGGCTTTATTCTCTTGGAGTTTCTTAGGTGCCAATCAGTAGTAGGTTTACTCTGAGAAGTAGATTTCAATTATGAGTTCCTATTGGGCTTGGTGAGAAGTAGCTTCTTTTTTTTTTTTTTTTGAGACAGAGTCTCGCTCCGTCACCCAGACTGGAGTGCAGTGGCGCAGTCTCGGCTCACTGCAAACTCCGCCTCCCGGGTTCACGCCATTCTCCTGCCTCAGCCTCTCCGAGTAGCTGGGACTACAGGCGCCCGCCAACACGCCCGGCTAATTTTTTTGTATTTTTAGTAGAGACGGGGTTTCACCGTGGTCTCGATCTCCTGACCTCGTGATCCGCCCGCCTCGGCCTCCCAAAGTGCTGGGATTACAAGCGTGAGCCACCGCGCCCGGCCTGAGAAGTAGCTTCTTTAGAGGCAGTGTGCTGCACCAGTGTCTGATTGGCCTGGATTGAATCCAGCCCTGTCACTAGCTTCGTGACCTTGGGTGAGCCTCTGTTTCCACCTTAAGTGCGCCTCCATTTCCACCTTAGGTGCAGAATGCATCCCAGTCAGCCTTCCACCAGGGCCCGTCCTCTCTGCACTAAGCCTTCCTCCTGCGGTTCCCTGCCCTGGATGAGCCAGGTTCATCCTTTGCCTCTGACCTCATCCCAGCTGCCTGGAGAGCGCGTGCTCGTCCCTGGGGCAGTTCCAGAGTCACCACCACTGTGGCCAGCAGCCTGCGTGTCTTCGCCCCTTCTTCAGGAGGACGTGTCCATTCCCTCCTCAGTGTGGACCCCATGCCTGCTGCAGACTCCCAGGGAGGCTGTTCCAAGTGTCCTTTCTCCTCCCCCACCCCCACACCCTACTGAAACCCTGCCCAGTGCCCTCCACAGCCTCCTCCTCCCACAGCAACGCTACCAGCCTGACAGTTGCTCTTGAAACAACCACTTCTCTTCGGCAACCCCTTTCACAAGCTCCAGTTGATGGCCTAAGCCCTCCTAATCTTATCTCCTTATCTTTAGCAGAGGCCCCTCTCCTGTGACAGGGGACATGGGTAGAAGTCACTGTGTAGGAGCTGAAAGCACACTGGGTTCCTTGATGCCGACCCACTGCATGACTGGGTAAATCACACCCCTCCATGGACCCGTTTCCAAACCTGTGAGATGGGGACAGGGAACCTCATGGAGGAGAGAGATTGTATAAATCAGAGTGCTCCTCAGCCGTGTGTCACCTCCCGGCCCTCAGGGAGCCAGGTGCTCCCCAGGTGGAGCCAGGTGGAATGCACGTACCCCAGGTTGGAGCTGGATGGGGTGTATGTACCACAGCTTGGAGCCAGGGTGGGGTGTATATAACCCAGGTTGGAGTTGGAGTAGGGTGTATGTCCCCTAGGTTGGAGCCAGGGTGGGATGTATGTACCCCAGATTGGAGTTGGAGTGGGGTGTATATACCCCAGGTTGGGGTCGGGGTGGGGTGTATATACCCCAGGTTGGAGTTGGGATGGGATGTATGTACCCCAGGTTGGAGTTGGGATGGGATGTATGTACCCCAGGTTGGAGTTGGAGTGGGGTGTATATACTCCAGGTTGTAGTTGGGGTGGGGTGTATGTACCCCAGGTTGCAGTTGGGGTGGGGTGCATGTACCCCAGGTTGCAGTTGGGGTGGGTGTATGTACCCCAGGTTGGAGTTGGGATGGGATGTATGTACCCCAGGTTGGATCCAGGGTTGCGTATATGTAACCCAGGTTGGAGCCGGGGTGTGGTGTTTGTAACCCAGGATAGAATTGGAGTGGGATATATGTACCACAGGTTGGAGCTGGGATGGGATGCATATACTCCAGGTTGGAGTTGGGGTGGGGTGTATGTAACCCAGGTTGGAGCCAGGATGGGGTGCATGTATCCTGGATTGCTGTACTTCCAGGGTCCCCAGCACTCAGAGTGAGCTCTGCTGTCCCTGCAGAGGGGACTCTAGTTCTTCAACAATAGTGAGCAGTGCAAGGGTTTCTCCACAGCCATGGGCTGGCGTGGGTTATTGGGACAAGCCTGAGACAGAACCCTGGGCTCTAAGCCCAGCCCTGCCATGGTGGCTGATCTCTTGGGGATTTGGGCCTATTGGTTGCTCAGGGTGGTGATGAGAGCCTGCTGCCTGGCTCTTCTGGACTCTGGCTCTGGATGTCTCCTTAGCCTACTTTCTGCCACGTTTCCCCCACGGGACCCTGCCCCTAGGCTCCAATCATCCTAACCTTCCACATATAACCCCCACCTTTTCTCTCCTTCCAAGCAGCTCCTAATTCTGTTGGAAGCTTCCTCTTCCGAGCAGGTCCCTCTGGGAAGCCATTTCTGAGTCACCCCACAAGCTGGGCTTGGTGCCTAAGCACAGCACTTAGCAGGCAGGAGTTCCTGGAGAGCAGTGCAGGGAGGTGGCTACAAGCTGACCTTGGTCCCCATTCTAGCACCGTCACCCACTTGGGCAGGCTCCTCAACCTCTGAGTCCACCTCGTCACTGTCAGATGGGGGTCATTCCTACTCTACCTTGCAGACATCATTCCTGACACACAGCAGGCGCTCAACAGTGTTGTTGAACATACCTTGTTTTTCTGCCCTATTGTTGCCTCCTTTATTGAGGTCCCTTGAGGCTGTCTGTCAAGGGCAGCAATTGCCATTGGCCTGAAGGGTGGAGGCAGTGAGTGCAAGGGATTTGCAGACCCTTCAGGGCTGGGCGCCTGGAAGGGAGGCCTCCAAGGTTAGGGCTCTTCAGACAGAGGCTCTCCAAGCCACTCCTCCTCATGTGAGAGTGGGCGTGCCAGCTACGGGGCCACTGGAGACGGAGTGAAAGGAGGTGATGAAGTGATGGAGACCTCTCTAGCCCCTCTCCAGGGGCTTTCCAGCCTGGACCCCACCCACCCTCTCCAGCTGTGGCCCCCACTAGGGGGCAGGTGACATGCAGGGTGCTCGCCATGTCTCACAGTGGTCCATGCTGACATCTGCTCCTTCCTCTGGTCAGGGCCAACCACATGCAGGGACAAGAAGAGGAGTGTAGGCAAGGGCCCCCTGCCCTCTGTGTCCCCCTCGTGGGCTTTTCATCGTGCCCACAGGGATTTCATTGGCAAGATTTTCCTTAGCGTTAAGTATTGTGCAGTAGCAACCTGGAGTATCTGACACTGGAAATATATATATATATATATAAACACACACACACACACATATATACACACGCACATACACACACACACACACACACATATATATATATAGAGAGAGAGTCTTGCTCTGTCACACAAGCTGAGTGCAGTGGCGCAATCTTGGCTCACTGTAATCTCGGCTCACTGCAATCTCTGCCTCTTGGGTTCAAGCGGTTCTCCTGCCTCAGCCTCCCAAGTAGCTAGGACTACAGGCACCCTCCACCATGCCCAGCTAATTTTTGTATTTTTAGTAGAGACAGGTTTTCGCCATGTTGGCCAGGCTGGTCTCAAACTCCTGACCTCAGGCAATCTGCCTGCCTTGGCCTCCCAAAGTGCTGGGGTAACAGGTGTGAGCCACTGCACCTGGCCTGGGAACAGATTATTTTTGATACTCCCTCCTCTACACAACAAAATAATTTTTAGCAATACTCTCTAAATGAAGCAAGTCATAATAACGGCCAGCAAAGAAATATGTAAAAGTTCTCTTTTAGTGAATTTTATGTATAATCATGCCAGTAGAGACATAAGAAAATAAACAAATAATATACAAAAGAAAAGTATAATGAATTAATACTTTTAAATTACATGAACCCGTTTTAAATAAAGGGGAAATCTACGTACATATTTGTAATTTTAATATTTAATATGTCATTACATTTTCTGTCTTCTTGATCCATTCATTAGTTTTAAAATGAACAATTACAAACTTAGAAGAATTAATTAGATCTTAATTATTCAAATTCAGTACAATATTTCATGTATGAAGTAAAATTTGCACTTAAAAATCAAGTTTTGTCTCCTCATCTTTACAATCACTGTGCTATCATTGTTTATATCGAACGAGCTGTTTAAATGCAAGAATCTGCAGTGCTAACAGGGGCAGGAGGCGCACGTTGCACCAAAGCCTGCTCAGAGGAATCTGAGCCATCAGCCCATCCTCAGAGGGAACACACTCAGCAAAGCGAGCAACTGTATGACTGGGAATTCTCCCAACCAACTTCCACATGGAAGACAGTGCTTCTTAAAGGATAAGCAATAAAAGTGCATTAACTTGAAGCTTCCACATATTATTAAAGCCCAATGCTAATCACAGCCATGGGTTAGAATCTAGACCAACACAAGATTTCTTTGGGGAGCAGGATTTGAGCTCTGAAATTACATAAACTTGCCCCTGCATGGTGATCATCGTAAGCAGCCTGACTTTTTATCTCTGTTGTTATTTCTTGTAAACTCCCTATAGATGATGCACCGCTTATTTTCTGCACTGGGACGGGTGGCTTCCTCTGCCCTGTCCTTGGTACTGGCATTTGTCCTGTCTACTTACTTTTGCTAAGTGACAAGTTGGGAGGCTTTCATGTCCTTCCACACCCTCTCCCCACCCCGCCTTCAACACACTCTGGGTCCCCAGGGAAGAGGGAGGGGAAGGGAAGACCACTGGGCCCTGAGCACCCGGAGGTAGAGAAGGAGCTGCTCGTGGGTGTCCTGGGATGAGCCCAGCCCATCCAGGGTCCTAGTGGGCAGGGTCACAGTCTATGGGGTCTATTCATGATATTCCTTCAGCAGCAGCCCCGGGGAAATCCAAATCCTTCTATGGCTTCCTAGGCCCTGGAGGACTTCTCCAGCCTCTGCCCTCACCCCTTCCACCACCCTTCCTCCACATTCCAGCTTCTTCCCCCGAAGGTTTCTGATCCACCGTGTTCCCCTCTCCCCTGGGTCCTTGCACGTGTTCCCTTTGTCTGATTAACTTCTACTCATCTTCCCAACTGAGCCACGTCATTACCTTCTCCAGGCAGCCTTCCCTCATCCCTTTCCTGTTCACTCCCCAGATATGATCTGATTTAGACACCCCCTTTTTGTCTGTGGGGCACCTGATGCTGATACTTCCCTCAACACATACTGTGCTGTACTGAAGGCATGTGTCACCGTGTCCGTCTCCTGGACTGGCCACTGAGCCCCAGTCCTGGTCTCATTTACAGCTGCATACCTAGTACCCAGCACAGGTTTGGGCCCAGGGCCAGTGCTCAGAAATGTTTGTGGAACATGAGTGAACCACATCACAGACTAACTCTGTAAGTCCACACACCCTTTTTCACCCTGGAAAGGATGACAGGTCCCCTTTCCTCCCCACATCCCAAATCTTCTTCCTTCTCCAGATGACAGTTCAGCCACTCCCAGGGTTTTGACCTTGATAAGTCAGGTGGGTGGGGTGGGGCAGGGGTGGGGGTGCCACCACTAGGTGATGTAGAGTACGAAGAGCCTTAGGGTGGGCACCAGGTGGGTCCTGAGGCTGAGGCCATCTCCATTGCAAGGCTGGCCAGGTGGGTGGTTAGAGTGGGTGCTGTCCAAGGGAGGTGAGGATGGACAACCCACTGGACATGGAGGCCACCTGCTGGGGACATCACTTGGGACACCTCCCAGGGCTGGGTGTGTGGGAAGCCCGGCTCCCTTCAAGGCCTGTGTGAGCTCTTCCCTCAATAAGTGGAGTCCAGAACCCACTGCTGGGCCTGGGCCAGGCTCCCTACAGGCCTGGGACCTGGTTGGACCTCAGAGGCTGGGGAGTTGTGTGGGAGAGCTCTTCCCCAGAAAGAGAAATGGGCAAAAGAAATGTCCAAGACCAAGCTATGCAGGAGGAAAGGTTGGTAATGAGACCCATCAGAAAGACCGCTCTTGGGGTGACAGGAGAAGACAAGGCTGCTTGGAGACTGGGAATGAAGGGGACAGAGAAGGTAGAGGTGTTTTTGGGGAAGAGGGCCCTGACCAGCCAGCCCTCTGGTTGCTGCTGTCCCTCCCTCTCTGGTGGCTGTGGGAGTATGAGGCCTTGGGAGATTTGGCACCACTGGTCCTGTAAACATCCAGTCACCTCTGCTGCAGTTGCTCCTAAGGAAAGGGAACCTGCAGGGATTTGCACAGTCTGGCACCTGCCACTTTCCTCTCCAGTGTCCCATCCCCTCACCTTCTATTCCTCTGCCCTCAGAACCCACTGGCTTATAGTCCCCAAAACAGGCCTATTTCCTTCCTGCTTTGGGTCATAACCATGAAGCCTCCTCCGTCTGTTTGCCTGGCCAACTCCCATTCATCCTCTGGGTCTTGTCCACAGAGAGCTTTTCTGTCCCACCTCCACAGTCTGGTCCTTTCCATTCCTTACTTTTGTAGCTCCCTTCCTAGAGAGTAACATCGTTAAACATATTCCTCTAGGGTTGGATGTGACTAAGCTCCAGTCCCTGCAGGTCTGTGAGTGTCACAGAAAACAGGTGTGTGCCTGTTTTGATGCTCACTGTAACCTCATTACCTAACACAATACCTGGCAGAGGCTGAATATGTATTTGTGGAATGAATGCATTTGCTCTCACCTTACTTGTCATGGCTCTTGAGTCAGGGAATGGATTGTGCCTGTACATCCGTCAGGATCCAGTGCCTTTTGTCGGGGCATTGTTCTTTCAGGGCCAGGCCAGCCCTGGGTCAGTGGATGCTGTGACAGGCCTGGCCCTGCCTGGTTGGTATACAGACCCTAGACCATGAGGGAGCTTTCCTTCCTGGGCATCTTTCAGCTGCAATACCCAAGATCCTCCACACCTGCCTACCCTCCCCTGGCCAGCTCAAAACCTCAAGCTTCTGCTTTCACAAGAACCGTCCATGGTGGAGCTGCTGGCCACGGGCCTGATTAGATCTCTTTATCTGCTCAGCTCCAACGGCCCCCACCGAGACAGCAGGTACTGGCCAAAGTGCGGGGCCTGAAGGGCCTGCTTCTGCTCCCAGGGCTTCCTGAGAATGAGGTCCTTGGCCCTATTTTCATGAGAACACTGAGGGTGGGCAGGGAGGAGGGTTCTGGCTCAAACTGCAGTGGCCCCACACTGTACCAGAGGCTGAGGCAGGCCAGGAGTTTGTGCACATGTGTGCATGTGTATATGTACACATGTGTACATGTGTGGTACAGAGCTGAGGACTCTCCTGACCAAGGAAGCTCTCAGTCCTCTGCCTTTAGCAAGGCTGAAGAAAACTCAGTTCAGGGACTTGGAGAGCTGGCCTGGGAGTCTGGCACCACTTCTGACTGTGTGACATTGAGCAAGGGCTTGGCCTCTCTGATCTGCTAGTAAAGTCACTAAAGGGCAAGAAGAAGATCGTGGGGGCAGGAGGGCTCTCTGGTGAGCACTTGGGAGGTGCACAGGTCCACACTAGAGGGCCAGCTGAGGGCAAGCACCTGTCCCCTCTCTCCTCCCTCCTGCCTTGGCCTGATGTGACAGTTTGTACCTCAACTCCTCCATCAGACTAGGAGCTCCCAAGGGCAGGGCCTGGGGCATGGAAGAGGGTTTGTGGGCTTGCAGAAGAGACAGACCTTGCTTTAGATCAAAGAAGTAACGAGTGGGAAGGCTCAGTGGGACGTGTGACCCATGGGGCACTGCCAGTGTGACTGGAGCCCTGGTAGAGCTGGACTCTAGCAGGAGGGGGCATGGCTGACCGGGGCAATTCCTTGCCCCTCGCCTCTTGCCGTATGCCAGCCCAGTGCCGTGTGCCTTACTGCTCTTCCCTGAGTCCTTGTAACAACCCTCTGATGCGGGAGCTGCTGACTGGGACTTGTTCGATGGTTGAAGCAGAGAGAAAAGAACGTGTCATGATCTTGGAGCCAGGAAAGGGATTGCGACCTGAGACTAATTCTAAACCAAGCTCCCGGATGTGACCCAATGGAGGGAAGCCGCCTCCCACAGGTTGGGAGGATGCCTCAGGTCTGACAGGAGGCGCTGGCTGCACCAATTGTACTGACTCTGCAGCTGGCCAAGAGGGGTTTCCTGGGGCTCCCCCCTGGGTGAGCCACGTGGGCTAGTTGCTTCTGTCCTGAGGAGGATAGAAGCTACTCAGAAGCAGGGGAAGCAGGAAAGGGGAGGGAACACAAAAAAGGTAGGCGCTGGCAGATGCCTGGGAGGGAGGGCTGCACCCTTCCCCAACCTCCCTTGACCCACACACTTTTTTTTTTTTTTTTGGAGAAGGTGTCTCACTCTGTCACCCAGGCTGGAGTGCAGTGGCAAGATCTCATTTCACTGCAACCTCCGCCTCCCAGGTTCAAGCCATTCTCCTGCCTCAGCCTCCCGAGTAGCTGGGATTACAGGCATGCACCACCACGCCTGGCTAATTTGTATATTTTTAGTAGAGATAGGGTTTCACCATGTTGGCTAGGCTGGTCTAGAACTCTGGCCTCAAGTGATCTGCCCTCTTCAGCCTCCCGAAGTGCTGGGATTATAGGCATGAGCCACTGGGCCCGGCCTGACACATTTTAAATGCAAATGCAACACAGTCTCTCCACGAGAACAGGCCCATGCTGCTGCATTTTTAAATTTTAATAATTTAAAATTTTAATAAATTTAAAAATTTAAAAATTTAATAAAAATTTAAATTTTAAATACAAACCCAACACAGTCTCTCCATGAGAACAGGCCCATGCTGCTGCATTTTTGCCTCTTAGCACCTCAATACACCTAGAAAGAATGAAGGCCCGAAGGTTATAGGAATCTAGACACCCTGTTGAATGAAACAGTCTCTTGCTTGGGCACTCAGAAAGCTCAAAAATGCAAAACAGCAATTAAAAAAATTATGCAGTGCACCACCCCCAAGTCCCCAGCCACAGCTTCCTCAGTGTCTCTCTGACAGTGGTGGTGAGCATGGGGGTGGTGATCTTGGCAGTCCCAACCCCTCGGTAGCCCTGGAGATGGCTGCAGTCAGTGCCCAATGTCAAGGGCAGGAATCCCACTAGCTGGGGCTCTTCGTGCTAGGGGAGGGCTGCTCTCTCTCTCCACTCCTCCTCCTACAGTGTCATCTTCTGGTAAGTGTCATGGGAAAGGGAGAGGCTCCTCTCGCCCCTCCTCGCTGTCCCTGGAGAGTACGTTAGCCAGCCATGAATGTGCCACTTGATGTTGCCTGTAGTCCCCAGAGCAGGCTCTCCTGGGTCTGCCACACATGCTGGGCTCTGGGCAAGAGCCGGCCTTACTTTTCTTTGTGTCTATCTGGGCAGTGGTGATGGTTCTGAATGAAATCAGACCTCATGGACTTGAATTTAAGATGGGGCATGGAATTATTTCAGAAGAGATGGAGCCCAGAGCCTCCCCAGTGTTCCTCCCGGATGCTACCCAATTCCTCAAAGCTTGTTGGGTTGGTGGGTACGCTCCAGACCTGGAAGATCAGAGAAGTTTGACCTGAAGGACTAACGCAGGGTTTACAACATTACGTGTTTGTTTACTCTTTCAACTAATATTTATGGAAAGCCTCCCTATGCCACAGCCCATGCTGGGTACTAGGTACATGGTGGTGAGCAAAAACAGGCACCTGATGGAAGAGGACATGAAACAAACACTTTCCTGCAGGTCTTAGGTAAATCCTCATGTAAATGCAAGAGAGATCCGGGCGCGGTGGCTCACGCCTGTAATCCTAGCACTTTGGGAGGCTGAGGCGGGGGGATCACGAGGTCAGGAGATCGAGACCATCCTGGCTAACATGGTGAAACCCTGTCTCTACTAAAAAAAACAAAAAATTAGCCAGGTGTGGTGGCAGGCACCTGTAGTCCCAGCTACTTGGGGGCTGAGGCAGGAGAATGGTGTGAACCGGGGAGGGGGAGCTTGCAGTGAGCCAAGATGGTACCACTGCACCCCAGCCTGGGTGACAGAGTGAGACTCCATCTCAAAAATAAATAAATAAATAATAAATGCAAGAGAGTACCCCTACACCCTCCCGTGTTAGAAGACTTTCCCAGGGTAACATAGCTAGCTAGTGCAGAAATTTGAACTTGAATCACGTCTCCTTCTCCAAGTCAGATTCTTACCCTGCTTCATTAGGCTTGACCTCTATAACCCATTCTTTGCCTAGCAGCCAACATGACCATTGTAGAGCATAAATTAGATTATGCCACCACTTGCCACCCCAAACCCTTCAATGACTTTCCATTACACATAGAACAAAATTCAAGTTTTTAAAAATGACCTGGCTCCTGTCTTCATTGATGGTAATTTAAAAATATGTCCACAAATTCTTTGACATGCCTCGCTTAAAGTGTGAGGTGTGACTCCCCTCTCTTGAATGTGGGCTGGAGTTGGCAACACACTTCTTTCTAATAGAATGTAGTACAAGTGAGGCTATGTGACTTCTGTGGCTGGGTGGTGGAAAGGATACAGTTGCCACCTGGCTCCTATCTCAGGATACTTGTGCTTGGAACACTGCTACCATGCAGTGAGGAATCCCAAGCCACATGGAGAGACCAGTTAACAGCCCCATCCAGGCACCCAGCCGACATCAACATCAACAGCCAGATTGAATGACCACGTGAAACTGCAAATGATTTTATCCCTGGCCTTTGAATCTTCTGGCTGAGGCCCAGGAAAGACATCATGAACCAGAAATAAGCTGTCTGCTGTGCCATTGGAATTCCTGGTCCATGGCATCTATGAACGATAGTAAATGATTGCTTTGTTTTAAGCTCCTAGGTTTTGGGTTGATTTTTTTCTGCAGTGGCAGATAAATAATGCAATGTTAGACTTCACCTCCTCCCAAGATCCTCTTTGTTCATTACACACCAGTTACAGCAGCCTCTTTTCTTTTTCCTTTAACACCAAGCTCATTCTCACCTCAGGACCATTGCCCTTGCTGTTTCCTCTGTCTGGAATGCTTGTTCTTCATTCAGATCTTTTCCTGACAGGCTTCTTCTCATTGCCCAGGTCTTTGCTCAAACACCCCCTCCTCAGAGATTCCTTCCCTGACCACCTTTCATGATGCTGCCCACCCTACCAGTCACATGACTCCATGCATCTGCTCCACAGTTCTTGTTAGAGGAAATTATTTATCCATTTGTTACTTTGTCAGTCTCCCCCATAGACCATATACTTTATGGAGGCTGAGCCCTTGTCTGCTCAGTTCAATGCTGTATCCTTGGTATTTAGAGCTGTGCTTGGCACCTAGAAATCATGCAAATATTGTGGGTAGAATTAACACGGTGGTGTGTGCCATCAAGGCAACAGGAGCTGTTACAACTGAGGCCGTCCCCGGAGATGCTGGCCGTGGAACTCACTATACAAATGGGAAGCAAGATCCTGACATAGGAAATGTGGCTATGGGAGAAAGCAGAGTTGTGTCCATCTAGACACTAAGACAGAGTTAGAAGAGGGCAATGTCCATGAGAAAAAGAGCAGAGAGGGCAGGCATAGGCAGGGGACACCTTCAGACTGCAGCACAAGCTCAGCTCCGGTGAACAGGAGGGAAAAGGAGTGAGGAGGGGGCAGGAAGAGTCGCAGACCACGGTGGGGCTCTGAGAAAGCTCCAGCCAGACTAGTGTGGAGCCCTGGCACAAAGACAGCCAGAAATGGGGAGCCCTTCACCCACTGCCATGCTCAGTCATCAACTGGGGCTGCCTGGGAAGTGTGCGGCCTTAGCTCAAAAGCTGGGGTGGTCCCTGGTGTCACCCTGTTAGCTGATCCTGTCAGCTAACTGCCTTCTTTGTGGGGACATTGGAGTGGCACCCCTTCGTGCCTGCCACAGGGTGCAGGGAGGGAAGGGGGCTCTCTCTTCTCTGGCTGGTGACTTGCCAATCCAAACCAGAAGGGCACTTCTCTTTAGCACCCTGGGCCTGCAAGTACTTTGTATGTACACAGGTACAGCTACACATATTAGGCCACTGCTCTATGCCAGGAACTGTATAAAACATGTTATTTACATCAGCCCCATTGGCTTTATGAAGACCCCATGACAAAGGGGTCATCATTCTCATTTCACAAATGAGACTTGAGGAAAGACTTAACTAACCAAGGGCTAGTAAGAAGCAGAACTGGAGTTTCAACCTTGGCTGCCTTGTTCTAGAAATTTGTGTTGTTTCTACTATGCCTGCTTCTTTCCCACAGGGACACAATGAAGGGATCTGCATACAATAGGACCTCCATAAGCTTTGTTGAATGAAGGGATGAATGAATGAATGAATGAAAACTCTTTTCCTTCAGGAGAAACCAGGACTTTGGACTAAGCTTATACGAAGGCAGACAGAGAAGGCAGGGGAACGTTTGTCAAGCTTACAGATGTCTGAAAGGTATGAAATAAAAAACTACCTTTCTACATTCCAGCCATGTTGATCTTTTTCTGTGCTGGTTTGAACATATTGTTTCTGCAAATTAAGCCCCGCCCCAACGAACTTGACTGAGAGCAGGTGTAGGGGCTGAAAGCCAGCCTACACTATGCTCCCCACGCTGTGTCCAGGTGTTGGGTTAAATCAGCCTGGTGAAAGGGATGCCTTTTTCTAACTCCCATAAAGGCACTAAGTGTGCCATCCATAGCCCTGCCACCATGTTGGGTGACAGAATCAAACTCAAAAAAAGAATTCTGCTTCTGCTTCGGAGGAAGAAAGTCATAAGGACATGCACAGCTCCTAACAGAAGAATAAGTAAACGCAGGGTAATCTACACAACATAAACATTTTATAAACTTATTAGAGAGATGAGGTCACAAGGCAGCCAAATGAGCTGAATTCTAAAGGGTCACCAGCCCCTCTAAGAGAAACAAGATACATGAACTGCTTCACTCTGTGTATCAGTCAGTGTTCTCTAGACGGACAGGGCTAATAGGACAGATGTATATATGAAGGGGAGTTTATTAAGGAGTATTGACTCACACGATCACAAGGTGAAGTCCCACAATAGGCCATCTGCAAGCTGAGGAGCAAGGAAGCCAGTCCAAGTCCGAAAACCTCAAAAGTAGGGAAGCCACCAGTGCAGCTTTCAGTCTGTGGCTGAAGGCCCAAGAGCCCCTGGCAAACCAATGGTGTAGGCCCCAAGAGTCCAAAAGTTGAAGAACTTGCAGTCTGGTGTTTGAGGTCAGGAAGCATCCAGCACAGCAGAAAGATGGAGGCCAGAAGATTAGCCAGTCTAGTTCTTCCACGTTCTTCCACCTGCTTTTATCCTAGCGGTGCTGGCAGCTGATTAGATGGTGCCCACTCAAATTGAGTGTGGGTCTGCATTTCCCAGTCCACTGACTCAAATGTTAATCTCCTTTGGCAACACCCTCACAGACACACCCAGGAACAATACTTTGTATCCTTCAATCCAATTAAGTTGACACTCAATATTAACCATCAGTCTGGCAGAGCAGGGGAGGACAACCTGGCTGGGTGTTGGCAGGGCCTCAGCATGACAGACCTGTCCCTGAGGTGGGCATCCTGAAGCCTGCATTCAGAATGGGAGAGGGAATTTCGGTGGCCACCTTCCAGGATGACCCATCCCTCCTGCAGCCTCAGAGCTCTCTAGTTCTTCTCCAGCTGAAGTCACATAGGGTTGGCCTTGAGAAGGAAAAAAATATCCTGGGGGGTGGGGGTAATATTGGAATAAATTCAGATCTTGGGACTGAGGATGGGATAAAAGAATGCTGGGAGCTATGAAACAGTGTTCAACTTGTTGCATAAAATCACCCACACCCTTTCAGAGACAAGCTGGAGGCCAAAGTACCATTTACACAACCAATCATACCACTTCAGAGGCGCCTAGGATGAAGGACTATGATATGGAAGGAGAGGCCCTTAATAAGAATAACATTAAGATATCTGTAGATAGTGCTTGATCTCATAGTCCCTTTAACGTGTTCAACTAAACATAGAAAAATCCAAATAAACAATTCTCTGTGTGTGTGTGTTTTTTAAACAGGTACAGTCACACAATTTCAGTGTCCAGGTTTGTAATTGGGTTTACAATACAGCTGGCCTCAAATAATCCTGCCTATTTATTTATTTTGAGATACAGTCTTGCTCTGTCACCCAAGCTGGAGTACAGTGGCGCGATCTCGGCTCACTGCAGCCTCCACCCCCAGGTTCAAGCGATTCTCTGGCCTCAGCCTCCCAAGTAGCTGGGATTACAGGCGCCTGCCACCACGCCTGGCTAATTTTTGTATTTGTAGTAGAGACGGGGTTTCACCATGTTGCCCGGGGTGGTCTTGAATTCCTGGCCTCAAGTGATCCACCCACCTTGGCCTCCCAAAGTGTTGGGATTACAGGCATGAGCCACTGCACCCGGCCTAGTCCTGCCTCTTTAAAAAATGCTACACATGATAATGCTTTGCTGCCTTCAGCACTGTTTGAATGAAGGATCAGATGTAAAACGAAGTGGTGGGGAAACTGAGTCAAAACACAAGACACATGGCAGAATGAAAATGCCACATTCAAAAACATTCCCAGATCAGTAGTATAAATCTGTTGCTAGTGAATTTTTTTTTTTTTTTTTTTTGAGACAGAGTTTCGCTTTTGTTGCCCAGGCTGAAGTGCAATGGCACCACCTCAGCTCACTGCAACCTCCACCTCCCGGGTTCAAGCAATTCTCCTGCCTCAGCCTCCCAAGTAGCTGGGATTACAGGCATGCGCCACCACACCCAGCTAATTTTTGTATTTTCAGTAGAGACGGGGTTTCTCCATATTGATCAGGCTGGTCTCGAACTCCCGACCTCAGGTGATCCACCCACCTCGGCCTCCCAAAGTGCTGAGATTACAGGTGTGAGCCACCGCACCTGGCCTGAATTGTGTTTTTTGTGTACATTTATTTGCTTTTGTGGTCCCAGAAGAGAGAAGAATGAGAAACTTTTACATAGCTTTGTGTTTGAACATACTTACCATCACAAAAAGATTTTAAGTCAGCAGTAGAAGTCCACAATACGTTTTTTATTTCTTTATCTTTCCCCATATTACTCAGGTTTAAGAAACATGATGTAATCCATTTAACAAGGTGTTGCTACTCACTGAGGAACAAACAAAAAATTCTTGTTTTCTCAAGACTGCTCCCAACGGTGCCTTGTCACCCCTCCTTCCTGCTGGGTGACTCTCTCCCTTCACAGCAGCTCAGTCCAGTCCTATGCATTTTTCATCATTTTTGTTTATTTCAACAGTCACCAGTTTCATTCCAGTTTTTAAGACTGTCCTATTTAGTGAAAATGCCCTTCTTACATTTGACTCCAAGTCCACCTTGTCCCTCAACTTGGGAGGCTGTGGCCCAGGCCTCTGAGGGTGGAGCGTTGTTGGTGGTGCAGGATTCTGCTCTCCAACACTTCTTCCTCCTTCTTTCCGGCACCTCTTGCCTGGTGTCGGTGTTGGGAGGAGGAAAAGAGAAAGAGATGTCTCCTTCCCTCTGAGTTCTCACTGCAAAGCAGCCAGCCTCCAGGTCTTCATGCCTTTTCTGTCAGCTGTGGGGCCAGGCCTAAGGGCCCGTGGGCCCCATTTCCGAGTTCCTGGAGGGCTGTCCAGGGGCTCCCCCTGTATACTCCCTGTCATCAGAGTCTGGGCTCCAGCTCAAACTCCTCCTCCCCCTCAGCCTTCACCTCAGTGGTCACTCGCAGTCTCGCTGCTTGATTGACACCTGTTCAGTCAGAGGTCACGGAGCCCCTCTCCCCATTCCTCATGCTCCCCTCTCTCAGGAGGCCTCTGGGCTTCACCCTTCCAATTCTGATTCTTTCCTTGCTTTCTCAGGTCCCCTCTGTAGCACACACACACAGCTCGTCAACGGCAGGGCAGTGGGAGCAAATCCACAAGGCAGGGAGGAGTATTTTATCTCTAACATTGCCCAAGCATGGTGATCATAAAAATCCATTCTTAATAATTGTTGTTTTTAAATTCACAGAAAAAGAACCCCCTATGGGCTGCACGGAATTTTACAGATGGTGCTGTAAAAATGGGTATGGATTAGAAATCGCCCTTGGGGTCTGGTTGGTAGAATAAAAAAAAGATTTAGAGGATTTAAGTTTCCAATATAATATACAAACATTTCCCCACCTATTACATTGCCCAAGTTGAAAAAGTTTTTTAAAAAGAAATCAAACAAGTTGTCTCTGGTGCTGTGTGAGAGAGCTGTCCGTTGTGCTGAAGAACACAGAACAATGAAACTTGAAGTCAACAGTCTCAAACTGTGGCCCCCAGATAAGCAATATCAGCATCACCCAACAACGTGCTGGAAATGCATATTCTTGGGCTCTACCCAAGACCTACTAAATCAGAAACTCTGCATTGGGTTTCCAAGTTTTAGCAAGCCCTCTCGGTTGATTCTGATGCATGCTCACACACGTGAACCAGTGTTCATTGCAATAGGTCCTTCCAAAATGTGTTTCTTGTGAGGATACTTTTGTCCTTTCTGATCTTGACCTGCTTATCCTACATTTCATAAATCTCTGTGATTTTCAATGTCCTTGGCAGACCTCTCTAATGGTGTTTTTGAGAGTCTTAGAAACTTCTTTTTTTTTTTATTGTTTTGATTTTTTTATTATTATACTTTAAGTTTTAGGGTACATGTGCACAATGTGCAGGTTTGTTACATATGTATCCATGTGCCATGTTGGTGTGCTGCACCCATTAACTCATCATTTAGCATTAGGTATGTCTCCTAATGCTATCCCTCCCCTCTCCCCCCACCCCACAACAGTCCCCGGAGTGTGATGTTCCCCTTCTTAACAAAGTTAAAATAATTAGCTGGGCATGGTGGTGTGCACCTGTAGCCCTAGCTATTCAAGAGGCTAAGGTGGGAGGATTTCTTGAGTCCAGGAGGTCAAGCCTGCAGTAAGCCATGATTGCACCACTGCACTGCAGCCTGAGTGACAGAGTAAGATCCTGTTTCAAAAAAAAAAAAAAAAGTAAAGTTTGAAAACTTTTACCATACATAGAAGTTCAAATCAGCATTTTATTGCCTTACTCTTAAATGTAGCTAACCAAAGATCACTGGGAGTTTAAGAAAGGTCTCCAATACAAAATAATAAATAAGAAGAAAACAGAAGTGACATAGAAAGCAAAAGAAAACTTAAAAAAAACCTTCAGCTTATGAAATTAGTATCATTTGAGAGAAGAAAGAAAATATAATACCCACAAAATAAGAATAGAATGGCATAAAAAGGAGAACATGCAAGAGTTCTTGAAAACTAAAATTTGATTTAAAAAGTAAAAACTTTAATAAAAATATTGGAAATTAGAGTTGGAAAAACCTCCTCTTAATGTAGAACAAAAACATAGTGTGAATAAGGTGTCCATAGGATGTGGCCCAGCATGGGTTGTCAGAGCCTGGGTGTCTACTCCTGTGAGCTGCCCATTGTGGGTGTTAAAGTGAAGTGAAGAGGGTATCCCAGCAAGGGCTGACTCACTATGGGGAGTCAGAGCATGGGAGGGCTAAGAAATGCATCCACACAGAGGTGCAGTGGGACATCAGGTGTCGGAGCTCAAGCAAAATAAGGAGCATGGAAAATGTCCTGATGTGGGATGTTGGAGCATGTGTGGGGTGAGAAAAGTGGCTGGGAAGGGCGCTGGCCTGAAGCAGGATATCAGAGCCCAAGCGGAGTGAGGAAAGTGTCTGGTGAAGGAATGGAAACAGATATGGAGTGACTAGGAAAGACTGGTTGCATGGAGAAGTGAATTAAATAAATTATTATCTTAAATATGATGATGTCATAAAAATAGCAGTCTGGGAATCCAAGGGCTCATCTCCCCATAGAAATGAAAAAAAAAAAAAAAAGCAGAAATGATCAGAATCAACCTTGTTGGAATTCTGGAAAATTGTCAAAGAAAATAGTCAAATGGCAACTAAATGAACTTTGTTTCAAAAGGTGACTGAAACACAGTAGGAAAACTTTGAACTTACTGTTGTTCCACACTCCTCCCAGCTTGGTGGTCTTGAAGATGGCAATGTATGTTCCTGGTGTGAGTCCCTGGTTCCAGAAGGAGCAGAATGAACCTTGTTCCATAGGATTGTATTGTCTGTTTTGAAATGTCTGGAGGTTCCTGAAGGACTGATGTGAGGAGCTTGCCTTTGTTTTACCTAACTCAGAATCACTATGGGCAGAATAGTGGCTACGTAAAAAGTATTCTTCAAAAACACTGAAAATCAAATGAACAAGCCTCTGCCACCTGGGCAAAAAATTACAGCTGGGGCAATCAAACACACACCAAAAGCTTGGGAGGAAAAGTTAGGAACAGAGACACTTTGGTGAATAAGAACTTTGGAAAGTTCCTGTATATACTGTGAAATCTAGAATGCCACATTCTGCATATAAGGGCAGGATGAAAACACAGACTTGGGACAGTCCTAAGATATAAGTTCTGGCTAATCTTCAGGTCCAACGCAAGCAGAAAGTGAAGGCTAAGGCAGAGCTATAAACATCCTTGTTAAGTGTTGAGGGAATATCCAAACACAGAGCCAATCTGGAAAGACTGGGAGAGTATATTTTCTTTTTCTTTTCTTTGTTGTATTAGTTCATTCTCACATTGCTATAAAGAAATATCTGAGACTAAGACTGGGTAATTTATAAAGAAAAGAGGTTTAATTGGCTCATGATTGTGAAGGCTTTACAGGAAGCATAATGCTGGCATCTGTTTGGCTTCTGGGGAGGCCTCAGGAAACTTACAATAATGGTGGGAGGTGAAGTGGGAGCAGGCACTTCACACGGCTGGAGCAGGAGGAAGAGCGAGTGAGAGGGAGGTACCACACACATTTAAATGACCAGATCTCATGAGAACTCGCACACTATTGCAAGGTCAGTACCAAGGGAGGGATGGTGCTAAATTACTCATAAGAAATTCATCCCCGAGCTTTGGAGCCAAGATGGCCGAATAGGAACAGCTCCGGTCTCCAGCTCCCAGCCCCAGCGACACAGAAGACTGGTGATTTCTGCATTTCTGCCTGAGGTACCGGTTTCATCTCACTAGGGAGTGCCTAACAGTGGGTTCAGGACAGTTGGTGAAGCGCACTGTGCGCGAGCCGAAGCAGGGCAAGGCATTGCCTCACTCGGGAAGCGCAAGGGGTCAGGGAGTTCCCTTTCCTAGTCAAAGAAAGGGAAAACAGACGGCACCTGGAATATCGGGTCAGTCCCGTCCTAATACTGCGCTTTTCCAACGGGCCTGGAAAACGGCACACTAGGAGATTGTGTCTCGCACCTGGCTCGGAGGGTCCTAAGCCCACGGAGTCTCGCTGATTGCTAGCACAGCAGTCTGAGATCAAGCTGCAAGGCGGCAACGAGGCTGGGGGAGGGGCGCCCGCCATTGCCCAGGCTTGCTTAGGTAAACAAAGCAGCCAGGAAGCTCGAACTGGGTGGAGCCCACCACAGCTCAAGGAGGCCCGCCTGCCTCTGTAGGCTCCACCTCTGGGGGCAGGGCACAGACAACCAAAAACTCAGCGAGAACCTCCACCGCCTTAAATGTCCCTGTCTGACTGACAGCTTTGAAGAGAGTAGTGGTTCTCCCAGCACGCAGCTGGTGATCTGAGAACGGACAGACTGCCTCCTAAAGTGGGTCCCTCACCCCTGAGCAGCCTAACTGGGAGGCACCCCCCCAGTGGGACAGACTGACACCTCATTCAACCGGGTACTCCTCTGAGACAAAACATTCAGAGGAACTATCAGACAGCTGAATTTGTGGTCTCACAAAAATCCGCTGTTCTGCAGCCATCGGTGCTGACACCCAGCCAAACAGGGTCTGGAGTGGACCTCTAGTAAACTCCAACAGACCTGCAGCTGAGGGTCTTGTCTGGTAGAAGGAAAATTAACAAACAGAAAGGACATCCACAGCAAAAACCCATCTGTACATCACCATCATCGAAGACAAAAAGTAGACAAAACCACAAAGATGGGGAAAAAACAGACCAAAAAAACTGGAAACTCTAAAAAACAGAGCACCTCTCCTCCTCCAAAGGAACGCAGTTCCTCACCAGCAACGGAACAAAGCTGGATGGAGGATGACTTTGATGAGTTGAGAGAAGAAGGCTTCAAACGATCAAACTACTCTGAGCTACGAGAGGAAATTCAAAACAATAGCAAAGAAGTTAAAAACTTTGAAAAAAAATTAGAAGAATGGATAACTAGAATAACCAATGGAGAGAAGGGCTTCAAGGAGATGATGGAGCTGAAAGCCAAGTTTCGAGAACTACGCGAAGAATGCAGAAGCCTCAGTAGCAGATGCGATCAACTGGAAGAAAGGGTATCGCTGATAGAAGATGAAATGAATGAAATGAAGAAAGAAGGGAAGTTTAGAGAAAAAAGAATAAAAAGAAATGAACAAAGCCTCCAAGAAATTTGGGACTATGTGAAAAGACCAAACCTACGTCTGATTGGTGTACCTGAAAATGATGGGGAGAATGGAACCAAGTTGGAAAACACTCTGCAAGATATTATCCAGGAGAACTTCCCCAATCTAGCAAGGCAGGCCAGCATTCAGATTCAGGAAATACAGAGAACGCCACAAAGATACTGCTCGAGAAGGGCAACTCCAAGACACATAATTGTCAGATTCACCAAAGTGGAAATGAAGGAAAAAATGTTAAGGGCAGCCAGAGAGAAAGGTCGGGTTACCCACAAAGGGAAGCCCATCAGACTAACAGCTGATCTCTCAGCAGAAACTCTACAAGCCAGAAGAGAGTGGGGGCCGATATTCAACATTCTTAAAGAAAAGAATTTTCAACCCAGAATTTCCTATCCCGCCAAACTAAGCTTCATAAGTGAAGGAGAAATAAAATACTTTACAGACAAGCAAACGCTGAGTGATTTTGTCACCACCAGGCCTGCCCTAAAAGAGCTCCTGAAGGAAGCACTAAACATGGAAAGGAACAACCGGTACCAGCCCCTGCAAAAACATGCCAAATTGTAAAGACCATCGAGGCTAGGAAGAAACTATGGCAACTAACGAGCAAAATAACCAACTAACATCATAATGACAGGATCAGATTCACACATAACAATATTAACGTTAAATGTAAATGGGCTAAATGCTCCAATCAAAAGACACAGACTGGCAAACTGGATAAGGAGTCAGGACCCATCAGTGTGCTGTATTCAGGAAACCCATCTCACGTGCAGAGACACACATAGACTCAAAATAAAGGGATGGAGGAAGATCTATCAAGCAACTGGAAAACAAAAAAAGGCAGGGGTTGCAATCCTAGTCTCTGATAAAATAGACTTTAAACCAACAAAGATCAAAAGAGACAAAGAAGGCCATTACATAATGGTAAAGGGATCAATTCAACAAGAAGAGCTAACTATCCTAAATATATATGCACCCAACACAGGAGCACCCAGATTCATAAAGCAAGTCCTCAGTGACCTACAAAGGGACTTAAACTCCCACACAATAATAATGGGAGATTTTAACACCCCACTGTCAGCATTAGACAGATCAACGAGACAGAAAGTTAACAAGGATATCCAGGAATTGAACTCAGCTCTACATAAAGTGGACCTAATAGACATCTACAGAACTCTCCACCCCAAATCAACAGAATATACATTTTTTTCAGCACCACACCACACCTATTCCAAAATTGACCACATAGTTGGAAGTAAAGCTCTTCTCAGCAAATGTAAAAGAACAGAGATTATAACAAACTGTCTCTCAGACCACAGTGCAATCAAACTAGAACTCAGGATTAAGAAACTCAGTCAAAACCGCTCAACTACATGGAAACTGAACAACCTGCTCCTGAATGACTATTGGGTACATAATGAAATGAAGGCAGAAATAAAGATGTTCTTTGAAATCAACGAGAACAAAGACACAACATACCAGAATCTCTGGGACACGTTCAAAGCAGTGTGTAGAGGGAAATTTATAGCACTAAATGCCCACAAGAGAAAGCAGGAAAGATCCAAAATTGACACCCTAACATCACAATTAAAAGAACTAGAAAAGCAAGAGCAAACACATTCAAAAGCTAGCAGAAGGCTAGAAATAACTAAAATCAGAGCAGAACTGAAGGAAATAGAGACACAAAAAACCCTTCAAAAAATTAATGAATCTAGGAGCTGGTTTTTTGAAAAGATCAACAAAATTGATGGACCGCTAGCAAGACTAATAAAGAAGAAAAGAGAGAAGAATCAAATAGATGCAATAAAAAACGAAAAAGGGGATATCACCACCGATCCCACAGAAATACAATCTACCATCAGAGAATACTACAAACACCTCTATGCAAATAAACTAGAAAATCTGGAAGAAATGGATAAATTCCTCGACAAATACACCCTCCCAAGACTAAACCAGGAAGAAGTTGAATCTCTGAATAGACCAATAACAGGTTCTGAAATTGTGGCAATAATCAATAGCTTACCAACCAAAAAGAGTCCAGGACCTGATGGATTCACAGCTGAATTCTACCAGAGGTACAAGGAGGACCTGGTACCATTCCTTCTGAAACTATTCCAATCGATAGAAAAAGAGGGAATCCTCCCTAACACATTTTACGAAGCCAGCATCGTCCTGATACCAAAACCTGGCAGAGACATAACCAAAAAAGAGAATTTCAGACCAATATCCTTGATGAATATTGATGCAAAAATCCTCAATAAAATACTGGCAAACCGAATCCAGCAGCACATCAAAAAGCTTATCCACCATGATCAAGTGGGCTTCATCCCTGGGATGCAAGGCTGGTTCAACATACGCAAATCAATAAATGTAATCCAGCATATAAACAGAACCAAAGACAAAAACCACATGATTATCTCAATAGATGCAGAAAAGGCCTTTGACAAAATTCAACAACCCTTCATGCTAAAAACTCTCAATAAATTAGGTATTGATGGGACGTATCTCAAAATAATAAGAGCTATCTACAACAAACCCACAGCCAATATCATACTGAATGGGCAAAAACTGGAAGCATTCCCTCTGAAAACTGGCACAAGACAGGGATGCCCTCTCTCACCGCTACTATTCAACATAGTGCTGGAAGTTCTGGCCAGAGCAATCAGGCAGGAGAAGGAAATAAAGGGTATTCAATTAGGAAAAGAGGAAGTCAAATTGTCCCTGTTTGCAGATGACATGATTGTATATCTAGAAAACCCCATTGTCTCAGCCCAAAATCTCCTTAAGCTGATTAGCAACTTCAGCAAAGTCTCAGGATACAAAATTAATGTACAAAAATCACAAGCATTCTTGTACACCAATAACAGACAAACAGAGAGCCAAATCATGAGTGAACTCCCATTCACAATTGCTTCAAAGAGAATAAAATACCTAGGAATCCAACTTACCAGGGATGTGAAGGACCTCTTCAAGGAGAACTACAAACCACTGCTCAATGAAATAAAAGAGGATACAAACAAATGGAAGAACATTCCATGCTCATGGGTTGGAAGAATCAATATCGTGAAAATGGCCATACTGCCCAAGGTAATTTATAGATTCAATGCCATCCCCATCAAGCTACCAATGACTTTCTTCACAGAATTGGAAAAAACTACTTTAAAGTTCATATGGAACCAAAAAAGAGCCCGCATCGCCAAGTCAATCCTAAGCCAAAAGAACAAAGCTGGAGGCATCACGCTACCTGACTTTAAACTCTACTACAAGGCTACAGTAACCAAAACAGCATGGTACTGGTACCACAACAGAGACATAGATCAATGGAACAGAACAGAGCCCTCAGAAATGATGCCGCATAGCTACAACTATCTGATCTTTGACAAACCTGACAAAAACAAGAAATGGGGAAAGGATTCCCTATTTAATAAATGGTGCTGGGAAAACTGGCTAGCCATATGTAGAAAGCTGCAACTGGATCCCTTCCTTACACCTTATACAAAAATTAATTCAAGATGGATTAAAGACTTATATGTTAGACCTAAAACCATTAAAATCCTACAAGAAAACCTAGGCAATACCATTCAGGACATAGGCGTGGGCAAGGACTTCATGTCTAAAACACCAAAAGCAATGGAAACAAAAGCCAAAATCGACAAATGGGATCTCATTAAACTAAAGAGCTTCTGCACAGCTAAAGAAACTATCATCAGAGTGAACAGGCAACCTACACAATGGGAGAAAATTTTTGCAACCTACTCATCTGACAAAGGGCTAATATCCAGAATCTACAATGAACTCAAACAAATTTACAAGAAAAAAACAAACAACCCCATCAAAAAGTGGGCAGAGGACATGAACAGACACTTCTCAAAAGAAGACATTTATGCAGCCAAAAAACACATGAAGAAATGCTCCTCATCACTGGCCATCAGAGAAATGCAAATCAAAACCACAGTGAGATACCATCTCACACCAGTTAGAATGGCCATCATTAAAAAATCAGGAAACAACAGGTGCTGGAGAGGATGTGGAGAAATAGGAACACTTTTACACTGTTGGTGGGACTGTAAACTAGTTCAACCATTGTGGAAGTCAGTGTGGCGATTCCTCAGGGATCTCGAACTAGAAATACCATTTGACCCAGCCATCCCATTACTGGGTATATACCCAAAGGACTATAAATCATGCTGCTATAAAGACACATGCACACGTATGTTTATTGCGGCACTATTCACAATAGCAAAGAGTTGGAACCAACCCAAATGTCCAACAACGATAGACTGGATTAAGAAAATGTGGCACATATACACCATGGAATACTATGCAGCCATAAAAAATGATGAGTTCGTGTCCTTTGTAGGGACATGGATGAAACTGGAAAACATCATTCTCAGTAAACTATCGCAAGGACAAAAAACCAAACACTGCATGTTCTCACTCATAGGTTGGAATTGAACAATGAGAACTCATGGACACAGGAAGGGGAACATCACGCTCCGGGGACTGTTGTGGGGTGGGGGGAGGGGGGAGGGACAGCATTAGGAGATACACCTAATGCTAAATGACGAATTAATGGGTGCAGGAAATGAACACGGCACATGGATACATATGTAACAAACCTGCACATTGTGCACATGTACCCTAAAACCCTAAAGTATAATAAAAAAAAAATAATAAAAAAAATAAAAAAAAAAAAAAAAAAAAAAAAAAAAAAAAAAAAGAAATTCATCCCCATTATCTAATCACCTCCCACCGGGCATCACCACCAACACTGGGGATTATAATTCGACATGAGATTTCATGGGACACAGATCCAAACCGTATCATTTGTCTGCAGGCATTTAACAAAGTTACTGTAAAGCCATTAGCTGACTATGAACTAAAGAAACAGAGATTTCAGAGGCCGTATTTGACAAAAAAATGTTTTAAAAGTCACTAAACAACTGCGACTCACAGCAAGAAAAAACAACAAATATTAGGGAGGAGGAAGAAAATTATTTCCACTCCTACCACATTATAATATGTAAAATGTGCAGTTTTCACAGAATATTATGAGACATACAAACAAACAAGAGAGTATGGCCCTTTCAAGGGAAGAAAAGAAATTAGCAGAAACTTCCTGAGAAAAAACCGACATTTTGACTTAACTAGACAAAGACTTTAAAGCAACTTTCTTGAACATACTCAGAGAGCTAGAGTGAACTATGGGTAAAGAATTAAAGGGAAGAAGAAGAATGTTTTACATAAAAAATATCAAAAAAGAGAGAGAAATTGATTTAAAATAAGAAATAGTCTGGAGCTGAAAAGTACAATAAAAGTAACTGAAATGAAAAGTTCACAAGACGGTTTCAATAGCAGCTTTTGAGTAGGTAGAAGAAAGAATCAGCTGGGCCTGGTGGCTTACACCTGTAATGCCAGGACCTCGGGAGGCCGAGGCGGGTTGATCACGAGGTCAGGAGTTCAAGAACAGCCTGGCCAACGTGGTGAAACCCCGTCTCTACTAAATATACAAAAATTAGCCAGGTGTGGTGGCACACACTTGTAGCCCCAGCTACTCAGGAGGCTGAGGCAGGAGAATTGCTTGAAACTGGGAGGCGGAGGTTGCAGTGAGCCAAGATCACACCGTTGCACTCCAGTCTGGGCAACAGAGTGAGACTCTGTCTTAAAAAATAAAAATAAAATCAATGAACCTGAAGATAGGTTAGTTGAGTTCCAAGATTTCTGTTTGACATTTTGGAATCATTTCAGTCTCTTTGTTAAATTTCTAAATTGCTTTTCTGTGTTTTCTTGGAGATCAGTGAGTTTCCTTGAAACTGCTATTTTGAATTCTTGGTCAGAGAGCTCACAAATCATCATCTTGTTAGGATCAGTGACTGGATTTTTGCTTTTTCCTCTCAAGGAAGTCATAGTTCCCTGTTTGCTGTTGTTTCTTGTGGGTATGTATCCATCTTTGCACTGAAGGATTATTTATTCCAGTTTTCTCTGTACAGCTTGTTTTGGTTTTTATTGAATACATTTGCTTATTGAATCTTCACTGCTAGGTCACTGCCTCTATTCGACTCTAGGTGGTGCCTTAAGCCCAGGTTCACCTCAGGACTAGTAAATGGTTGAAGCACTTCCTGTCTCAAATCAAGGAGATCCCAAAGAGATTATCCTGGCAGTGTGGGAAGTCTGGCTAGGGGTTTGTGCCTTAGGGGACCTGGGGAACATGCCTCCTACAGCATGGTGCTGCTGGACAGCAACTCTGAGTTGGTGGCTCCTTTGGCTGAGTTACAGAGCAGAATTTCTCTGCTTTTCTTCGGGGACATTTCTTCTTTCAGGCAGTCATGATGCTATCTGTGGATTAAGGCAAGAACAGTTCTCCTGCCAGGGAACCCAAGAAGGTAAGGAAGCTGGTGGGCCACCTCAATTTCAGTTTTTCCAGTGTAGAAACTGTAGTTGGGAGGAGATTTTTTGGCACTTGGTGCTGAACAGAATGGGGGTGAGGGGTGTCCCAGATGTGGAAGTCTGATTCTCCTATCAGCTGCTTGGAGTTTTTTCATCTCTCTGTGGCCCCAAGAACGGTCTCACTCTCATACTTGAGCTCTGGGTTGTTTCTGGTGTAGATCTCAGTGCTATATATTTGTTTTTGGTTCTGTGGAAATGGGGGAGTGAATCCAATTTTCCTCTATGATGGCATTTCATAATCAGAGGTCTAGAGATATTATAGGTCAGTTGAAATCATCCAATCTAAGGAGCAAAAAGAAGGATAAAGGAAAATGAACATAGGCTCAGAAGCCTGTGAGACACCACCAAGGATACCAAGACACACACATAATGAGAATCCTGCGTCTCTACTGAAAATGCAAAACTTAGCTGGGTGTGGTGATGAGTGCACTCCAGCCTCGGCGGCAGAGTGAAACTTCATCTCAAAAAAAGCACTCTCTAATAGCCAAAACCTGGAAACAACCCAAATAAGCTTATTCTCATGGTGGAATATTCTACAGCAGAGCAAATGAATGAATTACAGCCAAACATCAACATGTGGAGCTTAGAAACATAACATGGAGTGAAAAAAGCAAATCCCAGAATATTATGTACAGTACGATATTTTTATAAAACTCCAAAGTGCAAAACAATATACTGTTTATGTAAAAAAAATGATAAAACTATTTTATACAAGCAATGAAATGATAAACATGAAATTCAACAGAGTGATTTCCTCTGGATAGGAATCAAGGTGAACGCAATGGAGAGGACAATACAGGTGAAGGCAAGTTATTGGTAACTTCTGGTTCTTGAATCGAGTAGTGTATACATGAGCATTCGTACATAATGAAATAATGTTTCATAATGTGCATGCATTGCCCATGATCTTTTATTTACAATTAGTATATTATATTAAAATGTAAATATAGAGAGAAAAAGCTTGAATACTCATAATAATTTCATATTTGAAAATAAAATACAATCATTTTTAAAAGCTTGGAAGATAACATATAGTTATATGATTTACTCGTTTTATCATAAAATTTTTTTATTTGAATCTCATAACAAACCTAGAATATTTTAGGGGCACATACTAATTTAAGCAAATTGGTGAGGGAGAAATCACGAGGCCAAGAGAAGCTGGGTGGCTTATTCGAAGTCATCAGTTTGGTCAATGATGGGTCAGGGCCTCTAATTTAGAGCTTGAGACTCCAAATTCTGTGCTGTTCCCAACAACCCAGTCTCACACCAAAAGGGAATATTGGGAAGACAGCTCAAAATACAGAAAATAGAAATGTTCTCACAGAGGAAATGCTGTCAACAGGAAACTGTCCACAAGAAGGGGAAAAGGAGGGTGCGGTTTTCAGGGGCCATGTGAACAATTCTCATTGTTGCAGGTGTGTTAAAACTCTTTATCGCAAATCTTAACCACCAAAGAGGATACTTTCTTTTTTCCTAAAACACGGAGTTGCTTGGTTTCAAAATTCATTCCCTGCTACTACGATGACTCTCAACACACTATGAAAAGAGCAAATGTAGTAGCTCCCTCTCCACTTCACAAACGGAAAACAAAGCCAAAGAGAAGCAACCTACCATTGTCACTCTCAAACCAGCCGGTGTCTCCCTAATCTTCTCACTGCTGCCTGCATGTCCTGGTTCCTCAGGGTATAGATCATGGGGTTGAGCATGGGGGTCATGACTGTGTGGCTGATGGACACAAGCTTGCCCATAGGGAATGGGGTGAAGGGCCGGGCATAGAGGTAAATGCTTGGAACGAAGATCATGGAAACCACGATGATGTGGGTGGTGCAGGTGGAAGCTGCCTTCCTTCTTGCCTCCCCTGGATGTGACTTCAGCATCACCAGGATGAATAAGTAGGAGATCAGGAGGAGGAAGAACCAGATGGCATCCAGCAGCCCACTGTTGGAGATCATGAGGAACTCCAGGAGTGAGGTGTCAGTGCAGGCAAGTCTCAGTACTTGGGGAACATCACAGTAGAAGTTATCCAAAACATTGGGGCCACAGAAGGGCAGTGGGAGCATCAGAGCCAGCTGGACAATAGAGTGGACAAAGCCTCCCACCCAGGCGGCCACCACCAGCCCCACCCAGAGCTGAGTGTTCATGATGGTGACATAGCGGAGGGGCCGGGAGATGGCAATGAGGCGGTCAAAGGCCATCACTGAGAGAAAGAAGACCATGGCACCGCCCAAAAAGTGGAAGAAGAAGATCTGGCCCAGGCAGCCCTGGTAGGAGATGGTTTTCTTCTCAGAGAGGAGGTCCACTAGCATTTTGGGCGCAGTGACCAAAGAGAAACAGAGGTCTAGGACAGCCAGGTTTTGGAGCAGAAAGTACATGGGTGTGTGGAGCTGGGAATCAGAGGTCGGTGTGACAACGATAAGGTTGTTTTCCATAACAGTGGTGATGTAGACAAACAGGAACATTAAAAACAGGAAACGCTGGAGCTCCTGAGTCTGCGAGAGCCCCAGGAAGACAAAGTCTGATACCCACGTGAGGTTCCCTGGTTTCACGGTGTTTTCTCCATGCACCTAAAGAAAATGAACCACAGACACAGATGCATGAAGTCACTACTTTCCCTTTCAGGGCTCAGGGGCTCAGAACCAAGGTTTTGGGCCCATATGATGAGCACCCTTATGTGTAGACCATGATACTAGGTGCTGTCTTGTCTCTGGAGAGTTTACAAGTGGGTGCTGGAATATACATTCCTGAAATCTTAGCACCATTCAGAAGTATATACAACCAGCCTTTCAAAGATTCATGTAGTGGTGGGAAGACACTTGGAGTCAGATACATCTGAAGTCAAATTTCAGGTCTTTCATTTCATTGTGATTTGACCATGAGTAACTTACTTAATCTTTCTGGGCCTCAGTTTTCACATTTGTAAGGTAGAAATAAAAATACCTGCTTTATAGAATTTTCTGAGGACTTAAGTAGAATGATAGATACAAAGTTCCTAAAACAGTGCATGGAATAATCAATGGCAATTACCCACTTCTGTGAATTCTCTTAATCTAAAGATATCCTCTCTTCCACTCTGTAATAAGATTCTTTGCCAATTATTTTTCACATGACATTTAATACATCATCGTGTTAATGGATTTTCCTTGTCTATATTTTCCCTCCACAATTCAATTATTAAGTCCAGAGGCTGTATCTGGATCTCACAATTTATTTGTGCCCTGCAGTACCCATTCTTAATGACAGTCAACCTTAAAAAGCACTCGGTGTTGACTGCTGCGTGGGTGAATAGCTATCGGGTGTAAAAGTTCAGCACAAGGAAGATGCTGGATGCAGCTGGATGCCTGAGACATCCAGTAGTTCCCCTGCCCTCCACTGTAGGCGGCCCCTTTTGAGTGAGGCATATGTGGTGGTGCTGAGACAAGAGGGAGAAAAGAGAGGGAGAGTCATTGGATTGAGAAATAGATGATGAATATTGTATGAATGGGACTCAGAGAGCCTCTGAATGAAACAGGAATTTTACAAGATGTTACTGAATCCAAGGGTGGGAGACAAAGGAACTTGTTGAAAGAAAACAAATAGAAATAGACAAAGGAATAAAGGGAGATGAAGGAATAGAGCAAGTGAAGGTAGGGGAAGTGGAAAAGTGCTGGGGAGATGGAGAAAATGGGACTAAAAGGACAGAAGAAGATGGAGGAGCCGGGCAAGGTGGCTCACGCCTGTAGTCCCAGAAATTTGGAAGGCTGAGGCAGGTGGATCGCTTGAAGTCAGAAGTTTGAGACAAGCCTGGTCAACATGGTGAAACTCCTTCTCTACTAAAAATACAAAAAAAATTAGCTGGGCGTGGTGGCACACACCTGTAATCCAGGCTACTTGGGAGGCTGAGGCAGGAGAATTGCTTGAAGCTGGGAGTTGGAGGCTGCAGTGAGTGGAGATCATGACACTGCACTCCATCCTGGGTGACAGAGCGAGACTCTGTCTCAAAAAATAAAAAAAAAAAAAAAAGAAGAAGATGGAGGGTGACAGGGGAGGGGATCAGTGGTCTCCCCCCTCCCCCTGCCCTGTCTCAATCTCTCCTACCCTCTCTTACCTGGCCTATTGCAATCTATTATCTACAATATTAGAGGTTGTTCTCATCTTATTCTGCTCCTTCAGTTTACTTACACTCCAGGGCACCTTCTACACAGCTATCCATGAGACGTCTCTGACTCAGATGTGATCATATTCCTCGTTGTTATAATATTTGATTTGCTCACAGCTTAAAACTCAGACTCTCAGAAGCCACCTAAAATGCTTTGTGGATAAACTCAGGGTGGAAAAACCTACCTACGTATGTGCATGTAACTCTCAGCATTTCACACAAGACTATAAAATATAGCCTCCCTATATCTTTCTAATCAGTATCACTGTCACCTGGGAACTGATTGCTGTTCAAAGAACTCAAAGCTTCTATGTAGGCAGTATATTTCGTTATTTTCATATCTTTGGTAATAAATCCTGTTTCCTGAAATGCCTTTTGCTACCTTCTCAACCTAGAGGCAGTAAGAGAAATATCACTTTCCCTTTGACTCCTTCCCCCATTTCTCTCATGCAGAATTAATTCCTCATTTCTCTGTGTTCCAATAGCATTTGATAAATACCTCCATTATAGCATTTATCATTTTTTCTATTTCTCCTCTTAACTAGATTGTAAATTCAATAACTTAGTAAGCCCAGAGTCTATGACAGCATCTCTGATTTAGCACTTGCTCAGAAATGTTTGCCAACTTAATATATTAGCAGGTAAATGTGACTTTGTTTCATGTGACAATGTCGAGAATCTTGTGATTTTCCTCACCCTTGATGTCCTTTGCTGTGAGCATCCTCCCTCTAAGTCTCATAGGGTGAATTCTGTGCTTTGTTGTTTTCCTATGTAATCGGAGGCATCTGTTTTCAACATCACATTCCCTCTGCAGTTTTTCTTGAGTCTCTGCTCATCCTTTAGACTTACTACCATCAGGTCTATGTCACTTGTTTATTACTCCCACCCTCTAGCAGGTGTTGCATGATCTTTCTTACAGTTAATCTCTGTGCAGCTGAGGAAACACTGGTCTCTCACCTCCCTTTAGCCCAGAATGGGGCTTCAGTATGCATCTTCTTGGAGATCCTTTGCCTCAGCTTCACAGTTTCCTAGCTCCTGCCCTTACTTCATAAATAATACTACGGGTGAGACCCCAGGGCAATGGGGAATATCCTTGGGGAGAAACTATTGGACAGGGCTCAGGAAGCTGAGCTGGGCTGATTATCACTGGGGCCAAAGGAGCAATGGGAGTTGTTAAAAAGTTTCTAAATGTCTCAAAAGCACATACTCTTTGAGAGGTCTTCCTTGGGGGGCCCAAAGTACCAAGAACATTGAAAATTTTAGAGATTTGAGGAATGGATAATATTCAGGCCAAGATCCAAAAGGACAAGAGGGTCTTCAAAAAAAAGGAGACTCTGAGAGTTTTAGGAGAACCTATTTCTTAGACCAATGACTCTTACCCTTGAGAAAATTACCTGAAGCCCTTGTTAAAAGGCAGACTTGTGTTCCCAGCCCAGAATTTCTCATTCAGTACATCAATGGTAAGACCAAGAATTTGCATTTGTAGCAAGTTCTCAGATAATGCTGATGCAACTGTTCCAGGGACCAGATATTGAGAACCAATGACCTGCTCATCAGCACAGTGGACAGTTCTCTTTCTTATTGTCGTCAAGGTAACTGGTTTGATTTCTTCTCCTTTTTTTTTTTTTATTATTATTGTACTTTAAGTTTTAGGGTACATGTGCACAATGTGCAGGTTTGTTACATATGTATCCATGTGCCATGTTGGTGTGCTGCACCCATTCTCCTTTTAAACTGAATTGATCTTTACATAGACAACGTCATGGATGGGAAAATGTCTGTATACTAAAATGAAAACTTAATTACCCCATAAATCTTGTTCTTCATCTTGTCAACCATAACCCCACAGTTGATTCACTACCAATATCAATTATACTCACACCGTCCACAAAGTGCTAGCATTCTTTACGTGTCAATTATTACTCCCTTTAGAGGAATATTACTCCCTGTAGAGGAAATATCATGTAAATTATCATGCAGGAATCCCAGCATCATTGATAATTAATCATTCTCCCTTTGTGATGGTCTGTGTTATGTGTCAACTTGACTAGGCTATAGTTCCCGGTTATTCAATCAAACTCTAATCTAGGTGTTGCTGTGAAGGTATTTTGTAGATATAATTGATGTCTATAATCAGTTGACTTTAAGTAAAGGAGGTTATCCTAGATAATCTGGGTGTGCCTGATTCAGTCAGTTGAAAGAACTAAAGAGAAGAACTGAGGTTTCCCTGAAGGAGGAAAATTCTGCGTGTAGACAGCAACTGCAGCTGATGGCCTGCCCTACAGATTACATACTTGCCTAGCCAGCTTCACAATCATGTCAGCCAAGTCCTTGCAATAAATACCTTTATCTCTCTCTCTCTCTCTCTCTCCTCTCTCTCTCTCTCAGAGAACATAGCCTCAGTAAGAGATGTCTTAAAGGCATAAATTCTCATAAATATAGCCATATTCATTTTAATGGGGGCATATTCAACAAATTCAATTAAGCACCTGGTGTTGTGGAATAACCATGTGTAAGATAAATCTGGAAGAAATTTTACTTATATTCCTTCCCTTTGTGTCGGTGTTGTAGACTATAAGCAGCTTTTCTGTGCTGTATATTACCTTTAGAACTGATATTCTGAATAATATAAAAGTAAGAGTTTTATAAACTAAAAAGTTGCCCAAGACAACTTTTAAAAAATTAAATGAACAAATGACTTCTGTTTATAAGAAAACGAAGGTTTTTATTTTTCTCTTCCTCACTGGAAACAGAAATTCCACTTTCAATAAAATTAAGACATGTTTACAACTCAGATGACAACAAAACCCAAAATGAACCATGAAGGACTATCAAGTACTGTGAAGAGAGAGAGGCTTCTGCCCACAACTCCTGGACAATGCTGGCGATGGAGAGGTACTGTTTCTGGCGCCACTCGCGCTCCAGAGCGAGGAGCTGGGACGTGGTAAAGGCTGTGCGCGGCTTCGGATCGGGCTTGTGTTTTCTCAGGGTGCAGGTGGTAGGGCTCATGTGTCTTGGCGGCGGCGAATCTCACCCGGGTTCCTGCATCCACGCTGCTCCGTCTTAGGGAGTTTTCCCACTTGACCGAGGCGGTCTCGAAGGGCTTGATCGGCGGCCCGGGGCTGTGCGCTTCCCGAGCGCCATGCCCCGGCAGCAGCAGTAGCCGCAGGGTGGTCCCGGCCGAGGCGCTTTCGGCCGGCATTGGGGATGCCTCCTTGGGCGGCTTCTTGGACACGAGCGCGTCCACACTGTAGGGCAGGCTGGAGACCTTGACGGGGCTCTCACTCCGCGGTCGCCTCGGCGTCCCCAGGCCCCGGACCCGGCCCGACCGCCACCGCTGGCCCCTCCACATCGGACGAAAACAGAAGCCATGCCTTCCCTGCCCTACTTAGCTCCCGACGCGCGACTCCGCTGGCAACCCGGCAGCGGCGGCTCAAACTTTTTTTGTAGGGGAGACGAGAGGGCGAGATAACTTTCTAAATTCCACAGTGGGGGATGAGGCAGGGAGGTGGGGAGCAGAAAAGAATGTAACTGTCGCAGAGTTAAGATGAAGCAGTTGACCATTCATCACAGATACTTCTCTATAGACGAAGACCTCTCTAGGTTTTCTCTCGTGGTTGCAGGAAACTCTGAGTTTCAAATCCCATTCCTATTTCTTGCCTATAACTTGGAGTCAGAAGAACCAGGTTCCAGGGCAAGCTGTGCCACTCACTTACTCTTCACCTTTGACTTCTCTCTGCGTTTTCTCATTTGTAAAACTGTTTAACAACAATAATAATATATCTACTGTCGGTTTCATGAAAAGTAATGAGATAAAAGTGTGGAAGTGTTAGGCCAGGCGCTGTGGCTAACGCCTGTAATCCCAGCACTTTGGGAGGCCAAGGCAGGTGGATCACCTGAGGTCAGGAGTTCGAGACCAGCCTGGTTCGAGACCAGCCTGGTTCGAGACCTCCCTTCTCCCCAAAAGATGGAAGAAGAAGATCTGGGCCATGCAGCCCTGGTAGGAGATTGTCTTGGTCTCATGGAGGAAGTCCACCAGCATCTTTGGAGAGGTGACTGTGGAATAGCAGAGGTCTATGAGAGCTAGATTTCGGAGCAGAAAATACATGGGTGTGTGGAGCCGGCAGTCAAAAGTCACTGTGACCATGATAAAGAGGTTTCCCACAATGGTGGTGACATAGACTAATAGGAACAGAAGGAACAGGAATTTCTGGAGCTCCTGGGTCTGTGAAAACCCTAAGAGGACAAACATTGATACCTGTGTGGTGTTCTGTGGTTCCATAGGATCTTCCCCCACGTTCCTACAGAGAAACCATTGAAACAAACCAACAAACATGAAAATTCAATCATTTTCCTTGGGCAGTCAGGATTGAGTTGATTAAAGTCATTGCTGAGTGCCAATCCGAGATATAGCTTAGGAAAGCCCTCCACGGGGAGGAAGTTCCATATGTTTTCAAGGGTTCCACAGACTTATTTCCCTGACCATGCCCTACAGTATATTATAAGAATCTGGGTCTTTTTTCCCTTCGGCCATGCTGTCCTCACCCACAGGTTTCATGTCTGATTCTTTTTCATACCTGCTATGCCCAACATAGTGCCTTTTGAACCATAGGTTCCATAAAGCTAGTTGAATCAATCAGTGAATAAATAAACATATCAGCAAGTACCTATGACCACAAACACCATCAACCTATGTGCATAAATCTTGATAGGATATACAGCCGAGAATAATGATTTTAGATAAACAAATAGATGCTTCTTTATGGTGGGAATTTGAGAGGATGTTTATTGCTGGAGAAAGAGAGGTATGCATTAGAAGAAAATTGTTATGTACAAAATCAGAGGTAAATGTGAAGAAAAACAAGCAGATAATCTTGGTTGTAGTGAAGCTGGGTTGATTAGTGTTTCTCAAACGTTTCCCCGTAAGTACTTCTCTAGTAGCATTTGTTGCCATGGGCCATCTGTGGGGGCAATTCAAAGAAGCCCAGGACAAATGCACTATCTCCTTGAACTCTCATGTTTTAACTTTTAAAATTTATGCGAATTTTCTATTATACGCATATCCCTAGACAATCTTTGGGAGAGCTTTTAAAATGTAACTATTATGGTTTACAAGACCAAAGTGTTGTTAAAAAAAAAAAGAAAAAAGAGGGTTGGCTGGATGCAGTGGCTCATGCCTGTAATCCCACTACTTTGGGAAGCCAAGGCAAGAGGATCACTTGAGGCCAGGAGTTTGAGACCAGCTTGGGCAACATAGCTAGACCCCCACCTCCATAAAAAATTTAAAAATTACCCAGATGTGATGGCATGCAGCTGTAATCCCCAGCTATTCAGGAGGCTGAGGTGGGAGGATCGTTTGAGGCCAGGAGTTTGAGACAAGCCTGGGCAACATAGTGAGACCCCATCTCTACAAAAATTTTAAAAATTACCTGGGCATCGTAGTGCATACCTGTAGTCTCAGCTATTCAGGAGGCTGAGGTGGAAGGATTGCTTGAGCCCAGGAGATCAAGGCTGCAGTGAGCTATTATGGCCACCGCACTCCAGCTGATCTTATCTCTAAAAAGAAAAAAAAAATTAGAGCTTGAAGGGAGACATGATTCTTTAGTAAGTGAAAATTCTAGAAGACATTAGCTTGAAAAATAAACTGAGTTCTTGGTGTTAACACCCATTCTTTTGGATTTATACCTTTCCACAAGTATTTTCTCTAATTGTTCAGAAAAATTTGTCCCAAGGTCCCATCCTGTAAAGACAATAGAACATAAGAAGGTCACTTTTCCCTGATTCCCACCTGGGTCATGGGCAGGGTAGCAGCAATTACACTGTTACTCTTACAAAGGGAATTGAACGAATATATTTGGAAAGATCTCTATAAACCTCTACGGACAAATGTAACAGGATTATCTCAAAACTTATCTATGAGGGATTTCAATACTCAAAATATTGTCATATTTGTCTTCACATAAAATTCACATTTATCCTCAGATATTTGTGCAAAAATGATACTCCAGGAAGATGTGCTGTGTTTGTTCTGTGGCTTCACCAACTCCCAGCCTAGGACTGTTTGAAAAATGTCCCCATAGGCAATTGAGAACCCCGGCAAGCCCTTCAGCAGGAAATGATGTGATAAAACAGGGTTAGAATGGGCTTATCCCAGTGCACCAGGGCAGGAAGCTGAGACAGGCAAGGGTAGTACACACCCTTCCTGGAGCATTGTTGCAGCAACCACAACAGAGGGTAACACATTTTGGTCTCTGATTTTGTGTCCTTTCTCCACCACATGGTGTCAAGGTTAGACTGGGTGGGCAGCCATTTAAATGGCATGGTTTGGCCTCTCTGGGAAAGCCCCTGACCGTAATCCTTCATCCCCAACTCCAGCTCTCACACCTGATTACTGATTCCTGAAATGTTAACAGCATACTTCATTATTTTATCTTAAGATCTTTATCCCTATTAAGATTACAACCACCATACTTTTTCTTTTTTTCAGACAGGGTCCCAGTCTGTCCCCAAGGCTGGCCTGCAGTGGTGTGATCTCAGTTCACTACAATCTCCAGCAGCCAGTCTCAAGCAATCCTCCCACCTCAGCCCCCTAAGTAGCTGGGACCACAAGCACACATCACCATGCCTGGCTAATTTTTTGTATTTTTAGTAGAGACGGAGTTTCACCGTGGTCTCGATCGAAGTTTTTATGGATGTAAGGAAAAGATGTCTTGGTCTTGCCTTAAAATACTTTATTAAAGGGGGGAGGAGTATGTGAAGCAAGACTGGCAAACTGTTGGTAATCGTGGTAATTCTGAAAATGGTGATTCTCTCTACTTTGTAAATATATACAAATTTCCATGATAAAACATAAGATGAAAAGAGATACTCTAGTTTTGATCCTGATGTCTTTGTATTATTTGGGTATTTTTACTTTGAATGAACTATCTATAAATCATGATGGAAGGAAGGGATTTTAAAATAAAATAACATGGCTGTGTGCAGTGGCTCATGCATTAATCTTGGCACTTTGAGAGGCCGAGGCGGCCAGATCTCCTGAGGTCAGGAGTTCGAGAGCAGCCTGGCCAACATGGTGAAACCCCGTCTCTACTAAAAATACAAAAATTAGCTGGGCATGGTGGCGAGCACCTGTAATAACATAATAATAATTCAAACTTATCTAGAATTCACTAGTTATCCAAAAAGTTAAAGATAAAATATAATAAGGAACAATTGTTAAAAATTATGTTAACATTGATCTTTTAAAAACTTGTAATATTCAGCATTATTGAGAATTTAGAGGAATAGATAAATCACTGGTGGTACAATCTTTCTAGAAGACAATTTGAAAATATGTGCCAAATCCACAAATTATTTATACTCCCTGACCCAGTAATTTCTGTCTTAGGGATTTGTTTTAAAGAAACAATGAAAACTAATTTTTAAAAATGTATGTTTAAGGATATTCATCACATTATTATAATATTGATAAACTAGAAACAACATAAATGCATGACTATAAGATATTGGTTAAATAAAATATGATTCCTCCATGTGATGAAATACTAGTTGAGAATAAACATATATCCTAAAAGGATGTTTAACTCTATGGGATTTTATTTTACCATGGGAGGGGCAGAAGTGATTGCACTGATGCTCTTATAAGGGAATTGAATGGATACATGTGAAAAGATAGCTCTATTGATCATGTCCTTTGCGGGGACCCGGATGGAGCTGGAAGCCATTATCCTCAGCAAACTAACGCAGGAACAGAAAACCAAACACAGAGTGTTCTCACTTATTAGTGGGAGCTGAACGATGAGAACACATGGACACATGAGGGGAAAAACACACAGTGGGGCCTGTCAGGGGGGAGGCGAGGGGAGGGAGAGCATCACGAGGAATAGCTAATGGATGCTAGGCTTAATACCTAGGTGATGGGATGACCTGTGCAGCAAACCACTATGGCACACGTTTACCTATGTAACAAACCTGCACATCCTGCATGTGTACCCCTGAACTTAAAATAAAAGTTGAAGAAAAAAAAAGATCTCCATCAGCCTCTACAGACAAATATAAACAGGATTATCTCTAAAATTATCCATGAGGGATTTTAAGACTCAAAGTATTGTTATTTTAAAGAGAGAATTACAAAATATTTTGATAAAATATAGTAAAAATATAAAGGGAAAAAATGGACATGAAAAATCAAAATGTTACCAGTGTGAATAGTGGTTATCTCTGGTTGATGGGATTGATGGAACATATATTTTTTCTTCTTTACAAATTTTTTTTTATTTCTTGTAATTTATAAATCGTCACAAAATTTTAATCAAAAAAACAAAAGAAGTATTATAATGAGACCAAGAAAGAGAAAAGGTAAGAGTTGAAAAACTTCTTAGCATGAGCACTATCAGGGGTGAAAGACAACCCCAGGTGTGCAAGGGGAAGGGTTCGGGGAAGGAGAAACCTCAGAACACTGAGGAAAAGGGAGACAGAGAAAAAGAGGAGGAGACGCAGTGTGGGAAAAGGGAAAGCTCTTCTATAAAAGAGAGGAGAGAAGGAGACCGTGATTCCCAGGACTGTTGCAGAACCACCTGATTCCTCCCCTCCTCATAACCAGTTCTTCAGTTTGAGTGTCACAGTAATGGCTAAATCCAGTCAGTAACCGTGGGTTCTTTCAGCTCCATCTGGCACTGTGAGCTGCCTGTCATTATTATGAAATCATTCTTGCTACTTCTTTACTCTAAACCCAAATACCTCTCTGGCTCTCCTATTTCTGTCTGCTATCCCCTCACCCGGCTAGACTTCTCCCTTGCACTCCATATGTATTGTCACCAAGGCATATGCGTTCTTCCTTTAAAATTACTGCCAAATTATTTTTCCTATCTGGCTTGTTGCTGTAGGCCTCCAAGTGGGTTCTTGCCTCCAGGTTTTGCTCCATTTTAATCCACACGGTGCAACATAGTACATACATAAACTTCCTCAACAACATCTTCCCCCTCCATTTCAAAAGGTTTTCAAAAATTTTCCATGGCTCTTTATTGTCTACAGGAAGGAATTTGCACTTAGTTAGGATTTCAGAGGCTTCCACACAAACAGGCTCCTACCTTTCTTTCCAGGTCCATCTGCCACTTAATAGTAGTAGCAGTAAGCATTTATTGAAATTGTAGTAATGGTAATAACTGTGGTAGTAAGCATTTATTGTTGTAATAGCAGTGATTGTCATCATAGTAAACATTTTTTGAGTGCTTACTATGTAATAGACACTATACTAAATATTTTGCTGGCATTATCTTTTTTAATTCTCATATATTATTCCCATGTTTATAAGTATAGTAAGTACTATAAATTATCTCCACTTTACAGATAAGTAAACTGTGGCTTGAATAGGTTAACTAATTTCTCCCAGATCACATGGAGAAGAAGCAGAGCTGGGATTCTGAGCCAGGTCTGATTGACCCAGAATTTGCACTCCTAACCACTATTCTCCTCTTACCTGCTCTCCTCTAAGAAGATTCAGCTTCCGCCAAACTTATCTCTTCCTCAGTCCCTCAGGTCTCAGTGCCTTCATCCAGTCAGTGCCGCATGTGAATTGCTTTTCTGTCCTGTTCACCTGTCTGAATTCTACCCTTCCTTCAAGGTTCAAGAGTAATTAGCTCTTCCATAATGTTGCTATGCCTTGGTATTTTTTTCATGAGGATGGCTCTGTCTCCTCACATGTGTTGTAATTTCAGTGCAAATCCAATACGTTAAGTATTACACAGTACATGGTACACACAAACCCTTTCTCATAGTTGGTTCCCAAAAGAATATGTGATTGCTTAATGGAGGACAGGGTCCTGGGATGGGCCAGACTGCTGTGACAGCTGGGAAGAAAGACAGAGTAGCCACTGGATAGAATGCAGTTTATAGGACCTCAAAGAGAATCCAAGAATCCTAATTCCCAACATCACCAGATTTAAACAATCCTAGAAGCATCATCTTAGCATGGCCTGATTCTTTCCACAAACTCATCAGAATCTTTGCAAATGCTTCCTCCCCCTACATGCATAGAAAATAGATTTAGAGGGATTCTAGACAAGAAAGAAAATAGACATAGGGAGGGACATGGATCTGTATGGGGAAAGGGGAAGATTCTAGACCTCTTCTGTTGTTACTCAATCTTCTCTCCCATCTGTCTTTGCTCTTAGAAAATCAGCCCACATAGGACTAGGAGAGATGAGGGGAGAAGGAATAAGTGGGTTCCCCAAATGGGGGAGAATCTAGTCTGTTGTCATCCAGGGAGCATTAACAGGTATTGTTAAGCACAAGATTTAAGAAAAGACAGGATAAGATGGAGGGACAGCAATAGAGAAGGGAAGAAAATCTGGAGTGAGAGAAGCAGGCAGGAGAAGGGGGAAGATGGAAGAAGATGAGACTTAAAAAGGAACAGTAGAGGGTGGAAAGTGTGAGAGCAAGACCTGTTTGTGTTTTCTCCTAGGTGTGGGAAGAAGCTGTAGTATGTATGTGGGAGGTGGGGGAGAGAACAGTGTGTGTCTATATTCCGCTCTCCCTCCCACCCTCTGTTCTAAATTCCACCCAGCACATAAGCCAATACAGACAAAAGTCTTAATGCTAGATAAAATCGATGTTTCCCAAATTCCATTCCCCTTGCATTAATGCCTGATGACTTCCCCCATGCCTTTCCTCCACCCCATGCTTATCTCACGATAGGCTTTGTCGGGAGCCTCCTCAGTGCTGACTTGTCCATGGGAAGGACACTGGGGCCATCACCTTCCTCCAGCCCACAGTGGCCAAGAGGACTTAGAGCCTCCCATCTCCCAGGTCACTCTTCTCCTGTAGCTCCATTCTTCTCCTGGCCTCTCTCAGACCAGGAACACATATAGGATTGGCCTTAAGGAAAGGGAAATTCCTTGGGGGAGTAAAACTTAGGCTTAATTCATAAGATGAAGCCTGGCTCAGACTGCTGAGGGCAAATGAGCAATGGGAGTTATTAAAAAGCATGTGAGATGTTGCATCAGATACACATAATTATTGGGAGACTGTCTTGGGGCCAACATTTCAGAGGTACTGATCACAGGACCAAGATGAAGGATAAGAACCCTAAAGAGACATGAATTCCCAGGGAGGTTTACAAGAACCAAATCCTCCAGCACCATGGGCAGTGCAAGGCCTCCACCCTCTCCTATCACCACTGTAGTTGGAAAAGTGAGTTACGTCCTAGGACACAGTCCAGGTCACCCCCTCTATAAACTCCAAAGCCTTTTTCATATGTACAGTCATTAAGGTACCATCTCTTATCCCAATCTCTGATCTGCTCTTCTCTCAGTCAAAGTGAACTTCTCGATGTAAATTGGCCAAGTTCATCCTCAAGATATAATTCAACTACATAAGCTTCATAATTATTAAATGATTTTAACCATTCAGTGGTTTTTAGTATATTCGCAAACTTGTGTAACCATCACCACTATCTAATTCCAGAACATTTTCTTCGTTCTGAAAAGAAATCTCATATCCTTTAGCAGTCACTGCCCATTCTGTTCTCACCTCAGTCTCTGGAAACCACGAATCTACTTTTTGTCTCTGGATTTGCCTGTTCCGGACATTTCCTAAAAATTGAATCACATAACACATGTGTGATGATATATGGCTTTTGTGTCCTGCTTCTTTCACTTATTTTTTAAGTTTCATCTGTACGGTAGCACGTACCAGTACTAGTCATGTACCAGTCATTCCTTTCTATGACTGGATAATATTTCATTGTATGGATATACCACTCTTGTAAATCAGTCAGTCAGCTCTCGGACATTTGAGTCCTTTCCACTTTTTAGCTATTATGAATAAAGCTGCTAGGAATATTCATGTATAGGATTTTGTGTGGATGTATTCTTTCATTTCTCTTTGGTATATAGCTAGATGTGGAATTGCTGGATTTTATAGCAACTGTGTCTAATCTTTTGAGGAATAACCATCTTACTTAGAATAGTGAGAGTGAAGTGGCATCTCATGATTTTCGCATTCGTATTTATAAAGAATATGGTCTGTAGTTCTTTTCTTGTATCTTTGTCTGGCTTCAGTATCAAGATAATGCTGGCCTCATAGAGTGTGTTAAAAAAAGTGTTCCCTTTGCTTCTGTTTTTTTTTTTTTTTTTTTACAAGAACTTGCATAGTATTGTTGTTAATACTCCTTTAAATGTTTGGCAGAATTTACCACTAAAGCCATCTGGTACTGGACTTTTCTTGGTTGGGAGGTTTTTTAAACACTGATTCAACATTTACTTGTTATAGGTCTGTTGAGACTTTCTATTTCTTTTGAAATCAGTTTTGGTAATTTGTGTTTCCAGGAATTTTTCCATTTAATCTAAATTAGCCAATTTGTTGGTATATAGTGCTCATAGTACTCTCTTATAATCCTAGTAACTTTTGTAAGGTTGGTAGTAATGTTTCTGATTTTATTTTTGATTTTATTTGCCTCTTCTTTTTTTCTCAGTTTAGCTAAACATTTATAAATTTTGTTTATCTTTTCAAGAACTAACATTTGGTTACATTGATTGTATCTATTGTTTTTCTATTCTCTATTTCATTTATCTCTGCTCTAATCTGTATTATTTCTTTCCTTCTGTTGGCTTTGGTTTTAGTTTGCTCTTCTTTTTTTGGTTCCTTTAAGTGTAAAGTTAGATAATTGATTTGAGATGTTTTTCCTTTTTTATGTAGGATTTTACAGCTATAAAATTCTAAGTATTGCTTTCACTGCACCCTGCATATGTTGTGTTTTTGTTTGCATTCACTTCAAAGTATTTTCTGATTTCACTACTGATTTATTCTTTGGCCCATTTGTTGTTGGAGAGTGTGTCGTTTAATCTCCACATATTTGCAAAATTTCAAGTTTTTCCTTTGTTATAGATTCCTTCATTCCATTGTAGTCAGAGAAGATACTTTGTATAATTTAAATCTTTGAATATTTATTGAACATTTTTTATGGGCTAACATACAGTCAATCCTGAAGATTGTTTCATGTGTACTTCAGAATGATGTACATTCTGTTGTCTTTGGGTGTTCTGTAAATCTCTTTTAAGTCTAGTCAGTTTATAATATTTTTCAAGTCCCATATTTTCTTATTGATCCCACTCCAGTTTTCTTTTGGCTACTATTTGCACAGAATATCTCTTTCCATCCTTTTACTTTAAACCTATTTTTGTCTTTGGATCTAAAATAAGTCTCTTGTAAGCAGCATATAATTGGATTGTGTTGTTTTAATACAGTCTTTCAATCTCTGTCTTTTGACAAGCTTAATCCATTTGTATTTCAAGTGATTACTGATAATAAAGGACTTGCTTCTGCCATTGTGCTATGCTATTTGCTTCCTATATGTCTTACATTTTTCCTCATCAATTCTGTCAATATTACCTTTATTTAAGGCAAAACTTCCATTCAGGTGTTTTGGCTTTCTTTATTCAAGTATACTATTTTGATTTTCTCTTTTTTCCTTCTCTATGTTTGTTTAAGTTATTTTCTTAGTGGTTACCTTGGGGACTACAGTTAACACCTGAAATTTATGACAATCTACTTTGAAGCTAGTCTGAATCTAGTATGATAACAACTTAGCTTCAATAACATACATTAACACTGCCTATATTTCATTCCTTCCCTCCACCTTTATGTTGTTACTCTCATAAATTACTTTTTATATGTGTGTGCATTTTAACATAAACTAACAATTATTATTTTATGCATCTGTCTTTTAAACCACATAGGAAACAAAAAGAGGACTTATATACCAAAATACAATACTACTAGCATTTATATTTACCTGTATAAATAAAAGACTTATATTTACATAACTCAAAGCCACACAAAGATATAAAGATCACTGGTGTGATCACTTTGTTTGGCTTTGAATTACCATCTATTATCCTTTTGTTTCAGCCTGTAAGGCTCCCTTTAGCACTTCTCCTAGGGCAGGTCTACTAGCAATTAACTTCTCTTGCTTTTGTCTGTCTCAGAATATGTATATTACTTTTTTGTTTTTGAAAGATAGAATTCTTGGTTGACAGTTTTTTTTTTCTTTCAGCACTTTAAATATATCATCCCACTGTATTTTGGCCTCCATGATTTCTCATGAGAAACTGGATGTTAATTCTATTGAGAATCCCTTGAATGTGATGAGTCACTTCTCTCTGGCTCCTTTCAAGATTCTCCCTTTGTCCTTTGAGAATTTGATTACAATGATCCTAGTGTGGATCTCTGAGTTTATGCTATTTGGAATTCATCAATCTTGGATGTGTAGATTCATGTCTTTTATCAAATTTGGGAAGTTTTTGGCCACTATTTCTTCAAACAACTTTTTTGCCCCTTTTTTCTCTTCTTCTGGGACTCTCAGAATGTGTATGTTAGTGTGCCTGGTGACTCTCCATAGGTCTCTTGGGCTTTGTTCATTTTTCTTCATTTTTTTTTTCTTTCTCCTCCTCAGACTGGGTAATATCATTTGTCCTATCTTCAAGTTCACTAATTCTTTCTTCTGCCTGATCAAATCTCCTATTAAACCTCTTTAATACATATTTAATTTCAGCTATTATGTTTTTCAGCTCCAGATTTTCTATTTTGTTCCTTTTTTTGTGTGAGACAGGGTCTCACTCTGTTACCCAAGCTGGAGTACAGTGGTGCAATCATAGCTCACTCTAACCTATAACCTCAAACTCCTGGGTTCAAGTGATCCTTTCATCTCTTTCCTGAATAGCAAGAACTATAGGTGTGTGCCATCATGCCTGGCTAAATTTTAAATTTTTGTAAAGAGGGGGGTCTTGCTATGTTGCCCAGGCTGGTCTCAAATCTTGGCCTCAAGCAATCCTCCCACCTCAACCTTCCAAAGTGCTGGGATTACAAGCATGAGCCACTGTGCTTGGCTGGTTCATTTTTATTATTTCTGCCTCTTTATTGGTATTACCTACTTGTTCATATATTGCTCCTCTGATTTCACGTAGTTCATTTCCATGATTTCCTTCTGCTTATTTGAGCATGTTTAAGACAATTGATTTGAAGTCTTTGTCTAGAAAACCCAATGTCTGGGCTCCCTCAAGGATGATTTCTGTCGATTTCTGTTTTTCCCCTCTAAATGAGCCATATTTTCCTATTTTCTTGTATGCTTTGTAAATTTTTGTTGACAACTGGACATTTTGAATATTGTATGTGGTAATGCTGGAAATCCATTTGCAGAGATTGCTGTTGTTACTTGATAAAGGCCACAGTCATCCATTTCTTTGGTAATTTTTCCGAACTATCTTGCAAAGACCATATTCCTTGTCTTGTGCTGTGCCTGGCTGGTTCATTTTTATTATTTCTGCCTCTTTATTGGTCACTGAAGTCTCTGTCCCATTATTTCCATAGTCAACCAGTGACCTTACAGAGATTTCCTTAAATGCCTGGATCCAATAAGATAAGAAAAGGAGAAAAAAAAAGAGTGTCAGTCTTTTTCCATTCCCTCCAACTAGTGTCACTAGAGAAGCCACTTCAGCCCATGGGGATTAAAACAATGGCCAGCCTTTGTTCTGCCCCCTCAGTGATAAAAAACAGCAATCAAAATGTACAACCCCAAGTTCTGGAGAGCAATGTTTTTATTACCCACCCTGACAAAAGCAGGTCACACCAACAGTGCAGGCTGCCATCCCCATAGCTGCCTGCCATCAGGGTAAGGATGGTGAGGGTAGCCATTCATTAAAAACCAAAAAATTTACTAAAATTTATCTAACTTTTTTTTTTTAATAAAGCACTTTCCAGAATTCTGCAAGTGTTTGACTAGACTTCAGAGTTCTAAAATAGTTGCTTCAGTTATCTTCCATGATGTCATACTACTAGCTATCTTTATGTTATAGATTTCTAATTAATTCCACTGTGGTCAAAGAACACACTTGGTATGATTTCAGTTTTTGAATTTGTTGAAATTTGATTTCTGGCCCTAGCACATGGTCTATTTTGGTAAATGTATCATGTGCATTTGAAAATGATTTTGATGTCTGGATGCAGTGTTCTATAAATGCTAATTAGGTCAAATTTGTTAATTGTGTTGCTCAAATCTTTTATATCCTTCTTGTTTGTTTATTTCTCTCATCCTATCAGTAGCTGAGAGAGACCTCTTTTAATTTTCTACCATGATTGTAGATTAGTCTATTTTTTCTCTTATATCTGGTTTTACTTCTATCATCTTATTTAATGAACATTCTCTAGTTTTAATGATTCTTTTGCATTTTATTTTTTACAAAAAATCTTTCTTTTTATGTTTTCTTATATATTTATAAGCATATATATTATCAACTGAGACAGTATCTATTGATTATCCATATTAAAATATTAAAAAATTAGAATGTTCCCTTTCTCAGCTCCCTTTCCTCTCCTCTGTTTTATTCCCTAACTTTAGTTGTTTGTACAATTTTTGTTAGTTGGTCTAGTGGTACTATTAATTATTTATAAAATGTAAGTTAAACTCATACCTCCATTACTTGATTAATTAGCTCTAAACAATGCAAAAGGAAGAAATTAGTATGCTTAGCTTACTTCTCATTTTCTTTTCTACCTCCCAACTTTTACTAATTCTACCTCTTTCTGGTTTGTAACATTTACATTATGTTTGGAAACCAAAATTTCTTCGCGTGTTTGACTTTAAATCTACTTTAAATAGGTTTAATGCTCAGCATCAATACCTTTGCATAGTCTCTTATTTATCTTTTGATAGACTGAAGTTTGTTCCCTGTATTTTCTTCAAAGGAGTTGACTGGGAATATATTCTCTATGTCCTTGCATATTTTAAAATACCTGTTTCCTTTATTTTTGAATGGTAGTTTGCCTGGATGTAAGCATAGCATAACACCCTCTTTTTCTGAGAACAATATAGACATTACCTCATTGTCTTATAATATTAGTGGTTGGCCAGGCATAGTGGCCCAGTCATGTAATCCCTACACTTTGGGAGGCAGAGGTGGGAAGGACTGCTTGAGGCCAGGAGTTCAAGACCAGCCTGGGCAACATAGTGAGACCCCCCGCCCCTGCCACTGCCATCTCTACAAAATAAAAGATCGTAGCCAGTTGTGGTTGAGTGCTTCTTTAGTTCCAGCTGCTCAGGAGGCTGAAGAGGGAGGGTCACTTGAGCCCAAGAGTTCAAGGCTGCAGTGAACTATGATTGCATGACTGCACTCCAGCCTGGGTGACAAAGCAAGATCTTTTCACAAAAAAAAAAAAAAAAAAAAAAATCAAAAAATTAAATGTTATTGTTGGAGGCCTAAATCCAGTCTTGTTTTTGTCCTTAAAGGTGGTTCGATTCTTCTGCATGTCCTAAAAGCCTGTCGTTATCTTTGGAGTTCTCAACCTTTACTGGGATTCATTTTATTGTTGATCTTTCTGCATCAAATTTCCCTGGGATTATTTTAGGGACATAATAGTGGTGGCATCAGTATAGTCTCTTATTATCCCAGAATCCCCATGTTAAAATAGCAAAGCAGCAATATTCTGGGTGTAATCTTACACTATAATTTAATAAAATATCACGGCTATGGTTTTAACACGTTCCCCTAATTTCATGTGTTAGAAACTTAATCCCCAATGTGGCAGTATTAAAAGGTTGGGCCTTTAAAAGGTGATTGGATCATGAGAATTCTGTCCCCATGAATGGATTAATCCATTAAAGGATTAATAGGTGAATGGATTAATGGGTTATCATGGGAAGAGAACTGGTGGCTTTAAAAAAAGAAGAAGAGAGACCTGACCTAGCAGGTTAGCATACTCAGTCCCCTCACCATGTGATACCCTATGCCACCTCAGGACTCCTCAGAGTCCCCAACAACAAGAAGGCTCTCACCAGATATGGCCTCTCAACATTGGACTTCTCAAGTTTTCCTATCTGTAAGAAATTCCTTTTCTTTATTAATTATCCAGTTTCTTTATTAATTATCCAGTATTCTGTCATAAGCAACAGAAAATGAACTAAGATAGTTACCATTTGAGCAAACTAGGCAAAGTATACAAGGAGTCTCTATTACGTCTTACAATGGCAGGTCAATCTATAATTATTTCAATAAAAATTTCGATTAACAGCAACAACAATAACAACAGCAACAACAAACACTGGACCAGGATTCAGAAGATGTGTGCACAAGTATCAGCTCTACTACAAATTAACATGTGACTAGCTGGGTGCAGTTGTTCACGTTTGTAATCCTAGCACTTTGGGAGGCTGAGGCAGGCAGGTTGCCTGAGCTCAGGAGTTCAAGACCAGCCTGGGCAATATGGCAAAATCCCGTTTCTCCTAAAAATACAGAAAATTAGTCGGGCACGGTGGTGGGCACCTGTAGTCCCAGCTACTTGGGAGGCTGAGGCACGATAATTGCTTGAACCCAGGAGGTGGAGGTTGCAGTGAGCCAAGATCACGCCACTGCACTCCAGCCTGGGAGACAGAGCAGGAGTCTGTCTCAAAACAAAACAGAAACAAAAACAAAAACAAAATCTCTATGACCTTTAGAAAACCACTTAAGCTTTCTCAACTTCAATTCCACAATCTCTAGAACTAAAGAATTAAAATAGAAAAAACCAGCAGAAGAGTAAATAGCAAAATTAAAATATATGGGCAGCATTTACAATAAAACGAAATAACAAGGTATCCCCATGGGCCCCAACAAGAAAGCGGAGAAGATCCATGCACAAAATCTTACTCGGTGGTACCAACATCTATGGAAGAAGCAGAGGGAAGCAACAGGGTGCCTGATGCATCCAAAAAGAAGAAAATAAAAAATAGCCAACAGGTATCCTCTGAAATGCATGGCAGGCCAATTCAAAAATGGTAGCTGAAACAGAGACTGGTTCTTCCAAATTCAGTGGAGGATGAGTAGCCAGGTGTTGAAACTGAAGGACTGGAGGAGTCTAAGTCACAAAAATTCTCAAAACTGATAAGCCAGAGCCTCCTTTCAGCACAAACTCCGCACTGAAGAGGGAGGATTAAAATTGATCCAGAGATGGACTATCAAGACAAAGAAGGTACAAATAGAAGGTATATATAAAAAATGGTGAGGCAGATAGAGCTAGAAAAATATCAGAAAGCAAGTCACCATACTTTTTTGTTTTGTTTGAGATGGGGTCTTGCTCTATGTTGCCCAGGCTAGTCTCAAACTCCTGGGTTCAAGCAATCCTCCTGTCTAAGCCTTCCCAGTAGCTAGGACTACAGGCACATGGGACAGCACCCAGCCATATTTTTGAATACTACATAAAAATAACTGAAGAGGGAAATGTGTGAATCATGTCCCCTTCTAAAAGTTTATTTTAGTAAAACTACTTTCACATGAAAATGAGCCACAAAAAAATATGGAGGGAAAATTTTGTACAAAGTTGTTACAAGGACTAAAAGACTAAAGAGCAGAATAATTTCTGAAGATACTGTGGTCTGAATGTTTGTGTTTCCCCTAAATTCATATGTCGAAACCTAATCACAGAGGTGTTGGTGTTAGAAGGTGGGGCCTTTGGAATGTGATTAGGTCATCAGTGCTCTACCTCCATGAGTGAAATTAATACCTTTCTTAATTCATTTTATGCTGCTATAACAGAATACCTGAGTCAGGGTAGTTTATTTTAAAAACGCAGAAATTTAATTCTCACAGTTCTGGAGGCTGAGAAGTCCCAGATCAAGGCACCAGCATCTGGTGAGAGCCTTCTTACTGTGTCCTCTTATGGTGGAAGGCAGAAGGTAAGAAAGAAAACAATTTCCCCTATCAAGCCCCTTTATAAGGACACCTGAGCCCATTCATGAGGGAGGCGCTCTCATGGCCTAACCACCTCTTAAAGGTCCTATCTTTTTATACTGTCATACTGGCAACACCTGAATTTTGGAGGGGACGCATTCAAACCACAGCGATGCCCTTATAAAAGAGGCCCCAGAGAGCTGTCTTATCCTTTCACCACGTCTCTTGCCTTTCATTTTCTTTCAGAGAGTCTCTGTTTCCCAGCCTCCAGAACCGTGGCCAATAAATTTATGTCGTTTTAAATTACCCAATCTAAGGTGTTTTGTTATAGCAGCCCAAATGGACTAAGACACAAGGACAATGAGATCACACCAGAAAGGCATGTCCACCAAACAAATCAATGCTGTAACCTAGGGGTTCTAAGATTCCACCCAATTTCTCCCACCTATTATAAATAAAAATTAAAGAACTCTGGAAAGTAACAGCAGTTTGAGGAAGGAAGTCAACACTTTAATGTAACCAATATGGTGGTTAGTTCCCTAATTTTTGTTTTTCCTTCCATAGCTACTGACTGAGACCCTGGGGGGGTGGGGGAAGTCCATAATATATTTTCTCTCTCTTTACTTTCACCACTTTGCCCCGAGACAGACCCAGTCATGAAAAGTTTGCGACAGTAAAGGGAAGCTAAAACCCCAGCTTTGTAGCCAGAGCACCAGAAAAAGGGGCCCCTAGGAGCCAGACCATATGGAGTAAAGCATAGAAAGGAGGCAGCTGTAGAAAGGGGTCCTTAAATCTGTGCATGGGTAGAAATGACTTGAAGCAACATCACGAAGGCTTTGGGAACTGAAATATGGTGTAAACCACCACCCGGGTCCCAGACTGGCCCCTAGGTGGCACACGCATGATGCAGACCTGAGCGGCACTGCAAAGGCTTCAGAAAGTGTGGATGTCGGAACCACACACCTCACTCAAGGCAGGTCAGGATTTAACAGGGTTAACTGACAGCTAAAACAAACAAACAAAAGCAACACTCTCCAGAGGACATTGACAGGATTCAAAGTCTCACAATATAATATTCCAAGACACAATCCAAAATTATGCAACATTAAAAAAGAAAAACAGGAAAACTCCAACAAATTGTAAGAGAAAAGACAATCAAAAAAACCTGACATGATGCTGATTTTAAAATTATCAAAGACTTAGTAGTAGCTATTACAACCATGCTGGATGAGGCAGAACTAAACACCCTTGAAACATTGAAAGATAGCAGCTCTCAGCAAAGAAATGAAAGCTGCAAAAATAAACCAGGTAGAGATTTTAGAACTGAAAAATACAATAATGGAAATTAAAAATTTACCGAAGAGGTTTAATAGCAAAATGGGGATGACAGAAGAAGAGTCAGTGAACTCAAAGACAGATCAGGAGAACCGGGCCAGGAGCAGTGGCTTACACCTGTAATCTCATCACGTTGGAAGGCAGAGGCAGAAGGGTAGCTTGAGCCCAGAACTTTGAGACCAGCCTGAGCAACGTGTTAAGACCCTATCTCCTCAAAAAATTAAAAAATTAACCAATGTGGTGGTGAGCACCTTTAGCCTCAGCTATTCAGGAGGCTGAGGTGGGAAGATTGCTTGAGTCCAGGAGTTTGAGGCTGTAGTAAGCTATGATCATGCCACTGCGCTGTCACCTGGGAGATGATGCTTCTGGGCCTCCTGGTGATGTGAACTCAACATCTCCCCATCTCTCCATGTCTCCCCTCTGTGAGTGTGTGCATGCGTGCAAGTGTGTGTGTGTGTTCCCTTCCCTTTCCTACTTTGTCACCCTCTTCTTGCTGGCATAAGTGGGAGTTAACAGGATCTCAAGAGCTCTGTGGTCTCTCAGCTTCCCTGGGTAATTGTTCCAGATTACTTTTCCTTATTCAAAGGCTCAGCTGATTCCAACTTTAACCTTGAGGCTATTTAACAGGTTCTCAAAGCTCTTGTATCTGCCTTTGGTTAGGTGCCTCTCCTGTCTCCTTCCCATATATTCTCTTTCAGAGACATCTCTGCTTATGGAATCAGACTTACTTTTATCTCACTCTTTTTTGAGACAGTATCACTCCTGTTGCCCAGGCAGGAATGCAGTGGCATGATCGTGGCTTATTGCAGCCTCAACCTCCTTGGCTCAAGCAATCTTCCTGCTTCATTTTTATTTATTCGTGTGTGTGTGTGTGTGTGTGTGTGTGTAGGGACAAGATCTCACTATGTTGCCAAGGCTGGTCTCTAACTCCTGGGTTCGAGCAGTCTTCCTGCCTCAGCCTCCCAAAATGCTGGGATTATAGGCATGAGCCACTATGCCCAGCCTTATCTCACTTTTTAAAAAGCTGCCTTCTGTCAAGGTGAATATGTGACATAGTTTGGATATGTGTCCCCTCCAAATATCGTGTTGAAATGTGATTCCCAATGTTGGAGGTAATTGGATCGTGGCAGAAAGTGATTGGAACAAGGGGATGAATCCCTCATGAACACTTTGGCACCAGCCCCTTGGTAGTAAGTGAGTTCTCACTCAGTTAACAGGAGATCTGGTTGTTTAAAAGTCTGGGACCTCCCCTCCTCTCTCTCTCTCTTGCTCCTGCTCTTGCCTTGTGAGATGCTGGCTCCCATTTCACCTTCCACTATGATTGCAAGCTCTCTGAGGCCCATAGCAGAAGCCGAGCAGATGCTACCACCATGCTTCCAGTACAGCCTGCAGAACTGTGAACTAATTAAATCTCTTTTCTTTATAAATTTCCCAGCCTCTGGTATGTTGTATAGCAATTCAAGAATGGACTAATACAATACGAGACCAAGTTTTATTCCCTCCTCATCAAAAATGCTCTTAAAAGTGACTTGGTGGCTGGGCGCAGTGGCTCACGCCTGTAATCCCAGCACTTTTGTAGGCTAAGGCGGGCAGATCACTTGAGGTCAGGATTTGAGACCGGTCAAGCCAACATGGTGAAACCTTGTCTCTACTAAAAATATAATAATTAGCCAGGCATGGTGGCTCATGCCTATAATCCCAGCTACTCAGGCTCAGGAGGCTAAGGCAGAAGAATCGCTTGAATCTGGGAGGCGGAGGTTGCAATGAGCCGAGATCACACCACTGCACTTCAGCCTGGGCAACAGAGCAAGACTCTGTCTCAAAAAAAAAAAAAAAAAAAAGTGACCTGGTCACTTTCCCCAAGATCATCACTTATGCCCTGGATCATTCTTCCTTATGACCCAGATTTAAGTGCAAAATGTTTCAACCATGTTCGTTTGTTTTCATCTACCCTCTCCTCCCACCCGGCTCCCTTCTTATTCTACCTCTTTAGCAAAGTCTTTCTATTCTAACAATGAACAGAGAGAAAGAGGTAGAGGTCATGGCATGCACTCATTCTGCTGAAAAGAGTTCTCATGGAGGAACTCAGATTATTTGACGAGTGATGGAATAAAACCTCGATTCTTGCCATGGTTCTGCCACAAACAAGCCAAGTAACTTTAAGCAGGACATAAAATCTTAGATGTTTGAAACTCTGTGGAGCCTTAAGAGGTCATCTAATCCAACTCTCTACTTTTACATATGCAGAAACTGGTGCCTGGAGACATGATATAACTTGTTCCCAGTCATGAGATTGGTTAATGGCATAGTTGGGTCTTACACACAGGTCTATCATAATAATGCTCTTTCCATCAACCCATGCCAAGTGCCTCCATTTCATCCACAAAATGGGCACAGTAAGAATTATAGATGAGATCAAATGTGCTAATGCTGATGTTGGAGTTTGGAAAATAGAAAATATTCAAATGAGAGGTTATTTACTTTGCTGACAATCCCCACTGGAAACTGACTCACTGCCGTGCCCCAGTGGAAGGTCAAGTCCCAAGAGAGGTCTAGGCAGGCTTGTCCACCTCTCTTGGGGCCTGCAAACTTTTAATGGCAACACAGCAGACAGCCATGGCTGCTGAAGCTAATGAGGCTCATAGGAACCACTTTAAAAGTTGTTCTGCTCAAATATACCAGCAGTAAATACCCAGATCTCAACAACAAATGTGTTAAGGGATGTGGGGTGAAGATGGGTTGTCTTCTTTCTCTATTTTACAAGTTGATTACAATGTTATTTATTGTTTTTGGTGTATCATACCTTGCCCATTGTGGATATTATGCAAATTTTTGTTAAAGATGGAATCAATACTTTAAAATTTAATTTCTTGAAGAGTAGGAGAGCAGCAAGAGGCATGACCAGATATACCTCTATGCTCAATGCTGGGGATTCAAAAACAAGACATCCATTCTACTCTCAGAGAACTCACAGTCTGGTTGGAGAGAGAGACCCAGAAACACATAAATGCACTAAAGATAGAAATGCCTCACCTAGAAGAATGCTCAAAGGCTAAAGGGCTGAGCAGTTAGCCATGCTTGGGAGACAGGGGAAGCCTTCCTAAATACGGTGTCATTTGAAGAAAGGAGAAGTTCAGGTGTGTTAGGCAGACAAAGGAGGGAGAAGTGTGTTTCTGGCAGGACGAACAGAGGCTCAGAGGTGAAATGGCCCAGCATACACTTTATTTTTTATTTTCTTTTTTATTATACTTTAAGTTTAGGGTACATGTGCACAACATGCAGGTTTGTTACATATGTATACATGTGCCATGTTGGTGTGCTGCACCCATTAACTCGTCATTTAATATTAGGTATATCTCCTAATGCTATCCCTCCCCCCTCCTCCCACTCCACAACAGGCCCCAGAGTGTGATGTTCCCCTTCCTGTGTCCATGTGTTCTCATTTTTCAATTCCCACCTATGAGTGAGAACATGCAGTGCTTGGTTTTTTGTCCTTGCGATAGTTTGCTGAGAATGATGGTTTCCAGTTTCATCCATGTCCCTACAAAGGACATGAACTCATCATTTTTTATGGCTGCATAGTATTCCATGGTGTATATGTGCCACGTTTTCTTAATCCAATCTATCATTGTTGGACATTTGGGTTGGTTCCAAGTCTTTGCTATTGTGCATAGTGCCCCAATAAACATATGTGTGCATGTGTCTTTATAGCAGCATGTTTTATAATCCTTTGGGTATATACTCAGTAATGGAATGGCTGGGTCAAATGGTATTTCTAGTTCTAGATCCCGGAGGAATCGCCACACTGACTTCCACAATGGTTGAACTAGTTTACAGTACCACCAACAGTGTAAAAGTGTTCCTGTTTCTCCACATCCTCTCCAGCACCTGTTGTTTACTGACTTTTTAATGATCGCCATTCTAACTGGTGTGAGATGGTATCTCATTGTGGTTTTGATTTGCATTTCTCTGATGGTCAGTGATGATGAGCATTTTTTTATGTGTCTTTTGGCTGCATAAATGTCTTCTTTTGAGAAGTGTCTGTTCATATCCTTCGCCCACTTTTTGATGGGGTTGTTTGTTTTTTTCTTTTAAATTTGTTTCAGTTCTTTGTAGATTCTGGATATTAGCCCTTTGTCAGATGAGTAGATTGCAAAAATTTTCTCCCATTCTGTAGGTTGCCTGTTCACTCTGATGATAGTTTCTTTTGCTGTGCAGAAGCTCTTTAGTTTAATTAGATCCCATTTGCCAATTTTGGCTTTTGTTGCCATTGCTTTTGGTGTTTTAGACATGAAGTCCTTGCCCACGCCTATAACCTGAATAGTATTGCATAGGTTTTCTTCTAGGGTTTTTATGGTTTTAGGTCTAACATTTAAGTCTTTAATTCATCTTGAATTAATTTGTGTATAAGGTGTAAGGAAGGGATCCAGTTTCAGCTTTCTACATATGGCTAGCCAGTTTTCCCAGCACCATTTATTAAATAGGGAATCCTTTCCCCATTGCTTGTTTTTGTCAGGTTTGTCAAAGGTCAGATGGTTGTAGATATGTGGCATTATTTCTGAGGGCTCTGTTCTGTTCCATTGGTCTATATCTCTGTTTTGGTACCAGTACCATGCTGTTTTGGTTACTGTAGCCTTTTAGTATAGTTTGAAGTCAGGTGGCGTGATGCCTCCAGCTTTGTTCTTTTGGCTTAAGATTGACTTGGCAATGTGGGCTCTGTTTTGGTTCCATATGAACTTAAGTAGTTTTTTCCAATTCTGTGAAGAAAGTCATTGGTAGCTTGATGGGGATGGCATTGAATCTATGAATTACCTTGGGCAGTATGGCCATTTTCAAAATATTGATTCTTCCTACCCATGAGCATGGAATGTTCTTCCATTTGTTTGTGTCCTCTTTTATTTCATTGAGCAGTGGTTTGTAGTTATCCTTGAAGAGGTCCTTCATGTCCCTTGTAAATTGGATTCCTAGGTATTTTATTCTCTTTGAAGCAATTGTGAATGGGAGTTCACTCATGATTTGGCTCTCTGTCTGCTATTGGTGTATAAGAATGCTTGATTTTTGCACATTGATTTTGTATCCTGAGACTTTGCTAAAGTTGCCTATCAGCTTAAGGAGATTTGGGGCTGAGGCAATGGGGTTTTCTAGATATACAATCATGTCATCTGAAAATACGGACAATTTGACTTCCTCTTTTCCTAATTGAATACCCTTTATTTCCTTCTCCTGCCTGATTGCCCTGGCCAGAACTTCCAACACTATGTTGAATAGGAGTGGTGAGAGAGGGCATCCCTGTCTTGTGCCAGTTTTCAAAGGGAATGCTTCCAGTTTTTGCCCATTCAGTATGATATTGGCTGTGGGTTTGTCATAGATAGCTTTTATTATTTTGAGATATGTCCCATCAATACCTAATTTATTGAGAGTTTTTAGCATGAAGTTTGTTGAATTTTGTCAAAGGCCTTTTCTGCATCTATTGAGATAATCATGTGGTTTTTGTCATTGGTTCTGTTTATCTGCTGGATTACGTTTATTGATTTGCATATGTTGAACCAGCCTTGCATCCCAGGTATGAAATCCACTTGATCATGGTGTATAAGCTTTTTGATGTGCTGCTGGATTCGGTTTGCCAGTATTTTATTGAGGATTTTTGCATCGATGTTCATCAGGGATATTGGTCTAAAATTCTCTTTTTTTGTTGTGTCTCTGCCAGGCTTTGGTATCAGGATGATGCTGGCCTCATAAAATGTGTTAGGGAGGATTCCCTCTTTTTCTATTGATTGGAATAGTTTCGGAAGGAATGGTACCAGCTCCTCCTTGTACCTCTGAGCATACACTTTATAATCCAGGAACCTGGAGAGCCTCAGTAAGGCTGGAGCACAGGGGAGCTGGTGGGAGCTGAGGGTAGAGAGCAGGCAGGGAGAAGTTTATGCAGAGCTGTGAGGAATTAGGTTAATAAATATAGATTTTATCTTATAAGACATAAGGCACTCGGGGAGGATATTATGCAGGTGAAGGTCAGAAATCAAGGCTTTCTGACCCCTTCTCCAGTGTTTATCACATCACTCTATAAATAATCTGTGAGTTCCTCCATGAGAACTCTTTTCAGCAGAATGAGTGGATGTCATTCTGATGAATGTGATCTGCCTACCTCGGCCTCCCAAAGTGTTGGGATTACAGGCGTGAGCCACTGCGCCCAGCCACCAAGTCACTTTTAAGAGGATTTTTGGGGGGGAGGGAATAAAACTTGGTCCCATATTGTATTAGTCAGATGAAGGCCTCTATGGCAGCAAAGAAGAAGAAAGATGAGAGACATCCCATTTGGACATCTCTATTGGACATACGGGGAGCAGCCCATTTGCTTATTAATATCTCATCTTGTTTCAGAAAAGACCTAATGAGAACAGGTAAGGGCCTATAACTTTGCCTGTGTTTCCATCCAAGCTTCAGACTCTTTAAAGATCTGAAAGGATGAGAGAAGACAAGAGGAGAAATAGAAAATGAGACAGAATATTTAACTAAAAAGAAGAAGGAAGATTTAAAAAAAAATTAGGTAAATTCAGAGGATCAAAGCCAATGAGCCAGCTGTGATCCAGTGACTCGATGATATCAAAATACCAGTTCAGTGAATCTATGATGCTCTTGTTTCTTTTCCCCCATGGTCCAAGATGGTTTCCGTGGCTTCAATCATCATATATGTCCTCATGCAATTTCATTCAATACTAGAAGTGAGGAAAGGAGTGTGGGCAGTGTCTTCCTGCATCTCTTGCCTTTAATCATGGAGAATAAATCTTTCCCCCAAACTCCCCTGTGGACGCCCCTATGTCTTACCGGTAATTACTGGATTTATCACATGACTACTACTAGCTGCTAAATGGTCTGGGAACATGAATACTTAGCCTTTTCAGGTAATTTAGCAGGAATCAGGCAAGGAAGAAGTAATTAGGCATGACTGCTGAGTAGACAACTTGCAATGTCCACCATGTTATGGTAAAGTACTTGACAACATGAATGAATGTGATACGCCAAAAGCAGGAGACCCTTGAGAATGATGCAAGTCTGTCTTGTATGGAAAAATTTTTGTAATATCAGGGTCACAGACTGAAGTGTAGGTAATGTAAATGATAGAAGGACATAGGTGGGAACTTCCCTGACTAAAAGAAAACTGAATTTCATCTTCTTTCTTAATCCAGTGCAAAACTCTAGCATCTAACTTAAAGACAGGAAACCAGTACTTTTCCCCCTCTGGAGAAACAGCAACCCCAGAAAAATAGGCCTCAATATATTGGCATTTGGGGGTCCTCCAGTGAATTGCCAGTTTTCCACCTGCTCCCCTAAAGTGAAGTCCATCAGCATAAGAGCTCTGCCTATACATAGAAGTTCTAATCTAATTTTAGTGCTTCCTCCTAAATGGATAAAGGCAATCAAAGATTACCAGGCATTTAAGAAAGGTTTTCAACATTAAAAAGCAAAAACAAAATAAATAGAAAAATGAATGAGAAGAAAACAAAAATGATACAGAGAATGTAAGAAACCTTTACAAAAAACCCTTTAGTTCATGTAATTAGTATCTTTAGAGAGAAGCTAGAAGATACAATACCTATAAATTAAGAATAGAATTATATTTAAAAACTAGAGAACAAAAAAAGAGCTTTTGGGAATTCAAATATGTTTACAGAAATTAAAACTTCAACAGAGGGACTGGAAAATCAAGTTGAGGAACTCTCCTCTGAATGTAGAATAAAAAATTAGGTAAACAACTGAAGAAAATACATAAGAGGCTCAGAAATTATTTCAGTAGGAATTCCCAAAAGAATGGCAAATACAAAGGTGAAAAAGTTATTGAAGAAATAAGTCTCTCAGATTGAAAAACAAACAAACATCATCAGAAGAAATTAAATCCACACTAAACACTTTTTCATAAAATTTCAAAACCTTAAGAATAAAAAAGAGGTCCTTAAAGTCTCCAGAGATAAGGAATAGGTCACCCACAAAATAACAAGAAGCATAACAGCTTCAGATTACTCAAGAACAAACTGGATGCTAAAGGAAAATTAAAAAACACCTTCAGCCAGGCCTGGTGGTGTATGCCTGTAGTCCCAGCTGCTGGGGAGGCTAGGGTGGAAGGATCACTTAAGCCCATGAGTTTGAGGCTGCAGTGATCTATGATCACACCACTGCACTTCAGGCTGCATAACAGAGTGAGACCCTATCTAGAGAGAGAGAGAGAGAGAAAGAAAGAAGAGAGAAAGAAGGAAGGAAGCAAGGAAGGAAGGAAGGAAAGAAAGAAAGAAAGAAAGAGAAAAGGAAGAAAGAAAGAAAAAGGAAGGAAGAGAGGAAGGAAGGAAGGAAAGGAAAGGAAAAGGAAGAAAGAAAGAAAGAAAGAAAGAAAGAAAGAAAGAAAGAAAGAAGAAAGAAAGAAAGAAAGAAAGAAAGAAAGAAAGAAAAGAAAGAAAGAGAAAAAGAGAAAAAGAGAAAAATAAAAGAGTGAGGGAATAATGTAATAACTCTCATTGACCTGTTTTTCAAATGGTTCCCTCAAATATCTAAAGATCCCTGGATAAACATTCATGTGTAAGATGCTGTGAGGATTGAAAAAAAAAAAGGATGGTTACTCTCACTACTCCTATTCAACAACATACTGGAATGCTCAGCCAGTAAATTAAGGTAATAAAAAGAAATAAAAGGTGTATTAGTCCATTTTCATACTGCTGTGAAGAAATACCCAAGACTGGGTAATTTATAAAGAAAAAGAGGTTTAAAAGTCCAGGCATAGTGGCTCATGCCTGTAATCGCAACATTTTGGGAGGCTGAGATGGGTGGATTACTTGAAGTCAGGAGTTCAAGACCAGCCTCGCCACCATGGTGAAACTCTGTCTCTACTAAAATTACAAAAATTAGCCAGGTGTGGTGGCACACACCTGTAATCCCAGCTACTCGGGAGGCTGAGGCAGGAGAATCTCTTGAACCCAGGAGGCGGAGGTTGCAGTGAACTGAGATTGGGCCACTGCACTCCAGCCTGGGTGACAGAGTGATACTCCATTTCAAATAAATAAATAAGTAAAAATTAAACTAAATAAATAAAAGTTTGGCCGGGCACGGTGGCTCACACCTATAATCCCAGCACTTTGGGAGGCCAAGGCGAGCAGATCACTTGAGGCCAGGAGTTCAAGACCAGTTCATAATGACAAGACTCTACTACAAGTACAAAAATTAGCTGAATGTGATGGCACACACGTGTTCCTGAGGCTGAGGCAGGAGAATTGCTTGAACTCGGGGGGCGGAAATGCAGTGAGCCGAGATTGCGCCGCTGCACTCCAGCCTGAGTGACACAGTGAGACTATGTCTCAAAAACAAACAAACAAACAAACAAACAAAAAAACCTCCCACACACATACTTAAAAATATTAAAATACTGACAATACCAAGTGCTTACTAGGATGAGAAGCAACTAGAACTCTGACATTGCTGGTGGGATTACAAAATGATATTGCCACTCTGGAAAACAGTTTGGCAGTCTTATAAAGTTAAATACACTTTATAATATGACAACAATTCTTAGGTATTTACCCTAGAAAACTTAAAAGCTTATATTCACACCAAAACCTGTAAATAAATAGTTGAAATGGCTCCATTTATAATTTCCAAAACAACAACAATAAACAACTGGAAACAACCACATGTCCTTCAATGGTGAATGGATAAACATAATATTCCTCAGTGATAAAAAGCAATGAACTATTGATACATGAAACCACTTAGATGAATCTCAAAGGCATTATTGAATGAAAGAAGTTAGTCCCAAAATGTTACATACTGTTTGATTCCATTGATATGACATTCTCAAAAAGACAAGCCTATAGTGATAGAGAACAGATGTGTGGTTGCCAAGACTTAGGGATGGGAAGGACAGTGTGATTACAAAGGGGTAGCATGAGGGAGTTTTCGGAGGTAATGAAACTCTTCTGTATCTTGTGGTGCTTACCTAAATCAACGTGTGTTAAAATTCATAAAACTGTGACCAGTCACGGTAGCTTACACTTGTAATCCTAGCACTTTGGGAGGCCAAGGCAGGAGGATTGCTGGAGTCCAGGAGTTTGAGACCAGCCTGGACAACATACTGAGACCCTGTCTCTACCAAAATTTTAAAAAATGTTTTCATTAGCCAGGTGTGGTGGCAGCCTCCCAGTGACTTGGGAGGCTGAGGTGGAATGATCGCTTCAGCCTGGCAGGTCAAGGCTGCAGTGAGCTGTGATCATTCTATTGCACTCCAGTGACAGAGCAAGACCTCGTCTCAAAAAAAAAAAAATTATAAAATTGTCTACAAAGTCAACTTTACTGAATGTTAATTCAAAATTAAAATGAAAACATAAAGCTGTAAAGGCAAAGATATTTTCAGAAATGCCAGGTTTTAAAAATTTACCTCCCACACACCCTTTCTCCAAAAGCTACTGAAAGATGTGCTTTTGTGACGGCATGATGAAGAAAATAAAGAAGAAGGAAAACACGGGATCCAGACATGAGAATCAACACAAAAGGAAAATGATGGAAACTTCTTAGGCAATGGTGAAGAGAAGTGCCAGGAAGACAGCTGTACTGCCAGGAAGACAGCTGTACTTCCAGGAAGACAGTGTGTTTAAGAAGTAACCTGTCCAGTTTGTGGTAGGATGACGTACTGCTCCCAGAGGACTGATATCAAGAGAAAAGCAGAATTGATAGATCATTTGGGGTGTCTGAACAAAAATTCAAAGAAGACTTTCAGTTCTGGTGGAAAATTTCAGAATGAACTAGTATATAGAAAACAACACAAACAAAAAAAAGAGGCAATTATTAACTTCAGGAAATAAAAAAGTTGGAATGTAATTATAGTAGAGTTTATGACTCACCTATCAATATTAATTGCATTATCTTGATAATATAAACGCCGAACCAATGGCATACCAAAGATGGCTGGTGAGAGCAGTCTGCCTCAAGTGCTGGCAATAAGAAGTGCATTACTGACTGGGCGCGGTGGCTCACGCTTGTAATCCCAGCACTTTGGGAGGCCGAGGCGGGCGGATCATGAGGTCAGGAGATCGAGACCATGGTGAAACCCCGTCTCTACTAAAAATACAAAAAAATTAGCTGGGCGTGGTGGCGGGTGCCTGTAGTCCCAGCTACTCGGAGAGGCTGAGGCAGAAGAATGGCGTGAACCCGGGAGGCGGAGCTTGCAGTGAGCCGAGATTGCGCCACTGCACTCCAGCCTGGGCGACAGAGCAAGACTCTGTCTCAAAAAAAAAAAAAAAAAAAGAAGTGCATTACTGAGGGTGACTTTAAAACAATCACAAAACTAGAAGTCAGTGTGGTTTTCATTGTCACTGTGCACTAGCAATTCTAAATAATGTCAATTATAAAATTCTTCTTTCCCCCCCACTGAAAATTTTTTGTCTAATTTATAATTTATAAATAATTTCTGAAGTTACTGTTGAGCTTTAACATTATATTTGCAAGCTTCAAATGAACACTTTCTTATTATTTATCCTTTAATAAACATTTTATGTTTTACACGAAAGCTAACTGAGAAACTCCCAGTTGTACATTCCATCTCCAACACACACACATTCAGCTACAGGCAATTGTTTGAGAGTAAACTTATAATGGTTCAGAATCGTTGTTCAGGTTCATTTCTAGTGCAGTTTATGTCTCCACCCCTGTGGTACCACACATTCCTGCTTTTAAACAGTAGATTAAAAATAATGCAAGCACAGTATTGTAATGACAAAGAAGCATAACTTCTTCATCTTGTCATTCTGTGCAAATCACTTGGAGTTTAAAAATAATGAAACAGTGCAAACAAAAAGGTACAATATAATATTTTTGGTTGGTAAATGCCAGTTTTTGTTCATATATGATATGCTTTACTTAATTTAAATAATTTTAAAAACAATTTTTTGAGACGGAGTTTCGCTCTTACCACCCAGGCTGGAGTGCGATGGCGCCATCTTGGCTCACTGCAACCTCCACCTCCCAGGTTCAAGCTACTCTCCTGCTTGGGCCTCCTGAGTAGCTGGAACTACAGGCACCCGCTACCACACCCAGCTGATTTTTGTATTTTTAGTAGAGACAGGATTTCGCCATGTTGGTCAGGCTGGTCTCGAACTCTTGACCACAGGTGATCCACCTGCCTCGGCCTCCTAAAGTGCTGGGATTATAGGGGTGAGCCACTGCGCCCGGCCTAAAATTTATTCTTTTTTTTAATTATTAGGTTTTTGTTTGCTTGTGTGTTTTGAGATAGAGTCTCGCTCTGTCGCCCAGGCTGGAGTGCAGTGGCGCGATCTCGGCTCGCTGCAAGCTCCGCCTCCCGGGTTCACGCCATTCTCCTGCCTCAGCCTCCCGAGTAGCTGGGACTACAGGCGCCCGCCACCATGCCCGGCTAATTTTTTTATATTTTTAGGAGAGATGGGGTTTCACCACGTTAGCCAGGATGATCTCTATCTCCTGACCTCGTGATCCACCTGCCTCGGCCTCCCAAAGTGCTGAGACTACAAGCGTGAGCCACCACGCCTGGCCATTAATTATTAGTTTTTAAAACTAAAGAATGAATCCAGAAAAATGTAATGTATAATTAGCGTTATTATTAGTAATTTCCTAAATGGTACCCTTTGGAGACATTTGTTTTATTTTTAAAGATCACTTAATAGTTATTGAACAATTACTTACCTAAAATATTAATATATCAGATTGTAACTAAAGGACAAAAATTCTGTTACATAGATATAAGAATTCTTTGATAAATGTTGTGCTTTTTGTCCTGCAGGAGCTTGGAAGAACTTGTGGTCATTTGTAATATTGTGAAACCAGCAACTGATTCAGTTTGTAATTACTCTGAATTTTATAAAGCAATTTGAAGTGAGGTACCCATACTAACATGAAACAATATTAATCCAGTGGACTTCAGTAAGGAAAAAAATGTAAAAAAGCAATATATGGCTCTATCTTGACATATATAATACCTTCAACATTACATAAAGTTACTGAAAAAGCTAAAAAATTACAAGCTGGTGCATCCAAAGCACCTAACACTAAAAACAACGCAATATTAGGATGATTGCTTTTTCTTTTTTAGTACTGCAATATTCATTTTTTATTTTTTACTGTTATTAGTTATATGACGTCCAAAAAAGGTTCACTGTTTCTTTTCCTTACTATTACCTATTTGCTTTATTGCATGATTATTATATTTTTATCACCTCTTAGGTGATAAAAAATTATCCAGTACAGGTGTCACGTATGTTGGCAGGCCTCTGCACTGGATCTTGATTTAATGAAAATTGGTGATAATTATATGTGGAGGATGAGAGGAGGCTGAGTGTATGTATATGTGTGTTAGGAGGGGTCTAGTAAATCATCGAAAAGCTCAGCTGCCATAGCAAGAAGTCACTGTTTGGGGGCTGTGAACACGACAGCAAACGAGATCGTTGTAAGAGGTAGGCATTACTCCCTCAGAGCTGTGAGGTTTGGATAAGTGAAAATAGGGAGCAGAGAAATGCAATTTTTCATTTAGGGCCAAGTGGTAAAACTTGACTTTTTAAACGATGTGCATGTCTTACTTTGAAAAGATATCATTACAAAGCCAAAAGGACTTAAGAATGAAGAAGAGCCAGAGGTGGTGGCTCACACCTGTAATCCCAGCACTTTGGGAGGCCAAGGCGGGTGGATCACCTGCGGTCAGGAGTTTGAGACCACCCTGACTGACCAACACGGAGAAACCCCATCTCTAATTAAAAAAAAAATACAAAATTAGCCGGGCTTGGTGGTGCATGTCTGTAATCCCAGCTACTTGGGAGGCTGAAGCAGGAGAATCACTTGGACCCGGGAGACGGAGGTTGCGCGAGCTGAGATCGCGCCATTGCACTCCAGCCTGGGCAACAAGAGCGAAACTCCATCTCAAAAAAAAAAAAAGAATGAAGACAGTGCAAAAAGATTGGGAAGTCAGCTTTAGACACTAATTATAAATGCTAGGAATTACAATTACAAAACAGAATATAAATAATGTAAATCCCAACAAGAGAAAAATCAACATAAGCAACAAAATTGAGAGATTGGCAAAGGGAGGAGGGAGGAAGTGTAACTGTGCTAACCATCTCACCTTTTATAGCGGGGGATCAATCAATACTGTCTGAAATCGAAATGTGTGAGGTTTGAAAAATCAGTGACTCCAACCTCTTTATGATTTTATGGTTTTCATAACCACTTGTCCTTAACCTTATAGGAATCCTTTTAGTAATTAATATCTCCTGGGGTGGAAACATTATTTAAAGTATAGCCATTCCTTCAGCTCTACTTCAATTTATTTTTCTTCTGTTGAATTTCATTAAAATGTCAGAAGCTTAATTTGTATTTTTGATAAAATGTAGAGTAGGGATTAATTTTTACAAAATCATTTTTGTCTAACCTTATCTAAAACTTTCTCTTTCTATCCATTTATTCTTCTTTTTGTTTATAAGCATAGAAAGATATTTGAAATAATGTTTACCAGTTACTGTCTTCACCCATTCTAAAATACTGATTCTTTTTTTCACATATAAAAAACTCTGAAATCTAGTGACCACACAATGGCTGGCAGCCAGGTGGCAGCCATGAAGTAGTTGTCATTGCTGACATCTTCTGGTAAGATCAAGCAAGTTCCAGCATCAAAACTTCAAGCAGTGCCTTGGAAATAAAGTCCAGAGACAATAGCTGAACACTCTTTTTTTTTTTTTTTGAAACGGAGTTTCACTCTTGTTGCCCAGGCTGCAGTGCAGTGGTGTGATCTCGGCTCACTGCAACCTCTGCCTCCCGGGTTCAAGTGATTCTCCTGCCTCAGTCTCCCGCGTAGCTAGGATTACAGGTGCCCGCCACCACACCTGGGTAATTTTTTGTATTTTTAGTAGAGACAGGGTTTTACCGTGTTAGCCAGGATGGCATTGATCTCCTGACCTCGTGAACTGCCCGCCTTGGCCTCCCAAGGCCTGGGATTACAGGCATGAAGCTGAGCACTCTTTTAAGAAATGTTGCATCATTGATACTCTTGATGCACAAAAGATATTGTATACACACACACACACACACAAATGACTGAGTCAAAAGGTGATTCGGAAGAGTTGAACGCTAAATGTGAAGGTGTTTTAGAAAGATATTGGACCAATTTGTTTCTTATATTTTTTGTTTACGTTTGTATATGAGTAACATGCTATAAAATATGTATTTATACAAGTTTAAAACAGCTCTTTTAATAAAAATTCTAGATTACATAAAGCATTTTGTTATGGTTTAATTGGTAGGATTTTTTAGTGATATAAAAAATGATTTGAAGTATAATCAAAACCTATATTTGATGAACTATCATTTTTTTTTTGAGGTGGAGTCTCACTCTGTTGTCCAGGTTAGAGTACAGTGGCAAGATCTCAGCTCATTGCAACCTCCACCTCCGGGTTCAAGAGATTCTCCTGCCTCAGCCTGAGTAGCTGGGATTACAGGCACGCGCCACCACGCCCAGCTAATTTTTGTATTTTTAGTAGAGATAGGGTTTCTCCATGTTGGTCAGGCTGGTCTCGAACTCCTGACCTTGTGATCCACCTGCCTCAGCCTCCCAAAGTGCTGGGATTACAGGCGTGAGCCACCACTCCCGGCCTGAACTATGATATTTCGAAGTGATAGAACTGGGTAGTTTGTTTCTTCTTTAAACTTTTCCATATGGCTTAATTTTATAATGAATATGTTATGAGGAATATTACATATTGTGTACATTATCATTACATATAAAATATATAATGTATTATATATGACATAAAATATGTAATTTATATATTATATATTATACATATTACATAATGAGTATGTAATAAATATGTAAAATTCTCCATATGGCTTAATTTTATCATGACTCTTTGATATAATAACTAGTATTTCACTTGAGCCATCTTGATATCGCTGTCCCAATAGTGTTCATAGTCACCTTTGCTTAGCCTCATGCAGAAATTTCTCCTATTCTTCAGCTTTACAGTGTTTTGGCCGTTGTAGGTCTAGGATGGTTTTCTTCATGGTGGAAGTGCATACATATTAATATTTCAAAGCCGAGGAACTCCCTGACACTGTCTTGGGGCTGTGCCTTTCTAAGATCCTCTGTGTATTCTCTTCCCACCTACATATCCTATATTCCTCTACCTTCTTCTTCCTTATCTATTTCAGGATTTTTGAAAGATGCTGGACACAAGTCACCAATGTTCTTGTATTAGAAGAAGCATTCATGTCCTAAAGAGCAAGGGTGGTGTTTCAGGACCATGGACAGTAGCACACGGGTACAAACACCTAAAAAAGCTCCCAACGCTCACCTCACCCTGCAAGTCCCTCCAGAAGGGCCCATCAAGGCTGGCAGTGGACACCTTGCAGGTTAAATCCATGGTCTTCCTCCAAGTCAGGCTTAGAAAACTCCTCCCAACAAAATATCATAGTAGGCACTGAATAAATTTTGTTCAATTAATTAACACATTTATTACAGCAAAGGGTTATACTTATGTGCTCAATTCACCCAACAAATATTTACTTAAGCCCCTATTGTGTGACATGCATGAACCTTTCAGACAGGATGTTTTGTGACTGAGGCCCCTGTTTCATGGTGTGTAGCTGGTGTCCTATGAGTACGACAGTAGACGCTACATGGGGCTGCTTCCTGCCTGCATCTCTGGTAGAAAGTGAAGTCTAGTACAATTTTTCCTGTTTTCTTCTGTTACAGTTCTGGACCACTTGTTTTTCCATCAACACTTCTTCTTCTCTCTTGATTTCTGTCACTCTCCCTAGAGCCTAAGACATCAGAGAATGCAAATAAGGTCTTTCTCCCTCATCTTCATTCCCAGCCCTACAGCACCATTTCAGATTTTGTACTGTGCAACCAAATCTTTTCCCACTCCTACTCCCACTTCCATCCCTACTCCTTAAACAAGTACAAGTGTCTTAAAGAAAAAACACCTGCTTTTTGTCATTGTCTCTTCTGAAGTACCTAGCATAGAGCCTGGCTTGTAGTTGTGTGTCAGTAAATAAATGACTCAATCAATCAATGAGAATAAAAGCCCCATGAGGGTGGGGACTTTTGACTGTTTTATAATATGTTATACATTCGATAAATATATGTTCAATTAATTGATTAATAAATTAACATATTTATCTGTAATAAATATCACAGAGAAAGGTTATGCTTGTCTGCTCATTAATTCAACCAGCAAATATTTATTAAGTGTCCATCATGTATCATACACTAGGATACATAACAGACAAAAATCTTCGTCCTATTGGAACTTACATTCTAGTGGGGGAAATAGAAAAGAAACAAGTAAATACACAGAAAAACAGGATAATATAATTTGAGACAGTGCGTAGTGATGTAAAGAAAATAAAGCAACAATGAACAGTGGTGGTTATTTTGGGTCACATGGTCAGGAAAGGCCTCTCTGAAGGATGGCATCTGGGCAGAGACTTGAATGTGGTGAAGGAAAGGCAAGTATCAGGGGAAGAGGGTCTCATGGACAAAATCAAGTTTAAAGGCCCTGGGCTGGAATGAATGTTTGAGGAACACAAGAACCCAATGTGGCTGTAGGGACTGAGAGTGGGGGAGGGTGATAAAAAATGAAGTCAGTGAAATCACGTTAATTATTTACACATTAATTTACAGATCAGCTCTGAACCACAAAACACACACACACACACACACACACACAAATATGAAAGGGTACACAGCAGGCCGGCCACGGTGGCTCGCGCCTGTAATCCCAGCACTTTGGGAGACAGAAGTGGGTGGATCAAAAGGTCAAGAGTTCGAGACCACCCTGGCCAACATGGTGAAACCCCATCTCTACTAAAAATACAAAAATTAGCTGGGCATGGTGGTGCACGGCTGTAATCCCAGCTACTCGGGAGGCTGAGGCAGGAGAATCACTGGAATCTGGGAGGCGGAGGTTGCAGTGATCCAAGTTCACGCCACTGCACTCCAGCTTGGGTGACAGAGTGAAACTCCATCTAAAAAAAAAAAAAAAGAAGGTACATAGTAAAGTATCCCTCCCATCCATGTCACCCTGCCACCTAGTTCCCTTCCTGATAGGCAACTAATGTCATTGGTTTCTTGTGTGTCCTGTGCATATATAAACAAACACATATATTTATATATTAATCACCCTCTTTCATAGAACTAGTAATATACTGTATGGTGTTCTATACTGTGTTCTTTTCTCTTAACATATCTTGAAAATCTTCCTAAATACTTTGTTTGCAACTGTGTGTATTGTGAGGATGTCCTGTAACTTGTTTTACCAATCCCCTACTCGTGGTAATTATATTTTTAATATTTTGCTATCATGAAAAACCTACCACAAGCCTTTATACCTAAGGCTAAGGCTTTGGAGTAAGATCAACCAGGGTTCAAATTCTGGTTTTTACTTAGAAGCTAAGTGACTTTGAGATGCTATGTGGGCTCTGTTCTCTGTTTCCTCAGCTGCAAAATGAGGATCCTAGTACTATCATGGCAACCTTCTGGGGAGATGTATGTGAAGTGCCCAGCACATTACCTAGCCCAAGAGAGTAATATTGTCCTAACAAAATTCACTACATACTGAGTGCTGCTGTGTACTGGGCTCCAAGCTGAGAATTCACATGTTATCTCGTTTCATCTTCACAACCCTAAAAGGTAAGGACTACTATTCCACATTTGCCAAAGAGTAACTGAGAGGTTAACCAATATGCCTCTCAAGTCCTGGAGAAGCAGAAGTGGATTCAAACCCAGAGTTTGCTGACATCAGAGACCTGCTCCGAACCATTACATCCATCTGCTGGAGCTCAAGAAATGTAGTTAATATCATTATCACCATCATCATCACTGTCACCATCACCATCATCATCACTGTCACCGTCACCATCACCATCACCACCATCATCATCACCATCACTGTCACCATCACCATCACCGTCACCGTCACCATCACCATCATCACTATCATCATCACCATCACTATCACCAGCATCACCATCATCACCAGCATCACCATCATCATCACCATCATCACCGTCACCATCACCATCACCATCATCACCATCACTATCACCAGCATCACCATCATCAACAGCATCACCATCATCATCACCATCATCACCGTCACCATCACAATCATCACCATCATCACCATCATCATCACAATCATCACCATCATCACCATCATCACCATCACTGACACCATCACTATCATCATTATCACCATCACCATCACTATCACCATCATCATCATTGCCATTACTTGCGTTAGGCCCATTGATCTCTGACTTGGCCTTTGCTTGCCTTTGTCTTCACATTCCCAAGCAGTTGGTGCAAATTTTTCCAGAAACAATTTTTTTTTTGCTAATTTCAGGCCATTGTTTTTTCTAATTTTGGCTGCCTGTGCATGCATGTGTGTGTGTACACACACACTCACACTCAGGCAGACCAAGGGGTCTGACCACAGACCACAGCATCTTTTGGGGATGGTCCACATGTCGTCATTGTCTTGGCAACATCAATAGCTCAGGCCAGCTGAGAAAGTGAGTTGAGTGGGGAAGGTGGTCTCAGGTGGCTGTAGCCATCTCTCCCACTCCCCAACCCACCACTGGGAATAGTAGATTGAGAAGAAAAAGAATAAAAATCAGCAGCCAGCTAGTGAGTGTCCACCACATGAAGAGTGTTTTATATGTGTTATCTCAAATCCTCAAGATAGGTGCTCTCCAATCCCTTTTACAGATAAGGAACCTGAATCATAACAGAGCTAAGGTGAGTTGCCCAAGGCTAAAGCCAGTGCATGGCCAAGCCAAGATTCTAATCCAGGTCTGGGGAGATGGAGCATGGTTGTATTATGGGGAAACAGTCAGTGTTACCATCCCCAAATCCCAAGAACTAGGGTCAACTGGAGAGAGGCAGAGAGCCAAAAGTAGTCTCTGTCTTCCCAGCCCCCTCCCCTCCCCTCTAGGCCTTCTCTGAGGCCGACACATGTGCCAAGAAATCCACCAAGGCTTTCTCTCCACTTTCCTTCAAATTCTGAAATCCTGCCCTCTTCAGGTGTACCTTCAGGATGAGTTCGTTATGTCACTATAACAAATGAACCCCAAATCTCATGTTGGGTATGGGAGGGCAGGTGGATCTGCTTATCTTCATCCCTCAGGAACCCAGGTTAATGAGACTTCATTCATCTTGGTGGGTAGGGGTTGTGGCAATTCAGCATGGGTTCTTACAGCTCCCGCCTAGATGTGACAGATGTCACTCATCCACATTCCATTAGTCAAGGTAAGTGCGTGGTCCACCTACCTCAATGTGTGCCTGGAGGGGAAAAGAAATGTTCAGTGAGCAGCATTGGTGACTACCCCAACCAAAGGCAGTGCCCCTCACTGGCCCCTGGTCTGACCCCCTCCACACAACTTTGTGGCCTGCCCCAACTTCTCTGCTACCCCACTGGTGCATGCACACCTAGCCTTTATGGGCACTCTCTCCTCTCCCCCAAGGTCACGAGGAGCAGTGGACATAGCTACAGAGTCCACAGGGTGCTATTCAGCCACAGGGATCCAGTTGCTTTGTTGCAGCACCAATCTTGGGTTAGAATTGCAGGTTGTATTCTGCAACCTCAGCCCCGTGCCTCTCACTGGGCTGAGAGTGCCACACAAAGCCAGAGAGTCCTCCCAATCCCCTCCCAGGCCTTGGCTTTCTCAGTTGGTCAAGCACAAATGAGACAGTCCGCTCTCTTAGGAAGTTTGGGGCCTGAATGAAATGATCAGACATCACACACAGCCTGGAGCGCAGGTGGGTGATACGGGAGGCAGGAGGAGTGGGTGTGTGGAGATGGAGGGAAGGACCACCCAGGGGCCAGCCCAGGGAGGCCAAGCCATGGTGCCCTTCACTCAATTACGGAGGACATTAGCATGGGTGTTCAGAAATAAAGCAGAAAAGTAGGTTAGGGTGAGATTGTGGAAGGACTGGGTGCTGGGAAAATGAATTTACTGTTTATCCAGGAAAAAAAATCAGAAGCCACTGAAGGACCGAGGATGGAACAGCACTGCAGTCAAGCATGGACCCTCAAGGGCCCACCTGGCCTCAACCCGAGGGAGGGATGGGGTCAGGGAAGCTAGGGAGGCCAGGAGGCTTTTGGAACATCCCAGGCAGGAGTAACAGAGGAGCATAGAGAGGAGGGAACTCACAATCCACTGAGGAACACGCTAGCTGGGGACATATGTCATCAGCCCTGTGAGCTCCCCTACACACAGACACTGACACACAGACGTCTCCTTCAGTGTCCACAAGCCCCACAGGCACTGACAGGAGGGACCCAGGGCCATGGCCTTCTGTTTGGGGTCAGGAGTGGGAGAGTGTCAGGAAGGATCTGGAGCATGGGCAGCTTCAGGGAGTGCCTCACATCAGGGACCAGGGCCGAGGATAAACAGTTGATGGTGTTGAATACAGAATCACACACACACACCCCACTGGGCTCAGAGGCAGGCAGATCCTGATCCAAATCCTGGCTTTGCTTCCTACTAGCTGTGAGATCTTATGCAAGTCTCTCAACCTCTCTGAGCCTCAGTTTTCTCTTCCATAAATTGTCCATGATAAGATCAACCTCCTGGCTTGTTGTGAGGCTTACAAAGAAATAGTAATAGCTATGATAGGCATGGCAAAAATGGCTATGCATTCTTGCCTACCTGTACCTATGCCCCTGCAGTGGGACCTCCTAGTTCCTCCCATCAAGAGGTGAAGTCCATTTCTCAACCTCTTGGATCTGGGTAGATCATTGTCTTTGGACAAAGGGACAATAGCAAAAGTGATTCTAGAATAGACGTGAAAAGTGCTCATCACAGGGGCTTGCTCTCTTGTGCTCTAGGAACCCACAAGCTCAGGCTAGCCTGCTGGAGGAGGAGAGACATGTGGCCCAGTTGCTTTCTTCACTCCAGTCAACAGCCAGCAAATGCCCAGGAAACAGAGCCACCTCACTGACACAAGGCTGACTGCAGGTCCAGGAGTGAGCCCAGCCGTGGCCAGCAGAACTGCTCAGCCCAAATCGCCAACCTGCCAATCATGAGTAAATAGATGGCTGCTGTTTAAAGCTGTAAAATCAATTGATGGGCTTAGGCTTTGCCCAAGATGAAGTAACACGAACCAGATTTATCTTCCTGCCTGAAACAGCCAAAATAACCAGGCAAGAATCTGGACATTGGGTGCATCACAAAGGATGGTGATGCGAGAGATGGGAAAACCACATGAACTCCATGACAGCGCCAGCTCACAGCCTAGAAAAATGTTTCCAGGCCACAGTACAGACAAGGGGAACCCAGGTGGAGCCAGGGAGCTTCTGAGTTGAGGAGACACAGCAGAGTCCCAGGAGATCAAGGTGGTCAGAGTTCTTAGGACAGAGTACTGGGGAGGAGAGAGCTGCACAGAGAGCCTCAGAGATGTGCAGAGGGTGCCCCTCAAGTATTCAGCAGTGTACTCAACAGCTCGTGCGTGTGAGGAAACCACCCGAGGACAGAACAGTGCCCAGGACTCACACAGAGCCAGAAACAGTGCCCGCTGCCTCCAGCTAGACTGGAATTGAGTAGAATATGCGGGAAGGCCACTCCTCGACAGTGGGGAATAATTGGTCCGAGACAGAACACTCCTCCGGAATTCCCTAATAAAAGCAAGACCTAAAAGGATCAGACTGTTTCCAAATAATTGCATCCAAGAAAAGCTAACTGATGTAGAAACTAAAACATATGAGTGCTCATGATATTCCAGCAACTTTAAGTATATGTAAGCATTTTACATATATTACTACATTTATATTACTTTATTTACAACAATGCTCTGAAAGAGCTGCTATTATTACCTCCATTGTACAGATGGTAGTCTGTGCATACACAGTACCTGGCACATAGCATGTTCAATAAATAAATGTTTTTTCCTCCAACTTGCCATCCTTGCTCCCTGTCTGCAACCATTAATAACCAAATGACTTTTCCCGAGTTCTACATCCACTACAAAGATTATGGCTTTAGGAAGGCAAAAACTTCAGCATTCAGGAGGAAAGTGGTCCCTGGAATTCTGAGTCCTGGATGAAGAGTCAGGAGTGATGACTCCAGCCTGGCCCTGCCACCACCTTGCAGGGTGACCCTGAGCCAGCCTTAACTTCTCTGGGCCTGATTCGCCACATTGCAGACGGGTGAATTCAGATCAGGTTTTCCCCAAAGCAAACTTCTCACTCTAAAGGCCAGGATGCCTCAACCATCCTCAGGCTAAAACTCTGATAGTAGAGGATGGCAAAGTTGAGGAAAGAGTGCATTCATCTCCACTTGAATACACATGTACGCACGCTCACACGCACACACGCGCGCACCCATACACACCTCTGAGTTGCCAGCCTCTCTAATTGAACCGCTCTCTGGCCCTGTGCAGCATTACCCACATCAGCCAGAAGATGGTGCTGCTTCTCCATGCGAGTTCAACTACATTCGTTTAAAACTTAGTGGTTGAGCACCTGTGCCCAAAACGTTGTGCTGAGCAGTGTGAACACAAAGGGGATTACAATATGGATCGCTCTTTCCAGAACTTTACACTGTAGTGACAAACAACCAAGGGTACTATGAAATGAATTGGGACTTTGCTGGGATGAAACTAAATATTACTGAAAAGTGCCAGGCACGAGCTGCTTTACAACACTTCTTTTTAAGACTTGGGGCTCCTTCCCCAATGTATACATATGTCAGAACATCATGGTGCACACCATAAATATATACAGTGTTTACTTGTCAATTAAAAAAATAAACATTTAAAAATAAAAATAGGTGGCCGCGCACAGTGGCTCACGCCTACAATCCCAGCACTTTGGGAGGCCAAGGCAGGTGGATCACCTGAGGTCACGAGTTCGAGATCAGCCTGACCAACATGGTGAAACCCCCATCTCTACTAAAACTCCAAAAATTAGCCAGGTGTGGTGGCATGCGCCTGTAATCCCAAACCCAGGTGGCGGAGGTTGCAGTGAGCTGAGATCACGCCACTGCACTCCCACCTGGGTGACAGAGCAAGACTCTGTCTCAAAATAAAAATAAAAATAGGCCAGGCGCAGTGGCTCACACCTGTAGTCCTAGCACTTTGGGAGGCCGAAGCAGGCGGATCACCTAATGTCAGCAGTTCGAGACCAGCCTGGCCAATATGGTGAAATCTTGTCTCTACTAAAAATACAAAAATTAGCTGGGTGTGGTGGCAGGCACCTGTAATCCCAGCTACACGGGAGCCTGAGGCAGGAGAATCACTTGAACCCGGGAGTCGGAGGTTGCAGTGAGCCAAGATTGCACCACTACACTCCAGCCTGGGTGATGGGGCAAGCTCCATCTCAAAAATAAATAAATAATAAAATAATTAAAATAAAAGTAAACAACAACAAAAACCCCAGGGACTCTAATTTTCAAGACGATAAAACTACAAACTGGTAAATGTTTATTTGATTTCCACTTCTCTGTGGCCCTCACAGCACAGGGCACCTGACTGATGATCAGTAAGTTTGCATTGATTGATTGATTGATTGATTGATTGAATTATAACTGCAGACAGAAACCTAAGGGCTAAGCCAGAGTGGCAGGAACAAAGAGAGCCCTCAGCCCAAATGCTGCAATTCCTAGATGAAAAATGAGGCCCAAAGAGAGAAAGGAAGAAAAGCCATGTGCCTGGCCCAAGGGAGGTGCTTCCTAAACATTTGCTAAATTCATAAAGTGCTTTTGCCTATGTCATCACTTACTACTCGAGGTAGTAGTTTTTATTCCCACTTTCCAGATAAGAAAACTGAGGCTGCCACAAGGGATCTGGCCAAGTGACAATGTGACTTCAAAGTACTTTGTATCCTTCCTTCTAAGCATAAGAGTTTACATTTTGATTGTGCTTGATAGTTTGGCAAGCACTTTCATAGATACACTTTCACTTCCTTTAATCCTCTGTTAAGGAACAGAGCAGAAAGTGAGGGCTACCACGTCAGAGACAATTGCTTTTCTCCTATACCAGTTTATTTTTAACTCAGGTGTTCTTGGGGGTATAAGAATCACTAAAATAAATTATTTGGTGTTTTCATTTGCTGTATTTTAAAAAATGAACACTGGGCTGGGCACGGTGGCTCACACCTGTAATCCCAGCACTTCGGGAGGCCAAGGTGGGCGAATCACCTGAGATCAGGAATTTGAGACCAGCCCGGCCAACATGGTGAAGCCCCGTCTCTACTAAAAACACAAAAAGTAGCCGGGCATGGTGGCAGGTGCCTGTAATCTCAGCTACTCAGGAGGCTGAGGCAGGAGAATTTGCTTGAATCCAGGAGGCGGAGGTTGCAGTGAGCCAAGATCACGCCACTGCACTCCAGTCTGGATGGCAGAATGATACTCTGTCTGTGGCCGTCTTAAAACAAAGACCTGCCTCCCAGTTCCAGTGGCCCCATTTGTATTTGTTTACCTGTGGCTTTGGCTACTTTAATTATTCAGAGCTAATGAGGAGGGAAAACACACACACACACACACACACACACACACACACACACACACAGAGGTAGACCTGATCCCTAAATGATGTGCTCACACCACGTGGAAACCAAATGACCCCAAGATGTGTTGTTAGAAGGGAAGATTTGGAAGGGTTCTAATCAAGGAAAACTGCGGGGAGAGGTGAGTGGCCCACCTAGCAAGCCCCAGCACAGCATGTCCAGGGAGAAACTGTGCTCCGGCTGACAGGTGCTCATTCCTGGCAGGAGGTGTGACTTAGATACAAAAAGAAAAAAAAAATACATTTGTGTTTTTTCATTTGAATTTTACAGGTTTTGCAATTCTGTTTGTATTTAGTTTGTAAATTTGCTTTGAGTGTTATAGTCACGTAAGAGTTATATGCATATAGTTATACGTGGTTACATACTTAAGTAATATTATAACAAAATTGACTGGTCAACACCAGGAGTCCTTGGGAATTTTTTGCCATTAGAAGGATTGTGCACACAGACTGGAGACACACTGGTCATATTTCCTTCCCTTGAGGAAGGGACAGGAGTCACAGACATTTTTTCCACTGAATGGGAAGAAGCCCTCTCCCTAGAGAACAAGGGGTTCACTCCCAGCACAGAAGCAGAGCAGGAGAAAGGTAATCCCTTATCTCATACCCAGGCCTTCCGTGCAGGCAGGCTGGGGGCTGTTTGCTTTGAGGCAAAGAGAGGGTTCCCTGCAGAAGATGGGCAACTGGAAATATCAGCTACTGAATTACTATGTATCAGCTACATAAATAGTTACTAGTTATATACTAGTTACATATTGTACAACTAGTATTTACTTAACTCTATGCTATGGACAAGGTGATGGTACCCTAAGAGGAGAAGATGTAGATTAAGGAGTGAGGGAGTGTGTGTGTGTTTCATGTCCTCTTCCTCCAGAACAGGCAGAGGGTAACCTGAGCAGGCTCTGTCCAGCTGGGGTGAGTGCTGAGGTCCTGCCCTTGTGTGCTTCTCCTCCTTGTCCCGGGTCTCCCACAAGGGATAATCTCTGGAACTGGACACATCTTTTCCACTCATACCAGCCAACATTTATTATGGTGTCCTGTGATGTGCTAGACATTTCTCTATACTCCTTTATTCACACCAATATTTACAAACCCACCGTATTGGTTACATATTGCTACGTAACGAATTACCCCAAAATGTAGTGGCTTAAAGCAAGAAACATTTATTATCTCACAGGTTTTATGTGGTGTTTTATTTCTGGCCTCTTTCACTTTCCATGTTTTCAACGATCATCTATGTTATAAGCATGAACAGTTATAAGCATGAAATGCTGTATTGTATTGTAAGCGTTTTCGTGGCTGAACAATGTTCCATTGTATGGAATACCACATTTGTTTATCCATACATCAGTTGATAGACATTGTTAATATTTGGATAGCATGTATTTTTCCTTCCTCATAATTACATTCTCTAGATAGATAGATAGAGAGAGAGAGAGAGAGAGATAGATGATAGATGATAGATAGATAGATAGATAGATAGATAGATAGATAGATAGATAGATAGATTAGGTTGCCCTAAACTCCAACCCCTAAAGTCAATCCCTTCCCAGAGGATTAAAGTTTATCCAAATCTCTCTTTGTGCATGTATTTAAATGCGTATGTGCCTGTGTTAGTTATCTATTGCTGCGTAAGAAATTACTCCAAAACTTAGTGGCTTAAAACAATGATAAATATTTACTATTTCACACAATATCTGGGGGGTCAAGAATTCCAGAGTGGTTTAGCTGAGTGGTTCTGACTTATGAGGTTGCAGTCAAGATGCTGGCAGGGAGCCAGGTATGGTGGCTTATGCCTGTAATCCCAGCATTTTGAGAGGCCAAGGCAGGAGGATTTCTTGAGGTCAGGAGTTTGAGACCAGCCTAGGCAACATAGTGAGACCCCATCTCTACAAAAAATTTTTAAAAATTATTTGGGCATGGCAGTGCACAGCTGTAGTCCTAGCTACTCAGGAGGCTGAGGCAGGAGGATTGCCTGGGCCCAGAAGTTTGAGGTTGCAGTGAACAATGATCATGCCACTGCACTCCAGCCTGGGTAACACAGTGAGATCCTGTCTCAAAAAAATAAATAATAGGCCAGGCACAGTGACTCACGCCTGTAATCCCAGCACTTTGGGAAGCTGAGGTGGGCGAATCACCTGAAGTCAGGAGTTTGAGACCAGCCTGGCCAACATGGTGAAACCCCGTCTCTACTAAAAATACAAAAATTAGCTGGACGTGGTGGCACACGCCTGTAATCCTAGCTACTCGGGAGGCTGAGGCAGAAGAATTGCTTGAACCCCAGAGGCAGAGGTTGCAGTGAGCTGAGATTGCACCACTGCACTCCAGCCTAGATGACAGAGCAAGACTCCATCTCAAATAACTAACTAACTAAATAAATAAAAAGAATGCAGGGGCTGCAATCATTTGATGGCTTGACTGGGACTTTCCAAACATCTCACTCACATGGATAAAGAGACAGTCATTGGCCATTGGCAAACCTCAGTTCCTCTCCTTCTAAGGTTGCCATATTTAGCAAATAGAAATATGGAATAGGCAGCTAAATTTGCATTTCAGATAAATAATAAATACATTTTAGTATTAGTATATCCCAGATATTGTGTGAGACACAATCATACTAAAAATACTAAGAAATATGACTTCTTATTAGGGCTGCTTGAGTACACTCACAATGTGGTAGCTGGCTTCCACCAGCACAAGCGGCTCAAGAAAGCATAGCAGAAACAAAAATATCTTTTGTGACCTAGCCTTGAAAGTCACACACCATCAATTCTGCAACAATTCTTTTGGTTACACAGGTCTGTCCTAATCAATATGAGTGGGAACAATATAAAAGGATGAATACTAGGAATTCAGGATCACTGGGAGTCATCATAGGGTCTATCTACCATTGTTTTCATAGAAAATAATATTGTTCTGTGTGTGTATATGTATGTTATGTATTTTTTAACGTGAGAGTAATTCTGTATCTATTTGTTCTGCAACTTTTTTTCACTCAGCAATACATTTTGGAGCTCTTTGCATATCAGAACGTAGTATTGCTTGATTCTCTTTGCTTTCTGCCTATTATTTTATAATATAGATTGTCATATTTAGCCATTCCTCTATTGTTGTACATTTAGGCTGTTTTCCAAAGCTTACTACTACTTTATATACAATGCTATAACAATCTTCTACATGCCTTACATTCATGTCCATACATTCAAAAAGTTAGAAGGAATATTGAGACTATTAGGTGGAGACATGGAAGATTTAAATAAGACCCATATTAACTTCTATAGGTAAAAACTACAATATATAAGATAGAAAAATACATTTAATGTGATCAATAACAGATTAAACATTGCCAAAAAAATATTAGTGAACTTTAAGACAATAGAGAATATCCAAAATAAAATACGGAGAAAGGAAAAACTGAAAAAGATGGTAAGTAAAGATAAATGGAGGACAATTTTCAGCAATCTAAATACATGTAATTGGAGTCCCTGAAGGATAGGAAAGGAGAGAGAGAACATATATTTAAAGAATAATGGCTGGAAATTTTCCAAAGTTGATGGAAACTATGCAACCACGAGTTTTCTTAGCTCAAGGAACCTCAACACAAGCAACATGAAGAAAACTACGTCATGATGTATCATACAGAGATAAGATTGATAACAGACTTCTTGACAGAAAAATGCAAGCATGTAGACAGTGGAACAGTATCTTTAAAGTACTAAAAGAAAAAAAAAACTATCAACCTAGGATTCTACACCCAGAAAATGTATCTTGCGAAATAGAAGATGAAAGAAACACTTTTCCGGAGATACAAAAGCTGAAGTAAATCATCACTAGCTGATGGCCCCTAAAAAAAAAAAAAAATGTTAAATTATGTCCTTTGAGCAAGGGAGAAATAATACTAGACTGAAATCTGGATACAGGCAAAGGAATAAAGATCACCAAAAATCATAACCATGTGGATACATTAAAAAAAATTTTTTTTCTTATTTAAATTTCTTGGCTGGGTGTGGTGGCTCACACCTGCAATCCCAGCACTTTGGGAGGCTGAGGCAGGTGGATCATGAGGTCGGGAATTCAAAACCAGCCTGGCCAACATGGTGAAATCCTGTCTCTACTAAAAATACAAAAATTAGCTGGGCGTGGTGGTGCACCTGTAATCCCAGCTACTCAGGACGCTGAGGCAGGAGAATCGCTTGAACCCAGGAGGCAGAGGTTGCCGTGAGCCGAGATGGCGCCACTGCACTCTAGCCTGGGCGACAGAGCAAGACTGTCTCAAAAAAAAAAAAAAAAATTCTTTAAAAGATAATTGGCTATTTAAAACAAAAAAATACAAATATATTGTGGAGTTTACAACATATTCAGAAGTAAAATATATGACATCAATAGCATAAACACTGGGATGGTTTTTCCACTACAGTTATGGGTCACTTAGCTTTCAGGAGACATACAGAGAAATGCATCATTACACAACTTTGTCATTGTGTAAACCTCATAATGTACTTACCCAAATCTAGATGGCGTAGCCTACTACGCACCTAGGCTATATGTTTAGCCTATTGCTCCTACGCTACAAACCTGTACACCATGTTATGGTACCAAATACTATAGGCCATTGTAACTCAATGGTAAGTATTTGTATATTTAAACATATCTAAACATAGAAAAGACACAATAAAAATACGATATAAAAGGTTTTAAGAAGTACGCCTATATAGGGCACTTACCATAAATGGAGGTTTCAGGACTGGAAGTTTTTCTGGATGACACAGTGAAGTTAGTGGTGAGTGAATATGAAGCCCTAGGACATTACTGTACACTGGTGTAGACTTTGTAATTACTGTATACTTAGGCTACACTAAATTTATTTTTAATGTATGTTTTTCTCTTTTTTTTTTTTTTGAGACAGGGTCTCACTCTGTCACGCAGGCTGGAATGCAAGGGTGCAGTTACGGCTCACTGCAGCCTCGATTTTCTGGGCTCAGGTGATCCTCCCCACTTCAGCCTCCTGAGTAGCTGGGACTACAAGCACATGCCACCATGCCCAGCTAGTTTTTTGTATTTTTTGTAGAGATGGGATTTCACCATATTGCCCAGGCTTGTCTCAAACTCTTGGGCTCAAGAGATCCTTTCATCTTGGCCTCCCAAAGTGCTAGTGTTACAGGCATGAACCACCATGCCCAGCCATGTTTTTCTTTCTTCAATATAAATTAACCTTAGCTTCCTGTAAGTTTACTTTATAAACTTCATTTTTTTAACTTTTTGACTCTTATGATAACATAACTCAAAACAAAAACACTTTGTGCAGCTACACAAAAAATATTTTCTTTACATCCTTATTCTATAAGTGTTTTTCTATTTAATTTTTTTCTTTTTTTTACTTTTTAAACTTTTTGGTTTAAAACTAAGACACAAACACACACATTAGCCTAGGCCTACATAGGGTCAGGATCATCAATATGACTATCTTCCACTTCTATATCTTGTCTTACTAGAAGGTTTTCAGGGGCAATAACACACATGGTCATCTCCTGTAGTAACAATGCCTTCTTCTGGAATATACCTCCTGAAGGATCTGCCTGAGGTTGTTTTACAGTTAACTTTTGATATAATTAGAAAAAGTGTACTCTAAAATAACAGTCAAAAGTATAATATAGTAAACACATAAATCAGTAACACAGTCATTTATTATCAAGTATTGTATACTGTACATAATTATATTTGCTATACTTTTTATAACTAGCAGTGCAGTAGGTTTGTTTCCACCACCATCATCACAAATATGTGAGTAATGCATTGTGCTATGAGGTCAGAATGGCTATGATGTCACTAATTATATCAAAAGTTAACTGTAAAACAACATACCACTTCACATATATAGTCACGTATCACATAACATTGTTTCAGTCAGTGATGAATCGTATATACAATGGTGGTCCCATAAAATTATAATGTAGCTGACCACCATTGTATATACGATGCATCATATGTATGATGTTATCACTTGAAGTTGGACTGTGATAAGTTAGAGTTGTATACTATAAACTCTAAATCACTAAAACAACAAAAGAAAGAATTGTAGATGATAAGCCAATAAACTACAGACAGTCCCCAATTTAGGATGATTCAATTTATGATTTTTTGACTTCAGGATGGTGTGAAAGTGACAAGTATTCAGTATGCTCCTCAAATTGCAAAGGGGCCATGTCTAGATAAACCCACCATAAGTTGAAGATATCTAAGTTGAAAGTGCACTTTCAACTTACAATATTTTTAACTTATGATGGTGTTATTGAAACATAACTCCATCATAAGTGAGGAAGTAGCTGTATTTAAAATGGAATAATTAAAAAATTTATTAATCCACAAGAAGGCAGAAAAGGTGGAACGAGGGAACAAAGAAATGAGACAAATATAAAAAAAAGCAAGATTTAATTGTGATCATCTCAATAATCACATTAAACGTAAATGTTCTTAGCACAATTTAAAGAAAGATAGTGTCAGATTAGATTAAGAAAAGCAAGATCCAATTATATGATGCTTAAACAAAAAAACCACTTGAATGTAAAAACACAAATAGGTTAAAGGTAAAAAGGTAGGAAAAGATATACCATGCTAATAGTAATCAAAAGAAAGCTCTGAAGACCCAATAGACTTCAGAGTAAAGAATATTACCATGAATGAAAAGGGTCATTTCATAATGATAAATAATAAATTCATATAGAGGATATAATAATCCTAAATATGTGGAGTTTCAAAATACATAAAGCAAAATAAATGATAGAAATGTAAGAAAAAAGCCCAGCTACGGTGGCTCATGTCTGTAATCCCAGCACTTTGAGGGGCCAAGGCGAGCAGATCACGAGGTCAGGAGTTCGAGACCAGCCTGGCCAACATGGTGAAACCCCATCTCTACTAAAAATACAAAAATTAGCAGGGCGTGGTGACGCATGCCTGTAATCCCAGCTACTCAGGAGGCTGAGGCAGAAGAACTGCTTGAACCCAGGAGGTGGAGGTTGCAGTGAGCCAAGATTGCACCACTGCACTCCAGCCTGGGCGACAGGGTGAGAATCTGTCTCAAAAAAAAAAAAAAAAAAAAAAAGAAGAAGAAGAAATTTAAGCAAAAAATGACAAATACATAATTTATGGTTGGAAATTTCAACACTTATTTCTGAATTTCAATTATTCAGAGAACAAGTAGATGGAAGATCATAAGGATATAGAAGACTATCAACCAAATTGGCCCAAATGACTTTTATAGAACATGCCACCAATAGTAGCAGTATATGCATTATTTTAAACTGTGCATTGAAAATTTACCATGACAGACCAAATTTTGGTCCATAAAACAAGTCTAAATACATTTAAAAGGATTCAAATCATATAAAGTATGTTCTCTAACCACAATGGAATTAATAATAAATCAATAACAGAAAAATAACTAGAAATCCCCCAATATTGGAAAATAATTTACTTTTAAATAATTCATGGGCCAAGGAAAAATCAAAAAGAAATTAGAAAGTTGGGCCAGGCACAGTGGCTCACACCTGTAATCCCAACACTTTGGGAGGCTGAGGCGGGTGGATCACGAGGTCAGGAGTTCAAGACCAGCCTGGCCAACATGGTGAAACCCTGTCTCTACTAAAAATACAAAACTTAGCTGGGCATGGTGGTGCATGCCTGTAATCCCAGCTACTCCAGAGGCTGAGGCAGGATAATTGCTTGAACCGGACCCGGGAGGTGGAGATTGCAGTGAGCTGAGTTTGTGCTACTGTACTCCCCAGCCGGCCTGGGCTACATAGTGAGAGACTCCATCTCAAAAAAAAAAAAAAAAAGAAGAAGAAGAAATTAGGAAGTAATTTGGACTGAAGAAAAATGAAAAAACAACATATCAAAAATTACAGGATGCAGCTAAAGCTTAGAGTAAAATTTTTATCACTAAATTCCTATATTCGAAAAGGAGAAACATCTCAAATCAATAACCTGTTTCCACCAGAGTAAGAAGGGCAATTAAACTGAAAGTAAGTAGAAAAAAGGAAATAAGAGAGATTGGAGTAGAAATAAAATAGAAAATAGAAAAATTGAGAAAATGAATGAAACTAATGTTGGTTTCTTGAAAAGATTAGCAATGTTAATTACTAATAACTTCTAGCAGAACTAATCAGATAAAAAAGAGGGAAGATGCAAATTACCAGCTTTAGGGCTAAGAGATAACATCACTGTAGATTCCACATATAATAAGAAAATATTATGAACAGCTTTATGCCAATAAATTCTACAAGTTAGATGAAATAGAGAAATAACTTTATCTAAGTTGACAGAATACCAAACTTTACTCAAGAAGAACTAGATAACCTGAATAGCCCTAAATCTTGAATTTCCAGTTAAAAACCTTTGCACAAGAAATTTTGAGACACAGATGGATTCACCAGTGAATTCTATCAAGCATTTAAGAAAGAAATAATACTCATTCTGCAGAAACCCTTGCAGAAAATTTAAAACGGGGACTAATTCCTAACACTAGCATTATAATAATAAAATCAAACAAAGACATTACAAGGAAAGAAAACTACATACAAATATCCATCTACAAATGTGTGCAAAACTTCTAAACAAAATTTTAGCAAATAGAATTCAACAATATAAAAAAGGATAATTATCACGACCAAGTGGAGTTTATTCCAGTAATATAGGTTGGATTTAACTTTCAAAAATCAATCAATGTAATTTCCCATATTAATAGAGTAAAAAAAAACCACATGATTATCTCAGTAGACATGGGAAAAGCATTTGACATATTTAAACATCTATTCAAGATAAAAACTCTCAGAAACTAGGTGTAAAAGACATCTGATAAAGGGCACCTATATATTTTTAAAAATACAGCTGCTTGCAGTGAGCTGAGATCACGCCACTGCACTCCAGCCTGGGCAACAGAGCGAGACTCTGTCTCAAAAAAAAAAAAAAAAAACACAGCTGGGCACAGCGGCTCATGCCTGTAATCTCAACACTTTGGGAGACCAAGGTGGGAGGATCACTTGAGGCCAGGAGTTCAAAACCAGCCTGGGCAACACAGCAAGACCCTGTCTCTAAACATCATACTTAATGTTGAAAAACTGAATGCATCCTTTTTGCTATAGAAAAAGGTTTTGTGCCCACTGTGTCCACCCCTCAAAATTCATATGTTGAAATCCTAACCCTCAATGTGATAAAATTAGGAGGTGGGACTTTTGGGAGGAGGCCCTACCTCCTAATGCCTGATTCATGAGGGCTCTGGCAAAGGCTCTACTTTGGAAGGTGGGACCTCTAGCAGAGCCCTCATGAATGGGATTAGTACTCTTATAAAAGAGACTCCAGAGAGCTCTGTTACTCTTGCCATGTGAGGACACAAGAAGAAGACAACCGGCCGGGCGCGGTGGGTCACGCCTGTAATCCCAGCACTTTGGGAGGCCGAGGCGGGCAGATCACAAGGTCAGGAAATCGAGACCATCCTGGCTAACATGGTGAAACCCCATCTCTACTAAAAATACAAAAAATTAGCAGCAGGCACCTGTAGTCCCAGCTACCCGGGAGGCTGAGGCAGGATAATGGTGGGAACCTGGGAGGCAGAGCTTGCAGTGAGCCGAGATGGTGCCACTGCACTCCAGCCTGGGCAACAGAGTGAGACTCCATCTCCAAAAAAAAAAAAAAAAAAAAAAGGAGAAGACAACCATCCATGAACCAAGAAGCAAGTCCCCACCAGCCACCAAATGTCTTCATTTTGGAATTCCCAATGTCTTCATTTTGGAATTCCCAGCCTCCAGAACTTTGATAAATAAATGTTGTGGTTTAAGCCACCTGGTCAATGGCATTTTTGTTATAGAAGCCTGAATTAAGGCATCCTGGAAGATCCAGAAGCAGCATGTTCATGCCCACCATTCCTATTCAATATATATTGAAAGTCCTATCAAGTGCAGAAAAGAAAAAAAGAGCACACAGAAAGGAAATAAATAAAACTGTTTCCGTTTATGATTTCATATGTACAAAATTCCACAGAATGTACAAATAAGCTCCTAGAAATTAAAAAATGAATTAGCACAGTCACACACAGAATATAAAGTTATACAAATATCAATCATATTTCTGTATACTAACATTGAACAATTGGAAATCAGTAATTTAAAAAAAATTACTATTAACAATAGCATTTGTTATTAGAGCAATGCTTAGAAATAAAACTTAGAAATACTCAGAAATAAATCTAACAAAATGTGTGCAGAACCTGTATGCTGAAAAGTTTATAACAGTCATGGAAAAAAATCAAAGAAGACAAATAAATAGAGAGATATACCATGTTCATGGATCAGAAAACACAATATTGTAGAAGCTATCAATTGCCACCAAATTGATATATAGACTAAATGCAATTCAAATCAAGATCCTAGCAAGATATTTTTAAAATATAAATAAGCTGATTTTTAAAGTTATATGCAAAGCCAAAGAAACCAGAATAGTTAAAATAATTTTGAAAAATAATAATAAAGTTAGAAGATTCACATTACTCAAATTCAAGACTTACTATAAAGCTACAGTATTGTATTGGCAAAAGGATAGACACATAGATAAATGGAACAGAATAGAAATCTAGGAATCCACAAATATGGCCAACTGATTTTTTACAAAGATGCAAAGATAATTTAATGGAGGAAAAAGAGTCTTTTGAGAAATGATATTAAAACAATTGGATGGGATGACAATATGCAGAGAGGAAGAAAGGAATGAAGACAAAAGGAAGGAAGAAGGGGAGAGAAGGTGAAAGGGAAAAGAGAAGAAAAAAGAAAGAAACCTCACAAAAGAAAAATTATGAAAGTAATTATATACTTTTGAGATGCAATAATGAATGAAGAATTAAAAAGTGAGCTAAAATAATTGTGGAATGCAATAATAATATGAATTATAATACAATCCCATAAAATGTACAAGTTGGAAGGGGATAAGTGGAGTTTAAAAGTATTTTTAAGGTCCATATAGGTATTAATTATAGACATCGATATATTAATGCATATGTTGTCTTTGAGTAACTGCTGAAAACATAAGAAAATAATTTATGGTTTCCAAAATGACAGAGGAAAACAACAGAATGATTAAAAAATTGATCTATTCAAAAGAAAATCTAGTCGCAGTGGCTCACGCCCGTAATCCCAGCACACTGGAAAGCCGAGATGGGCAGATTGCTTGAGCCCAGGAGTTTGAGACCAGTCTGGGTCTCAAACCACATGTCTACAAAAAGTAAAAAAATTAGCCAGGCATTTTGGCACATCCCTGTAGTCCTAGCTACTTGGGAGGCTGAGGTGGGAAGATGGCTTGAACCCAGGAGGTTGAGGCTACGGTGTGCTGTGATCATGCCAGCGCACTTCAGCCTGGGTGAAGGAGTGACACCTTGTCTCAAAAAGAAAAAAAAAAAATACTCCAAACCAAAACCAAAAACAACACAAAAGAAAACCACAAAGGAGAAAAGTAGGTAAGACAAACAGAAAATGTAATTGATCACATATTGCTACATAACAAATTATCCCCAAATCAGCAGCTGAAAAGTACAGATTGGATTTTTAAAAAGCAGAATATATGTATAATTTGTTTACAAGATAGATAAGTGAATGATCATAAGTATTTACCTATACATTATTATTTTCAAAGTTAAAATTGAAAGGTGTGTACATGTGTATTCTTGTATTTTGTTCCATTTTCCTAATTAACCTATGTCATGAGCATTTCTCATGCCAAGGATATTTTACATCCTTGAAATAGGCATGGTGCCTCATGCCTGTAATCCCTCGTGAGGCAGGAGGATCGCTTGAGGCCAGTAGTTCAAAACCAGCCTGGGCAACAAAGCAAGACTCCCATCTCTACAAAAAATTTAAAGATGAGCCAGGCACAGTGGGAAGCGCCTGTCATCTCCACTACTTGGGAGACTGAGGCAGGAGAATTGCTTGAGCCAGGAGTTAGAAGGCTGCAGTGAGCTATGATGGTGCCACTGCACTCCAGACTGAGCAACAGACTGAGACCTTGAGTCCTTGTCTCTGAAAATTAAAAAAGAAAGAAATATCCTTAAAACAAAACAAAAACAAGAAAGAAACCTTGATTCATACCTCACATCATATACAAAAATTAACTTCAGATGGATCACAGATCTAAATGTAAAATGTAAAACTTTAAAACTCCTAGAAAAAACATGGGAGAAAATCCCTGCTACCTTGGTTTATGCAAAATGTTCTTAAATATAACACCAAAAGAAAATTAAGAATAAATTGGACTTCATAAAAATTTAATATATTTTTGCTATACAAAAGATAGTTAAATGAATGAAAAGACAGGCCACCAACTGAGAGAAAATATTTGCAAATCATATATTTGATAATGGACATGTATCCAGAAAATATGGAGAATTCTTAAAACTCAACATTGAGAAAACAAATAACCCAGTAAAAAGATGAGCAAAAGATCTTAATCAAAGATATACACATGGCAAATAATCACTTGAAAAGACGCTCAACATCATTAGTCACTTGGGAAATGTAAATTAAAATCACAACGAGTGGGGGAAGGGAAGGAGAGGGAGAGATTTGTTACAGGATACAAAATTACAACTAGATAAGAGGAATAAGTTCTAGTGTTCAATACCACTGTAGGATGACTATAGTTAACAATAATATATAGTTTCAAATAGCTAGAAGGAGAATATTGTACATTCCCAATACAAAGAAATGATAAATGTTTGAGATGATGATATGCTAATTACCCTGATCTGATCACTACACATTACACATATCAAAGCATCACTATGTACCCCATGAAAATGTATAATTATTATTTGTCAATTAAAAAATAAAATTTTAATTTAGTTTGTTGAGGCAGGGTCTTGCTCTTTCACCCAGGCTGGAGTGTACTAGCGCCATCACAGCACACTGCAGCCTCAACCTCCCAGGCTCAAACAATCCTCCCGTCTCAGCCTTCTGCGTAGCTGGAAACACAGACACACACCACCGCATCCAGCTAGTTTTTTTAATTTTGGAGAGACAGGGTTTCGCCCTGTTGCCCAGGGTGGTCTCAAATTTCCTGAGTGCAATTTATCCACCTGCCTCGGACTTCTAAAGTGCTGGGATTACAGATGTGAGCCATTGCATCCAGCCAATTTAAATTTTTTTAATTAAAAAATGTGGTATTTAAAAAGCCCACAATTAGATACCACCACATACTATTCAAATAGCTAAAATTTTTAAAAAAGAAACTGACAATGGCAAGTGTTGATGAGAATGAGGAGTAACTGAGAGTCCCATACATTGCTGGTGGAAATGCAAAATGGTGTGGCTATTCTAGAAAATAGTTTGGCAGTTTCTTATAAAGTTAAACATATGCTTACCATAAGATCCAGCAATCCCACTCCTAGTTATTTATCCAAGTGAAATAAAAACCTACAAAAATCTGTATGTAAATGTTTATAGCAGCTTTATTCATAATTGCCAAAATGGAAACCCAAATGTCCTTTAATTGAGGAACAAATATACTTTAGTATATCCATACAATTGAACACTACTCAGCAATTTTAAAAAGGAACAAACTATGATACACAGAAAAACATGGATGAATCTCAAAATAATTATGCTGAGTGAAAAAAACCCAAAGCCCCAAAGAAGTACCTACTGTACAATTTCATTTCTACAGGAATCTGGAAAAGTGGACATGGTGGCAGGGATGGAAGGTATTCAGGTGCTCAGCAACATGGACTTCCACTCACTAAGGCCAGCCTGAGTACAGCCACTGCTGAGTGCCCAATCTGCCAATCTGCCAGCAGCAGAGACCAACACTGAGCTGCAGCAACATTCCCTGGGGTGATCAGCCAGCCATCTTGTGGCAGGTTGATTGGACTCCTTCCATCAGGAAAGGGCAACGCTTTGTTCTTACTGGAACAGACAGTCTAGATTTGGATTTACCTTCCCTGCATTTAATGCTCTGCCAAAACTATCATCTATGGACTTCCAGAATGCCTTATCCACCACCATTTTTTCCACACAGCAGGGCTTCTGATGAATAAACTCATTTCACAGCAAGTGAAGTACAGCAATGGGCCCATGCTCATGGCTTACCATGTTCTCCATCATACCGAAGCAGCTGGCTTGATAGAAAGGCGGAATGGCCTTTTGAAGATCTAGTTACAGTGCCAGCTTGGCCACAACACCTTGCAGGGTTGAGGCAATGTCCTTCAGGAGACCATATATACTCCAACTCAGCATCCCACATATGGTACTATTTGTCGCATAGCTAGGATTCATGGTTCCAGGGATCGGTAGTAGAAATGAAATGGCACCCACGACTCACTATTACCCCTAGTGGTCCACTGGTAAATCTTTGCTTCCCATCCCTGTGGCTTTATGCTTTGCTGATCTGGAGGTCCTCATTCCAAAGGGAGGAATGCTTTCACCAGGAGTCACAATTATTTCAGTGAACTGGAAGTTAAGACTACCATGGGTCATTTTGCAATGAAGAGTTACTCCACTGGCTGGGGTGATTCCTCCTGACTACCAAAGGGAAATTAGGCTGCTACTAAACAATGAAGGGAAGAAAAGTTATGTCTGGAATACGAGAGATCCCTTAGGACATCTCATAGTACTACCATGCCCTATGGTGATTAAAGCCAGTGGAAAACTATAATAACCCAGTGCAGGTAAGACTTCTAATTTCCCAGACCCTTCAGGAATGAAAGTTTGGGGCCCTCCCACCAGGAAAAGAACCACAACCAGCGCTGAGTTTCATGAGGAAGGCAAAGAAAATATGGAATAAGTCGTGAAGGAAAGTAGTTATACATACCAGCTATAACCAGTAATTTTATAACACCAGTAGTTATAAAACACATCATGTGAACAGTTGCAGAAGTTAGTACTGTAATTATTATGAGTATTCATTATTTTGTTATGAATGTTTGCGTGTGTTTATGTATATATATTTTTTCTTCCCTCTCTTATCCCCTTGTCATCCAACATAAAATTTATTAAAATAGCTACATTTACATATTATTATTAAAGTTACTGGATTATCGAGGATAAAAGTGAACACCAGTCAAGGACTGTGAATTCTCTCCCAGGAAAAGAGCGTATTTTCAGTTGTACACAGATTAGCTGTGTCATGATAGGCAGAAGTTTTACTTTGTTATTGTTTTACTGGGAGATTAAATGGTTTAAGGAAATGTGTACAGGTGCCAAGTTAACAAGACATGGACTGTGGTGATCAATTTTACGTGTTGACCTGGCTACGCTATAATACCCAGTTATTCAAAAACTGACCTAGGTGTTGCTGTGAAGGTATCTTGTAAATGTAATTTACATCTGCAGTTAACTTTATGTAAAGGAGATTATCCTGGATAATATGGTTGGGTCTGATCCACTCAGTTGAAAGCTGAGGTTTCCCTGAAGAAGGAGAAATTCCACCTGTGGACTGCAATGTCAGCTCTTGTCTGAGAGTTTCCAGACCTCCCTTCCACACAGCCTGCCCTGTGGATTTTGGACTTGCCTAGCCAGCCCCCACAACTGCATAAACCAATTCCTTGCATTAAATCTGGGTAGATGACAGATACATGGATATGAAGACAGACAAGATAGAATATATCCTACTGGTTGTGTTTCTCTGGTGGAACTCTGACTGACACACAAATCATCTGAGAAAATCTTGCATCTCTTCAGAGTCAGAGCTTGTTTTTGACCCAAAAGGGATCACCAAGCTTTCATCAGACATGGCCCCAAAATGACTGGGCAAATCTCAGGAGTTCAAAAGATTATTCTGATGAGTCAAGTTAGGCAGGTGAGTGCAACACCCCTCAAACAGTGTTCTGTCTTTTAGGGTGTACCCTCAGATATGTCAGTTCTTTTGTGTTGATTAAACTATCTGCAACACATTGGAATAGTATACAGCCACTTTAATGCTCATTATTAACTGTGTCTAAAAGGAGACACAAAATCTCTTAACATTAATTGCTTCAAGGAAGGTAACCCTGTAGCTGGAAGACAGAGGTGGGAGGGAGAATTTTTGCTTTTTGTGCCTTTAGAATAATGTATCATGTGAATGTGTCATTTAGATTAAGGGTTGGTATACTATGGTCCACAGGCCCAATCTGTCCCCTGCTCCCCTGCTTTTTAAGTTTTACTGGAACACTGCCATGCTCATTTGTTTACATATTATCTATGGCTGCTCTCACGCTGGAATGGCAGAGTTCAGAAATTGTAATCTGTATACCTAATGTCATATGAACCACAAAGACTAAAATATTTACTATCTGACTCTTTACAGAAAAAATTTGCCAACCTGTCTTGATTTTTTAAAAATAGAAAACTGACATTAAAAATAAAAGATGTCCCAAGATAATTGAAAACATGTATCTACACAAAAATTTATACATCAATGTTCATAGCAGCACTAATCACAATAGTCAAAAAGTAGAAACAACCCAAATGTCCCTCAACAGATGAATAAACAAAATGTGATACACCCATACGTTACTCAGCTAGAAAAAGGAATGAAGTACTGATAAATGCTACAGCACAAATGAACCTTAAAAACATCATGCTAAGTGAAAGAAGCCAGAAACAAAAGGCCACATGTACAATTCCATTTATATGAAATGTCCAGATTAGGCAAATTCATAGAGATATAAGGTAGGTCAGTGGTTTCCCAGGGCTGGGGAGAAGAGGGAATGGCAAGTGACTGCCAACAGGTACACGATTTCTTTTGGGGGTGATAAAAATGTTCTGGAATTAGATAGTGGTGACGGCTGCACAAATTTGTGTATATGCTAAAAACTGCTGAACTGTACACCACCAAGTACAGGGCAATCCAGAGTTCAGTACGGGGCTCAGAACCTAGTGAAAAATTAGTCCTCTCTGCCACTGCAAATCAAAATCAAACCTGGCCTGGGAGTCAGATCAAGTTCTGCACCCCAATTGTTGTGAACATCCATGTGACCTTAGACAAGTTTCTTCCCTATAACATGGGTATAATTGAGCAGGGAGGGAGAAGGCTGGTGGTGCAGTAGGGTGTGAGGGGGGGATTTTGTTCTTTCCCCAACTTTATTAGATACCCTAATAATCAGTATCATCATCATCATCATCATCATTACCCATTTCTAAGCATTTTCACATACATGATGTCATTTGATCTTTCCCTTTAGAAAAGACACATATTGTTTCCATCTTAGATGAAGAAATCGAGGATCCGAGAAATCAAGCAGCTTGTCCACGTTCATTCAGTGGGTGTTGGAGCTGGGATTCGACTCTAGGTCTTCTGATTCTAGATCTTGTTCTGCCTACACCACCACACTGTTTTTGCATGTTTGCATTCTCTCTAGAAAGCCCAAAACAGCAGTGTCCAGCAGCCTCACCACAAACACTGTACACCTTTATCTGGGCAAAGGGAGGAAGGAGAGGCAGAACCTGGGGCTCTGCTGGTTCTCTTTTATCTTTCTTATGAACCTCTATATTGGCACAGTAGCTGTCTGTGGGTAGGAGTACTCATGTACATTGATGTGGGCACCAAGCCCACATACATCACAAAGATAGACACACAGGTACACCTGACCCCAACAGGCAACAGGTCATACCGGTTACTAGGGTAGTGAAGGGGCTACGCTTTTTGTTCAGGAGAGGCCTAAGAGGTCAGAACTCTAGGCATCTGCTCTCCCTTCTAATACCAGAAGACCCATCCTCCCAAAGGCCTTAAGGAGGAAGAAGTGGCTCCTTAATCCTTAGTAGAGGGGAGTAAGGAGGAGGGAGGAAAGTATCCTCGCTGTCCTTGCTAAACCAGAGCCCCAAGAGAGGGAACATCAGGGATTCACTACTAAGAGAGCTGGGCCTACATCTTAAAGAGTATCCATGAGACCCCTGCTGCCAAACCCAGTTAAGCCTTTGTGCATCACAGTGCTAAGCTCTAGTAATGCCACCAGCTACATGGGCTTTGCCACTCACCTTCTCTGATTCAGTTTGCTTATCCAAAAATGTGTCTAATGATTACTGAGTCTAGCTCAGGGGGGCGCTCTCAGGTTTCAGCAACATAAACTGAAATGCTTTAAAAATAAAACGCATTTTATGAACACACTATTTCATCCTCCCACACTGGCAAGCAAGAGCGGCTGAGGCTTGAATACACTTGGGAGTAACCCTCTCACGCCTTTCAAGGTGGCAAGGCTTGGGCGGCAAGGAGAGCCATGCCTAAGGCAGCCATTCTCTTCAGAAAAGGCAAGGCTGCCCTGGGGCACCAGGACTGCCCAGGCTTGCTTGCACCCTCCTTTTTTCATTTGAGCAATCTGTATGTATCAAGCACTTCCTACAGGACAGGCACTGTTCTGTGTGCTGGAAGATAAGCAGTTAAGAGAAAAATGCTCTCGCAGAGCTTATATTCTAGTTGTCAGAGGCCAGAAAGTAAACAAAAAACAAATATGTCAAGCGTTGGCAGATGCTATGTGGAATTAAACTGGGTAAGGTTAATAGCGATGGGGGAGAGGTGCTATCTTGCACAGGATGTCAGAAAGCCTCTCTGATGAGGATGTTTGAGCAAAGACTGAAAGGAGGTGAGAGAATAATTTAGCGGGGAGCCACACCTTAAATCTAGTCTGGAGGACACTAGAGTTCAGGGAACAGAGATCGACAGTGCCACAGCAACAAAGAAGATTCCCTACCATGCTGGCTATTAACCATTTGCCTCCCTTAGATTGTCACCACCTTGCCCTTTCCTGCTGTTCCCTGTGGGGAGGGGGACTGAACCCTACAGACTGCTTCCTGGGTCGGCCTTGTCATCTGCCATTTGGTTGGGTTCAGTCAAAGGGGGTCCCCAGAAGACTGGAGAACAGGATACAAGGAACAGGGATATTGATGCTCCCGTGGGCACAGTTCTAATAATGGCTGCATTCTTCTGAGAGAATTCCACAATTTCCATCTGCTTTCCACAGTCCCTTCAGTGACACATGCTCACATACTTTCCTATCCTGGGCCTCAAAGAGTAGAGGCTCATCTCCTCCAGGAAGCTCTGCAGGATTAGCCTTCCAGATGAGCACTGTGCACCTACCTGTGCAGGAATGTGTTGTTCACAGATGCCACCTGGACTGCCTCTTTCATCAGGGAAGAAAGTAGATGAACTTTGGCCCTGGAGACACTCATCCCTGATGAAATGTGAACTGTGGCCTCACTCTCCCTCCCAAAGCTCCAGCTCTGTCAAATTACTCATGACAGCTAAAGCAGTAACAGAAGTTGGGGCTCTAGTCTCTCATCTTAATCCCTTAGGACCTCACTGCCCCAGAGGTAGAACTTCTCCCCAAGATCAGCCAACCACCTTCCTAACTGGAGGAACCCTATCTACCTACCTCCAACACTCAATAGCTCATTGCCCAGTTCATTTCCTTGATAACACATTTATCACTATTGGAAAAAGTTGATCAGCGTATGTCTGCTCTACACATAAGAATGTGTATGTCATAGAAGCCTAGAAGAACTTGCCTGTCTCATTCTCCTGTGTGAACAGCATCCTAGGCCCAAGCATACAAGAACTCTTAAATATTTTTGAGTAAATAAATAGTAACACAAAAAGGGCAAAGCACCTCTGGCTCCCTAACACCTCCATACGAATTGCAGTCACACAATGGTGTAGAGTCAGGGGTGGGCAGACACTCAGAAGTCTTGGCACTGCTGATTTCTTGAGTTGTGTGTCTGGGCAACAGAGGATTCAGAGAATCACTTCGGTTCCACCAAAAGAGGCTCCATCTTTCTAAATATCCCCAGCTTTCCATTTCTGAGTGGCCAGACCCTTTGCTAAATAGTCTCTAGGTTCAGGGAAGCCGAGAAGGGAGGAGTATGAAAGATAAGAGCTTTGGGCAAAAGTTGAAGCAGCAAAGCTCAGGCAGGTCCATGACGGCAGCTGGGAAGGTAGCAGCTACTATCCCAAAGACACAAAATATGACTCACCTGGCCATCACCACCAAGGAAGGCAGAACCCAGGAGCCCTTAAGGGTGAGTGCTGCTGGTTAGTTTTCCTCTACTTAAGGGGCATAAGGCTAGGCACAAATAAGTGCTGCTACAGGCCAATCAGTATCCAGTGCCTGGTCTTCTCTTCAGTCCCCATTCTACTCCACCCTGGAGACTCTCCACCCTCACCCACTGTGTGGCACCACTGCCACCAGGCCAACCCCTCACCCCCAAAGAGACCCAAACAGCACAGAGGTGCATCAATCAACCTTTAATGTCCAAAAGAGGCGTGGATGCAGAGCATAGGAGATGTGGCAGGGTCTCAGGCCCTGCTCCAGAAATGAGGGAGAGATGAACACAAACCAGACACTTTCAACTGGCCACACAGTCTGGGAGGGCAGGGGGAAACACATATTTGGACATTCATAAAAAAATAAAACCTAAAATCAAGCACTCAATTTTGTGCCCATTGAAGGGTTTGATAAAGGGAATTCAGTCACCACCCAGGTCCCCCCTCCCCTGCCAACATCACAAAGCAAGCTCGGCACACACTAAGGGCTTAGGGAGGGGTATTCTCCTGCCTTCTCACCAGCCCCAAGAATGGACTTGAAAATAAAAGAATAAGCTGGATCCCCCACCCCCAACGTTGTCAACCCTACACGAGAGTTTTGAAGGCGACTCATGAAAATCAGCAGCTCAAACGGCAATGACTACCCCACCCCAAACCCCACCCCACTCCTATTTCATTAACAGACAAGATTTCCCCTGCATCCTCCTCAGAATCTCCTCCTCTCACAGCCCTGCTCCATCTCCTGCTATGTCCTGGCTTCATCACTGCAAGACTGACCTCCTCCAAGGCTCCCAGAAGCTCCTCTTAGCTCTTTATCACTTCTATCCTCACCTCCCACCAGAGACTGCAACCATCCACAGTCACTGTCCCTCTGCACTGAGACCCAGCTCCAGAGCAGATGGCAGCATGGTCATCCTGTCCTGGGTGGTCCTCCTAAAGCCTTTCCAGGGAGCAGACAGCCAGAGAGCAAGCGGAGTGTCTGGGCTAGATGACAGCAAGGAGGGGACACTTATCTTTATTTCCAAAACAGATATCCCCAGAGGCTTTTAACATAAAGGCCCACTTAGAACTAACTGTGTCCCCTACCTACCAATACACCCTAGAGATTCCACACTGTCCTGCCCCCTCCCTCCCCTCTACCCCAAACCACACACACACACACACACACACACACACACACACACACACACACACACACATATACACAGAAGAATCAAGGGAGACATCAATTTGGTTTGATTGCTAAGACCTAACTAAGGAACTACAGTCACCAGAAATTCCCTTGACAGCCAACTAACAACAGGGGCTGCTCTAAGAGAACTCCAGAGGAATGAGAAAACTGAGGGCTAAGCAGGGAGCAGACAGGAGAAGAATGTAAAGAAAAAAAAAAAGATTCAAGCTAATCCTACCCCAGAATCCTCCTGTCATGATCTCTGGCAGGAAGAACAAAAGAAGGTAATCCACAAAGACACAGCCCTTACTTAGAAATTCTGACAAAGACAGCAAGACAAATCTGCTCCCCACTCCCACACACCACAGACAAACACATCTCAGGGCCCCTAAAGAAGGCATCCCCACCCCACCCTCCGCCCCAAGCCATAGAATCACAGTTCAGTGGAATATTCTCCCTGGTACTAGATCAATCCCTCCACCTTCCTTCCTATCCCTTTTTCCTTGACAATCCCAACACTGTCCCCCTGCAGCCTCCCTAGCCCTCCCAAAGCAGCATCCACCGCCAGGAAGAGGCAGCTGCACAGTTTTAGTTCCACCTCCAGAGACCTATTTCTTTTCCTCAGCCCTCCTAGTCTTTCGGCCGCCTAGTCTTTGTGGAGGGCCTTTTATTTTGTATAGGGAAAGAAAGAGAAAAGGGAGAGGTGGGAGAGATTTCCTAGTGCAATACAACCAAAAAATATTTTTAAAGTCTTGAAAAATAAACATAAAGCAGCCTTCTTCCCCCAGGCAACTAAACAGAAAGAGGTTTGGTTTTGTTTACTGCGACATACACATGAAATCGAGTATACAGTCCATGCAGTAGCACAGCCATTGGAGAGGACATCCTGATGCTGGCCCCAGTGCAAAACAGTCCCAGCAACGCCGCCTGCTTGCCATCGCTGCCGCCGCCACTGACACCTTCACCACGGCCACCTAGCCTGACTTGAAGAGGAGGATTGCAACTTGACCCAAGTAAAAATAGATGAAGTGCTTTGTCTCGTGTGTGACGTAACTGCCAAAATTTCGGCCCACGATACAATGCCAGGTAGGGTTATATTTCTTGTCAAATTCCTAAAAAAGAATAAAGGTAGAGAAGAAAGGTAATTAGGGTAGCTGGAGAAGGAGAAATCAGAATGGGAGTCTCTCCCTGCAACTCCAGCACCGACACATGTTTGGTTGTTATCACCCCCACCCCATCCCTCAGCCTCAGCTCCCTGAACCTCAAAAGCTCAGGTTTTAAAGCTGGCCAGGACACTCTTCCCCTCATTAATAATGGAACACCACAAAGGCTCTATTATTTGTCTCCCCTGCACTCTACACCCTGATCATCTCTCCTCCCTCTAGCTACCCCACCCCCTCACGCCACCCCTAGCCCACCCTGGGATTCTTCAGCAAGGGAATCAAGAGGCCAGTGGAATAAAGGACCATTTGTCAAACAGCATGACACAAATGGGGAGCCACCACCCGCTGCCTCACACATTACTAAACCCGCATTTCCAAATGCTAAACACCAAGGCATTAGAGCAAAACAAGACCAAACATCGAGAGTACCAGGAGGCAGTACTATATAAGACAACATTAAAGGCTTTCCCGTGTGCCATGCACTGTGTGGGCTGTATGTACCAGAACAAGGACCTCCACCATGAGATCAAGGCAATTCCCTCAGGGGCACAAGTTTAGCATCAAAACCACAGGAAATCTTTAGAGCTAATCAGCTCCCTACTACCTTGTGGCTCAGCCTGCAGACTCAGTTCTAGAAGCATCCTGCCATGGCCATGAAAGGGCAGCAGCCCTCCACCATGGGCCCACCAATGCTGCCAACTCTGGGGTTCTATCCCTCAATATGCTCAACATACAACTTGTCTGGCCTCCTCACAGCCCCGATACCACACAACTCTCCAAGTACTAGGAGAGTAAAAGGTAAACCCAGCTTCAATCTTGGCTCAAGACTGTGTAATACAGGAGAGCCAGTCACTTCCCTGTTCTCATTTCTCCATCAGCAAAAAAAGAGCGCTGGACCAGAAAATCTGGGGATTCTTCTGGCTCTCAAAGTACAGGACAGCGAGAAGGTGGGCTCCCAAATAGCTCTGCAACCCTTGGCTCCACACCCAAAAAAGTCTCTCAGGACTCTAGGAGCTCTTCTTTTCATTCTACTCATTTGGGTAGGAAAACACAGTTCTGTAAAACTCAAAAGAAACTCTACCACTTCAATGGACCAGACTGCTACCATTCTTACACATGTTCTTGGGATGCCAGAGCTGAGAATATCAAATACTGGGACTATGCCTCCAATGGATATGGGTCCTGATTGGGAATCAGGGGGCCCCAGTACCCCTTTTCTTACTTTTGGCACAGCTGCTTCCTCACCATGTTAACCATATCCAGTGACAAATTCACTCAGGAATTTTTCAGGGACCAAACCTATGGCCCCATTATTGCTCATCCATTTCTTAAAAAATATATATTTGAGCCTTTTCTTAAGAATGTAGAGAGAAAGGAGTGATGTAGTACCTGAGTCCTTTTTAAGGAAAAGAAAAGGAAACCTCCTGCATGATGAGGATTAGTACAGGCATATCCACTTTAAATGATGTAGTTCCCTGAAAATTCGTACATCTTATTCTTTCAAATATCCTGGATTTTAATTTTGAATAGTTCTGAAATGGTCCAGAAATATTTAATTCTGAAGTTTCTCTGCATAATCTTATCCTTCCCCAATGCCTTGCAGTAGCTTAATTATCTGTAAAAGTAAACACACACACACACACACACACACACACACACACACACCTGGCAGAGCTATTAACAACTCCTAAGGTGAATGCTTGGGCAATTCGGAATCACTCGCTAATCTGTCTGCTTTGCAAGTTCCTGGGGTTTTGTTTGCACAGGATATATGGGCTTTCTTATGTCCCCAGCTCCAGATCTCCCTGGAGGTTAGCTCAGCTGTCAATCCCCACCCCTGGCCATCAGTCCCAGCTCTCCCAGCACACCTTCTTGATATAGGCAGCAATGTCCTTCTCTATATTGTACTTCTCCATGGCCTGCGTGGCGCAGTCAACGGCATCCTGTTGCATGTCCTCAGACATGTCTGCGTTCTTGATCACTGCCTTCCGGTCAGACATGGTGACACTACAGAAGGAGCAGAGAGGTAAGGCTGACAACTCCATGCTCTGGGCAGTGAACATTAGCTGCTGGGTGTGGGGTCTCAGTGCAAGAGGGGAGTATAGCAGGTGAGGGCAACAAAAAACACAGATGTGAAGCATTAGGAGAGGGAGCCCCTAAGCTTTAGCAGAGACATTGTTCCCACCCTGGGAAATATAGGGCCAATAGGACATAATAAATCATCAGTTTTTATCATAGGTAAAATGAGGTTTTCCAACTCTAAAATTTACTTCCGATATTCTGAACAGCACCAGTAGTCAAGATTATATTACAGTGTATCATCTACTAGCTGTGTTGTTGGGCAAGTTACTTAATCTTTGTGTTTTTATGTCATTATCTGTAAAATGGGGACTAAGGGTTGTCCTGAGAATAAACCAGGTGTCCTAACATTTGAACCGAATTAAGTCCCTGATTTAATGACCATTCATTACATCATTGGCATCATAGCAGAAAGAAGCTGGACTAGGACTCAGCAGGCCTGACTCCTGGTCCTGAGTTTATCTCTTGTGGTCTTAAACAAGTCACTTGGCCTTCCTACATTTGATTATTTTCATTTTAGCAGATGAGGATAGCTCTCTATCGCAAGTTGTTGTAAGGATTAACTAAAGTTATACGAGAGCATCTGCAGACAAGGACAGTCTACCAGGGACTGTCCATCAGCCAGATCCAGCCTACCACCTGTTTTTGTAAAATAAAGTGTTGCAGGAACATGCTACGATGGCAGAGTTGAGTAGTTCCAAGAGACTATTTGGCCTGCAAAGCCAAAAATATTTCCTATCTGGCCCTTCACAGAAAAACGCTGCCAACCCCTGCCCTATACAAAAAGGGGTAGGGTATATTCCAGGCCACCAATGCCCAGTGGGGAAGAGATAATGATAATTATGCCTTCTCTCAAGTACTCCAGGCTGAGATGCCCCTAAGAGGTAGAGAGGGTGGGAAGGCAACCTCAGACTTGGCCAGTCGTTCACACAGGACATGTCTCTCTCTGTCCCATCCTCCCCTCTGCATCCCCACTCTCCTCAGTACAATGTTCATTCTTTAAAGCTCAATATAATTATTGAAAGCCCTAGATTTTGGACCCAGCTTCAACACTGATTTGTCATCTCTTTGGTGCATTGCTTCCTCATGTCAAACTTATTCATTCAAAAAGTACTGACCTATTAGGTGATGTGGAAGGTATTATATTAGGGGACAATATCTTATTTTCCTCAAAGGAATGCTGAAGCCTTCCTTCCCCTAAAAAAACAGGCTTGGGAAAAACCTGGAGATAAAGCATTTTAAAAAGGTGCCTAAGAAAGGTAAAGAATTACTATTTTAATAGCCTTGTTTCATATCCTTGCTATCAGGGCCATGCCATTGATCCCACAGCAACCAGAGTTTCCAGGCAGACCCTGCACGGACCCTTCTTGGGACGAACAGAATCTCAGGACCTGCTTGACAGGTGGCAACATGTGAGGTACTATGCAGGAACAGAGGGGATGAGCCCTTTGTCCTTGACCACAGTCCCAACACATGGAGCAGTAACAATCTCCCCCATCATCCCACCCCTAAAAGAACCCCTCTGTGGCCCAGCCCAATGGACAGAAGATGCTGTCATTCCAGCTCTATCTGATACAAGGCTACACAGGAGGCTGCCTGCTCAAGGACAGATCCTTGGTATCATTCCAGGCCACCTTGATCTCTGAGATCACATTAGCCTGTGGGCTAGATGGCTGAAAGGGAAAACAGAACTCACCACCACCATTTCAGCCTGCACCACATGCAGAGAATGCACACATGCCAGCTGCCAGCCAGGCAGCCCTTGACCGCATCCAAGGCCCCTTCATCTAGATAGCACTGTCAAACTAAGCAGGGCCGGTTCCACTTCGGCAGAAACTGGCAGAGCAAAGAGGTAGTAGACCGGCACCCCCTGCCCCCACATTCTGGAGAGGAAAAGTCAAGAGACTCAACTGGAGTCTGTGAGCACCATGTGGTGCTGAGGAAAGATTCGGAGAAACCTGTTCAAGGAATGACTAGTTACGTGACCTTGGGCAAATCAACATCTTCATTTTAAATACTAATGGCTGAAATGAGATAAATGGGGCAAACTCAATGGGTCTGAGCAAAGGTACAACAGCAGCACAGGGAGAAAGGTTCTTATAAGGCTCTGTATAAGTGAAGAAAAACTAGTGTCACCTGGTGGCCTATTGCAGGTTACCACTCAGAAGGGGGCACTGTTTACAAACCCAGGGGTGGGGGTGGGGCCTGGTTAGACAGCAAAGTGAAAGTATGAAATTGGCACCATTTTGCCTGCAAGCTCACCTGCTCCACTGCCTCATTCCCAAAGTCCAAAGGAGCAACTTTGTTACAATAATTAAAAGCCACCTTACTCTCCAGGAAAGAGCCGGCGGTTACATAATATTGGTCTTATGACTACAATGGCATGATTCTTCACCCCTGGTCCCCCAGGCATCTGAGAGAGGTGAAGCCCAACCCCTACCACCCCTGTCCAAGGTGCCGGTGAGCAAAGCACAAGAAGGTGTCCAGCCTAGCCCCTCCCTCCCTGGGAAAAAGCAAGGAACCTGGGCCTCCAAATAGGAGGAAGATGGCCAGAGGGCCCCAGGCCAGCCGCCTCAGTCACGAGCCAGGGCTCCTGTGAAAAGCGCAAAGGGCACCCCAGGGCAGCTCCCATTCTCTATTCCTGGTTTTGCAACCAAAAAAAAGGCTAAATCTCCGAATGACAAAGACCACCATCCCCACCCGCCAATACACACACACTTCTACTTCCCTCTTCGGGTTCTCCAAGGGGGCCGTATCCCTCCACTATCCCATCCTCCAGAGCGCTGCGGTCCCCAAAGGCAGCACCTGGGGAACGAGGAAGCATCCTCCTTCCCTCCCACCTCCCGCCCGCGCCGCCGGCTAGGTCCGCAGGCTCCGGCCGGTCAGCCGCCCTCCCCCACCCGGCCTGGAACAGCGCCGGAGTGACTGGGCGTCCTCGCTGCAGGAAGGACGCCCCAGAGGGTGGCGGTGGCGGCAGGAGGAGCCGCGTCACGCCCGAGCCCTCTCCACCCCCTCTTCCCCGGCCCCTGACATCGGGGGCCTCCACGCAGCGCAGGGAGACTCCCGGGGGGCGGGGGCAGCGGCAGCTCCGCAGCCCGAGCCTCCAGCAGCGCCACGAGGGTGGCCGGGGCAAAGGGTGGCGCAGACGGGGCTGCGCCGAGAGGGAGGGGCGGCAGGGGAGCGTTGCGCTGTCCGGACCGTCAACGCCAAGGGCTGCGGGGCCAGCCCTGTTCCAGGCCAAGGAGGCCGCAGGGCCACCGCGGCGAGGGCCGGGTCGTGTGGAGTCGCACGCGACAGGCACAGGCCCGCCACCCGGGGGACGCCCCCACCCACCGCTCACCTTCAGGAGGCGAGTCCGCACTGGGCCCTGGGGAGCAGCGATGGCCCGAGGCAGAGCACAGGCAGGGGCGGTGTCCCCTGGGCTCCTCCTGCAGCTGCAGCAGCGCCGCCGCCGCCGCCGCGGTCTCCGGCTCCTGCAGCCCGGGGACGATCGCTCCCTTCCGCGGTCCGCCCTTGGAGTTTCGCCGGCCGCCTGTGCTCCGCCTCGCGCCGCCCGCCGGCTCCGCGCTGGCGCCTCACAGCTCCGCTCCGCTCTGCCGCTGAGCGCGGCCGACGCGCGGCCCCCGCTGAAATAGCGCCCCGCCCCCGCCCCCCCGCCGCGCGCGCCGCCGTCCGCGCTCCCCATTGGCTGCGCCCGCCCGGCCCCGCACTGCGGGCTTCTCCCCGCGCCGCTCTCGCCCCACATCTTGTTTCCTCCCACAATGCCTCGGGGCGGAGGGAGGGGGTGGGGAGGAGGAGCTGGAGCGGGTGGGGGAGGGAGCCGTGGCCTTAAGAAAGGAGAGGAATGCGGACCCCTCCGCTCAGGGCTGGAGAGGCCAGGCCTGAAAAGGAATAAAGAGATATGGTCCTGAGAGAGGAGGAGAGGGAGGGGTGTGGAGACCCCCAGTCCCAAGGAGAAAAAAGGGAGAGGGGGATGGAGATTTCAGACCCAGGGAACAGATGGGGCTGAGGTAGAGACCCCAACCTTAGAGAGGGGAGGAGATGGAAGTCACCAGCCTCAGAGGAAAAGACAGGATACTCCGTCCTCCCGTATCTGTGGGAAAGAGAGGGACAGCTAGCCCTATGGAGAGGGAGAGGCATAGGAGCCCCAGGACTCCCTCCCCTCACCTTCGGGGAGGGTCCCTTATTCCTCCTTTGTTCTTTGAGGCTGAAGGACCTAAACTCCCAGCTGGGCCCCCAGCCGGTATTTGTCTACAAGAGCAGTGGAGACAGCCGAAGCAAAATTGATGGGCGGGTGTCTTTGGTACGCAGGCCTCTGCTGTCCTTGCACATTTATGGCCTTGGGGTCCTGGGATGGGGGTGAGAGTGAGCGATTTCTTGTCGTCTGTCCCTGCCTGTCCAGGTAGACAAGATTGGAGGAGAGTGAACAGAAGCCCCTAGAGGTGGTGCCTGTCAGAGCTGTGAGGAGCCTTCAAAAACCGCCCATCCACACCCCTCACTTTATAAAGGAGAGAATCCAAGTACAGAGAGGGGAGAGCCCTGCCAGATCCCGCAGGTCAGGCTTGACTCGCTTCGAGCTGAAAAGCGGCGCACCCAGGCAGCAGCCCCTCTGGAGGCTCAAGGAACTTCTGGGAGGGTGGGTGTGAACGTGCGCGTTGGGCGCCTCCCTGCCCTCTCTCCACCCCACCCCCAGGAAAGATCCTCAGGCCTGCGGTTTTCTTTCTGGTCTGTTTTATACAGAAGTGTCTACCTCAAGGGCTGACGAGCCTTTATTGGGAACGAAGCATTTTGGCCATACAGTAGGGATTAAGAAGCTGCCAGAGATAGTTCTCACTCCCATCTTTTTCCCTTCGCCTCTCCAAACCATGGTCAGGAAGTCAGACTTGCCCTGGCCCTGGCCTGCTCTAGTTTGAAGCATCAAAAGTTAGCGTTCGTTATGTGTCAGGGGAAACCTGGAAAAATCATTCCCTCTGGTTTCTGCTTTCTACAGTTCTGTCCTCTAACAACCTCAGTTGGGGGATTTCAGAGAGCAGTTAAGGCCTGGGGTATCCCCTCACACTAAGGGTATTCTGATGTCAGTCTTTGTGTTCATGAATGGGAGGCGTGGCCTCTATGGGAGGAAGGGAGGGAGATGAGGAAGGATGATTTATACACTTAGGGCTTGGTGCGGGGCTAATCGCCTGCACTGCTTGGAGAAAGAGAAGCTAGTACCCCCTTTCTCCAACAGTCATTAGTTTCCAGGCCCTTCCAGGGCCTGAAGGTCAGATCTGCCATGTATGGTTGCACAGGTCATTCACTGCGCAAGAGTATCCAACCAAGGGAGCAAGTGGGTGCTAAAGTACAGCCGGCACACTGCTTGCTAACCTGTGTGTCACGGTACAAGCCAGTGTCCAACCAGAAGATGACTTCTTTCAAGTGTTCCCAAGGGTTACTACGAGCTAGCAGTGGCCCTTCAAAGGCCATGCTGCCAGGACATAAATCCTCCCTCTCCCTGCTCCCCTTCCCTGAAGTACAGTAGGAATAAGAGCTTGCTTATTTCCAGGCTGTGGTGTGGTGGACACAAGGGCACAAAGAACTTCAACTAACAGAAGTCAGAGCCAAGGGTTTTCACTTTTCGGAAATGTGAGTATCAGTGCTCTTGCGTGTGTGTGTGTGTGTGTGTGTGTATGTCAAGGACTAAACTGTAGAATAACAGGGAGATGTGTTAATAGTATGGTTTATAGATAATAATAACTAATCCTCATGAATCCCTTGCTCTATGTCAGGCTCTATTCTAAGCGTTTTAAATGCAATGCGTTCCAATTAATCCCAGGAGCTGCCTTTGAAGTGCATATATTACTATCACCCTGTACATATGAGCAAACTACAGTTTAGAGAAGTTCAGTAAGTTACCCAAGATTATCCAGTTTGTCAGTAGCAGGATTCAACTCCACATTGTTTCCACTGCCTACGATGTTAGCCATTATACTATACTGCATCCTAACAGAGAAAAGAGGAGAGAAAGTGTAAAACAGAGTTTGGCCCTCTAAATTATACCAGTATTTCCTCAACTTTTCTGACTCCAAAGCCCTTTTTTTATCCAAACATTTATTAACATCTCCAGGAACTACTATTCCACAGGACACAGTTTGGGAAACTTGTGATATACTAATTACTGCTATTTATGTAAAATGCTTACTGTTCAGGATAATTACTATGCAACATAGTCACTGTTATAATTAATATGTCAGCTTAACTTGGTGAATGTTTTTATTTGATACAGCTACGCTGTTTGTGATTGCCCAGTTTCCTGTTGCCTAGATAACACGGTCATGTCTTCTGATTTAAAAATCAAAATCAGACTGTTGTTTTTGGCTCTTTGGTGGACCCCTTTCCATCTGGCTACTTCTTTAACTTCAGGGTTCCCCAGGGCACTTTGCTTCCCTCACTGCTCAACTTAGAAATTTCACCCACATTCATGGTTTTTACCATGATCTGGGCCCCGATGACCCCCTAATGCCTGGACGTCTCCACTGTGGATGTCCCACAGGCTCTTCAGACTCTTCGCATACACACATATAAAGCAGTGGGCCAGAATGCATGGATTCTGACCTTTTTCCACCACTCTACCAGCTGTGCAGATTTGGCTAAGCTATTCAACATTTCCAAATTTCATTTTCCTCATCTATAAATTGAGAATCATATCCACTTCATGGAGTTAAGAGAAAATGCCTGAAGAAGTCCTGGCACAGTGTCTGGTTCATATATGTGATTAATAAATGTTAGCCATCGCCAACATCTCTGTCCCAGACTTGTTCCCCTTCCCTGTATTTCCTATCTCAGTTTATGGCCCCATTATCCACCCAGGCACAAGCCAGAAACCCTAGATTTGTGTCTCTCCCTCACCCACCATGTCTCCATCACTGCTCATCTCTTGGATATTTTTCCAATGCATACCTTCCTTCTCATTATGAATCCCCTGCGTCAGACACTCATCATCTCTTCCAGTTGGTTCCCTGTCTCCATTTTTGGCTCCTCTACCTTAGATCTACACTGCTGTGATCTATCTAAAATGCAGATCTCCTCAGGCACGCCCCTCTTTCCTGCTCAGAATAAAGACTAACTCCTTTCCCGTAACTTACCTCCACACGTGCACACCTGCTTCTCTGCCTTATGTCCCCACACTTTCCATCTTGTTCTTCCTGCTCTAGTAACACCATCCACTGCCTGTTGTTTCCCTACACGCAGATTCCGCACCTGAGCTCATGTGGCTCTCTTGCCTGTGAGGCCTGGAGCTTCTTTCCTGGCTAACTCCTTCGGGTGTCATCTACCAGTCCCCTAAACCCCAGAGGGAATGCATACTCCTCTTCTGTGCTCTGTAACATCCAGGAGTTTTCACTGACCACTTACCATTAAATATGTCAGTCTTATGTTTGTCTGTAGTTCCCTTCAGGTGAGAATCATGTCTTAACTTATGTGTGGCTGCAGGACCTAGCATAGTTCCTGAAACATGAGAAGTTCTCTGTAAGCATTCTATAAACTGATTGTGCCCATTAATGACTGAAAAGTGCAGCTTAGAAGGACACTGTTTCTCCACCCCAAAGAACAGTGTCCAGGCTCTCTCCGTCAAGAACCAGCAATGTATACTATTTACACTGGGCCCTTCCTGCCCTAAACAAGTTGCCAACTAAAATAATTCATTGTTAGCCCTAGGGAAAATCCAACCCTGGTTTCTCAACTGATTTCCTCCTCACACTGTCTGCTGGGTATTTGACTAATGTCCTTACAGGTAAAGACAATCCAACTCCAGCTGACTGGATCATCTAGAGGAAAGAGACCGTGGAGGTGACAGAAGTTGTTTTGCCTAGCCCTTTAGCATTGACCTGCTTCAAGATCTCCAGGAAATTGTAGAAGGTTGGGAAAGACACACATTGACACTCCCATTGCAATGCAGACCCTGGTGCCAGTCTCCCCTGTCAAGTCCCATGTGACTAGAACTGCTGAAATCCACCTCAATTCTTTGCTGATTTCTTGGGTGACCTTGCAAGACATATTTCCCTGGGCAACTATTTACCAAGCCCTAAATATTGTCCCTCCTTGGCTGGGAGCGGTGGTTCACTCCTATAATCTCAGCACTTTGGGAGGCTGAGGCAGGCGGATCACAAGGTCAAGAGATCGAGATCAGTCTGGTCAACATAGTGAAACCCTGTCTCTACTAAAAATACAAAAATTAGCTGGGCATGGTGATGGGCACCTGTAATGCCAGCTACTCAGGAGCCTAAGGCAGGAGAATCACTTGAACCCAGGAGGCAGAGGTTGCAGTAAGCCAAGATCGCACCACTGCACTCCAGCCTGGGCGATGGAGTGAGACTCCGTCTCAAAAAGAAAAAAAAATTTGTCCCTCCTGTCTCCAAACTCCCTGAGGAACCAGCCAAGTTCAGCCACTTGAACTAGTGAGATAAGCTCTGGATTATGAGTCAAGGAGGAAGTCTCAAGCCATATTCAGCTGCTAGTCAAGTCATTTCACCTCTCAGACTCTGGATTTCTTCATCTGAAAGATGTAGGACTGGCTGATCTGTAAGGTCCCCAGCAGCCCCAAAGTCCATTATTCTCTATTTCAATAACCCCATCACAAAGGATACCGTCTCTGATCCACTCAGTCAGAATTCACACCAAATGAGTTCCTTGAGAGTTGGGATATCATTTTGCTCATCTTTGCATTCCCCTAAGAAACAACATGACTTGATCTAGTTTAAATTCAATGAATTGTTTAGAGCTTCAATTAAAATATTAAAGCAAATGATCACCAAGTAGAAACTACAGAGAAGATGCCCAGTGGAAGTCGTGGTGTTCAGGTCATGACTTCTCATAATTTAAAAGTTTTCCTCCTTCATTGTCTGGACAACCCTGAGAAACCCTGTCTTTGCCATCAAGAGAGAATCAAGACAATGATATGGAAATGACTAGCCTTGAATATCTGAAAAGACCAAGTTAGTGTTCTTAGGTGCAAGAAATACCTGAAGGAAAACAAACAGGCCTGGAATAGCCACCCTGACTCCAGGGAGCAGCAGCCAGGGAACAGTTGCCTCAGACCATCCCAGTAAGGCAAATCCACTGTTCTCCTGGAGTCTCCCCACTCTCCACTCAAATTCCTGGTGAAGTCACATGTCTACCTTTTGGTCACAAAAGAGGAGGGCAGAAAGCCTGATTGACAGACCTTCTGAGGTCGAGGAAGGAAGAGCTGACAGAGGGAAAGTCCACCAGTGGTTATAAGAAGTAAGAAGCCGCCGATGTCCACTCTCTTGAGAGCCTCAAGAGAGGGAGGCAGAGTCACATATGAGGGAAATCCTTGTCCCCACTGCCATAAAAATGTACACTATGGTCTTTCACCATTGGTCCCTGACAGTGAGGTGGGGAATGGGGTTGGGGAGCCCTACCAAATAAGACTGGTGCGATTTTGCCTTCCTTTTTTGAGGATAATTTTGAAGAAGAACTTTGCCTTGTCAGGCATGTTGTAGTTTATTCAAGGTGACAAAAAAAATTCATTGGGAAGACAGAAGTGGGCAGATCACTTGAGGCCAGAAGTTTGAGACCAGCCTGGACAACATGGCAAAACCCCGTCTCTACTAAAAATACAAAAATTAGCCAGGTATGATGGCACATGCCTGCAATGCCAGCTACTCTGGAGGCTGAGGCATGAGAATCACTTGAACCCAGGAGGCAGAGGTTGCAGTGAGCAGAGACTGTGTCACTGCATTCTAGCCTGGGTGACAGAGCAAGACTCTTTCTAAAACAAAAACAAAAATTTTTGGGGGATCTTCTCACTAGGAAAATGGAGGGCCCCCCTTACATTTCAACTTAATATTACACGCATACACCCCTCAGCTTGAGATATAATTCACATATCATAAAATTCATCTTTCTAATATGCGCAATTCAGTGGTTTTCAGTATATTTACAGAGCTGTGCAACCATCACTCATTATCTAATTTTAGAACACTTCATCACCCCCAAAAGAAACCCCAAATCCTTGGCAGTCTCTCCCCTATTTCCTCCAATTCCCGCTAGTCTACTTTCTGTCTCCGTGGATTTGCCTATTCCGGACATTTCATGTAAATGGAATCATACAATATATGGTCTTTTGTGATTGTGACTGACTCATTTTACCTTAGTATATTTTCAAGGTTCATCCATGCTATAATATGAATCAGTACTTTATTCTTTTTATGGCCAAGTAATATTCCATCATATAGGTATACCACATTTTGCTTATCCACCAGTTGATGGACATTTGGGTTCTTTCCACTTTTTAGCTATTATGCATAATATTGGTAGGAACATTCATGTGCAAGATTTTGTGTGTGAATATATTCTTTCATTTTGCCGGGGGGTGGGGTGGGAATATACCTAGGTGTGGAATTTCTGGGTTTTATGTTAACTCGATGCTATGCTTTTGAGGAATGGCCAGACTGTTTTCAAAAGTGCCTGCATTTTATATTCCTACAAGCAGTGTTGGAGGGTTTCAATGTCTCCTCATCCTCACCAACACATTATCATTTGCCTTTTTTATTATAGCCATCTTAGGGACTGTGAAGCGGTGTCTCATTGTGGTTTTTATTTGCATTTCCTTAATAGCTAATGATGTTGGCCATCTTTTCTCATATGCTTATGGACCATTTGTATATCTTTTGGGGAGAGATGTCTATTCAGATTCTTTGCCCATTTTTCATTGGATTTATTATTATTATTATTGAGTTGATGGTGTTCTTTATGTATTGTGGATACTAGACTTTCATCAAAGATTTAATTTTGCAAATGTTTTCTCCCATTCCATGGGCCTGTATTTTCACTTTCTTGCTAGTGTCCTTGGAAATACTAAAGTTTTACTTTGGGTGAAGTCCAATTTGTCTGTTTTTTTCTCTTGTCACTTGTGCTTTTGATGTCACGTCCATGAAACTATTGCCTAACCCAAGATCACAAAGATTTACTCCTACATTTTCTTCTAAGAATTTTAGCTCTTGCATTTAGGTCAGTGATCTATTTTGAGTTAACTTTTGTGTATGGTGTGAGGTAGAGTCCAATATCATTTGTTTTACATGTGGATACCCAGTTGTCCCACATCACTGGTTGAAAAGGCTCTCCTTTGACCACTAAATTGTCTTGACACCATTATAAAAAATCAGTTGCCTATAAATGTAAGAATTTCTGAACTGCCAATTCTATTTCAATGATCTACATATTTATCTTTATGCCAGTACCACACTGTCCTCATGACTGTAGCTAAGTAGCAAATTGTGAAATCTGGAAGTGTGAATCCTCCATCTTTGCTCTAATTTTTAAGATTTGTTGTCTATTCTGAGTCCCTTGCATTTCCATATGACTGGTAGGACCAGCTTATCAATTTCTGTAAAAAATCCAGCTGGGATTTTTGATAGGGATTGTGTTGAACTGTAGATCAATTTGGGGAGTATTGCCATCTTAACAATATGAAGTTTTCCAGTCTGTGAACATGGATGTCTTTCCATTTAGTTAAGTCTTCTTTAATTTCTTTTAATAATGTGTTCTAATTTTCAGTGTACATGTCTTGCACATCTTTCACTACATATATTCCCCGAGTAATCATTTTTGATGCCATTTTTAATTGAATTGTTTTCATAATTTCATGTTCAGATTGTAATCATTGCTAGTATATAAAATACAATGGATTTTTGTATATGCATTATAATTTGTAACCTACAACCTTTCTGAGCTCATTCATTAATTCATAACAATGTGTATGTGTGTGTTTCTCAGCATTTTCTATATGCAAAATCACGTCATCTACGATAGTTTTACTTCTTCCTTTAAAATCTGGGTGCCTTTTATTCATTTTTCTAGCCTAATTGTCCTAGATAGAACCTTCAGTATATTATTCAGTAGGGTTAGTGAGAGCAGTCATCCTTGTCTTCTTCCCAATCTTAGGGGAAAAGCTTTCAGTCTTTCACCACTAATGTTAGATGTGGGAGGTTTGTAGGTGCTGTTATCAAGTTAAGGAAGTTCACTCCCATCCCTAGTTTGTTGAGTGTTTTTATCATGAAATTTTATCAAATTGTCAAATGCTTGTTCTGCATCTATTGACGTGATCATGTGGCTTTTGTCCTTTATTGTTAGTATGGTGTATTACATTGATAGATTTTCTTTCTACTTATTTTTTACTTTTTTTGAAAGGGTCTTACTATGTCACCCAGTGGTGTGATCATGGCTCACTGCAGACTTGACCTCCCAAGATTAAGTGATCCTCTCACCCCAGCTTCCCAAGCACCTGAGACCATAGGCACATGCAATGACACCTAGCTAATTTAAAAAAAAATTTTTTTTTTTGTAAAGACAGCGTCTCACTATGTTGCTTAGGCTGGTCTTGAACTCCTGGACTCCACCTATTCTCCCACCTTGGCCTCCCAAAGTGCTGGGATTACAGGTGTGAGCCACTGTGCCTGGCCTACTGAGTGATTTTCAAATGTTAAGCCAATCTTGCATTCCTGGGATAAATCCCACTTGGTCATGATGTATAATCCTTTTTATATGTTGCCATGTTCATTTTGTTAGTATTTTGTTGGAGATTTTTGCATCTATATTTATAAGTGATATCGATAGTTTTCTTTTTCTTTTCTTTTTTTTTTTTTGAGATGGAATTTCACTCTTGTCGCCCAGGCTGGAGTGCAATAGCACAATCTCGGCTCACTGCAATGTCCGCCTCCCAGGTTCAAGCAACTCTCCTGCCTCAGCCTCAGAGTAGGCGGGATTACAGGTGCCTGCCACAAGGCCCAGCTAATTTCTGTATTTTTAGTAGAGATAGGGTTTCACCATGTTGGCCAGGCTGGTCTCGAACTCCTGACCACCCACCTTGGCCTCCCAAAGTGCTGGGATTATAGGCATGAGCCACTGTGCCCAGCTGATAGTTTTCTTACGATGTCTTCTGGTTTTGGTATCTGGGTAATACTGAACTCATGAAATAAGTTGGAAAGTGTTACTATTCCATTTTTGAAAGAGTATAAAGGACTTATTTTAATTCTTTAAACATTTAGTGGAATTCACCAGTGAAGCCATGAGGGCCTGGAATTTTCTGTGTGGGAAGTTTTTGAGATAGTATAATGCAATTTCTTTTCTTGTCCTATTCAGATTACCTGTTTCTTGAGGTAGTTTTAGTAGTCTGTGTCTTTCTAAAAATGTGTGTGTTTTATCTAGGCTATCCACTTTGTTCATAGTATCTCCTTAAAATCTTTTTTACTTCTTTTTTTAAAATTTTATTTTAGGTTCGGGAATACATGTGAAGGTTTGTTACACAGAGAAACACGTGTCACAGGAGTTTGTTGTACATATTATTACATCACCCAGGTATTAAGCTCAGTGATCAATAGTTCTCTTTTCTGCTCCTCTCTGTCCTCGCACCCTCCTCCATCAAGCAGACCCCGGTGTTTGTCATTTCCTTTTTTGTGTTTATAAGTTCTCATCATTTAGCTCCCACTTACAAGTGAGAACACACAGTATTTGGTTTTCTGTTCCTGCATTAGTTTGCTAAGGATGATAGCCTCCATCCATGTTCCTGCAAAAGACATGATCTTGTTCTTTTTTATGGCTGCACCTTTTTATTTCTTTAAAGTTGGCAATAATGTTCCCTCTTTCATTCCTAATTTTAGTGTTTTAGTAACTTGAGTCTCTCTCTCTCTGTCTCTCTCTCTCTCTCTCTCTCACCTTCTCCTTCTCTCTGTCTCTCTCTCTCTTTCTGTCTCTCTTTTTCTCGCTTTGGTCTGTCTAGCTAAAGATTTGTCAATTTTGTTCATCTCTTCAAAGAACCAATTTTTAGTTTCATTTTTTTTCTATTGCTTTTCTATTATTAAGGTGGTTCTTGATACAAGCTACTTGAGTCAGGGAAACACAGACTAGGACAATTTCTTTGAGCAGCAGGATTCAAACTCAACATGTCTATTTTCCTCCATACCAGGGTTCTCTATATTAGTGTCTCCCCTATCACCTCTACCCCTGGAATACTACGACAAAGAAAACAGAGATCACACTATTACTTGGGGTCTGTGGGAGGACAACAGTTCCATTAAATCCATAGACATTTCTGAAACATCTCTAACAAGCTCTGCAGGAGGCACTGAGGGAGATGGAGATGAATAGCTAGAACCAGCTATGACTGCTCAGACCCACAGTGTCACTGGGGAGACACACATATGTACAACCAATTTTATTAGCACAGGTCAGAGTACAGTGGTGGTTGTGACCAAGAGTGAGCAAAATGCTCTGGGAACATGGGTTAGGGGTAATTAATCTGTATGGAAGAATCAGGGAACAGGGGTTAGCATTTGAGGTAAGTCTTGAAGAGTGGATAGAATTTTGGAAAAAATCATGAGCCAAGGCAGGGAATGGTGGGAAGCCAAGTCTGGCAGGGATGCAGTGTACTGGGGAAAGGAACAGGCTGGAGAGAAGAGTTAGGGCTAGACTTCGGAGGGACCCAAAGGGTCTGCGAAGGAGCTAGAACTTCATCCTGAAGAAACTAAGAATCCACTGAAGGGCTATGAGCAGAAGGATGACATGACTAGTCTGTTGGGATTTGGGACAGCAACAGAACCCTAAGTTGTTTTTTTCAGACCCTGTCACACTCATAGAAGCAAGCAGAGATGGCTGCTTTCTGTTGACCAGTCCCTCCTTGGGACACTCTCCTCCCTAGCCTTCCATGGGGTAGCACTTCCCTAGTTTTCTTCCTACCACTCTGGCTATGCCTTTTGTCTCCTTAGCAGGCTCCTCTTCTTCTGCTCATTCTTTAAATGTTGGTGTTCCTCAGAATTTTGTTCTAGATCCTTTTCTCTTCTCACTAGACCATTCTTCCTTGGAGATCTTATATGTTGCTATGGCTTCAATGACCAACTATAGACTGGTAATTCCCACGTCTATATATAGCCTGTCCAGACCCCTCTCCTTAGCTTTAGACCCATAAGATCTAACTGCCCCGTGAACGTCTCCATTTAGGTGCTATATTCATTAGAATCCCTTTCCTGTGAATAAAAGGAAATCCCAAATAAAATGGTTCAAACAAGATAGAAGTGCAGAGGTATTAAGTCCAGGCCTGGTGTGATGGATCCACAGTGTCAGGGTCTCAGGATTCTTCTACCTATAATTCTGCCACCCTCAACCCTCAACTGATCCAGGATGGCCACTCAGGCTCTAGCAGGAAGGAGAAACCAGTGACAGAGCATGCTGTTTCTCTTCCAAGACACTTCCCAGAATTCACAATACATGTGCCTATATCCCTCTGGCCAGAACTTAGAGGCCCACACATGGTTTTTATTCTGAGTGACCATGTGCCCAGTCAGAAAAATTGGAGTGAAGAAAAACTATCAAACAAGTTCTGCAGATGCCCCACAAATACCTCAAATGCAATATGCCCAAAACAGAACTCCTCGCTTTCAACCACTTTCAACCCTTCCACATCCACTCACCCCCAAACCTCTTCCTGGCTTCTCCATCTCATCATGACCCTAGTATCCAGCTAGCTGCCCAAGACAGAAACCTGGGAGTCATATCTCTGAAACCTGTCTCTATCCTCTAGTCATCATGATCTTCCAGGTCAACTGCAACAGTTTCATCCCTCGTCTCGTAACACCCATTCTTGCTTCGTCAAATGCATTCTCTACATCTGCATTGTCCAATATGATGGTCTCTAACTGTATGTGGCCTAGAGCACTCAAAAGGTAACTAGGCCAATTCAAAATGTGCTATAAGTGGCCAGGCACGGTGGCTCACACCTGTAATCCCAGCACTTTGGGAGGCCGAGACGGGCAGATCATGAGGTCAGGAGATCAAGACCATCCTGGCTAACATGGTGAAACCCCGTCTCTACTAAAAATACAAAAAATTTAGCTAGGCGTGGTGGTGGGCGCCTGTAGTCCTAGCTACTCGGGAGGCTGAGGTAGGAGAATGGCGTGAACCCAGGAGGCGGAGCTTGCAGTGAGCCAAGATTGCGCCACCGCACCCCAGCCTGGGCGACAGAGCGAGACTCCATCTCAGAAAAAAAAAAAAGTGCTATAAGTGTAAAATACACACCAGATTTCATAGACTTAATATGAAGAAAGTAAAATATGTTAGTATTTCTATGTTGATTATATGTTAAAATCATAATATATTTATATGTTGGATTAATTTATTTAAAATTAATTTCACTTGTTTCTTTTTACATTGCTTATGTGGCTACTAGAAACATTTTAATTACATATGCGGCTCCCATTTGTGGCTCTCATTATATTTCTATTGAAAAGTGTCAATCCACACAAAAGCAAAAAAATCTCTTTCTAAAACATGCATCTGAACATGTCACACATCTTAAAAGCTTTCAGTGGCTTATTGTCTGTAGGATAAAGTTCATTCTACTCAACATGGTTTTCAAGCCCTCCTTGACCCAGTCCCTGCCCTACCCTCCAGCCTCATGTCTTACTCCCTCTTCCCCCCATCTGCCCCTTGCATGCTACACTCAGGTCCTGTGTGCTTCTTTCAGTTCCTTCAGTGTACTATGGGTCTGTAGCCTCTGGGCCTGCACACATGCTGTTCACTGTGCCTGGAACACTCTTGCCCCTCTTCACCTGCTTAATGGTCTGCTCATCTTTCTAGCCGCAGCATAGACACATGTCTTCCCTGAGAGGCCTTCTCAGCTATCCTGCTTCTCTGAGCTCCCATTACTTCTCTATCCTGCCCACCCCACCTCACCGCCAAAAACAGTGTGCGAAAGAACTATGTTCTTTTCTCAGACTGTTTGGAATCTTGCCTGTCATGTTCACTGTGGTGTCGCCAGCACCTACAGCAAACGTTGGTGCATAGTCAGCCATTAACAAGTATTTGCTGAATAAATGAATGAATCAATGCATAACATCCCAAAGTCATGTAGACAAAGTTTCAGATGGAGGGTACAGCCAGGCTAGATGACTTCTTAGTCTTAAAGAGGTGGCCATCCAGTGACCATTAGGTTACCAGTCTGGGAGGTGAGGCAAAGGGAAACTCGTAAGACACCACCCTGTAACTATTTAAATCATATCCTTGAATTTCCTTACACATCACCCTGTCTTCAGCCCCTCTCCAGGCCTGGACAGGCCATTTATTGGGACCCAGGCCACCACTGTCTTTTCCTCCTTCCTAGGAAGGACGAACAGCACTGGTTCTCCTCCCAGGAAAGCACCCTGGCATTTACCCCACATTTTCAGCAAGAGCCATATTGAGGATTCTTGCTGGAGATGAGCATCTTAAGAGTGGGGTGGGGGTGGGTAGAAATGGAGGAAGGAGATAAGGAGGAGGGAGTAAGGAGGGTGCCAGTTTTGAGTTGCTTTTGACCCAGCACCAGGAGAACTGATGTGCATATTACTAACGAAGCGTGAGCTTCTCTGTGAAGATTTCCTTTCAGGAGACAGGCGGGTAGGGACCTAGAACTGAAGAAGGAAAAGAACTTGGAGTCATGAAGCCAGAGCAGGGAACCCTGGGGCTCCATTGCTAATTTGCTGTGTGACCTGAAACAAGTCACACAGCCTCTCTGGGCTTCAGTTCCTCACCTATAATAAAAAGAATCTTTGCTTTCTGTACCCCTGGAGGGGCTGTTATAAGAATGGAAGCAGGCAAATGGGTGTAAATGGGCTCTGAAAATACAAGTATCAGAGTAAAAGTCAAGTGAAGTCATGTGAAGGCAAGTGTTTTGAGGCTGTTGTTTGGTTTGGGCAGGAGGTGAGCAGGCAGTTGTGGAAAGGAGGCTGGGAATGGTGGGTGAGAGTGCACCTTCTCTCAACAAAGGTGGATTCATATCAAGGCAGAGCCCCATCCTCCTAGCCATGGCTCAGGAGCCAGATCTGCCTGTTCTAAACCTGCACCAGAAAAGCTAAATCTTGAACAGAACCTTGGAGAAAATAGACCCACCAGGGAACCTTAGGGCCCTGTAAGGACGGAGCACAGTCCCATTTTGGGCACCCTCCCTTAACTCAAGCAAGCGTGAACACAGACACACACACACACCTCCTTTGCAGATGAGGCCCACACTTCAGATCCTCTCCCCAGAACTTTACACCTTACCACCTCCTGCAACCTCTTCCCAACTTGGAAGGTTTCCCAGTGAATTGAAACTGCCCTTAGCCCAGCCAGAGACCACCCTGCCCCGGGCTGGTCCATGTGGAGATCCTGCTCCCAAAAGGGTCCAGCACAGACAAGGTGGCTAGATTCCCCTCTGCCCTACCAAAAGCAGTGGTGGGGTGCACACTGGAGGCCCTTGCTCTTGGAGCAGGCCCTACAGCTGGCAAGGCCACTGCTCAGAGCTTTTATTATCCCCTTCTCTCTTTTCCTTTCACAGCCACGTCAGATCACACAAAGCAATCAGTAGTACCAGTAGTTCCCAACCTGGAGGATTGAAAACACGTTCCCCAGCATGCTGCCAACAGCAGCCAGCATCAAGAGGCTCTGTAATTACAGACATGCAGCAGTTTGTGCTCCTGCTCTCACTCATCTATGAAACTCTTCCATTCTCCTCCTTTCCCATGGTGCCTTTTAAAAAGCAATGTGAGGCTGAGGCCTTCAGAAAAGCAAGTTCCAACACCCTATTCCACCGTGGACAGACTTTAACCCTCACTACAATTCAGATTCACTCAGTCATGTGTTCATTCCTTCATTTGAAATGCAGTTAATTAAACCTGTCTGTGCTAGCGCCAGGCCAGGTGGTGGGGACACCAAATGTCACCCAGCCCTTACTTTTGAAGAGCTCATGGTCTAATAAGGAAACTAAGGGATATGATTTAAGTAGTTACAGTAAAAATCAAAAAGTGATGTGTGGTAAGGGACATGCCAATCAAATCCTAAGTCAGAGAAAGGTAATGTTGTGAAGGACACCTGTTTCCTGAGAGGCGATATGGTGTAGCGGCTGTGAGTATGGACTCTGAAGAACACAGGCCAGGGTTCAAATCTTGACTTTGCTACTCACTGTATAACCCTAGGATTCATTGGGAGAATTTTGAGATCACTGTGAGGAAAAGGTGCAGTGCCTGGCATATAGTAGATGCTCAACAAACATCAGCTGCTATACTCAGGGAAGGTAGCTTATAACATGAGTTTTCAACTTGTGTGGAGCAAGAAGGTAGGACATTATAGAACAATAGGGATAAAGGAAGAAAATGCAGTGCTTGTATGAAATTCCTTTCGGCTATAGCATAGCCTGTGGGAAGGGAAGAAATATCAAATAAAGACAGTAAGTTGGGCTGGGGTTAAACCCTGGAACAATGAATGGCAAAATGAACTTAAGGAGAGGTAGAGGGACATAGGCAATCTTTTGTTTTTGTGTTAGTCTTTTTTTTTTAAAAGAGATGTGGTCTTGCTATATTGCCTGGGCTGGCCTTGAACTCCTAGGCTCAAGTGATCTTTCCACCTCAGCCTCCTGAGTAGCTGGGACTACAGGTGCATGCCCCTGCATCTGACAGAGACCATCTTGATAGGGCCAAGAGCCAGCCCAGCCCTAAGCAATGACCCTCATCTTTAGAGCCATATCCAATTAGTCCAAGATTCAGGGTCTCCAAAGTTGGGGAGGCCCCCTTTGGGGAATGGTGCAGTGTTGGCCAGTATCCTAGATTCTGTCCATCTGGGCAGGCGTCTTCCTGCCTCTGCCAGGAGACTGAGCTCTGCAATCAGGGCCAAGAGAGAAGAGCCATTTCTGTTCACAGGAACTAGTGGACATGGCATCTCTGCCCACCAGAAGGCTAGTGTTGGGGCACAAAGGCTGGAGGATGCCTAAGGAAAGGTGGCCCATGGGGAGGCCAGAGGGAGAGGCCAGGAGAGGCTGATCAGGCCTGTGGTCATTATCACCACCTCCTGTTTTGCTCTGCAGTTAGCAGAACCTCCTCGATCCTTTTTGGGAGTGGGGAAGACTGAGAGCAAAGATGTCATCAAGTGCAAAACAAAGCAAGGAGAGGCCTGCTGGGGGAATGCCAAAGAGAGCAAGGGCCCCCGAGAGTGATTCCCAGCTCAGGGGCACCCCAACCCTGGACTGAGGGGGAAGAGTGGGCATTAAGGATCTGTCTGGGGGTTCACTTCAAGTAAAAGGGATCCTATTGGGAGGCAGCGTGGTAGAGTGGAAAGGATCGTCGCCTGGGGGAATCGAGAGGCCTCATTCTTGTCCAGGTTGTGCCTCTCACCTTGTGTGACTTGGGAGAAATCACTTCTCCTTGGCCTCTGTTCCTCCTCAGTAAAAAGGTGTTTTGCTAGGAAGATCTCAGAGGCCTTTTATAACTGAGAAATCTTTCATCTACTCATTTGGAGCACACAGCCTGTGCTCTCAGGATTTGGGGTATTGGAATATGCCCTAAATATTGGATAGAACCCAGAACAGCCAGACCCGAGAGACTAGAGGAACCCTCTGGAGCCGCCATCCTTCAGGGTGTGCAGAGGTGAGGGCTGCAGAGGGGTGGGGAGAGGAGAGAGAACCACCAGGGAGGGAGGGAGGCAGCCTATCTGAACACCTAACATCTCCAGGACAGAGAAAGTGAACTGGTAGGAGGTTTCTTCTCCCAACTCGAGCTGCCTCAAGATCCTGTGGAAAAGCTGCATTATAATCGATAGCCTCATAAATAAATAAATAGTCAATGCATCCTGTCTCCAGCTCAGGGCTTCTTCAGGAAAATTGAACCTTGACCCACTTCTGCATACCCATTCTGGCTTCCTCCCAAGGCCTCCAGAGGGGAAAGAACTCTCTCACAGGTCATCCGGGCATCCCCCTGCCTCTGTGCTGGCCTGCCATGTGCCCCATCCCAGGAGGTCAAGCGCTGGGGAGCATGCCCTCTTCCTGACACCCAGTCCCGTGGGGTTCTCTCACAGGCAGGCAGGCAGGTGTCCACACCCTGCAGCTCTTGCCTTGACCTTAATTTTCTCATTCATGGTCAACTCTGCCCTCTGTTTTCAGCTCCTGCTCGTTGCTCCTCACCTTGCCTGGTTTCATGCCTTTCTTCTGACTGCTGCTTGGCACCAAATTGAACCAGCAGCGGGAAGCAGACAGTTGTTCTCCACTACTCGAGAGAGTCTCCTGCTACACCCACCCCTCAGACGATTTGTCATGTATTGTGAATGAGCCCCTCAAGGTCCAATAGAGTAAATGCATTTCTGGGCACAGTAAACTAAGACCCTTGTAATTTACTTTACAGAACAAGCGTGTGCCAGCGAGTTGACTGTAAGGCATTCTTTCCTCTTTCTGACTTCTGTTACACTGGAAAAAGCAATTCTCCAACAAACCAAGTTGAATTTTTTTTTTTTTTTTTGAGACAGGGTCTCACTCTTGCCCAAATTGGGGTCCATAGCACGATCACAGCTCACTGTAGCCTCAAACTCCTGGGCTCAAGGGATCTTCCTGCTTCAGCTTCCTGAGTGGCTGGGATTACAGGTATGTGCCGCCATGCCAGGCTAACTTTATTTATTTTTTATTTTTAGTAGAGATGAGGTCTTGCTATGTTTCCCAGGCCAGTTTTGAACTCCCGGGCTCAAGCGATTCTCCCACTTTGGCCTCCCAGAGTGCTGGGTTTACAGGCATGAACTACTACCCAAGTTGAATATTTTAGATCCCAGAGACCAAGATGGTGATCAGCCCTGTGTGGTGATGGGCAACTGCCTTCTATATATGCCTTGAAACATCTCAGGACCTCTCTTCTACTTTGGTGCCTCAGTTTCCTTTCCACCTCCCTGGCCCAGGCAGAGAGTACTCCCATGCCTAAGGAGTCTTAAGTGCTGCTTGTGTAGTGAGCATGGTAAAGGAATTGTTGGGTTGTGACTGTCCTTTTTGTTCATAATTTAAAAATAAATTTAGAGATGGGGTCTTGTTATGTTGCCCAGGCTGGCATGCAGTGGCTATTCACAGGCACAATCGTGGCATACTGCATCTTCGAACTCCTGGCCTCATGTGATCCTCCTGCCTCAGCCTCCCTAGTAGTTGAGATTACAGGTGCACACCACCATGCTCAGCTGTTTATAATTATTGACCATCATGTTCTAGCTGATCCCTATGGAGTGAACATTCTTTTAATTAAAAGTTTCTAACTAGAAAATACTGTATCCTTGCTGTGTCTATTCTATAATATTTAGAATATTCCATTTCCTTCTGAGTTCATAGCAGAGTTTTAGCCCCAGCTTCCCAACCCTACCTGATCTCCTGTCATCAGTTATTTATGTGATGGAAACAGGGGGGTGACTCTGTAGCCGGCATACCCACAATGCTTCACAGCTTACATAAACAAAACAGTGTTGTTCTGAGGTGTCCACACTGCAGTTTCTTTCCCCCACACAAATGCCTGATGTCTCATTGTCCCAGGGAAGAATTTGGGCCTAGGGAGCAGTCAGTAATCCAGTCTCCTGGCTGTGGTTTGGCTATCTCCTGACAGGAGGTAGCTCTGGCCACCCAGAAAGTGGCACAGGATTCTTTGTCTGGCACCTTACAAGAGGCAAGGGTGGCCAGTAGCACAGTTTAGTGAGCTTGTAAAGCTGGTTACCAATTTGCATGGCTGTATTAATGAACCCTCCAAAATTGAGAACATGTTTATACAATGGATTTCCTACCCTAAAAAGAGTCTATGTGGCCGGGCTTGGTGGCTCACGCCTGTAATCCCAGCACTTTGGGAGGCCAAGACGGGCGGATCACGAGATCAGGAGATCAAGACCATCCTGGCCAACGTGGTAAAACCCCGTTTCTACTAAAAATACAAAAATTAGCTGGGCGTGGTGGCGGGCGCCTGTAGTCCCAGCTACTTGGGAGGCTGAGGCAGGAGAATGACGTGAACCTGGGAGGTGAAGTTTGCAGTCAGTCAAGATGGTACCACTGCACTCCAGCCTGGCGACAGAGAGAGGGACTCCGCCTAAAAAAAAAAAAAAAAAAAAAAAAAAAGAGTCTATGCATAGAGCACACCAGCCTTCAGTCATCACTGTCACAGCCAGAGTCTTCAAGAAATTATGTGGGCCATGCCTCTCCCTTTGAGTGGCCCCCAAGGCCCAGCCTTACAGTAACTGACCCAGGCTCTCACATAGGGCACTGGGGTCCTGCCCCAGGCTCCGGGCTCTACCCACAGCACAGGCTGGGGCTGGTGCTGAGCAAATGGGTTGTGGCTGTCGCCAGAGAGGAACTGGCAGCAGACACAGCAGACTATGTTTTCTTTGCAGGCTGAGGGTAACTGGAAGAAGCCGAGAATTCCTCTGCTCTGCCTTCGGGAGGAGGGGATGAGAGAAGCAGGGAAGGCCAGCAGCAATCTCTCCAAAAGAGAAGTTCCTCCAGCTCCTAGGATGAGCAAGATAGCATAGACAAAAGATGGAAAGAGGACAACCTAGGACCCCAGGGAGTCCCTGGTATAGATATCAGGAGCCTAGGTCCCCTGTCTGGAACTGCTCTAGGGGAGTCATGATGGTAGCTAACATTCATTAAATGTTTGCTGTGTGCCAGGCACCCTGCTCAGAACTCAGTCGCACTGTGAAGACAGTTTCCACAGGGGCTGAGAACATAGGCCTAAGCGACACACTACTAGGTTCAAATCCCCATTGTGGCTACTCATTAGCTCTGTGACACTGAGTAAGCTACTTACCCCCTCTGTGCCTCAGTTACTTCATTCATAAAATAGGAATACAAATAGTACCCATCTGATAAAGTTTGAGGATTAAATGCTTCACATACAGAAAGCTTTTAGCACAATGTCTGCCCTGGAGTAAACAGGAAACAAATTTTTGCCATCGCTACTTTATTGAATCCCCACACAAAGCTTTAAAGTAAATGTTCTTAATCTCTGAGGCTCAAAGGATTCAAATACTTGCCCAAGGTCCTAGGTTCGTTTGATTGACAGAGCCTGAGTACCCTCCTAAATGCCTCTTGAGGTCTCTATATTTAGGAGGAAGCAGCTTCAGAACTCCAGCTCCCCACCCCAGGTCCATTCCAGTTTAGAAACTACACAGCCACCTCAACAGCAGGAACAAAGGTGGGTCTCTGTCCTGCCTCTGGGGCCAGGCTGGCTGATGGCTTCAGGCCCAACCAAAAGATCCCTTCCACCCACCCGACTCTAGCAACACCCACATCACCAACCCTGGGCCTCCCCCCAGAGCCTCCACCTTCTAGGAAGTCACCCTCCCTCCTGCAAGATGCTGGTGGCTGAGACTGGAGGGACCCTTTCAATTTCAGGATAAACAAACTGTCATTCTGGCCCGGCCCTCTGCCGGCTTGCTGCTTCCCACCCCCCTCCATCCGCAGTGCACAGTCGCTCTGTTCTCCTGCCAACTTGGCAGCTCATCGCTGCTGTTACTATCAACACCTCCAAGGGAAAAGGGAGAGGAGTCAGCTCTGATCGCCTGGCGCACTGAGCAGCAAATTCATGTCAGAGCCAGCCTTGGAATGTCTCCCAAGCTCCCAAGGCTCCTGGTGAGGAGGAAAAGGTGGGACTCATGTTGCTGAGGACAGATGGGGCTGGGGAGTGGCCCTGGGCCTAATTAGAGCAGCCTCCCAGCAGAGCCACTCACTGGTCCTGGCCAAAGCTGCAAGCCCCCAGGAGCAGGTGGCTCTGATAGAAAGCACTGTAGAAGATCATTTTGGGGGCCTTGTGGATGTGCAGGAGAGAACTTGGGGGGTCTGGGTCTCACCCTAACTCTTGCCACAGTCCAGGGCAGTTCCCAAGATGGTTGGGACCTCTGGGTCTGTGGCCAGGATTGGGAAAAACAGGTCTTTCCCTGTCCAGTCTGTGAGCTCCTAGAATCTCTGGCCTGTGCCTTCTTTCCTCCATCTTTCTTGGACTCCATGTGTGCAGAGCTCTTGTCTCTCCTATCGGATTAGATTGAGAGCCCCTAAGGGACCACACTTTCTCCGCCAAATGGAAACGTCCCACAGACAGACAACCTTTTCCTATTCCCAACTCCCTCCCTCAGCCTCTTAGGCCCCACCTATTGGCTCCATAAAGCAACTGATGCCCTTCTCTGGCTCCTGCTATGAAGAACAGAGAACCTGTATCTTCAAGGACCCAGTGTCCCTCCTGGACCATAGTCTGCCCGCACCACAGGGTCGTGGTCAATCATCCACCCTGACAGGACCCAGGCGAGTCAGCATGCAGCCTCTCCCAGGGGGAATGGACTCTCTAGGTTTCTCCCTGCTTGTCAAGAGAAGGCCTTTGTTCCCTGCTCTAGGGTTTTTGGTGTCAGCCAAAGTGGTGGTTTCAGGGGAAGCTTCCCAATCCTTGCACCGCTGGCCATCTAGTCTACCCAAGGATGTGGTTGTCAGCTCCCTTCTGGGTCCCGCCAGGCTGTTTCCTTCTCTGTAACACAGGGATAATCTTAGGTACCTCACTGGGTTACAGCCTATGGTGATGAAGACATGAAGATGATGACTGTGCGCTCCTTGGGTCGGTCCTGGCACTTAAAATCAGTATGTTTTCCTTCCTTCCCTCCTTTTCTTCCTTCTTTACTTCATTGATCTCTCCACTCTCTCCAGGAGCCTTTCTCCCAGACGTGAAACTGATCCTAAGACCCTCTGTAATTTCCTGCTGAAAACCCCCACCAAGAAACACAGCCACAGCCACACTTCTTCCTGGTAAGAAGCCCCCAGGGGCCAGGCAACAAGAAAAGCGAGCTCATTCAGCAGGCTGGGATGTAAATAAGCCACAAGAGGCTGTGCCATTCTGGGTTGCACCTGTGAGCATCACTCAGCTGAAGCCCCGTCAGTGTTTCCATGACAAACTCGTATTTCCGGATGCCTTTCTTCCAGCTTGAAGAGCCTGCCTCGTGGTGAGACTTGACACTGAAAATGCTTCCATATTTTTTTCCCTAAAAAAGCTTGCATGCTCTAAAAATCCACATGTTTATTAGATGTGTTTGCTCTTCATTCTGAGAGTTTTGTTGACATTATATGTGTGTAGTATACATCAAGCAGGTGATATACATGTGGGAAGTTCTGTGGTGGAGAGCCATCGTGGCAAACACACAGCTACCACACATCGCAACAAGATGTCTCCCTTCCCCAAAATGTATCCTGCATCCGTTTGTCTGCCTCAAAGCCTGAAATTCCACCGCTAGAGATTTGCTACTTTTGAACTTGAATTATTGCCCCCCTTTTTTTCTATAGACAGGGTCTTGCTCTGTCAGCCAGGCTGGAGTGCAGTGGCACAGTCTCTGCTTACTGCAACCTCAATCTCCCAGGCTCAAGTGATCCCCCCACCCCAGCCTCCCGGGTAGCGGGGCCACAGGTGTGTGCCACCCTGGCTAATTTTTTTTTTTTTTAACTTTCTGTACAGACGAGGTCTCGTTAATGTTGCCCTGGCTGGTCTTGAAGTCCTGGGCTCAAGCTATCCTCCCACCTTGGCCTCCCAAAATGCTGAAGTTACAGGTGTGAGCCACCACACCCGGTTGCCCATCTTTTAAGAGTCCACTGTATCAATGCACCATCCCCTGCAAGGGCCAAATTCTAAAAACCTAAATAGTCTTCAGGTTCACTTGGGGTGCTTCCAGAAATGCAAATACCCAGGCCCTGTCCTAGACATCCTAAATCAGAATTTCTAGAGCTGGTGTGGAGCCCAAGCATTTTAAAGAAGCAGCCAGGTGATACTGATGGTCAACTAGGTTTAGACTAATATAGGGCTTAGTGCACCAGGTGAGGAAACAGAATACGTGAATTTCATTTACAGCGTCACTGTATAATCATGGAGGGACCCTGGGCACTTCACTTCCTGAACCTTGGGGAAAAGTGTGAGACCCAGCTCCCGTGGCCTGTATGAAGACCAAATGAGGCAATGTTACGAAAATGTTGTTGGAAACCATCAGACAATGCAAATGTTAATTGTTATTCCATATACATACATGACATGCAGCATACATGTTCATGTGTATCCATGTACCTGGATTTCCTACAGAAAGGACATGTCTGACTTTTGTCATTCTTCTTCATCTATACGTCTGGCTATCTTCAGTTTCAGATGGACTCTGTCACTTCAGGACACCCCTGAAGTCCTCTCCCCATAGCTTGGCACTGTCTGATAATTTAAAAAGGATGTTTTCCATCTAATAGGTTTATCCACCCTCTATGATCTTTCATATGTTTATCCCTTCTGGAGAGTAAGTAGAAAAAGGACTAGTCATCCTGTCTGATGACAAGGAGAAATGGAGGCAGATGGGTTTAGAGGGCCATATACCATTTAAACATAGGGCAGTGATTCTTTCATTTTGAAAACCTGATGAAAATGCACACATACAAAATTCTTCATACAGTTTCAGGGTTTCATGGACTTCCTGACACTCTTCCATGGAACCCCTAGGAGTTCAAGAACCTCAGGCAAAGAACACCTGCCCACATGGATCTGGCAGCCCAAGCCCTCTAAGCCCCCAGAGCATCATGTTCAAGTACGTGAGGCATGCTTTCAGCCATGCCTTTGCCAGATGACCTAACTCATCACTCCTTCTCCCCAAGCTGCAAGATGAACTTGCCTGACCTTCCTGCCACCCACCAAAGAAAAAGCAACACATTACCTGCATCAGGACAGAATCTTCTCAGACCAGATTGTGCCTTCCTGTTCCTGAGCCTACAGCATGGAGAATCTGAGCTGCCATAAGGTGTCAGGATAATGGATGGTTTTTATTGCAGTAGCAGAAAGCACAACTCAAACTGGCTTAAACAATCAACCTATTGGTCCTTTACAATTAAAAAGAAGTTTGAGGTGGGGTGGGTTTTATGCAAGATCTGATCCATCTGCTCTATGCTGTTTCTTTTTGTCTTTCCACTCTGTCTTCCGTGATGTCAACTTCATCCTAAAACTCTCAATCCTCTAGGTTGCAACGTGGTTGCCAGCAGCAACCAAAGCTGTCTGCACCTTTGTTCACTCTCAGGAGAGAGAGCAAGCTGCTTTTTAAATAGTCATCATGGAAGAAAGTAGAAACTTCTTTCCAGAACCCCTCAGTCAATGTCTCCCCACATCTTATTAGCCCAGATTGAGCAATATCTCATCCGGATCAGAACCCACATCTGACACATATGCTGCATAGCTGGGAAATTCAGATCATGGTATAGTCATGCACCCATGCTCAGAACCCCCAAGTCCTAGTCCTAGGGCATGGTCTCCTGCCCCTGCACACTTTAAACTGCTTTCAAGAAAGGAATTAAGAACTAAAGGAATGATTTTGTAAAGGCTCAGAATCTGGTCTTGTCCCACAGTCCCTTGGTGAAAACCTAAACCAAACAGGCCTGAGCCTTCTCAGGAGGGAGAGGGGAGAATTTTCATTTCCTAGAAAGGGAAGGAAACAGAATTTGCAGCCAGCCAGCTGAGCAGAATGCAGGCCACACGGAGTCCAGAGACCTGGGTTGTGTCTCCTTGCTTCTGTAGATGACTTATTGAGTGACTAACAACTTGTTTACCTGCTCTGGCTTCTGTGCCAAAGGTAAAATAATCATCCCTTCCATTTTGCAGCAATCATTGGGTAAGGTTACAACCCCTTGGAAGGAAGCTAAGTCCTCAGAAGCTTCCAGGCTTGTGTGCTGTCATGCAGAGGACAGAGGATGAGGTGTGTGGAGTGCTTTCTGGCCAGTCCTTGGTTGCCAGAACCATCCAGAAGGTCTTTTATTGTGACTCCAATAACAGTTGAGGCCCCATACGGCCCAGACTTTGCTTGGAGGCTCATAGAAAGGAACATAGTTCAGCAACTGAAAGAAATTTTAAAAGAAATTCCAAGTATTTGTTATATCTTTTGAAGAGATAGAAACACTTGGCAATGTTTTTCTAAAGCCACTTTTTCCTTAATTCTCTCACAGCCAGCAGCTTAAGGGCTTTTGACATGCCCGAAGCTCCTGTACTCTGTCCAGCACCCAAATATCCCCCTCCTTCTGAGCTCTTTATTATGTAGGCTGATTTTACCTCTTGTGTCAGGTCCTTCCCTCTTCTCCCAGTCTCTCTTCCCATCATTCTCCCAATTCTGTACCCCAGGCCAGGTGCAGTGGCTCACGCCTGTAATCCCCGCACTTTGGGAGGACGCAAGGCAGGAGGATCGCTTGAGGTCAGGAATTCGAGACCAGCCTGGGCAACATGGTGAAACCCCATCTCTACTAAAAATACCAAAATTAGGCTGGGCGTGGTGGCTCACGCGGGTAATTCCAGCACTTTGGGAGGCCGAGGTGGGTGGATCACAAGGCCAGGAGATCAAGACCGTCCTGGCCAACATGGTGAAACCCCATCTCTACTAAAAATACAAAAATTAACTGGGTATGGTGGTATGTGCCTGTAATCCCAGCTGCTCAGGAGGCTGAGGCAGGATAATCGCTTGAACCCGGGAGTCAGGGGTGGCAATGAGCCGAGATTCAGCCTGGAGATGGAACAAGACTCCATCTCAAAAAAAAAAAAAAAAAAAAAAAATTAGCCTGGCATGGTGGCACATGCCTGTAATCCCAGCTACTCGGGAGGCTGAGGCAGGAGAATCACTTGAACCCAGGAGGTGGAGCCAAGATCGCGCCACTACACTCCAGCCTGAGTGACAGAGCAAGACTCCATCTCAAAAAAAAAAAAAAAAAAAAAAAACTGTACCCAGAAGATCCAGATATTAGATTATCAAGCTAAGATGTTCCTTAGAATACTCACACTTCAATAAATCTTGTCCCTGTCACATCAGCATCATTAGGGAACAGACTTCCAGTCTCATATACATGAAGGTTATTCTAGTACCCCATCTCGAAGCATAGAACATCAGCTTTAGTTGTTTTTGCTGGTGGAGACAGGGGTCCATGAACCATCTATCTTGAGAACATTGCCTTCTAATAGCTTTGGACCCTGGAGTTGTAATTCTGAACAAGTCTGTGGAATATTCTCTGTTAGCTCCTTCAGCTGCACTCTCCAGACTTCTCCACTCTGCTCTGAGATCCAAGAGGTTGCCTTATGTGGTCTATACCAATAGGCTTCCTTGCCATCTGGTTCCTGGTTGGGTTTGGCCAATGGGAAGCATTTATAAGAGATGGAAAGGACGAAGAGAAGGTCAAGATGTTCATTCTCTCATCTCCCACCCTGCTGGGCTGATGGGTGGCCAAGGCTGCGGTCACAGGCAGCTCTCCAACAGCTGTGGCTGTCCCTGGAATCTGATCAGTGCTCCCCACCTACACCTTCAGCCTAGAGGCAGTAGTGACTCCCTGTTGTTGCTGGCCCTGGGTGCTTCCCTGCCCAATGTTGCTTCCCTCGGCCCTATAAATTGCCCCTTTGTCCAACTCGCCTCACTTCCTTGAGTGACAGGACCTTGACTGATCCAGTGCCCCAGGACTTCCACAGCTTTGTCACCTCATTGACTCTCACTTTATCATGGTAAACTTGAGAGGGCATGGGGGAAGGACTGTACTCTTATTTATGGACGTTCTGACCTTTGAAACTTTTTTAAATGATTCAGTCAAATGTCAAGGTCTAACTTTGAATCTTTAGGCTGGACTATGCGCCAATATTTGACCAAGTTAAGGAATCAATCAGTGGCTGAAGAACAGGGTCTGTGAAAAGCTAAGTGGAAAATGAATCCGCAGCCTGTCACTACCGTGGTCTAACCACTGGACTAACACCACCAGGCAGCCACCACTAAAACTCAGGGTGGGGCTTTGCCGAGCGACCCAGGCACTCTATTTCATCTTGGCCATAACAACACCAAAAAAGATAGAGAAAACACTAAGCACACCCTACAGAAAGGCTGAGTCTGTGATCAGCTTGATTTAAGCAATTCTAGAAAAGCCTATCACCCTCAAAAACCCACACCCCATCTCCCCATTTCCTTCCCAGGCCTGAGTAGGATTAAACCGTCTATGCTCATATCTGAAATTTCACAAGTAGAGAGGCATACCTTTGCCTTTAGGCCAAATATAAATACTGTTCCCTGAAAGGAGTAATTTAGTTATATTTGATTAATATTTCCATTATGTGCAAGGCAGTATGCTAAGCAGTAGGTAATGTTTTAATCCTATCTATTACCCTTGAGTATGAATAAACTGGATATCAGAAGAAGGGAAAACCACTGAGAGGTGAGGACAGATGTGCCAAAAAGGGAGGAAAATGAACACAAACTTTGCCTTTATTCATCCTGGGCTCAAGGGAGACGCTCTAGATTAGGGACATAAACAGGAGGTCTATAGCAAGTGGATGGTGTTTAAAGCCTTGGGACCACATAAGGCCATCCAGAAAAGGGAGCATAAGGAAAGGAAAGAGAAGAGAACAGAGGCTATTCAAGAGCTAAGGTCTAGGCCATTCCAATTTTACAGGTTGTGAAAAGTGAAAAAGAAAATCTAAAAAAGACAAACGGAGAAGAGCTAGTGAAGTCAGAGGGAGACTGGAAGACCCTGGTGTCCTGGAAGCAACTGAAGAAAGTGTTTCAAGAAGAAAGGAGCGATCACATGACTTAAAATGCCACCGATAGGTCAAATAAGAACAGAGAATTGACCATGGAATCTGTCAACACAGAAGTCATCAGTGGCCTTGATAAATGTAGTTTCACTGCCATGGTAAGGACAAAAGGCTGATTGGAGCCTGTGACGGAGACTGGGAGGTGAGGAAATAGAAACAGTAGTTTTTCGCTGAATGGTTAGCAAATGGTGAAGTAACTGGAGGGAATGTGGGGTCAAGGATATTTTTTAAAGCTGAGAGTTATTATATCCCATCAGTATGCTGATGGGAATGATCCAGTTGAGATGGAAAATTTGATGCTGCAGATGAGAGAGTGGATAATTGCTGGAGTGATGCTTTTTAATAAGCAAGAGAAGAAGGGATCCAGTGTGCAAGAGGACGGGCTGGCCTCAGACAGACACATGGACGATTCATTCATCATGAGAGGAGGAAAGGTGGGGCACGTGGGCACAACTTCTGGAGGCTGGTATTTTTGGTTGTGGGAGGATGTGATTTTTTTCTTTTCTGATTTTTTTTTTTCTCAGTGGGGGAAAAATGATGTCATCAGCTGAAAGTGAGAAGCAAGGAGAGCTGCGTGCAGGCCTGAAAAGAAAGGAGGCGTGATGCAGTCATCTGCCAGAGGGAGTAGGAGAAGCGACTTGCCTGGGGAAAACAGTGTAGGATTGCTGGGCAGCAATATGGCAGCAATGTGGTCCTCTGAGGTCAGTGGTGATGAATTTAAAGGGAAACCTTTCAGTATAGCTCTGTGTTTTTCTCCAGCCACCTTTAACACCTCGAGTGCAGGCGTTAAATAGCTAAAAGTCAGATTTGACAAGTGTTGATTTTGCTAGGCCTATAGGTTGGGAGAGAGAAGGTCAGAATAGTTGTAACTGTTATCTATTGCTGTGAAACACATGACTCTAACACAATTACCCCCAAACAACAAACATTTATTACCTCATAGCTTCTGTGGGTCACAATTTGGAATTTGGAAGCAGCTCAGGCTGGGCAGTTCTGGCTTGGGGTCTTTCACGAGGCTGCAGTCAAGATGTTACCTCAGGTTACAGTCATCTAAAAGCTTGTATAGGGCTGGAGGATCTGCTTCCAGGGTGGCGCACTCACATGGCTGGCAAGTCAGTAGTGGCGGTTTGTGGACAACTCAGTTCCTCTACAGGCTGTCAGAGTGTACTTACAGCATGACAACCAGCTTCTCCCAGAGCTACCAGTCCAAGAGGGAGACCTAAACAGAAGCTATCCTTCTTTGACCTATGCTTAGAAGTGACATTGCGTTACTTTTGCTGCATTATATTTGTTAAAAGCAAGTCACTAAGTCCAGTCCACATTCAAGGGGAGGGGAATTAGACTCCACCTTTTGGAGGGAGTAGTGTTGTTATGGACTGAATGTTTATGTCTGCCCCCGCCACAAATTCCTATGTTGGAGCCCTAACTCATAGTATGGCTGTGTTTGGAGATGGGGCCTCTAAGAAACAAATTAATGTTAAATAACATCATAAAGCTGGGTCTCTGATCCAATAGAATTTATTTCCTTTTAAGAAGAGACACCAAATAGCTTGCTGTCTCTCTGTCTGTGCCCACACACCAAGGAACAGCCACGTGAGGACACAGCAAGAAAGTAGCCATCTACAATTCAGGGAGAATCCTCGCCAGAAACCAAATTGGACAGAATCTTGGTCTTAGACTACTAGCATCCAGAGTTGTGAGAAAAAAAAAAATCCATGCTCAAGCCACCCACTCTATAGCATTTCATTATGGCAGCCAAGCTGATGAGTACACGCATCAAAGAACTTGCAGACATATTTTAATGTCACTACAAGGCCCCAGGGTTTATGTAAGTATATTTATCATGCTGGACCATGGATTATAAGCTGAGAGGTGAGGGAGGTGATAGCATGGAGTGAAAGGACTGGGGGACCAGTGTGTGGAAGGAAGATCTCTGGGGGGAAGAGTGTAGGAGTGGGTGTACAAGGGAAGCAAGTTGAACAGATATGAGGTAGTGGTCAGAGAAAGCTGCTTGAAATGGAGGTTTTGGACACAGCACAGTTACTGCTGGTGATAAGATCTAGCATTAGATGATGGGAGTGGGCAGCTGAGGCAGGCAGGGAGGGACAGGTCACTGGTGATGAGAAGGTTAATTAACTGGAGGCAGAATGTTGGAGGGGTCATCTAATAGACACGGACCGGGAATGATGCTGAGTATAGTGATGAACAGAGCGATAGTGAGCCAGGTGCTCATGTCTTTCACGAATCGGGGAGTGATGGGCAGAGAGTAGATGATTGCCACAGGGAGCAGTAGCAGGACAGAGCCTGACAGCCAGTGAGACACAAAGGAACAGTCCAGGTTTTAATCTGGGGGGTGGGAGTTACTACTGGGTTGGCTATTAAGGAGCCATATGCACAAACAAGTTAGGAAGAGAAGCAGAGGATCTGAGTGCACATGTGTGTGCACACACACACACAAATGCACATGCATGGCAGACGGTAATAGCGTGTATCTCATAGGGCTGTTAAAAGGACCAACTGAGTTAATAGTGCTGAGACAGTGCCTGTGTGGGGTGTTTTCTGGCATCAACCAACTCTCCAACATCAACTGGGTGTCCAGCAATTCAATTCAATTCAGTTCTGACACTACCGGGAGTTAGCATCAGTTCCCACAAGTTAAAGGGATCAATCCCACAAGACTGCCTCCCCCAACTTCCAGTGCCAGCTGCAAATAACAAGCTACCCACACTTCTGCCCAGAAGACTACAAATTTAGGCATCCCCACACCACCCCCGAAGAGGTTCAGTAATTTGTTAGGACAACTTACATTTATTGGTTTATTATAAAGGATACAAATAAACAGCCAGATAAAGAGCTACACAGGGCAAGATCTGAATGGGTGCCAAGCATAGAAGCCTCTGTCTTCTGCATTCACCAACCTTGGAACTCTTTGAATTTCTTTGTTCAAAAGATTTTCTGAATCAATCTCCAGCCCTCCTCCTCCTCCAGGAATTGGGGGTGGTGGGGAGAGTGAGGCTGAAAGTTCCTACCCTCTTCCCTCTAATCGTGGTCTTTCTGGTGGTCAGCTCCCATCTTGAAGCTCTCTAGGGACCCCATCCTGGGCCAGCTCATCAGCATAAGCTCAGGTGTGGTTAAAAGAGGCTCCTTATCAATAACAAAAAATCACTCTGGAAATTCCAAGGGTTCTAGGAGTTCTGTATTAGGAACTGGGCATGAAAACCAAATTTTATTTTTTTGTTTTTTTGAGACTGAGTCTCACCCGGTCGCCCAGGCTAGAGTGTGGTGGTGTGATCTCAGCTCACTGCAACCTCCACCTCCAGGGTTCAAGTGATTCTCCTGCCTCAGCCTACCAAGTAGCTAAGACTACAGGTATGCACCACCACGCCTGGCTAATTTTTGTATTTTTAGTAGAGATGGGGTTTTGCCACATTGGCCAGGCTGGTCTTGAACTCTTGACCTCAGGTGATCCACTCGCCTCGGCCTCCCAAAGTGCTAGGATTACAGGTGTCAGCCACCGAATCTGGCCAGTTATATTTTTTATTATACTGCCTGCCACCTAGTAAGTTCTATATGATAAAAGCTAGTAATATCCCCTTGTTACAGATGAAGCCACACTTATGTCACTTGCCTATGGGCACACAGTACAGGCCAGAGTTAGAGACTAAAACTCAGTATTGGGTCACATGAGAAAGAAGCCGGTCTATTGAGGAGCAGCCAGTCCAGAGGTATTTTAGGTGGGCCTCCTTTGAGGCTTGCCTCCCCACATCCAACAGTATCTGCTACCATTTAAAAAAAATTATTCTTTTTGAGATAGCCTGAGTTGGTTTTGTTATTTACAACCAAAAATGCTCTGACCAGAGTAACCGCACCAAGGGGCAGAACAGCCTATGCGCCATGTGAGTGATGCAAGCTGAGAATGACTAGAAAAAATAGTTTAAGAGCCAAGGGCAAAATTCCTGTGTGGGAGAGAATTGTTGGCATCTAAAATATAGGCTTAGGGAATAAACCTGAAGTGGAAGGTGGGGACAAAAGGAGAGTTGAATTGCTTGGCTTAAAAACTGGATGGGAGGCAGAGCTTGCAGTGAGCCGAGACTTCGCCACTGCACTCCAGCCTGGGTGACAGAGCAAGACTCCGTCTCAAAAAAAAAAAAACTGGATGGGGGCTGACCACCAGAAAGACCAGCAAGAAATTTGTTTTGTTCATTCAGCCTCCTAAGAGGAAATTTTGAGTTGACACCAATTTGACTTTATTTGTTTTATTTTGAAACAGGGTCTCTTTCTGTTGCCCAGGCTGGAGTATGATGATGCAATCTCGGCTCACCGCAAACTCGACCTTCTGTGCTCGAGGCCTCCTCTCACCTCAGCCTCCTGAGTAACTGGGACTACAGGCACGTACCACTATGCTCAGCTAATTTTTAAATTTTTTGTAGAGATGAGGTCTCGGTATATCGCCCAGGCTGGTCTCGAATTCCTGGGCTCAACGATCCTCCCACTTGGCCTCTCAACGTGCTGAAATTACAAGCATGAGCTGCTGCGCTCGTCCTCCAATCTGACTTTATTATGAAGCTGTAATAAGCAAATAAGCATCCTTGTACCCCAAACATTTTTTTTTTTTTGAGACAGGGTCTCACTCTGTCTTCACCCAGGATGCAGTGGCTTGATCATGTCTCACTGCAGCCTCAATCTCCTGGGCTCAAGTGATCCTCCCACCTCAGCCTTCCAAGTAGCTGAGACTACAGGAGCACACTACCATGCCCAGCTAATTTTTTTATTTTTGTAGAAAGGGGGTCTCGCCAGGCACAGTGGCTCCTGCCTATAATCCCAGCACTTTGGGAGGCCAAGGTGGGCAGGTCACCTGAGGTCAGGAGTTCAAGATCAGCCCGGCCAAGATGGTGAAACCACATCTCTACTAAAAATACAAAAATCAGTGGGATGTGGTGGCATGCACCTGTAATCCCGGCTGCTTATGGGGCTGAGACAGGAGAATCACTTGAACCTGGGAGGCAGAGGTTGCAGTGAGCTGAGATTGTGCCACTGCACTCCAGCCTGGGTGACAAAGCAAGACTCGGTCTCAAAAAAAAAAAAAAAAAAAAAAGAAAAAGAAAAAAGAAAGGGGGTCTCACTATGTTGCCCAGGCTGGTCTCGAATTCCTGGGCTCAAGCAATCTTCCTGCCTCAGCCTCCCTAATTGCCAAAACTTTGATCTTATCTACAATTATTTCCCTAAGGCCAAATTCCAAGAAAACAGGGCATAAGATATATATGCCCTGTGACCAAACAATTTAAAACCTGGAACCAAACTTCCCCACCAGAAAGACTGAAACAGTTTAGATTTCTGTCAGCAGTGAATGAAAGTGCTTGGTTTCTCAGGTTGTTCCTATGGTGTTAAATCCTTGAGAAATAGGTGAAAATTGCTTTAGTTTGTATTTTGTTATTATCGGTGAGTCTGAACTTTTTTTTTTCATATATGTATCGGCTGTATCTATTTTTCTTCTTTTAAAAATTGCCTTCTCCAGGCCTTTGCTCTCTCCCCTGTCTGGTGCTTCCCATCTTTCTTGTGCACAAAAATCCCACCTCTTCCCTGCCTTCTCATACAGCTCATACTGGTTTATTCATCACAACCCATCATAAAGTGACCAATTTGCTTGATCTTAAAACTGAAATTCCCACGTTCTGGAAATGCTGTCAGTCCCTGGCACACTGGAACAGTTGCTCACCCTGCTTCTGGGCCTTAGATTGTTTTTCCCCCGCAGCAAAATGAGGACCAGATGTTCTCTGGTGTTGCTCCCAGCTCTTCATTCATTCGCTCCACAAATATGCACCATGCTATCAGGCTCTACTGCTCTGGGCAGTCATTCTGCTAGGGAGGCATCAAGGACTCCTCAGTAAACAGGACCCAACTATCCCTACCATCCATGATGGCTCCCTGGAGGAATAATATCTTGATGAATTTGCAACAAAAAAACCTTAATGTGATTGGCTGATGGCAGATAAGGAAGCCCTAACAGGGGGCAGAAGAATATCCCTTGGGTACACCGGAAGGAATTTAGATGCCAGGAAGCGTGAGAGAGAGATGAAGGGACCAAAAGATAAATCTGACTTACTTTGAAGTTTGGCTGAAGATCAACCCAGAAATAGCTGTGTGTATTTCCCCAGAACCGGAGGCAGATGTCCCACCATCTGAGGCTCTTTCCCCTCACACCCTTCCCAGATTCCTGAGCCCTCAGCATAAGCATTTCAGAATCTCCTTCTCTGGGTTCCAAGGCCTGTAATGTCTTATGCATCTCTTATATTGGCCCAGGTGTACATTCTCCAAGATTTTGGAAAGAGTTTCTCTCCCTGGAACAAATGAGCACCACCAGAGATCATGTATGCAGAGCAAGCACTTTTGTGCCCTCACATTATCAGATGACAGAAAATAAATTTCACAAAGCCCAAGAAAGGGCCTCAAAGAAACTGTCAGGTACACAAAGCTGAGCAAAACCTCTCTTCTCACCGCCACAATCCATTGCGCCTGGCTTTTAAAATTCTAATTAAGAGAAAACGAAGACGGTGAACTCACTGAAGGCAAGAACAGAGGCCTGGCTCTAATTCCACCCGCTCCTCACCACCCTCAAGCACTGAACCCAGAGCCTGGACACAGTAGGAGCTAAGTAAACACTGATGGAATTGAGTGGACCCGGCCCAGAGCAGAGGGAGCGGGAAGGGGAGGAGGGAGCTGGAGCCAAGGGCTCCTGCCGCCACCGCCTTCAGGCTGTGGGGAAAGTCGAATGAAAATCTTGCCAGACCTCTAACGAGTGCTCCACCGCCAGCAGGCTGCGATTGCTCATTGTGTTTGGTTATAATTAGCAGCATATTCTGCAATGGCAAAGCAGGCAGCAAGCAGGAGCAGGGCTGGGAACAGGCTGCCACCCTCGCAGCCATCAGTCCGGGGGCCCTGGGCTGCAGAACTTGGGCTCCTTCACTTCCTGGCCCTGCCAGCCCTGGATCCAGTTTGGGCGTGGGCTGGCAGACCTTGATCGATGATGCTGGGCCAACACCAGACCCCAAAGAGGAACTGTTTACTGTGATTGCATGAGAGCATGGGCTGAAAAATTGGGCTCACCTGGGTTTAAGACAAAGTTTCGTTTGCAATGTACAAGCAATGTGACCACAGGCAAGTAAGCCTCAGTTTCCCCATCTATAAAATGGGACAGTAATAGTAATACTCCTCTTTCTTATGGTGTGTGGTGAGACTTGAAACGGACAACTCATCTAAGGCACTTGGCAGACGGCCTTGTGTGCTGTTGGCACTCAGTGCCTTGCAGCTGCTATTGCAAAAGGGACAGAAGTGGCTTCTACTCTGGCCCTTTCCTCTCCCCTCTCTGCAATGTTTGTCTCACCCCTGCACAGGTGCTCAGCAGCCTGCAACTCCTTTCTCCACCCCTATGGAACCAACTCTTAGGGGAGGGTGTGCCTTAGCAGTGTCAGTTCAGTGTGAACAAAGGGAACTGCATGACCTTTCCTAGGAGACTGGCCTCAAATTTTTTAAACTGTGATCGACAGGACAAAATACATTTTACATAGTGACCAAAGGCACACATACCTATCAGTAAATAAAACAGAAACATAAGTTTCATGAAACCACACTTACGCAAACCAAGTGCAATGCATTCTGATATGTTGTTCTCTTCCCTTCTCCTATCACATTCTATTTATACAGTCTCCAACTTATATTATATATTTTAATTTATATTACATATGTTTATATTATATATTTTATATATTCTTCCAGCATATATATGTGTTATATGTATAATATATGTATTAGATATATTTATATGTTTATATATTTATATATTTATGTTTATAATATAAACATATGTTTATATTATATATTTGTTTATATGTATATAACATATAAATATATGTTTATATTATATATTTTATACATTCTTCAAGCATATATATGTACTATAGCATATAATATATAATAGCATATTATATATATTATAGCATATAATATATAATAGCATATTATATATATATTATAGCATATAATATATAATAGCATATTATATATATATTATAGCATATAATATATAATAGCATATTATATATATATTATAGCATATAATATATATAACAGTTTTAAAGTTATGCCAAAGGTCAGGATCCAGAAAACTTCCGTGTGAAAAACAATGCCCCAGGAGGAAGAGGTGAATTAGCTTTCATCTCTTACTATGGATTAAAAGCCTCTGTTCTCCATTCTTTTTTTTTTGAGGTGGAGTCTCATTCTGTCACCCAGGTTGGAGTACAGTGGCGCAATCTTGGCTCACTGCAACCTCCCCCTCCCAGACTCAAGTGATCCTCCCACCTCAGCCTCCCAAGCTGTTGGGACCACAGGCACACACCACAACACTCAGCTAATTTTTTGTATTTTTGGTAGAGATGGGGTTTCACCATATTGCCCAGGCTGGCCTTGAACTCCTCAGCTCAGGTGATCCGCCTGCCTTGGCCTCCCAAAATGCTGGGATTACAGGCATGAGCCACTGTGCCAGGCCTCTGTTCCTGTTAAAGGGATTTTTTTTTTCGTCAGAGAGCTATTGAGAGAGAATTCTGAAAAGCTGGAAGCTTTTCTCTAAAGCCACAGAGCATAATGAGAATGGGTTTTTGCATAAGTTCTTTTTAGGGGGGCTTCAGAATTAAGCTATTTCTCAAGAAACCTGGAGGTCACCCATCCTTTGCTCCTATACTAAGGAAAAGCTAACTTTTCCTTAGCTGGGATTCCAGCAAATCTTCCAAATGCCACTATGCCTAGGTGCCAGGAAAGGGCAAGATTTATGTAGACTCAGCCAAACAGGAAATACTCTGAGCTAGGATTGTACTTATGGGTTTTCTCCATAACAAAATCAGGGCATGTGGCCTCACAAGTACCTATGAGGACAATAGGATAAAATATTTAAAACCGAAACTGTCCTGGAAAGTCTCCAACTTGGGACTGCATGGTTATCATGAGAAGTGGAGGATCTGATGCCAAGAGAGTCAGAAGGAGGGAGAAATCCTCTCTCCTATGCACCCAGGTCTTGCCTTCTGGTTTGGGGGAAGGAGCCTTGGGTTTCCAGAACCTTCTGAAATACCAGAACTCTCTCCTAATACCCTTGAGCATTGTATTAGTCTGTTCTCATGCTGCTAATAGAGACATCCCCAAGACTGGGTAATTTATAAAGAAAAAGAGGTTTAATGGACTCATAGTTCCACATGGCTAGGGAGGCTTCACAATCATGGCGGAAGGCAAAGGAGGAGCAAAGTCATGTTTTACATGGCAGCAGGCAAGAGAGACAGCATGTGCAGGGCAACTCCCCTTTATAAAACCATCAGATCTTGTGAGACTTATTCACTATCATAAGAACAGCACAGGAAAGACCTGCCCCCATGAATCAGTTACCTCCCACTGGGTCCCTCCCATGACACATGGGAATTATGGGAGCTACAGTTTGAGATTTGGGTGAGGACACAGCCAAACCATATCAAGCATATTCAGTTATTAAATACTTTAGTGGATTTATAGGAGGACTGGATCCTGACTGGTAAGAGGAGAAGTAGAGAGAGTAAAGGGAAATGGGAGGCCTCCAAAGTTTTTCCTAATTTCACTTTACAGCTGCTTGGGCTCCCAACTTCTTGCCCCCCCTGCCCTGCTCCAACCTCCCCTCAACTTTCTGCCACATCCCCAGAGTGCCCTCAGCTGTCTCTGCCATTAACAACTTGACTACGGCCAAAGAGGGACTGGGCTGGGCTGAACTTTCACAATTGACTGTTTTCTTCATGGATCAGTTCCACAGTAGGAGAGTGATGTAATAGGAGAGGCTTGAATGCTTGGGTTCCTCCCTTCTACTCCGGGACCCAGGTTTTGAAGTTTGAGTGGGAAAACAGACCTGTGGGAGGGTCTAAGGACACCCTCATCCAATCTTCCCTACCTCACAATTTCTTCTACTTCTACATATACCGCCCTCATCTATACCTCCCAGTAATATACATAGCCACGAGAATGGTCATCTCCAGGCCTGAGTCTTCTGTGAGCCCCTCAGAATGGTCAGAGCAGGGCCACAGAAGGGCTGTTGATCGCAACATACACTCAAGAGCCTGATTTGGACCCCAGGGTGCAAAGCCAGATGAGACAATGGAGGACCTCCTCTAAGAACCCTCTCTGAGAACTTCTTCCCCACAGTTTCCAAGGAGAGGAAGCGAAGGAGAAATGGAATCACCTTCTGAGACCTCTTTCAATCCCTATTGATATCAAACAAGCCCAGCCCCGCACATGAGATCAGCATTTGCCAGTCCCCAGCCTCAATGCCAGAAAATAAAACTCAAAGTCTCATTAATCATTTACCCATTTGCCTTGTTCCAAGCTCCAACTCCACTCTTCCTTGTCCCTGCACTTTCTGAAGACAGTACCCTGAATGAGAATCCCCCAACTGCTCTTGCTTTCTGCCATCTGCCTCCTTTGCCCACCTGTTTCCTATGTCTATGTTCCTAGGAGACTAATTGTGATTAAATTATAGGGTAATACTAATAGAGGGGTGAGAACCCAGCTAATGGCTCACTGTTCCATTAGGCAACAATTGTAGTAATCACCAAGCTTAAGGCTCCTGTGCATTAGCCGGGGGTTGCTGGGGTTTCCTGGCCCACACTTCCTCCACACCCCTGTCTGAGCAAAGGAATGCAGTTCACGGGGCAGACTGAAAACCCAGAGGCAAGTGAAGATGCAAATGACATGATTGAAATAATAAGAGAGAAAGCAAGAAAGTCCTTTCAGGAGTAAGAATTTGAATCACGACAAAAGTAGAAGCGAAGTGTACTGGGTTCAACGTTTCAAAAATATCTTGGAAAATGAAACTAAGTAATCCCATAAATTATTAAAGGAGCTTTGGCTTGGGTTTTCCAGGATGCAATGAGGCTGGTCCTTAACTCACTTTTTTCAGATTTGACCTGATGGAGGTATGTGTGAGATAAATATGTAGCTCCGCATAGCAAATCCACACCCCAAAACATTCCAGACACATGGCAACAGCATCACAAGCCGGTTCAAAAAATTGTGCTCAGCCGGGCGTGGTGGCTCACTCTTGTAATCCCAGCACTTCGGGAGGCCAAGGCGGGCAGACCACTTGAGGCCAGGAGTTTGAGACCAGCCTGACCAACATGGAGAAACCCCATCTCTACTAAAAATACCAAAATTAGCCGGGCATGGTGGTGGGCACCTGTAGTCCCACCTACTCAGGAGGCTGAGGCAGAAGAATCACTTGAACCTGGGAGGCAGAGGTTGCAGTGAGCCGAGATTGCACCGTTGCACTCCAGCCTGGGCAACAGAGCAGGACTCTGTCTAAAGAAAAAAAAAAAAGTTGTGCTCACATTGGGATGGAAGGAAAACAAATCATGGTCCCTGACTTCAAGGTCCTCACAGTCCAAGATGGGAGATGAAATCAAATTTAACTGTTAGTACCTATTGCTGACACTTGTGACCCCTTTCTCAATTTCGGAAGCACTTCACAGGACCTCACAGGGTCTCATCTGTGAGGAACATAGGGATTATTATTCACATTCTACAGATGTGGAAACTGAGGCTCACAGGGATTAAGTGACTTGCTCGAGGTCCTATACAGCCCAAATTTTTAATTATTTTGACTCTTGCCTCTTCCCAGCAGTGTCTCAATCCGCTCTTGAAGAAGTCTGTCCTTGCACACTCACCCTCCTGGAGATGCTATAAAACAGGAAGAAACAGCTCTCTCCCCTCCAGGGTCAGAATATCATACAGGGATGCCCCAAGGCCTTACAGAGTTTGGCCGAAACAGTGGTGCTCTCTCTTTTTAATTAGAGTTCCCTCTCTCTCGCTAAAACCCAGACTTGGGTACGTGGAGCCCTAGCCTAGGAAATACATCCAAATGGTAGACAGTATCTTATGCTTGAAAAAAAAAGAAGTAAATGTCATGTTAATGCTCAGCATTCAGAAAATAGAAGCATTTGAGTTCAAAATGTGTCATAAATCAAATGTAATCAGATGTTAAAATAGGAATTTCAGCTGAATCACAAATAGATACCAAATTCCAGAGTGAAGTGCTAGACCAGGATTTACAAAGTAAGTGGCCAAGAATATATATGTACAAAAGAGTTGAGGGGAAGATTTAGATGAGAATTTCTTTGGAGAGAGCTGTGCTGCGAGTCCTACCCCATCCCTATCTCAATCATAGGTATCAAGCCTGAGAAACCAAAATGGCAAGAGGTACAGCAGAGTACACACAGGTGGTACGCATGAGGGTTACACATGGGAAGTGACCGTACTCACAGCGTAGTTGGGGCAAAGGCGTGAGCCATGACCGAGAGAGGGGACTGCCCTGGTGTGGTCAGGGAACTCTACTCAAGAGAGTGGCCTGGAGGGACAAAGAGATCCCAGCCAAGAGAAGCTGGAGGTGTGGCCAGATTGCTAGGGATGTGGATGGAGTAAGCAAAGAGCCTGAGGAAAGCATATCACCTGAATTGAGAGGTCCCCAGCAATGGGGGGCTGGGGGAGCCGAAAGCACCCACAAAAGTGTCAGCATTAAATACTTGCCAAGTATAGGAAACCTCCCTGCCAGATCCTCACACCAGGACCAATCACATGGAAGCTTTCCTGCTTCTTCCCACTGCAAGGATCAGAAATCACAGTTTCAAAGAAGAGAGAGAGGGGACAAAAGTGCCCTCTTCTCTAAGTGCACAGCCTGAACTGAAGGAGAGGGGAGAAGCCTCAATTTTATGTCATATTTGGAGTCTTAACGATTATATAAACATTTTAATCACTGAGTTGAGGACAGACATAAGGTGACTAGGAAAGACCTAGAAAATCATGGGATCTGCTTGAATTTTTATCCAGGTGCAGGTGACATGCCAGCTCCACCAAATTTAAAGGGTTAATGAAAGAGGAAACTTGAGTTTCTTTAGAAATACATCCCATGAGTTATGCTTGTTTAATGTAACAGTTGTTCAAAGAATGTACTGATTTGTTAAATTGCTTTGCTACGAAAGCTAGAAACAGTTATGCCATTTATAAATAGACCCCGCTCCTGGGATGATGTTCAGCTATTGGGAGGAGACAGGCCAATGAGAGACAGACCTCCACTCTCGACGTCACAGCCTTGAGGGAAGTGTCCAGGCAGGAGCAGACCTGCTTCTACAGGCTTGGGGAAATTGTTACCCAAGGTCAGGCCTTCATCATGGTCTGCAGCTGGTGGAACACCACCGGCCTATTCTGAGGATGCTCTGAGACTCGAGACTCTGCCAGCTTGCCTTGGACAGAAGAGACGGAGAATTATGCAGCTAAGCCTTGGTGCAAGAGGAGCCACAAGCACAGAATCTGCTCCATTTGTCCAGATGGGAGAAATTCTACCCTGAGCTGGGTTGAAGGGGGTGTGGAGCCATTGGTGCCACTTGCTTCTTGGTTCGCAGTGTGCCATCAATAGCCTCCTTGTGCATCTGACTGCCTGGTATAAGCAGACTCACTTCAGCTGAAGCATGCTAGTCGGCAAGGGAGGATGGAAATAGAGCATGTGGAAATTACTCAAGGTGGCTCAGAGGTCATGCATCTGGAAGGCAACCCAACGTGTTCATCAGACATGTCCCAGCAAGTTTGAATTCAAGCTGAGACCTACCCCCCAGGTCCCCTCTCCCTGTCCCATCACATACATACACACTCATACATGCAACATTAGGAAGTAAAATATGAAAATGCCAAGAGTGGAACCCAGGACTTCTGGCACACTCCTGCCCACTGCAATAGTGTCCCCAGCGGCCTCCTTGCCTCAAAGCTTTCCTCCTCAAATGCAGCCTGCACACCACCACCAGATTAATATCCCCAAATCCCTGTTTTAATGTTTCCCGTTTCTCAGGTATGGATCATCCTGCTCTGGGAGGGCTCAACTCATCTACCTTTTTGGCCTTCTCTGGGGCTTTTCTCCCATACAGCCCTCCTTCTTCTGTGGCTGCACCTCTCTCTTCACTGGCCCTGAACAGGCTTCAAGTTTCCCTCTGACCTGTTTACACGCTTCCCCCAGTGCACAGAATCCCACGAGCCTCAGGCACATGGGCCAGAGAAGCTGGCAGTGGACTGACACTGTGAGACCTAGTCACCTCTTCTGACTCTGCCACTCCACTCTTCAGACCTGTGACCTACAGGAAGCAGCTTCCATCTCTAGGTCTCCTTTCTTCTACCATAAAATTATTAGACTGGATAATTTTGAAGTTTTCTTTTGCAGCTCAAAAACTCTATGACTGCCCCAGTCAGCTTATGTCTGAATACAGTCTCAACTCAGTAACTAAAATGTTTATATCATCATTATATGTCTCTCCTTCATCTCTGCTGAAAACCCAAGGAGAGAAATCATATTTAGAGGGTAGCACAAAAGATAAAATGATCTGTCATGGGAGTTAGGTTCACTTGGGTCTAGAATTACCTAAAAGGCAATTCCAGACCCAAGTAAACCTAAATCCCATGACCTAAAAGGCAATTTCAGACGCAAGTGAACCTAAATTTTAAATAATTCCAGACCCAAGTGAACCTAAATCCCATGACAGATCATTTTACCTTTTGTGTCACCCTCTAAATGTGATTTCTCTCCTTGGGTTTTCAGCAAAGACGAAGGAGAGACATATAATGATTATATAAACATTTTAGTTACTGAGTTGAGACTGTATTCATACATAAGGTGACTAAGAAAGACCTGGAAGTTTATGGAAACTGCCTGAATTTTTATCCAGGTGCAGGTGACATGCCAGCCCCACCGAATTTAAATTTGCATTGCTTTTGAGCATCTCAAATTTTCTTTGCTTTTGAGCATCTCCACCAGCAAAGGAAACTTTGTCTTTTTTTTCTTAGCATATTCTGGGTCTTCAAATTTGTGTTTTTTATGGCAATAGCTTGACTTGAGGCCCGGCTTCAAATGGTTGAAGGATTTTAAAGATTCTGCTGTCCAAGCTTTAATTAGACACAAAAGTTTCTGGGTTCATTTGGGGCCACAAGAATGGATTTTTTTTTTTTTAAGAGACAAGCTCTTGCTCTGTTGCCCAGGCTGGAATGCAGTGGCACAGTCTTGACTCACTGTAGCCTCAACCTCCGGGGCTCAGGTGATCCTCCTGCCTCAGCCTCCCGAGTACCTGGGACTACAGGTGTGTGCCACCATGCCTCACTAACACAAGAATAGGATTCTAAAAGAGAGAAAGGGCAGAGGTTTAGCTAGAGTATTTTCCAACTAAATTTTCATCACTCAGGAAAGGCTAGAGACTACCACATAACAAGAACCTTGCCAAAGACGTTGAGATTTTGCCTGCTTATCTGCTCTTGGCAACTGTTCTGCTTCCACTCCGGGGATCAAGGATCACAGTGCCTACCCTCCCTTTCAATCATTAAGTCCATTTGAGAAACCCATTCAGATGGACATAGGAGCATCAAAAATGCAAACATTTGCATTAAGGACTGGGCTCCCCGGGTACCAATCCTAGACAGCTGTTCTGTTAGTTGGGTGACCATGGGCTAGAGTCATAACCTCTCTGTGCCTCAGTTTATTACCTATCAAATGAAAAATAACAACAGGATTATCATGAGGATTAAATAAAATAATGCATGTGAAAGTCCTTAGCACAATGCTTGGCACAGGTGATTCATAGTACGATAAGGTATAAATAACCACACCAAGTGCTCACAGTCACTCAGCTTTGTGCTCCTGAGAGTGAGGTTTGATAATGAGAGAACACAGAGAATGCAAGGGCCCAGGGTCTAATCCTTGTTCTCCTCATCTCCTTGCCTTTGACATGAGTTCCAAAGTATCCCTCCACCTACCTACCCTTCAGCACCATGCTACAAAAATAGGAAGTAACATGCAGGCAGCAAGCAGTATGATGAGTTATTATGAGTGGCCCATAGAAAAGGCATAAGAGGGCCAGCCATAGTGGCTCATGCCTGTAATCCCAGCACTTTGGGAGGCCAAGGCAGGCAGACCACTTGAGGCCAGGAGTTTGAGACCAGCCTGGCCAACATCGTGAAACCCCATCTCTACTAAAAATAGAAAGAATTAGCTGGGTGTGGTGGCGGGTGCCTGTAGTCCCAGCTACTTGGGAGGCTGAGGCAGGAGAATCGCTTGAGCCCGGGAGAGGGAGGTTGCAGTGAGTTGAGATCGGCCCACTGCACTCCAGCTGAGAGTGAGACTCCATCTCAAAAATAAAAATAAAGAAAAAGCTTGGCAGGGCGCGGTGGCTCACACTTGTAATCCCAGCACTTTGGGAGGCCGAGGTGGGCGGATCACGAGGTCAGGAGATCAAGACCACGGTGAAACCCCGTCTTTACTAAAAATACAAAAAATTAGCCGGGCGTGGTGGCGGGCACCTGTAGTCCCAGCTACTCGGAGAGGCTGAGGCAGGAGAATGGCATGAACCCGGGAGGCAGAGCTTGCAGCGAGCCGAGCTCGCGCCACTGCACTCCAGCCTGGGTGAGAGAGCGAGACTCCATCTCAAAAAAAAAAAAAAAAAAAGCTTCAGAGAAAGTGAAGATAAAACGTAAGAACTGGGGCAGGGCAGAGGTGTGAGAGGACCTGGACTCCATTCATCCTTGAATTCTCTCTTTACAGGTAAGCAAAGGAAAATCCATAGAGTAATAGTGAATCAATGGTAGGACTAATTTCAGGGAGATCTTGGTAAATGGCAGACCCAGGGAAGTAGTGCTAAGTCAAGTTTTAGGAAGCTGTGAAGAAACTAGTATTAGTTTTTGCCATAAATTGCCATTATAATTGCCATTTAGATTTATTGCCTAATAAATTTAAACCATTTTCATTAACCACCCCAAAAACTCTATACCCATTGGCAGTCACCCCCGATTTTCTCCCAATTCACACCCTAGGCAACCACTGATCTACTTTGTCTCTATGGATTTGTCTAATTAGCTTATTTCCCTTAGCATAAGGTTTTCAAGGTTCATTCATGTTGTAGCATGTATCAGTACTTCGTTTCTTTTTATTGTGAGAGAATATTCTGTTGCATGGGTATATACATTGTGCTTATCTACTCATCAATTGATGGAAACGGGTTGTTTCCACCTTTCGGCTGTTGTAAATAATGCTGCTATAAATATTCCTGTACAACCTTTTGTGTGGCCATGTATTTTCATTTCTTTGGGGGATATATACCTAGGAGTGGAAATGTCAGATTATGTGGTAACTCTGTTTATCCATGTGACGAGCGGCCAAATTGTTTCCCAAAGTGGCTGCACCTTTTACACTCCTACCAGCAGTGTATGAGGGTTCCCATTTCTTCACATCCTCACCAACTTGCTACTATCTAACTTCTATTATTATTATTATTATTATTATTATTATTATTATTGGAGACAGAGTCTCGCTCTGTCGCCAAGTGTGGAGTGCAGTGGCATGATCTCGGCTCACTGCAAGCTCCGCCACCCCAGGTTCAAGCAATTCTCCTGCCTCAGCTTCACGAGTAGCTGGGACTACAGGCGCATGCCCCCATGCCAAGCTAATTTTTTGTATTTTATTAGAGACGAGGTTTCTCCATGTTGCCCAGGCTGTTCTCGAACTCCTGAACTCAGGCAATCCGCCTGCCTCGGCCTCCCAAAGTGCTAGGATTACAGGCATGAGCCACCGCGCCTGGCTTATCTAACTTCTATTATACCCATCCTAGTGGCTGTGAAGTGGTATCTCATTGTGGTTTTCGTTTACGTTTCCCTGATATCTAATAATGTCGGGCATCTTTTCAAGTGCTTATTGGCCATTTGTATATCTCCTTTGGAGAAATGTCTATTCAGATCCTTTGCCCATTTTTAAATTGAGTTGTTTGTCCTTTTATTATATATATATATATATATATATATGGTCTTGTTCTGTTGCCCAGGCTGGTGTGCAGTGGAGCAATCTCAGCTGACTGCTGCCTCCACTTCCTGGGCTCAAGCGATCCTCTCACCTCAGCTTCCTGAGTAGCTGGGACAACAAGCATGCACCATCATGCCCAGCTAATTTTTAAATTTTTTATAGAGATGGGGCCTCACCATCTCACCCAGGCTGGCCTCAAACTCCTGGGCTCAAGCAATCCTCCCAGCTTGGCCTTCCAAAGTGCGGGGATTACAGGCATGAGCCACCGCACCTGGCCCTGTCCTTTTATCATTGAGTTGTAAGTGTTCTTTATATAATCTGGATACTAGACTGTCATCAGAGAGATGGTTTGCAACTATTTTCTCCCATTCTGTGGGTTGTATTTTCACTCTCTTGATGGTGTCCTTTGAAGCCTGTGATGGTTTTACTTTTGATCAAGTGCACTTTGTCTGTTTTTTCTTTCATCACTTCTGCTTTTGGTGTCGTATCTGAAACACCGTTGCCTGATCCAAAGTAATGCAGATCATTATTTGCTTCTCCAGGCATTTTGTTAGTGTGCAGCAATTTTGGGTGAATTATAAAGTAAAGATGTTTAATTAACAAATTATATTTTATTCCATAAAATTTATTTATTGTCTTTATTTCAGCAGTATCACCAACTATGTTGCTATAATCTAAATTCTTCACATAACTTACATTCTATTGATCTAAGGGGTCAGCAAACTATGATCCACTGGATAAATTCAGCCCACCACATGTTTTTGTAAAGATTTATTGGCACATAGTTACACTCATTCATTTACTTATTGCAGTAATCACCTATAACCGCAGAATTGAGTAGCTGTGACAGAGATCACATGCCTAAAATACTTATTAGGCATGCTAAGCCTGAAATACTTATTATCTGGCTCTTATTACTTATTATTACTATCAAGCTCTTTACAGAAAAGGTTTGCCAAGCCCTGATCTAACGGATTAAAAAATAAAATGTAATTTTGTTCAAAAGATATACAATTTAAATACATTTCATCAAAAATGTACATTAAAGGGCTGGGTGCACTGGCTCATGCCTGTAATCCTGGCACTTTGGAAGGCTGAGATGGGTGAATCACCTTAGGTCAGGAGTTTGAGACCAGCCTGGCCAACATGGTGAAACTCTGTTTCTACTAAAAATACAAAAATTCACCAGTAAGTTAGCCAGGTGTGGTGGCACATACCTGTAATCTCAGCTACATGGGAGGCTGAGACAGGAGAATCACTTGAACCTGGGAGGCAGAGGCTGCAGTGAGCCAAGATCGCCCCCACTGCACTCCAGTCTGAGGAACAGAGTGAGACTATCTCAAAAAAAAAAAAAAAAAAAAAAAGGACATTAAGGTCAGTGTCAAATATTGAAAAATTTAAATTATCTTTCTGTTATTAAATCTTAAATTGCCTATTAAAATTAAGACAAAATTCAGACCAGGCATAGTGGCTCATGCCTGTAATCCCAGCGCTTTGGGAGGCCAAGGTGGGTGGATCACCTGAGGTTAGGAGTTTGAGACCAGCCTGGCCAACATGGTGAAACTCCATCTCTACTAAAAATACAAAAATTAGCTGGGCGTGGCGGTGTGCACCCGTAATCCCAGCTACTCAGCAGGCTGAGGCAGGAGAATCGCTTGAACCCGGGAGGCAGAAGTTAGAGTGAGCTGAGATCACACTATTGCACTCCAGCCTTGGTGACAGAGTGAGACTACAACTCAAAAAAACAACAAAAAAAAGGACAAAATTCAAGCTATCAACAAATAAATATCAGTATTTTAAATAAAAATAATTTAAGGCTGTGTACGGTGGCTCACGCCTGTAATCCCAACACTTTGAGATGCCGAGGCCAGCAAATCACTTGAGGCCAGAAGTTCTAGACTACCCTGGTCAACATGGTGAAACCCTGTCTCTACTAAAAATACAAAAATGAACTGCGTGGGGTGGCGTGTGCCTGTAGTCCCAGATACTCGGGAGGCTGAGGCAGGAGAATCGCTTGAACCCAGGAGACAGAGGTTGCAGTGAGCCAAGATGGTGCCACTGAACTCCAGCCTGGGTAACAGAGCAAGACTGTCTCAAATAAATCCATAAATAAATTAATTTAATTAAACTGATGTTTTCTTTTTGGGCATTTTAATTAAATCTTAATATTTTTATTAAAATAAACTATCCTCAATTTGTCTTAGTCCCTTAAGACTGCTATAACAAAACATCTTTGAGTACCTTAGAAACAACAGAAATTTCTTGCCTACTGTTCTGGGGGCTGGGAGGTCCAATATCAAGATGCCAGCAGATTTTATGTCTGATGAAGACCCACTTCCTTGTAGATGGCACCTTCTAGCTGTGTTCTCACATGGTGGGTGGAAGAAGTGAGTGAGTTCCCTTGGGCCTCTTTTAGAAGGGAACTAATCCCATTCATGAGCGCTCTGTCCTCATGACCCAGTTACCTCCTAAAAGCCTTACTTTTTAATACTATTACTTAGTACTATATACTTAATACTATTACGCTATTGGAGGGTTTGGTTTCAACATATGAATTTTAGGTGGTGCTGTGGTTTGGATGTTTGTCCCCTCCAAACCTCATGTTGAAATTTGATCCCCAGTGTTGAAAGTAAGTCCTAATGGAAGGTGTTTGGATCATGGGGGCAGATGCCTCATGAATAGATTAATGCCCTTCCTTGAGGGTGAGTGAGTTCTCACTCTATTAGGTCCCTGGAGAGGGGGTTGGTAAAGAGAGACTGGCACCTCCCATCTCTCTTGCTTCCTCTCTTGCCATGCAATCTCTACACATGCTGATTCCCCTTCCCCTTCCACCAAGAGTGGAAGCAGCCAAGGTGCTTACCAGAAGCCAAGTAGATGCCAGTGCAATGCTTCTTGTAGAGCCTGCATAATCATAAGCTAAGTAAGCCTCTTTTCTTTACACATTACCCAGCCACAGATACTCCTTTATAGCAAAACAAAACAGACCAAGGCTGGAGACACACACATTCAGACCATTGCACAGTTCTAGTATACAATGTTCATCTAGTGACTAAAATAAAGAACCTGTATCATGCATCACAAATCATGTTACCTACACATAGGCACATTTAAGACTAATATGAATTGTTTAATATTGCAAAATATTCCTTAGTCACAATGTGAAACTTTTGCAAATACCACATTAATTAGCATGAGCCACAAATGGAACAAAAAGAGAAGCAAGAAAATAGATGTGTGGTACTCCTGGGAAACTACTTCATTATGCAAGAATCTATTGCATTCATGTTATCTGAGAGAAAGGATTTGACAAGTTAATTTGTCTTTTCTCTTACCTAATCCCCCTGGTGCTCAAATCCAAAGCGTTCTGTCACCAGCACAGGCAGCAGCCACAGACCATTTTGTTTCATGGATACCGGGCACAGGCAGTGAAAAAGCATTGTCCTGGGGCCTGAAGAGCATTCATCGTGAGAATGGATGTTTAGGATGATAGGTCATGTTGGTTCCATGCTGAGCATAGAATTCAGAATGACAAAGGCATATTTTGGTTTGTTTTTTAAAATAAATGTGTGCTTGTAATATGAAGTCTTATAAAGCATTGAACCCAGAGCAGGGGTCGCTCTTCCTGCATCTAAAGGTGGTGTTTCCAAGACTGTTAGAAGGAAGTGGCATGAAAATCTGGGGTTTACGAAGAATCATCCTGGAAATAGAGCCATGAACCAATATTTTAGTACAAAATATCTTACTGTAACCCAAATCTATAACTATATTGTGGTACAGAGTCTTCGACTAAATAAGCCTAGTTGGTTGGCTTCTCTTGGATAAGGGACTTTATCTCATGAAGGTATAGAAGTAGATGTTTGAAATGTTTTTGAAAATTTAAATTCTCTAAAATGTTAGATAATTTATTATATAAAATTTGTTATTTCAATTTGAAATGCTTAATGTCTTTAAGCATGATATTTTTAATTTTTTTTTTTTTTTGAGACAGGGTCTCACTCTGTCACCCAGGCTGGAGTGCAGTGGCACAATCACAGCTCACTGTAGCCTTGACACCTCCTGGGCTTAAGTGATCCTCCCACCTCAGGCTCCTGAGTAGCTGGGACAACAGGGACATGCCACCACACCCATCTAATTTTTTTGCATTTTTTGTGGAGACAGGGTTTTGCCATGTTGCCTAGGCTAGTCTTGAACTCCTGGCCTCAAGTGATCTGCTCGCCTTGGCCTACCAAAATTCTAGGATTACAGGTGTGAGCTACCGCATGTGGCCAATATTTTAAAAACCTTAATCAAAGTTCTCCATGCTTAGGGATGTGAATATGTTTTTTGTTTGTTTGTTTGTTTGTTTGAAATGGAGTCTCACTCTGTCACCCAGGCTAGAGTGCAGTGGTGCGATCTCAGCTCACTGCAACCTCCAACTCCCAGGTTCAAGCAATTCTCCTGCCTCAGCCTCCCAAGTAGCTGGGACTATAGGCGCATGCCACCACGCCCGGCTAATTTTTAGTATTTTTAGTAGAGAAGGAGTTGCACCATGTTAGCCCGGCTGGTCTCGATCTCCTGACCTCGTGATCCGCCTGCCTTGGCCTCCCAAAATGCTGGGATTACAGGTGTGAGCCACTGTGCCTGGCTGTAAATATGTTTTTAAAGATAACTTAAAAAGTGAAATGAGCTGGGTGCAGTGGCTCATGCCTGTAATCCCAACACTTTGAGAGGTTGAGGTGGGCAGACTCAGAGTTCAAGATCAGCCTGGGTAACATGGTAAAACCCCATCTGTACAAAACAAACCAAACAACAGCAACAGCAACAACAACAACAAAATTAGCCAGGTGTGGTTGCATGTGTCTGTAGTCCCAGCTACTTGGGAGGCTGAGGTGGGAGGATGGCTTGAGCCAGGGAGGCTGAGGTTGCAGTGAGCTGAGATGACACCACTGCACTCCAGCCTGTGCAACAGAGTGAGACTCTGTCTCAAAAATAAAAAAATAAAAATTTAAAAATGAAATAATAATTTGAGGCTTAACAACAATAACAAAAACCATAGTTCCCCATCAGTTCCTAGTAGCATGCATGTCCAATCTTTTAGTTCTTCTAGTAATTACTTCCATATTTCTATAGCATATTGCTCTCTTTTGTTTCATCAATTGCAGACAATATCTATGACTTCCTATTATGGTAGATGAGAATGTTTAACTCTCTCACAGCACCCATCCAATTTCCAAATATATCACAATTTTGCTTGGATTCATGTTTCACTTTTTTTCTTTTTTTTGAAACGGAGTCTCGTTCCGTTGCCAGGCTGGAGTGCAGTGGCACGATCTCGGCTCACAGCAACCTCCGCCTCCCAAGTTCAAGCAATTCTCCTGCCTCAGCCTCCTGAGTAGCTGAGGAACTCAGCCTCCTGAGTAGCTGTAGGGACTACAGGCATGCACCACTACGCCTGGCTAATTTTTGTATTTTCAGTAAAGAAGGGGTTTCACCATGTTGGCCAGGATGGTCTTGATCTCTTGACCTCATGATCCACCTGCCTCAGCTTTCCAAAGTGCTGGGATTACAGGCGTGAGCCACTGCGCCCGGCCCATGTTTCACATTTTAATTATGATGATCATGTAAATATTGCTCAAGGTTGAGCCAATGTTTTACTATGATTTTTCTTCATTTTCTGTTCACTTGGTTCTCTTAGAATCAATATTATCTCATTGTTAAAAATAAACTTTTAAAATTTTAGAATAGTTTTAGTTAACAGAGTTGTTGAGAAGATAAAACAGAAAGATCCCATATACCCCACACCCAGTTTCTCATATTACATTAGTGGGTATATCTGTCACAATTAATGAAACACTAATGATACATTGTTATTAACTAAAGTTAATACTTCATTCAGATTTCCTCAGTGTTTCCCTAATGTCCTTTTTCTGTTCCAAGATCCCACGCATGATACTTTGTTACATTTAGTTGTCATGTCTTTGTAAATTCCTCTTGGTTATAACAGTTTCCCAGACTCTCTTTGTTTTTATAATGTTGAAAGTTTTGAGGATTACTGGTCAGGTATTTTGTAGAATACTCTCAATCAGGATTTGTCTGATGTTCTTCTTGGAATTAGACAGGGGTAACATTTTTGAAGAGGAAGATCACGGAAGTAAAGTGCCATTTTTATCATGCCATACCAAGGTTACGTGTTATCAATATGACTTATCATTGTTGATGTTAATCTTGATTGCCTGGCTTGATGGAGTTTATCAGTTTTCTTCACTCTGAAGTTACTTTCCCCTCTTCATCTGTCTTTTTTTTTTTTTTGAGATGGTGTGTCGCTCTGTCACCCAGGCTGGAGTGCAGTGGCGCTATCTCGGCTCACTGCAACCTCCGCCTCCCAGTTCAAGCAATTCTCCCTGCCTCAGCCTCCCGAGTAGCTGGGACCACAGGCATCCACCACCACCCGGCTAATTTTTATATTTTTTAGTAGAGACAGGGTTTCGCCATGTTGGCCAGGCTGATCTTGAACTCCTGACCTCAGGTGATCCACCTGCCTCGGCCTCCCAAAGTGCTGGGATTACAGGTGGGAGCCACCACGTGCAGCCTGCCCCCTTCATTTCTATACTGTGCTAAAAAAGAAAACCACAGGCTGGGCTCCTAATACATTTAATCATGTATTTATATCATTTATACTTTGGTGATACTCCAATACTACTTTGTGTATTTTTCTTCTTTGTTATTTCTCAGATTGTTTTAGCTCGGGCCATTGGGTGCTCTGTCAGTTGGGTCCTATATCCCTTATACATATCCCCATTATTGTGGTGTTTTCTTTTGTTTTGTTCTTTCTTTCTTTCTTTCTTTCTTTCTTTCTTTCTTTCTTTCTCTCTCTTTCTTTTTCTTTCTTTCTTTCTTCCTTTCTTTTTTTTTGAGATGGGAGTCTTGTTCTATTGCCCAGGCTGGAGTGCAGTGGTGCAATCTCGTCACACTGCAACCTCCACCTCCTGGGTTCAAGCAATTCTCCTGCCTCAGCCTCCTGAGTAGCTGGGATTACAGGCACCTGCCACCACCATGAGCTACCGCGGCCGGCCTCGTGGTGAGTTTTTAGTTTGGTTTTGGTTTTGTATGCACTTTCTTACTTTACGGCACGAAAAGATGCTCCAGACTCATTATGTATATTTCCTGTCTCAGTCCTACAATCAATCATTTTTCCAAGGAATCCTGGCTCTTTTATTGGAGAATGGTATTAGAAACCAAGATCTGGGTGCTAGGTGTGCTCATTGCTACTGGGGTGTCTTGCTTCTAGGCCCTCTCAGCTGACAGAGCAAGGAGATATATGTGTGTATACTAACGTATATATATATATATGCATATTTATAAATATATATATGTAGCCATCTGTGTTAGTTTTTGCATTACTATAAAGAAATACCTAAGGCTGGGTAATTTATAAAGAAAAAAGATTCAATTGGCTCAAGATTCTGCAGGCTGTATAGAAAGCATGACACTAGCATCTGCTTGGCTTCTGGTGAGGCCCCAAGGAGCTTTTACTCATGGTGGATGGTGAAGCGGGAGCAAGCATGTCACATGGCAAGAGAGGGAGCAAGAGAGAGAGAGACAGTGGGAGGTCCCAGATTTTTTTTTTTTTTTTTTTTTTTTGAGGCGGAGACTTGCTCTGTCACCCAGGCTGGAGTGCAGTGGTGCGATCTTGGCTCACTGCAGCCTCCGCTTCCTGGGTCCAAGCAATTCTCCCTGCCTCTGCCTTCTCTGGGTGGCAGTGGGGCTTCTTCCTGGCAAAGAGCTTTAGGAGTCCTTTTATCAAATCCTCATGGTTTTGTTTTGTTCTGTTTTTGAGACAGAGTCTTGATCTGTCACCCAGGCTGGAGTGCAGTGGCACAATCTTGGCTCACTGCAACCTCCAATCTTGGGTTCAAGTGATTCTTCTTTCTCAGCTTCCCAAGTAGCTGGGACTACAGGCACACACCATCACACCTGGCTAATTTTTGTATTTTTAGTAGAGATGGAGTTTCACCATATTGGCCAGGCTGGTCTGGAACTCCTGACCTTGTGATCCACCTGCCTCAGCTTCCCAAAGTGCTGGGAGTATAGGCGTGAGCCACCACGCCTGGCCCCAGGCTCCTTTAAACAACCAGATCTCGCGTGAACTAACTGAGCAAGAACTCACTCATTATCACAAGCACAGCACCAATCCATTCACGAAGGATCCACACCCAGGACCCAAACATCTCTCATGAGGCTCCACCTCTAACATTGGGGATCTCATTTCAACATGAGCTTTGGTGGAGACACATACAAACCATATTAAGATAAACATGAATTCATGCTGATTTCTCTAATTCTAATTACCACACAGATTATTCTAGCCCCTGCCTCCTGCTTGTCTGTAAGCTTTCCTTCTAACAAGGAGAACCCCACTTTCACCATTGGCCATCCATTTTCTTAATTGTTCAATTCCAATATACATGTATAATGATTTTGGAGTTCTTAAGCTGTATCCCTGTAAGAAATAACTAGTTTTTTTTTTAATTAACTAGTATATTTACAGTGTTTATATAGAATGCCTTTTGCCTTATAATTACAGACTCCACTCATTTCCAAAGTTACAGAGGTCAGACCCTTATTCCCCCATCCTCTCTAGAAAGATTGCTTTGTGTGTTTGCAACACATTTAGATTCCTTTGTCACATTCTGCATTTCGTGCTGAGTTCCCCCAACCTCCTAAATGATTTAAATTTTCATACATTAAACTTTACTCTTTGTATAGTAGTTTTAGGGTTTTAACAAATATCTAATGTCTCGTGTTCACTATTACAGTGTCATGCAGAATCATTTCATCTCCCTAAAAAATCCTGAGTGCTTCACCTATTCAACCTTCCTCCTTGAGACCCTGTTGACCACTGATCTGTTTACCATTTCAGTAATTTTGCCTTTTCCAAAATGTCATATAATTGAAATACAGCATGTAGTTTTTTCAGACTGGTGTCTTTCACTTAGCAATATGCATTTAAGATTTATCCACGTCTTTTCATGGTTTGATAGCTCATTTATTTTGATTGCTAAGCAATATTCCACTGTATGAATGTATCAATCCCATTTTTCATGCACTTAGGTTACCTTAAACTTATAGTTAAATCTTGCAACACTACCCAACACTGAAGTGTTTTCATGCAAGTTTTACATGGTCAGTTGGTCAATGCTGTCAGATGATCTGCCAGTTCCTTCTCTCCCCACCTCCTGCCCAGAGATACCACACCTGCAGTTTTCCATTGTCACCCCTCCAATCTAAACTAGCAGTCCTTGGCCAGGCGTGGTGGCTCACGCCTGTAATCCCAGCACTTTGGGAGGTGGAGGCAGGCGGGTCACCTGAGATCAGGAGTTCGAGACTAGCCTGGCGAAAACCCATTTCTACTAAAAATACAAAAATTAGCTGGGCGTGGTGGCACGCGCCTGTAATCCCAGCTACTCAGGAGGCTGAGGCAGGAGAATCACTTGAACCTGGGAGGCAGAGGTTGTAGTGAGCTGAGATGGTGCCACTGTACTCCAGCCTGGGCACCAGAGTCAGATGCTGTCTCATAAAATAAAATAAAATAAATAAAATAAAATAAAATAAAAAAATGAAGCAGTCCTCTAACGAAGCTATAGAATTGTTGTCCTGGATCTGTTCCTTGACATCATGCTGAAAATTCCTTTGTCTCTCTCTGTAAACCTCTTGCTCCCTGCATCCAACGTCTTCCTTTTTCATGGTTTGTTTCTTTATTTTGGTGGAACATATCCTCCAGCAGCTTCTGCAGAAATAGTAAATGGAAAATGCACTTTAATAATAAGAGCAAAAATGGGCAAAAGTCACAGATAAGCAAAAAAGAAGGAAAGAAAGGAAGAAAGGAAGAAAAAAGAAAGAAAGGAAGAAAGGAAGGAAGAAAGAAAGAAAAGAAAGAAAGAAAGAAGAAAGAAAATAGAAAATGCAGCGCTGAAAGTTGTGGCTTCACTCACGATTGAGAGTTGAGCTAGATTTAGAATTGAACATTAAAAATAATTTTTACTCAGAAATGTAAAGAAATTGTTCCATCATTGTTATTGTCGATTTTAGCTCCCCACATTGTTGAGAAATCTAATGACATCTGATTCCTGTTTTTTGTATGTAACCTATTTTGTTCTTTACAGGCTTTTAGCATATTTTCTTAATCCATAATGTTCTAAGATTTCATGGTGTTGCGCCTTATCAATTTGAATATTGATGTTCTTCAGTTCTGGAAATGTTTTTGTACTCTCTCTTTAATAGTAATATTTTCTCTACCACTCTGCTTTTTTGGAGTGCCCATTTGTAGTTTTTAAACTTCGTGAATCTTTTTTTTTTTATCTTTTTTCTCCTTAGTGTCATCTATTTAGTTTTTCTGTTCTAATTTCTAAGAAGCATGCTTGATTTTATTTTCTAACTCTTCTGTTTAGTTTTTCTTTAATTTTTTCTATCATATTATGAATTTTAAAGTGTGCTTCTCTCTTATTCCGATTTTTAATATATATACGTACATATGCGTGAATGCATGGATGTGTGTGTGAGAGTGTATACATATGTATAAAAGATCGATGATAGATAGATAGATATTCCTGTTACTAGTTTGTAGAGATATATTATCTTTTATCCATTTGGGGAAACTAATTATAGTTTCTTTGAAGTTTTTTCCTGTACCTCACATTGTATCTATTTTCTCTGAACCCTCTTTTTTTCCTGTGTTCAATTCATTCTCTCTCATTGGACATTTTCCTTAAACATCCAGCAATCCTAGGCTGGCTATTCATATTTATAAGGCATTAAAAGTTGATTGAAAGCACCATATATATGGGTGGGACTTCACTGAAAGGAAATCTCTGGCTGTAGTCTTTCTGCTTTTCATCAAATCAAACTTTTCCAGAGATTTTATATTCTGTGCTAGCCCCACCTATCCAGGTACCTAGAATCTGTTTTTGAGCCTTTTCTGGGTTTTGCGAGGGACCCAGCTCACATTTGCCCTTCGGTGACTCTCCCAGCTTGCCAAGTCACCCATCACTTCCCCCTCTCCTTTCTATTTTCCTATATGGCTCAAGGCCTCAAGTGTCTTCTTACTTGTTTTCTTTACTTTTCTTTTTCTTCCTTTTTTTTTTTCTGCAAGATAGGGTCTTGCTCTGTTGCCTAGACTGGAATGCAGTGGTGGCAGTGCAATCATAGCTCACTGCAGCCTCAAATTACTGGGCACAAGCAATCCTCCTGCCTCAGCCTCCCACGTAGCTGGGACTGTAGGTGTGCATTACCACACCCAGATAATTTTTTTTTTTTAATAGAAATGAGGTCTCACTATATTGCACGGGCTGGTCTCGTCGAACCCTGGGCTCAAGTGATCCTCTCCGGCCTCGGCCTCCCAAAGTGCTGGGATTAAAGGTGTGAGCTACCTCACCCAGCCAATATTTGTGATTTTAATTTTTAAAAATTAAAGACAATTTGGTTAATTTAATTTTATTTATTTATTCATTTATTTTTTACTTGATAGCTCACTGTAATGTTGAAAGCCCTTTTTGTTGTCTTCTGTGGGGAGTGGAGTGGAGGGGAGGTGTGGGGTGGGGGGACAGTTGTCTTGCTCTGTTGCCCAGGCTGGAGTGCAGTGGTGCAAACATAGCTCACTGCAGCCTTGGATTCCTGGGCTCAAGCAATGCTTCTGCCTCAGTCTTCTGAGTAGCTGGGACTATAGGCGTGAGCCACCATGCTGGCTAATTATCTAAATTTTTTGTGGAGACATATTCTTACTATATTGCCCAAGCTGGTCTTGAACCCCTAGGTTCAAGCAATCCTCCCACTTCAGCCTTTCAAAGTGCTGGGATTACAGGCATGAGCTATTGCACCCAACCCCTAATTTTCTTTCCTTTTCTTTTTTTTTTTTTGAAACAGAGTTTCGCTCTTGTTGCCCGGACTGGAGTGCAATGGCGTGATCTTGGCTCACCACAACCTCTGCCTCTCGGGTTCAAGTGATTCTCCTGCCTCAGCCACCCAAGTAGCTGGGATTACAGGCATGCACCACCATGCCCGGCTAATTTTGTATTTTTAGTAGAGACAGGGTTTCTCCATATTGGTCAGACTGGTCTCGAACCCCCAACCTCATGTGATCTGCCCACCTCGGCCTCCCAAAGTGCTGGGGTTAAAGGTGTGAGCCACCGCACCCTGCCAATTTTCTAAATATAATTATGTTATTATTGGATTGGTAAGTAGTGTTACATTAGGACATTTTTCTTTATATCAGATTTACATGATGGCCATGAGTATCATTCCCAACACACTTGTGCAGCTAGCATTCTGGGTGTAAATTAAGTTACACCAATTAGATCTACAGGTGGACTACGCAGCAAACTAAAACTTTCAGCTACAGCCAACCACCACCAAACACCTACTATCCACAGCAAAATAGCTACTTAGTAATGTCTGCAATGGATGCCTCTGTTTCTAATTGGAATTGGAAGTGCCAATGGAAGCGACCCAGTTATCCTTTCCCATTGCAATAGTGCTTTCTGTGTAAGCTCATTTGTTTTTGGCTGGTGTACTGAAAATTGAGCTAATGAATCTGGAAGATGAGGATAATCCATCAAAACCCAAGGCATCAAGATGACAGAATCAAAATAGAGAATACCCAACCATCAAAGTCCGTTTACTGAGCAACTTCTGTTTGCCTGTGCCTCGGGCTGAAAACTAAAAAGTCGCAACACCTTTCCTCATGGAGGTTTCAATTCACTTAGACAAATCACAACATGTATATGAGCAACAATTACCAAACAAGACCGTGGAGAAAAGCGGCAAAGTCCCTCTTCCTGACGCTACGCAGTGTGTAGTGCTAGTGACATTTCGGCTTCGGTCTCTATCTTTGGTGTTGAGAATCCACTGCGGCAGTGGCAGCCAGATAGCGCAATTCGGTGATGAGACAGTTGTGGTGGTGGCTTCTACAGCTTCCTGATCCTGGCTTTATGATCTCTGAATGGCATTTTGGTCAGTATGCCAGGAATCTTTTGATCCCAGTAGTTTACTTTTGGCCTCCTGATCTCCACTTTTCTGTCTGTGGCAAAGGAAGCATCGTTCTTGATAGACCAGTTCTGCAACATTCTGGGAGTCATGCCAGAGATATGCCTAGAGCCCACCCCTCCATCTCTTCCAAAAAGTTTCTAAATACCTAATCTAATCTACTGTATTTAACCCCTTTCTGTTTAAAATACCTAGAGTAAGCAGGGTGAGGTGGCTCATGCCTGTAATCCTAGCACTTTGGGAGGCCGAGGTAGGCAGATCACCTGAGGTCAGGAGTTCCAGACCAGCCTGACCAAAATGGAGAAACCCTGTCTCTACTAAAAAAATACAAAATTAGCTGGGCGTGGTGACACATGCCTGTAATCCCAGCTACTCAAGAGGCTGAGGCAGGAGAATCGCTTGAACCCGGAAGGTGGAGGTTGTGGTGAGCCCAAGATCGCGCCATTGCTCTCCAGCCTGAGCAACAAGAGCAAAATTCCATCTCAAGAAAAAAACAAAACTAGAGTGTTTCTGTTTCCTTCATTGAACCCTGACTAATGAACCTTGTTAGGAATTTGAAGTGTTTGAGAGAATAAGATATATTAAAATTTTAATTACTTGAAATATTTAATAAAAGCTAATGAACTACGTATATAATATGCTAAATGTTTAGGGATTTAATCTTTTTTTGAGGCAGAGTTTTGCTCTTGTTGCCCAGGCTGGAGTGCAATGGTGCAATCTCAGCTCACTGCAACCTCCACCTCCCAGGTTCAAGCAATTCTCCTGCCTCAGCCTCCCAAGTAGCTGAGATTACAAGCATGTGCCACTACACCTGGCTAATTTTTTGTATTTAGTAGAGATGGGGTTTCACCATGTTGGTCGGGCTGGTCTTGGACTCCTGATCTCAGGTGATCCACCCCGCTCCGCCTCCCAGAGTGCTGGGATTACAGGCATGAGCCACCGTGCCTGGCCAGGATTTAATTTTTTACATATAAGTATTTTTTTAAATATAAGTATTAATTGAATGTTAATCACGGAACAAGTAAAAATAATGAATCTCATTTCTTATATAACATAGGATTAGATTAATAATTATCAAGATTTGTAAGTTGAGTTTAAAGACTTAAGAAAAACTATGGGTTTAGTGGCTTACACTTGTAATCGCAGTGAATCAGGAGCCTGAGGCAAGAGGATCATATGAAGTCAGGAGTTCAAGACCAGCTTGGGCAACATGGTGAGACCTTCACTACAAAAAACACAAAAATTAGCTGGGGTGGGACATGGTGTTGCATAGTTGTAGTTCCAGCTACTCAGGAGGCTGAGACAGAAGGATCATTTGATTCCAGGAGCTTCAGGCTGCAGTGAGCTATGATCACACCATTGCACTCCAGCGTGGGCAACAGAGAGACTCCATCTTAAAAAAAAATTAATGTTTTTAAAAAAGAAAAACTAAGCGGGGCACGGTTGCCCAGCCTGGAGTGCTGTGACGCAATCTCTGGTCACTGCAAACTCTGCCTCCCGGGTTCAAGCGATTCTCCCACCTCAGCCTCCTGAGTAGCTGAGATTGCAGGCACACACTACCACGCTTGCCTAATTTTTTGTATTTTTAGTAGAGACGGGGTTTCACCATGTTGGCCAGGCTGGTCTGGAACTCCTCACCTCAAATGATCTGCATGCCTCAGCCTCCCAAAGTGCTGGGATTATAGGCATGAGCCACTGCACCCAGCCTCATAATATCTAATTAGTCATAAGACAGACTGACTTGAATTTCACATCTTATTCCTTCTTCCGAAGAAGAGTAAAGTTGATCAGTCTAACCACAAATGTTGAAAAAGCAAGGGAATAGGTTTTTGCAGCCTTAATAAGAACCACTGTTTATGGTGCAGGGCACAGAGTAGTGCAGAGCATAGAGCGCTACCATGTGCAGGGCACTCAACGACTAGTTGATTTCCATGTTATTTCATTTAATCTTCACAACAGCTCTATAAGTGCTATTATTGACCCCATTTTATAGATGAAGAAATACAAGCTTAAGCAGGTTAAGAGAGTCATGCAAGATCACACAAGTAAGAAGTGGTACTGGGGATTTAAGCCCAAATCCATCTTGTTAAAAGCCCATCTTTCTGCTGCACTTTCATGCCTTTTAGTGATAAGATACATGGGCTGTGCCTCTGCCAACTCGTGGCTGCCAATATGTAACATAAGCAAGAAGCAAACCTCATTTATTTTCTTAAGCCACTGATATGTTTGGAGTTGTTTATTACTGCAGCCTTATCTAACAGAAGCTGGCTGATAATAGGTATCTTTATTTTCTATTTACAGTGGTGTAAACCTTGGAAACTGTTTTAGTATTAATAACTTAGTATAGTGCAAAACATGCTTGCTGAGAACCTCTATTAATTTATACCATCCCCAAACAAGTATTTTTTTTTTTCTTTTGACAGGGTATTGCTCTGTCGCCCAGGCTGAAGGGCAGTGGCGCAATCTTGGCTCACTGCAAACTCCACCTCCCAGGTTCAAGCGATCCTCTCACCTCAGCCTCTTAAGTAGTTGGGACCACAGGCGCGTGCCACATTGCCCGGCTAATTTTTGTATTTTTTTGTAGAGGCAGGGCTTCGCCATGTTGCCCATGCTCTCAAACAAGTACTTTATTTAGACAAACGCTCAACAATGATTGATGCTGTCTGGGGAAGACAGTGAATCTGTTGGGGGCATGGCTTCGGCATTCAAATTTGTGGCAACACAAATTCCTGTATAAATATCTAGAAAAGTGTATTTTCTTAAGAGCAACTAGAGAATTTTAAAACAATATTGTTAGATGGGAAATGTAAATAGAGCCCCATACTTTCCTATGTGTATTTGCAAAGTAATTAAGAATTTATAAGAAACTTACTAGAATTATGACATAACATTATTAACAAGGTGCCCAGGCAAATGCCTATAATTTTCATAGCCTGGATTTAGTTAAGGCTAAGAAAATATATACTAAGGTGATAAGCAGTTATTGTATCTGTAGAGGTGGAAAACCTGAATAATTCTTTAGAACAGATTGTTTCCTTTGTGTTAGGAAGTCTGCATAAAGGGGCTCTTCAGTTGCACAAATTTAAAGCAACACTCACTTGTCTTGGGAAAAGTTATAAAGAAACCTTTTTTCTGAATGCAAATATATATATATATTTTCGAGACAGAGTCTCACTCTGTTGCCAGGCTGGAGTGCAGGTACAATTAGAGCTTACTGCAGCCTGAAACTTCTGGGCTCCAGTGATCCTCCCACCTCAGCCTCCTGAGTAGCTAGAACTACTGGCACGTGCCTCCCTGGCTCTCTCTGTGTGTGTGTGTGTGTGTGTGTGTGTGTGTGTGTGTGTGTGTGTGTGGTGTGTGTGTGTGTGTGTGTGTGTATCTGTAAACAGGGTCTCTCGGGTCTCCAAAAAACTGGAGACTCAGGGCCAGGGGAAATAATTTTTTTCTCCCCTGTAGTCTTAATTTGATGGAGCAGAAATTAACCTGGAGTGAATTGCAGCTGGTGAGCAGAGTGGCTCCTGGCCACATGGAAACAGATGGAGGCAAACAAGGAAGGACCCCCTGGACATGGGTCTGGACTGTAAACTGTAAACACATCTAGTAGCCTCCTGGGGACAGGGTGGTGGTACCAGCACCAGCCTGAGAGTGAATGATCCCAGTATTGTAGAAAAACAATACGAAAATTTTGGAAATTTCCCTTGCAAATTCTATAGTGAGTGGACACTAATATTTACTTAGAACAAAACCTGTCATGGACTCATTGTGTGCCACATTACCTCAATGCAAGAATGGTTACAGAAACCTGCCATCATTGAGAAATTTTGATCAACTAGACTGAAAAAAGAAAGAAAAAGAAAGAAAGAAAGAAAGAAAAAGAAAGAAAGAAAGAAAGAAAGAAAGAAAGAAAGAAAGAAAGAAAGAAAGAAAGAAAGAAAAAGAAAGAAAGAAAGATCAGCTGCAGTAGAGCAACACCTCCTCTTCTGGGTTGGGCAGACGGGCAGGAGAATTTCTTTCCACCAGCTCTCAGTACCTTATCACTGAACTGTAGTAGTGGCTGATGAAACACGTGTTAGCAACCTATCACTTGAAAAGTGATTTCATTATTTATGTTTACAACTAATAATATATTACCCATGACAGAAACATCTGCAAGAGGAAAAGGACATGCATGACAAAGCTGAATATTTGAATTAGGTTAAGCACAAATGACAGAAGCAGGTTATTATTTTCCTTTTGGTAAGGGGTTGACAAACTTTTTCTGTAAAGGGCCAGATAGTAAATATTTTAGGCTTGTGAGCCATGAAGTCTTTTTTTGTTTCCTGAGATGGAGTCTTGCTCTTTCACCCAGGCTGGAGTGCAGTGGCAAGATCTCAGCTCACTGCAACCTCTGCCTCCAAGGTGCAAGCGGTTCTCCTGCCTCAGACTCCCGAGTAGCTGAAACTATAGGCGTGTGCCACCACACCCAGCTAATTTTTTGTATTTTTAGTAGAGACGGAGTTTCACCGTGTTAGCCAAGATGGTCTCGATCTCCCGACCTCATGATCCGCCCGCCTCAGCTTCCAAAAGTGCTGGGATTACAGGTGTGAGGCATCACGCCCGGCAGAGCCATGAAGTCTTTGTTGCAACTACTCAACTCTGCCTTTGTGGAATGAAACCAGCCATAGACAATATGTAAACAAGTGGTCATGGCTGTCTTCCAATAAAACTTAAATATGGACACTGAAATTTGATTTTCACATACTTTTCACATGCACAAAATATTATTCTTCTTTCGTGTGTTTTTTAACCACTGAAAAATATAAAAAACATTCTTAACTCATGGGCATTCCAAAGAACAGGCCATGGGTCAGAGGACTGTAGTTTGCTGACCCAGTGCTCTCGGTCTAATAAGCTCTGCAATGGTCCAGCAAGTAAATATACAAAAGTAATTCTGAGAGATTTTTAGCTCACCTAATCTGCAATACCTTTTGAAAAGAGTAAAGAGGAAAAAACTGTCACATACTCAAAACTTGAAACTAAAAAATTTATCAAAATTAATTTTCTAACATACTTGATAGTAGTAGTAACATAGAATACCACTATTACTATTAATAAAGATAGCTAATATTTATATAGGACTCACAGCATAAGAATCACAAAAATGGCCAGGCACGCTCAGGCCTGTAATCCCAGCACTTTGGGGGGCCGAGGTGGGTGGATCACCTGACGTCAGGAGTTCAAGACCAGCCTGGCCAACATGGTGAAACCCCGTCTCTACTAAAAATACAAAAATTAGCTGGGCATGGTGGTGCGTGCCTGTAATCCCAGCTACTTGGGAGGCTGAGGCAGGGAAATTGCTTGAGCCCGGGAGGTGGAGGTTGCAGTGAGCCAAGATTGCACCATTGCACTCCAGCCTGGGCAACAGAGTGAGACTCCATCTCAAAAAAAAAAAAAAAAAAATCACAAAAACAAAGGTAGCATTTTTAGTAAATAAAGTATGTCTGCAATATGTTTTTATAGGACCTTAAAGAGCCACTTACTCTAATTAGGAAATGTATAATTTGAATTGGAGTTTGATTTTAAAAAGAAAGAACTAGGCAGAAAGAAGGGGAGAGCAAGTTATAGTAGTAATAAGAAAAGAAAAACATGGGGAAAATACATCTTTTCATAATCTATTTTTTTTTTCTGAGACAGAGTCTTGCTCTGTCACCCAGGCTAAAGTGCAGTGGCACGACCTTAGCTCATTGCAACCTCCACCTCTCGGGTTCAAGTGATTCTCCTGCCTCAGCCTCCCAAGTAGCTGGGATTACAGGCGCCCACCACCACTCCCGGCTAATTTTTTGTATTTTTCTAGAGATGGGGTTTTGCCATGTTGGCCAGGCTGGTCTTGAACTCCTGATCTCAAGTGATCCATCTGCCTCAGCATCCCAAAATGCTAGGATTATAGACATGAGCCACTGCACCCAGCCCATAATAGATCATTTTAAGAGCTGTTTCCTGTCAAAGTCATATTCTATTATCATCAGTAACGGGACAATAAAGATGGAAAGAACTAGCCAAAGATGAAACAAAATGAATGAAAGAATGAGGTGGGCAAGTCCTAAAATAAAATTACTAAGAATATATTATTAGATGACTTATTTGGGCTTAAAACGTGGCCATCTTTTTTTTTTTTTTTTTGAGACGGAGTCTTGCTCTGTCTCCCAGGCTGGAGTGCAGTGGCGTGATCTCGGCTCACTGCAAGCTCTGCCTCCCAGGTTTTTACACCATTCTCCTGCCTCAGCCTCCTGAGTAGCTGGGACTACAGGCGTGCACCACCTATGCCCAGCTAATTTTTTTTGTATTTTAGTAGAGACAGGGTTTCACTGTGTTAGCCAGGATGGTCTCGAACTCCTGACCTTGTGATCTGCCCTGCCTCAACCTCCCAAAGTGCTGGGATTACAGGCGTGAGCCACCGCGCCTGGCTTGGCCATCTTTATTATACTGTGAAGTAAAAAAAACAGGCTGGGCGCAGTGGCTCACACCTGTAATCCCAGCACTTTGGGAGGCCGAGGTGGGTGGATCACGAGGTCAGGAGTTCGAGACCAGCCTGGCCAACATGGTGAGACCTCCCCCCCACCGCCCGTCTCTACTAAAAAAATAAAAAATTAACCGGACGTGGTGGCGCACACCTGTAATCTCAGCTACTCAGGAGGCTGAGGCAGGAGAATTGCTTGAACCCGGGATGCAGAGGTTGCAGTGAGCTGAGATTGCACCATTGCACTCCAGCCTGGGCAACAGAGAGAGACTCTGTCTTAAAAAATAATAATAAAAATTTAAAAAATAAAAAATGAAAAGAAATTTAAAAATCCGTATTTACTGACTGCTTCAAAGAGCAGTCAGTAAATAGTCAATAATATTCATTTTAACAGATAATATACTGGTAATAAAGGGAGTTACAGCCGAAATCTGTCCTCAATATAATTTACTAAGGAAGATGAGACAAATATAAATGAAAATTTAAAATACACGGTTTCTTTCCTTTTCAGAGAATATTTATCCCTGAATCAAGTGGAGCAAGGGAACAGAGAATCTTGCAAGTGAATTGTTTCTGGAAGTAAACTCCTGTGCACAGTGGAATCGAGTGGTAATCTCAACCTTTCTAAGTGTCTCTTTACCTAGTAGTAAAAATAAGAATTATCCGCTCAAAAGACAGTAAGGTTGGCACAAGAAATGTTGGAAACAGAGTTTCCAGATTAGGAAAGCCGTGTTTCAGTGCAAATTACTCTTGGACTTCCCCCACTCCCAATAATGCCTTTGGAGGATTGGTACTGGAGAGAGATTTTTCTAACTGTGGAGATACAGAGGTATTTCTTCCCCTAGTCATTTGAAAAAAAGAAGTTACTGAGTTATAATTTACCTACCATACAATTCATCTGCTCTAAGTAGACAATGCCATGATTTTAAATATGTGCACAGTTATGTAACATTACCACAGGTGGAGTTTTGAGTAGTAAGCAAATCACTGAAAAATTGTGTCTTGTGGCTGGGCGCGGTGGCTCATGCCTGTAATCCCAGCACTTTGGGAGGCCGAGGCGGGTGGATCACGAGGTCAGGAGATTGAGACCATCCTGGCTAACAAGGTGAAACCCCATCTCTACTAAAAATACAAAAAATTAGCCGGGTGTGGTGGCGGGTGCCTATAGTCCCAGCTACTCCGGAGGTTGAGGCAGGAGAATGGCGTGAACCTGGGAGGCGGAGCTTGCAGTGAGCCGAGATCACGCCACTGCACTCCAGCCTGGGCGACAGGGCGAGACTCCGTCTAAAAAAAAAAAAAAATGTGTCTCGTGATTTCAGCTCTTACAGCAGTTAACTCTTTGAATTTCTTTCTTCTCATGCCCCCCAAGTAATCATTTCCAGGGTAAAGTATGGTGCTGACACTAATATGAGGGAACTTCAGGAAGTTTATGGAAAAAATGGAATTAAAAAATAAAAATAAAAACTTAATTTCTCCATATAAGCTCCATCAAGCTCAAGACACTTTCGTAAGTAATGATACCAACCATTTAGTCCATCCCTAAAGACCTTCAGGTCCTGGGAATTTAACCATGTCAATGTACTCTTTTTCACTTTTTAAATTTTTTTAAATTTATTTTGTTTATATTTTTTTAGATGGAGTCTCACTCTGTCGCCCAGGTTGGAGTGTAGTGGTGCAATCTCAGCTCACTGCAACCTCTGCCTCCCGGATTCAAGCGATTCTCCTGTCTCAGCTCCCCCCCCCCTCGAGTAGCTGATTCCAGGCGCGCGCCACCACGCCTGGCTAATTTTTTGTAGTTTTAGTAGAGATGGGGTTTCACCATGTTGGCTAGGCTGGTCTTGAACTCCTGACCTCAGGTGATCCGCCCGCCTCGGCCTCCCAAAGTGCTGGGATTACAGGCATGAGCCACCACACCCAGCCCTTTTTCACATTATTATTAAAAAAAAAAAAAAAGGTGCCATTTAAACATTTATAAAGATTAAGAAACAGGCCGGGCGCGGTGGCTCACGCTTGTAATCCCAGCACTTTGGGAGGCTGAGGCGGGCGGATCACGAGGTCAGGAGATCGAGACCACGGTGAAACCCCGTCTCTACTAAAAATACAAAAAAAATTAGCCGGGCGTGGTGGCGGGCGCCTGTGTTCCCAGCTACTCGGAGAGGCTGAGGCAGGAGAATGGCGTGAACCCAGGAGGCGGAGCTTGCAGTGAGCCGAGATCGCGCCACTGCACTCCAGCCTGGGCGACAGAGCGAGACTCCGTCTCAAAAAAAAAAAAAAAAAAAAAAAAAGATTAAGAAACAAAAAGATGTCAGAAGGAGTCAAATAAAGACTGCAAGGTGGATGCCTAATGATTTCCCATTAAACCTCTTGCAAAATTGCCCTTGCTTGATGAGAGGAATGAGCAGGAGCATTGTCATGGTGCGGAACTCTCTAGTGAAGCTTTCCTGGGCAGTTTTTTTTTTTTTTGCTAAAGTTTTGGCTTTCTCATAATAAGCATATCTGCTTATTCTCATAATAAACACAAATTATCATTCTTTGGCCCTCCAGAAAGTCAACAAGCAAAATGCCTTGAGCAGCCAAAAAAAACTGGTGCCATGATCTTTGCTCTGGGACTGATCCATTTTTGCTTTGACTGGACCACTTTGATCTCCTAGGATCCATTGTTTTGATTATGCTTTGCCTTCAGGATTGTATTGGTAAAACCATGTTTCATGTCCTGTTACAGTTCTTCAAAAAAATGCTTCAGGATCTTGATCGCACTTGTTTAAAATCTCCATGGAAAGCTCTGCTCGTGTGCAGCTGATCTGGGTGTGCAGTTTTAGTAATCTTTGAGTGGAAAATTTGCTCAGCTTAAATTTTTCAGTTAGAATTGTGTGAGCCAAACCAATTGAAATGTCTATGGTATTGGCTTTGGTTTCTGCTATTAATTGTTGGTCATCTTCTATGAGAGCATGTGAGAAACAAACTTACCCATCCAAACCCAAAGAATGGACTCAGAGACCCAGAGAGCAGCAAAAGTGAGACTTTTAAAGACAGTCTTGCAAGATTGGATGTCTGATAGACAGGCACACTCAGCACAGTTTTTTTTAAATTAAATTTTATTTTCTTTTTTTGAGATGGAGTTTTGCTCGTCGCCCAGACTGAGGTGCAGTGGCACGATCTTGGCTCACTGCAACCTCCGTCTCCCAGGTTCAGGTGATTTTCCTGCCTCAGCCTCCCGAGTAGCTGGGATTATAGGAGCCTGCCACCATGCCCAGATAATTTTTGTATTTTCAGTAGAGATGGAGTTTTGCCAAGGCTGGTCTCGAACTCCTGACATATGGTGATCTGCCCACCTCAGCCTTCCAAGGTGCTGGGATTACAGGTGTGAGCCACCACACCAGGCCCCAGCATAGTTGTTTTTTTTGAGACAGAGTCTCGATCTGTCAACCAGGCTGGAGTTCAATGGCGCGATCTCAGCTCACTGCAACCTCCGCCTCCCAGGTTCAAGAGATTCTTCTGCCTCAGCCTCCCGAGCAGCTGGGACTACAGGTGCACGCCACTGCGCCCAGCTAATTTTTGTATTTTTAGTAGAGACGGGGTTTCACCATGTTGGCCAGGATGGTCTCTTGACCTCAGGATCTGCCTGCCTCAGCCTCCCAAAGTGCTGGGATTACAGGCGTGAGCCACCACACCCAGCCCCCAGCACAGTTTTTTAACAAGCAATTTATCCCCTAGTGTGCAGGTCCCTCCCGCCGGCTTCTCATAGGCTGAGTACTGAGGGGTCACAATCTTCCCAGACATTGACTATTAATTGTTGGGTAGAGGCTTTAGGGTTTTTTTTTTTAGGGTTGTCTTACTGCATTTTATTGCAGCCCACAATGCATTGCAATCCTAGTTAGCTCAGGGGCTCTTCAAGTATTTAACTAATGACCTAAGTAGCTGGGCAGTCTGATAAGAGAAGACAAAGTGAGCTATTTTGCAGACTAGTAAACTTTTATCTTAGACTAAACTTTTTTGGTTTGGGTGAAGGCAACTAAGGGGGGAAGGAGAAGTGCAGGGGAAGAGGGAGGCCGACAAGCAGGCATCAGCTATCCAAGCAAGGGTCTAGTATGTCCTGTTTCTTCTGTAGTTTGCTGACCTAAGCCCATGTAAGGCATTTATGTCTTGAAAACGGACCACTGTATATATTATTGCCTTCAAGCATGACAAGATTAATTTTTTCCTTGCAAATTGACGTGGGTAGTCTGCCATTGCAGGCTTCCTCTTCAACACTGTCTCATTCCTTTTTTTTTTTTTTTTTTTTTTGAGACAGAGTTTTGCTCTTGTTGCCCAGGCTGGAGTGCAATGGCACAATCTCAGCTCACTGCAGCCTCTGCCTCCCAGGTTCAAGTGATTCTCCTGCCTCACCCTCCCTAGTAGCTGGGATTACAGGCATGTGCCGCCACGCCTGGTTGATTTTGTATTTTTAGTAGAGACGGGGTTTCTCCACGTTGGTCAGGCTGGTCTTGAACTCCCGACCTCAGGTGATCCGCCTGCCTCAGCCTCCCAAAGTGCTGGGATTACAGGCGTGAGCCACCGCACCCAGGATCCCTTCTTAAAATGAACTCTCCAATTATAAAATACTGATTTCTTTGAGGCATTGTGCCCATAAACTTTTTGTAAAGAATTAATGATTTCACCATTCTTTCACCCAAGGTTCATCATAAATTTGATATTTGTCCTTGCTTCAATTTTAACAGAATACATGTTGCTCTGATAGGGGCTTTCAAACATATGTCTTATTCTTTTTAGTACCTCAAACTAGATCCTGTTCATACATGTTATAACAAGTTAGTATGAGTTTATTTTGGTGTAAAAAATTTTGAAATCCATGCATGATTTGTTCATAATACACATGTTCCATGAACTTTTAAAAGTCTCCTCCTGAGATTATTGGATTGAATCAAAAGTATTTAAAAAGTTTCTCTTGGAGGAAGGAACTTTTAATAAATAGCAATAGTGTTAAAAATTAGGTTGCTTCCGACAATGAAGTTGGTAAAGTTCATGCTTACTAAATCAGCTGGTTGTGGGAGCAATTCATAAAACTGACAGTGAATGTATAACTAGGGAGTTTAGAAAACCCTTAAACTCCAATTAAGATGAGGATGTAATCTTAGGAGGCAAAACTGGAAGTGGTTGTAATTTGCTCAGCACAAAAGGAATCAACCGTCTAGTATATTGTTTAGAGAACTGTATGAAGATTAGCCTGTAGAAAGATAATTGCCAGTCTTTACCCAGCACTGTCCAGGGAACAGAGACACAGAATCCAGGTGCTGTGGATTTTCCTGTCTTGGAGAGAAATACTTTGTTGTGGGGGCAGTGATCGTTTATCAGGTCTCAGGATCTGAATGAAATATCCCTCAGAATGATTCACCTTGTTTTGTTCTTATTTCCAAATAAATTGTTTACTTGCTTTTTTGATGTTTTACTCTTGTGGACTGAAATATGTTAACTCTGGATAACTGGTAACATCCTTAATTGTAATCATCACAAAGCTAACGCCATCCTGGGAGACCTGATAAAACAGCCGTCAAGACTTTTCCTGCCATATACTGACCTCATCATCAACTCCAGAACAGTTGGTTACATTCAAATACAAAAAAAGATGCCAATAGAGAAATAAGAATGTCCTATTCACTCTCAATTAAGTTCTACTTTGTATTGTGCTGAACTGAACAAAATCAGAAATTACTGCATTAAATTAGACAAGAATAAATCAAAGCAAATTCAGGTTGGGTGCGGTGGCTCATGGCTGTAATCCCAGCACTTTGGGAAGCCAAGGTGGGCAGATCACTTGAGGTCAGGAGTTCGAGACCAGCCTAGCCAACACGGTGAAACCCCATCTCTACTAAAAATATAAAAATTAGCCAGGCGTGGTGGCATATGCCTGTAGTCGCAGCTACTCAGGAGGCTGAGGCACGAGAATTGCTTCAACCTGGGTGGAGGATGTTGCAGTAAGCCGAGATCCTGCCACTGTACTCCAGCCTGGGTGACAGAGCGAGACTCCATCTCAAACAAACAAACAAAAAGCAAATTCAATTATATTTTTCTGGAATGAAAATACCTTGAAATTAAAAGTACCTATGTGTATTGTCTCATCCCTTCTTAAAATGAACTATCCAATTATAAACTACTGATTTCAGTTATCACTTCAGTTATTGACTTATCATTAATTAACAGAAACTTTGCCTGCATAAATTTAAACTGATGTATAAAAGAACAGAAAGAAAATGTGTTCAGCAAATAACTGTTGAATGAAAGAATCAACAGGCTGCAAGTTTTTTAAAACTCTCCTCTTTTCTGCCATTCACTTAATGGAACAATGCTAGAAACAGTAGATTTGTCGAAATAGTATCTTTTTTGGTCACCTTCTCATTTAAAAACATATCAGGCTCTGGCCAGGCACAGTGGCTCATGCCTGTAATTCCCCCACTTTGGGAGGCCAAGATGGAAGGATCGCTTGACTTCAGGAGTTCAAAAGCAGCCTGGGCAACATGGCGAGAGCCCATCGCTACAAAAAATACAAAAATCAGTCTGAAGTGGTGGTGCATACCTGCAGTCTCAGCTACGAAGGAGACTGAGGTGGGAGGATCACTTGGGTCCAGGAGGTCAAGGCTGCAGTGAGCTGTGATTGTCCCACTGCACTCCAGCCTGAGTGACAGAGCAAGACCCTGTCTCAAAAAAAAAATTGGCCGAGTGCAGGGGCTCATGCCTGTAATCCCACTACTTTGGGAAGCCAAGGCCGGAGGATCACTTGCAGCCAGGAGTTCGAGACCAGCATGGCCAACATGACAAAACCCCGTCTCTACTAAAAATACAAAAATTAGCTGGGCATGCTGGCTCATGCCTGTAATCCCAGCTACCAAAAATACAAAAATTAGCTGGGCATGGTGGCACATGTCTGTAATTTCAGCTACTCGGAAGGCTGAGGCACAAGAATGGCTTCAGCCAGGGAAGCAGAGGTTGCACTGAGCTGAGATCATGCCATTGCACTCCAGTCTGGGTGACAGACGGCAACTCTGTCTCAAAAAAAAAAAAAAAAAATATATATATATATATATATACACACACACACACATACACACACACAAACACACATCTATATATACTTGAAGGATGGTCTGAAGGATAGGCAATCTATCCTTCCTTTGACAATTTTCAGAAGTTCTTTTTCCTTTTGGGATCTATGGACTCCTTTAAGAAGTTCATCAAAATTCCAAATCCTCTTCCCAGAAAAAAGTACACACATGCATATAATTTTGTACATGAACACATGCATATAATTTTGGAAAATATTACAGAAAGCTCAAGGATTACCAAAGGTCATCTGTGGATATACCGAGGATCTACAGACAAAAGACCAAGCATCCCTGCTCATTTCAAATTGAATTTGTATTTTGGGGTCACCGAGAAACATTTGTAAAATATATTTCATCAGCTTTTAGAATTAGGAAAACATGTCCTTCTCCTGAATGACCTATTTATTTTTATCCCAAAGGCACTTTGGATTTTGAATACACAATACTTCTGTACCCTTCTTTACCGTGACTTCTGGGAAGACTAAAGTAAAATTTGCAATCTATCTCAACAAATTCAACGGGCTTTCACTGCAGGCATTTTGTATAGCAATTTATGCTTATTTAATTTAATCCACCCCTTATTTTCCCATTCCTCTGATTTCTTACTCTAGTATTTTTTGTTGTTGTTAGATGGAGTCTTGTTCTGTCACCCAGGCCGGAGTGCAGTGGCGTGATTTCCGCTCACTGCAGCCTCCACCTCCTAAGGGTTCAAGAGATTGTCCTGTCTCACCCTACCGAGTAGCTGGGACTACAGGCACGCGCCACCATGGCCGGCTAATGTTTTGTATTTTTAGAAGAGACGGGTTTCGACATGTTGGTCTCCAACTCCTGACCTCAGGTGATCCGCCCGCCTCGGCCTCCCAAAGTGCTGGGATTACAGGAGTGAGCCACCACGCCCAGCCTCATCTAGTTTTAATAATGTTTTATGGTATCTTTGTAAATTGCCTCACATCCTTGTGGAAAGGGACTGCTGTAAATAAATAACATGAAGAAAATTATCCCTTAAATTCAGGGTGTAGATCTGTTATGGCAAACTTATGACTGCACGGTTTGATTTTAACTTGTTGTTGTTTCCCCCTCCTTTTTTTTTTTTTTAGGAGGAGTCTCACTCTGTAGCCCAGGCTGCAGTGCAAAGGCGCCATCTCGGCTCACTGCAACCTCCGCCTCCAGGGTTCTAGCGATTCTCCTGCCTCAGCCTCTCCGAGTAGCTGGGACTACAGGCGCCCGCCACCAAGCCCGGCTAATTTTTTGTTTTTTCAGTAGAGACGGGATTTCACCATGTTGGCCAGACTGGTCTCGAATTCCTGACCTCAAGTGATCCAACCGCCTCGGCCTCCCAAAGTGCTGGCATGAGCCACCGCGCCCAGCCTGATTTGAATTTGAATTCATTAGCGACGTTTAAAAATCCCAAGATTTCACATAAAAATCCAGATTTCAGACGTCGAAAAAAAAGTAAAATGTTATCTCCCAATGCCGCAGGCAAATAGGATAACAGTCCTGAATAGCAACCGCGGTCTCTAGTGGTTACGGTTCTCACATCCATTTTGCTCCATTTTATTACCTGAGAGGACTGGTATTTTCAAAACCTGGTGTATCAGTAACTTTTAGGGGAAACTTTTGAAAAAAGGACTGCACACACGCACCCTTTCTTCCTTCTCGTTCTTTGAAAGCAAACAACAGAAACAATTCATCCTGCAGGCATTCTGCGCTAATCCCACGGACAGGCGATTAACAAGAGATAAAAAGGTGTGGGTCCCAGAGGCAGTACGGTGTTACCCCTTCTGGTTGGCAGATACCACGTTGCCGGTCGGGATACGGACCCACTGCGACTAGCACAAGGAGTGCTGAACTGAGCTATGCAAAGTTCTGACGAGAAGGTGGAACGGTACTTAATGAAGAGGATTAAGGAATCTAAATCGGTTTCGCTAAATTAGACACATCTGTCTAAGCAGCCACGGCCTGTTCGCAGCAGCGTGGGGAAGACAAACCAACGCCCCAGCTCTCCATTCAATCACCGGCAACTCAGCTCTGGACTAGACGCACTCTTCGAAGATACCCGGGTTTCCGGAGCAACCGCCCGGACCGTCCCCCTTTGGCCCCGCCTCCGAGACTCTTTCCCGCCAAAGGCCGTTATCGCCGCAGAGCATGGTGGGACAACGCTTTAGGCTAGGTTTCACCAAGTCCTTTGAAGGCGCCGAGTTGCTTTCAAAGATCCTCATTCCTGGGGAAATCGACCATCCTTCAAGACCCGACCTGGATGACTAGCTCCTTTAACGAAAGTTCGTTATTTAACTTTTACCAAACGGCTGGTCACCCTGTTCACAAACCACCCCAAGCTGGGAACGCGGGGGACTTTTTTTTCCCCTTCGTGCGGAGGGTGACGTCGCGCGTGCGTGCGCGTGCGTTGAGCGTAGCCTTCGCAGCATGCGTTGCGCTCCCGCGCGTGCGTGTTGGGATCGAATCGCTGTTTCCTTCCGCTTCTCTTCCTCTGTCTCCCCCCATATCCGTGCGCCGAGCTGATAAAGGCGCCATTTTGGAGGGGCCGCGGGAGACGTGGTGCCGCTGCGGGCTCGCTCTGCCGTGCGCTAGGCTTGGTGGGAAGGCCTGTTCTCGAGTCCGCGCTTTTCGTCACCGCCATGTCGGGAGGTGGTGTGATTCGTGGCCCCGCAGGGAACAACGATTGCCGCATCTACGTGGGTAACTTACCTCCAGACATCCGAACCAAGGACATTGAGGACGTGTTCTACAAATACGGCGCTATCCGCGACATCGACCTCAAGAATCGCCGCGGGGGACCGCCTTTCGCCTTCGTTGAGTTCGAGGACCCGCGGTGAGGCGGCATGGGGCTTGCAGCCTTGAGGAAATAGGTCCGAGTAGTCGGGGAAGGCTCCAAGGCCTTAACATAGAGAACGGGGAAGCGGGGGCTCTTAGAGAGGTTGGGGCGAGACTGTATCGCCCATGCAGGAGTCGAGTAAGGAGCTGAGTTGGTGTGGCTTCTCTGGCGCCTCGCCTTGGACGTCCCCGGAGCCCATTCGCAGGCTGGAGCGGGAAACTGAGGCGCTGAGGGCTGGTGTAGTGGTTGGGAGCCTGGCGTGTTTCTGGGTGGGGGAGGGGCCATTCCTATTATGCGGCGCATGTGGGCTCTTCCACGTTGGGTGCGCATGTGCGGGGGGTTTGCTGGTTCCCGAGTGAGCGAGCTTCTCCTCCTGGTCTTTCTCATGCCTTTTACCTTCTGCGATCCCGCAGAGACGCGGAAGACGCGGTGTATGGTCGCGACGGCTATGATTACGATGGGTACCGTCTGCGGGTGGAGTTTCCTCGAAGCGGCCGTGGAACAGGCCGAGGCGGCGGCGGGGGTGGAGGTGGCGGAGCTCCCCGAGGTCGCTATGGCCCCCCATCCAGGCGGTCTGAAAACAGAGTGGTTGTCTCTGGTGAGTGTACTGGTTGTGTGGATTGATGTGAAGGGACGGAAACTACCTAAAATTTTTCTCTTGCGTGACCAGTTTAATAATTGCAAATTTTTCATGCTAGGTCTTAAATTGCTTTAGTTTTTGGGTGAATTTAATAAACGAGGATTGCTGCTGTGGTGATTTATCAAATTAGGTTGCGGTACTAGATACGAAGATCGTTACAAATAATTTTGGACTCTGGATTCCAGAATCTTACAGCTCTTTACCTGGTATCACTTAAGTACACCTATTAAGTACTTTAAAGTACTCTTTGTCCTAACGTACCTTACTAGCTTAACGTGAAATTTAAGATAATTGATTCTAAGAAAAATAAATCACTTTTTCAGGACTGCCTCCAAGTGGAAGTTGGCAGGATTTAAAGGATCACATGCGTGAAGCAGGTGATGTATGTTATGCTGATGTTTACCGAGATGGCACTGGTGTCGTGGAGTTTGTACGGAAAGAAGATATGACCTATGCAGTTCGAAAACTGGATAACACTAAGTTTAGATCTCATGAGGTAGGTTATACACGTATTCTTTTTTTTGACCAGAATTGGATACAGTGGTCTTAACAGTGGAATTTCAAGGTAAGGATTCAGGCAAGGGTGTCCAAGTAAATTGCCAGATTTCTGGTTTTAGTTACATTGTATTCATTCAGCATGCCTGAAGATAGATGAAAGCTTAGATCTTTCAATGGAAAGTTCTGTCTATCCAATAGGGAGAAACTGCCTACATCCGGGTTAAAGTTGATGGGCCCAGAAGTCCAAGTTATGGAAGATCTCGATCTCGAAGCCGTAGTCGTAGCAGAAGCCGTAGCAGAAGCAACAGCAGGAGTCGCAGTTACTCCCCAAGGAGAAGCAGAGGATCACCACGCTATTCTCCCCGTCATAGCAGATCTCGCTCTCGTACATAAGATGATTGGTGACACTTTTTGTAGAACCCATGTTGTATACAGTTTTCCTTTATTCAGTACAATCTTTTCATTTTTTAATTCAAACTGTTTTGTTCAGAATGGGCTAAAGTGTTGAATTGCATTCTTGTAATATCCCCTTGCTCCTAACATCTACATTCCCTTCGTGTCTTTGATAAATTGTATTTTAAGTGATGTCATAGACAGGATTGTTTAAATTTAGTTAACTCCATACTCTTCAGACTGTGATATTGTGTAAATGTCTATCTGCCCTGGTTTGTGTGAACTGGGATGTTGGGGGTGTTTGTGGTTATCTTACCTGGGGAAGTTCTTATGTTTATCTTGCTTTTCATGTGTCTTTCTGTAGACATATCTGAAGAGATGGATTAAGAATGCTTTGGATTAAGGATTGTGGAGCACATTTCAATCATTTTAGGATTGTCAAAAGGAGGATTGAGGAGGATCAGATCAATAATGGAGGCAATGGTATGACTCCAAGTGCTATTGTCACAGATGAAATTGGCAGTATTGACCTTATACTAAAAGGCAGGGGTTAAAAATGATTATATACATTTTCATTAAAACACTTGCAAACATTTTATTCAGTTATCTTTAGCTACAATTGCTTTGCTCTTTAAACCTTGGCAATTGTGGCAAAATTATATTGCCCATTTTGTAGCAACTTATTTTGCTCCCTTCCCCCCATTTTTGTTTTAATAGGGACTAATGTGGGAAGAACTGGCTAATTTGTCACAGTGCTTAGTTACAACTGTTAATGTGTGACCTGCTGTTGGTGTACATGTGGGTACAGGGTGTCTTTAAATCCAACAAGATAGAGTATAATATCAATACTGCTAAATCTGCATGTCCTCTGTGTGACTGATAGAGCGTTGCTATTTCATTTTTTTTAAGACAAAATGAAAGCAAAATATAGAGTTCCAATGTATTGGTGTAGATAATCTAGTTGGGAATACTTTTAAGTCTCACCTTCCCCTTTAAACTAATATTCATAATTGGTTCATATGTTTAAAAGACTTTAATTTACAAATTAAATTGCAAATGGGAGCATTAGATTTAGTTTTAGACTTAGGTGGGTAGCAATGCCAGTAAACTTAAATTACGTAACTTCTTGCAACCACGAAACCTGTAATACGCTGTACAGTAACAAGTGTTGGCATTATCAGTTGAACTGTAAATACAAAATGCTTCTTCCAATTAGTCTCTATGATGATTAAGTTTCTAAAATTTATCTGAACACCATTCAGAAACTTGTTTTGGGGAATTTGATAGTTATTGATGTGCATCTGTTAAACTGATGACAGACATAACTCATCATTCCCCAGAAACCTTTTTTGATTACAGTATCTAACATTTTGCCTCCTCTTTTTTGGTTTTGCTGGTTATAAAGGTTTGGATTGGAGAGGGCTCACTGGATCCCAATCCTTGGAGCTGGATCATTGGATTCAAATCATAATGTGGATAGGATAGGGAGGATGAATTACCAGGATTCATGGAGCGGGATCAGATTACCAGGAACATAGGAGTGGATTCCTGCCCCAACCAAACCGCATTCGTGTGGATTTTTTTATTCAACTTAATTGGCTATTCCAAAGATTTTTTTTTTCCTATTTTTGACGATTGGAGCCCTTAAGATGCACGATGGAATTGTGTTTTGCGTTTTTTGGTAAAAGGAGCAAAGCGAGGACCTGGAGATAAACGCTGGAGCAATCTCCTTGGAAGGATTCAGCACGAGTAGATGGTAAACATTTAAAGGGGAAAGGGGGGGTTTGTTTAAAATAGTAAATCAGTAAGTCACTTCTAAATTTAAAGAAAACAAAATTGGAGTTGAAGAATAAGTAGGTTTCCAATTGGCTATTGCCATTTTCTTTGAAAAAATAAACATTTTTTAAAAAACTATGCATGGTTGTCCTTTTTCCTCTTCATGTAAGATTCTAACTGGGTCTATCAGTTAATCTTTAAATTGTTAAGTAAGATAAGATTTTGACTCTTGTGTTAATGTGTTAGCAAATTAAAAGTTCTTAAAAGGCAATCTAATGGTATTAGCCATCTTTTATTGTTAATTGTAAAAGTCTTCAGGGGAAAGCAAAAGGGGAGAATAAGGCATTTGTGTATGTAACTTGGTAAATGACGGTGGGGGGTGGATCTAGCATCTGAAAGATAAGCTTCTCTACTTTGTTATAAAGTGGTTAAAAAACTATAGATGCTGCTTATTTTCTGGTGGTCATAGACAACATAGGCTTTTGTGCAAGATTGGTTGATGGCTAGTAAATTAATGTTCACTTGGAGATAGCTTTTGATATTCTCAATGAAACTCATCTCAAAAAAAGGTAAGTATTAAATGTTAACATCAGCACAGATGTATTAGAACTGTTTTTTGATTTTGAGACAGAGTCTCGCTCTATTCTCCAGACTGGAGTGCAGTGGTGTGATCTGGGCTCACTGCAACCTCCACCCCTGGGTTCGAGTGATTCTCGTGCCTCAGTCTCCCGAGTAGCTGGGATTACAAGTGTGTGCCACCCTTGCCTGGCTAATTTTGTGTTTTTAGTAGAGATGCAGTTTCTCTATGTTACCCAGGCTGGTCCCAAAACTCCTGGCCTCAAGTGATCTGCCTGCCTTGGCCTCCCAAAGTGTTAGGATTACAGGTGTGAGCCACCATGCTCAGCCTGTAGAACTTTTAACACAAGTCACATTTCTTTTTTGAAAGGGAAAGAGTGTACAAGATTAACTGCTGCTTTGGATGAATCATTGCTAATAAAAAGCTGGGCATTTAGAATTTTGCCTTATAAGCCCTTCTCAACCATAAGATGATTTTGTACCAAAAACTTTGGTGTTCTCTACCAAAGCAGTTGTTAAAAACTTTTAGTCAGCTACTTTTTGTATTTGTCTGACAGCCCCTTGATACTATTTAGGTTGGGGGAGGGGACCTAAAATAAATAGCTTTAACATTTCCCTTGGGTGCTAATCATAGTTGGAAGTTGAATTTAAGGTGATTATTTGGGTGACAATTAAAAACCTAGGGAAAACCAGAAATCTTGGTAGTGGAAGAAACGTGTAAGGTCACCCCAATCGGTAGATTTTAATGAACGTTGTGGAATGTTGCGAAGAGGGGATGTTAAGTTGAATGCAGAATTTCACTAAGTACTTAGTGTAAATTTATTAAGGATGTAGCTCTTTTTATCTAAGAATTCAATGTAATGGCCAAAAGGCAGATTTACTGTTTAAAATTTGAATAGTTTTACATGACATTCTTTAAATTCTAAGTTTTATGTGTAGAACATTTTAAAAATTCATCAGATTATTAAAGGGAAAATAAATGATTAATGATAATTTTGGAAGGTTAATGTGACCTAGACTGAAGTAAACTTTGGTTCATTTGTGTTCATTGAATGTTTTGGAAACGACCAAAAATGTAAATAGCCTTCACTCAAGTTTGAGCGTTTAAAGTTGAAAGATGGGCTTTACTAAAAGTTATAGTAATTCTAACCTCACATTGAAATGAGACAGTATTCCTTGTTACACAGGCTGAATTTGAAGATTAGACAGGACCTAATGTTTACTTAATGAAAGGTAAAGGGGCATAGGTTTTGTAGTTAAGATGACCAGACAGCTAAAAGCTCTGATGGGAAGTATGGACTGCTCCTAATTATAGTCGCAGAAAGTGGACCTTTAGGTCTCTATCCATATTGGCAATTATTAGAAGAAAGTTACACCCTTTTGAAACTACAAAAGCTGTCTTGGAATTTCCCCCTCTTCTCCCTATTTATGTCCCCTTAAAATATTTTAGGGAGCCTATAATTATTTTCTAACCAAGGAAAAAAGTCTTTAAGAAGCAATTACTTTTCATAACATCAGATTGAATAACCCACCTTGCTGTTCAGCCCACATCCTACTGGAAACAAAAGGTAAGAAACCCATTTTCTGGTTCTTGATTGTTTGGATCTGAATTTTGTTTTTAAAACTATGCTAAGTTTAATGTTTTTTAAAATGCTGTTTGGAATATGAATAGATTCCCCACAAAATGATTTTCCTAAGTTTTACGCTTTAGTAAATATTCAGTGCTCACGTCTGGGCATCATAGTGCTTGCGTTTAATATGATTTATTGTAGAATCTCAACTTTTCTTGGTGTTGTCTTTGAAACATTGTCTTGGTCATTAGGACCGGTGTTTTCACATTTCTGTGGTCAAGGTGAATTTCTTATGTGTGCCTTTTTGCTTACTTTGTATATGAATTTTGTAATTTAAATTGCAAGTAAGTTATATATATGTATTTACCATAAATAGTATTAAAAGATGAGAAACTGTTAGACTGAAGTTCTGTTGTAACATAACCACTATTATTTCCATCACAGTATGAAGAGTGCAAACGCAGAAAACAGATTACAGTCTCTTACCCATTTTTTGAAATCCAAAAACTATGAAAACAAAAGATTTTCTGTTGTTGAGCTAATTAAATGTGAACCCTGACCAGAATTGCTGCCTTCATTTTGCACTTAGTGTGACTAAACTGTTTACTGTTGAACGTCATTATTCATTGCACAGTTGCCACAGACTTTGATGAGGGTTTTATGTAATACAGGGTATATATGTACGTTATAAAGGGCATACAGCTCTGAATCCCAGATACGTCTATCTCCAAAGAGTTCATATAAGGGATTGTAGGAACTGTACTAGCATACACAGGCCTAATGCTTTTGTCTGTAACTGGGGTGTCGACTGAAAAACCTGTTATTGTGAATCCTTTATTGATTGAATTTTAAGTTCCCCCATCTTTTTAGGCTGAAGCAGCCACAAGAAAAAAAGGTATGGCCCACATTTCTTTACATTCTGTTGTAATAGTGGACTCAACAATTATATCCCATTGAAGCAAATACTCAGGCATCCTAGAGTGTACAATACAACATTCTTTTGAGTTATTGTTTCTGTATCAGTACTTAAAGGAACATTGACCAATTAGATCCTATAGGAAAAGCTGGAATTGGCATGAAGTACAGAGATTATAAGGAAACATCTGTTCATTATGTCTATCGTGATTGTCTATTGAATGAATAGTAGTGCTGCCAAAAGTAACTTGCTTTAAACAAACCCCAAGAGATTATAGTATACTTAAACCAGTACTTATTTCTGTTACTGAGACCTTTGCAGTGCTTCTTGGTAGCTTTGAAAGCTAATGCCTAACAACCCCGAGGGTGGTTGTGAGCTTGTAGTGATTAAAGGAAGGATTTTTAAATTATTATAAAAACACTACATGCTTCATTAATGCACAGAATAAAAATTGAATAAATGACTCTTTGTCATATAGAAGTTAATTTAGGCAGATACAACATTTGTAATTTACATTTTAATAGGTGCTAGGCTGGGATTTCAGGGGGTGAAAAGTCATACATGACTTTTCGTAAGAAGTTGACTATTTAGGTAAGCAAAACGGAACACTTAGGTCAGCTTTGATACTCAAGCATCGGGTTAAAAAGCATCAGACTTCTGTCACCAGACAACTTATAAGTGCCAACTATTGGCAGAACTGTGGACATAAAGATAGTGGAGGCAACTTCTCTAAGATGCTATACTCACCTCCACCAAATGCACTTTGAACAAAAACAACTTGTAGAAATAGGTCTTAATTTTAATTTTAATTTTTATTTTTTACAACATACTGTATTGTGCTAGGGAAAATCACTTAGCCACTAGAGGGAGGTATAACACAAAATTAAGCAGGAAATAATCCCCATTATAGATACATACAACAAAGTGGAGACCAGCTAACTACCTTGATCCTCTGTATCAGCTCTAAAGTTAGATGGTTTGGGTAAGTTTTCTTGCAACTTTACCTTTGTCTTCCTATCTTTTGTGCAAAATTATTCCCCTTTTCAGCTTTCGCATCCATTTAGGTTTTCAGTAGAGTTTACCTTACAGTCACTCATTTTGTAACAAATCTAGGTTGTGGGACTAAGAAAATACTGAAGACATAAGTCTGCTTCTTTTTCTGCCTACCTTGTACATCAGGTATGGAATAATGCCATGAATGTGAGAATTGGGAACAGGAGTTAGGTGTGCTGGGGGAAAACTAGACATAACAATTTGGTTATGAACTAGAAGAAATGAATATGCTTTCAGAGACCTGCAGTTTGCTTTTATGGAGTGACAGTTTCAGATGTGATTATCTTCTCAGTATTACTAAGAGGTTCTTAAAGTTTGTCCTAAAATCCTACTGATGTGTCAACTTAGCTGTTTTCTATTTTCTAGGCCTCACTTAAGTAGCAGGTTGTCTTGTGACCAAAAAGTCAGTACACACAGTAGTTAATGCCATATTAACAGCTGAAAATTACTGAGAATTAAACACTTCTAGTATCTGTCATTCCTATCACCACTTTCTCCCCAGTTTCTTTTATAAAAAATGGAAAGGACACAAACTTGTCTCCTGTTTACAGCATAAATTGTCATTGAGAATACTAAACCTTTTAGGCCCACATGATGGGATTTAGTCATCCAGAAGACAGGTGTGGGACAACTGGCCTTAAAATATTAATTTTAGAAAATCGGTCTGCTTCAAAGAATAAAGCACTAAAAGTGGACAAAGTGGACTTCTTGTGGGGGGAAAAGTAATCAAGTTTACACAGTAGTGATTTCCTTGCCTGCTAAGGTAACACTAAGTAGCAAGGAAGGATACAGAAGGTAGTTACTGTTAACTAGTCTTGCTGCAAATTGGATTGACAGCTGAAAGGGCACTAACTAGATTGAAGCCTGTCTTTAATCCTGTAAATGTTAGCTCTGGTGTCCCTTTGATAATTTTAAAATAACTTTTGAAGACGCACTCTGAAGCCACAAATTAGGCAAATGAAAATTAATTCATAATAATTGTAGAAAGAAAAGTGCTAAACCTGGAGATTGTAAAGTGCTAAGAAAAACCATGGTAGAATTGTTCCCTCAGGTGCTGTGTATTAGAGGAGTCTTTATATGTCATTTTGGGATAAGCTTTCAACAATTATTAAGGCTTAAGACTATAGGATCAGTCAAACAAAAGAGAAGGTACAACCTTTAGATAGGACTGGGAAGTGCTGGGTGAATCTCTTCTACCCTTAACAGTGGCATGCCTAGGAATTTGAATTATAAAATAACACCAAGAGTGACATTCACATTTTTTTTTTGTCTGTTTTTGACACAGGGTCTGTCTCTGTCACCCAGGCTGGAGTGTAGTGGCATAATCTCAGCTCACTGCAACCTCCGCCTCCCGGGTTCAAGCAATTCTCCTGCCTCCCAAGTAGCTGGTATTACAGGTGCCCACCACCACATCTGGCTAATTTTTGTATTTTTAGTAGAGACAGGGTTTCACTATGTTGGCTCAGCTGGTCTCTGAACTCTTGATCTCAAGTGATCCGCCCGCCTCGGCCTCCCAAAGTGCTGGGATTACAGGTGTGAGCCAGCGCGCCTAGCTGACATCCACAACTTAAGGCTAGAAATGTAAAATGTTGGTTCGCAGCGTAACGAGCACATTCCAAAGAAAACTCAAATGGCTCCTTTGTACTCTAAAAATAGTAAATTTGCAGCAAGATGATAGTCAAGTTCTGTGTCTTCAGGGTGCCACCGCATCTATGATTTAGACTAACCTAGAGATTGTTTACTTGCCAAATAGAGTTCTTCAAGATGATGTTTGGATTTGTCTTCCCATCTCCAGTTGCCATATCAGCATTTTTGTCTGTACCCAAATTCATATTACTGAAGTGTTAAAGCTGGTTTCAGTGACTCCAGTTTCTTAAAACATGTCACTCCCTTAATATGAGTTAACAGTGGGTTATATTCTACCTTTCCAATTTATCCTGTTCTCAATCACATCTTCCCCTACCCTGGTTGATTTGGTAAATATATATATTTTTTAACTCTACAGACCCAGGAACTGAATATATTTATATTTCCCAATGAGCTAAATGCAGTGCTGACAGTTTTAATATTGATTGGTGAGATGGAAAGAATTTAGTACTCCCTAAAAACAAAGCACTGTAGAAGTCTGTTTCACAAGCTATTCGTTAACTGGGTGGATTATTGGAGAAGGTATTTTAATACTAATAACTCCTCAGATGTGAAGCCAGAAAATTTGAATTAATCTAAATGCTAGCCTAAGTCCAAGTATAATTGGATAAGTAAATGTTGCTCCGAGAATTGGTCTTGCAAAGACAGACCAATTGTAAGACCAAAGTAAGTGGTTTTGATGTAAGCTGTGCACACTTTCAGTACAGATCATGAAGAATTGATGACATTGTCTCCTAAAAGACTAAGTAGTTGCCTCCTAGGTATCCTTTTTCAGTCATTCTCTTTTAAGCTTCTTACAGAGGAAGCTTTAAGTTGCCTCAGAATTTAGTGGTATTGCCTCAGCGAGAATTCCTGCATATTTCTCTTTGGGATGGAATCACTTTGGTTCTTTTTTTGTTGTTGGTAACTATTCATAAAGAGATTAATACATAACGATGTATTGTGAAGAGACTAGATAGTATGTATATTATTCCTTGGGTTGGGAGGCTTAAGCATTACTTCAGGACCCTGACCCTGGTCTTTAGGTTTATAGGATCAGCTAGCTTAAACAATTCTCTCAAAACCAAGAGACCCAGCATTCATACATTTTAACACCCCACACCATAAATCCCATAAGCAGCCCCATTCCTTTTGCCATTAAAAACCTCACCCCTTCGTGATCACACCTAACGACTGAAGCATTCTTGAACTAATTGCATTATTTCTTCTTTGCTTCTCTTCATGTTTTAGAAAGTGTGCTATCTGTGCAGGCACTCACATGTTGCCCTTAAGCTGTTCTCTAGTTTAACATGTATGTTTTGTTTTCCTCAGCTACATAGTAAACTGAGAGCAAAGGCTGGTTTTTTTGTTTTGTTGTTTTTGTTTGTTTGGTTTTTTTTAGACGGCATCTTGTACTGTCACTTGGGCCGGAGTGCAGTGGTGCAATCTCAGCTCACTGCAACCTCCACCTCCTGGGTTCAAGCGATTCTCCTGCCTCAGCCTCCCAAGTAGCTGGGATTACAGGCACCTGCCACTACATCTCGCTAATTTTTTGTATTTTTAGTAGAGACAGGTTTTCACTATGTTGGCCAGGCTGGTCTCAAACTCCTGACCTCGTGATCTGCACACTTCGGCCTCCCAAAGTGCTGGGGTTACAGGCATAAGCCACTGCGCCCGGCCCCCCAAAGGCTATGTTTTAAACTTTGACATTTCTAAGATGTCCAGAATGCTAGTGCCTGCACCTTAATAAATGTTTGTGAATAAATACATTATTGAAATCTTAGGCAGGTGTGCCACATCGCTTAAATCTGAGACACTGTGTTCTTCAGTCAGATCATGCATATTCCTAGAATAGTAACCTCAAAAGTTTATACCCTTGCTACCTTTTTTATATTTTTTGTAGAGACAGGATCTTGCTCTGTTTCTCAGAGTGTTTTTGAACTCCTGGGCTTAAGCAGTCCTCCCACCTTGGCTTCCTAAAGTGCTGGGATTACAGGTATGAGCCACTGCGTCCAGTGTTGATACTGTGGCTCATTTTAATTCTCACGTAGTATTTAGTTTCATTTTGCAGTTTGAGGAAATAGGCCCAGAGATATTAAAGTGGCAGGCCCAGAACTTGAATCCAGGTCTTGTGATGAGAAATTCTCGTTTTACTATCACGTTGCATTGTAAAGCCAGCCTGCTTTTTCCAGTTGGGAGGCCTCGGGGAGAAAAGTCCGACCCAAGTGAGAAACACCTGTAATATCTACCAGATGCCAGCAGGGTGTCCCATGGTGCTGTCTTTAATCCATGTTCTTACCCTGTGTGCTGAGGGTTGTTCTAGAGTAGGACTACATCTAGTCACAGTGGCCATGTTCCAGAGCCTGGCAGCAAGAAAGAGGGATGCCTGGCTCCTTGGCTTTCCACTTTGCAGTGCACAGCCAGCTCTCTCAGAGAAGCCCTGGCCCTCTCTTGACCCCTACTATTGAGGCTGGCCCCACAGGAGGACAGCTGGTCACACAGTGGCCGAGGCCTGGCTAGCCACTCAATAACTACGCAGCAGCCCCACAAAATCATAGAAAAGAACCTGTGAAAGGGTAAATGTTTAAAACATCTGCATTTGTGTTGATAGCTGAGTATACACTTACATTAGTAACAGATCCACAAAAATGACCCACTCTAGGAATTTAAGTTTAAAAGCCAATGTGTGGTAACTTCCAGTTTCCAATAAAAATGTTTGCATTACACTTAGCCTATGTATACAACCTCTTAGGTATCAGTTTTTGTATTCAGCAACCCTAGTTGGTAATCTACAGTGTCAAAACTATCACTTATGTGAAAACAAATAGCCCTTTAAAAATTTCCTTTCCCAATGCTCGTTAAGCACTTGGTACAAATGTCTGTAACTTTTATAATTATTTCTTTGCAAGGCTTGGTTTCTTCAGTAGAGAAGATTCTTAGAAGTATCCCCAGTGACAGTACAGCTCTTGGCATTTAGTAGGTGCTCAGTAATTATTTTACTGAAATACCAATGTTTCCATAATAGTTCTGGGATAATTCTACATACAAGCCATTTTTCTAAGGAGAGTCCACATTAGAGAGGTCTTTGTTTTGTATTCAAGATGGTTAAAATTAATTATGAACTGGGAAGTTAGTCCCTGGGGTGTCCTGGCTGGCCTTTGGAAATCTTCACTACATCTTTCTGGGTTGGAATTCTCAACCACAGCCTGAACGTGGGGCTGTATCTGAGCTGTCTCTGAGTGCCGTCCATTTGACATATCGAGGACTGGGTGTTTACCAGGGCTCTTCAAGCCACTGGGAGAAACAGCTAAAGAGTAACCTACTGATTTGAGATGTGGATTTGTGCCCCATCCCTTTCTCCCTGTTTCCCACAGGAGTTTTATCCCAAACTCTTAAGCCATTTTTAAGGAGATCACTGGAACAAACTCCAAACCTACCCTCTAATAGTCAAGTTTACCTGAATTTTCTCAGTTCTCGGGAGAAGACTAATCACACATTGTAGTACCAACTTGGACTCTTCATGTGCTTTTCTTAACTGATTAGAGTAACACAACTAAAGTGTATAGAACATACATGGGGCTTCATCAGGCTTCAGAATCAGTTTCACTAGATGTGCTATGTAGGAGGCCACGGAAAAATAACTGTAGGAGTAAAAGTTATCAGTTCTGATGCAAACAATCATTTTGTCCCATATTATAAATAAATTGGCCTGAAAATATCCTTTCATATGTGAGGAATAAGTATATGGTGCCTTTCTCCTTTAAAGTATGAACTGCTAAAAGACAGGGATAACGTGTATTCTGTATTCCAGCACCCACAGTGTGTTTCTGGTCTTCCTACCAGGTGCTCAGGAAGTGTTTTCACTGGCTTGGGTTGACTGCTTGCCATCTGCTCTCTGAGCATTCATTTCTGAATGAAAGGGGAGAAAGTGAAAGGAGAGGTGGGAAGAAAGAGGAAGCTGCAGAAATAAGAGGAAACAGCTGGAGGAGGGAGGTGAAGCTGAGGAGGTGGGACTTACATAAGGTCAGTAAAACAAAAAGCTAGCAGGGGGCAGGGTCAGGCCTTGGGGGTAGAGGGCTAATTAACTTCTGTCAGCTAGTTGGATAGAGCCTTATGTGCTTTGTTAGAGACCAAAGGTACTTCAAAGGAAAAAATCTAGATTCTTCCCTGTGTACCTTAATAATCGTTCATCAGGTCAAAATCTATCCTGTCCTCTAGGAATTCTGGTCTCCCCTCAGGCCTAGCAGAGAGCTTTCTGCCACTACTCAGGCAACCAAGGGTGAAGTGCTTCAAGTAGTATTTGTGGACAGCAGCAGGTAAGCTTGATGTGTTATTCACAGCTTAAAGAGTAAATGCTGAGTACAGCAGTTGTCCATGTGTAGAGCTTTTAATAACCAGCTCAGCAGGCCCCTTCACCTGCTTTTATGCCTGGACCAGATGACTGAATGTAGAACTTTAGGCACTTTTTTTTTTTTTGAGACGGAGTCTCGGTTTGTCGCCCAGGCTGAAGTGCAGTGGCGCGATCTTCAGCTCACTGCAAGCTCTGCCTCCCGGGTTCACACCATTCTCTTGCCTCAGCCTCCCAAGTAGCTGGGACTATGCCAGGCTAATTTTTATATTTTTTAGTAGAGACGGGGTTTCACCGTGTTAGCCAGGTTGGTCTCAATCTCCTGACCTGGTGATCCACCTGCCTCGGCCTCCCAAAGTGCTGGGATTACAGGTGTGAGCCACCACGTCCGGCCCTTTAGGCACTTTCTACTTCTCAAGGTCAAGAAATATCCTTTTAAAAAGTTAATTCCCTTTTCTGGAGCCTAAGCCAGATCTTATCTAGGCCTTGTGTTGCCATCTGTTGGCATTGATTTCTGGAATGGAGCAGCTTTCTCAAAGTTTGGTCTTGCTAGTCATGAGGTCATGTCAGTGTCTTAGGTCACTGCTGCTCACCTTCCTTACCCAGGGAGCATACTGCATCGGTTTCTGAACACCTGTTTTCATTATTCACTGTTCCTCTCACTGCCAAGAATGGAGGGACCCTCAGTTGAAGATCAAATTGACTCTGAAGAAAAACTGGAGAGAGATGTTTCTCTTGGAGTTTGGATAGAGTATTCACTTGATAACGTTTTTGCCCTGCCTTGCTCTTCACAAGAACATCTGGCCAGGCATTAACAATTAGTAAACTTTTTTGCATATGAACAGTATTTTTTTTCTGGTGATGTAGATGGGTGCACATGACACTAAACAATGCTGTTTAGTGTCATTATATCCCTCTTAACTGGTGGGATGTATTTGGGGTGGAGGCTATAGCCAATGAGAAGAGGTTCACCTCTGTACCCGAGAAACTTTGTGTAGGAATTTATTTTTTTACTATTAGCACAATGCTATAATTGAGCTAATCTTTGTAGTTTGGTGCAGGACCACCAAATTTGTGTGACCCATTACCTACTTTTTCCATGCTCAGTCATTACCATGTCCTGAGGCATCTGAGGGCAGTAAGGAACAGGTGTCCAAAGGAGGAATGTTGGTGCCTATGTTTTCCAGTTGTATTGAATTTCTTACTTGGTGTATTTTTGACTTGTCTTAGTTTCTTTCCTTGTGGTCTATGCTATTTTACTTGCGATTTGTTGGATATTCTCCCCTGTTATTAAAGAGTTGTAAAATGGAAGTTAGTATTTCTATGCAAATGCTTTAATGGATGAAGCTGATAGGTTTAGCATTGATTTTTGCCGGTGTCCTTCAACAAGCATGAAGGTGATAAATGTGTTTCCATGGCTTTAGACTCATTTTTGAAGTCTTGGATTGTGTGAACATTCTTAGAAACAATAAAATGTTTTAATTAAAAGCCCTCAACTACCAGTTGAACTCAGTGTCTACTAGGAAAATGGGTAGATTTGTTACATTGTCCCTTTGCTCTCTATGACTTTGTTCCAGTTGTCAAGGAACTTAAAGGGGTATTCAGGAAAAAGAATTCTTGTTTCCCTTTCCTCACCTTGCCAGTTAAATAACTCCTGGTGATACTTCAGGTGGTAGAATTGAAACACAAACCTGACTTCTGACCACATGGGTCAAAGGAAAAGGCAAATGGCTTCAAAGCCCTTAGTGTGCTTGTCCAGTTCAGGCGGTGAGGACTTCTGCTTTCCTCCCTGAGGAGTTTGGAGTATTTAAGGGGGGATGGTGGGGGGGTGTCACTTTGAAAATATGTTGCTTTTTCTCCTGATTGTATTGAGGCTGATATGGAAGGGTTATTTCTTTCTGGCCAATACTTTTTGGTATTTCTAAATATTGCAATCTTGATTTTTACTATTAAATTTGTTAATTGTCAGTTCTGGCTTCTTTGCATAAAGAGTTGGTCCATTAACTTGCCAATTTGAAGCTTCTAACTAGATATTCCCTACTGAAAGTTTTGGATTTGTTTTTAGTTTGTGGAGCAGTCTTAGCTGGGGACAGGTAATTGACAACGGCAGAGATACTTTCTTTTCCTAGGATTCTAAGTCTGTAATCCATATCCTCCATGTATTCACAGGACTTTAAAATTCTCTCCAAACGAGGAAGGAAATATCCTGTTGCTTTCTAATGCTTACTAAAAGTTGTGTTTAGAACAACAGATTTTAATAGGCATCTTCCTTTGTTACGTGTCATTAGCCCTTTGCCCATTTACCTTAGGGCTCTTTGAAGGAGAAATGGATGGGAGAAAACCTGTCACTTGGCGAAAGTAAAGGGAATAATTAACTGGCTCAGAGCTTATGTGCAGAGTTCCCAGCCCCAAAGTTAATCTAGAACTACTCGATAACACCAATAAAAATATTTATTTCACATCTGTTATATTTCTGGAAAATGTTGTAAGCATCTTACATATATTTCTCATTAAATCCACAGGTGGCCATTGTGAGGTAGATATTTTGTTTTAATTTTCCAGATGAGGAAGCTGAGACCCTAAAAGTTTAGGTGACAGGTTATATAACTTGGAGTGTGGGAGGAGGAGAGAGGAACCTGAACAGGGCCAGTTGGGGATCTGACTTTTGTTTGGGTAGATGTAGGCACATTGTATTTTTGGCTTAGATGCTTTATTCATCATGGGTGAAGGTAATACCATTTACTCACTCACCGAAAATTGTTTACAATAATCAAGATGAATTTGCTGTCTTTGGACATCTGTCTTTTGACTGGACCCCAGTATATAGTCTGTGGAAGCTCACTTAAGGAGAGAGCTCCTTTTTTGTTTGGTTAGAGAAATTGTCTGTCCTAAAAGTAGAAATAGCCCCTTCTAGGTAGGGATGGAGCATTTGATCATACTGGTTTCATTATATTCCTCTAACAGTTGGAACCGATTGTTTTTGAGTACTTGTTTCAAACTTCTGAATATTTTCCTTCTGGAAAATAGCTCAGTGTTTAAAATTTATATGATTCTTAAAAGGTTAATTTTTTTTAAAGAATGTTTGAGGAGCAATCAACAATTCTGATCTTGTCTTATAGATAGAAATAGAATTAGCCATTTTCCTCAAGAAAAGTGATTCTTCTGAATCTTAGCTCTTCAGTAATGAGAACTGGACTGTTTTCACTTGACCTCTATTTCCTATTAGTGGGAAACCCCTCCCCAGAGGTGCTGTGTGAAAGATTGCTGGGGAAAGGGTTTCTAGATCCCAGCATAACAAGTTCAAAAGAGTCTAGCGAGATTGTCATTAGAATAATGGTCTTCATTAAGTACTAGTTTTCATAATCCTGAAGCTTCATTTTCACCAATTTGAAAGGCAGTAGCTAGGGAGGAGAAGGCTATGCAGGGAAGGAGGAAAACTCAGGAGTGCATCACAGAGACCTTGAGTGAGTTAAGGCAGGGAAGAAGCAGATTTGCTATCCACTGAATGAAAATAAAAAGAATTCCATTGTCCAAGGTCAGAGCAAGAACACAAAGGTTTTAGTTTACTTAGTTAATTCCTTAGGTTTGGACATTACAGGAGACATGGGGGTCACCCACAGCAGTTTAGCTGATAAATGTATCAGAAACTCTTTCATCATTTTCTGTCCCCTCCTATCTTAGGCTGACCGGTTCCCTGATGTGTTACCTGCTTCTACTGATCCAAACTGCAGAACTTCTCATTCATCCCCAAGGCCTCCAGGCAGTATCCAATGGGGAATCAGCTCTAAAAGGAACCAGACCAACGTTTTCCAGCCCCTTCATTCTGGTGACTGAGGGGAGGAAAGAATGGGAGGGGGTATTCTTGTCTAGTGGATGGAAAGGAAACACACTCAAATTACTGTATCTCCTTGGTTTTCTATTACAGTAGAATTCTCCAGCCATATTTTTATTGTCTATGGGGGAAGTTGGAGATGGTAACCTTGATTAGAAGTGTCTGGAGGGGGATAAATGGAGGGGATAAGATTCAGTTGGTTTTGGAAAATGTTAAAAGTCTTAAAATAATGCGTCCATCTGAAGAATTTTTTCTAAAACCAGAGTTTATAAAAATATCACTGATAGAGCCTGCCCCCTCATTTCCCTGCCACAGGAGATGTCTTGGACTAGAGACTTGTTTAATAATAGCTTGTCTCTGATATTCCCAGTAGCTACCCTCTGTGTGAGGAAAGGATAGAAATGTTCAGGACATCATCATACAGGCTCCTCATCTACAAAGTTCCAGTAGCAGTGACGCCTACACGGAAGACTTGGAACTGCAAACAGAGGCTGGGGTCACCTCAGTGACATCTCCTGACGCTGTCCAACCAGAAGTTCGATTTTTGTTCTGGGGGTGAAGGAGGAAACAGACTGTACTAAAGGACTAAAATAATTTCTTGTCTATACTATCTCACTTGTTTTTATTTTTGGCGGGAGAGGAGGGGTGTTGGGATAGAATTTCACATCCTATCGTGGAGTGAAGGGGAGGATGGGGAGGCTCAGCCCTTCACCCAAGAATAACCCAGTAATGACATCTCTACGCGTGGGAAGTGTTTCCCTCCACACTGAGAGGATCTGAGGCTGCACCCCAGTGGGATTCCCTGCTTGAGTTGGAAGGCCATCTCGCCATGAGATGCATATCATAGCGAGAGCGCAGAGGGCTTAGCCGGCTGGGGAGGAAATGCCAGAAGGAAGAGAGACTCGAAGTGGAAAGGGCTTTCCCCAATTTGGAGGTGGGGACCATGCTGTGCATGAGCGACTGAAGAGCCGGGTGTCCGCCGTGGCCTGTGCCCTCCGCTGAGGGTCTAACAGGGACGCGACGGTGCTGGACACCGTGTCTGAGTCACGGGAGACGGCCCAGCTGTGCCCAGCGGGCCAGCGCCAGACCCTGGCGTCCTCCATCTTCTCTCCTGAGCTCCCCCTGCTCCAGCTGCCTGAGCCACGGACCGCAGCACCACACACCCCCGCGGGGGGGGACGCCGCGCCCCATCCCCGCCCCGGGCCCCACCCCAGCCCCCCCGCGGGGGCCCTGACCCCACCGCCAGCGGGCACTGGCTGAGCTCCGAGGCGGCGAGCCGGCCGCGGGGACGCCCAGAGGGGGTCCGGGCGACTGGGGGCGGCGGCGGCCGGGCCGGGGCTCCCCCCCCGCCCGCGCTCGCCGCCGCGGTGGTGCGTCCCGGAGGTTACCGGAAGTGGCCGCGCTCGGCGCTGCCATGTTGAGGAGCCGCCGCTGCCGTTGCCGCCGCCGCCGCCGCCGCTTTGTTGTCGCCTCCTCCGGCTGAGGAGGCTCCCCGAGCGGGGGGAGTGGGGAGGAGGGGGGTCGGCCGCTGCAGCCATGGAGGCCAACTGGACCGCGTTCCTGTTCCAGGTACTGGGGGCCCCCCCGGGGGGGCACGGGGGGGACAGGGGGGCCGGGCCCCGGGCTGGCGGGCGGGCGGGCGCTCCTCCTCCCCTCCCTCCCGGCTCCGCTCTCCGGCCCGGCCTTAATCCCCCTTTGTTTTTCCGCCCGCCCGCCCGCCCCGGCGGAGCGGGGCTGCTGAGGTGAAAGGAGGCGGCCTCACGGGGTGCGGGGGAGAGAGCAGGCCTCGGGGTGAACCCGGGGGCCCCCCAGCACACACACGCACACACACACACACTCACACACACCCTTCCCTCCCGCTCTGAAGGGGAAGGGAGGAGGCCGGTCGCTGTCACCACCCCGCGGCCCAGAGAAAGGAGGGCGCCGGGCCGCTGGATAGCGCGGGCTGCTGGGCCATTGCGTGCCGGCCCGGTCCCGCACGGTGGGGTGAGGAGGTCCCCAGGTCCTGCCTTGAGTCTCCTCCCCGCCACTTCATCCATCTTTCGCTTGTTCTCTTTTCACCTTCCTCGTCTTTTTGTGTGTGTGCGTGCGTATGTTGACTTTCTGACCCCCTCCCGTGTCCCCGCGAATAGCGGGTATCCCTAGGTTCCCCGCCACTCCCCCTCACCGCCACCACCCCTCTCGTGTTTACTCAGTTGCGGGGGGAGGATGTTGTGAGTGCGTATCCCCTCCCCAAACTTTTTCACTGGATTTACATTTTTTCTTTCCCAAGTCTTAGCCGAGCCTTGGCAGCTGACACCTTCTCCCTCTGTCCAGCTCTCCCGCCGTCCCATTCAGCCCGGGGAATCCCCCAGCCGGGTCGGCCCGGGGCGGGAGGGAGCGGTGGGGGCCGGGACTCCTGGAGGCCCGACCTTCTCCCGAAGCGCTTTTCTTTCTCGCCCACCTCGAACGTTTCCTCCAACCAAGTGGAGAGAGCAAACAAAGTCCGCTTACAAAGCCCCCAGATGAGTCACTCTGGGATGTTGGTCTTCGCTTTTTTGCAAGAAACCTGAAAGTGACTGTAGCCGATCTGTTTTGGCAATTCTCTTGCCTGCCCACTTTAGATGGGGGACCCCTGTTTGGCAGATCTAGGCTGGAACTTGTTTTTTTCTTACTTCGTTTCTATTTGCAAACGAAGCATTCAGTGGGCAGTAGCGATGAGCTCACGGGGAAACTTCGGAACTGGAGGAGGTTAGGAAGCTCGTCACTTTTAAGTGCGTTCTTCCCGCCTCTCTGAGTTATTTTCCTTTGAATACTTCGTGAAATCCCAAACGCATAGCTGGGGCGCTTGATACCTTTTGGAACTAACAAGAACGGATGCAGAATTTTCAAAAAATTATTCTCCCAGCCACTGGATGCATCCTAGTGGAGTTAATATAGATAATTGGATAACTCAGAAATTACCTATTGTGTAGACTGGCCTGTTGTTTTAAGACATATTTTTTCCAGTGTGGGCAATTTGATCTTTAAGTAGTTATGGAAATATATTTGGGCTTCTTCAAATCGAAAATACCCAACATTATGGAATTCATGAACTTCCCCCTTTTCTAATTCTGGTCAGTGTTGTTTTATTTTACTTTGATGAGCTTGCTAATAATGTGATAAACCAACTTGAAAATGCATTGGAAAAGAAATGATATATAACTAGCATGCATCCAGGTTGGTGTAAAGGTGGCAAATACTTTCCCCAGAAAAAAACTCAAATGGTCATTTTAAAATATGGGATTGATGGGCCACTGAAGTGATTTTCATGTGATTAAAAACCATATTAAGCATGGTGTCTACAGAGATTGAAAAAAAAAAAAAGAGTTCTTCTTCATGTAAAGGAAAAACCTATAACGCATCTTTGGAAAGCTGGTTGAAAAATCTTCTGAAATGCTTTTTTAAAGATTATTTTTCCCCTGGGTGAAACAAATGCCAAGCGTTTATTGATCAACTTTTTAATTAGATTTTATATTATTTATTTTTTTTCAGCTATTAAAATCTTTTTTTCCACCTGATGGAGAAGTGTGAAAACAAATTATTTAATCCTGGGCTTGGCAATGTGTGCAGTGAAATTTGTTGGAAAACTTAAAATTTAGAGCCGAGAGCAGTTGAATGGGTAAAGAGAATATTTCAGTCTTTTCTATGGAAAGGTATGAATAGACTTAATCAGTTCTGGTTTTAAGTAATTTTCACTAGGGATATGGAGTTAAATTATCTTGTTTGTTTCCTGGAGCATCCTGTTGAATTTATATTTTGAAACAATTTAATACCTGCTTGCTTTCCAGATAACTTGGTGGAAAGTGAAAGCTATAGCTATTAAAATGTTTGATGGATGATTCTTCTAACAGGACATTCAAGATATGACTCACCGATGCTAATTTGTTCAGTACAAAATCTTTTACCCTCTGGCACTGGAGATTTCATGGTGCCATATCCTACTACCCTGGGTGATGAAATAACATTTCTGTTTTGTTTCTTGCCAGCCCCAGGAAAAGGAAAGCTTGGGCAGGGTTAAAAAGCCTTGCAGTTGAAAGAGATGGGATATAAAATTAAAACTTTGGTTTGATGATGCTAGTCAAATAAAAGCCTACCCAGAAGTTATATTTTTAAAATAAATCACTTAACTGAAGGCTGGCTGTGGTTGTTATTTTACTCTGTCTCTCCCCCAGAGAACAAGTTGGGAAAACCCAGTTCCCCCTTAGAAGGCTTCATGTAGAAGTGTGGGGATCCTAGGAATCCTCAGAGAGTGATTCCTGTAGTGGTTCTACAGCATTTCACCCAAGAAGCAGGGACCTGGTGTGACCCTCGTGTGAGAGTGAGCTTCAGCAATGCTGTAAAAATACTTTATGTTGCCACAGACATCTGAATTGGTAAAATGGCAGTAAGTGCTTTTAGTACTCCATCGTACTAATGGTTGTTTAGAGTTGAAAAATGCCTCTAAATGCTATAAGTCTGAACTTTGTCCAGAAGATCTGCATTCCCTATTATCTGATCTGTTAGCCTTTGAAATTGTATATCTTCAGCTATCTTCAGCTATTAACTATTTGTATACTGTATGGAAACTTGAGTATCCTACAGCCAGGTTGGAAAAGGGGTTATGACTGGAGTCCAAATTCTGTAAAGTTTCTACTGATGTCACCTGGGTAGATAGACCCTTACATTTACAGGAGCTTCACAAATTAGATTAAAAGCGGACTGTAATTTGCTAGGAGCAGTAAGTCCAGAAAGAGACTCATAAGTAACCACATAATTTCTGAGACTGCTTCCAGGACTCAAAGGGTGATTACATCAAAATTATTAAATTGAAACTGAGAACTCTGGATACCACACCTCCTAATCGTTTGGGGGAGACTAGTTCCAGGCTTCACTGTTATGCTGCCATCAAGTAAACATAGAAGCAATGTGTGGTAGATGTTCTTACGCATCAGAGGAGGAGCTGTGAGTGTGTGTGTGTGTTTCTCCTTGTTTTTTTGTCCTTAATCAAGTTAGCTATGGGACTTGTGGTTATAGAGTAAGAAGGGTAAATAACTGTCTAAAGTGTCTAAGATGATGGGATGGGCCCCTAGTAGGACATCGTACGCTTAAAATATTTAAAACTCCTCTTGAGTGCATGCATCCTATTAGGATTACAAAACTCAAGCATAGGGGCTTGGGCTCACTGTCAAGAGTTTCAAAAATAATGTTGGTAAAGAACAACATATTAGGAAGAACTGTTTCAGGAATTTTTTCCATCATTTCCTAAATGTTTATCAGTATGGAGAATTTTGAAAGTATCAGAACCAAGAGAGTAACTACTCATAAATGTCAAGAACCTGAGCCATGGTGAAATTTTGGTTTCATTGCGGCTGAAAGAATTTCCAGTGTGCAGCCTCCAGTTTTGGGAGTGGAGAAGCACATCATAACAGCAAGTGTCTAATACTTTATTGAAACCTACAACTGCTGGAAGAAGATGAATATGAAAGGAATTTAAGTGTTTATAGTTTGTTTTTCTCATTAGTCTGTCTTTGAGAGTTTGGGATTTGAACAGATAGTGTTGCTGAAAGATGCAGACTTCAGTATACAATTAAATGACCTGAGAAACAACTGACAGGTGTTTTGCTATAGGCTACCTTCACAGATGCCTTCCAGGTTGCTTAATAGCAGATTTTGTTTCAACCAAACCTTTTAGTAGAGTCAAGTGAAAACTTAAAGTTAACAACTAGCAAATGTATTTAGAGAACTAGATTTCTTTCATCACTTAGCAACAGCCTCTTCCTCAGTCTGAGTTTTCTGATAGAAAGACATGATGCTTTTCTTCTGGATAATAGACAAATAGATGATTGTGTTATTGCGTGTATGTGAGTGTGTATGTGTGTATTGCTGCAGTAAGGTACTATTAAATACTTAAATCTGGAGTGGTTTTTTTAAGTAAGTTATTTAAACTTGGTTTCAACACTGACAGACTAATGCAAACTGATTTCATCAGCTGGTCTATCCCTTATGAACCAGGATAGTGTGTAGTTTAGTCAGCTGTTTAAAAGCAAGATCACTGTCAGCAACTTAGTTGCAAAAGTTTTGTGTCTGCACAGTGATTTTTCAATGCTTTGTATTGTGAGCTCTTAGAGTAACTAGGTGGTTGCTGGATTACTGCTGCAGAGTAGCTTATAGGTTCTTTGACTGTTTCTTCTGGTCTCTATTGTCTGGAGCATGTTGAATTTCGAAGGCCATTGTGAGAGGCTGAGTTTCTGAAGTGTAAATGTTTGGTTTTAGGCCCATGAAGCTTCCCATCACCAACAGCAGGCAGCACAGAACAGCTTGCTGCCCCTCCTGAGCTCTGCCGTGGAGCCCCCTGATCAGAAACCATTGCTTCCAATACCAATAACTCAGAAACCTCAGGGTGCACCAGAAACATTAAAGGATGCCATTGGGATTAAAAAAGAAAAACCCAAAACTTCATTTGTGTGCACTTACTGCAGTAAAGCTTTCAGGGACAGCTATCACCTGAGGCGCCACGAATCCTGCCACACAGGGATCAAGTTGGTGTCCCGGCCAAAGAAAACCCCCACCACGGTGGTTCCCCTTATCTCTACCATCGCTGGGGACAGCAGCCGAACTTCGTTGGTCTCGACCATTGCTGGCATCTTGTCAACAGTCACTACATCTTCCTCGGGCACCAACCCCAGTAGCAGTGCCAGCACCACAGCTATGCCAGTGACCCAGTCTGTCAAGAAACCCAGTAAGCCTGTCAAGAAGAACCATGCTTGTGAGATGTGTGGGAAGGCCTTCCGAGATGTGTACCATCTCAATCGGCACAAGCTCTCCCATTCAGATGAGAAGCCCTTCGAGTGTCCTATTTGTAATCAGCGCTTCAAGAGGAAGGACCGGATGACTTACCATGTGAGGTCTCATGAAGGAGGCATCACCAAACCCTATACTTGCAGTGTTTGTGGGAAAGGCTTCTCAAGGTACTGCATTTTGCTTTGCTTTGCTTTGTTATGGTATCAGTGTACTTCAGTTTTGTCTCCATGTGATCTAGAATGTTTATGTGAGAACAGATGTGGGCAGACCTGTGTTATTAGAGGAGGTTGGTGATAGATAAAGAAGTATTAACACCTCCAGGTCTAACCCCAGTTTGGTGTGATTGACAAGTGGTGACATAGTGATTAACCTGTTTTTTTCACTTAACAAGTGCCTCGGTGGACTCAGGCATTCATTTGGCACATGGATACTTATCACTGCAAAACCAACAGTTTTCAGTTCAGTTGGGGGACTAGACATGAGGCTCACTGTGCAAATTAAAGTAACATTTCTTGGAAGTTGGGATGACCTTGGATACTCTTAATTCAACTTTTAGAATATTTTTTCATTTTTCTGAGAGCACCAACATTTCCCTAATTTTCATTTGTAAAAGCTTTTAGAGTTCATATAGTGGTAGCTGTTTCTGGCAAGTGTTAAGACTAAAACTTCAGGTATTTCGTAATTGTAAAGAATCAAAACCTAATATGATTTGATGTTGACTAGGAGAGAAAATTAACAGGTAGAGGCCTAAGACTTTGTTTATGGTAAGAGAGGGAAGGAGATTTGCACTGGGGGAGGGAGGTTGGTAATTCTGCTAGCTTTCCCTAAAATGCACCCCTTCCCAATCTGCCAAGCATGTAAGCATCACATAAGTAGCATTTCTCTGTGTGTTCGATTATATCTTCTGTTGAAACTCTCTTTTTCACAGGCCTGACCACTTAAGCTGTCATGTAAAACATGTCCATTCAACAGAAAGACCCTTCAAATGCCAAGTAAGAGTTAAAATGACTTATCCTTAGTGTAGCACTTAATGCACATTATCCAGAAGGTCTGAGCCAGTTGAATCTCACCATTCTTGAATAGTCATAAAATCACTGACCTGAGTAAATGTGGCCCATTTGACTTCTAGTTTTATAAAATATAACTGACAGCTTCTATTTCTGTAAAGCAAGATCATTTAAAAATTTAAATGTGTTGTTTTTGTTAAGCTATTTCCCTTTCTTTAGGCAATAGTATTTTTTGTTAGAAAAAAAAAAGTTACAGTCTTGCAAAGGTGGTTGTGTATTTGAAATGAATAAAAGAATAAAGGGCTTTAATTTCTGGGTTGATTATTGAAGTTGTTTTAACTGTAATAGGAGAAAATAATGAATTTTTCTCCCAAATGTTATCACTTACTGGATTTTTGTCTATTATTACCAAATTGGAGCACTTTCTAGTTGTTTAAAAATCTATTCTGGTTAATGATTTTATTTGACATCAATTATAATATCGAAAACATTAAGAATTTTGCTAAATCAAATGACTGTTTTAGGCATTGGTAATTCTAGTTTGTTGCTGGAAGTCTTTTAATGCACCTTTCAGTTAAGTTTGTTAGTGACTGATTTTATTAAATAAATGATTTGAATTTTAAGAAAGATGTAATTGGAGGAAGGAAGCTAGTATCATTGAGTGAGTGCCTGCTGTGTATACCAGGCTCTTCTTAATCCACCAGTAATTTTGTGAGAGATGTTATTATCCCCATTTTACAGATGAAGAAACATTCAGATAGGTTAACCAACTTGTTCAACATTATGCTGTTTAGTAAACTGTGGAGCTCAATTTAAACCCAAGTTTAACTTACCCTAAAGCTTACATTTTTTGTGCTACTCTGTGTTGATGTATTTTCTTCCTTCAAAATGGAAGAGTCTAAAATTTATCAAGTGTTTTATTATGATTATGATTCTAGGTAACATATGCAATTAAAATTCAAGTAGTTGTCAGCTTGCTGATGTGGATAGGGTAATGCATAGAATATAACGTACTTCAAAATGAGTAGAACAGGATAGTCTATATTTAAAAAAAGTTTTCCTCCCTCATGCAGACGTGCACTGCTGCCTTTGCCACCAAAGACAGACTGCGGACACACATGGTGCGCCACGAAGGCAAGGTATCATGTAACATCTGTGGGAAGCTCCTGAGTGCAGCATACATCACCAGCCACTTAAAGACTCATGGGCAGAGCCAAAGTATCAACTGTAATACATGTAAACAAGGCATCAGTAAAAGTAGGTGGTGCTTCAGATTTTATTTCTTTTATATTTCAGATTGGTGAAATATGCATGTTTTCATAATGTATCAAAGGTATTAATATTCACCTTACATGTTTCCTCCTATTGCCAACATGTGCAAACAGGCAGCAATGGACAGACTATATTAGTGTCAGAACTATGCTTTACTTTCATCTATGCAAACAGCGTTGATAAGCTAATAATAACCTTTAAGGTGAAAGCAGTGTTAATAAGCTTGCTTTTCAAACCCAAATCTATAGAGAAATGAGATATCATATCCACTTGCAGGTTTAAATGCTTTGCTTGCCTTAAATTCAGAGTTGAAGATAGAATACTTGCATTTACCCAGGCTTTTTCTTTTAAGATTGCCCTAACCACTAGAAGAAGGCATTTTCCTAATCCTTTATTCTATTATATTTGTACTTTATGCAGTAGAAACATCAAATTCTCAAAAAAATAGATGGCCACAAGAGAATGGGAAAGAAAGCATAATGTGTGTTAATTTATCCATTTTTGCTTCTTTGTAAGTACACTGGGTTTGTTTTCTAGTATGTTGTACTTTATAAGCATTCACTTCTTTTTTTTTTTTTGAGACGGAATCTTCACAATGTTGCCCAGGCTGGAGTGCAATGGCACGATCTTGGCTCACTGCAACCTCCGCCTCCTGGGTTCAAGCGATTCTTCTGCCTCAGTCTCCCAAGTAACTGAGATTACAGGTGCACACCGCCATGTCTGGCTATTTTTTTTTTTTTTTTTTTTTTTTTTTGGGACGAAGTCTCGCTCTGTCGCCCAGGCTGGAGTGCAGTGGCGCAATCTCGGCTCACTGCAAGCTCCGCCTCCCAGGTTCACGCCATTCTCCTGCCTCAGCCTCTCCGAGTAGCTGGGACTACAGGTGCCCGCCACCACGCCCGGCTAATTTTTTGTATTTTTAGTAGAGACGGGGTTTCACCGTGGTCTCGATCTCCTGACCTCGTGATTCGCCCGCCTCGGCCTCCGAAAGTGCTGGGATTACAAGCATGAGCCACCGCGCCCGGACTGCCTGGCTACTTTTTTTGTATTTTCATAGAGACGGCGTTTCACCATGTTGCTCAGGCTGGTTTCGAACTCCTGAGCCCAGACAGTCCACCTGCCTCGGCCTCCCAAAGTGCTAGGATTACAGGCGTGAGCCACTGCACCCGGCCTATAAACATTCACTTTTAGTGTACATTATTGTGGTCAAATAAAAAATTTTGTTGAATGTTGATTAGTCCTATATTAATATTATCAAACTTCCATTTTTAAAGACACTTGCTTTTTTTTTTGATGCTTTTTTTTTTTATAGCAAAGAGTCCTTTTCTCTTTGATTTTCGCTAGTTCTCTAGACTTTTTAGTGCTTGATTATTTTGACCAATACAGACACAGCAGCAAAAAAGATGCATTTACTAAGAGCTGTCAGGTTAAATGGTTAAGATCACAGAGGCATGAGAAGTCAATTTTGAAAAAAACGGCAACAATTTTACAGGTAAATACAGTGTTTTTGGTTTGTCTTTGTAATAGCATGCATGAGTGAAGAGACCAGTAACCAAAAGCAGCAGCAGCAGCAGCAGCAGCAACAACAACAACAACAACATGTGACAAGCTGGCCAGGGAAGCAGGTAGAAACACTGAGACTGTGGGAAGAAGCTGTTAAAGCAAGGAAGAAAGGTAAGGCACAACTTCCAGTGTTCAAAATATGGCTAGAGAAGTGTTTTCATTTAGTATGCCAAGTGATCAAAGTAGAGAAGCCACAGTTTTAGGAAATCTGGCTAAATGGAAACGTGGAAATAGTGCATGCTGGGAAATATCTGGTAAAGTATAGTTATTGGCAATAAAGTGTCCAGATAAGTTATTACTAGGAATTAAAAGTTCTCAGTACTTCCTATCATGTTCTTTCTTTTGATTTACTTTTTGCTACAAACTTGGATCCAAATTTGGTCCTTTGCTATGCTCAGAGTTGCATTTTTATATTCAATTTGATGTCAACCTCCATGCATTAAGGGCTTTTTTTTTTTCCTTTCTAAAATATTCCCACTTTTAGAGGTGGATATCCTTGTGTGTACATAAGTTCATTTTCTTGCAACTGTGCTATTTTTGCTCTTTAGTGTTCTTTTTCATTGTATTATTTATTACATGTTTCAGATTCTGTAGTGTTGATGTCTTTTCTGTTGGTCACACCCTTAATCTCCTTCAGTCTGTCACTGGCTGGCCTTAACATATCTAGTCTTCTGCTGCTGAGGACTTTACTGAATTGTTTAAAAAATTTTAAATGGTTTGCTTTTCTCTCGTGTGTATCTTCTAACGAATCAGTTGGAGTATCACTTTTCAACGTACTTTTCAACTTACTGGTACAGCTTTGGCTTCTGGACTATTGTGCAGCCATTTCTAAATGAATCATTTTGTCAATGTGTCATGAGCCACAGGACAGATTTGTAAATTCCTTCTTCCTCCTCCACCTCTGCAATGTCTTACTATGTTAAATGTTAAGGAATGCTCTATCTGTGGGCTCCTTTGTATGTAATTCCTTTTCTGTGTAGTTTCTTCCATCTTTTGCTTTCATGTAGTGTGGCTCTTCCCTTCTTCAGAGTGAGCCCTTCTGTTTTTGTTTTTTTTTTTTTTCTTTTTTAGACAGAGTCTCTCGCTCTGTTGCCCAGGCTTGAGTGCAGTGGCGTGATCTCGGCTCACTGCAGCCTCCACCTTCATGGGTTCAAGTGATTCTTGTGCCTCAGCCTCCCGAGTAGCCAGGACGACAGGTGTGTGCCACCACACCCGACTAATTTTTGTGTTTTTACTAGAGACAGGGTTTTGCCATGTTGGCCAGGGTGGTCTTGAACTCCTGATCTCAAGTGATCCACCCCCTCAGACTCCCAAAGTTCTGGGATTACAGGCATGAGCCACCACACCTGGCCAGAGTGATCTCTAAACCTCCTATACTTGGATAAAAATAAAAGGAATAGCATTCTTTTTTTTTTTTTTTGAGATGGAATTTTGCTCTTGTTTCCCAGGCTGGAGTGCAATGGCATGATCTTGTCTCACCACAACCTCCGCCTCCCGGGTTCAAGTGATTCTCCTGCCTCAGCCTCCTGAGTAGCTGGGATTACAGGCATGTGCCACTGCGCCCAGCTAATTTTATATTTTTAGTAGAGACAGGGTTTCTCCATGTTGGTCAGGCTGGTCTTGAATTGCCGACCTCAGGTGATCTGCCCGCCTTACCCTCCCAAAGTACTGGGATTACAGGTGTGAGCTACCAGGCCCAGTCAGCATTCTTTTTCATACATTTACTGGCATTGGAAGAAAAGAATGCAGCGGTCTGTATAGGCTTTCCATTATTCCTTAGGTGCTGCTTGTTCCTAGCTTCCATCTGAAGATTTGTCATTATTTTAATAAAATGTTTTGGCCAGGTGTGATGGCTCACACCTATAATTCCAGCACTTCAGGAGGCCAAGTTGGGAGGATCACTTGAGGCCAGGAGTTTGAGACCAGCCTGGGCAAGATGGCAAGACCCCATCTGTACAAAAACTCAAAAAAAAAAAAAAAAATTAGCTGGACGTGACAGTGCGTGTCTGTAGTCCCCGCTACTCAGGAAGCTACGATGGGAGGGTCACTTGAACCCAGGAGTTTGAGGCTGCAGTGAGCTACAATTGCGTCACTGCACTCAGCCTGGAAAACAGATTGAGACCCCCATCTCAAAAAAAAAAAAAAACAAACTTTTGTGTTAGAATGGGGAGGAAAAAGTGTAGTGCTATGATAATTGTATAGTGGGTTGAAAGTATATTATGAAGGGTATTTTACTTAGAGAAGGAGTAAAAATGTTTAAGTCATAGTAAAAGGACACTGTTAGATTAAAAAGAAAACACGGAGGAGGAGGTAAGGGGGTCAGCAGATAAGAGAGTAAAGATTCTTTGGTGAAAGCAGGCGGAGAATATCCTCAGCAATACTCCCAGCACCTTAAAGTGAATTGGTTTTCTCTCTCATTCTCTCTCGGTGTACTCCTCTATTTGGTATTGTATTTCAGTTTGCTTGCACAATAAGACTTGATTGTTTAGCTCATCTTCTGACTTCCATGAAACAAAATGTTATTGTATTCCCATTCATAGCGTGAATCTCTCTCGAAAAGACCACTGATGTTAGAAACCTCTGTATTCATATTAGTAAATGTCACATTTTAGAGTAGAGGAGACTCCTGACCTGAAAATCTAAACTTGAATCTACAACGTCCCTTTAAATATTAGGCCTAAATAAGGTAACGTAAGTTTTCAAACCTGATCGACAATCATATTGTCTGGGAAGCTTTTTAAAAATACACATTTCCCAAGTTCCATCTAAATTTCACTAATGATTCTCCTGGAGTCCTTTGTTTTTTTTTTTTTTTGACGTCCTCTAGATAGTTGATTTTGATAATCAGCCAGGTTTGGGAATCCCTGATAGGGAGAATGGTATATGCTAAAGTTACATTGTATTGATCAAGTAAGGGCTGTCTGACTCAAGGGTCCCCCTGCGGTGATAAGACCTTTGTGGATCATATACAGATCTCTATCTTTAGTTCAAGTATATTTCTCCATTTTGATAGCCAAGTCACAGCTAGCCTACCCATCATTTTACTGCTGTTTCTGGTGCTGAATTTTGTTGAGGGGTGGGTTGGGGGTGTCACCTGGCGCACACCTTAATCCCAGCACTTTGGGAGGCTGAGGTGGACAGATTGCTTGAGCCTAGGAGGAGACCAGCCTGGGCAACATGACGAAACCCGATCTCTACAAAAAACACAAAAATTAGCTGGGTGTGATGGCATGCACCTGTAGTCTCAGCTACTCGGTAGACTAAAGTGGGAGGATTGCGTGAGCCTTGAGGGTTTGAGGCTGCAGTAAGCCGTGATCATGCTACTGCACTCCAGCCTGAGCAACAGAAGGAGACCCTGTCTCAGAAAAAAATGTGTCCAGGTTTTGTTGGATAAGAAGGACCAGGGTCGTCTAACTCACTGCAGGGTCTCCTTGCCTAGCTAGTTCTCTTTGGTATGCTTGGTGGTATGTGTAATATGTAGAGTTAAAGATACTAGGCATAAAGTAGGTGATTGTGTCAACATCAGAAACAAGAAGAAATGGGAGTGAGGAGAGCATGAACTTATTGAGGAGTATTTTTTATCTTTCCTAATGTAGTTAAGAAACATAACCAGAAAGAAAAAGATTATTTAACTGAAACATATTTCTAAAACTGAAACAAACAGATGATACTAAAATAGCTTGTTTATCATTCCCCAGTTATGCATTTTTAAAACCTTAACAGAATGTGGCTTCATGTCTCAGGCTTTAACATACTTACTGAGTATGCACACCTCTCTCTGCTAGTTACAGTGTGCCTTATGAGAAGATTTTTCTGATTATCTGTTATTGTGTAACCATTGGCCCAGCTCTGTGTAAACAAGCTCTTTAGCCTGGCCGGCTGGAGGTTGGCTCTTCCCAGTAAAGTTTTTAGAACTCAGAGGAACTGCATGAAGTAGTAGTGAGAAACTTAGCCCTGCACTGCAGAAGTTAACTGATCCTCTCAGCGTCACTGTAAGGTAGGTAAGTAAATCTGAACTTGAAACCTAAAGTGCAAGGCTAAACAAGTTGCTTAAGTCCTTGCAGGAGGTATAGCATCAGAAGGTGATTCATACACTGGGATCCCTGGCCCCCAGGCTTGTGCTCAGAAAGATCCTCTCTTCTGTTGACCACTTGATAGAAAACTGGAATTTGATTTATTAAATGTTTGACATTTTTAATGAAAAGAAATTGATTCAGAAACTGTTTGTAAATTTTGCTCACTGTTTTGAGAATCTAAAGACTCTTTTTATTCTTATTTTAGAAGCTGCTAACCTGTGCCAAACCTCCACGGCTGCTACGACACCTGTGACTCTCACTACTCCATTCAATATAACATCCTCTGTGTCGTCTGGGACTATGTCAAACCCAGTCACAGTGGCAGCTGCAATGAGCATGAGAAGTCCAGTAAATGTTTCAAGTGCAGTTAACATAACCAGCCCAATGAACATAGGACATCCTGTAACTATAACCAGTCCATTATCCATGACTTCTCCTTTAACACTCACTACCCCGGTCAACCTCCCCACCCCCGTCACTGCCCCAGTGAATATAGCACACCCTGTCACCATCACATCTCCAATGAATCTACCCACACCTATGACGTTAGCCGCCCCTCTCAATATAGCAATGAGACCTGTAGAGAGCATGCCTTTCTTGCCCCAAGCTTTGCCTACATCACCGCCTTGGTAAACAGTATTATAAAATCAAAATATGGGTAAAAGTAAATATTTACCAGCAACTTAACTTTTAGTTGATTAAAGCAAAAAGTAAACCATGAAATTGGGAGATTTTATTACATTAGTTAATAAGAGTGTGGTAGCATTTTTCTCCAATTTGGCTGGGATTATTCAAAGTAGGGTGTGTATGTAACTTATCACTGGACCACTTTAATCAGAAATTCCTTTTAGCTGACAACATTGCTTAAACAGGATAGTAGTTGGCAAGATAAAATGCCAGAATTAAAACCAATCATAAGTAGAACCCACTTCAAAAAAAAAAAAAAAAAACAGCATTACTATTTCTAATCCCAAGGAATCACTTTATTGTAAACACTAGCAGAACTCTTCTCCCTATACAAGGTGGATGGCTGATTTTAACCTGAAATTTTAAATCCACAGATTGAGAGCTAGTGTAGAATTGTCTGTGTTTATTGTTTTTATGAGTAAATACATGCATTGTCATAATAAAATGCATTTCAGAGAATATGCATTTTACCTTTGGGAATATGTTAATTTCAGGCAGCATTCCCTATGGGAAAGGTGATACCAGCTCTGATATGCAAAGCATATGATAATTTATCATTCTAACTTCAACATATAATAGGGATTGTGACCTGATATTTGGAGATGTAAATATTGCTCAGCATATTAATCCCGATGGAATATAGCATTGTAGTTGACTTTTTAAAAAAAAAAAAAAAATTAAAAAAAAAATCTACAAATTGTGTTTTGCTAAGAAAAGCCTCAACTGACAGAGGAGAAGTCAAGTGTGTGGACAGGCAGGCTCCTAAGAAACAGAGTCCAGTGGGAATCCTGTTTAGGAGCCAAGGAGTACTTTGGAACAGTTCAAATATATTGCTTTAAATTGGAAGACGCTAGAGGCACTGGGATGTGATATGCCCCTCTCTCTCCCAATCAGAGCCTGTTGATATTACAACAGGGACAGATGTGTTAGTTGCTCACTAGAGTTTATGTCTTATATTAAATTGTATACAGTTTTTATTCTAACCACTAACTAGGTAGTATATGCCCCTTCAGAACATGCAGAGTGTATCTTCTTTTAAATTTCTCCTTCCGTTTCTTAAGTATTGCGCAGATTTGTTCAACTTGTAAATATGGACATCACTTTTTTTTCTTTGAGAAAACACTTGTATCAGCTTTGTGGTGTTTTCAGGGAGACAGCTGTCTGCATTCCCTGTAGAAACCCAGCAATGATTATGCACGTTGAGACATGTGCTTTTTATTTCTTAGCAGGATATTTTATCTCTGTACATAAAGTAGAAACCAAAAGCTAGGGAAACAGATACTCTTTACACCGTCATGCCACACATTGTTTTTAAAGCATTGCGTTAAAAAAAAAAGTTAACCAAGACGCTGTGATTTTTTTTAAGTTGCAGTATGTTTTTGGTTTTTTTCGTTTTTTAATCATTGCAGTTAAGAGAAATGGAAATTAGTCGTGTTAATCTTGCAGAATGTTTGCAGGACTGACTATCAAACTGGATGATTTCCGTTTATACCCTACTGTGTCAGTTCAAGCATCAAAATACTTTGCGTCTGAGACAGACTTCCTACATCAGGGACAGGTATCTGTGTGTCATTATACAAAACAGTTCTAGGGGGTCGAACTACATAGTAAAAAAATAAAATAAATAGTACTTAGTGTAAAATAATTTTATAAATGATCTTTTGTACTTTAGGACATTAAATTGTACAACTTTTGTATATATAAAAGCTTAGGAACTTTCTGTTTAGCAGGAAGGCAACACATTCCTACACTTTTAATGTATATGTTTGTTATAATGTCCATGTAAACATGCCCTATGTTTGTGCCTTTTAATTAGTTTGTCTCAATAAACAAAATGTAGAGAAAAATATGTAGCTATGACTTTGTTACAACTGTTCTTATCCACAGTACAAAAATGGTTTGTTTTTAATATGTAGAGCATTATGTGTGGACTACTGGAAGGACTCGTGTAGGGAAAGCCCAAGAATGACCCTGCTGAGGCCTGGATTGGGAGGCACAGTGGCCACATTTGGAGGAAGTTCACATTTCCTGGCATGCAGACCCAAAACTGGGTTCTGGCTCTGCCTGCTGGGATCTGTTATCTGGTGGGCTGGCAGTCATAATTCACGATTCAGACAGCCCAGGCTTCCTCCACAGTGGTCCAAGGAGCAGTCCTCAGAGGGGGCAGGTGTGGGCCCTACCCCTAAGCTAGAATGTGGTTGTCAGAACCCTGAAAGTATTAGTTCTAAAAAAAAAAAAAAAAAAAGATATATACTAGAAATAATTGTTTTATCAATTCATTGTATAATAAACAGGAGTGAGACTTCATTGTATGACTTCAGTTAAAATACTATTTTGTATGCATTCTTTATTCACTTAAGAAGCTTGTCTGCAATAATAAAGCCACGTCATGTCTTCTTTTGGGAGGGAGAGAGTCGATGGCAGGAGGGGGTTGTGGGTTGGCCACTGAAAAGGGGGACCGAATAGGTTGTGTGATGAAATTCTCCTGTGTCTTGGAACTGGAATTGAGTTTCGATGTTGATGAACTGATTCAACCAGGTGTTGAAGGCACGACGGCCACTGCTCTACGAAAAGGCAGAGTATGTTTTTCCCTTCTGGTTGTAACCTGGTTGAGAGCTTCCCCTTTATCAGATTGGCAGCTAAACAGTTGTATTAGATAATCCTTAAATCTGACATCCAGCCTGTTACGCTCTAGGGCTCGCTGCTTGGCCTGCGTTTGCTTTTTATTGTGTATCCGTTCCCCTCCTACAGTGTGCTCCTAAATGAAGGTTTCTATGTAAGCAGATGATGATTTTACCTGTCAATACCAGCACTGTATTACTAACATGCAAAATACTGCAGATTTATTTTGAAAATTAAAGTTAACCGGTCACAAATGTTACGATGGATTGTTTAATACCTCAGAAGCTTCGTTTGCTCTGATAATAGATAAATTTTTCAAGTACTATCTTTTCAGGTGTGCACATCTCCGTATTGGGTTGGAGAAAGAGGGAGGGACCAGTATCAGGCTGGTTGGAGGATGGAAGGGCACCGGACTGACTGCCCTTGGTAGGTGCACCCTCCCAAGCAGCTCAGGTAAGGCCCAGGAAGCTAGTACTGGAGGCAGTGGCCACAGGTTTAGGTCCCTGTCCTACCCAAAAGAGAAGATGGATTTAAAAACATTTCTTCTCCTGCTCTAGGACCCAATTTCCTTAGTTGAAAGGGGCTTTAAGCTGGGTCCCTTGCCCATTTGTGTTCAACTAGGTTTATTAGATGTCCACTGAGGACCAACAATGTGCCATGCACTGTTAGGCACTAAGGGGCATGAAAGGTTGATTAAGATATGGTTGCTGCCTCCAAGGAGGCTGTTAAGGGAGATATGATGAGTGATGGTGTCATCAAACAGCAAATCAGGATGAATGTGACCATTCAATGAAGAAGTTCTGGATACCTACATCTGTGTTATATGGAACTGAGGCTTTCCAAACTTCCTGTGATAATGGCCTTAGGCCTTTAGTGACTCAGTGAACACAGCTGGAGGAAAGTGTTCTTCGTGCTGTTTTTGTCCTGGGAACAAGGGTAGTGTTTGTTACTTCACTGAGTTGCTAGTTAATCATTCCAGTCCTGGCTGTTTAGGTGTCTCCACTCTTCTCAAGGGGGCCTGTAGTTTGGTCCTCTCTGAATAGACCTGGGTTTAGGATGTAGAGGGGATAGTGGAAGTTTTCACTTCAGTATCCTCAAGGATCATTGGACCAAAAAGTCCAATCTGTTCATGGGACAGTAATCAATTTTTCCTCCCTGCCCTAATAGGTCTGGCCATCAGTCTTGCACTTTTTCCTATTCCTCCTTAAAGAGTCTTGTATCCTGAAAGAATGCCTTTTGTCCCTGGTTTGGGTCTGTAAATCTCCCCCACAGCTGGCCTGACATTGGCAGATTACTGGAAAATCTCCCCTTGTAAAAATAGGGGGCTAGACCGGGCACGGTGGCTCACGTCTGTAATCCCAGCACTTTGGGAGGCCGAGGTGAGCAGATCACAAGGTCAGGAGATCGAGACCCTCCTGGCTAACACAGTGAAACCCCGTCTCTACTAAAAATACAAAAAATTAGCCTGGCGTAGTGACAGGAGCCTGTAGTCCCAGCTACTCGGGAGGCTGAGGCAGGAGAATGGGTGAACCCGGGAGGCAGAGGTTGCAGTGAGCGGAGATGGCGCTGCTGCACTCCAGCCTGGGTGTCAGCAAGACTCTGTCTCAAAAAAAAAAAAAAAAAAAAAATTAGGGGGCTGGCAGGTTAGTGTGTAATGATCCAGGGCAGAATACTGACTGAGTTTGTGTGTTAGTCCAGATTCCAGCTTCTCTTGGCTGCCCACCTTTGAGCAATCTAAGGCCCATGTAGTACCCAAAAAAGGAATGAAGGGTCGCGGGCTTTCCTTTGGATCTTTGCATGAGGTAGCCCTCTCCTTAGACCTACCCATTAGGGGTTGGCTAGTTAGCCTTCCTCTTCCCAAGATAGGCACGTAACCCAGATCTTGGCCCTGGACCATGAAGGTCAAGTACACATCACTTTACAAAATCCACCCTGGATCACTTGAGGCCAGGAGTTCAAGACCAGCCTGGCCAACATGGCAAAACCCCGTGTCTACTAAAAATACAAAAATTAGCTAGGCGTGGTGGTGCAAGCCTATAGTCCCAGCTACTCAGGAGGCTGAGACATAAGGATTGCTTGAACCTGGGAGGCAGAGGTTGCAGTGAGCTGAGATTGTGCCACTGCACTCCAGCGTAGGCGACAGAGCAAGATGCTAAATGAACAAAAAAACCGCCCTGTTAGTTTTTGTTGTTGTTGTTTGTTTGTCTTTGATATGGTGTTTCACTCTTGTTGCCCAGGCTGTAGTGCAATGGTGCCATCTCGGCTCACCGGAACCTCCGCCTCCTGAGTTCAAGTGATTCTCCTGTGTCAGGCTCCCGAGTAGCTGGGATTACAGGCATGCGCCACCACGCCCAACTAATTTTGTATTTTTAGTAGAGAAGGTTTTCTCCATGTTGGTCAGGCTGGTCTCGAACTCCCGACCTCAGGTGATCCACCCGCCTCGGCCTCCCAAACTGTTGGGATTACAGGTGTGAGCCGCCGTGCCCAGCCCTGACCTGCCCTTATAGTTTTTATCATGACATGATAAGACAAGGAAGTTTTTTACTTAAGATTCTCCACCAGTCCGGTGCGGTGGCTCACGCCTGTAATCCCAGCACTTTGGAAGGCCGAGGCGGGCGGATCACAAGGTCAGGAGATCGAGACCATCCTGGCTAACACGGTGAAACCCCGTCTCTACTAAAAATAGAAAAATTAGCCGGGCCTGGTGGCGGGCGCCTGTAGTCCCAGCTACTCGGGAGGCTGAGGCAGGAGAATGGCGTGAACCCGGGAGGCGGAGCTTGAAGTGAGCCAAGATTGCACCACTGCACTACAGCCTGGGCAACAAGAGTGAAACACCATCTCAAAAACAAACAACAACAACAACAAAAACTATCAGGGTGGTGTTTTGTTCTTTTTTTTTTTTTTTTTTTTTTTTTTTGAGACGGAGTCTGGCTCTGTCGCCCAGGCTGGAGTGCAGTGGCGCAATCTCGGCTCACTGCAAGCTCCGCCTCCCGGGTTCACGCCATTCTCCTGCCTCAGCCTCCCAAGTAGCTGGGACTACAGGCACCCGCCACCACGCCCAGCTAATTTTTTGTATTTTTAGTAGAGACGGGGTTTCACCATGTTAGCCAGGATGATCTCGATCTCCTGATCTTGTGATCCACCCGTCTTGGCCTCCCAAAGTGCTGGGATTACAGGCGTGAGCCACTGCGCCCGGCCCATTTGTTTAAGACAGCGTCTTGCTCTGTCGCCTAGGCTGGAGTGCAGTGGCACAATCGCAGCTCACTGCAACCTCTGCCTCCCAGGTTCAAGCAATCCTTATGTCTCAGCTTCTGCCTGTCACCTGGGCGACAGAGCCAGACTCTGTCTCAAAAAAAAAAAAAAAAGATTCTCTATCACTACTGACATGCATCATAATTTCAGAAGTCCTCTTCATCTCTATCTTAAACTGACATCCCACCTCCCTCCCAACCCCTAAATATCTCTTTCAAGATTACATAAAATAAGAACTTAAAATCACGACTCCTTTGTAATGTATGTAACTGCTAACCATGTAGGAAGAACTCTCATTAATGGAGTTTCCTTAAAGTGAGGTCCACCTGCATCTGGCTGTGTCAGAAACTAAAGCAGGACATTTGAGGAAAATATTCTGTTCTGCCAGTGGGCTATCCTTTTGGCATGACAGCTGAGAGGATGAGGAGATCAAGGGGAATGAAAGGGAGCGCTGTGCCCTTCCAATGACTGGTCTAACAGCTCTCTCTGGCAGTCAGTGCTCAGGCTAGGCTGGGACAGATGCACCAATTCTAGAGGCTGCCCATGGAGAAGAGAGCCATCCTCAAAGACTAGGATGGGAAGCCAGGTCTTTGCCAATCTTAGGGACAACTAGGGACTGCCAGAGGCTTATTATCCCTACAGAGTCAGCCGGACAGATCTGTTTTGAAGGAGCTTGGATCCCCAAGGCCCTTGCCCATGAGCCAAGGAATTCTTACCTTTGTTAGTGGCAGGAAAAGAGCTAGAGAGAAATCAGTCTTGCATGTATATGGAGGAAGAAAAGTCTTGGAGGTTAGGAAGAGGTTAAAGAAGGGAAAAGAGACATTTTGGAGGAAATGTTCTTGTGCTACCTGGGGCATCACTCCCACCCTGACCACCCTCTCCATGCACCTGCCCTGGGCTAGACATAATTACTTGGGGAACTTGGAGACAGGCTGCTAGTCTAAGCCAGCTGTGATGATTTGTTTCAGCCAATAGGCAGGAAAGAAGACGTGCTTTTCTTCACCAGATAAAGGAGAAAAGGCGGGGTGCAGTGGCTCATGCCTGTAATCCCAGCACTTTGGGAGCCCAACGCAGGTGGATCATGAGGTCAGGAGTTCGAGACCAGCCTGGCCAACATAGTGAAACCCCATCTCTACTAAAAATACACAAATTAGCTGGGCATGGTGGCACATGCCTGTAATCCCAGCTACTCGGGAGGCTGAGGCAGGAGAATCCCTTGAACCCGGGAGGCAGAGGTTGTGGTGAGCCAAAATCGTACCATTGTACTCCAGCCTGGGCAACAGAATAAGACTCCGTCTTAAAAGAAAAAAGAAAAAAAAAAGGGAGAAAAATCAGTAGCTGAAGAAACAGGCAAGATTCAAGTAATTAAGACTGGGGACCTGTGAACCACTTCTTGCTGGAAGAAGTGGGGTCCCACTCTTTCCTGAAATCCCAGAGCTCTGTCTCAAAAGAGTAGGTCCTGATTCCAGGGTGGCCCTGTCAACGTAAGGGAAGTTCTGTCACTTTGTCAACACCAGAGACTCTGTGGCTATCAGGCACCTCTGAGGGAGAAGAATGGGGAAGGGGGAGTCTTTGGGAAGAGAGAGAGAAAGGAGACAGAGTCATTGCTTTTGCTGTTTTCTAGGCCTAGAATGCACTCCCCATAACCAGCCCTCCAACATTCTTTCTCCACTGTGAACCTCTAGACATGCAGAAAGTGTAATTTAAATGTTGCTTCCTCTGAAACCTTCCCCTGCCTGAACTAACGTCAGGCAGTTAGTTTATTCTTCCTTGGTATAACAGGAATAGGTGGGAGATATCAAAATAAAGGTGGAGGCAGTTTAGCACCCCCAGAAGGGAGGCTAGTTTCCAAATTGGACCATAGCTTCCAAAAGTTTTGTTACATTCCTAAATCTCTGATTCCAAATTAGTGGGTTCATGGCAGCCTGTGATTGTTGCTGATTTTGCCCTGTATTGATGAATCCCAACGTCCAGGAGATTTGAAACACAACAAGGAACCAAGTACCAAGGCCAGAAACAGGAGTAAGCACCAAGGTAAGTTAGGAGGGCCCACAGGGGATCCAGAGCAGAGGGCGATTTGGCGTAAGGAACAGCTGGGAGGTGCTGTAGTTTAGGGTTATGATCAAGAGCAGAGACTTGGAATCTGAGAGGCCTGGGTACAAATCCAAGCTGTGCCACGTGAAGCTATGTAACCTTCAGCAAGATATGTAGCCTCTCTGCCCTCTGTTTCCTAAGCTGTAAAATAAGCATGACAATAAATCCAACCTAGTAAAGTTTCGTTGTTTTGTTTTGAGATGGAGTTTCACTCTCGTTGCCCAGGCTGGAGTGTAATGGTGCAATCTTGGCTCACTGCAACCTCCGCCTCCTGGGTTCAAATGATTCTCCTGCCTCAGCCTCCAGAGTAGCTGGAATTACAGGCACGTGCCACCACGTCCAGCTAATTTTTGTATTTTTGGTTGAGACAGGATTTCACCATGTTGGTCATCCTGGTCTTGAACTCCTGACCTCAGGTGATCCACCCACCTCGGCCTCCCAAAGTGCTGGGATTACAGATATAAGCCACCGCACGCGGTCCTAGTAAAGTTTTAATCTGAAGCATGTAAAGTGCTTAGCCCAGGGCCTGGTACAGAGGATGGAGCCTCGAATTCAATGTAGCCCATCTCTATCTGGTCCTCCTATTTCCAGTTCAGGTCATGGCAGCATCACTTTGCTCAAAGGCACCAATTGCATCCTCTGACAGATCTGCAAAGGAGCTGAATCGCCTTCCTGCATTGCTTTCTCGCCTCAGATTTTGGGGGTTGGCATCCAGCATGGGGAACGAGCTTCATCTGAGGAATGAGAAAAAGAGATGGATGGCACATCTCCTGAAAAGCAGCTAACTGGAGGCTGGCCAGAGGTGTGGCAGGTCAGAGGTGTTCAGATTAGACCACGGAAGAGTCACCAGGCTGGGAGATCCAATACGTGCCTATCTGGAGATGGTGCGTCCTGCTTCAGAGAGGTCATTCCATCTCCTTCATTCTCCACATTCACTATATCCAGAGAAGGCACCTGTACAGCTTCCCCCGGGCAATCTCACCGTCCTGACAAAGAGTCCGTTCGTCCTTCTCTAGCTGCAAGCTCAGCATAGGCCAGACCTCCTCTTTCCTTCCTAAGAAGAAAAGGAACACCACCACCTAGCCAGGTGGGATGAGGGAGAGAAGCCCAGATCCTTCTAGCCCGCTCAGTCCAGAGTCAGCCCTCACAGCTCCACCTCCCCTCCCAAAGGCGTCAGGGACTCACTGATCCGAGAGAGGAACCAGCCCAAACTGGCTCCACATTGGCCTGGCATTTGGCGCCCCCCACCATTTGGCCTGATCTACCCTGCCGGCTTCCTGGCCTCCTCTCCGCCTCTTTCCTCCAAGGGTAGGGCTGGAGGGGACCCGAGGCAGACAAACAACTCTTGGGCGTGTGGGCCCCGCCCGATACTAGAGCATCGGCGGGCCGGGATTGGCTGATATCTCCGGGGTTCTGATTGGGCGGGCGGCGGCCTGTATCTCATTCACAGAAAGCATTGCTTCTCTCCTGCTGGAGCTTTGGACCTCGAATGCTGCTTCACTTTCCGCACTCTGCACAGTAGCTGTACTCATTTGATGTAAATAGATACAATTCAGTTCTATGGTTTCCGCAGATGACGTGCCCCCAGATGCGGTGTTGGCCCCTCAGGGATGGCTCAATCTGTCCGTTTATTGTATCCCATATCCAAATCACAGCTGTACGAGTGAATGGGATCAGGCTTACGGGAACTGTGGGGGCTGCGTTTTGCATACCCAGGTGAGGCCACGGTTTGTTTTGTTTTGTTTTTTAGACGGAGTCTTGCTCTGTCACCAGGCTGGAGTGCAGTGGCGTGATCTCGACTGACGGCAACCTCCGCCTCCCGGGTTCAAGCGATTCTCCTGCTTCAGCCTCCTGAGTAGCTGGAACTACAGGCGTGTGCCACCATCCCTAGCTAATTTTTGTATTTTTAGTAGGACGGGGTTTCCCCATGTTGGCAGGGATGGTCTTGATCTCTTGACCTCGTGATCTGCTTGCCTCGGCCTCCCAAAGTGCTGGGATTACAGGTGTGAGCCACCAAGCCTGGCGAGGCCATGATTTTATCCGGCGAGACCTTTTGCTGGGTTAGGCTTTCACCCACTTCACCGGCAGTCCTTTCTACCATTTACACTTGTATTTCATATTTCTTTGTCTTTAATCCTGCTGTTCCATATACTAGGAAAGCCTTCTTCTCATTCACCTACTTTTAAAATGTGGCTAAAGTTCCTGCTCACTAGGACTCCTGGAGAAAATGCCGATTGCAGGGCTTGGGCAGGGAAAACAGCAGAGTGAGCCTGGAACATTGGATATATATTTGGAAACAATTACAAACTTACAAAAAGTTGCAAAAGTGAAAACAGTCCAAGAAATACCTATATACCCTTTACCCAAATTCACCTATTATTAACATTTTATCCCTTGCTTAATCACCGTATGGGGCTCTATCCAATTTTTTTTTTCTGAACCATTCCAGGGTTTCATACATCATAGCTGTTACCCCTAAATATTTCTGCGTGTATTTCCTAAAAATAGAGATATGCGATTACACCATAGCACAGTTATTAACTTTATACACTTACATTTGTATAATACTTTTATTTAATCTACCATCCTTATTCCAGTTGTTAGTTGATGTAGTTATGTTCTTTTTCTTTTTTTTTTTGAAACGGAGTCTCGCTCTGTCGCCCAGGCTGCAGTGCAGTGGCACGATCTCGGCTCACTGCAACCTCCACCTCCTGTGTTCAAGCTATTCTCTTGCCTCAACCTCCCGAGTAGCTGGGATTACAGGCGTGCACCACCATGCCCAGCCAATTTTTGTATTTTTAGTAGAGACAGGGTTTCACCATGTGAGCCAGGATGGTCTTGATCTCTTGACCTCATGATCCTCCCGCCTTGGCCTCCCAAAGTGCTGGGATTACAGGTATGAGCCACTGAGCCTGGCCCTAATTATGTCTTTTACAGCATTTTCTCCATTCCAGTAAAAGATCTAGTCTTGGGTCAGGTTTTTCCATCTCCTTCATTTCCCATATTCACTACATCCAGAGAAGGCATCTGTACAGCTTCCCCGTATAATCTCATCATCCCAACAATCAAAGATTTCATTCTTCTCTAGCTGCAAGCCTCGCACAGGCCTGACCTCCTCTTTCCTTCCTAAGAAGAAAAGGGGCACTACCACCTACCCAGTAGGATGAGGGAGAGAAGTTCAAATCCTTCTAGACTGCTCACTCTTGAGTTGTCATGCCTCTCTAGCCTCCAGAAATCTGGAACATGTTCATAGCTGGCATTAAAAAAAATACAGACCCCGCCTTTTTTTTTTAATGGAACATTCTCCATTTTGTATTTGTCTGGCTTTTCCTCATGATTAAGATGAAGTTCTGGCCAGGCGTGGTGGCATGTGCCTGTCGTCCCAGCTACTCGGGAGGCTGAGGCAGGGGAATCACTTGAACCCAGGAGGCAGAGGTTGCAGTGAGCTGAGATTGTGCCACTGCACTCCAGCCTGGTGACAGAGTGAGAATGTCTCAAAAAAAAAAAAAAAAAAGAGAGAGAGAGAGAGAGATGAAGTTCTACATTTTCAGCGGGAATACTGCATAGGCCACGTGTCCTCAGGATATCACATCTGGAGACACACAATGTCCCTCTGTCCTTCATACATGATGTTAACGTTGATCACTGGGCAAGGTGTTACCCATTTTCTCTATCACATAATTACTTTCCCCTGCCCTTGCAACTAATAAGCAGTCTGTGGGGAGACATTTGAAGACCGTCTATATATCCTACTCCTCAACAAAATTTCATCTTAGATTTAGCATTCGTTGATGATCTAATTAAATCTTTACCATGATGGTTGAAATGTCTCTTTGCACAAGAAAGTATGGAAGTGCTCAAAGAAGATGAGATTGCAGCAGCAGAATTCCAGGAGTTGGCACATGGCCAAGTCTGAAACAATCTAAGCCAAAATAGATAATGATAATAACAAATTATACACAATCGAAGGAAAATAGTAATCCATGAATTCGTAAAGAAATGGGTGACTACATCCTCCTGCTCCCTTAAATCTCAATTCAGGCTTCTTGTGCCTCAGTGGTAGATGTGCCCCTCTATGCTACCATCTCCTGCTGTGCTTCTCAACCTGCCACAATAATGTGACGCTTTCCTGACTGTAGAATGGAGCCAAACTGAGCGCTGGGCTCTACCTTCCCTACCCCAAAGGGAGCAGGCTCTATAGACTGGAGTGTGAGGCCTGAGGCTGAGGGTCTGGCTTCTAGCAACTCAGTCCTGCCATAGCTTCAGGGTCCTCTTGCCCCAGAGGCTCAGCCCTGCCTCCAGGAGGAGGTTTCTCTTTTCTCTTTTTAAGAAACAAGCCACTCTGAAGACATCAGTCAGCCCTCTATAGGGTCCTCCACCCACCACTTTGCTGTGCAACCCAAGTGAGGCTCTTCCTCCAAAGAGTAAAACATTTTTGACATTTCAGCTAGTGCCCAGAACCCTGTTCAGGGGTCAATGATTTAGTGCCAGCTTCCTCTCTCCTCCTTCCCTGACCATTTGCTGGCCCAGCAGAGGTTCCCTCCCTCCAAGAAGGGAGGATCCTTCCCCAGGACACCAGGGCCATGTGGCTCCTCCACCTGCAGCACCTGCTCCCCAAGTCCCACACAGAAATATTTATCCTGCTCCACCCCACAACCTCCTCTAGGGAGCTTCATTTCTGGGAAGAACCACATCTGAGCATCTAGACCAAATTTATCTCAGGTATCCCTTCTTGGAATTGGAAGAATGACAATAAGAAAAACAGGCATCATTCATTGAGTATTAGAGTGATGACGAACAAGTCAAGGCGATGCTGGTGCACACTTGTAGCCCCAGCTACTTGGGAGGCTGAGGCAGGGGGAATCACTTGAGCCCAGGAATTTGAGGCCAGTCTGGGCAACAGGAGGCGGAGGTTGCAGTGAGCCAAGATTGTGCCACTGCACTCCAGCCTGGGTGACAGAGTGAGACTCCGTCTAAAAAAAAAAAAAAAAAAGAAATAGCTTAAGTTAAGAATAATTATGGAGGAAAGTCATTTATGTTTAACTTTCCTCCTTCCAATTATAATGATTTTGAAGGCTAAATATAGACATATATACATAATCGATTATAAAGCAATGGATGTACAATGTAGGAAATTCAGAAAATCCAGAAAAATACTAATAACAAAATAAAAGTTATCTTTAAACCGTCATCTAATGATGTTAACATTTTGGTATATTTTCTTCAAGTCTTTTCTTTTATGTTTATATTTTTATTTTTACAAAAAAATTTTTATTTTTACCAAATAAAAATAAACGGGATCATTGCATTTTGTTTTGTAGCATTCCTTTCCCCCAACATTGTATCGTGAACTTTTTTTTTTTTTTGAGACGGAGTCTCGCTCTGTCGCCCAGGCTGGAGTGCAGTGGCGCAATCTCGGCTCACTGCAAGCTCCGCCTCCCGGGTTCACACCATTCTCCTGCCTCAGCCTCCCGAGTAGCTGGGACTACAGGCGCCCGCCACCACGCCTGGCTAATTTTTTTGTGTTTTTAGTAGAGACGGGGTTTCTCCTTGGTCTCGATCTCCTGACCTCGTGATCCGCCCGCCTCGGCCTCCCAAAGTGCTGGGATTACAAGCGTGAGCCACCGCGCCTGGCCGTATCATGAACATTTTTTACATTCATTAACAGTTCCTTTCATTTTTCTTTCTTTTTTTTGGAGACAGAGTCTTGCTCTGTCACCCAGACTGGAGTGCAGTGGCACAATCTCGGCTCACTGAAACCTCTGTCTCCTGGATTCAAGCAATTCTCCTGCCTCAGCCTCCCGAGTAGCTAGGACTACAGACACGGGTCACCATGCCCGGCTAATTTTTGTATTTTTAGTAGAGACAGAGTTTCCCATGTTGGCCAGGCTGGTCTTGAACTCCTGACCTCGTGATCCACCCGCCTCGGCCTCCCAAAGTGCTGGGATTACAGGCGTGAGCCACCGCACCCGGCCTCACTATTCTTTAAGAACAATTTTAATTATTACACAGGATTCCATTTATCTAGGTCTACTCTCCACCCCAAGGCCTTGTAGAGGACAAGCTGGCAGCCTCTGTACAAGGGGGGTAAGATCTCTGGAGCCTCACAAACTGTTACCAATCAAGGGGAAGATAGTGGTTTTTATAAAGGCAAACAGGGCATGTCTCACTCAGTTGTTAGAATTCAGGCCTTTGGCAAATATTTACTCAATCTCGCGGGGTGCAGACACTGAGATAGATGGAAAACACCCCTTACCTGCCAGGAGTTCATGACGAGACCAACTATAATGGCACGCACTGTCTCTCTCTATAGGCTGGCGGGATGGACACAGGGACTGCAAGGGAGCAATTCCTTATGCAAAGGAAGAAGGGCTCACAGACATGATGTTGGTGCTGGTACCCTGGGGAAGGGGTGAAAGTCCCCAGGAATCCTTTCAGATAGCCATCAAATTGGCAAGCCCACAGGCATCATCCATCTAGCTATTAACTCACAAGGGAGTTGTTTGCTTATTTATTTATTTATTTATTTATTTATTTATTTATTTATTTATTTTATTTTTATTTATTTTTATTTTTTTGCGACTGCTTCCACGGTTCACCTGTGTGTTCTTTCAAATCCCCAAGTGATGTTACCAGTTCCTTAAAAGTTTCCTGGGCTGGGCCGGGCGCGGTGGCTCATGCCTGTAATCCCAGCACTTTGGGAGGCCGAGGCAAAAGGATGGCTTGAGCCCGGGAGCTCGAGACCAGCCTGGGCAAGATGGCAAAACCTCACCTTTACAAAAAAGGTTTTTTCTTTAAATAGCCTGGTGCCGTGGTACAGGCTTGTAGCCCCAGCTACTCAGGAAACTGAGACATGAGAATCTCTTGAGCCCAGGAGTTCAAGGTGGCAAGTTTCCTCTGAGTTCCTTGATTAAATTGGTCGGAGGAGAAAGGGTCAGGATTATCCAAATTATTTGGATGTTTACACAACTTGCTATTCTACCTCCAGCCTTCTTTTGTTGTTGTTGTTTTTTTGTTTGTTTGTTTTGAGGCGGAGTCTTGCTCTGTCGCCCAGGCTGGAGTGCTATCTCGGCTCACTGCATGCTCCGCCTCCCAGGTTCACACCATTCTCCTCCTTCAGCCTCCCGAGTAGCTGGGACTACAGGCACCCGCCACCGTGCCTGGCTAATTTTTTTTGTATTTTTAGTAGAGACGGGGTTTCACCACGTTAGCCAGGATGGTCTTGATCTCCTGACCTCGTGATCCACCCGCCTCTGCCTCCCAAAGTGCTGGGATTACAGGCGTGAGCCACCGTGCCCGGCCCTACCTCCAGCCTTCTTAAGCTGTCTTTGGTAGTCCTAGGAGGAGGAGTGGGTCTCATGATGGCAGGGACAATGTGGTTTGTTGCAAAGCCACAACCATCTACTCTCCTTATCAACCATTCATGCCCTGGGCTGGGGGAACTTCAGAAGGGAAATGTCCTGTTTTCCCCACGGTCCGATCAGAGCTCACCATTTCCAAGCCTGAGCCCAGTGGCTCTCCATCAGCCTCATTCTCACAGTAGATAATGCCATATGCTCCAGCGATCTGAGCTTCATACAGCCACAGACTTAGCAAAAGGCTTCCATCACCTTCACATTCAGTCTGTGGAAACAGCAAGTGTTCTTGGCTGGTTCTGTTTGTTTGTTTGAGATTGAGTCTCGCTCTGTCACCCACGCTGGAGTCAAGCAGATCTTGGCTCACTGCAACCTCCACCTCCCAGGTTCAAGCAATTTTCCTGCCTTAGCCTCCCAAGTAGCTGGGACCACAGGCGCCTGCCACCACGCCTGGCTAATTTTTGTATTTTTAGTAGAGATAGGGTTTTACCATGTTGGCCAGGCTGGTCTCGAACCCCTGGCCTCAAGTGATTCACCCGCCTCGGCCTCCCAAAGTGCTGGGACTACAGATGTGAGCCACGGTGCCTGCCCTGTTCTTGGCTGGTTCTAGCCTGGGAGTGGGTGGGTGGCCTGAGGACAGAAAATGGGAGGAGCTGGAATGGAAGTTAAGGGCAGCCTGGGAAGAGTTTCTCTCAAGAGTTTAAATTTCATTCTCCAAACAATGGGAAGTCATCCACCCTGTTCAGCAGTGCAGAGACATGACCAGTTTGTACATTACAAAAGTAACTGCTGGCACTGAAGAGGATGGATTGAAAGGCAGGGCCCTGGCAGCAGGGCCTGAGCCAGGGCAGAGGAGAGGGGGCAGATTCCAGAGAAACTCAGAAGCAGAAAGCCCTGAGTTTACTGAGGGGGTTGAATGTGGGAGGGGAGGAAGGCAGCATGTAACATCTGCAGCTTGAGTGAATGGGAGGTGCTCCTTATCCAGGACAGAGAATTCTTGCAAAGGATGTGGAGATGATGGGCTCCAGGCTCCCCATGCTAAAAGTGCAGTGGCTGTGGGACAGCTTGTCCAATGGCAGTAACACATGCCAGTCAGGGACTTCAGAGAGGGAGTGGGGTGCTCAGAGGGGTCATCAGCACACTCCACTAGGAGCAGAGGGGGTAATGTTATTAATAAAATTTGGCTGGGCATGGTAGCTCACGCCTGTAATCCCAGCACTTTGGGAGGCCGAGGTGGGCAGATCACCTGAGGTCGGGAGTTTGAGATCAGCCTGACCAACATGGAGAAACCCCATCTCTACGAAAAATACAAAATTAGCTGGGCGTGGTGGTGCATGCCTGTAATCCCAGCTACTCAGGAGGCTGAGACAGGAGAATCGCTTGAATCTGGGAGGTAGAGGTTGCGGTGAGCCAAGATTGTGCCATTGCACTCCAGCCTGGGCAACAAGAGCGAAACTACATCTCAAAAAAAAAAAAAAAGAAACAAACAAAACAACAACAACAACAACAACAACAAAACAGCCAGGTGCGGTGGCTCACGCCTGTAATTCCAGCACTTCGGTAGGCCAAGGCGGGTGGAGGTCAGGAGTTTGAGACCAGCCTGGCCAACATGGTAAAATCGCGTTTCTACTAAAAATAAAAAAATTAGCTGGGCATGGTGGCGTGCACCTGTAGTTCTAGCTACTCAGGAGGCTGAGTTGGAAGAATCGCTTGAACCTGTGAGGCAGAGGTTGCCGTGAGCCGAGATTGTGCCACTGCACTCCAAGCTGGACAACAAGAGCGAGACTCTGTCTTAAAAGAAAAAAAAAAAAAAATATATATATATATATATATATATATAAGCAGTCTGCAAGTGGAGCCATGAGGGGTTGGTACCTGCCCCACTCTATTCCCCCTGTGAGAACATCTGGAAAGAGGGGTTGGTTAGAAAGTTAGAGGACTCAGCCTTGGAGAAATCCCTGGGGCAGGCAGAGCTGAAGAAATGAGGGAGTGGATAGAAAGACGCAGAGGCTAGGAAGCCATGAGGATGGGAATGATTTCAAGGAGGCATTAGCAACATCCAGGGCTCCAGTGGAGTGAAGGAGTGGGATAGGGAGGAGGCCCATGGGTTGAAACAATGAGGAGCCCAAGGGTGCCTCCCTTGGAAAGGCATCTTCCCCTAGAATGATGCTGGTGCCTCCCTGTAAAAATCATCTTCCCCTAGGATGAAGGGGAAGAAAGTCAGATAGTAGGAAGTTGAGGATTGAATGGGGCTTGAAGAAGCAGACAGTGGGTCTGGTTTCTTCTTAGGGGAGGCCTACTGATGAATGCTGAAGACAGAAACAGGGCAATGACTTGAGGGCAGAGCAGGGTTGGGGCCAGGTTCCCTTAGAAGGGGGTATCCTGAAGTGTTTGTAGTTTTGAAGGAGAGGGGAGGAGAAAGAAGAACTAACAGAGTCTCCTGAAGTACATAGGAGGTTGGGCTGGAAAGCAAAAGGGACATCTCATCTTTGGAAGAGCAGAGACAATAGGGCCTGAACCAGGCAGAAGTGGAGTGAGGTGGGGAGAGAAGGAGAAATGAACAGGATCTGATAACCAGTAGAGTGCCAGGGAAGATGCACAGGAGACTGAGGCTTCCAGCCTCTGAGCCAGAGGTGGATTCAGGAGAGTAGGAGGAGGTGGCTTAGGTAGGGAAGAGGTCTCAGTCGCCTTTAGCCTCCTTGAGTTTTAGGTGTCTGGGAGACCCACAGGTGGCCCTCTGTAGGTGGCTGGTGTGAGGGGCTGGAGCCCTGGGGGCTCAGAGGCAGTGGTGGGAGTGGGTGGAGGTGTCTGGGGCTGGGGAGGTTGTGAGAGGCAGGGAAGGGGTCTGAGAAAAAGCTTCCAGAAGGACAGACCCAAAAGCAAAGCCCAAGAAAAGTGTGCTTCAAGGAAGAATGTCCATTAGAGCAACTGGTTTTATTAATACTATAATAATAATGTATTTACAAATTTTACTAGCCGGGTGTGGTGGCACCCGCCTGTAACCCCAGCTACTCAGGAGGTGTAGGCAGGAGAATTGCTTGAAGCTGGGAGGCAGAGGCTGCAGTGAGCCGAGATCTTGCCACTGCACTCCAGCCTGGGCGACAGAGCGAAACTCCGTCTCAAAAAAAAAAAAAAAAAAAAAAAAAATTTACGAGCAATCCACAGGCGAGTGCAAATGGAAATCTCCAAGTTTGCAGACGCATTTTTCTGCTCCTGAAATGCCCAGGTGACAGGGATGAACTGCAGAGGGATCTTGCAAGTAAGCAGAAAAGTGACAAATGAACTGCACTATGGGTAAGTGTAAGGTAATACACTTGATAACATAATCTAGACTATGTTGGCCAGGCGGACAAATCCTGAGCTCTCAGTTACAACCTGGGAAAGGAGCCAGGAGTCAGTATAAAGGCATGGGTCTGTCCCTCCGGATTAAGAATCTTTAACCTGGGGCCTGAAGATCATCTTCTGGGATTTCAAGCACCCTGCCTCCCCCGGAAATTGAATGCACCAGGGAGTGAAGAAGTGTGGGGAGAGGGGAGCGGGAGAGGGGAGCAGGAGAGAGGAGATCCTCAGAGGGGTTTGGAAACCCAGTCCTGGAGTTCCGTTCAACATGCTAACCTAATGTTGGGCCTCCCCCAGGAGGGTGTGGTTCTGAGGTTTCTCCCCCTTCCAGTTTCCCAACTTGCTGAAGAAACTTGCCCTTGACATGCAAATGATGGAAACACATTGGTGTCTGGGGCACTTTGGTTTGTGGTTTTTACCATCAGCTGTCTCTGAGGCTGAGCGTGTCGATCTGTCTCAGCAAGGCTAGCAAACTGCAAGCGCTCAGAGGAGGGGAGAGGGGGCTATTCCTGGGGTTCTGGGCCCAGATGGGCAAATGGGTCTGTAAGGCAGTTTTCCAGGAGGAGGGTGCAGACCCTTTGCAAGTTGTTTGGGGACAGAGCTTAGATTGCATCTGGCCCTCTTCACCCTCCTCAGATCCCCTAGGTAGCAGGGTGCTTGGTGGTCGCCACCTGACCTAGGCTACCCACTCCCAAATTGGAGTCTGAAACGAAAGCACGTGGGAAAAGTATAGCAAAGGTCAGTTTCCCATTTATTAAACAAGTTCTTCCGTGGAAAATCTTCCCAGGGCTCAGCAGCCCTTGAAGTGATCAGGGATGCTGGGGAGGTTGGGGGGAGGAGAAAATGGGAGACGGCAGGTGGTATCTGTCGGTGTGGACGAGTGATTGATTTGTTCCCCCTTCCCACCATCTCCTGTGGCCTCAGCATTTGACTTGGTTTCCTTTCCGGGGCCCTAATTCGAGGGAGCTGCCCCTCCTCCACACCTGTGTCCCAAGCCCCAGCTGTGCGTCCTCACCCTGGGTTCCTGGCACTAACCTGGAACCAGTCGGGCAGCCCTGCTCTTAGCTCCCCGCGGAGTCTCGGAGGTCTCAGGTCTCCTCTGCCCACCCTCTCCGCGGCTGGGAGGGGCAGGATGCCCCGCACCCCGCTCTGCGCAGGAGGTCGAGGCACCCCGCTCACGCCCTCCTGCCCGCAAGCTAGGGAGTCACTGCGGCCGGGGAGGGAGGTACACGGAAGGCATTTTTCCAGCTTTCACCGGGTGCTCCCCTCTCCTCCACCCCCGGCAACCATGTAGGTTTCCGGACCCCCAGGTCCGCTTCCCTCCTCTCTGGAAAGGGGTCGGCCATCGGGAAAGGGCCCGGGGGCGCCGCAGCCTGGCCCCCGCCCCGCCCGCAGCCCCGCTCCTCCCCGCGCGGCCCCACTTGTGGCCCTGCCGGCAGCCGCGCAGGGACAACTGCATTTCTCGCCGCCCGCCGCTAGGAAGCCGGCCTCGCCTCACTTTCTCCGCCTCCCCGCGCCCCAGCCGCGCCGCCGCCGCCGAGCCCGGCCCTGCTGCCGCCGCCGCTGCGGATTGCAGCCCCTCCCCCGCCCGGCCCGCGGCCCGGCCCCTGCGGCCCGCGCGGAGCGGACGCGCGTGGCGCTGCCCGGTAAGACCCCCCGCGCTCCCGCGGCTCCCGCCCGGCCCCGGGCGCGGTCCTCGCCGGCGCCCCGCGCGCAATCCCGGCCCCGGCCCCGGCCCGGCGGCCCCACCTTCTCGGGACCCGTTGCCCAGGCACCGCCGGGAGGGCCCGGCCGTCGCGAGTTTGATTCCCGGGGCTGTCGGCGCGGCTCCCCGGGAGCTCCGCGTGCGGCAGGTCCCCGCCCGCCCTTCCTTCCCGAGCCCCCACTTCATCCCGGGCCCCGGGCGCGGGGGACGTGCGGGCATCTGGGGGGCCGGGAGTGGGGCGCGCGATTAGACCGGGGGGCGCGGGCCGGCGCCGCAGGGAAGGGAGACGAGGCCTCCCGGAGCCGGCTCCGCCCGAGTCCCCTCTCCCGCCGCTCCCCCTTTTGTGTGGGCGCCCCTCCCCGCGGTGCCCGGGCCTGGGGGCGCAGGCTGGGAGGCGACGGCAGGCGGGGGCGCCTGCTGGGAGCCGAGCGCCTTTCAGGGGGAGGGGAGCTTCGCTTCCTGCCCCCCGCCGATGTCACAGGTCGGCTCAGCCTTTTTTGGTCCCTCCCGGTCCCCTGGGAGCTGTATCTCCCGTCAACCCGGCCAGGGAAAGTTGGGAATGCGCTGTCCCCGCCCCTGCTCCCCCGCCCCGCCGGATCCTCTGTCCCGGGCTCTGAGCTCCAAGGGGGGCTGGTGTCGGCGTTTATTCATTCCGCCCTCTTCCTTTTCTCGGTCGCATGGTCGCCTTACACCCAGCACTGCCCTGCCCATTTCTTTTCCCCTTAAAAAAAGTTTTAGCTCCAAGAAACGTACACTGAAATTAAATTCCTGAGAAGGAATGTGTTTTAAGGGGAGGGAGGGTTTAGATTTTCCTTTTTTTGGTGGAGTAGAAGGTGAGGGGACTCTCTGGGAGTTTAGAAACAAGATGTTCTGGAGGCGATAGAGGATACAAGAAGACCATCCACCGTGCTCCCCACCTGATCCGCAGTCAGCGTCTCGTAGCGAGAGGAATGAGCCTTCCCTGGGTGATCCCGCAGCACCTGAGCCACCTGGCCCAGGAGAAAGGACTCAGGGAGATGTTCTGGGCCTTTAACCCCTTTTCTTTATAGCCAGCCATGCCTGAAGGAGGTGAGGGACCCCAGGAATTCTCTCATGGAGGAAGTCATCTCACCATGCGGTTGGGCCCCTGCTGGATCAAGTGTGAAGCTGGGTCCTCTCTGTTGTTGGGGGTCAGTGCCACTGGTACCTCAATTTGAATGGAGGGTGCCATCTCTAGGATGGAGAGGTGCTGCTGGGAGAAATCTGGCTCGGGTCTCCAGGAAGCTGGAGCGTGTGCAGGAGGGCTGGGTGTGAAACCCCCTGTCCACTTTCTGCAGCTGGAAGGGTCAGGACAAGGCCAACAGGATACTGCTACCGACCTGGGCACATCCTTGAATAGAAGAGAGACCCTGGACAGCGAGGATGGCCCAGGGATGTTGATATGACTAGGGCTGTATCCCCAGCTCCTGGGCCAGGCCAACTAGGGCCAGAGGTTGGAGTCATGGGCCCCTTTGAGAATCTGGCGAAAGCTCTAACTCCTCTCCTTCCAAAATGCATGTGTGTAGGGAGACACTTGTATTCAACACCAGACGGTTAATATACCCCCTTGGAACTAGGACCTCCATTGAGACCCCTGCCCTAGAGTTGCTGGTCTGACCTGGGCCATCAGAACAGTTGTCACCTTTTTGGCTGGTCAGTGAATAATCCCAGGGTTCAAAGAGCAGACTGCTTCTAAGGTCTTTTCTCATGACCTCCCTATGCAACTTTGGGCTTGTGGCCATGGAGACCTGGAGTGTCTGGACAGATCCCAGCTCCCTACAGCTAGCTAGAGGATGGGGGCAGATGAGGTGGCCCTTTTCCAGGGGCTCATTTTGCTGTCTGTGTGGTGGGAAGGCCCTGGGCACTGGGCTAGGCCCACTGGTCTATTGAATTAGAGATAAATAAAGGGATTTGGGTGGAGGTGGATATTCTGGTGTTTCAGCTGGGTGTGAGATCCAGGCCTTTAAGAGCTCCAGCTTGTTCTTGGGGAAATGGGGTTGAGGTGCTTTAGTAGAGAGTGTTACGTGTGAAAGACGCCTCTGAAGGAGGTCTTGGGGCAGAATTGTCCAAGGCTATGATCTGGGTATTGTCGGTTCCTTAGATCCCTTCAGACTCTTGAAGGCAAGTGGGGGCCAGAGGGCTGCTGTCACTATCCCCAGTGCAGCCCAGAGGAGGCCTGACCTGCCTTTCCTTTCTTGGCTCACTGGGCCCTGGGCTGCTGCATAGGTGTTTGTGGCGTCTACACTTGCTAAGGATCTGGAAGAGCTTTAGGAGGATCTGCCATTCGTGACTTCTCTACCTTGGGATTGTGAAGACTTCCTTAGGCTCAAGTCCCCCACAGAGAGCTGTAGGCGATTTTTCTTTGTTTAACTAGAGAGCACAGTGTTTGGCATATGGCACCACTCACACTGGTATTCTTCCTTTAGAGCTTCCTACATTTGCTCTGGTAATAAGCAGCAGAGGCAGGAGCATTCTAGAGCCTTGGGCACAGGAAGCTGGGTGTCTGACAGGGGTCACCTCTGACTATCCAAGGTGAGCTGGAGGAGGTGGTGCTTCTGTTTTGCTGGCTCTTGCACTTACAGGAAGTAAGAGCTATAAAGGGCATTGGAGGCCGGACGCGGTGGCTCATGCCTGTAATCCCACCACTTTGGGAGGCCAAGGGGGGTGGATCACCTGAGGTCAGGAGTTCAAGACTAGCCTGGCCAACATGGTGAAACTCTGTCTCTACTAAAAATACAAAAATTTGCTGGGTGTGGTGGCGTGTGCCTGTAATCCCAGCTACTCAGGAGACTGAGGCAGGAGAATCGCTTGAACCTGGGAGGTGGAGGTTGCAGTGAGCCGAAATTGTGCCATTGCACTCCAACCTGGATGACAAGAGCAAAACTTTGTCTCCAAAAAAATAAATAAATAAAATAAAATAAAATAGGCCGGGCGCGGTGGCTCACGCTTGTAATCCCAGCACTTTGGGAGGCCGAGGCGGGCGAATCACGAGGTCAGGAGATCGAGACCATGGTGAAACCCCGTCTCTACTAAAAATACAAAAAAATTAGCCAGGCGTGGTGGCGGGCGCCTGTAGTCCCAGCTACTCGGAGAGGCTGAGGCAGGAGAATGGCGTGAACCTGGGAGGCGGAGCTTGCAGTGAACCGAGATCGCGCCACTGCACTCCAGCCTGGGCAACAGAGCAAGACTCCGTCTCAAAAAAAAAAACAAAACAAACAAACAAACAAAAAAATAAAATAAAATAAAATGAAGGGCATTGGAGACCCTAAAGCGCTGTGGTCCAGTGGTCCTTGACTTGGGAATTGGAAGTGTCTTGGTGGCATGCAAAGGTCCTTGTTGCAGTGACTGAGGATTCACCTTCCCCAGTGGCCATGACTTCTCAGTCATGCTATGGCCCTGGCTACCATGGGTTGGTGAGTTCAGTATGCTGGCTGTGTTGGCTCACTCAGTGTTTCTCTGATCCCCGTGGCTTCCAGGCTCCCAGAACCTCTGATGTGTCAGCGCATTATCACAGACTCTTGATGATGCAGCTAAATGTCTTGTCTCTAAAGCACGTCATAAATGATAAATGTGATAACAGTCCTTGTAAACATAAACTCCCTTCTTATAAATGTGACCATTTCATTTCCATTGTGGCAGCACCAAGGGTCTTTGAGGAATTCTTTTTTTTTTTTTTTGAGACGGAGTCTGGCTCTGTCGCCCAGGCTGGAGTGCAGTGGCGCGATCTCGGCTCACTGCAAGCTCTGCCTCCCGGGTTCATGCCATTCTCCTGCCTCAGCCTCTCCGAGTAGCTGGGACTACAGGCGCCCGCCACCCCGCCCGGCTAATTTTTTTGCATTTTTAGTAGAGACGGGGTTTCACCGTGGTCTCGATCTCCTGACCTGGTGATCCGCCCGCCTCGGCCGCCCAAAGTGCTGGGATTACAAGCGTGAGCCACCGCGCCCGGCAAGGAATTCTTGGTAGGATAAAAATGTTTAGGCTGGGCGTGGTGGCTCCTGCCTGTAATCCCAGCACTTTGGGAGGCTGAGGCAGGTGGATCACCTGAGGTCAGGAGTTCGAGACCAGCCTGGCCAACATGGTGAAACCTGTGTCTACTAAAACTACAAAAAATTAGCAGGGCATGGTGGTGCGTACCTGTAACCCCAGCTACTTGGGAGGCTGAGGCAGGAGAATCACTTGAACTCGGGAGGCGGAGGTTGCAGTGAGCTGAGATTCCGCCACTGGACTCTAGCCTGGACAACAGAGTGAGACTCTGTCTCAAAAAAAAAAAAAAAAAAAGTTCCAACTCCACTGGCCTAACTTCCACCCCCAGGAAGCAACTGAGTTGTGCATATTTTCATCATAGCTTAGTTGTTTAGAGTGTAAGATCTGAAGTTAGGCATCTCCAGGTAGAATCCCAGCTCTCCATCTTACTCTAAGACTTTATAAGTGCCTGAGTTTCCTATATTTAGAAAGAGTTAAAAGAGATCTCACTTGTATGCCAGACAAAGAGGAAGTGTTCATTACATCGAAGCTATTATTATTACCATTTCTGCACAGCGGTACACAAATTCTGAGGCTCATTATGAAGGAAAATCTTTGGTAAAAACTGTAGAGGCTGAGGGTGGTTTTTGGAAGAGTGGGAGGGGTTGGGGTGAGGCTCTTGAATGATGAGCAGAGAGGACCGCACAGTGGAGGCGGGGGTGGGGAGACTGAAATGTCATGGGTGACAGCTAAGCATATTTGGGGGTAGAATGACTCAGCATCTGTAGCCCTGCTGTGGAACCAACTCTTTTTCCTTTTCTTGAAGAATTTGCCCTGTAAGCTGGGGGAGGGGTGAGGAGGTATAACCAGTGAGGAGGGTTGAATGGCATAAAATTAATGCTAACACTGGTCCAGAGGAACAGGGCAGAGTTCCCTGGAGGAAGGGAACCTAGTGAGGAGATGGGGGCAGGTCCAATAGGCAGTCAAGAGTGCAAACTCGAAGGGTGCAGTGGCTCACGCCTGTAATCCCAGCACTTTGGGAGGCCGAGGCGGGCGGATCACCTAAGGTCAGGAGTTCGAGACCAGCCTGGCCAACATGGTGAAACCCTGTCTCTACTAAAAATACAAAAATTAGCCAGGCGTGGTGGTGGGTGCCTGTAATCTCAGCTACCCAGGAGGCTGAGGCAGGAGAATTGCTTGAACCCAGGAGGCAGAGGTTTCAGTGAGCTGAGATCATGCCGTTACACTCCAGCCTGGGCGACAGAGCGAGACTCTGTCTCAAAAAAAAAAGAGGCTGGACACGGTGGCTCATATCTGTAATCCTAGCACTTTAGGAGGCCGAGGCAGGCGGATTGCCTGAGCTCATGAGTTCAAGACCAACCTGGGCAACATGGTGAAACCCCCATCTCTACCAAAGTACAAAAAATTATCCAGGTTTGGCGGCAGGTGCCTATAGTCCCAGCTACTTGGGAGGCTGAGGCAAGAGAATCGCTTGAGCCCAGGAGGCGGAGGTTGCAGTGAGCCGAGATCGCGCCACTACACTCCAGCCTGGGTGACAGAGTGAGACTCCGTCTCAAAAAAAAAAAAGAGTGGAAGCTATGGGGGCCAAGGGTTTCTGTGAAGGAATAGGCTTGGGAAATAATCATTGTGGCACTCACAGAGGGGTCGGACCCTTTCCAAGTACTTCACATGGATTAGCTTGTGGAATCCTCACAGGACCTATGAGATATTATACCAATTTTTCAGGTGAAGAAATAGAGACGTAAGAGACATCAAGAGTTTAAATAACTTGCCGAAGATCACATGGCTAGAAAGTGGCAGAGCCAGGATTTGAATTCAGGAAGTCTGGCTGCAGGCCCACACCCTTAGAGAAACTGTGAGGGCTGGGGATGGTAGTTCATGCCTGTAATCCTAGCACTTTGAGAGACTGAGGCCGGCAGATCACTTGAGCTCAAGAGTTCTAAACCGGCCTGGTCAACGTGGTGAAACCTCATCTCTACAAAAATTAGCTGGGTGTGGTGGCATGTATCTGTAGTCCCAGCTACTCAGGAGGCTGAGGTGGGAGGATCGCTTGAGCCTGGGGGGCCGAGGTTGCAGTGAGCTGAAATTGCACCATTGCACTCCAGCCTGGGTGTCAGAGCCAGATCCTGCCTCAAAAAAAAAAAAAAAAAAAAAAAGAATGTATGTCAGAGAGACCCCTGTGGAGCTCAGGGGGTGGTCGTGATGGGGGAAGGTGGAGCTGGGGGGTTGTGGGATTTGTGTCCTGCTTGAAGGGCTGCCAGTGCAATGTCCAGGCATCGTTGGAACATGCCTGGAGGGTTCAGCTTAACAGAGTCTGCTGAGAACCACTGGCCAAGTGCCAGATACTCTGCTGGGGCCCATCCTGGAGCACAAAGGTCATCAAGCCATGGCCCCTGCCTTCAAGATGCCTCCTGTCTAGTAAGGGAGACAAACGTGTTAGCCTGGAGTTTCAGTTGCTGTGGCAAGTGCTGCGATAAGACAAAGCACTGAGGAAGGGGGCACTTTGCCAGCCAGAAGAGGAGTTGGGGCAGGGAAGGCTTTCTGGAGGAGGGGCCGCTTGAGCTGAGTGAGGACAAGATAAAGTGGCTGCTGCCTCCTGGGCTTTTGATCTGGCATGGGAGCACATTTTTCTCCCCCTTGGTGAACTCTGAGTAGAGCTAAGTGGCGGTGTGGGTTTCAGAGAAGGGTCAAGTTTTCTGGATTCTGTAGCACCCTTGCCAGGGTGAGGCAGGAACTGGGCAGTGTGGTCAGCTTTCCTGATGCCTTTGTGGTTTTTAATAGCTGAGAAACACTACGATCTCTTGCAGTGCCTGCAGTGAACATGGTGAAGACATAAAAGTCTCTTAAGAGTCATTGCTCAGAACACAGTGATTCACTCTTGTCTCTCTGCGCTTAGAACCAGAGGCAAATGAGTTTAAACTACGGAGGGAGGATTCAAGTAAGGTATGAGGAAGACATTCCAGATAGGATGTGAGATGTAAGAAAAGTGACTCATAGGCACGGAGGAGAATGGCCTCCCCTGAAGGTCTTCAGAAATGGGAACAAGTTTCATTTGTCTTTGTGGTTTAAGAGGTTTCGTCTGGAGACAGGAAGATGAAGTAGAGGCCCCTAGAGGTCCATGTCAGCTCAGTGATCGGAGGATAAAAGGAGCTGGAATTTTTGAGCTAGATTACTTAAATCTGGCCTAACCCCTCCTTTGACTGTTGGAGTGATTGAATAATGCCCGATAACATTGAGCAGCTCATCCATTAATGAGTGAACCAAGGCACAAACAGAGTCTGCCCAACAGCTGGGACCCTGGCCCGCAATGTTCCCGGTCAGCATCACCCGGGGGTGCGCACTGGGAGGGACCTACAGCTCTTGGGGATGGAGTCCAAGCTTTGTGAGGAGAACTCAGGAAACCTGGAAGTAGTGGAGCATTTGTCTTGGTATTGGAATACAGAAAGCATCAGCCCCCATACACACAGTGTTTCTGAGAATGGCACTCTCAGTTGGAGCTACTGGGTTATCTCCTAGATGCACTTAGAAGAGTTTTAGGCATATATATGGGGCCCTCAGTAAACTTTGTTGGATGAATGAGTAAATAACAGATAATCCAAGACTTAATCTCTCTTTGACCATACCCTTGTTGGGCCAGTGCACTTAACCCTTCTTATTCTGTTTTACTTAAGCTGACGGTAGGCTTTTCTTCATAATACTGCCTAGCCACAAAGAAAGGTGCCCACAAGTATGCTGGGGGCAAGGGTAAGAAGAGAAAACACAGTTTAGGATCCTTCTCAACATTTATACTTCTTCGAAGGATCATCAAAGCCTGATATTATGTTCAGTCATAATGGCTTTTGCTTTTTTTCTTTTTTCTTTTTTCAAGCACAAAAGTGTTTTTATTTTTTATTATTTATTTATTTATGAGACAGGGTCTCGCTCTTTCACCCAGGCTGGAGTGCAGTGTGGTATGATCTCAGCTCACTGCAACCTCTGCCTCCCAGTTTCAAACAATTCTTGTGTCTCAGCCTCCTGAGTAGCTGGGATTACAGACATACGCCATCATAAACAGCTAATTTTTTTGTGTTTTTAGTAAAGATGGGGTTTCACCATGTTGGCCTGGCTGGTCTCGAACTCCTGAGCTCAAGAGATCCACTTGTCTTAGCCTCCCAAAGTACTGGGATTACTTTGGGATTACCAGGCGTGAGCCACCGTGCCTGGCCTGAGCACAAAAGTAAAACGCTTCATTTTTCAAATTTAGGAAAAACATGTGGTATAACAGTCTCAGCCACATTAGAGCAAGATGGTTACAGGGACCTCAGAAGAGAACAAAGCTTGCTCTTGGAAGATAATCTGATTAAGAGTGATATGAACGGATGCTGGACAATGAGTTTAAAAATAATACTGGGTGGTGAACTTTAGCTCACGGGGTGAACTGAAATAGACTTGTGCAAATAAGAGAGAAGTAGCATCAGCAAACACGATGGCAAGAACTTTTGCTTCTTCCTCTAATCCCATGATTCCCTATTCATTAAGAAAGTATTTGATGTTAGGAGGGCACTGCAAAGCTTTTTTTTTTTTTTTTTTTTTTTTTTTTTTTTTTTTCCTGCTGGTGACCAGCAAGCTGGCTTTGGAGCTCTGTTGAGGGGAAGCCTCTCTGTGGTCATGTAGGGTGATCAGGCTCCTGAAATGATTTCACTTTGCTCTGGTCTGAGATTAGTTTCGGTTTCAGGCTGTACCCACAGCTGGGAGAGGGCTAGTGAGCTCCAGGGAGGGTCAGCTGGGGGAGTTTCACCATTGGCTGTGTTAGCCGATGGCAAGGTGCGTGAACAGGGAACTGTGCTGAGCAGAGAGAGGAAGAAGATGCGTCTGAGATGGAGTTGGGGAAGGCAGCACGTGTGTGTTTGTGTGTCCAGAGACCAGGCTGGTGATGATGAGCAGGAGGGAGCATATGAAGATCTCAGATGTGTAAAGGACAAAAGCCCCCCCCAATTATAGGACCACTGAGCCTCGGGCTAGGGAAGTCTTAAAACAGATTGCCTGGGCCGGGTGGATTTTCCCTGAGCAGGTGTACACCTGAGAGGAAAGCAAGTGTAAGCATGCCACAGAGTCAACATACATCTTGTACTGGCATTCTTAAGATCAGCCTCTACGGTGCAGCATTTTCTTGCATATGAGTTTCCTTTAAAAAAAAAAAAAAAGTCAAATTAAAGTTTGAGAACTGATAGTTGTGAACTTGCAGACCTTTGCATGTTGGTGGATCCTCTAAGAACTTCAAGTTGTCATTTTTCCTGAGACGGCTTGAAGCCAGTCTGGTTGGTTCACAGGGCATCATTACCCTAGAAAATCAGCAGTTTTCCTCCCCTGACTGGTTCTGGGTGAGACATACACAGATGTTTCCTTCCCTCTTAGCAATACTAGAGCATCATTACATTTTATTTCTCAAAGTTATAAATTCATTTTATTTTGAAAAGAGAGAATCACTGAATTTTACAGCTGGAAAGGATTCTGAAGACGGCTTGCTTGGTCGGCTGCTGGAGGAATCTGAGGTTGTGGGTCATTAAGTGCTTTGAAAAGACCGATGGTATGTAATTAAAAATACTGAATCAGAATGCCTGTGCTTCATCCCAGCCTCTGCTGGTTGCTGCCGTGTTCTTGGGGCAAGTTACTCAATCTCTCTGGGTCTTAGTTTCCTGATCCATACAGTGGGAGTAATAATATTACCAAATGGTTTTTTGGTGGTGGTTTTTTTTTTTTTATTTTTGAGGTGGAGTCTTGCTCTGTCACCCACAGCCTCCACCCGCAGGGGTTCAAGTACTTCTCCTGTCTCAGCCTCCTGAGTAGCTGGGATTACAGGCACCCTCCACTACCCCATGCCCAGCTAATTTTTGTATTTTTAGTAGAGACAGTGTTTCACCATGTTGGCCAGGCTGGTCTCGAACTCCTGGCCTCAACTGATCCACCCACCTCAGCCTCCCAAAGTGCTGGGATTATAGGTATGAGCCACCACGCCCGGCCAAAATATTACATAATGATTGTTAATTAGTACCAAATACTTATTAAGCCCCTAGCACAATGTTTTACGTATTATAAGTCCTCATTAAATGTTAGCTGCTGCTGTTATTGTTATTATTTTCATTTTGTGAAATCATACAGCTACTTAGTGGTAAAGCCAGGGCTACAATGTTAAATTCTTTTTATTCCAATTCTTTTCAGCATGGCCATAAGGAGATTTCGCCACAGTCTGGAAATATGAGAAGGCCTTTACGAAAATGTTTATGCAGATGTCTCTAATGAATGTTCATAATACAGCTAGAAGAAATGGGCTTAACCTATTTATTAGATATCGTTAGACTTTGGGCATGAGGGCATATGTCTACCAAAGAATTTGTTTCCACAAATATTATTTACTAGTGTTTAAAGTTTTCCTGAATGCCAGATTGGTTGCCTCTGCTGGAAGATTGGAGTGTTTTTAGATGTTTTCATTGAAGAGTTCTTCTCAAGTTGGAAACATCCATTTCAGTGAGTTGTGGTGGCAAAGCAGGCTTTTGTGTGTAATGGAAATATTTCTGTAGCCTGGCTGCTATTTATCAAGGGTGAAGACAGTGCAGATGTTTTGAAAAAATATACGGGCTTGGCAGAAGTCCATGTGTCTTAGGCCATGCCTACACAAATCCATTCCCAAATGATCTGTACTGACCTTTGGCAGATCGATGACAGCCTCAGAGCCTCCCAGGGGAGCCGTTTTTGTCTGAAACATTGTTGAGGCCAGTGTGACCCCTGGCCTTGCATGGTCCTTGACACCTTTGATGGGGTGACACCCTCTCCCTGAGGCAGCTTTGGTGTGTTTTCGTGGAATATGAAGACGAATGGAAATGAATTTTGTTTGGTGAATCCTGAAATACTTCCTGGAGATACTGTCGCTCTGTAGAGATTATGGAATTGAAATCTGTTTTTGATGCTGATCCGTGGGACTTCTCAAATTTCCATGCCTGAGGGAGACAGTGTGTTAAAGTGTGAAATGTGTGAGTGTGCAAATTGGAGTTGATGACTGGAGTTCCAGCCTTAGCTCTGCCATGTGTGGGCTGTGTCATTCTGAGCAGGTCACTTAGCTTGTTAATTTGTAGTATTCTTGAGGCTAATCTATTATTATACTCCACAACAACACATGGCTATTGACTACATGTGTTAAATAGAGCTGGTAAGAATAATCTCTGTGGCACAAGATTCTTGTAATAGTCTAATAATAGCTAATGGCCAGGCGCAGTGGCTCACGCCTGTAATCCCAGCACTTTGGGAGGCCAAGGCAGGAGTTTGAGACCAGCCTGGCCAACATGGTGAAAACCCATCTCTACTAAAATTACAAAACTTAGCCTGGCATGGTGGTGGGCGCCTGTGATCCTAGCTACTCAGGAGGCTGAAGCAGGAGAATCACTTGAACCCGGGAGGTGGAGGTTGCAGTGAGATCATGCCACTGCACTCTAGCCTGGGTGACAGAGCGAGAGTCTGTCTCAAAATAAAAAATAAATAAATAAATAAATAAATAAATAATAGGCTGGGCACAGTGGCTCACGCCTGTAATCTCAGCACTTTGGGAGGCCAAGGCAGGCAGATCACCTGAGGTCGGGAGTTCGAGACCAGCCTGACCAATATGGAGAAACCCTGTCTCTACTAAAAATACAAAATTAGCAGGACATGGTGGCGCATGCCTGTAATCCCAGCTACTCGGGAGGCTGAGGCAGGAGAATCGCTTGAACCTGGGAGGCGGAGGTTGCAGTGAGCCGAGATCACACCATTGCACTCCAGCCTGTGCAACAAGAGCGAAGCTCCGTCTCAAAATATATATATATATATATATATATATAAAAAAATAATAATAGCTAACATTTATTGCATGCTTACTGCATATGCCAGTAAGCTTTCTAAGCATCTTGGGAATATTAATTTATGTAATCAATCCTAGATGAGAGAGTAGTATCATCACTTTATGCAGAAGGAGACCGAGGCACAGAGAGGTTAAGTTAACTTGCATAAGGTCACACTGCTGGTTAGCTGAGGAGGCAGGATCTGAGCTCCAAAGCCAAGAGGCTGAGTCCATAGATGTATTTACAAAAGTGCTTTATAACATTGTAGTGTTAGGATTCTTATTCTTTGACTGTTACTGTTCTTGTTTGACAATCCCAGGGAGGGATAAACTGAGCCTAGAGGTAGATTAAGTGTACAGATCACAGTGTTGGAAAGAATGAGGGATGGAGTATATGAGAGTTTTTTTTGGAGTTCTGGGGAAACAGTTGTTTCTAAGTGTGGGGCAGAGCTGAGGAGATCTGGCAGAGATAGAGAAGGATTTTCTTTTGGGTGGATTTTTACTTTCTGCTTTGAGGGTTGCATGTATGTGGATTTAAGAGCCATGTGACTCTTTCCCCTCCTATCCCATTTTATTTGGGAACTTATCTTTAAATTCCAACTCACCTCTCCCACTGGCAGCCTTAGAAAGTTAGAAAACTGGCCGGGCGCGGTGGCTCACGCTTGTAATCCCAGCACTTTGGGAGGCCGAGGTGGGCGGATCACGAGGTCAGGAGATTGAGACCACAGTGAAACCCCGTCTCTACTAAAAATACAAAAAATTAGCCGGGCGTGGTGGCGGGCGCCTGTAGTCCCAGCTACTCGGAGAGGCTGAGGCAGGAGAATGGCGTGAACCCGGGAGGAGGAGCTTGCAGTGAGCCGAGATTGCGCCACTGCACTCCAGCCTGGGCGACAGAGCGAGACTCTGCCTCAAAAAAAAAAAAAAAAAAAAAAAAGAAACTTAGAAAACTGCCATGGATGGTGAATTCTTGAGACATGAAAGGAAAGGTGAAGGGTGGGTTTCTTAGTGGAATTTCTTCCTTGTGGTAGCATTTCTATTAAATGCATATGGGGAATGAGCCACGGGGTGGCTTATGTTTGGTGGAGAGAGGGATGGGAACTCGGGTGCCTTCCCTTTTTCTCATGAGCTGATTTAATAAGAGAATGAATCATCCTATGAGCTTTAATTCTGGAAAAGAAAGAAAGGAGAGGCAAATGAATGAGATGGCATTTGACTGAAGCCAGAAGCCTTCCACGTCAGTCTCCTAGGGCGGGCACTAGGCTGACACCCAGGGCCTTGGTGGTTCATGCTAGTGGTGAGTTCCCTCCAGGGGCTTTGGGAAGGGCTCCCAGCTTTCCATCACTGCCACTATCACCATCAGCCCTGTCATCGTAGTGAGGCTCTGGAAGCTAAGGCCTTGAAGGGAAATGAATAGGGGGGCATGTCGTTAAAAATAGACTACTGGTAAAATTCACATATAGCAGTGATCATTTTTGTTTTTGTTTTGTTTTGAGACGGAGTCTCGCTCTGTCACCCAGGCTGGAGTGCAGTGGTGCGGTCTCGGCTCACGGCAAGCTCCGCCTCCCAGGTTCATGCCATTCTCCTGCCTCAGCCTCCCGAGTAGCTGGGAGTACAGGCACCTGCCACCACGCCCGGCTAATTTTTTGTATTTTTAGTAGAGACGGGGTTTCGCCATGTTAGCCAGGATGGTCTCGATCTCCTGACCTTGTGATCCACCCACCTTGGCCTCCCAAAGTGCTGGGATTACAGGCGTGAGCCACCGCGCCCGGCAGCAGTGATTATTTTGAAGACGTTAACATAAAAATTCATCTCATAAAACTAGACAATTTGGCTGGGTGTGGTGGCTCACGCCTGTAATACCAGCACTTTGGGAGGCCAAGGTGGGTGGATCACCTGAGGTCAGGAGTTCAAGACCAGCCTGGCCAACATGGTGAAAGCCCATCTCTAGTAAAAATACAAAAATTAGCTGGGTGTGGTGGTGCATGCTTGTAGTGTCAGCTACTTGGGAGGCTGAGGCAGGAGAATCACTTGAACCCAGGAGGTGGAGGTTGCAGTGAGCTGAGAGCACACCACTGTACTCCAGCCTGGGCGACAAAGCGAGACTCTGTCTCAAAAATAAATCAAACCAAACAAACAAAAATACTAGACAATTCAAAAATAGTTTTTGACCTACAGGGATGTGAGTGGGCCATTCGCACCCCATGAAGGTGGCAGGTGTCCTCTCTGTGCTAATGGCTGACCTCCTGGAACATCTTAGGAAAAGTCCTGTTCTCTTTCAGGACTTCAGATGTGAGCACTCCCAGCCCAGCCAGCCCCACCTCCCAGCTGCCGGGCCCTTCTCTGAGTTTGCCAGGAGGCTGGGAGCACATCCTTTTCTAAGCCACTCTTTGTGGCCTTTCTGTGGATCACTGACCTTAATTTGGATTCTAAGCCGAGCCTGGGGTCCCCAGGGAAGTGTAAAGGCTGCCAACAAAGCAGGGGTTGCATGAGAACTCCTTCAGACCAACCCTGCCCCCCAAGCTCAATTTAGGAACATGAATAGGGTGGTCTTATTTTCGGACTCTGGCTTCTCTGCACACATTTCCCAAAGGCTTGTTTTTTTAGACAATGTCCTTCTGTCCCCATTCACCTCGTTTTCCTTCCTGGCCCCAGCCATCAGCAGTGGCCACTGTTAATAGTTCCCATTTGTAAGAGGACTTGCTCCATGTCAAACATGCTACTTATGTAATTTAATTTAGTCCTTATGCTGACCCTGGGAGCCAGCGATTATTGTCTTTTTGGTTGTGGGAACTGAGGCTGAGGGTTAAGTAACCTGGCCAAGTAACACACCCACTCACTTGGTGAGGGGTTTATTTGGTTTCGGTTTTAACGTTTTACTGTGAAAAATGCCAAACATCTACAAAAGTAGAGAGGTTAGTATAGTAACTTCCCTTTGCTGTTATGGAGAAGCCCTGGCTCCAGTTCTTCTGTGGCATACAGCAGACACCTTTGGGAATCAGAAGAAGGTGCCCTTCCTCTAGGGCACACAACTTGGTAGGCAGAGTGTAGGCTGGATTCCAGCTCCATTTGCCCCTGTGGATGGGCGCATTGTAGTGAACAGCCTGCATAACTGTATATGGCAATCTTGTCTACCTAACTTCTTATCTAGCTTTTGGCATAAAGAAAGGAGACTATACCCAGACACCAGTTCCTGACAGAATAATGACTTCTCTGCTCAGTCCTCAGCTATGTGGGCTAGGGGGAGAAAGGCTCAGTCATGGGGGACTTTTCCAGTTAAAATGAAACAGGGAGATGATTCCCAGAGGAGACATTTCTGCTGCAGAGGAGGATGGGGAAGATGAGCGGTGTCTTTTGCTGCTTCTGTTTTCCATCAGCCAGCTGCTCTCTTGATGACTCCTCCTTGATGCCTTCTCCCCTGTGTCTGTGCCCAGAGCAAGGGAAGCACTTGTCTGTAGCCACAAGGCTGGCAGGAGTAGAGTTGGTAGACCCTTGGGTGTGAAAGCCTGGTGTGAACTCACTCTTGGCTGCCACTCTCCTGGAGTCACTAGGACAAGCTGTCTTTGCCTCCTGGCAGCTTAGCTTCTCTGGGGCTCAGGGAAGCCAGGGGCTGCGTGGGAGTTCTGCTTTGCACCTGTAGAACTGTTTCTTTTAGTCCCAAGTGGGGCTTATGAGTCACCAGATAGGGTGCTTCCTAAGGGTAGCTATTGTATTTTTTTAAAAACTACTGTGCCCTTGATTATACCCATGACAGCACCTGGCACTGGTGTTCCAGAAATATTTGTTAAACAGATGAATGTTAAATAAATGAATGCAGCATCCTGCTGAAGGGCCCAGGCTGAAAAATTCCTGTGCTTTAGTCAGGAGAGGCTGGATTATGCTGCAGGAATAATCAAATCCTGACATCCCAGGGGCTTGACACCATCTGGGTTTATTTTTTGCTCATGGAAAGTCTTGCGGGTCAGGCAGTCCACCTCCATCTGTAGCCACATCATCTGGAATATAGGGCCTTCAAGGTTACTGCGGGAGGGGAGGAGAGAGATGGAGGAAACTGACACCTGTTAATTCCATTCACATTGTCCAGAGCTGGTCACATGGGGCCAACCTCACTGCAAGGAAGGCTGGCGAATGTAGAGGAGAGAAGAGCCGTCTTTGCAGACCTAAAGGAGAGGATTTTGAATTTCTTGTTTCCAGCTTCAGTCCATTGGAGTGCCTCTGGCTGAATCGCTTACTATGCCACCATTTTTTTTTTTTTTTTTTTTTTTTTTTTAACACTGACAGAAATGGATACCTGCCACTTCCTTTAATCCAGGGAAGGAGGCATGGGATGGCACTGAAGAAGAGTCACATGGCAGAGTTTTTAACGGCTCCTTTATTCATGTTGACTATATTATGTTCATTTAGTCACCTCTAGAGCCTCTTTCCTCATCTGTACAGGGAGGATAGTAATGCCAGATTGTCTCTCAGTTCAGACTCCACTGAAGGCAAGTAACAGAAACCAGCTCGAGCTATTTGAAGCCATGGGGGAATTGAAGACTCAAAGGAGGAAGTGCCTGGTCTCCCAAGTGCCGGGTGTGCGTGTGGGGGTGGTGGGGGTGGCTGACGCAGCTGTTCTCAGTGAGTCTGCATGGTGCACCTGCAGGACGCCGCTGCTGCTGTGGATGTGCACCAGGTGGTGGGGCCCCTCAGCTCCCAAATACACCCATCCGCTTTCCAGTAACCCTTAGTTACTGAATAGTGTCTGAACCTTGATGTGAAATCCTGAGGAGAGAGTCTGATGGGCTCGTGTGGATCAGCTGTCTACCACTGGGTCAGTCAGCTGGGGCCAGGAGGGCATGATCACGCAGCACCATGGGGAAGGAGCTTTCCCCTGTGAATGGGAGTAGAGGCGGTCCTCACAGGAGGGATATGAGCTGACCAGACATCTCCAAAAGCTGCTCAGGTCAGGCGAAGTGGTTCACACCTGTAATGTCAGCACTCTGGGGGGCCAAGGTGGGAGGATCACTTGAGGTCAGGAGTTTGAGACCAGCCTGGGCAACATAGTGAGACCCCCATCTCTACATATAATTTGAAAAATTAGCTGGATGTGGTGGTGTGTGCCTGTAGTCCCAGCTACTTGGGAGGCTGAGGTGGGAGGATCACCTGAGCCCAGGAGTTCAAGGCTGCCGTGAGCTGGGATTGCTCCACTGCACTCCAGTCTTCACCCAGACTGAGATCTTGTCTCAAAAAAATAAAAAGCTAGGCCGGGTGTGGTGGCTCACGCCTGCAATCCCAGCACTTTGGGGGCCAAGGCAGGCAGATCACTTGAGGTCAGGAGTTCCAGATCAGCCTGGCCAACAAGGTGAAAGCCTATCTCTACTAAAATACAGAAATTAGCCAGGCGTGGTGTCACACTCCTGTAGTCCCAGCTACTCTGGAGGCTGAGGCAGGAGAATTGCTTGAACCCAAAATGTGGAGGTTGCAGTGAGCCAAGATCATGCCACTGCACTCCTGCTTGGGTGACAGAGTGAGACTCCCTCTCAAAAAAAAAAAAAAAAAAGGCCAGGCACGGTGGCTCATGCCTGTAATCCCAGCATTTTGGGAGGCTGAGGCAGGCAGAGCACCTGAGGTCAGAAGTTCAAGACCAGCCTGACCAACATGGAGAAACCCCATCTCTACTAAAAATATAAAATTAGCCGGGCGTGGTGGCACATGCCTGTAATCCCAGCTACTCAGGAGGCTGAGGCAGGAGAATCGCTTGAACCCAGGAGGCAGAGGTTGCGCTGAGCTGAGATGGCACCGCTGCACTCCAGCCTGTGCAACAAGAGCAAAACTCCATCTTAAAAATAAATAAATAAATAAATAAATAAATACATAATAAAATTAAAAAATAAAATAAAAAGCTGTTGTCCATGTTTAGCTGGTTCAGGGTTGCTGAGCTGGCTGGGTAATGTCTGTAAGAACACTGAGAACTATCATGTATTGCATACGTGTGCTCTGGTATGGTGGTGCCAACTCTCTCATGAGGAATCATGGAGATTGTACTGCCCTAAAGGGGAATGAGAAGGATTATAATGCTGTGAGGGAGAATTTAAAAGTCTTGGTGGAGGCAGACGAGCTGTTTGTTGGAAGGCCATGGAGCAGGGATGGGAGGGAGTGGTCAGGGCCGGGGCCAGCACAGGGCATTGCTGGGGTTAGGCTAGGTTTATAGGGTGTTAGGCCATGACATCATAAACCAGAGAGTAAATGTGTATTTATCACCTGTGTAAATACAGATGCTTCTACACTTGAAACTGTGTAATGGAGAAAGGATGTTAGCCCGGATATGGCACTTTGGTCCCTAGACCAAAGTCCTTGTCCCCAGACTGTCTCAACTGGCTGTATGCCTGTGACTCTGGGCTTGAGGATCCTGTGTGTGCAGCCTGTGTCCATATAGCATGGGGGTTAAGGCCTGAAGACTGGGATTAGGCAGCTGGCTTTGAGTCTTGTTCTTCACTCTCTGTGTGACCTAGGCAGATTATAACAAATTTTTTATTACAATTATTTTATTTTATTTTTTGGCTTCTCATGCTTATTTCCTACCTAGGCAGATTTTTAGATTTATTTTTTAGTTTTTCTTGAGACAAGGTCTCTCTCTGTCGTCCCAGCTGGAGTGCAGTAGCACCACCACAGCTCACTGCAGCCTGGACCGCCTGGGCTCAAGGGGTTTTCCCACCTCAGCTTCCCTGAGTAGCTGGGACTACAGGCATTCACCACCATGCCTGACTAATTTTAAAAATTATCTGTAGAGACAGGGTCTTGCTATGTTGCCCAGGCTGGTGATCCTACCAATCTCCTAAAGTGTTGAGATTACAGGCAGGAGCCACTGTGCTCAGCCTCTAGGCAGATTTTTTTCTTTTTCTTTTTCTTTTTTTGGGACAGGGTCTCACTTTGTCACCCAGGCTGGAGTGCAGTGGCACAATCTCAGCTTACTGCAACCTAGACCTCCCAGGTTCAAGCATCCTCCTGCCTCAGCCTCCTGAGTAGCTGGGACTACCGGTACATGCTGCCACACCTCACTAATTTTTGTATTTTTTTGTAGAGATGAGATTTCACCATGTTTCCCAGGCTTGTCTTGAACCCCTGGTCTCAAGTGATCCTCCCACCTCGGCTTCCCAAAGTGTTGGGATGACAGGTGTGAGCCACCGCGCCCGGCCTCTGGGCAGATTTCTAAACCTCCCTGAGTTTCAGTTTCCTCATTTGTGAAATGAGGATATCCATAGTACCTGCTTTGTGTGGTTATTGTGAGGATTATATGAAATGAATGTGCAATCAAATGTTCACTAATATTATTAATAGAAGCTGAGGCCAGGCTGATTCCAGGCGCCCATGGCAGGGTGCCCAGGCCCTTTAAGAGTATGAATGAGGGCTGGGTGCAGTGGCTCACGCCTGTAATCCCAGCACTTTGGGAGGCCGAGGTGGGCAGATCACGAGGTCAAAAGATGGAGACCATCCTGGCCAACATGGTGAAACCCTGTTTCTACTAAAAATACAAAAATTAGCTGGGCGTGGTGGCACGTGTCTGTAGTTCCAGCTACTTGGGAGGCTGAGGCAGGAGAATTGCTTGAACCTAGAAGGCGGAGGTTGCAGTGAGCCAAGACCACGCCACTGCACTCCAGCGTGGTGACACAGCGAGATTCCATTTCAAAAAAAAAAAAAAAAAAGTGTGAATGAACACAGAGGGCTGTGTGGGGGCGGGATGGGCTGGGGGTGCAGGAAGAAGCCCTGAGAAAGGATAGATAGGAGGCTGGAGGAGCAGTGCACAGGAGAGTGGAGCTGCTGACAGAGGTGGATCTGAACCTCACCCAGGTTGTGGCTCAGGTCTTTCTATTAATCCAGTTCTGCCAGCGCAGTGGTGCCATGCTCTGTGGAAACAGCCCTGGAGCCAGCACTGCCTCCTCTCCTCCCGCTGCCCATCTGCATACCAGCCACTGTCCCTGAGGCCTCAAGATGTGTTGAACTGTAGGGATGAGTCTGCAGAATCCTAGAAGTTGGGTGCCTCCTTCCCTGCCCATCCTGGGCTGGGGGCTTGAGAGGCACCTGGTTGTGAGGGCTGGGATTAGAGTGCTTCCATTGTGAAACTGTGGAGCCTGGAGAGTTAAAAAATAAATGAAGAAGCTCTGACCACAGAGCAATTTGAGGGCTGAATTATTTAGAGCCTCTGCTCCCTCTGGCTTCTCCTGGGGAAGGGCCAAAGGAGGAATGTGGAGCCGGGGAGGGCTGAGCTTCCCTGGCCAAGCTTGTGCACTCAGGGGCCCTGGGAGTCCACACTGTCCCACCGTGTCCTCAGCCGCTTTTGTCCTTGGGTCACAAGGCCCCCGTGGTTTCCCGTAGCCCACAGGGCCTGACAGGTTCAGGTTGAGGCTGAGAGGAGAGACCCTCCCTTTCCTCTTTGCCCCGCTCCGGGTCTGGCCTCCCCTGATGCTGCTTGGCTCCAGGACATAGCGATAATGAATGACATAAATAAGTCATTTTCATTAGCAGCGGGTGGGTCACTGGCCCAGGAGACAGGACAGCAGCAGCGGAGGTGGGTGTGGACAGGGCTGGTCAAGTCTCCTGGTCTTTCTCTCAGGAGCCCCAGAAGGAGGCTTAATCCTCTTTCAGTCTCTCCAGGATTATGTTTTCAGCTTGGGGGACTTGATGAAAATCCATGCTTCCAGCAGTCAAGGGGGCCCAGGAGAGGGGTGCCAGTAGGGTCCCCTAGGAAGGAGTTGGGGTGGGACGGCCAGGCGCTGAGGCTGCTCCAGGCAGACCTGGCTGGCCAAGGTGGACCGTGGCCATGGCAACCCCTGGCTGCACCCGGGGTAAACACAGGCTTTCAAAGGGGGCCTTGTTTTGTTCCCTGTGGAAGCCTTTCAGTTCCAGCCTGCTGGGGCTTTTCAAACCTCGGGAGGAAAGGGAGGGCAGCGGGGATGGGGCGGGCCTGGCTATGAGGAAATGTCACTCCTGGACCCCCTTCACCCCGGCCCCAGGCATATTTCCTGGAGGCCCCAGTTTCTAAAGCTCCTGCTTCTGGAGAATGAAAAGAAGAGTAAGCACCAGGAATGTGTCCAGTCTCTAGGCAACAGGGTGTGTGTGTGTGTGTGTGTGTCTAATGGAAGGGAGGGAAGCTTAAAAAAAAGGCACTGTCACGCTGGTCACTCAGGATGGAAGGCTTTACTGCCCTACACTGATTTCAGTAAGCCAGCCAGGGCTGCCTGAAGCAGATCTGTAAGGATTGCTCATCCTGTTGTCATGGAATAACAAATAAGTAAAATCTCAGAGAAAACGCTAAACCATTCATTAAATGTAAGGTAAACACATTGGTAATTTGCATTCTTGTGTATTAGCCAGTGAGTTTGAGTAAGAAAGCTGATCGCGGGCACTTGAATAGCCTTTGCTGTCTTGGGGAGCTTGGTCCTTGGATTCTATCCCCATCATTTTGTCTGCAAGCTTAACCCAAGTATAAAAATGGGGAACGAGCTGGGCGTGGTGGCTCAGGCCTGTAATCCCAGCACTTTGGGAGGCCGAGGCAGGTGGATCACCTGAGCTCAGGAGTTCGAGACTAGCCTGACCAACATGACGAAACCCTGTCTCTGTTAAAAATACAAAAATTAGCCGGGCATGGTGGGGCATGCCTGTAATCCCAGCTACTCGGAGGCTGAGGCATGAGAATTGTTTGAATCTGGGAGGCAGAGGCTGCAGTGAGCCGAAATCGCACCACTGCATGCCAGCCTGGGCAACAGAGTGAGATTCTGTCTCAAAAAAAACAATCGGGAAGGATGGCATGTCTGCCTCTCTAAGTATTCTCTATGTATCTGTTAAGGAATGAGTAGATAACAAATGCACTTCCACTTCTTAAAAAAGATAGGGGTTCATATCCAAATATTGTCTTTCTTACTTTTTTTTTTTTTTTTTTTTTTAGAGAGACAGGGTCTTGCTATATTGCCTAGGCTGGAGTACAGTGTCACAATAATGGCTCACTATAACCTGGAATTCGTGGGCTCAAGCTATACCCCTGCCTCAGCCTCCCAAGTAGCTGAGACTACAGGTGTGCACCACCATGCCTGGCTATTTTTATTTTTATTTTTATTTTTGAGACGGAGTCTTGCTCTGTTTCCCAGGCTGGAGTGCAGTGGTGTGATCTTGGCTCACTGCAACCTCCGACTCCTGGGTTCAAGCAATTCTCCTGTCTCAGCCTCCCGAGTAGCTGGGACTATAGGCACGTGTCACCACGCCCGGCTAATTTTTGTATTTTTAGTAGAGACGGTCTTTCACCATACTAGCCAGGCTGGTCTTGAACTCCTGACCTCATAATCCGCTCGCCTCGGCCTCCCAAAGTGTTGGGATTACAGGTGTGAGCCACCGCACCTGGCCTTTATTTTTATATTGTAGAGAAGAGGTCTCACTATGTTGCCCAGGCCAGGCTGGTCTCAAACTCGTGGGCTCAAGCAGTCCTCCCACCTTGGCTTTAAATATTCTTTCTTGACACTGCATTCCTCTTTGCCTTGTCTGAAGAGGTGGTGAGCAGGATGGGGAGGGGAGCAGGAGGCAGACATGACTGCATCTGTTAACACTGGGCTGGCCTCTCTCAGCCAGGTCCCCAGATGCTCCTGGGGATTCTTGAAGGAGGTGTAGGGAGAAAGATCCCAGCCCATAAGTCGGGCTCCAAATAGAGCTGTTCTGAGCCTGCGTTCATTTGTTCTCGAGTCACTGTCGGCCTGGGGAATGCAGCATCCGATCTGGTAGACTAGAGTTTACTGCTGAAGACCCCAGCTTCGTGCCTTCCAGTCTGGCCAGGAAAGGTGGGGCTGAGGAGGTATGAGTATACCTAGCTCTGCATCCCGGCAACTCAGCAAGCTTTCCCCACAGCTGGCAGAGAGCAGTCTCGTTCCAAGGCTAGATCAGGTGGCTGGGTCCTCCTGGATTCCCATCTCTTCCGTCCCTTCCTCCCTTTGCAAATTCTCCCTTGTCATATGCTGTTGAACTGGGGGAGATGAAAGTGGCTTCTTCATCTGAAGTTGGGGTGGAGGGGGGCTCATGAACTTGCCCAGCTTTTTTGATTAGTATAAAATAAGAGGCACTGCATACAGCTTTGTGGAGACAGGGAAAAAGAAGATACGTTTTTTGCTTCTGGAGAGATTTGGTCTAATGGGGGAACCGACCAATACATTAGGACATCAAGGCTATATAAAGTTACAGACATTGCTGTTTACTTGTAGAATCTTAGACTGGCTAAGAGATCCGAAATGTCCAGAGCAGCTCTGTTCAGTGGTTCTCCACCTTGCTGCCTGTGAGGCTGTCTGATTCTGCTAGTGCTGGGTGGGGCCCAAGCAGGGGTCAATTTTATACGTTGCCCAGGTGTTTCTATTGGGCAGCCAGGGTTGAGAACCATCTATCTAGTGCAGTGGTTCACAAGTGGGGATGATTTGGCCCCCCAGGAGACATTGGCAGTGTTACAACTGGGGGTGATGTTGCTACTGGCATTTGTGGGTAGAGGCCAGGGATGCTGCTAAACATCTTCCAATATACAGGACAGCCCCTTACTCTCTAGCCCCAAATGTCAGTAGTGCCTAAGGTTGAGAACCCTTGCTCTAGTGCCTGGACCAGCCTTTTTTTTTTTTTTTTTTTTTTTTTAAGACAGAGTTTCGCTCTTGTTGCCCAGGCCAGAGTGCAGTGGCACAATCTCGGCTCACTGCAAACTCTGCCTCCTGGGTTCAAGCAATTCTCCTGCCTCAGCCTCCCAAGTAGCTGGGATTACAGGTGCCTGCCACCATGCGCAGCTAATTTTTGTATTTTTAGTAGAGATGAGGTTTCACCATGTTGGCCAGGCTGATCTGGAACTCCTGACCTCAAATGATCCACCCACCTTGGCCCTCCAACAGACTTCTTTTTTTTTTTTTTTTTTTGAGACAGAGTCTTGCTCTGTCGCCCAGGCTGGAGTGCAGTGGTGCGATCTCTGCTCACTGCAAGCTCCGCCTCCTGTGTTCACGCCATTCTTCTGCCTCAGCCTCCCGAGTAGCTAGGACTACAGCACCCACTACCATGCCCGGCTAATTTTTTTTGTATTTTTAGTAGAGATGGGGTTTCACCTTGTTAGCCAGGATGGTCTCAATCTCCTGACCTTGTGATTCGCCCATCTCGGCCTCCCAAAGTGCTGGGATTACAGGCATGAGCCACCACGCCTGGCCTTTTTTTTTTTTGAGACACAGTGTCACTTTGTTGCCCAGGCTGGAGTGCTGTCGCACGATCTCAGCTCACTGCAACCTCCACCTCCCGGGTTCAAGAGATTCTCGTGCCTCAGCCTCCCGAGTAGCTGGGATTACAGGCATGCGCCACAACACCCAGCTATTTGTGTGTGTGTGTGTATTTTTAGTGGAGACAGGATTTCACCATGTTGGCCAGGCTGGTTTCGAACTCCTAACCTCAGGCGATGTGCCTGCCTCGGCCTGCCAAAGTGCTGGGATTACAGGCGTGAGCTACCACTCCCAGCCTAGAGATACGTTTTAAGCAGAATTCTGAGACAGGGAAGGACACATGCGGGTGAGAGGAGCAGGGTGGGGGCATCGTGTAGGGAAGCAGCACATGGCAGGGTTTGGAGGTAGGAGAATACGATTTGATTTTTGCAAAGGAGAAAGAGGCTCGTGGTTTCACGGGAGTCCTCTGCAATCCAGAGGAGGCTTTTCAGCCGGATCCTCCCTGGATTCGGGATTGTGTCTTGTTGAGACACCTTTGGTTGGGACATGAAGCCCCTCTGACTGTGTTCCTTTGTGTGTTACTAGCCCTCAGGCCTTTCTTGGCCCTGTGTGAGTAAAGCAAAGGAGATCTGTCAGCCACCATCAACTTCAATACCCAGTCCCACCCTCGGGCTGGCTTTCCCTGAGTCCATGCATATGTGAGAGCTTCTGCCCAGGAACTCTCTTTCCCCACCACTGCAGGAACAGCAGTGCCCTTTGACTTAGTTAATGCCCTCGTGACCCCTTTTTTGCTTATTCCCCACTTCTTTAGAGGAGGGTAAGGCGAAGGCCGCAGCCTGTGCCTCTATGCCCACTTCCTGACAGTGCCCGGCAAGTGGCAGTGGCTTCATCAGTGTTTTTGAATGAATGAGCGACTGCCCGGAATGAATGGGAGATCTGGGGTTTTTCCTGCGAATTGTACCTCTCCCCCTTTTTTTGTTTGTTTCTTTTTTCTTTCTTTCTCTTTTTTTTTTTTTTTTTTTTTGAGACAGGCTCTCACTTAGTTACCCAGGCTGGAGTGTGAACACAGCTCACTGCTGCCTCGACTTCCCAGGCTCAGACAATCCCACACTTTAGCTCCCAAGTAGCTGAGACTATAGGTGTGTGCCACCACCTCCAGCTAATTTTTGTATTTTTTGTAGAGACACGTTTTTGCCACGTTGCCCAGACTGGTCTCGAACTCCTGAGCTCGAGTAATCTGCCTGTCTTGGCTTCCTAAAGTGCTAGGATTACAGACATGAGTCACCACACCCAGCCAGCCCCTTTAATAAGTCATTCAGTCCTTGTGCCAGAAATGGAACTAGGAGAGACTGAGGTTGGCACTAAGGAAGAAGGTCTTTAGTGTCAAGAATTTCCAGGGAGTAGAGCAGGTCATGAGAAGGTTACCTGCAGGAAATGGGGACCATTCCCCCTTTGGAGTTGGACTGTTTGTGGCTCTTTCTGGCTACAGGAGTGGTCACAGAGGGGTCATTTCTGCCCTCCTGTGTTGACCACAGCACATCCCTTCCCCTGAGGCTTCCAGCTCTTAGATTTCTCAGCTCTCACGATAGATATGGATATCTTCTTTTTAAGAAGTAGAAAGTGCTGTCTAAACACATGTGTGTCGTGATTCTCCCAGGCCATCACTGTCTGAGACCCAGCTTCAGTCTGGCTTGAGCAGAACCAAAGAAGTGGGCAGTTTTCTCAAAATGTTCCCTCCTCTTGGCTGTGGTTGTGGGTAGCGTTCCTTGCAATGTTTGCAAATGCTTCTGAGCTGCTTTTCTCTGCCTTCTGTTAAACCCCTGGGACAGAAAGGGCTTTGGTTTCTGACTTGGGATAAAAGGGCCCCTGGGCATCCCAGACTCAGCCTGGAGTTGGGGAAGGGTGTCTGTAGGGGCTACCTTCTGGCCTCCTCACAGCCAGTGCTAACTGGTGAGCCTTTGCTGGAGTCCGATTTGTTTGCCAGGTGGAGTTCACAGCATCAGCCTCATTGGCTCTGTTCTGCTTGTGCAGCTGGAGACTTGCTACCCAAAGTCAGGTCCCCAGACCAGCAGCGCTGACATCACCTGGTTAGAAATGGAGAATCACGGGCCCCACCTTGAACTTCCTGAATCTATCTACGTTTTAACAAGGTCCCCAGTGGTTCGTGTGCACATTAAAGTCTGAGAAGTGGCCGGGCGCAGTGGCTCACGCCTGTAATCCCAGCACTTGGGGAGGCTGAGCTGGGTGGATCACCTGAGGCCAGGAGTTCGATACCAGCTCGACAAACATGGTGAAACCCTGTCTCTACTAAATACAAAAAAAAAAATTTGCAGGGCGTGGTGGCGCCTGCCTGTAATCCCAGCTACTCGGGAGGCTGAGGCAGGAGAATTGCTTGAACCTGGGAGGCGGAGGTTGCAGTGAGCCGAGATGGCGCCACTACACTCCAGCCTGGGCAACAAGAGCGAAACTCCATCTCAAAAAAGAAAAAGAAAGAGAGAGAGAGAGACAGACTGAGAAGCGCTGTGCTAGAAGACTTTGGATGCTGCAGGGACAGCTGGGGACATGCTGAACCTTGTTTGAGTGTCTTGTATGCCCCGTCTTTGCAGTGCTTTAAAATAGTGCTTCTCAAAGTATCTGAGGTGAAGGACAAGCTCTATTCCTTAGTTCAGGGACCGATGAGCATGACCAGTCTGAGCCAGTCTGAGAACATCCAGACTGGTCTATACCCTGTTCTAAGAGGGAAGTCCACAGATCACATGCTTGGATATTGTGCTAAGGTCAGATTTCTAGAAACGTTTTAAAATCCTTCCTTCCTTTCTTTTTCTGTACTTATTTGGTAAGGACCCACAACTAACAGTTTGTAGGTGGTCTGTGGACATACTTTTAGTGGCCCTGGTCTAGAGCCCTGTCTTTGGGGTCAGATAGATCCAGGTTTGAATCCTGGCACTGTCACTGACTTGCGGTGTGTTCTTGGGCAGCTGTTTAACCTCTCTGGGGCCTAATTTTGTCATCTCTAAATTGGAGATGATAATGCCCCTGCCTCACAGGGCTGGGGTGAGGATTAAATGAGATAAGTTTGGGTAAAGCTTATTGTTAAGAGCCCAGCACACAGAATTTGGGCTGGATAATATTGGGTGTCAAATGTTGGCAGCAGCATCATTGTCATTGTTTGCTGTCTTGGAGCATCTGGAAATGAGGACAATGGCCTCAGTTAAGGAACACCCTTGTTTTTAGACAGACAGCGGCCTTTAAAACTGTAGCAAATTAGTATGGAATGGAAACTTTTTTCCCCGCCTGCTAATTTCTGATAGTTTGGGGCTGCCGTAATGAATTATTTTTCTCAGTGTGGATCCAAGTAAAACCCAGGATCAGAATTGGGACAATGTTGGAACTTGTTTTTAAGTGATGGAAAGAAGTAATAAACACAGTGTAGGAAATCCTTTAATCCCACAGGACCTGACTGTTAACGCTTTCCCTCCCGCCCCCTACCCCAAGTTTATATCCTGGATACTCTCTCCCAGGCAGGCTGGGTGGACTTCCAGTGCCAGGTACCTCTAATTCTCGAATGCCAGTATATTCTCCCTTTCTGGAGAAACTCAAGTTGCCCTCTTCACTATTTCTTGATAGCAAAGAGGTGGTGTGAAAATGTAGAGGACTCAAATTGGAAGATCTGTGTTCTAGAATGTACTTCACAAGGCATCGGAGGGTTGTTACCTTATTGGCCCTATGTTCTTTTTTTTTTTTTTTTTTTTTGAGACAGGGTCTCACTCTGTTGCCCAGGCTGGAGTGTAGTGGCATGATCTCGGCTCACTGCAAGCTCCGCCTTCCGGGTTCATGCCATTCTCCTGCCTCAGCCTCCCGAGTAGCTGGGACTATAGGCGCCCACCACCACGCCTGGCTAATTATTTGCATTTTTAGTAGAGACGGGGTTTCACTGTATTAGCCAGGATGGTCTCGATCTCCTGACCTCGTGATCCGCCTGCCTCGGCCTCCCAAAGTGCTGGGATTATAGGCGTGAGCCACCACGCCCGGCGGCCCTGGGTTCTTAAGCTTTCTTCTGGTCCCAGATCCCGTGGATAATCTAAAGAGAACTTTGACACCCCTCCCCAAAAGCATAGGCACACACAAACACATTAAACTGTGCATTCGATTTTGGGGACGAGGGGGTCCATAGACCTCACAGAAACCTCACAGAGCCTTCGCTAAGAACCTTGTGCCAGGCTGTAAGCTTCACAAGGCATGTTTCCACTGCCCAGTGACTACCTGAGTGCCCCGTGGCATAGACTAGGGGTTAAATACACAGGCTTTGGAGTCAGGGTGCCAGGGTTTGAATCCTTCCTTTGCTACTTGTGGGCTTGTCGACCTTGGGTACAGCTATTTAGCCTCTCTAAGCCTCAGTTTCCCCATCTATAAAGTGGAGGAAAGAACAGTACTGACCTCACAGGGTAGTTGTGAAGTTAGATGGGAAAATATTTTTAAATGCTTACATTGCATGAATTGTTTTGCCTACAGAATGTCCATTGCCATCCAGAGGAATCTGATGTTGGTAGCAAGAACTTGCACTGTCTTTGTTGCAGAGCAACAGGTTATTGGGCTATGGGTTAATGTGAGGTTTTCTTTGGATGAGTGGGGTTGGGGGTTAGATCCCCTGACATACCTCTTGGAAATTTGAGGGGTTGGGAGCTTTGGAGCAGAGCTCCTAGAAGCCTGCTAAACCCAGCTGCTCCTATTCAGTAATTTCCATGTGCTATTGTTGATTTTGGCTTCAGGCATGGAGAGCCCTGCCTTGGGAGCTTCCTTAAAACTGGATGCTCCAACCCATAGGGTGTGGGCAGGAGGGAAGCCTCAATGAACACTGGAGAAGCAGACTTTTTTTTCTCTCTAATTAACTCTGGCTTTTTTTTTTTTTTTTTTTTCTTTCTCCCTGGGCTTTCTGCGGCAGCCCCAGCAATTACCAGGAGTGTTAACCGGGGTCAGGGCAGTGGCAGGGCTTCTGGAGACTCCCGGGGGCAGTGGGGAGGAGGAGGAAGTGCCTCTCAGGCACCCTGGAATGAGGGCTTCGCCTCCTGCTGCCCAGGCCCTCCTGCCCCTGGATGCCCTTTTAAGTGAGCTGCCCAGAAACCCATTGACACCCTCCATAACAGCCCCACTCTCTGTCCCAGCCATTCTGTGAGAATGGCAGGGAGTTAAAGGATTCTAAACATTGGCCCCCATCGAGCCCTTAATTATATTAACACACAAAGCAGCAGGGCCGGCCATCCCTACGAACAATTGCCGGCCTGTTTCCCCCCAGCTGCGCCTCCCTTTAATCTGGGCCTCCTTCCCAGAGATGCCGGGCTCCAACCTCCCTGCTTTTCCTCCTGTTTCATTGGTTTTGTCTCTTCCCTTCCCTGTCTGAGTCATTCCTTTCTCGCTTTGGTCCAGGAGGCCCGGTGTGGCACCAGCCGCTGAGCCCCATTTCCTATGTTCCAGAAGCAGCCGCATAACTCTGTTTTATGGTGGATACATGAGTGGTTTTGAAAAGTAAAACAATGTGGTTATATTTTTGCCTCTAATTTGCATATTGTCCTGAAAGAGAAGCAAAATGCCTTCACTTTATAATGACTTCCCATGCATCTTAACCACACTTTCCATTTGTTTAGAATTTGACAGCTTTAAATTTATTTTTTATTTTAAAATTTGTAAATAGAGACAGGGTCTTACTATGTTGTCCAGGCTGGTCTTGAACTCTTGGCCTCAAGTGATCCACTCACCTCAGCCTCCCAAATTGCTGGCATTACACAGCTGTGAGCCACTGCACCCGGCCAGAATTTGGTTGTTTTTAGAAGTCCCATCCCATACATTTCTCACCGATCTGTAAATGTTTTGATGTAGTATCTAGGATGGGAATCACACCTATTTCAGGGGGTGAAGGGGCTTGAATGGGGAAAAGATCTGGCTAGTCTGATTGCTAGGCCAGTGCTCTTTCCTCCTGCCCACCTTTTTGGCTTGGTGCGGGCCTTTTTCGGTCCCCTCCAGTGTCTCAGCAAAATGCCAGCAACAGGAGGCCATGCAGAGGCACCTTTGGTGATGGTGAACTTGAGCTCCTTGCTATGAGTGGCAGGTGAGGGACCCCTGGAGAACTGGCATTTCTCACCTCTGCACTTGACTCTGCCCCTCCCGCAACTTTGAGGGATGAATACGTCACTTTTTCCATTCCAGTATTGGTGGGTCTCTAACATTTCCAGAGAAGGAAGTTCTCTAGTTATCCCCATGTTCCAGGGTCTCCTGGCACAGGGCCTCTGACCCTAGGATGAGGGCTTCCCAGTAAGTGGGCCTCCCCACCCAGCTTGGGGAGCCATCAGGCCTGCAGCCCCAGCCAGACCACCCTTGCCACCCTGGGCCAACCACAGGTGGCAGAGGACAGGCGGCCAGGTGAACGCTGAGCTCGAGAGCATCTTTCCTGGCAGTATCAGGCCTGGGTAAGGGAGGACAGCCCTGTAATTAGTGTTCTTTTAGAGACAGCTGCTGCGGCTCCTTCTCTTTTGACCCTCTTCCTCCTTCACATTTGCACATGGCTTAGGGACCTGCCATTCTCCCTCATTCAGGCAGGCATTCCCAGGAGGCTCCTGTGCCCCAGATGGTGAAGCTTATCTCTTTTATATCCTCATGCTTGGGGGTGGTGGCGCTGGCAGGGATCTTCGTCTGCTGGGGGTCTCTCAGGGACACTGGACCCTGCAGCGGCAGCTGTCTTCTGTCTCTTTGCCTGGGGCAGAGCACCTGAGCAGGCTGTGTTTCATTGCAGTGTCTTTGCCAAACTCCTTTGGAGCACTCCAAGGGCTAATGGGCTTTTGGTTATGTTCCCTGGAGAATTTCTGCCCCTTGGGAAGGGTACCCCACTGGCTTGCTTGTTTAGGTGTGACCACAGCAGAGCCCGAGGGCCTCTAGATTACAGCTGTGCCTGTCCCATCTCATTGCTGGGGGCTGCCTGGAGGGGTTTATTCCATCCCAGCAGCTCTGCATCCTGACTTCTCAGACACATGGATTTTAGACAGAATGTGTTCCTCTTGCCCTCTGGGTAGTTTACATGCTCGTTAAAGAAAAACTGGAAAATGTTTAATTTCTAGTAAAGTTGATCATTCTGATAATTTCAGTACTATGGATGAAAACATTTGGTTGTATTTCCCTCTGTTCTTTTTTTTTTTTTTTTAATGTGCACAGGCTTTAAAAACTAGTTGTGATCTTACTGATTTACATACCTTTGAATCTAGCTTTTTGGTGTAACACTACATAATGAGAATTTTTAATGGAATGGTGTGGTTTTAAAACACTCTTTTAAGTGGCTGTACAGTGTTTCATCCTGTGACTCTACCATTGCTGACTATTGTTGACACCCCCTCCCTTCCAAACTCATCTTTATTTTAAGCCTCAGAACTTTATGGAGCGTGAAAGTCAGGAGCCATTTGTTTGGGTTCTTTTGGTGTAATATTAATCCAGAGGTGGGGCCTCTGCCAAGGCCCCTTCTTGCCAAACTGCTAGCAGGAGGGACCTGGCTGTGGTACAGGTCTGGGGCCTTGATGGGACAGCGGCTTCTAGCATGGCCTCTTCAGCCCTCGGCTCCATAGAAGTGGGACACTCATTTGAGCGCCCTTTGACAGCTTCAGGAAGCTTCCTGTGGCTTATTCAGGGGTGGGGTGATGGGACCCAGGCTCAGATTGGCTCTCGGTGCCCATCAGTGCATTGATAGAGTCTCATTCCCTGGGCCTGGGTCTGGGTGCCTTGCTTAGCCATGCAACACATGGGATAGACACCACTTCCAGTTCTATTGATTTACACACTTTTCCCTTTCTTCTCTGCCCCAAATGAAAGGGTAAAATGAGTCGCAGAGATTCTTCAGAGTTTTGAGCAGCAATGTAAAGAAGCAGGAAGAGGCCCGGCATGGTGGCTCACGCCTATAATCCCAGCACTTTGGGAGGCCGAGGCGGGCAGATCACGAGGTCAAGAGATCAAGACCATCCTGGCCAACATGGTGAAACCCTGTCTCTACTAAAAATACAAAGATTAGCTGGGCCTGGTGGTGTCCGCCTGTAGTCCCAGCTACTTGGGAGGCTGAGGCATAAAAATCGCTTGAACCTGGGAGGCGGAGGTTGCAGTGAGCTGAGATCGTGCCACTGCACTCCAGCCTGGCAACAGAGTGAGACGCTGTCTCAAAAACAAAATGCAGGTAGAATTGGAGCACAGTGATGTGTGCCTGTAGTACCAGATACTTGGGAGGCTGAGGCAGGAGGATTGATTGAGCCCAGGAGCCCAGCCTGGGCAATATAGCAAGACCTCATCTCAAAAAAAGAGTAGAAGTAGGAAGTACTGGACAGGCTGGAGTTACATTTCTGACTCTGTCCTGTGTAAGTTCCATCGTTGCTTATCCATCGAGCCTGTTTCCTGATGTGTACAATAAAGATGTTAATGCCCGCCTTGCAAAGTTGATGTGATGATCGAATGAAAATATTTGTGTAACGTTGCCTGGCACATAGTAGGTGTCCAGTGAGTATTGTTTTGTTGATGTTCAGGGTCACAAAATGCACCAGCCTCAAAGCCAGAAGGGCCTGCCACCCAGCTCCCCACCAGCTCTTGTTTCACGGGAGCCCATCAACTGTGCCTTTACTTTGCCAGCTCCTGGTGGGAAGCTTTCCCTGGTTGGCTGATCAGAGGAGTCTGGTTGACCAGAGTTGCCATTGTTTCAGCTCCTTCTGGCTGGGACATCCAGCCAAGGCAGGCCACGCTCTCCTATACGCTGCTTATTCGAGTGAAAGTGACCAGGGCCCTTGCCTTCTGACTCTCCCTTGGATGATCTTGAGACGGCAACTCTATGTGAATGCAGGGTGTGGCACCATGGTTAATTTGCTAGTGCATCCTTGTGGCCACACTTGTCTGCAGCTCTTGGTATAACCCAAAAAGCCAACAGGAAGCCAAAGAGAGAGAGAGAGTCACCTGAGGACAAGCTTTGGTTCTGAGTCTTCATGCCCTAATCTGAGGTCATATAGTTGACTGTCTGCTTCCAGGAGGCAGTGCACTCTAGCCTTGCTGGACAGAGATTCATGTAACCTTTCCAGCCATCTGCCCAACACCTTGAGTTTTGGGTGCCATGGACCAGTGGCATTGGCATCACCTGGGAGCTAGTTGGAAATTGTAAACAAAAAATAAAATTCACAGCCAGATGCAGAGGCTCATGCCTGTAATCCTAGCACTTTGGGAGGCCGAGGTGGATGGATTGCTTGAGCTCAGGAGCTTGAGACCAGCCTGGGCAACATGGCAAGGCCCCATCTCTACAAAAAATCAAAAAATGAGGTGGGAAAATCGCTTGAGCCCTGGAGGTCAAGGCTGCAGTGAGCCATGTTCATGCCACTGCACTCCAGCCTGGGCAGCAGAGCAAGACCCTATTTTTAAAAAAAAAAGAGAGAGAGAGAGAGAGGGAGAAATTCCCTAGGTGATTCTAATGTGCAGCTGGATTGGAGAACTGATTTAGACCCCTGTCTTTGGGATGGATGGTCTGGAATGACAGTGATCATGATGGTAATAGTTGCTGTTTATTGAGCTCCTACTATGTATGAAGAGCTTTATCCTTATTTGTAATCTTCATTTTAAACTGAAAAGTGGTAGCACTCTTCCTGCATATGAGAAAAATGGAGGCTCAGAGAGGTGAATCCAGTCACCTAAGGCCACTTAAATAGTGAGTCTGGAATTGTCTGCCCTGAGGCTTCTTTTGCCATTACTTTACTGTAATGAAAGCTCATACTGATTTAGACAGGTCTGGTTCTCCATGGAAAATCTGGCTGGGGATTCTCTTCTGGGTCAGTTTCAATGATACTTTCAGAGTATGTGGTTTTAGGATTGTTCTGTTTGAAGAAAAGCACAGAAACTTTTAATCCCCGGATTCATGTATCCTAGAATGAACAGAGGGGTGAGGTCAGTGACAGACAAGTTGCAAATGAATGATAGACAAGTCTTAAGGAAAGGAGGTTATTTCCAAAGGGCATAGAGGAAACAGGGATAAAGAAGCCTGGACTTTTGGGCCACAGAACCCCACCCAACTGTGTTTGTTTTAAGCCAGCTGTATGAGTTTGAGCAAGTCACTTTATCCCTCCATATCCAAACTCCACACCCTCCAGATGAGCCAGGGGTAACATTTGCTGCTTTTTCTGCAGATCTGATTTCTTTTTGTTTTTTTGAGATGGAGTCTCTCTCTATTGCCCAGGCTGGAGTGCAGTGGCGTGATCTTGGCTCACTGCAACCTCCACCTCCTGGGTTCAAGTGATTCTCCTGTCTCAGCCTCCCGAATAGCTGGAACTACAGGCACATGCCACCATGCCTGGCTAATTTTTGTATCTTTAGTAGAGACAGGGTTTCACCATGTTGGCCAGGCTGGTTTTGAACTCCTGACCTCAATGATACGTCCATCTTGGCCTCCTAAAGTGCTGGTATTACAGGTGTGAGCCACTGTGCCTGGCCAAATCTGACTTCTAAGATAAAAAGCGGAAAACAGAGGCAGTGGTGAGAATTGAGCCGAACCACAGACCCCAGGTCTTTTGCTCTAAGAGCAGCTGAGAGGTAGCGCTGGAGACAGGTGCTGGTAGAAAGCCATGACAGCAAAGGAGAGGGCAGCCACTGCGCCCAGACAGGAAGCACACAGAACCCTGGGACAGAAACTCCGCAGCACTCGTGAGCCTGCAGAGAAACTGGGAGAGAAGCACAAAGCAAATGGGCCAGACATTGAGAAATAGCCCTTTCTTTTCATGTTTTGAACCACGTCCAAGCCTAACTTCTAAGTTCGAATAAGGATTTGAAAATCAGCCTGAGGCTCCCACGGAATCTAAATCCAGGTTACTCTGTATATCTTCCTTATAAAGTCATGGGATATCTGTGTTTGGGGAATGGAATGAGTGAGGGTGAATGTTTCGCTGCTTTTTTTTTTCATCTCTTTTCAAGAAAACACTCGGCCCTTGCGTTGCCAAGCACCTTGCAGTTCACAAGGAAATTTTATGCCTTTCACTGCATTGTTGGTCCCTGAAAGGGGAAGGGGGTTCCCCCATTTTATAGCAGAGGAAACACAGGCCCGTGGAGGAGAGCCTCAAGATCACACAGCAAATCAGGGGCAGAGCCTGGACTGTTGTCTTCCAGCTCCGAGCACGGCACTCCTTTTGTTCCACCAATACCTCCCTATTAACTCCCTGCCTTGGCTTTCCGCGGTCAGAGGCTGGATAGCTGACAATAACCTCGGGGAGACAGAGCTCAGAAAGTACAACTAATTCTCAGTGATCTGTTCATGTGTTTTAAAACACACTTTCCTCGCGCCACTGCACTCCAACCTGGGGGACAGAGAGAGACTCTGTCTCAAAAAAAAAAAAAAAAAAAGAAAGAAAAAAAAACATACTTTCCTTTTAAATTGTATAACCTATATACAACTATACTCTGTTTATTAAATATTTCAGCTGGGCATGGTGGCTCACACCTGTAATCCCAACACTTTGGGAGGCTGAGGCGGGCAGATCACCTGAGGTCAGGAATTCAAGACTGGCCTGGCCAACATGGTGAAACTCTGTTCTCTACTAAAAACACAAAAATTAACTCGGCATGGTGGTGGTGGTCGCCTGTAATCCCAGCTACTAGGGGAGGCTAAGGCAGGAGAATCACTCAAACCCAGGAGGTGGAGTTTGCAATGAGCCAAGATTGCACCACTACACTCCAGCCTGGGCGGCAGAGCAAGACTCCATCTCAAAAAAAAAAAAAAAAAAAAAAAAGAAAGAAAAAGAAAATTCAGATAATAAAAAGCCTTCTTTGGCTCCTCCTAACTCCCCCATCCCATCCCATTTCTCAGAGGTAACCACTGATGACAGTCTGATGTGGATCCTCCTAGCCCTTTTCTAAAAATGCATTTTGCATGTGTTGCTGATGGATTATTATAATCCCTAACCATCTTGCTTGCTTTAATTGCCAGCTGTGTGTGCATGGAGAAAGCAAACATAGTAATATTACCTTCAGCAAGATAAAACCAGGATGGTAAAATCAGGCAGACTAGAGGTTTAAAGCAGTGATTCTCAAACTTGGATGTGCATATGAATCCCTCATAGATTTTGCTAAAATGCAGATACTGATTCAGTTTGTTTGGAGTAGCTCCTGGGATCCTGCGTTGCTAATAAGGTACCAGTCTCTGTTGATGCTGCTGGTCTCGGGCTGCACTTTGAGTAGGGAGGGTTTTTAGAGCACAGTCACTGGAATCAAAAAGACCTACCGGGCCCTTAATTGCTAGCCGAGTGAGTTGAGCAAGTCTTTAAGCTTTCCGTGCCTGTGGATCAGGAATAAGAATGGCACCTTTCCTGCAGGGTTGTTGTGAAAACAAAATGAGCCGGGACCTCTGAAGCACTTAGTCCAGTGCCTGGCACATAGTGAGCGCTCGATAAATGTTAGTTATCAATATTGTCTAGAGACAAATACCATCAATTTGTCCAAGCCAAACAGAAAACGCTTGCTGGTTGGCTGTTACTGGGGGCTGTTTGTGCTGATGCACTTTTCCCTTGTTCATTTAATGTCCTCCTCGTCATCAGGATTTTGAGTATATCTTGTATGGTATTATCTCCATGTACCTAGGGAGCAAATGAGGCTCAAGGAGGCTGGGTGGCTTAACCTTCTGAGCCACACAGCTAAGAAGTAGCAGAAATGAAGTTACACCCAGGTTTCAGGTCTAGTGCTTGTTGTATACATTGTAGCTGCCTTCTCTTGAAAACTTATTATGTGCATGCTTAGTGGGTTTGTCGGTGTGAGAGCTTAAGCCTTTGGTCATGGCTCCAGGGAAGGAAAGCAACAGGCTTCAAACTTCTTTCATTTTTACACCTCAAAAGAATTTTGAACAACTGTGTGTCCCCTCATATATTAAAAAATTGACATATATTGCCGGGCACACGCCTGTAATCCCAGCACTTTGGGAGGCCAGGGAGGGAAGATCACTTGAAGTCAGGAGTTCAAGACCAGCTTGGCCAACGTGGTGAAACCCTGTCTCTACTAAAAATACAAAAATTAGCCGGGCATGGTGGTGCATGCCTGTAATCCCAGCTACTTGGGAGGCTGAGGCAGGAGAATTGCTTGAACCCGGGAAGCGGAGGTTGCAGTGAGCCAAGATCACGCCATTGCACTCCAGCCTGGATGACAAGAGCAGAACTCTGTCTCACAAAATAAAAATTAATTAAGAAAAAATAAAAATTGACATATATTCCCAGGTGCAGGGGCTCACACCTGTAATCTCAGCAGTTTGGGAGGCCAGGACAGGAGGATCACTTGGGGTCAGGAGTTCGAGACCAGCCTGGCCAACATGGAGAAACCCTGTCTCTACTAAAATACAAAAATTAGCTGGGCGTGGTGGCGGGCGCCTGTAATCCCAGCTACTGGGGAGGCTGAGGCAGAAGAATCGCTTCATCCCGGGAGGTGGAGGCTGCGGTGAGCCAAGATCATGCCACTGCACTCCAGCCTGGGTGACAGAGTGAGACTCCATCTCAGAAAAATAAAAATAAAAATAAAAATTGACGTATAAAATGTTTTATCATACTTTCAGTGGAATGTATTTCCAGGCCTATTGTATGCCATATACTTGCTTCAAATTTATTTTTGTTAAAGCCTTAGAACAGCAAACCCAGGCCAGGCAGTTGTGGAGAATGTCCACCGTAATTCCTAATTGGCCAGGCTGGATGTTGTGGTTAGACCAGCCAGCCAAATCGTACTTTGTGTCGGGAAAACTCTGACTCCTCTTTTTAATTCAAATATTTATTAAACAGGTTAAACAGGTGTCCCTGTGTCAGCTTCCTAATTGTAATCCTAAAATAAACAGATGGGTAGGTAAGATAGATAAGGCCCCTTCTCAGCGTCTGAAGGAAGTTCTTTGTCCCGCTGGAACTCCTCCCATGAGGGCTGCATTCTTCCGTTGTCTCTTTGTTTGGTGGCTTTTATAACCCAGGGTGGGATACCAGGGTGAGGCTGGGATGACTGGGGGTAGGCCTTTCTTTTGGGAAGTGTTTAGGAGGGCCTTGGTGAGGGGAGAACTGGCAGACCCAGAGGGTTCCCAGCTGATCAGTTTTAGGAAGAAGCACAGGAAGTGGAGCTTTCAGACGTTGATTCCCTGGAAACCGTCCATGTCTGACTACCCCTGGGAAGTCCCCAGGTTCCCTGAGGGTTTTGCATATGTACTCTGGTGGGAAGACTGTTGAGTAGCGGCCTGGAGATCCTACCTAGGGTTTTTGCTCTGTGGACATTACAGAGCTTGTGGATCTCTGAGACTGAGCCTGCTTCTCCCACCAGCTCCCTGGTGACACCTTGAATGCACACCCCGTGTTTCTTCTCAGCTCCTCTCAGTGAGACGGCAGGGGATCACACTGTAACGATGCCACCTTGTCGCAGGGGGTAAACTGAGGTCCAGAACAGGAGAGTGACTACACAGAGCGGTCCACGTTCCCCACCAAGAAGGCCAGCTGGCATTCCTAGAGGAGGCATCACAAGGCAAAAACACCTTGGGGTGGGTCAGGAGGAGTGGCCTTCAGAGTTCAGCCTCTGCCTCTGCTCAGTGCACGCCACCTGCGTTCTCTCAGCCTCAGTGTCTCCGCCTGTTAAATGAGGCTGATGTGGCCGGTGTTGAGCCTGCTGTTCACAGGCTCTGAAGTTGGGCAGACCTATTTTTGAATCCTAACTTTGCCACTTACTCGCCGTGTGACCTTGGGCGAGTTATTTACCTCTCTGGGCCTGTCTCCACATCAGTCAATGGGGAGAAGAAAGGCCTCTCTCTTAAGGGGTGGTTGAGAGGATCAATGAGGCAAGTGTTAGTGTCAGGCCTAACGGCATGCTCAGTAAGTATTATTGTTATCCTTGGTTTTTGTTCCCTGTAAGAATTATAGTCAGGAAGAGACTCAGTGGAGTGAAGGCCTGGTTGAGACTCTCCAAGGGCAGGATTGCATTGGTGCATGGCCTTGCCCCTTCGTCCCAGGATGACCACATGTGCTAAGTGGCACTTAGTATATGTCACCTGATGAACGATGAGTGCCAGTCAAGAGGCCCTCATGACAGCCTCTGAGCCCCTGCCATCTGCTGGGCCTCCTGTTGGCATCTTCCTCCAACATTCACCTGGGAGGCATCAAGCCACTGGCCTTCTTGTTGCCCTTGGGGAGATGAGGCTACCCCCACATTTCCCCATAGCCCAATGGTTTTGAGAGCACCTGTGTGCCCTGGTGGGACCTGTGGCAACCTCAGGGACCTAGTGGGACACCTTTTGCCGCCCATCCTTCTCCGCTGTTCAGGGTCCCCCGTCCTCCCTATTGGACAGGCCTCAGGCGCTCAGCCTGCTCACCTTTCCCTTCTAAAGCCGCCACGTCTCCATTTTCTTGTGGGCCTCTCCTAGGAGATGTTTTATGGACAGAGTCCAGTCCCCACCCCTCCATCCCCTCATCTCTTCTCACAAACTTTCCCCTGGAAGTTACTCCCTTGACCCCCTCCTCCTTCTGCTCAGAGAAGTGAATAATGAAACAAAACAGACAGTGCACTCCAGGTGGGATTTTGCTGCTTGAAGGAATCTCTTAGTCAAGCAAGGAATCCTTTTGTAAAGTAAGTGCTCGCTGTGGATTTCTGTCTGGGACTTTTTGCTTGGACTGGTTCTCAAGAGCGGGGCCCAGGTGAGTTTGCAAGCCTGGGGGTGGGGGAGGCTGCTGGCCTCCTCTCTGTGGCCTGAAAGGGCTCCCAGTGTGGCTTCTAGATCCACTGATTACCTTTCATCCTTCCCCTGTCTTCCTGTCAGGGCTCTGGTCCGCCAGCATCGATCACACTGGCCTGGAAGGTGGTGACGGGTTTGTGTTTCTCCCTGTTTTGTTCCCTTGCTTCCCCGTCACATCTCCATGGAAACAGGTGCAGCCTTTGTGTTGCCTTTGCTTTGGGCAAATCGATGCCAAGTGGGGACTTCTCTGGACTCTCCACCTCCTCCCCTCTCTGGGATCAAAGTGGGAGGAGGGGGCAGTGCAGGGCCTGACAGGAAGCCTTTTGGGGGTCTGGAGGGCCTGGGGTGGGAGACCCCGCTGCATGGCTCCTGTCCTGGCCTGCCCTCATGCCTCGGGCATCACAAGGCCATCAGGATGGAGCAAGTGTGCTGTGATTTATAAACACTCTCAGCCCCCTTGGCCTTCTGCATTCTCAGAGGCAGCTGCTGGCCACCTGGGGCGGGTTGCTGGGTAGGAGTTGGAGAGCTGGCACCAGCTCAGATTCTTTGGTGGGACCTTGAGGGTGAGGCCTTTAACCTTTCAGGGCCTTGGTTTCTCCTGAGAGGTTGGAGAGATTTTGAACTCGTGAGATGAGGCTTCGGTAATATGACTCCTCTTTTACCTTAAGGAAAACCTACATCTGGGTAAACTCTGCAAAGTTTTTGTCATATGATTGTTCTATGGTGAATACTAAATTCTGTGTTTGATTCAAACTGGTGAGTTGCCTGGCAGGAAATGAAACCTTCAGCTTAGGAGCATGTCTTTAGGCTGAGCTCTTGCTTATCATAACAGCCCCCTGAGGCCCCTCCTCCCTGCCCAGCTTGTTCCGCCTTCCCAGGCTCATAACAACCTATTAGGGAGCCTTCTGTTCCAGGCCGGAGCTCACGTGTTGGCCCAAACAGCCGGGGGTAGCAGCAACCCTGCCTTGAGTCCCCGAGGTCCTACCAGCATTTTAGCTGTGGCACGTGGGCAAGGGTGCCCAGGCAGGACAGGGCTCCCTAAGGCCAGGCGCCAGCTTTCTGCCTGAGCTGTTGCTCAGTCCCTGCTGGTTTGATAAACTGCATCATCCGACACTCATGTGCTAACTTTAACATAGCCACATTAACCTCATTGATGACATTGGCAAACTCCAAACCCTGCCCATTCATTAAAAAAAGACTTCATTTTAATGCCTGAACGCTATGCCTATCTGCTTGTTAAATTTAGCAAAGGATGTGTTTGACTTTAGATTTTGCGTTGTCCACAAGCCTCACTTGAGATGAGAGCTAGAGCCCAGTTGCCTGAGGGGACCTCTGAGCGTGCCTGTGGTAGTAAATGTCAAATTGTCCAGTCTCCTGCCTGCAGAATGGGCATTTGATGTGGTTGCATCTTTCAGGGATCTGTCCTAGGAAATGAACTTTCTAATACCTCTTTATAGTCAGGAAGTTTTTTTTGGAATCCAACCTAAATCCCATTTTATTTTGTTCTGTCTTTAAGAAAGATAGCAAATAAAGAGTAAGAATCCTTAATGCTTTACTTGAAGACTGTTAAATCTCTACTTGGCCTTGGCCAAACACACCCAGGTTTTGAGGGTTGCCTCCTGGCCTTCTCTCCTTCCAGCAGAACAATGCCTGAGTTTCCTGTTGGTAAAACAAGGAGAATAGTAGCTGCCTCATTGAGTTGGTGTGAAAATTAAATCAAGACTGTGGGGACATACCTTGCCAAGTGCCTGGCATATGGTTCATTTTCAATTACACTAGCTGACTCTGAATAAATTTTATTTCCTGCCTACTTTAATGCCACTCAGAGTTCCTGCTTTTCTTCACAGTCTCTCTTGAGTAATGCACCCAGGATTAGTGGGCCTCCTCCTCCCCGGCCTGATCCTGGACCCAGAGAAGCCAGGTAGGGCAGGTGTGGGCCACACCCCTCTGTTTCTCTCAAACCATCAGGCTAGGAGACTTGGAACCCTTCTCTCTCCCCTGGGAGTCTGGACATGGGAAAGAAAAGCCCTTTCATGCCAAGGCCCCAGATAGCTTTATCCCTGTCCCTTTTCTAAATCGAGCTCCAGGTGCTCCCAGTTGGGACTGCTGACTCCCAGACCCTCCCAAATGGACGCAACAGCATCCCTGGTACCTCACTGAGAGAGACCTCCTGCAGAGATAAATTGCTCCTCCCTGTGCACAGCAACCTGAACATGTGCTTTATCCAAAGGGTGACGTTATAGAGTCACTGTGACCTCTAAGGCACAGGGAGCAAGGACTTCAGAGGTAGCTCCTCCCGACCCCTCAAGGTTGAACTCTTTTTCTCTTTGAAGCAGAGATACCCTGTGGACTTATTTACCCGCTGTGTCTCAGGCTTCTCTCTCTGGCACACAGGACATGCTAATACAAGTATTTGCTATAGTTTTCCTACAGTTTTGAAAAATGTACCTAGGATAACTGTTTGATTTAAAATCTCCTCCCCTCCCTTTCTCCTGATCAGCATAAGTAGACATATTCCTTGCCTGTGCTATGCTGGGCACTGAGCAAGGTGTTAGGGACCGAGAACTGAATGAGATCCAAAAAATCCTGCCTTCCAGGTGGGCACCATCTGTTGGGGCCACCAACGGGCACAGTGGCAATCGTGAGAACATGTGACTAGTGCTGCCACATTGATGGTGGAGGAGAGAGAGGGTTCAACAGGCCAAAGCCGTGTGGGAGTGAGCCAAGAAGTGCATGTGAGAAGACTTTGTGGAGGAGGGGATCTACAACCTGAATCCTTGAAATAAAGAGTTGCAGTTGGCCAGGGTGAGCCTTCTGGGGCCAAGGAGTTAGAACCCAGGGTCAGGAGAGTATGCTGGGGTGGGGTGCTGGCCAGTGGTGGCCAGAAGGAGGAGTGGCCCAGGACTCAGCCATGCATTGTGTGAATCAGCAGGTCCCCGGAGGACTGGTCAGTTCAGACGAGAAGGATGATATTTCCTCGCTAGAAATCTCAGGGATTGGGGGCAGAAATGAGGGGTTCCTCAATGTTGACCTCTCCTCCCTGGGCCCTGTCCCTGCTTTACAGCCCCTGTAGCCTCTGCTCCTCCCTGCACTCCTTTTTGACTTGCTTGGGGTCTTGGGGATGGGGTTTGGGTACACCTCAGGAAATTCTGATTCAGTAGAATTGACAAAGACACCTGGGCCTTTTTCTTTAAAAAGCTCCCCAGAGGCTGGCACAGTGGTTCATGCCTGTAATCCTAGCACTTTGGGAGGATGAGGCAGGAGTGCTTGAACCCAGGAGATGGAGATCAGTCTGGGCAACATAGTGAGAACCAGTTTCTTTTCTTTTTTTTTTTTTTTGAGATGGAGTCTCGGTCTTGTTGCCCAGGCTGGCGTGCAATGGCGTGATCTCGGCTCACTGCAACCCCCGCTTCCCGGGTTCAAGAGATTCTTCTGCCTCAGCCTGCCAAGTAGCTGGGATTACAGGCACCTGCCACCACGCCCAGCTAATTTTTTTGTATTTTTAGTAGAGGCGGGGTTTTACCATGTTGGCCAGGCTGGTCTTGAACCCCTGACCTCAGGTAATCCGCCCGCCTTGGCCTCTCAAAGTGCTGGGATTACAGGTGTGAGCCACTGTGCCCGGAGACACCAGTTTCTACAAAAAAATTTGTTTAACGTTATCAGCTGGGCCTGGTGATGTGAGCCTGTAGTCCTAGCTACTCTGGAGGCTGAGGTGGGAGGCTCGCTTTTGAGCCCAGGAGGTTGAGGCTACGATAAGCTATGACCGCACCACTGTACTACATACAGCCTAGGTGACAGAGTGAGACCCTGTCTCTGAAAAAAGAAAAAGAAAAAGGCTCCCCAGAGATTCTGATGCGCCCCTCCAGTTGAGAATCAGTGCGCCAGGGAGGCCTGTATACATTTAGAATTTTCCTGCCAAGGCATTGATGGAGCTTCCCCGAGTGGTCTTTTTGCAGTTTATTTTTACACAGTGGCGTTATTACTGTTTGTTTTTTACTCTCCCTTTATTCTTCCAAACGGTGTCTTTGTCATCTTTTTTTTTTTTTTTTGGCTTTACTACATTTTTTTGAGTAGTAAATATTAGTAGATAGTGAAACTAAGGCACAAAGAAGTAAAAAGTTGTCCAAGATCACAGAGAAACCAACATCTACCTTCCAGAATCTATGATCTCCTCAGCCTGCTCCAAATGTCTCACCTGGCAGAGGGCCTAAGTGTCCGGAACCCCAGATGTTTGAAGAAATGGAACAAGAGTCTGTTCCTCAGACATTTACCGCCTATTAATTAGGAAGTAGTGTCTTCTTGACTCCCTCCAGCGGGTCCCAGGCCCACCTGCCCAAACATCTGTTCTCCTAACAATGTCTGCCCATAAATCCTGTCCCCCAGTCCAGGGTGGCTTAGCCGGGGAACAATGGAGCCTATGACGGGCAGCCAAATCCTCACCATGGTTACGTGAGGGTGTGACTGCAACTGTGTTTGCTTGTTGGCAGGCACCAGCACCTGCAACTGGGGCCAAGGTTGTGTGTGTGTAGCGGTCTCCAGGGCCGGGGTGGGGGTGTTGGGCTGCAGTTGGGAGGGATCCTCACAGAGCACCTTCTGTAGGCTTCTGCCATTCATGCTGTTGTAATTCTTGGCCTCTGTGAAGAAAAGAGGTTTTTATCTTGCGCATCCTGACATACAGTAGGTGCTCAGTAAGTGTTTTTTTGACTGCCAGTGAATGAGCGAGTGAATAATTAGAAGTCTGTTTGTGAATGTCACTGGGGTGCCTGAGAATGAGACAGATTCAGTTCACCTGGGACATAAGGAATGCCTCCTGGGTAATGAGGAGTCACTAAAGAAATGTCTGTCCCAGTCTGCCCTTAAGAGCTGATAGGGATGGGCACGGTGGCTCATGCCTGTAATCCCAACACTTTGGGAGGCCGAGGAGGGCGGATCACTTGAGATCAGGAGATCACTTGAGTCAGGCCTGGCCAACGTGGTGAAATCCCATCTCTACTGAAAATACAAAAATTAGCCAGGCGTGGTGGCGTGCGCCTGTAATCCCATCTACTTGGGAGGTTGAGGCAGGAGAATTGCTTGAACCCAGGAGGCAGAGCTTGCAGTGAGCTGAGATCGCACCACTGCACTCCAGCCTGGGCGACAGAGCGAGACCCCATCTCAAAAAAGGAAAAAAAAAAAAAAAAAGAAAAGAAAAAAGAGAGCTGGTAGGATGAAGGAGAGCCAGCCACACAAGACAGCAGATGATGAAGTGCTACACTGCCCCGATTATGGCCGCTAAGTGCTCTCCCCATCTACCAAACCACCCTTAAGAGGAACAGGTGCTCTGGATGGGCAGAGAGAGATCAATATTGGCTGAAGTTCTCAGAGATTGCCTCATGGGACAGGGGAACTTGAGCAAGATCTTGAAGGATGGACAGGGCTTATTTAGGGAGATAGGTGTGGTCCCTGGACCAGTGGTTGTCAGCATCGCCTAACAACTTGTTAGATAGCAGATTCTTGGACCTCACCCCAGACCCAAGGAATCAGGAACTCTGGGGGTGGAGGCCAGCAATGTGTGTGTAACCAGCCCTCCAGGTGACAGTGATGCTCGCTGAGCATGAGGACCTCTGATGCAGAGGGAGGGATGTGATCTTTACATAAGAGACTGAGGAGTTCGGAAGGGACCTGGCCTGCTCTTCCGTTGGTGGCACAGAGAGAAAATGGGAGGGAGATGGCGAGGGGAGCTTGAAGGCATCAGCGAAGTGGGCTTGGGAGACTGAGGGTCTCAGCTGGATTGGTGGTGGCCATGGTAACAGAGCAAAGCCAGGGGGTACTGTGAAGGCCTGGTGACACACCGGGTCTCATGCCATACTTTAAGGGCACTCTTCTTTGAAATGTTTTAAAGAAGACTTCATGCCATACTTTAAGGGCACTCTTCTTTGAAAGGTTTTAAAGAAGACTTGTCACCTCATGATCACATTATGATATGCTAATTGTGGAAAAATATAAGAAAGGAAGAAAAAGGGGGTGCTCACAGAGTTGCACCATCCAGGACAGTTATTGATATATTTGGCATATTTCTTTTCTTTTTTCTTTTCTTCTCTCTTTTTCCTTTCCTTTCTTTCCCTTTCCCTTTTCTTTTGCTTTCCTTTCTTTTCTTTTTTTAAGAGACAGGATCTCATCATGTTGCCCAGGGTGGTCTCAGACACCTGGGCTCAAGCGATCCTCCTGCCCCGGCCTCCCAAAGTGCTGGGATTACAGGTGTGAGCCACTGTGCCCTGCCCTAGGCATATATATTTTTGATCCTTTTTTCTATGCATTTTTTTTCTGTAGTTGAAAACATAACATATGTATGTTAATTTGTATTCTGTGCTCGTTTGCATCTTGTGTTCTTTGCTTAAACTATCGTAAGCATTTCCCTATGTGCTTTCAGGTGTACTTTTTCTTCTTATTGTCACGGAAGCCCCAAGGGTTGAGCAGGGTCAAGCCCCATGGGTTGAGCAGGGTTGAGCAGGGTCACTGAGGTTTAGCAAGAAAAAAAAAACTTACTCCATGACTCCAGTCTATGGAGAAGGCTACCGTTGAATGGCCTGTGGTCTTCAACACAGAAATTGTAAGGAAAAGAAAGGGATGGAGGGAGCCAGCCATGGTGGCGTGTGCCTGTGATCCCAGCTACTCAAGAGGCTGAGGCAGGGGGATTGCTTGAGCCCAGGAGTTTGAGACTGCAGTGAGCTATGGTCCTGCAACTGCACTCCAGCCTGGGCAACAGAAGAGAGAGACCCCATCTCTAAAACAAAACAAAACAAACGAAACAAAACCAGAACCAAACACCCAGTCATTGTGTTGCTAGAACCTCTTTCGGTTATTTCCTTAGCCTGACCGTTGGGTTCTCTTTAATATGCACTTACCTGCTGTCTACCCTCACACACATGCATACCCCCGCCTCAGCTGCCCTTTTTCTCTAACTCCTCCCCATTGCTCTGGAGAAGCCCAAGGAGGCAGTTTTGCATTTGCACACCCAGGACAGGGAACGGGGGAGGAGCCTGGGGATGCTAAGACATCCTTCCTCCTGGTGAGGCAAACTGGGAGGGCCTTTCTGAGCCTGGTCCTCTGAGGCCTGGGCCCTGCTAGTGTGAGCATCAGAATTTAGGCTCCCAGCTGGACCCCTGCTTCTCTCTGCCTGGGTGTCAAGTTTCACAGGAAACAGCCAGCGCTTTGATCTTGGATGAGGCTGAGGACTCAGTGATGAGAGGACACAGAGCTCACCCCAGCTGTGTCTGCCCAGGAGATGTGGAAGGGCTCCTCTGCTGGGGATTGACCATCCATAGTCCTCGGTCTCCCCCAGAAAGTCATAATAAAGCCCTTCCAGTTATAGTGAATCAGGGCTTATGTTCTAAAATACATCCTGTTCAATATGATGGCCATTAACCATAATGGCTGATGAACACTTGAAATGTGATGGTATGATCAAAGAACCGCATTTTAAATTTTATTTAATTTTAGGCCAGGTGCGGTGGCTCACGCCTGTAATCCCAGCACTTTGGGAGGCTGAGGTGGGCAGATTGAGGTCAGGAATTCGAGACCAGCCTGGCCAACGTGGTGAAACCCCGTCTCGCCATGACAGAACGAGATTTCGTCTCAAAAAAAAATTAACAAATAAATACATTTTATTTAATTTTAGTTAAAATTAAAAATTTTATTGTCATACGTGACCAGCGGCTACGTTATTGGATGGTAGGTTCTAGAAGAAGTAGGTCTCTGAGACAGATGTAGTGGCTATATTATTATCTTCCTTTTTTTTTTTTGAGACAGTCTCGCTCTGTCACCCAGGCTGGAGTGCAGTAGCGTGATCTTGGCTCACTGCAACCTCTGCTTCCTGGGTTCAAGCGATTCTCCTGCCTCAGCCTCTCAAGTAGCTGGGAATAGAGGTGCAAGCCACCACACCCAGTTGATTTTTTCTATTTTTAGTAGAGACGGGGTTTCACTGTGTTAGCCAGGATGGTCTCGATCTCCTGACCTTGTGATCCACCTGCCTCGGCCTCCCAAAGTCCTGGGATTACAGGCGTGAGTCACCGCACCTGGTCACATCATGATCTTTCAAAGCTGCCTGTCTTCTTTCTAATGCGTGCACACACACAAATGCACACACACAGCCACAAATAATACCTGGCATGTTTCAGGAAGCCCCTGGATACAACATCCTTTTATTAAAAAATCTCCTCTTTAAATATCCTTATCTCAAGTGAGGCAGAGCTGCCGCTGACCACACATGTGCCCCACACAAGGCTTCTCTTAGTCCTTGCTTGATTGGAGATAAGTGGCTAAACCTCAGGAAACCGTGCCCCTGGGAAGCCTGTCTTGGCATCACAGTTCTCAGCATGCGGGGTCCTACTTGGGTGCGCCCAAGCTCCTCTGTGCTTCTCTCCTTCAAGAAGAACCTGATGACCAGGTGCGGTGGCTCACACCTGTAATCCCAGTACTTTAGGAGGCCTAGGCAGGCAGATTACCTGAGGTCAGGAGTTCGAGACCAGGCTGGCCAACATGACAAAACCTCGTCTCTACCAAAAATACAAAAATTTGCCAGGTGTGGTGGTGAGCACCTGTAGTCCCAGCTGCTCAGGAGGCTGAGGCAGAAGAATCACGAACCTGGGAGGTGGAGAATGCAGTGAGCGGAGATCATGCCACTGCACTCCAGCCTGGGAAACAGAGCGAGATTTCATCTCAAAAAGAACACGATGCCTGGTGGCTGGCCTGTGGGCATGCGTGTGTGAACAAGTTCCAGTCACAACGGTGTTCAGCTCACCCTGGCAGTTTTCATCTTATTCCCTATTCTGGATCCTATGGCTTGGCCTCAAGTCACAGGAATTTGGGCCTTCTGCAAGAATGGGGGGGTGGGGTGCACTGGCAGCTTTTTCTTTCTCATTTTAGATAGGTACAGTATTTTTTTTTTTTTTTTTTTTTTTTTTTTGAGACAGAGTCTCACTCTTGCCCAGGCTGGAGTGCAGTGGCGTGATCTCGGCTCACTGCAAGCTTCACCTCCCAGGTTCAAGCGATTTTCCTGCCTCAGCCTCCTGAATAGCTGGGATTACAGGCGCTTGTCTCCACGCCCAGCTAATTTTTGTATTTTTAGTAGAGACAGGGTTTCACCATGTTGGCCAAGCTGATATCGAACTCCTGACCTCAAGCGATCCGCCTGCCTTGGCCTCCCAAAGTTCTGGGATTGCAGGCATGAGCCACCGCGCCCGGCCCAGTATGTATTTTTGAACAAGATTTGTGGGGGTACTGAAGATGTACAGAGGTATTTACTAGATGTAAATAGCGTCCTCTTATCCCTTACCCCCACTTTCCCACTACCCTGAACCTGGGAGCATGCTGCTGTCTGTGGAGTGAGTGATCCAGCCTGGCTGAGGGCCCTCTAGCACAGACTGTCTGCTGATCCTCTTCTCCTAGCCTCTCCTGCCCACTTCCTCCAGTATCTCTCTTCCCCAGTCCCCTCCTGTCCAAGGTTCCCTGATGCATGCTTCATTTTCCAGCACACTAACCTTTTAAAATACTGTTTCCTAGCATATCATAACCCAAGGATTTCAAATGTCCAGAAGGTATCCCTGCAGTGCCGTCTCCCCCAGCCTTGTGGCATGCGTGACTCTGCAGGCCATCTGAACAGCCCTCGTCAACAGGGGTGTCATTGTCTCCCAGCCCACTCCATGCAGATGGGGACAGAGCCCCTCTGTGCAGGCCAGGATTTCCTGTGTGCTGGCTGCCGTCTCTCTAAATAGCCCAAGTAGTGCCCCCTTCTGCCTGGTGATGGTGATTCATGGTGTCTTCTTTTTTTGTGTGTGAGGCAGAGTTTCACTCTTATTGCCCAGGCTGGAGTGCAATGGCACGATCTTGGCTCATTGCAACCTCCACCTCCTGGGTTCAAGTGATTCTCCTGCCTCAGCCTCCCGAGTAGCTGGGATTACAGGCGCCCGCCATCACGCCCGACTAATTTTTATATTTTTAGTAGAGACGAGATTTCACTATGTTGGCCAGGCTGGTCTCGGAACTCCCTACCTCAGGTGATCCACCCATCTTGGCCTCCCAAAGTTCTGGGATTACAGGCATGAGCCACCGCACCTGGCCTGACTCATGGTGTCTTCTACAATCTGGTGCCTTATTTGTCTCTCTCTTTCTTGTGGTAAAACATACTGAATATAAAACTTACCATTTTAACCATTTTTAAGCATATAATTCAGTGGCATTTAGTAGATCCACATTATTGTGCCACCATCACCACTATCCATTTCCAGAACTTGTTTACCGTCCCAAACAAAAACTCTATGCCCATTAAGTAATAACTCCCCAATTCTCCCCCTTCCCTGAGTCCTTGGAAACCTCTATTCTACTTTCTGTCTCCATGAATTTACCTGTTCTAGGTTCCTCATATAAGTGGAATTATACCATATTTGTACTTCTATGTCTGGCTTCTGTCACTTAGTATAATGTTTTCAAGGTTCATCCACATTGTAGCATATGTCAGCATTTCATTCCTTTTTGTGGCTGAGTAATATTCCATTGTTCTAAATATGTAGAGTACATTTTGTTTATCCATTTTTCTATTGATGGACACTTGGATTGTTTCCAGCTGTGGACTATTGTGAATAACGCCACTATGAACATTGATGTACAATTACCTATTTGAGTCCTGTTTCCAATTCGTTGGGGTATATACCCATGAATGGAATCACTGGAGCATATGGTAATTCTGTGTTTAACTTTGAGGAACCACCAAACTGTGGTTTTTCACTGTGTTTCACTATCTTTTTCATAGTGGCTGCACCATTTTACACTGCCACCAGCAATGAACTTTATTTTGTTTAATATCTTATTTTAAACTGTAGAAACAATGCATATTTCTTGTAAGAACACCAAAGGTTGCAGAGGTACATGAAGCAAAGAGCAGGAGTTGCCCCCACGCAACTCTTCCTCTTAGGTAACTGCTGCTTTGGATTTGGTGCATATCCACCCAGACGTCTTCCTGTGTGTACCCAAGTATACACATGGACATCCAGACATTTGAACAAAAATGGTATAGTGTACACATGGCCTGGCCACTTGGTTTTTTTCATGCGATTCTATTTGGCACTGGAATGTGTCGGCTGCATGCGGATGTGCCCTGTGTTTTTGTTGCATATGGGGTATTGAGAGACAAGTGGGTGGTTCCCCATTTTAGCTCTGCATTTACGGCTTTGCACGCGTGGGCCTACGTTTCACCAGATCACAGCCTGTTTGGGGAATGTGAGCTGAACACGCACTGGGGAGGCCCTCCAGCCCAGAGCCATCATCCCCGCCAGCCTCAGTCTTTCCCAAGTTGCTTGCCACCCCCAGTGCAGCTAAACTGAGCTGAGCTGTGAGCTTCCTTGTGAAGGAGGGCCACCCACCTGGCCTCAGCACGCAGGCAGCGCAGCCAGGCATCCCCTCCCCTCTGGAATACCGGAGTGACTTAGAGCTGGGTGGAGAGTTGAGCAGCAGGCTGGAGTGTGTGTGTGTGTGTGTGTGTGTGTGTGTGTGTGTGTGTTTGTGTGTGTCAGAGAGAGAGAGAGAGAAGCTGTAGCCATTAGCCTGCTGGTCTCTAGTGATACCGGGTGGCAGTGTTCTTCGTGGTGACTTGCAGGGCCTTCGAGGTGTACAGCCCCCTCACTCGCTCAGGAAGGCCCAGTTAGGCCTGGCAAAAGGCCACCTGTAAAGCCAGGGACCAGCCGGTCTTTCTCCAGCACCTTTTTCTGCAGAGCCCCGGGCAGCTGGTGGGAGAGTACAAAAAGGCCTGGAAAATCCATAAACTGTATAATCAGCCCCTGCATCTTGGCCGCTTGACTCTGTTTATTGCTTCCTGTCCCCGAAAGCCCTTTACAAAAAGAGCTGCTTTGGTAGGGGGATGAGTTGGACCGGATAGGTGGCCTGCCCCTGTGGTCCCAGCACGGATGGAGCAGGCAGCTTCCCTAAACAAGCCACCTCTGCTGCAGCCACCCCTGCAGAGCCGAGGAAGGGTGGGAACGAGGCCCCCCCACTCCCCCACGGTAGGGCGATCCCCCCCACACCTGGCCCCTAGGGCCATTTACTTTGTAATTGCCAAAGGACAGGGGTCCCATTTCTCCCAATTTCCTTAAAGGCCTCAAGGTTAAGCTCTCCTGAAGTGCAGGAGGGGAGCAGAGTGAAATCTTAGCCTCTTGATGACCCCTGTGAAATGGGATGGGGAGCAGAGGCCCATTCCCGGGGAACTAAGGACAGGCCTGGGCCCCAGGGCTTGTGAGGCTTGCTCAAAGCCTGTTTTTTTGCTGTTTGCATTACATTTTTAGAAATAGATTTTTCCTCGTTGACTGACATTTTTCCTCTGGTGACCATATTCCCTTCCCTCCCTCCCACCTCTCCAACCTTCGTCCCTCTTCTCCAGAATTCAGCCTTTCCCACCACTCCTGGTGGCTGATGTGTGACTTTTTCAGGGAACAGCTGCAGCTTGAAAAGTTGCCCGAGACACAGTGTTTCAGGGTTGCTGGGTGCCCGTGAGGACGGTTATGGGTGTTTTTCTCGCCTAGGAGACGTGATGGGGTGGGGGGGCCAGGACACCTGCATGGTTGGAGGAGAGATGCCATCTTTTGGCAAGGGGGTGCAGGAAGGCAGTCTTCCTAGAGCTGGGGCTGCCCCCTGCCAGCTGGGGCGAGGGGGTGTCTTTCATCTCTCCCAGACGCAGGGCTCCCACTGGGGTCTGGCTGCCCAGAGTGCCATCCTTCTCTCTGTGGCCGGCCTTGTGCCTCCTTTGCTTGGTCTCCCTGACTTGGAACACTTTTGACCACAAAGCCCTGATTTTATCCCTGTTGGAAACCCTCTCTGATTTTTTTTTTTTTGGTCTCTCTCTGTCACCCAGGCTGGAGTGCAGTGGAGCCATCATAGCTCACTGCAGCCTTGAACGCTTGGGCTCAAGTAATCCTCCCATCTCACCCTCCTGAAGAGCCAGGACTACAGGTGCGCACCACCATGCCTGGCTAATTTTTCCTTTTGTGTAGAGAAAGGGTCTCTATGTTGCTCAAGCTGGTCTCAAGCTCCTGGCCTCAAGTGGTCCTCTCACCTCAGCCTCCCAAAGCACTGGGATTATATAGGTTTTCATATACTGTGCCCAGCCTCTGATTTAAAAAATGGTGGAGATGAGTTGGCCTGTACTTTCTCTGTGGACCTGCTGTATGGGGCCGTGGGTTGGCCTGCACTGTTCTGCAGGTGGCCTGTCTAAGCTGACTTCCACCTGGGACCTGTGTGTGTTTGAGCCTGTGCTTTGGTTGTGCAATTCTGAGCCTGCCCCACCCTCCTAGCTCCTTCCTGAAAGTGAAATGCTACAGTCTTTGCTCAAGAACAAAGGCCTCAAGCTCAGCCCTGCATGTTAATAATTTTCAAGTGTGGCCACTTCCTCTTGCCTGGCCTGACTCACCCTGGCTGCTGCCCGTTGTGGCTGCCATGGAAATACAACTCGAGGAGAGCCCAGACCGGGACAGGGAGGCCATGCTGTGGGTGGCAGTGGAGCCTGGCAAGGTGCCCTCCTGGCCTGGGACTGCTGTGGCAGAGGAAGCCTGTGGTGGGGCCTGGCCTGCCCAGCTCAGAGCTGAGGTGCCCCCTTGGTTTTTTACCTCCCTGCCCCCTGGCTGGCCCACTGTACCTACGCACTCAACACAGTGGCTTCGCTCCTGCTCCAGGATGGCTGGAGGTGGGACCATTGACAGGATGGCCTCATGTGCCCAGCCCTCCTGGAAGACTCAGTTTCTCTCTTTGTCCCATGCAGAGGTGCAGAGGTTCATTATTGTAAGTGGGGTGACAGCGTGGTGAGGGGTTGGAGTGTGGGCTCTGGGGTAGAATCCTGACCTGGTTACTCCTGGCTGCGAGACTTGGGGCAAGGTATCTAACTCCTCTGTACCTCAATTCCCTCCTCTGCAGAATAACAGTCCCTACTTCATAAGATTGTTGTGAGGATGGCATGGCACCCGGGCCAGCTCTCTGCTATAGGGTTTGTGCCCAACCTGGAGCCTGGCTGGGCTCCAAAGGGTTCGGGGACTTTCCCGCAGCATCTTAAGCTGTTGAGTGCTGTGCACACGTAAAGCACAATCATTGTGGACAGTCAGTGTGGTCAGAATGAGAGGATGATCTATCTTGGGGTTCTCAAATGACTAGTATCAGCAGATCCTGGCTGCAATTCACAGATGTTTCCCCTGTGGAAGCTGGGTTTTCATCCTTGCCTTTCCTGTTCATCCTTCCTCTTTAGTTATTTTGCACATGCACACAGGTTCACCATACACAAAGGTAGCATGAATCTCAATTCATCCCGTGTCTGGGCTGTGGGTCTGCTAATCCCCACAACTCTACTGTTAGGGATCCACAGACCTTGAAGGACGAGGCAGTCATATGTTTGCCACCAGCAAGCAGTGTTCAAGCACTACCTGAATGCATCATGGTTTCTCTTTTTGAGATGGAGTCTCGCTGTGTTGTCCAGGCTGGAGTGCAGTGGTGTGATCTCAGCTCACTGCAACCTCCGCCTCCTGGGTTCAAGCACTGAATGCATCATGTTTTTTTTTTTGTTGTTGTTGTTGTTTTGAGGTGGAGTCTTGCTCTTGTCTCCCAGCCTGGAGTGCAATGGCGTGATCTCGGCTCACTGCAACCTCTGCCTCCCTGCAACCTCTGCCTCCCGGGTTCAAGCAATTCTCCTGCCTCAGCCTCCCGAGTAGCTGGGATTACAGGTGCCTGCCACCACGCCTGGCTAATTTTTGTATTTTTAGTAGAGATGGGGTTTCACCATGTTGACCAGGCTGGTCTTGAACTCCTGACCTCAGGTGATTAGCCTGCCTTGGCTTCCCAAAATGCTGGGATTACAGGTGTGAGCCACCATGCCCGGCCAGTGCATCATGTTTTAATGATGATTATCAAAGGAGCCAAGGGACTGAGAAATGTCTAGCTGCTTCTGGAAGATTCTAGCAACTGCTGGCTGCTTTTCATGCTGTTTTCTCGTATCCCTTAAGTCTGATTAAACTTGCAATCCGTTTGTAGGCTGGGGCCATTCCGGCTACATCCTCTATACAGCTCAGTCCCTCATGCCCATTCTGTGTTGGGAGAGGGGAGCACACCATTCACACCTCCCAGGTGGCTGCTTCCCTGTGACAGACACAGTAGGTGCAAGTTTGGGCTTGTGGGGTGATTTGGCAGTGCCTTTGTTTGATAACTGTTGACTAAGCCCAGGTGTGCAGACTCAGTGTTTACAGAGTCCTGGTTGGCTCACGGCTGGGGCTGGAATGAAGAAAATAAATATTCAGGGGAGGGGTAGGTGGCATGGATGATCCAAAAGCCATCTGTTTAGGGCCTAGAGCCAGAGGTAAGGTATTTTTGCAGGTTTCCTTAAATCAACCAGACAGGAACTGTTTGTCATGAGTGCCTACAGTGTGTGCTGGCTGCTACAGGGACCGAGCAGTCTGTGAAACTCAGTTTATATACCTGTGGACCACCTGGGAACCTAGAGTGGACACAGAGGATGTTGGAGGTGAAAAGAGTCTTGGAGATTATTTAGTCCTACCCTCCCATTTTCCAGATGGAAACCTGGAGGCCCAGGAGGTAAAATGATGTGTCCGAGGTCACTTGGCTAGTTAGTGATGGGACCAAAACCAGCATCCAGGTCTCTGAACTGTATCACCTTGCAAGAGAGTGGTCCTCACACTTTACCGTGTACCAGAATGACCCAGGGAGCTTGTTAGAAAGCACATCCCCAGAGCGCGTTCTCAGAGATTCTGATTTAATAGTGGGTTAGAGAATATGGGTTCTTAGCAAACACTTCAGGGGAGTCTGACGAATGTGGTCGCCACCACCCTCTGAGATACACCGCTATAGGGCAAAGAACGTTTGACTTCTTAGACTGATGGAAAAGCTCATTGCATTTCCTGAAGCCTCATCAGTAGCAGTGAGCAGAACAGGCAGAGATGCAAAGAGCTTGAGAGATGAGAGCATGAGGGATTAAACCCAGGCTTTAAAATGCATTGCAAGTAACTGGTATGTCAGGAGACTTGACATGTACATGCAATTTCAATGTGGCGCAGTCCTGGACAACCTCTAGGTCACACATGACCCAGTGTATCTATCTATAAAATGGTCATGATGATGGTGGAAGGTAATAACCTACAGTACTACATTGTCATGAGAATTAAATGATGTGATACATGAGAAGCACTTTGCCTAGCACTTGGTAAATGGCAGCTTCTCTGATTATGCATAATTGCTGGGGGTGGATGAGGGCAGGTTTCTGTTTAATGCCTTTACATAATGGACTTCTGCTGAGGGTTTCATTTGAAGAACGGGGTTCTGGTTCTGTAGCTAAAGAAAGAGTACAGACCCTTCTCCCTGGGGGACTAGGATGCAGCAGGCTGTTTCTACAGAGGACTCATCCTGGTTTGTACCTAGAACAGTGGTGCCTTTCTCTGGTCCTGACCCACTCCCCAGCCCCCACCTATATCCTTGGAAGATTTCAATGATCAGACCAAACAGGGACTGTTTCTCTCCATTTTCTAGAAGTAGAGATTGAGGCCCTCGGGAGGCAAAGGAGGCTGGTTATGGGACCCCCTAAAAGCTCTTGTCCCCTTCCCCTGATTGTTAGATTTGAGGCTGAGGCTACCAGTCCCAGCTGACCTGAGGTCCTTCCCTGCACTGCCTTCTAGGAGCTGGGCCTGCAGGGAACCAGGAAGCTGGTGTCTTGGCCAGGGTGTGCCACTTCCTGGTTCTGGCCAGTTTTGCTGCAAGTCAGGTCAGCCTGACCTTACTGATGCTGTAAAACCCATTCTGGGTGCAGATGGGGGAAGAGAGGGATCCCAGGGCCTCATCTGGCCCTGCTATCAGCCTAATGAAGGGGGTGGCTTGGAGGGTGGGCTGTGGGAGGGCTGAGGGTGCTGTCAGCGCGCACTAGCGAGTGTGTATAGAAGAGTGACTGTAATTTAAAAAACATAGCTTCAGAGTTGGGCGAAGAGGGGAGTAGTACATTGAGTGCCTGGGCTGTGTGGGGTGGTTAAAAAAAAATCCTAAAGTGTTGTCTGTGTCCTATGGCTGCGAGGGCCTGGGAGGAGCATGTGGCACTGTGCAAGTGAATGGGGTTGAGTGAGCTGGTGTGTGTGGCAGTGAGTGGGAGCCTGTTAGCACATGCAGGCATGTGAGCTGTGTGCTGGCATGTGCTGCTGTATGTGCCCATACAAGGAGAGAGCACTGGCCAGGAGTCTCACGATCTGGGTTCGAATCCCAGTGCTGCAGCCACTAAGCTCTGTGACCTTTGGCAACATATACCATCTGGAAATGAAAACACGAGGTTTCTCCTGCCTCCCTAACCGTGGCAGCTCCAGAGTATATGGGTGGGCACGTGGGTATGTGGATGGGCAGGAGAGGGGACCTAGGCAGCTGGGTTCTGGGCGCCCCTGACTGTGCAAGGGGATCTCTGCTGCTACACAGGCAGAGCAGGGGCTGAGGCCGGGTGGAGGGAGCAGTCTGTGGTTGGGGGGTGCAGCTGGCCCAGCAGTAAGTGGCTCTAAATTATCCCATCTGCAGTCTGGGCTGGGCCCTTCTCACTCTGGGTGGAATTTCTGATGGTGTCCCGGCTGCCTGAGGCGGGCGGCCTCGCAGCCGCAGCTGCTGCCTGCTCTTTTGAAGCTCAGCCCTGGGCCAGCCACCCCTCCCTCCCAGCCTCTGTTCCTCTGCCCTGGGCCTACATTCCTCAGCTGCCGGAGAAGGCATTTCTGAGAGGGCCACTCTGCCTGTGCTTCTGCTGCCCAGGGCCCATGGAGCCCTTCCCTTGGGGGACAGGCCCCTTCAAGCCACCTCCTTCCCCTGGGTAGGAGTGGGCACCCTGCATTATTCCAATCACTTTTCCTACCCTTAGAAGCTTAGCTGGAGGGCAGGGTATGGGCAGGAATGGGCACAGGGCTGCTGGCCCAGCTCCCTGCTCCTCCCTTATGGTCGCTGAGCTCTCTCAGCCTGAGGTCCTGGAGGTCCCTGAGTAGGAAGGCCTTTGCGCTCCACATTCGCTCCCTTCAGGGCTGGATTCAAGGTCATGTTTCCAGGCCAGACGCCTGGGCCAGACTCTAGAATCGGCCCCTTGGAACTATGTGGCCTTGGGGTGTGAATGGCCCATGCTCATAGTCTTACTAACAGCTGCCCCTGACTGACAGCTTCCCTTGTGGGGTGCTGTGCATGCCCACCACAGTGAACCCCCTGCAGGAGCCCCATCTGAGAAGGTATAGGTATCCCCATATTACGGATTGCTCAGAGCAGTCCTGCTTGCCCCATAAGCTGCAGGATCAGGAGGTAAGCAGAGGACTGCCCAACTCCTGACCACTCAGGCTAAAGCCCCACTCCTGACCACTCTGCTCCATGGCTTCCTACCCCAGACATAGCACCAGTAAACAACTTGTGGTCTCCCCTCCACCGGCAGCTTCCTGGCCAGACCCCCAGCCCTGCTGTGCCCCAACAGGCCCTCCACACCGTGGTTCTACCTCTGAAACAGCTATGCTATGAGCTTGCACTTTGCCCACTCGGCCCTCATTCCTTCCCTGCATCCCCAGCAGGAGGCAGGTGAGTCCCTGACCAAGGTTGGAGGGTGCACCATGGGGGTGAAGTGACTGAAGAAAGCCTGCCTAAATGATCAGAGCAGGAAGGATTGGTTTGGGATTCTTAGGATTGAAAAGGTTTTAAAGCCCTGGAGGCTCTGGGGTTTGCTTTCTTAAGATTTTTTTCTACCATAATTCAGTTTTTATTTTTTTACACCTAGTCTCGCACTGTCGCCCAGGCTGGAGTGCAGTGGTGCAATCTCGGCTCATTGCAACCTCTGCCTCCCGGTTTCAAGCGATTCTCCTGCTCCAGCCTCCCGAGTAGCTGGGATTACAGGCACCTGCCACCACGCCCAGCTAAGTTTTATATTTTTAGTAGAGACGGGGTTTCACCATGTTGGCCAGGCTGGTCTCGAACTCCTGACCTCGTGATTCGCCTGCCTCAGCCTCCCAAAGTGCTGGGATTACTGGCGTGAGCTACCACGCCCGGCCATAATTCAGGTTTTTAAAAATTTTGTTTTAATTAGAGAGTAAAGACATTCTAGAAAAACTTTTTTTCGTTGAGACCAGGCTGGAGTGCAGTGGCGCAGTCTCGGCTCACTGCAATCTCCGCCTCCTGGGTTCACGCCATTCTTCTGCCTCAGCCTCCCAAGTAGCTGGGACTACAGGTGCCTGCCACCACACCCGGCTAATTTTTTGTATTTTTAGTAGAGATGGGGTTTCACCGTGTTAGCCAGAATGGTCTCGATCTCCCGACCTCGTGATCCACCTGCCTTTTAATTAGAGACACTATAGGTTGGAAGTGAAGAATATCATGGACTCCAGGGCCGACTGTTTGGATTCCAAATCTGGCTCTGCCACTGACTATGTGACCCTGTGTAAGTTATTTTATCTCTCTGAGCCTTAGTTTTCTTTCCTGTGAAATGAATGTATTCATTGCTGTACTGTGGGGATTTGATGAGATAATGCATGCCAAGTATATAGAAAATGCATGTACCTACCAAGTGCTCATAGACGTTTGCTATAATTATTATTAAATAGCAACTTATGTCTGCTGTAGATAATATAATATGCAAAAGACATGGCCAGGTGCGGTGGCTCATGCCTGTAATCCCAGCACTTTGGGAGGCCTAGGCAGGCAGATTATCAGAGGTCAGGAGTTCGAGACCAGCCTGGCCAACATGGTGAAACCCCATCTTTACTAAAAATACAAAAAATTAGTTTGGCATGGTGGCACGCACCTGTAGTCTCAGCTACTCTGGAGGCTGAGGCAGGAGAATCACTTGAACCCGGGAGGCAGAGGTTGCGTAAGCTGAGATCATGCCACTGCACTCCAGCCTGGATGACAGAGACTCCATCTCAAAAAAAAAAAAAGCAAAAGATATAAAAATCACTGGCAATGCTATTACTTTAATGTTCTTAGTAATCCAATAATAATGGATTATTTGCATATTTTATTTTTAAATTAATAAATGAGTATCAATCAAAATTTTAGAGGTATACAAGAATCTATAGTGGAAAAATTTCCTTGATCTATCTCTTATGACCCAGTTCTCCCCAGGGGAAACATATTATCAGTTTCTTGGGAATCTTTCTGGATTTCATACACACACACACACACACACACACACGCACACACACACACCACAATGCACTAGAGTAGAGTGACTATACTCATTGTTTTATACCCTGCATTGTTCCCTTAGGTCTTGGGCTAAAGAGACATATTGAAATCCCTCATTTTTGTTTGTTATTGAATAGCATTATATAGAGAGAGGAGGATGCTGATAATGTATCATATTTTCATCAGCCTGCTACCGGTAGACTTGTAGAGTGTTTCCAGTCTTCTGCTGTTACACTATTACAAGGAATATCCTTATGCCCATACTCAACACAGTTGCAAACATATCATCTGTAGGTAAATTTCACAGAAGTGGAATTCCTGAAATCAGAAGGTAGGTGCAAAGTGTGCCTTAGTGTGGAGGGTAGGGGCAGGGGTTGGGAGTTCTGTTTGCAGGACCCTCCTCTGCCCATCCCGAGCACTCCTTTCTAATCATGGGTTCCTTGACCTGGATTACCTGGGCATGTTCAGATGCTAAATTGTGGGGCATGGATTGCTGCTTGTCCCAGGGGGCCCAGAGGTGTCTGCTGCAGCTGTCCAGACCTCAGAACTCAGCCTGTTGGGGGACCTTCAGCCTGACTGCCTATAGGAGAAGCCTAGGGAGGAGCAGCTGACCCCTTTTCCCAAGAAGCTGGGCCTGGTCCAGTATGAGCTCATGTCGGGAGCCAGCCCAGCTTCCTTGGCCCTGCACCTGAGTTACCAGTGGCCTCCTTCCTCCAGCGTGGGCCCTTTGACTTGGTAGCATGAACGTGCATGTTCCTGCCAGCCCAGTGGGGTCCCCTAGAGCTGTGGCACCTGGGAGGGGTGGGGGGGACAGTAGGCTCCTTCGTCCACTGAGGTTTGATCTCTTCCCAGGCACCTGAGTTGAATATCTTGGCTGAGCTGGTGGCTTTTGTTTATGGAGTGAGGGACTGTTGTGGAAATAGTCCCCAGCCAGCCCAGGTTGTGGTGGAAAACAGTTGGTTGCTCAGGCAACTTGACAACTTCAGTAGGGTGGGAAAAAGGTTTTGTGAGGAAACTGCTACAGTTTTGTCTTCTCCCTTGCTTCCTGGACATAAGCACCGTCCCTTATACCTCCAGTGGCACCCAGGCACCCCCAGCCCCTCTAGGGGCAACCCTGCCCTTTAGAATTCAATTTAACTCACAGTTATTGAGTTCTTGCTGTGTGCCCAGCTCTGTGCTTGGCTCAGCTTGGCCACCTAGCTGTGTGACCTTGAACAAGTTACTCAACCCTTCTACGCCTCATTTTTCTACTATAAAGTGGAAATAGCAGTAGTAATATGCACCTCGTAGAGCTGTAGAGAGGATGAAGAGAGTTAACATGCAATAAGGCACTTCGAGTAGTGGCTAGCATATAAGGAAGCAGGCAATAACTGTTATCTATTCTCATTATGACTATTATGACCATTATCTTGCTAAGATGAACCAAACAAATGACATGTTTCTCTGCTGAGAAGCCTCATCTTGGATCTTTTTCGCTGGCAGGCAGTGTTGGCTTCTTGATGGTGCCTTTTGTGGCAGCTACACCTGATATTTGGGCCTCAGGAGCAGAGATGAGTGATGATGTCCTTAGCACTGAGGCTCTGGGACCAATTTGTCCATAAGGGACCTCATTCACCTCCTCTGAAACCTCTTGCCCTCGTCCCTGCCTCACATCTCCCATTGGCTACAGACTTGGCCACAAGTGTTGAAGCATGAGAGAGAAAAATTAGAAAAGAAAAGGTCTTTTTTGAATCGTGTTTTTTCTTCTGATTTTTTTTGAGACAGAGTCTCACTCCATTGCCCAGGCTGGAGTACAGTGGTGTGACCTTGGCTCACTGCAAACTCTGCCTCCTGGTTCAAGTGATTCTCGTGCCTCAGCCTCCCAAGTAGCTGGGATTACAGGCATGCACAACCACGCTGGGCTAATTTTTGTATTTTCAGTAGAGACAGGGTTTTACCATGTTGGCCAGGCTGGTCTCAAACTCCTGACCTCAGATGATCTGCCTGCCTCGAACTCTCAAAGTGCTGGGATTATAGGCATGAGCCACCAAGCCTGGCCTTTCTTCTGATTTTTAAAGATTAAAAACAGTTTTTAAAGGAATGCCCCACCCTTACAGATCTAAGTGGTAGGGGTGGGGGTGGCCAAGGCGTCATGGCATGCCCAGCCTGCACAGCTCATGGAGTAACCTTTGGCAGGCAGGGGCTGCCCCCAGCCTCACCCCTGCCGGCAGCTCTGCTGGGTGGGCATGGAAACCAGGTGTCCTGCTTCTCTGGGTGGCAGTGGGGCTTCTTCCTGGCAAAGAGGTTTAGGAGTCCTTTTATCAAATCCTCATGGTTTTGTTTTGTTTTTGAGACGGAGTCTTGCTCTGTCACCCAGGCTGGGGTGCAGTGGCACGATCTTGGCTCACTGCAACCTCCACCTCCTGGGTTCAAGCAATTATCTGCCTCAGCCTCCCGAGTAGCTGGAATTACAGGCGCCTGCCACCATGCCTGGCTAATTTTTGTATTTTTAGTAGAGACGGTGTTTCACCATTTTGGCCAGGCTGGTCTTGAACTCCTGATCTCGTGATCCACCTGCCTTGGCCTCCCAAAGTGCTGGGATTACAGGTGTGAGCCACCGCACCCTGCCAAATTCTCATGTTTTACAGATGTAGAAGAGATGAGTGGTCCGGAGAGGTACCCAAGGTCACACAGCAGCGCATGACAGCATTGTCTGTCTCTCCCCTGCTCCTCCTCCTCCTCCCCTAAGGTCCAGTGGCCTCTTTTCTCCAATGGCTGTGCCCGAGGGTCCTCTTTGCCCTTCCTGGCTGCCTGGGGGCGGGCACAGGTGTGGCTGCCCAGCAGCTCTGGGGGCCTCGGGAATGAGGCTGGCTTTGTTGCCCCGGCAGCTGTGGCCATTTGGGTCGAGTTTCCATTAAGCCTTTTCCGAGCCTTGGGCAGGAGCAGGAGGCTCAGCGTTTAAAGGTCACCCGGCTTTTGAAGCTGCAGCGACATTAATAGCTTGGGAAGAAAACAAGCCTGTGCAGGGGCAGGAGGACAAGGCGTCTCTGTCAGGGCTGCCTGAAACACACACACACACACACACACACACACACACACCGAGAGCCTCTGTCTCTTGCTCTCCTCTCCCCTTCCTTTCGCCCCCTTTTGGGGCCTCTTTAACTCTGAAGCCAAGAAGCTCAGACAGATTTCCCTGCACCCCACCCGCTCTGAGGTGACAATTGGCCGAGGATGCAGCTGCCCCAGCCCAGCAGCCTCTGCCATTACCCACTTGAGGTTTCCGCAGGACTCGACCATGGTTACACAAGCCTCCCAGGGTCATATGACCTCATTCTGTCCCCACTGGCTTTTGCAGCCTGGATTCCTAATGAGACAGAGTGAGCCTGGCCTGCGTCTCCCCATACGGGAAATGAGAGCGCTGGCAAGTGGCTTGTCTTGCATGCCAGTTCTAATCGCTTGGTTGTGGCTGCACAGAGGCCGTGTTGCAGAGGGTTCTGAGGTTGTGCGTGTTCTGTAGGACAGTAATACCTGGATGGATTAGTGATGTCTGCCAAGGATGAGGGCTAGAAGGTGGCGGCACCTGTGCCAAAGATTTCCCGCCTAGGACTAAACGATTTGACAACTCTGCGGGTCTTGGGTACTAAGACCCCTGAGGCAACTGGGTGGTTCTTCTCTCTTTTAATCAGTCCAAGGGTGGGGGTGGGGCACATTCTTGGGTTCTGAGAGAAAAGCCACTCTGGCCCTTTCCCTGGGAGCTGCCCGGGCCTGAGCTCTGGGACACCACCTAGTGGCCTGGCTTGGCAGTGCCACTGGGCTGGGCCCAGATCTTAGGCAAGAAGCAAATCCCTCTGCAGGTAGGCATCACGGCAGTCACAGATGGACGTAGGGTCTGCTCCTTGGTGATTTTCAGAGGAGAGAGCCTGGGGTGCGCAGAGACAGAGCTGGTCTGAGGAGTCCTACCCTCCTTCCAGAAGAGTGACCTTCGGGTGGGGCACGGGAAGGTGCTGACAATTGGGACCTGTGGCTTCCTGTTCTAACTCCCACCTTTCAGGGTTGGGCCCTGGTCCTCCTGGGGGGCAGAATGGAAGGTCAAGTCAGATCTAGGAGGGGGTCAGCCTCCTGCCCCCTGGTGCTAGCACTGGCTTGGAAAGGGGCAGCCTGCCATCAGCCTTGTGTCCACGTCACTGGGCTGCCTTGGCCTCAGACCCCTTGTCTGTGAAGTGAGAATAATAACACATTCCCTTATATATCTTCTAGGTTTGTTGTGAGGAGTAAATAAGTGTGTAGGGGAGAGAGGGCTTTGGAAACTGAAAAGGCCCCCTCCCACCATTGCTGTGAGCCAGAGGAGGAAGGAAAGGGAGAGAAATCCACAGTTATTGCACTCCTCCATCTTTCCTTCCCTTCTTTACTCATTCACCTAATAAATGTCTATTGACCATGCCAGGCACCAATTCGGGCACTGGGGATACCACAGTGAGTATATCAAAGCCCCTGCCCTCATGGAGCTTACATTCTAGTGGAGAAGATATCAGTGACAAATGTATAATATTCAAGGTGGTCTGTTTCATGAAGAAGAACAGGGAAGCCTAAAGGGTTAGGAACACTGGGATGTTGAGGGGTGGACTTGCCACTCTGGTCCCCCTCAAGGTGATGGTTGAGTAGGAACCAGAAGGAAGGGAGCCATGCAGATATGTGGGAGCAGAACATAGCAGTTGGTGGAAAAAGTAAGTTCAGAGGCCCCTGGGTGGGAGTGTGCTTGGCTCGGTGGTGGACTAGCAAGGATCCAGGTGGCCGCAGAGAGTGAGGCTCTGTCTGTATGTGTGCGTGCACATTTGACAGCAAGGTGTCATGGGCAAGACCATGTGGGTTGGCCACAGTAAAGCTCTGGGTATTCTGGGGACATGGGAGCCATTGGGAGGCGTGGAGCAGAGGAAGGGCATGACCCCTGTGATGAGGGGTCTCTAGGCCAACACGTGGGAGGCAGGGAGCTAGGGAAGGCGTGGTAGCTGTGGAGGTGGTGAGGAGTGGCCAGATGCAGAAATCATTTGGAAGACGGGGAAGACAGGCTTCGCCAGAGATTGGACATAGAGTATAAGAGAATGAGAGCACTCCAAGATGACTCCGAAGGTTTTGGCCGGAGCCAGGGAGAGTTGCCATTAACAGAGATGGAGAAGGCAGGGAAGGAGCAGGTTGGGGTTGGAGGGAATCACAGGTCGGATGGATCCATGTTGTTGGAGCTGCTGTTGGATGTCCAAGTGGAGGCAGCAGGAAGGCTGTATGAGTGTGGAGTTGAGGGGAGTGCCCATGGGAGAGGTCGGAGCACATGAGAGCCAGTGTTCAGTATACAGATGGTATTCCAAGCCATGGCGCTGGATGAGATTGCTCAGGGAGTGAGTCTAGCCTGGGAAAAGGTCCCAGGCCTGTGCCCCAAGCCACAGCAGCCTGTGTCACTGGTGCTTATTATGCGCCAGGTACCCATGTACGTTCTATTAATACTCCTTCCCTATGTCTACAAATGAGGGAGCTGAGGTTCAAAGAAATGAAACAATTTCCCCAAGTCACACAGCCTTACTAAGGTCACAAAGTGCACCCAGGACTCTGGCTCCCCAGCTCTCACAGCCCCCATGCAGACCCTCGCTGGCCCTGATGTACCAGGCAGGAGGCTGGCTGGGATGACCTTGGGCAAGGCCAGATGAACTGCACTGGGGCAGCTTGCCCACCTCCGTGGGCCAAGCCGGGAGTGACTCAGGCCTTGGCTGCGTGCTCACGCTAGGAGAGGAGGTTGGCTGTTTGCCGCCCCCTGCCAGGCCTGGATTCCTTCACAGGGGAGGTGGAGGTCCACTCTGATCCTGGCTCCCTGGGACCTGGAGGAGGACAGGTGTGGGGTTTCTGCTTCCCATTCCCCACGTCATCCACAACCATGAGTTCAGGGGAGCCTTTGAGTCAGCCTCCGAGAGGTCTGATGAGCCCAGTGGGTTGTTTGCTTCCTTTTTCAGAAGCCAGTCAGGGGTTATGTCCCTCTGTTTCCCTGCCAGTGCTCAGCAGCTGGGGTTCTGAGAGGTGGTATGGTTTCTCCAAGGTCACAGAGCCAACTCTGGAGCAGAGCCAAGAGACCTTGCTACCATGCTGTCTGGGTCATGTTTCCTCTGCTGAAATGTCCTCTGGGCTGTGCCCAGTCTCCTGAGCCTGGGGCACACATGGCTGAATTTCTTATGCTCCTTGGCTCATAGCCCTGTGAGCCTTACTTGGCATTTTTTGCCTCTTAGGAAGTGGGTTCCTAATTCTGGCCTCCCACATACTGGCTGTGTGACTTTGGGCAATTTACCTAACCTCTCTGAACTGGTTCCCACAGTTATGAAATGGAGACAGCAACACCTGTCTCATGGAGTTGTAATAAAGATTAAATGTGAAAGCACCTGGCACAGGCTCGTAAACCTGTCGCCTACTTGCTTTAATCCTTTCGCGTATTTTAAAGTGCTTTTCATTTGAGCAGTGCTAGTTGCAAAAGGCAGCCTGGCATGGACAACTCTGACCCTGCTCCCAGGCACACCACAGCCATGGCCTCAGACTCTGCCCTGAGCTTAGCCAGGGGGTGAGAGGGACAGTGCTCTGAGAATTGGGTGCCTCTATAGCCACCTGGTTCTAACTATAGGCAGCCTGGGAGTCTCTGAGACCTTATAGAGTCCTGTGGAAATGGTACTTCTGTGAATCAAAATGCTTCCCATTACTGCTTCCTTGTGTTTCCCATTACTGTTTCTGAGCCACTCTCCTCATCCACAGAACCACCCTTTGATAGAACAGTCTAGACTTTGCCTTTACTCACTGTGTGTCCTCGGAAAACTCCCTCCTAGACTGGGGTCTCAGGCTCTTCACCTGTAATGTGAGGCAGGGTGTGGGGCTGGGCTGGAGTTGTCAGTCCTTTACATTTTGTGGTCCCCACAAGGATGCTTTCAAGGCTTTGCACTTGGGCCAAATGGAAGCGGCTGCTTGAGCTGCTGTGTCTCCAGTTGCCCAGGCCAGCCCAGCCTCCCCTGGGGCCATGAGGATCAATATTTCCTTACAGAGGGCTGAAAGAATTCCAGGGATTGACATCCAGGTGCTGGGGAAGACTCCTCTAGAATCTCCCTACCCCATCCCCCTGCGGGGGCAGCTTGGTCAGTTTACCCACTGCTCCTGGCTCTTTACCAGCCTCCTGGGGCAGTGATAACTCGAATGCAGCATAGCCACGTTCTAGGGAGTGTGCTGAGGATTATCTTATTTGAGGATTATCTTATTTCATTCCCACTGAAACCCCCTAAGGGGTATATCCAGATGAGGGCATAGGGCCACGGAGAGGATGGGAGACCTGTCTGAGGCCCCAGAGCTGGGGAGTGCAGAGGCCCTGTCTGAACCAGTGCGTGCTTCCTATAAGTGGCAAGAGTGTGAGAAGGCTTCTGGAGCTTCTCAACACTCAGGGGAGGCCCAGAACCCGAGGGAGCTGTCCAGAGAGCTGCTAATGGGGAAAATGTCGGTCTTGCCATCTTCCTTCTTCCTCCCCTGGGGGTGGCCCAGGTCGTCTTTCTCCGAGGCACTGCCTTTGGCAGAGTGAGACCTGGGTCCCTCCATCTCTCTTAGTAAATTACCGGAGGGGCAGAGAGATGATGGCTTTACTCCAGAAGGCCTTAACACAAGTCACTGACCCCTGTGTGTGATGACACTAGGGCAGCAGACAGTAGCCCAAGGCATCAGCTTCTGGGGCCTCCTGGCCCTGAGGTCTGTGTTAGAGGCTTGAGGGCAGGTCCCCAGAGCCCAGGACAAAGGCAGCTGTCAGGGTGGAGCCCTGCCTCGGAGGGCATTTTGGCCAAGGTGAAGCTGCATACTCTTCTGATGTGTGTGGGTTGGTGGGAGATATGGGTGTAGGGGTGTTGGGGTGTCTAAAGCCAGCTATGGGAAGCCATGTCATACTTGGCCACTTTCTCACAGCAAAACTCTTGGACTGATCATTTGAAGTCACCCCTCTGTGTCTCCTTGTGAAATGGCTTGGGCATCTCTGGGCTCTGATTTGCTCATCTGGGAAGAGATGGGGTAGAGGGAGTTGGATTATAAATCATGCTTCACTCAGTCAACAGAATGCTACTCAGGCACTAAAAATGATGGCATAGCCCTACGTATTCCGACATGGGAAGATGGCCACAATATCTTATTATGTGGAAAAAACTGGTTGCATAGAATTTATGGTTTGATTACATTTTAGTAAAATAAATTCATTTATGGTGGTATATGCAAAGAAAAAATAATGCCGGGCGCAGTGGCTCACGCCTGTAATCCCAGCACTTTGGGAGGCCAAGGCAGGTGGATCACTTGAGGCCAGGAGGTTGAGACCAGCCTGGCCAACATGGTAAAACCCTGTTTCCATTAAAAATACAAAAATTTGCCCCAGGTGTGGTGGCACGTGCCTGTAGTCCCAGCTACTCAGGAGGCTGAGATGGGAGAATTGCTTGAACCTGGAAGGTGGAGGTTGCGGTGAGCCAAGATCACCGCACTCCGGCCTGGGCTAGAGCCAGACTCTGTCTCAAAAAAAAAAAATAAAATAAAATAAAAAGAAAAGAAAAAATCGAGATGTAGACACACTAGAGTGTGAACTTCTCAGGGGTTGATGTGCTCACAAAAACATCTTGGCCAGGCGTTGAAGCTCACGCCTGTAATCCCAGCACTTTGGGAGACCAAGGTGGGCAGATCACCTGACGTCAGGAGTTCGAGAACAGCCTGACCAACATGGCAAAACCCCATCTGTATTAAAAATACAAAAAAAAAAAAAAAAAAAAAAAAAAGCCAGGCGTGGTGGCGTGCACCTGTAGTCCCAGCTACTCGAGAGGCTGAGGCAGGAGAGAATTGCTTGAACGTGGGAGGCAGAGGTTGCAGTGAACCAAGATCACAGCACTGCACTCCAGCCTGGGCGACAAAGCGAGACTAAAAAAAGAAAAAAAAAAACATTTCTATATCAGCTGTTAAGATTGTGACTCCAAGTCCTAGAAAAGTGAAAACAAGTTTGCACCTGTTTCATCAAACTCAAGGATATTATTTGATGGAATTGTCCCTTAAAATAAAGCTGCCACTGTCAGAAGTTGGTGTTTTTAGGCGCATTCCATTCCCAGTGGTCTGTGCTAACAGAAATGCAACTTTGGCAGCGATTTACATGCCTGGGTTTGAGTGGGCCGGGCGGTTTTCTGTGGCAGATTAAGGTCCCTCATTGTGCTTGATTTTCAGTTCCACCCATACATGTTGTCAGGACACTGTGCTGACCCTGGGGGCTGAGGGACACACATTGGCTGGGGCAGGGGAACTGGGCTTGGTGGGGATAAAAACAGAATTTATGGCCGGGCACGGTGGCTCACACCTGTAATCCCAGCACTTTGGGAGGCCGAGGCGGGCAGATCACGAGGTCAGGAGATCGAGACCATCCTGGCTAACACGGTGAAACCTGTCTCTACTAAAAATACAAAAAAAAAAAAAAAAAAAAAAATTAGCTGGGCGTGGTGGCGGGCGCCTGTAGTCCCAGCTACTCGGGAGGCTGAGGCAGGAGAATGGCGTGAACCCGGGAGGCGGAGTTTGCAGTGAGCCAAGATCGCAGCACTGCACTCCAGCCTGGGTGACGGAGCGAGACTCCGTCTCAAAAAAAAAAGAACAGAATTTATGATGTATATGGTTTCTCAAGACAACTTTGAGAAAAAACTTCTAGAATTTTTAAAAATATGTAAGGACACTGATTGTTCCATAAGAACAAACGTGTCTGTGATATAAATAAAACACGTCAGCCTGACATCGGGGTAAGGAAAATGAAGTCCAGGAGTTGACAATGGCTTTGCATCTCTCTTTTGGGCTGGTGCTTCTCAGGGGAGTGGACTGAGTTTTAGGGCCTGACATGACTTTTCCAAGAGTGGGAACTGGGCCTCCCCTATTAGCCCGAGGCTCTGCAAGGATGGAACCCTGTTTCCTCTCTCAGGCTGGAAGCTGCCGGTGACACTGGAGGGTCCCGTTTCTCATCACTGCTGTCCCCCCGGTTCGATGGAGCTCTGCACAAGATGCCTGCCCTGGTGGTGGGACCACGATGTTGGGGCAGTGATGTGGGAAGATGAGGAGAACAGGGACTAGAGATCAGAGAGGCAGGACATCTTTAAAGAGCCCCTCCTGCCTCACTCAGGTCTTCAGGGGTCTTTGGCAGTATGTGTAATGGTGGAGACCAGTGGCTTGGGGGCCATATATCCCAGATTCAAATCCTGGCTCCTCCACTAACTCAGTGTCAATACCTCACTTTTCCCATCTGCAACATGGGGATACTAGTACATACCCTACAGTATTGTCATGAGTTGGCCCACATAGAGCACTTAGGATGGTACCTGGGTCGGAGGAAGCCCTTGCTAACTGGTAGCTGTCCTGTGCTAGTAAAGAACTGTGGGGGTTTCATTATTGAAGCTGGAGAGAAAGCAGGAGGAAGAAGCAAGCCTCCCTTGGCCGTGGTAGGGGTCGCGCCTCCCTGCCCTCATTTCTTAATAGCCCTTGGCCGCCACCCTGAGCTCATGTTTTGTTAGCCTCGGCCCTGACTCCATCTCCTTCAGTTTCAGGTGGGACCATCCGTGAAGCCGGTGCCAGGATGCACCGGGGGTGTGGATGACTGGCCGCCCAGCCCCAGCACGGCCCGGTCCCGCATGCCACCGCCCCGCGAGGACCGCTCTCCAAGGGCCGCCTGGGGCCCCGCGCCCGTACTCTCCTAAGCCGGAGCCCTCGGCAGCCCATTCCTGCCTGGCCACCCGGGGCGGAGGAGGCGCAGGAGTGAGCTGCCCGAGACCACAGGGCAAGCAAGCGGCTGACGGCGGAAAGACCCTGGGGAAGGGGCTTTGCGGCCGGCTAGAAACATTTTCCCCAAGAGGCTCCGCAAAATGACCAGCCTGTTCCGCCGGAGCAGCAGCGGCAGCGGCGGGGGTGGCACCGCCGGCGCGCGCGGGGGCGGGGGAGGCACGGCCGCCCCCCAGGAGCTCAACAACAGCCGGCCTGCCCGCCAGGTGCGCCGCCTGGAGTTCAACCAGGCCATGGATGACTTCAAGACCATGTTCCCCAACATGGATTACGACATCATCGAATGCGTGCTGCGCGCCAACAGCGGCGCTGTGGACGCCACCATCGACCAGCTGCTGCAGATGAACCTGGAGGGCGGTGGCGGCGGCGGCGGCGGCGTCTATGAGGACAGCTCCGACTCGGAGGACAGCATCCCCCCGGAGGTAGGGGCGCGGCCCGAGTAATTCCAACCACCATTGGAACCCCTAAGAGGACCTGGGTTACTCCGCTGTCTGGGTTCTCATTAGCAAGCAGCCTTACTTCCCCTAGGGAAAAGTACCATCCGTCAGTCACCTTATTTTATGGGCAGAAATCATGCAGTCATTCAACAAACACTGAGCACCCACTCAGTGGTGTGCGAGACGTGGCACTAGACCCTGAGTCAGGAGGCATCAGAATCAAGGTGCTTGTTAAAAATGCAGGTGCCTGGGCCCCACTCCAACATACTGAACGCCCCTTCCAGGCATAAAGTCCACTAGTGGCCAAGTCAGACCAAATTTCTGCCCTCCTGGAGCTCATAGTCCAGTGTGGACTAGAAGCGCGAGTTGGGTACTAACAGCCAGAGTGGTAAGTGCTCGATGGAGACGTGGAAGCAGCAGAAAGGAGTGGCTTCCCAGAGGAAGCGATGGCTAAGCTGAGACCCAAAGGAAGAGTGAAGCCGGGGGAAGCGTCTGCAGGCAAAGGGAACAGCTTGTGCAGAGGCTGGGAGGTGAAATAGTGCCTGACTGGCTAGGGAACTGGCAGCAGGACCATCTGTCAGGGTCCTAGAGTGAGAGGAGATCAGTGAGGTTGACAAAGCCCTGACGCTGAGAAAAAGAGTGCGGCTGGGGCCGGGCGAGGTGGCTTATGCCTGTAATCCCAGCACTTTGGGAGGCCGAGGCGGGTGGATCACGAGGTCAGGAGTTCGAGACCGGCCTGGCCGATATGGTGAAACCCCCATCTCTACTGAAAATACAAAAATTAGCTGGGCGTGGTGGTGCACACCTGTAGTCCCAGCTACTCGGGAGGCTGAGGCAGGAGAATTGCCTGAACCCGGGAGGTGGAGGTTGCAGTGAGCTGAGACACTGCACTCCAGCCTGGGTGACAGAACAAGGCTCCGTCTCAAAAAAAAAAAAAAAAAAAAGAAAGAAAAAGAGTGCGGCTGTATCCTGGGAGCATAGCCATGGAAAGGGAGTGAGGAATCAGACTTGCCAGTTAAATCCCTCTGACTGTGGCCTGATGGAAACAGTAGTGAGCCGTAGCCAAGCAGTCTCTCCAGGGAAGTGGCTGGAGAGAGGGGACCTGCGTACTGCATCAGTACCCACCTGCTGGAGGTTGTGAGTCCTTCCCAGTCCCACTCGAGTTCAGTGGACATCTGGCCCCCCAGTATCAGCAGAGCCTGAGGTGCTTGGTGCAGAAGAGTGAGGCACACAGAGCCTGTTAATCAGAGGGGTGTTGTCCACAGGGCCATCTGGGACATGCGGCCATGGACAAGACCCGGACCCAGCAGGATTTAACTCCACTCTTTATTGAGTCCCGACCCGTGCCAGGCATCATCCTAAGTGCTTTAGATGTATCATCTCTTCTTTTTTTGTTTTTTTGAGACAGAGTCTTGCTCTGTCGCCCAGGCTGGAGTGCAATGGCGTGATCTCGGCTCACTGCAACCTCCACCTCCCAGGTTCAAGCGCTTCTCCTGCCTCAGCCTCTCGAGTAGCTGGGACTACATGCATGTGCCACCATGGCCAGCTAATTTTGTAGTTTTAGTAGAGACGGGGTTTCACCATGTTGGCCAGGCTGGTGTCGAACTCCTGACCTCAGGTGATCTGCCCGCCGCAGCCTCCCAAAGTATTGGGATTACAGGCACGAGCCACTGCACCTGACCCGATGTGTCATCTCTTCTAATCCTCACAAACTTTGTGCTGTGGCATTATTATTACCCTTGTTCATCAGCCATCCTGCAGGGCGAAGTCTCCTTGCTTTTCCTCCTTAGTGGGTGCTGCTGAGACTTCCCCTGGAGGTGGAGAAGCTCTGTTGGCAAAGACATCTGGCTCATCCCTGTGTCATCTGCAGCACCCAGGACAATCCACGCACATAGCAAGCACTCGGGGAGTGTTTGTTGAATGAATACATGTTGCTGCTGTCTTTGTACAGTTTTCTATTGCCTCTCTCCTTGGGAGACTACTCCTTTGATCTACTTGGCATAGGTGGTGGAAGGAATATTGGAAAATATGGATCCTCTTTGTAGAAAGGAGAGAGAGAGAGAGTGAGAGTATACGTGTGTATGTGTGTGTCTGCAGATACAGTTGACCATTGAACAATGCACGGGTTAGGGGCAGTGAATCCCCCCATGCAGTCAAAAATCCACTTTTTAATATAACTTTTGATTTCCCCAGAAATTGACTACTAATAGCCTATTGTTGACCTCAAGCCTTAACTGTTAACATAAACAGTCGATTAACATATATTTTGTGTGTTGTATGTATCATATACTGTATTCCTACAATAAAGTAAGCTAGAGAAAAGAAAATGTTAAGAAAATCATAAGCAAGACAAAATATATTTTCTATTCATTAAGTGGAAGTAGATCATCGTAAAGGGCTTCATCCTCATCTTCTCACATTGAGTAGGCTGAGGAGGAGGGAGAGGAGGGGTTGGTCTTGCTGTCTCAGGGGTGGTGGAGGTGGAAGAAAATCTGCCTATAAGTGGACCTATGCAGTTCAGACTCTTGTTATTCGAGAGTCAACTGTGTATGCTTTAATTGTGAACTGGAAAGAAAGCTCTCTGCAAGCTCTGACCCTTTCTGCGGTCTGATTTGCCCTGACAGTCTGGCAGGTAGGGTAGTATTTCCTCTTTGTCCACGGCCCCCACAGTCCTATAAACCTCTGCAAGGCTTCACCACGCCCTAGGTAGGCCCTTGCTGTGTGTGCACTTCTGTAGTTCTAAGAATCTTGCTTTCCAAATTGAGCCCCCTCCTGGTGCCCCTCCCCTCCCTTGGCAGTCTCCCCAACCTCCCACCTTTGGAACTCTGCCTGGGCCCATAGGCGGGCAGCTCCTGAGCCAGCGGAAAGTGCTTCGGAAAATTTATGAGCCACAGCTGGAATGACAGTAACTGCTGACTGGAAAAAAAACCCTTTCTGGGGGCTGATGGATGGTGGGCTGGCCATGGAGAAATATCTCCTGTCAGATAAATGGCCTAGACCCTGCCCCCTGGAGCACCTGGCAGGCATCCATCACCCACAGTGAGTTAAGCCAGGAGCCTGCAGAGCCCAAAACTCCAGCACCTTCACAGCCAGAAGAACAACCTCTTTGTGGCTGGTGGCAGTGGGAGGGAGAGGCCAGGGAGGCCGGCAGCGCTGCTGGGGTTACTCTCCTTGGGACTGGGGCCCTGCATGCTGGAGCTTGCCTGGCCGGCCGCCTGCCTTCTCTGTGTTTCCCAAGTCCTCTCCAGGAGGCTCTGATGAACGTCTGTCTGGTCTTGCTGCCCTGGGAGGCTGCACGGAGGAGCAGGAGGGGGCCTCCTGGTGTGGCTGGGGAGGCCTGATTGCCCTGAGTCTGGGGGGCTGACTGCTGCTGGCCACGGTCAGAGGAAACCCCAAGCAGCTTCCTTTAGGGGACAGTTTCTACTGAGCTCTCCTCCCCTCCTCACCCACCTCACTCTGACCCACATCAGTGGGAACAGCCCAGGCCAGCCACTGAGACCCACCACTGCTGGCCTCAAGGCCGCAGCCCAGAGCCCTATCCCTCAGAGAAGAAGGGTCTGGGAAACAGGGTGCCTGGGCTGGGGGACAGCAGCAGCAAGTTCTCAGAATGCATGAGGTACTTGCTGGGTCACTGTCCTGTGCCAGGCACCAGAGATTGGCCAGGGAACAGGAGCAGCGCTTACAGTGTTCTCTCTCTTTTTTCCTTTCTTGTGGAAATTTGGGGTAAGCAGAGCAGTGGCCTGCCAAGCGCTGCATTCTTCCTTTCCTGCAAAAGCATCTGTTTAAATACTTTTGGCCTCAAAGGAAAGAATGTTAGTGCATTCCAGGGCGGGAGGCCTCCTTGGGTTAAGCTAGCTATGTATGCGCAGAGCACTGCAGAGTGCGTGTGTGCATGTGCACGTGTGTGTATGTGTGTATGTGTGCTCACATGCACAGGCTCACTTCCCTACCCACCAGGTGCCCCTGGGAGGCTGTATGTGCTGGGCATGGCTGGTCTCAGAGCAGAGATGTACCAGTGCAGCCTGGCCCAGCCCAGGCTTATACAGGCAGCATTATTATGGTGACTTCTGCAAACTCACTTGAGGTCTGGGGGCTCTGGGGCACCTGAGATTCACAGCCTCTGAGCTCCTCCCATGTTCTTTGATCTTGGAGGAGATGGGAACAGAGTTGTGGGGAGTGAGTGGGAGGTGAAGGTGTAGGCCAGGTTGGGCTGTGTGTTGAGGGATCTCCCAGTCAGGGACCGTCTCCTATGGTGGATCACTTGAGGTCAGGAGTTCAAGACCAGCCTGGCCAACATGGTGAAACCCCATCTCTACTAAAAATACAAAGATGAGCCAGGGGTGGTGGCGCATGCCTGTAATTCCATCTACTTGGGAGGCTGAGGCAGGAGAACATATACTTTGATGTTTGTGGAGTGTGCCAGAACTGGAGGGTCAGAGGTAGCCATGTGTTTAGCTGCCCCAAACTCCTCTCTGGGCTTCTGGGGAAGAATCTAGGTCGGTCAGTGGGGCAGGACCCCAGACTTTGCCCAGTCCTCAGCCTCTCCCTGGCCCTCTTCTTGGCTCCTGGATAAAGACAAGAGCTTGGGAAGGAGAGCAGGCATCCCGGGCACTCCCCTTGCTATTCTCCGCCCTGAGAGTCCAACCTGAGTGTGCAGCCAGTGTGCCTGAAGGAGGGATCCTTGTGGTCCAAGTTGAAGACTCAGTTCTAAAAAGCGTGTGGCTTTTGCCATGTCACTTAGCCTTGGCCTCAGTTTCCTTCTGCGTCAAATGGGGTAATGAGACATATCCTACAGCGCCAGGTTGTTCGAGGTTAAGATGAGATCAGAGACGTGGAGGTACTTTGAGAGAAGGTATGAATGATGTTATCATCAAAGAATAGCGTGGGTACAGGAGCACATGAGTCACACGCGTGCAGCTCGGTGGAGTTTCACAGTGCGAATATTCCACATTATCAGCACCAGCTCAAGAACCATCATCCCCAGAACCTGGAGTGCCCCTGGTATCCGTTCCCACCCTTACCCGCTCCATAGAGGGCACACCGCCCTGACCCTTACCACTGTGTGTTTGTTTCTGCCTGTATTTGAACTGCACATGGAGGGAGAATGCTGCTGTGAACATTCTTTTGGGGACATATACTTTGATGTCTGTGGAGTTGCCAGAACTGGAGGGTCAGAGGTAGCCATGTGTTTAGCTTTTTCAAAAAGGCAGTTTTCTAAAGTGGTGATTGGATCGATTTACGCTCCCACTAGCAACACACAGAGTTCCTTTATTACACCTGCCCTCCCACACTTGATTTGGTCTGAATGGTATTTAAATTCAAGGAGGGATGATTAATATTTCTTTCTCTGTTTCCTCTGATTTAGATCTTGGAAAGGACTTTGGAACCCGATAGCTCGGATGAAGAGCCCCCGCCTGTGTACTCCCCGCCAGCCTACCACATGCACGTGTTCGACCGGCCCTACCCTCTGGCTCCCCCGACTCCGCCTCCCCGGTGAGAATCTGTCGTGTCTCAGAGCACAGGGTGGTAGGGAAGAGGATCAGTGGTTGGGGCTGTGTACAAACAACAGGAAACTTGGCTGGACCCCTCAGTATATTCTCAAAGAACAGGCTTCTACTGCAGCAAGAGACATTTTAGCTAGATACCAAGGAGAACTTGCAAAATGTAAGGATTTCAAGAGCAAACATTTCCTAAATTCCTACTCTAGGCTAGCTGGTGTGTCTCGTACCATATGGGACACAGAGTTAAGTAAAGCTCAGCCTCTGCTTTCTGGGAGCTTATAGTCAAGGGAGATGCCAGAGTAGGAATGACAAACAGGGAATGTGTATTGACACTTCCCCTCCCAAGGCCACAGCAAACATGGCTGATTCATCACTGTGCTCTTTCCTGCTGCGTCACGACAGAGCCTCACATCCTCCTTAACACAGAACACAGCATTCCCAGCCAGTCATCAGTAATTCATGGAATGGCTAGCTGCCATCCTTGGGCTAGGAATATTGTGAGGATTTTTAAGCAACGAGACCAAGTCTCTTTCATTAAGGTAGTTTGATAACTGGAGGCAGGGAGGTAGACTGCAAGGTCCCTGGAAACTTCTTCCAGGTTAAAGACGCTGTAATTTGGAAGCTTAAAATGAAGCTAGGCTGGGCACAGTGGCTCACATCTGTAATCCCAGCACTTTGGGAGGCCAAGGTGGGTGGATCACTTGAGGTCAGGAGATCAAGACCAGTCTGGCCAACATGGTGAAACCCCGTCTCTACTAAAAATACAAAGATTAGCCAGGGGTGGTGGCGCATGCCTGTAATTCCATCTACTTGGGAGGCTGAGGCAGGAGAACAACTTGAACCCCGGAGGCGGAGGTTGCAGTGAGCCGAGATGGTGCCACTGCACTCCAGCCTGGGCAACAGAGTGAGACTCTGTCTCAATAAATAAATAAATAAATAAATAAATAAATAAATAATCAAGCTAGTTGCCAACAAGGTCCCACGGGTCTCTGGGGTGCTTGTTTCTCTGGGCTCCACATTTGTGCTGGGGCTGCTGGAGCTGGGGTGTGGCCTCTTTGCCCTAGAGCTGCTGTTTCTTAGACTGGCTCAGGCCTGGAGTGGTGAGGGGGTGGGGAGATGATGGGACAGGGCACCTGCCCCGGTTAGGTCTTCCCTTCTCCCCAGAACAGCCCCAGAGCAGTGGTGAACTCTGTTATCATACAGGTATAGCTGGGATTGACTAAGCACCCTTCCAATGCCAGAAACCGAGCAGGTTCTTTATCTACAACATGACACTGAATGCAGAGGCGGGCACTGTGGTCATCACCCCTATTTATGGACGAGGAAACTGAGCCTTGAGAGATTTCATAACTTCCCCAAGACTAAGAGCTGGAGTTCGAATCCAGGTCATTCTGACTTAAAGCTAATCACTCATCACTGCTGTGTCCTGTCACCTCCCGAATGAGAAAAATCTCTGTGATTGAAGCTTATGGAGCTCATAGAGTCCTAGAAAGTTACTGAGGGGAGGAGGGAGGGAAGTGTTTTGAGTCAGGGGCAGGAACACAGCTGGGATCTTTGTCACGAGTGGTACCAGGAGCTGGCAGGCTGTACTGGAGTGGGAGGTGGGGAATGAGTGGGTGGGTCTGGGTGAGACCTAGGCAGGACTTGCAGCCTGGGATGGATCACAGAGCCCCGGGCTAAATGATTTTCCTTTCTTTGACTTTTTTTTTTTTTTTTGGAGTCGGAGTCTCACTCTGTCATCCAGGCTGGAGTGCATTGGCATGATCTCTGTTCACTGCAACCTCCACCTCCCAGGTTCAAGCGATTCTCCTGCCTCAGCCTCCCGAGTAGCTGGGATTACAGATGTGTGCCACCACCCCCGGCTAACTTTTGTATTTTTAGTAGAGATGGGGTTTCACCATGTTGCCAGGGTGGTCTCGAATTCCTGATCTCAGGTGATTCGCCCACCTTGGCCTCCCAAAGTGCTGGGATTGCAGATGTAAGCCACTGGGCCTACCCCCACCCCCACCTTTTTTTTTTTAATATTCCAATACACTTTTGCAAAAAGTTCAGTTTCTGCTAGGCAGAGTGGTTCCACCTATTTTTCAGAAGGGAAAACTGAGGCCATAAGAGAAAGGATTTTTTTTTTCTTTAAATAGAAACAGGGTCTCACTATGTTGCCCATGGTGAATTTGAACTCCTGGGCTCTAGCAGTCCTCCCACTTCAGCCTCCCAAATAGCTGGGACTACAGGGCATACCATCATGCTTGGCTGAAAATCCCAGTAGAAATGTGGTATGGATATCCATGCCACATCCTCCCTCCATACTCTGGCTGGGCGTTCAGCCTGCTGTGGGTGGGGGCCAGGGTGGTGATGGGAGCCCCACTTGGGGGCAAGGTAACCTCAGCACTACACCAAGGCTCAGGAGACCCTGTGGGCTTTAGACAAGTTACTGCTCTTGCTTAAGGTTCTGGAGCCTAACTCAGGAAATGAAGGCTTTGCTGGGCTGGGAGTGGATGCACTGAGGAGAACTCAACTTGTGGAGTCAGACAGAAGCGGTCTGTGCTCCCCACCCCTTCCTTCAGCTGCCTAGCTTAGAATTCTTCAGGCACCTTTGCAGTGTGGCCTCTGGCTCATTGCTTAACCTCTCTGAGCTTCGTATGCCTCACCTGAAACGGGAATAGTAATTTCCACCTTAGCACTGTTAGGAGGATTGAATGAGATGTGTGTGGAGCAGTTAGCACAGACCCAGGTATAGAGCAGACCTATAATCAGTGGTTTACTCTCCTTCCTGCCCCCAGCTACACTGGCTGGCCTCTGAGTTCAGCTCTAACATTGAACATTGAGACCAGGGGCGAGGCTTCCCCCAGAGGCCAGTGTTAGTAGAGGCACAGGTCCCTTTGTCCCAGGATGGCTCTGCTAGACCTGGGCCTCTAGGCCATCTCCAGTGCCTTGTCCAGTCCCTCCATCCAGAACATTCATTTCCAGCATTTACTGAGTTGCCTGCCGTATGCAGGTGCTGAGCCATGTGTATGATGAGGTGGTGAGTACAGCACTGCTGAACCATGTGTGTGAACATGTGCTGAGCCGTGTGTGTGATGTGGAGGTGAACACGGCACTCCTGAACCATGTGTGTGAACATGTGCTGAGCTGTGTGTGTGATGTGGAGGTGAATACGGCACTGCTGAACCATGTGTGTGAACATGTGCTGAGCCGTGTGTGTGATGTGGAGGTGAATACGGTGCTGCCTGTTTGCCCACACACTGCCAAGGAGATCAGGGTCTAGGGAAGCTGAAGACACGGGGGCAGGGAAGGCTGCCAGGAGAAACTGATGTCCAGGCTGTGACCTGAAGGCCACATTAGCAGTAATGTGGAGAAGCAGAGGACAGGGAGGCGCTCAAAGGAAGGAGCACTTGCAGAGGCCGGGAGGCAGGAAAGAGGGCTCATCTGGGGACCTCCTGGAAGTATCTAATGGCGGGTGGGGCTGGAGAGGCAAGCAGATCAAAGGCCCTGTGGCCCTCCAGGGAGCTTCATCTCTTGCAGCCAGCGGGGAGCCATTCAAGGGCCTTAAGCTGGAGAGCAACACGATCAGGTTCCATCAAGTTCGTGTTGTAGGAAACTTCCTTTGGCTGCTGAGGGAGATCAGATTTGAGCGGGGGAATGGCCTGGCCCCCTTCTGCTACCTCCAGTCACTGGGGTGCTGAGAACCTGCAGATGGGGCAGAGCTTGGGAGTGTGGGTATTGGCCTGCTAGGGCACAGAGAGGCAGGGCCACCCTGGGGAGCATGCTTCAAATGTCACAATCCCTGGGCCCAAGTTTTGCCTGGATGATGTGTGTGTCCTGGGACATGGCTTGAACCCCCTCTGGACCGCAATGTCCAATTCTTACCAAAAATTTTACCTGGAAGTCCTGTCTCTGAAATCCATTTCCATCAGGTCTGATGTTCCATGGGTAAACCTGGGGGTCCGATGGGGCTTGAAGTTGCAGTTTTGGGGTCCAGAGGCAGAGGCTCTGGGCTGGGAAATCCTCCCCAGCATCTCTGTCCTTCCCCTCCCCCAGTCTGTCCTTCCCTCCATCTGTCTGAAAGAAAGACAGTCTCTGAAACCCAGGGGACCCTTCCACACAGGCCGCCTGCTGTTTTTCCGTTAAAATTACAGCCTTGGAAGTTTTTTTTTGATTTGCGTCTCAGCTCATTTCTGACATTCCTTTCCGACCACAATGGAGTTGCCTGGGCTGCCTGTGCTCAGGGCCCCCTGGCTCACGCAGCTGTGGGCTGACCTCATCTCTACCAGTGCCAGCCAAGGGGCCAGGAGGGGGCTGGGCCTGGCCTTCCTTCAGGACCACAGGCCCAGCAGCAAGGAAACTCAGCTGAGAACAGGGGCCTCCTCCACCTGTCCCCTTCTCCACTTGGAGTCTTCATGGCTAGAGGGGTCCAGATGCACCTCTGAGGTTCTCCCTCCGCTGCTCTCCTGGGTGGCTCCGAGGTGTGGTTAAGTTGGGGGTGGGCACCCATGTCCCAGATGAAGACCCTGAGACCCCAAGAACGGGTAATACCCCTGGCGAGGGTCCCTCTCTGCTGTAGCCTGGGGTGGTCTGCGAGTCCCTGAGGGATGAGGCTTCCTCTCTCCCCATCTCTGGCCTTTGGAGAAAAATGAAGCCTCCAACAGTGACAGAAGGTGGCAGTGATGTAGAAAAGAATTTGGCCTAGGAATGGGAGTCCCGGGTTGTGATGCAAGCTGCTCTCCAGACCATTCCCTCTCCCCGTGTCTGTGCAGCGAGAGGGTGGACGAGGCGTGCTGGGGTTCCCTTGGCTCCAGTCTGCAAGAGCTGAGCTCCCACCAGGCACTTAGCAGCTGGTTATCCCGTCTGCTGCCGCCCCCGCCCCTTCCCCTCGCCCCCGCCGCCGGCCACCCGCCCAAAATAGAAAAGGAAAGGAAGTTATTTCCACAGTCAGCGGCAGCCCGGAAAAGCTCCCCTCCAGTGAGGGGGCGGGCGGGATTCCTAGAGCTGGAGACCAAATCAAAGCCAGGCCCAGAGCGAGAGCGGCCCCCACCGCCCGGCCCTCGGCTGCCTTCTCAGTGTGCCGTTTCCCTGATTCAGCGGAACACGTGTCCTGCGGTTGCCACGCTGCAGGCTGCCATGGAGCTGTGGGGAGCTCCTGGCCAGGCTCCGAGCTGCCCTCAGGCCCAGGGCGGTAGGGCGGGAGCCTGGGGGTCAGCGAGGGTGTGTGCCACCCCCTCTTCCTCTACTGCCTTGCCCAGCTGTTGGCTCTGCCATGGCACAGAGCTCCTGCCACACACACAAGGGGCCTGGAAAGAGCGGCCCCAGAGCACCCTGAGAGCGAGATCCCTTCCACACTCACATCTCCACGCACCTTTTCAGAACACTGCTAGGACACAACCTCCTGAGGGGCTCCCCAGCACCTGGGCAGGGAGGCAGCAGTTTCTAGATAAGGAAACCGAGCCCTAGAGGGAACAGGGGCCCACCTGACTACCCTGCCGGCTGGTGGTTGAGCCAGAACTGGAGCTCGGATCTGCGTTACCCTCTGTAGGGATCCTGGCGTCCCCATATGCCCCCTCCTCAGCAAACCAACATGCAGCAGGCTGTGCTGTTGGTGGCTTATGCGTCTGTTCCTTTGGACCATACCTGTCAGTCAGCACCATGAGCCTGGCACTGTGTAGGTGCTAGGATAGAAGCATGAAAGGATACGATCCCTGTCGTCTTTAGGGGACATTTGTAAACATCTGTGGCTAAATCCACAGAGTTCCACATGTGCACCGTGGACAGACAGCTCTGTAGGTCCAGAGACCTTGAAGGGCACTGAGTGACTGCAGAGCATGAATGGCTGGGGGGTTCGCTGAGGCTGGTGGAGACATCTTCAGTGATGAGACAGAGTGACGGGCCTTTGTTCTGGAGGCAGTGGAGGCCATGGGAATCTCTGAGCAGGATCCGACCTGCCTGAGGACCTGGTGTGATGGGGCCAGGACACCTGGGGTTGGGCTTAATGACTCCCTCTTCCCTGTCACCTCCCATCCCCTAGTACCGATGCACTGGGCTCTGGAGCCCCTACAAGCCAGAGACGCTATCGGAACTGGAACCCACCACTGCTGGGCAACCTCCCGGATGACTTTCTCCGAATCCTGCCCCAGCAGCTGGACAGCATACAGGTAACGGGGGCCGCCCCTGACTTCCACTCCCACCTGCTTGTCCAGCATCTCTCTTTGCCCACACAATTTGTGCCAGCCAGTTTTACTTCCTGATGTTTAAACCCAGGCTGAGCTATTTCTGTTGCCCTGGGTTCGTAGGGCAGGAATGCTGAACTGAAAGCCTCACTTCCTGCCTGGGCCTGGAGGTTTCCTGTCCTGTCCAGGGAAGGTGACAGCCTAAGGAGGCTGTCTGCTGCAGCAGTCACCTCAGGCTGGAGAGAGGCGGGCATGGGGTGGCCAATGGTGGAGGGCCAGAGCACCCCCTTCCTCCCTTGGGAAAGGGCCAGAGGCTGCTTCTTGCTGGATGTTGGCATGCCCCAATGTGCCCTACAGCGGGGCAGGTCCACCCTGAGGCTGCTGGTGCAGGGAGAGGGTTGAGTTTGGGAATCGACGTATAGGCTGTTCCACAGTTTGCAGATTTCTTTTCAGGACTGTTCAGGTTGTAGATGAAGGTATGAGGTGGTCCGTGGCGTGGAGGAAAAATAGTTTTTAGGCTACTGCTGTGTCCCCTGCAGCAATGGCTCTGACCTGTCCGCTGGATTTTGACTCACAACCAGGTTCCATTAGGAGGCGTGAGCCTCAGGTGAGGGCTGGAGGATGTTGGACAGGGCGTGTGTGCAACCCGAGGGATGTGGACGTTTGTGCAACATGTACCCTTGTGTGTACACATTCGACATGCTCGCTCTCCTCCTCAGGGTAATGCTGGGGGCCCCAAGCCTGGGAGTGGAGAGGGAGGTCCACCTGCCATGGCTGGGCCAGGGCCCCGAGACCAGGAGAGTCGCTGGAAGCAGTACCTGGAGGACGAGAGGATCGCGCTTTTCCTGCAGAATGAGGAGTTCATGAAGGAGCTGCAACGGAACCGCGACTTCCTCCTCGCTCTGGAGAGAGGTGGGCAGTGCCTGCAGCCACTTCTCCCTGGCTGAAGAAGGGAGGCGATGCTGGCTTTAGCCTTCGGGCTCAGGAAGACACTGAGCTGGGGGCTGAGGGGGCCAGGTGCTTTCTGTCCTACTGAGGCATGACTCCCACCAAGTTATCCCATGGGAGCCTCAGAATTCTGCCTATGGGGACCTGGGTCACTAGCCCACCCCTTTCTCCCTTGGGACTCAGAGGAAGAAGGGTGTGCACTCTTAGGCCTTCTTCCCTTTGCACACCTGCTCTGTGCCTTCACTGGCCTTGGCACAAGGCAGCAGGGAGAAGAGCACTGCCCCTCCTCACAGAGCCCCAGCTGCAAAGCAGGCGTGATGTGTCGAGCTCTGGAAACAGAACGACTGGGTTCGTGAATACCAGGGCAGGGGAGGCTCTTGAGTGGAAGACCTTAGAGCAGGGGCTCTGGAACTTTGAGGTATTTGGGTTGTCTCTGGGTGGGAGACCCTGCTCCCCAGCCTGGCTGCCTTTCCCCTGCAGGGTGGGAGTGCGTTTGGGGTAGAGGAGATGAGAGGGCTGTGGAGCTCTGTCCCTGTGACGGCCACAGCATGAGAGCTTGTGTGTGTAACCGATGATGTGTTGGTGGGGGAGGAGCAAGTTGTGGAGGGAGAAGGCTGGGCTGAAGCCCAAGGTTAGCCCCAGCTCTGCAGCAAAGGTGCTGGAAGCCTCAAGGCCTTTCCATTTATTTTTTATTTTTTGAGACATAGTCTCGCTCTTGTCACCCAGGTTGAAGTGCAGTGGCTCAATCTCGGCTCACTGCAACTTCCGCCTCCCAGATTCAAGTGTTTCTCCTGCCTCAGTCTTTCAAGTAGCTGGGATTATAGGCACACGCCACCGCACCTGGCTGATTTTTTATATTTTTAGTAGAGACGGGGTTTCACCATGTTGGCCAGGCTGGTCTCGAACTCCTGACCTCAGGTGATCTGCCTGCCTTAGCCTTCCGGTGTGCTGGAATTACAGGCATGAGCCACCATCCCTGGCCGTGCCTTTCTTTTTAAATGAGGGGGTTTGGACTCTACAATCTCTCTGAGTCCTTTTAATTCTGACATTTGAGATGGCCGTCAGGAGGTAGTTTCTTTTACTGCTGGTTCTTTGAGAGCTGGTAAATGTTGCGTGCACTCATATTTTGGGTGCCCGTGTGTGCTCAGGTGTGATTCTGGGGACTCAGCCTCTAGCAAACTACCATGTCCCAGCCCAGCCTGCTCCTGGGAGCCCAGGAGCTAACCTCCCTGACCTGTGAATATGGTCCTTTTCCAGATCGATTGAAATACGAATCCCAGAAATCTAAATCCAGCAGCGTGGCTGTCGGAAACGACTTTGGCTTTCCCTCTCCTGTCCCAGGTAACTTTGCCTTCCGGGGAAGAAAACCTAGAGGCATGGGGGTGCTCACACCCAACTTTGCTTTGCATATTTGGAGTTTGGGAGGAGGGTGAAAAAACAGATTATGGGAGGGGGCCTGGGCCTCCTCAGCAGGCTGACGGGGCCACTTCTGTCCCCACCTCCATATCCACTCCATTTAGCAGCTCTGGGGTCTTCCAATCCAGCCACTGCTGGGCTTCAGAGCCCACAGTTGTGATCAAGTAACATAGGCTGGCTGAACTCTCAACCCATGCCTCGAGTGTAGGCTAGTCAAGGACACATGGCCAGGTGCGGTGGCTCACGCCTGTAATCCCAGCACTTTGAGAGGCCGAGGCGAGTGGATTGCTTGAGCCCAAGAGTTCAAGACCAGCCTGGGTAACAAAATGAGACCCCCTATCTCTACCAAAAAAGTACCAAAAATTAGCTGGGCACATTGGCATGTACTTGTAGTCCCAGCTACTCAGGAGGCTGAGGTGGGAGGATCACTTGAGCCCAGGAGGTTGAGGCTGCAGTGAGCTGTGATTATGCCACTGCACTCCAGCTTGGGTGACAGAGTGAGACCCTGTCTCCAAAAAAAAAAAAAAAAAAAGAAGAGGAAGAAAAGGACCCCAAAATGCCCCATGGTGGGACTCAGAGACTAATAAGTCTTGGTCTGTGTCCTGGGGAAGCTTATGGTCTTGTAAGGAGAAATGCCCATTTTTCCTTGTAAGGAGAAATGCCCATTTTTCCTTGTAAGGAGAAATGCCCATTTTTCCTTGTAAGGAGAAATGCCCATTTTTCCTTGTAAGGAAAAATGCCCAGGTAGAACAAACTAGCAAAGCTGAGGACTTACTGATTTTAGCAAATGCATGGAAAAAAAGGAGGGCAGGATTAATCTGGGGAGTTGACTCATTCATTCATGACATAGCTGGAGAATATCTGCCTTCTGTTGGGCCCTGCCCTAGGTGTTGGAGGAAGAGGAATTTCTAGCTTTGTGTTCAAGGTGTTGGGAAGTAGGAATTGCCTGTCAAGAGGGCCAGGCCCTTCTGCTCCGCAGCTCTAATGGCTGAAGGAGGGTTGGATGGGGGTGAGGGGGCAGCAGTGCTCCTGGGATGCACAGACTACTGGGTTGAGCCACAGCTGGGAACGATGACCTGGTGCCTGTGTGCGAACAGTGGCCCCTCATCAGTCAGTGCCCCCTGCCCCACACGTACACAAACTGCCCGCCTCGGAGAAAGGCTCTTGCCTGGAATAGACCTTGCATCATGCAGTGGAGTTGGGGGTGGAGGAGCAGAGGGATGGGGAGCTGAGCTGATCCCAGCTTGAAGGGAGACAATCCTGTGGAACTGACTCATAAGCAGCAGGCTGGGAGCTTAGGGCTCAGCAGATGTGCAGCTGGGAGTTTTAAGCAGGAGCCTCTTGTCCTTGATCCTGAATTAACTAGAGATACCAGGGCTGCTGAGATGGATCAGAGTGACTCAAAGGGGACTTAGCAGGCAAGGTGACTGGGGATTAACCAAGTTGCAGGACAGGGAGCAGGGGCTTCAGAAAGGCAGCAAAAGACCCAAGTGGATGCTGAGCGAGCCCGGGAGACTCTGGGTGGCCGGTGGGGTTCTGACTCCAGGACTAGTCCCATTCTATTCCTACTCATTGTCTAATAGCCAGAAACCCTGTGGCTGGGAGGGAGCAATGGATGGGCTTACCTGGCAGGAAGGACAAGGGACTTGCTACAGGTGAATGCCGGCTCTGAGCCAGCACCTCATTTGACTGTCACATGAATGTTGGGGTGCAGGAGGCCCTTGGTGTGCTGGTGAATGTTTCACAGCCAACTCTGGGTGCAGCGGGAGCCTGATATGTAGTGCTTGGTGACCTCCGTGGTGGAAATACTCCCAGGCTACCAAGGTGATGTCATGAAACATGGAGTTGGTCAGAGGCGTGGACAGTTGGGCGCACACACGAGCTGGCTGTCCGCACACACCATAGACCACTGAACCCTCCCCATTTTTACAGAGGAGGAAACAAAGTCCACAAGAGGAAGGAGGAGCTCCTGGAACTCCACATCCTCCTTGCTTTAAACTCCCTCCTGGCCAGGGAAGCAGCCTGCACTTTCTTTGCATTTGTCCTCAGATGGGTGGGTAGGGCTGGGACAGTGGCCATGGCTGGCCACAGTGGCCAGCCTTCAGCAGGTGTCTCCTTCCAGGAACTGGCGACGCTAACCCCGCTGTGTCTGAAGATGCCTTATTCAGGGACAAGCTGAAACACATGGGAAAGTGTGAGTCCTGCTCCGGCCCCTTCCCTCCCAGGCTTTTCTGAGACAGGCCCTGTGGCCTCCCAGGAGCGAGGGAGCCCCTCAGCATGTGTGATGCAGCTGACTCTTGGTGAACCAGTGACATTTTCATCGCAGGCTGGCTCCCTCAGCCTTCCTGCCTCACTTCCCTCTACAGCTGAGTCTAGATACAAATTAAGTTTTAAATCCTCTTGAGCCAGATGTCTGCAGAAAAATAACGTGCAACACATGCCCTCACCGCAATCCTCGTGTTCACGTTCTCTGTGGCTTGAGGAGGCTTGGCCGGAGCTGACTGCACAGAGAGGCCCTTGCTAAGCCTCTTTTGGCGTGGGGGACCTCTTTCCACAAAGTCCTACCAGCCTTGAATGCCCCTTCCCTCCCCCTCACCTCCCCGCCACACAGACCCACAGCCATGTGTGAATGAGGCTGCGATCCTTTCAGGCTCCATTTCAGGGAAAATCTCGGATTAGTCATGGAAATCCCAGAACCAACTTTGGAGGTGGCTAGGGGAGGGGCGGGAAGGCGGTGGCGGTGGGAAAGCAAGCCAAGATGCGTTGCAGTGTGTTGCAGCCGGGGAGGGAATACTCAGATCTTGAGCCGCCTGCGGTCCCTGGGCCTGGCTCAGGGTGTCCTGTGCTGCCCCTGCAGGCTGGCCCAGGATGCAGCCTCTCGCTCCTGGGGTGGCGTCCTCAGGGGTCTGCGATTCCTGTCACCTCTCCCTCCCCAGCTCCTACCCTTGCCTGCCCCCTGCTCCCACTCCGGGGGGTCTTGGTCCTCCCCTGGCCTTTCCCACACCTGGGAGGAGGCCATGTGGTGTGCTGGCGGCTGAGAGAATGACTCACAGGTCTCTCTGCCCCCAGCCACCCGGAGGAAACTGTTTGAACTTGCCCGAGCCTTCTCAGAGAAGACCAAAATGAGGAAGTCAAAGAGGAAACACTTGTTGAAGCATCAGTCGTATCCTTTCCAGCCTGGCACTGGTGGGGGTGGTGGAAGCCAAGGGCCACGGAGCAAGACCCCTGCTGGACTCCCTGCAGCTGTGCCCTCCCCTGGGAGTGGAACTGGGCTCTGTGGCCTTCCCTTCCTCCTCCCCTCTCCTCCATGAGCTTGGCCACCAGTCTACTGCCCATCTCTCGTTGCCAACCGGGGACAAGGCCTAGAGAGCAGGGCAGCAGCTCCTATCTCCCTTCTGTAGGCCCAGAAGTTGTCCTATAACTTTTTTTTTGGTCTGAGGTCATGTACTTCTTGGGAGAAAAAGTGGTTCTTCCATCAAAATCAAAGCTTCCCCTCATTTCTGTAGTTGAACCGGTGCACGAGTCCTTCTCACTCCAAGCATGTTGGCCCTCCCTTCCTCGAGTAGAAATACGGCTTTCCACAGTTTTATCCGAACTCCTATTCATGCTTCTCAAACAGGGCCTAGGATAGCAGAGGCTCAGCAGCCAGAGGGAAACAGGGAGGAAGCTGTTTCTCCATCCCCAGAGATGTAAGCGGGGTGAGAGTGTCAGGGCCTGGCCACACCACTGACCTCAGGAAAAGGAGCCTGGGGGATAGTACTAGGGGTGTGGGGGGTCAGGTGGGTGTGTCAGATACCTCCAGAGCTTTGAGGGGTGGGGCAGAGAGTCAGTGGGACTGGGAGGACTAGGGCAGTGTCACCTCATCCCTGGGATGGTTTTCCTGAATGGCCTGGCAGGCTGGGGGCTGCCGCGTCAACAGCCAACCTCCTGGATGATGTGGAGGGCCACGCGTGTGGTGAGGCTGGAGGGGAGCCGTAAGCTCCAACTTCTCTATGATCGGTGATCTCCCAGCGGAGTTGCTGGGTGTTTCATGGGAGCACCCGCCCTGTCCCTGGAGGAACACACTGAGGGTTGGTGGGCAGGTGACTCAAAGAAATGGATCCCCCTGACTTGGCCACCATTGCCTCCCCCTTCCTGCAACCCCTGAAAGGGGGCCCTAGCCTTGCTTCCACCTAGATGTGTACCTGTAGCATGAAGTGCCAGGTACTGTTTCTGGGGAATATTCTTTTGGGTGTGAGGTGGCAGAGAGGCCTACCCCCATGGGGGACCCTCGGCCTGAGAACCAAGCACTGGGCAGCTTCAGTCTGTGGGCCCAGAGGCTTCTCAACTTCACCCAGTCCCTTCCAAAGGCCACGTGGGCCAGAAGACTCTGCCTCAGACCCTACTGGGCCCGCAGCTGAACCCTGATCTTCATGCCACATTTGAGGGTCAGGAGGCATCCAGAAACAAGGATTGGAAGGGCCTCAGAGGCCATCTAGATAGTCCAGCTTTTCCATCCCATTTTATAGATGAGGAAATTGAGGCCCAAAGACGAGGGGAGAACTTGTCCAAGGTCTCAGAGCTGAGTGGTGGACCCTGGCCAGCACCTGAGGGTCCTGCTGCCGCTCTCCCTGGACCCATGCATCGTCCACCTGGGGGGATCTGCATGGGCCCCAAATGAAGGGGGCAGAGAGAGTCGGGTCAGCTCTCTTGCCCAGTCTGGGGGCCGTGCCTGAGCGAGGCCCTGCAGGGTAGAGGATGAGGCAGCTTCCCTCTCCTTTTCAGATGAAGACTTCCGGGGCAGGCGTCAGGAGGTGCCCAAGGTGGAGGAAGGCCTTCGAGAAGGACAGTAAGAGGTAAGGCCTGGAGCCATAGTTACCCAGGGACTGCCCAAGGCCTGGGCCCCCAACACTGTGCACCCCGTGTGTCCTCCCAGGTGTCCAGAGGCGCTGGGCTCAGGCATCTGGGTAGCACAGGCCCCGCGTGTCTTCCCTCATAGTTGCGGCAGGGACACGGGCGTGGGAACTAGTCCATTGCATGTCTTTTTTGGTTATTTATTCATTTGACAAAAGATAAGCACACCTGCCTATGACAGATGCTGAGAACAGGAAAACAAAATCAGCTTTGACCTTGAAGAGTTTACAGTCCAGTTGAGAAGACAGTCCAGGACACACATAGCACACTGAGAGGACGATTTAAGAAAAACTGGCTGGGCACGGTGTCCCATGCCTGTAATCCCAGCACTTTGGGAGGCCAAGGTGGGTGGATCACCTGAGGTCAGGAGTTCGAGACCAGCTTGGCCAACATGGTGAAACCCTGTCTCTGCTAAAAATACAAAAATTAGCCTGGCGTGGTGGCAAGCGCCTGTAATCCCAGCTACTTGGGAGGCTGAGGCAGGAGAATCACTTGAATCTGGGAGGCAGAGGTGGCAGTGAGCAGAGATCACACCATTGCACACCAGCCTGGGCGACAGGAGTGAAACTTCATCTCAAAAAAAAAAAAAAAAAAAAAAGCCAAAGGAAAACTGAGGTGGTCTCAACCCGGCTGTGCACACACAGAGCTCTCTCCAGCCCCCTGCCTGGGTTGGGTGGGCTGGGATCTGCCACACCAGGATGAGGAAACCCTCCTGAGGCAGCGGTTTCTGGCTGAAGCCCCGGGCCTCCAAGCCATTTCTCCTCCTCGCTTCCTGTGCACCCCTTGGGGAGAAAGAGAAAATACCAAGGCCTCCTCCAGGACTTGGCCAAGACAGCTGTCCCTTTTCCAGCCCCCCTTTCCCATAGGAGAGGGGAAGCTGCCTGGCCTTCCCCAGACACTGGTCTGGTCCCAGTGGGCAGCATCTACAAGGCTTTCTTGAGTTGATGGTGTGCCAGGTATGGCCCTGTGTGAGACCATGGAGAAATACTCGCCTGCCTCAGAAGAGTCACAATGGAGGGAAACCGGGAACAAGTAAACACAAGTGCGCTCTCCCCTCTGCCTGGGCAGCTGGCCCCCACACCTGCTTCACCTGACTCCCTACCACATCTCCCACCAGGCACTGCAGTCCCTTCCATTCCCCTCAGGCTTTCCTCAAACACAGAGCTGCAGCCCACTTCCCACTGTCCTGGAATGCCCAGATAGAGCCTGCCAGGGAATCGCCTCCACTGTCACCCCATGCTGCTACTGTCTCCACGCCCTTCTCCTTCCTACTGGACCCCAGGGAAAACGGGTCCTGTCCAAACCACCCCTATATCAGAACCTTGCTCATCATTCATTCATGCATTCATTTATTTATTTTGAGACAGTCTCTCTCTGTTGCCCAGGCTGGAGTGCAGTGGCACAATCTCGGCTCATTGCAACCTCCACCTCTCAGGTTCAAGTGATTCTCCTGCCTCAGCCTCCCGAGTAGCCGGGATTATAGGCACCCACTATCGTGCCTGGCTAATTTGTTTTTGTATTTTTAGTAGAGATGGATTTTTGCCATGTTGGCCAGGCTGGTTTCGAACATCTGACCCCAGGTGACCTGCCCGCCTGGACCTCCCAAAGTGCTAGGATTACAGGTGTGGGCCACCGCACCCACACCTCATCATTTACTTCTGTCCTGTGACTTCCAGCTTATCCCTTTCCAGCTCCTTCTGCAAGCTGACATCCTCCTCCTCCTCCCCTTAAACACCAAGGGTCCTTGAGTCTTCCTTGCCATCCTCCTTCATCCACTACAGGCTGACAGCCCCTCCCATCACCCAGATTGACTCAGAGGTCACCCAGCAGCTCGGGGCCTTAGCCTCTTCTGCATTCTTCTGCTGTTCTTCCACACGGACTCCCCTGATCTCTCCTGAAGCTGCCCTCCCTTGGCTCCTGTGACCCCAGGAAGCCTGGTTCTCCTTACTCTCTCCCGGCTCCTGTTGCTCCACCCACTCCCTAAATACTGGCTCTCCTTGTTGCTCTGCCCTTGACCCTCTTCGAAGTCTTCTTGCTGCCCACTCTGGCAGTGCCTCTGCCCACTTTTATAGCACCAGCAACACTTCTGCGCATCTGGCTCCTACATCTGAATCTCCATCGCAGTTAGGCTTCCAGAGCTGCTTCGTGTCCCCAGCTGCACCCAAGATTTTCTTTTCAGCCTTGGATGGCAACTCAGTCTCTCCTCCTGACTGCCCCCTTTCATTCTCTTTTCTGTTCCTTCCATTACCACCCTGATAGATGCTCATCACCTAGGTCACAGCCCTGTTCTCTTCACTGCCCCTACCTACTCTGATTATCCCACCACCAAAACACCACTTTAGTTCCATTTCTCCTGTGCTCTTTGAATGAATCTTTTTTTTCTCTTTTTTTTTTTTTTTTTTTTTGAGATGGAGTCTCGCTCTGTTGCCCAGGCTGGAGTGCAGTGGTGCAAACTCTGCTCACTGCAACCTCCCCCTCCCAAGTTCAAGCCATTCTCCTGCCTCAGCCTCCCGAGTAGCTGGGATTACAGGCACGTGCCACCCCGCCCCGCTAATTTTTGTATTTTTAGTAGAGACGGGGTTTCACCATGCTGGTTAGGCTGGTCTTGAACCCCTGACCTCGGCCCGCCTCAGCCTCCCAAAGTGCTGAGATTACAGGCGTGAGCCACAGCGCCCGGCCTGAATTAGTCTTCTGAGTAAAGTCTTCAGCCTGGTGTCTGACTCCTACCAAGTTCTGCCCCCAGTTTACTTTTCTCCACCTACAACAGGTCTCTGTGGCCTAGCTCCCCTGAGCTATGACATATTAGAATGGGCCAGGTACCCTCCCACCTTGAAGCCCTCCCCTACAGCTGCTTCCCCCCGGGATTCCATTCCTCCATTCCATCTCCTGCTGCCAGAGTCCCTGCAGCTGGGCAAGCTGGAATGGTTCTAGGAATTTGGGGGGATGACCCAAGCAGAGTTCTATGGCTGACCTCGAGTCCCTGGAGAAAGGAGAGGGCTTAGGTCTTTGGTAACTTCTCCCAAAACTGTCTCTCCAGGAACCAGTGACCAGGAAAGACCACCGGGCTCCTTTGAAAAAGACTCCTCCCACCCCCTTTTTTCCCCTACCAGATGCCAGCAGCTCTTCCTTGCCAGAGATGATCTGACCCAGTGGGGGCAGCTGGAAAGCAACACTGGCCCCAGCTGAAGGGCCCAGCTGCAGCCGGACAGATGGTGCTTGAGAACCGAGGCCCAGTGATCCTCCAGCCACAGTCCAGCCCAACCACTGCCACTTTCCATGGGACTTAGAACTTCGGAGTTGCTGCCTTGCAATTGGAGGAAGGACCTGAGGCCCCTATAGGCAGCAGCCAGTTACAGCCCCTTTTGTAGCCAGGCGTTCCTATGGTCAAAGAGTGGAAATGCAGGAACCAATCTCCCTTTAAAAAAAAAAAATTCCAGAAAGCAGATGAAAGTTGGAATATGGAAAAGGGCATGATGACCCCACCCGAGGCTCTTTGGCCTGAAGGTGGAGTCCCTGCCTCCCTCTGTTCCCTATCTCTCCTGTCACAGACTCTGCCTGACCCTCCTTCCTCAGCTCCCTTCTGGTCCCCCTTCCTCAGCTCCCTCTGGGCACTTGTGCCCTTCCTTTCCATGGCCTCCTGTATCTCAGCCTTCCCCTGGGGCTGCTGGCCCAGCACACAAGCCCTGCACCCAGCCTGGGTGGGAGGTCCCTGGCCAGTCCTCCAGGCACTCTGAGGAGCTATGGGCTACTGCAAAGAGCATCTGCCCGCTGCCCCGTCTGGCCTCATCAGGCTGCTGCTGTTAGGGATGGGCTCACTCCCAGCAGCTCCCCATCACCCAGCAGGGATGGAGAGGGTGGCCACCCCGGAGCTGGAGGACTTTGGGGAGGCAGGGTCTTTCATTTGGCAGCAGACAAAAGCCAGTTCTGGAGTCACACCACAGTGGGGGCTCACAGGGGCTCTGACTCCCCAGCTGGACTGGAAGCCCTGCTGTCCGAGGGTGGGCAGCGGTGGGCCCTGGAGTGACCCCTTTGAGCAGGTGCAGGGCTGAAGAGCAAGGCGGAAAGGCCGCCAGCCTGGGTGGGAGCGCCTAGGGCAGAAGGGCTTGCTGGGTGCCCCTGAGAAGAGGGGGTGATCTCAGGAGAACTCTGATTCTAGGAACGCTTACATGGCACTGATCACTGCCACGGGGAGGGAGGCTGCCCAGCCCGTGGCCCCGCCCTGGACATGGGAGCGTGCAGACCTTCCGGAGAGCCGGGAAGCCTGGGCAGGCACGAGGCTTCGGCGCGGCTTTGGGAGGTTGGGAGTGGCATCTGAGCCTTGGCCGGGCCCTGGTGGCCTCCGTGGCCCCAACATCACAAGGGCGTAGCGAAGGCGAGCCGGCGATCGCACCTCGTCCCGCCCACCCTGCCCGGACTCCCGACGCCGAGCTTCCCCTCGCTGGGGAGGGCCGGGACGCGCCGCCGCCGCCGCCGCCGAGCGTGACCAAGTTTGGAAACGCGCGCGGGGCCGGGACACTGGCTCGGGGGGCCTGTCAAGGAGCGGCCGCCCCCTCCGCTGCTCCCCGCGCCAGGCCTGGGGCCCTGGAGGGAGGGGGAGGTCTCCGAGGAGTGCCTCAGTCCCCCAGCTCGAGTTCCCGACGGGTCTCTGAGGCTTCCCCGCGCCAGGACCGGGCGCACCGTCGGGGAAGCCCCAGCCCCACGTCTGTGAGTGTTGCTTTGTTATCTTTTTTCCTCCTATGTGTGGGTTTTTTCTTGGAGCTGTTTCATAGGAATTCCTGTAATAAAGAGTTGGTGTTCTCTTGGTGCTCTGATGTGGCCAGCGGCGTGGGACGGACCCTTCTGCTCCCTCCTCCCTCCCGGCCTGGGGCAGGGTTTGTTCCCAGGAGCCCCGCGTCGCATCCCTAGGGTACCCCTGCCTAGCCTGGCCCATTCACCCGCAGCGCTCTCCGACTGCACTCTCGACGTGACACCTGCGGCACCGCTGCACCGCAACCTTGCGGACCTGCCGGCTGTGTCTAGCGCTGTCGCCTTCCTGTTTGGCCCAGGACGGTAAACCGCTTGCTGATAGGCAAGGGAAACACCATGGGAAAGCCAGTCTGTTGCGAAAGCTCCAGACCGCCACCTCCCTAAATAAACAGCTTCTGGATTAAAGGCAGACTGGAGGTTGCAGGGAAGTACAATTTCAGACTTCAAAGGGAACTCAGAGATCGCCCCAGTTAATACATCTCTCTTTCCTCCTCCTCCTCCAGCTCAGCCGGACTACCTCTCCCCCCACCCACACCCTTCCCCCGCCCTCCGCCACAGGGACAGGGCCCTTGCTGCCAGAAGAGGAAGCTGGTGCCGTTTCCAGACAGGGCAGTTCTCAAGGTCGAAGTTTTTCCTTGTGTTGAGCCAACGGCCTCCTAGGGCTTCCAACCACACATCTTGCTCCTGGGCTCCGGGTCACTGTTGCCAAGGCTGCCTCTCTTGCCCCTGATGCCATGTTTCAGCTCAGTGACCTCACCGTCTCTCTTCCCTGACAACTCCTGTGCCTCCTGCACTCCCTGCAGGGGCCTCCCCACCCATCAAGGTCTGGCCCCACTCCCAGTCAGACCCAGGGGGGCTTGTAAAGTGGCACACCTGGGACAGGGTGACGCTCCACATGAGCTGTCCTGAGCAAACCAGGATTATCCTCCAGCCCTGGTTCTCTGCATGGTATTCATTGCCTGGGAAGCTGTTCCAAATGCCAATTCTTAGTCCCATCCGAGACCTACTGAGTCAGAAACTCTGGAGGTACAGCCCAGCAACCTGTGATTCTGATGCACACCACAGTTTGGGAACCATGGTACCAGGCTAGTACCTAGCACTGGCTGCACAGAATTACTTGAGTAGCTTCAAAAAAATCCTGGCCAAGACCAGGCTCGGTGGCTCACACTTATAATCCCAGCACTTTGACAGGTCGAGGCAGCAGGATCGCTTGAGCGCAGGAGTTCAAGACCAGCCTGGGCAACGAAGTGAGACCCATACCCCAAACCCCCGCATCTCTACAAAAAAAAAAAAAAAAAAAAAAAAAAATAGCTGGGTTGGTGGCACACATGTAATCCAAGCTACACGGGAGGCTGAGGTGGGAGGATCGCTTGAGCCCAGGAGGTCAAGGCTGCAGTGAGCTGTGATCATGCCACTGCACTCCAGCCTGGGTGACAAAGCAAGACCCTGTCTCAATTAAAAAAATAGATCTTGGCCAGCCCTTGTGGTTCATGCCTGTAATCCCAGCATTTTGGGAGGCCAAAGTGGGAGGATTGTTTGAGGTCAGGAATTTGACATTACAGTGAGCTATAATTGAGCCACCGCACTCCAGCCTGGGTGACAGAGCAAGACCTCATCTCTATTAAAGAAAAAAAGTCCTGATGTTCAGTACCCTAGACCAATTAAATCAACTATGGGTTTTTTGTTTTTTTTTTAAAAGCTCCTAAGTAATTAAATTTGCCGTCAAGCTTGAGGACCAGCCCACTTGGCAATGTGTTAGGTGTTTTAGCCCATTTGATCTTGCCCAATAATGATCACTTTACAGATAGTACAATTACAGTTCAGAGAGGTTAAGTAACTTATCCAAGATCACAGAGCTAGAATGTCATGAGGCCAGAAAAGGAGGCCGAGGGCTGCCTGACTCCAAAACTTGTGTTGCCTCCTCTACACCCCTGCTGCTCAAAGTGTGCTCTGTGGACCAGCAGCATCGCCATCCCCTGCGAGCTTGTTAGGAATGCATATTATCAGGCCCCATTCCAGATCTGAATCTGAAACTGGCGTGCATTTTAACAAGCCCTTCAGATCATTCTGATACATGCTCAAATTTGAGAACCACAGTTCCACAATCTGACTACTCACAGCTCGGTCTATGGACCAGCAACATTCATTATTACCGGGAGCTTGTTAGAAACAGAATCTCAGGCTCTGCCCCAGCCTCACTGGATCAGAATTTGCATTTTAACAAGCTCTTCAGGTGACTTCTATGCACATTAAAGCTAGAGAAACACTGCTCTAGAACACTGGTTCTCAAACTTGCTGTACATTAGAATCATTTCTGATGTGTGGGTCTCATTCCCAGAGATTCTGATTTAATTGGTTTGGGATTTAGCCTGAGAATCAGATTGTAAAATCCCAGGTGCTTCTAATATGCAGCAAGTTTGAGACCCTTACACCATTTTGCCTGTTAGTGTAGCTGACACTGGAGATGACTGTAATCAGAGAGAGAAAGAGAGGGAGAATGCTTACCAGGTCTAACAAGGAGTGCAGGAGATGAAGCCTCCGCTGGAGCCGCTGACTCCTGGTTAAAGATGGCTATGGGTCCGGGGGCAGGGACAGGCTAGACCAGATGACTGCCTTAGCCACCTACCCTCCTGCTGCTTGCTCATCTGCAAGTGCTGAGCTCCTGGTATCCACAAGGTGATACTTGCAGATTTATCCTCTGCAAAAATGCAGAGCTGGGCTATCTGAAGTCTGGTCCAGCCAGGGCCCCTTCCCTATCTTGATGATGCTTTGATGTCCTCAGGGATCAGCCCCAACTTGAAAGGCCATCATGGGTCTGGAAAACGCTGTGCCCACAAGAATTGGCCTGGTTATTACCATGCTGGGCTCTCAATCCTCCCTTTGTTTTCTTGAAGCAACTGGTTGGAGATAGGGTCTGGGGGGAAAACAGGAGACTTTCCTCTGCAGAATGAAGCAGGCAGGCAAGGTGTGGTATGATGAAGATGGTAGCTCTTTATCAAGTGTTTATTGTGTGCCAGACACTCTCCTAGGGTACTTTACCGAATCCTTCACAACAATTATATGAAATCAGTATTACTACTTGCGTTTCACACAGAGATGTTAAAGTCCTTACTCAACATCTACGCTCAGTAAGAGGTGGTAGTACCTGCATATGAACCCAGGCAGCTGAGCTCCCGAGATGATACCTAAACACTAAACATGGTGGGGTCGGGTTGGGATGCAGGGGGATGGGGTTAAGATGCAGCACCTCTGCACAGATGCAATCTGTGGAGCACAGAAAGGGCCCACTTGCTCAAAAACATCACCACAGTGATCCGTGATCCAAGAGAGTGCCTGGAACGCCGCCATTAGCATTCTTTATCTGGTTTTAAAAACGATCTCTTAGCATTTCCATTAAATGGCAAATATGCTATTGAGAGAGAAGCACATGAACTCCTTATGCCCATTATCACAGCATAGATTAATTTGTTGGATTAATGGGCTGCACCAGCTGGAGGAAGAGTTGGAAATTTCTGGAGGTGGCCAGGCGGGAGACGGCGGGCATGTGAAGGGGGCTGTGTAAGTCGACTGCCACCTGGTGGTCATCTTGCAGAAGTGGCAGTCACTGGCCACTGAGACACCCAGCACCATTTTCCCAGAAGGAAGATGTGAGCACCTGTTTGGCCTTAAGCCAAAGAAACAGAGGGAAATTTAGTCTGTTCACATGATTATATGTTTTATAAAATTTGCAAAACAAAGATATTTTAAAGTTTTTCTTTTCTTTTCTTTCTTTTTTTTTTTTTTTGAGATGGAGTTTCACTCGTTGCCCAGGCTGGAGTGCAACAGCGTGATTTCAGCTCACTGCAACCCCCGCCTTCTGGGTTCAAGTGATTCTCCTGCCTCAGTGTCCTGAGTAGCTGGGATTACAGGCACCCACCACCACGCCCGGCTAAATTTTTGTATTTTTAGTAGAGACGGGGTTTCGCCATGTTGGCCAGACTGGTCTCGAACTCCTGACCTCAGGTGATCCACCCACCTTGGCCTCCCAAAGTGCTGGGATTACAGGCTGTGAGCCACTGCGCCTGGCCAAGTTTTTTCTTAAGAGAGCCACTAAGATTAGATAAGCTTCAGGCCCCCCAAAACCAGCGTCTACCCTGAAGAGCTGAGGCTTGGAGTCAGGTGTTCTTTCTAGAGAGTAAAGAGTCACAATGCTTTATCAGGACAAGAGGATTATTCCAGGGACTCCAGGGGGAGGAACTGTGAAACTCAGTACAAACAGCAATGCTTCCTTGCTTTGACCTTGCCATTCAAAGTGTGGTCTTTGGATACAGTGACCAACTGTCCTGGTTTTCTTGGATGCAGAACTTTCAGTGCCAAAACTGGGAAAGTCGTGGGCATACTTGGGTGGGTTGGTTATCCCAACTGCAGATCTGCAGCATTGGCATCAACCTGGAAGGTTGCTAGAAATGCAGACCCAGACCTACTGAGTCACACTGCATTTTCCAAGATCCGCAGCAAATTCATGTGCATATTAAAAGATCGAGTTGCTGTGGCTTCCCCAGGAAGAGAGGGGCCCACACTGGCCCCGAAATGTATGCCTTCAAGGGGTTTGGTGGGCTGCAAAACCCCACAGAGTGATTGCAACTGGCCTTGAATTCCAACAATAAAAGGCCAGCTTCTGGCTCCAGGCCCAGCTGGCCCTTTTTTCCCTGGTCACAGTGACATAGGCCTCCCAGGGCATAAAGCACTTAGTTCTCTTCCTGAACTGGATTCTTCCTGGGGGCAAGCCCAGGTTTGGTGAAGAAAAGAGTGGGTAGCTAAATGAAAATAGTTTGTAGGCTGGGCGCGGTGGCTCACACCTGTAAATCCTAGCACTTTGGGAGGCCGAGGTGGGTGGATCACCTGAGGTCAGGAATTCGAGACCAGCCTGGCCAACATGGTGTAACCCGGTATCTACTAAAAATACAAAAATTAGCTGGGCGTGGGGGTGAGCGCCTGTAATCCCAGCTACTCAAGAGGCTGAGGCAGGAGAATCACTTGAACCCAGGAGGTGGAGGTTGCAGTGAGCCGAGATTCCGCTGCTGCACTCCATCTTGGGTGACAGAGCGAGATTCCATCTAACCGCTGCACTCCAGCTTGGGTGACACAGCAAGATTCCATCTAAAAAAAAGGAAAGGCAAGAGGAAAGGAAAATAGTAGCTTGTACGTTGTTAGGTGAGTTTTTTTTTTTTTTGAGAGAGAGTCTCAGCTCTGTCACCCAGGCTGGAGTGCAGTGCCACAATCAGCTCACTGCAGCCTCGACTTCCAGGGCTCAAGCGATCCTCCCACCTCAGCCTCCCGAGTAGTTGGGACTACAGGCACATACTAACACGCCTGGCTAATTTCTTGATTTTTAATAGAGACAAGGTCTCTCTGTATTGCTCAGGCTGCTGTCAAACTCCTGGGCTCAATCGATCCTTCCACCTCGGCCTCCCAAAGTGCTGGATTACAGGCATGAGCCATGGCAGCCAGCCTCAGGTGAGATTTAATTGAAGGACACTGTTGCTCTAAAGCATAGTCTGAAATTACCATTACTTGTATTTATTGAGTAGTTACCATATACCGGGCACTGTTTTAAACACTTAGCAGGTATGAACCCACTGGTGCCTCACTACAAACCCTCTGCTAGGTGCTATGATTATCCCCACTTTACAAATGAAGCTGAGGCCCAGAGGACTATCAAAGAGAACTATCTGTCAGTGAGGCACAGAGGATGGCCAGACCAGAAATGCTCATGATGTGCAGTGAACGGTGAGGTAGGGGATTATTTCCATTCACCCACAGCTCTCTCCCTATCTGTGTATCTGGGGAAGGCCTCAAAGGAAAGCTGGGCCTGGGAGAGAGGGAGGGCTGGGTATGGACAGGCAGTGAAGGGAAGGCTGAGATGACAGCATCCTCATTTGTCCTAACTTGGCTTTATTTATCCATGCTGTTCACTGGAAAACTCTGAGAGCTGTGGGCCAAGCACCAGGCCGGGTGTGGGGAGGCAGAGCTAAAAGTCCTAGTTCCTGCCCTCAGAAAGGCCCCTGTAGCCAGACTCAGACAGGTAAACAGAGTTACAACACAGACAGAGCCCTGAAAGAGATGAGATAAGCATAGGAAGGGAGGGAGCAGGTCTGGGCACTCACCCGATCTTACTGAGTGTGTGCTGGGGGCTGAAAAGCTTTTCCACCTGAACTGATTCTTGACCGTTCCTTGAAGCCTAGGAATGGGGTCTGAAGGGGAGCTCTCAGGAGAGGGGCACAAGCCCAACAGCCGGAAGGAAAGAGAAGGCACTCTGCCTCTTTTTTTTTTTTTTTTTTTTTTTTGAGATGGAGTCTTGGTCTGTCGCCCCGACTGGAATGCAGTGGCGCGATCTCGGTTCACTGCAACCTCCACCTCCTGGGTTCAAGCAATTCTCTTGGCTCAGCCTCCCGAGTAGCTAGGATTGCAGGTGCCCACCACCATGCCTGGCTAATTTTTGTATTTGTAGTAGAGACGGGGGTTCATCATGTTGGCCAGTCTGGTCTCGAACTCCTGACCTCAAATGATCCACCCACGCTGGCCTTCCAAAGTGCTGGGATTACAGGCGCGAGCAGCCGCGCCTGGCTGCCTCCTCCTTTAATAGCCCTCCCTGCCCTTCATCCTCCTGGTCCTCAGACTCAGGAAGCCTACAATTCTTTCTTTTTTTTAATGGATCCTGATATAATCCTCTCTCTCTTTTTTTAGAGAAAAGGTCTCACTTTGTCACCAGGTTAGGGTGCAGTAGCACGATCATAGTTCACTGCAGCCGTGAACTCCTGGGCGCAAGCAATCCTCCTGTCTCAGCCTCATGAGTAGCTAGCACTACCAGCGTGTGTCACTGCACTGGCTAACTTTTTCCTTTCTCTTCTTTTCTTTTCTTTTCTTTTTTTTTTTTTTGTAGAGACAAGGTCTTGCTATGCTGGCCAGGCTAGTCTCAAACTCCTGGCCTCAAGTCATCCTCCCGCCTCGGCCTCCCAAAGTGCTGGGATTACAGACGTGATCCTCCACGGCTGGCCTGATACAATTCTTCAACTGTGTATTGAATACACTGTATTGCTTTCCTCCCTTTAAAGCTGATTGCTCCCTGATTTTAGCTGTCTGTCATAGGCGAGTAGCGGCATTCATGATTTCATCAATATGCTGGGAGTTTCACTTACCAAAGCTGTTCCACTATTGGGAATGATGCTCTTCCTCATTTTGTCTGACAAATTCCCACACACTATTTATTTATTTACTTTTGAGACGGAGTCTTGCTCTGTTACCCAGGGTGGAGTGCAGTGGTGCAATCTCAGCTCACTGCAAACTCCGCTTCCTGGGTTCAAGTGATTCTCCTGCCTCAGCCCCCCAGGTAGCTGGGATTACAGGCATGTGCCATGACACCCACCTAAATTTTTTTATTTTTTATTTTATTTTTTATTTTATTTTTAGTAGAGACTTTTTAGTAGAGGTTTCGCCATGTTGGCCAGGCTGGTCTCGAACTCCTGACCTCAAGTGAGTGATCCACCTGCCTCGGCCTCCCAAAGTGTTGGGATTACAGGCATGAGCCACCACACCTGACCTCCACGCACTATTTAAATACAGGCATTGTCACAAAGATGTGGGCAGAGTGATGGGAAGCCACAAGGGATGGCCTAGACCCCATGGCTAATAACAGGGGCACAGCTTGCCAACTATGTCTAGGCTTGAAGGGGCAGGAGAGGGACGGTGGCTAGAACCTGGTGAGAGAGCTGTGATTTTATGTTCTAGGACTTTATGTTCCAGGAGGGAGCCCGTTGGCAGTACCAACTGGAATCCAGCCAGAAGCAGAGGGCAAGGAGCTGGTGGATGCAGGCCACAGAAGCCAGCCTCCCGAGGCACAGAGCAGGGCGAAGGACAGCAGAGAGTGGGTGTGGAACTGCTTGGGCAAATGGGAACTATTCAGCACTTACTGATCAATGTTAGGGGCTGAGCTGTGTCTCCCCGAAAATCGTATGTTGAGGTTCTCTCAGTACCTCAGGATGTGACTATAATAGGAGGTAGTCTCTAAAGAGGTAATTAGGTTAAAATGAAGTCAGTAGGGTGGGCCCTAATCCAAAAAGACTGGTGTCCTCGTAAGAAGAGATTAGGACAAAACCTTCCCACACAGAGGAAAGACCACGTGAAGACGCGGGAGAAGAAAGCTGTCTCCAAGGCAAGGAGAAACTAGCCATGTGCAGAATAAACTAAACTTGCAGACATCTTGATCTTGGACTTCTGGCCCCCAGAATAGGGAGAAAATAAATTTGTGTTTAAGCCACCCACTCTGTGTGCAAGTGGTGTTAGGGCAGGCCTAGCAAACTTCATACAATCAACAAGCTATTCAGCACATAACTTAATATTTACGTATTTACCTCTCTGTCTTCCCTACTGGACTGTTGGATTCTCTAAGACTCAGAATAGTCAGGTAGGTGTTTACATGCTTCTGGAATGAATGGATCATCTAACAAGAAAGTAAAACAGTAAGACAATCTATGAAATATTATCAAAATGCTGCAGTCCAGGTGGCAATGGGTGGATGACACAGCACAACAGCAATAGCGATGCTGTTACAGCCATCAGGCGTGTTGCTGCTCACAGGCAGTCACTATGTCCCAGGTGCTGTGATTAGTGCTTTACATGAATGATCTCTTTTACTTTTGCAACAAGCCACGAAGATAGTTGACACTGCCATCCATATTATTATTATTATTGAGACAGGGTCTCAGCTCTGTTGACCAGGCTGGAGTGCAGTGGTGTGATCATGGCTCACTGCAGCCTTGAACTCCTGGGCTCAAGCCGTCGTCCCACCTCAGTCCCCTGGGTAGCTGGGACTACAGGCATGCACCACCACACCTGGCTAATTTTGCCCAGGCTGGTTTTGAACTCCTGGCTTAGGCAATCCTCCCATATTGGCCTCCCAAAATGTTGGGATTACAAGCATGGGCCACTGAGCCCAGCTCCACATTTTAACAGTTGGAGAAACAGAGGCTGGAAAAGTTACATAACTTGCTCAGAGTGACGCAATTAGTGGGCACATCTACAATGAGACAGTGGGATTAATATGAGGCTGAGTGGTGTTGTAGTGGGAGGAACATGACCTTTGGGGGAGAGTTTACAAGCACCACTTCCTTATCTGTAAGATTATCAGGACATTACGTATGTCAGCAGGTGGTTGAACAACTGAATGAGACACTTGAGGTTCCTTGGTACCTCCCGCGGCACAGTGGTACATGGTGTAAGTGCCCCAGCCCCTCACAGCCTTGGGCGGCTGTGGTCCCCACTCAAGAAGACAGCCTCAAATGTCCATTCTGCCTGGCCCCTGCTGCCCAACAGCTCGCTCCTGTATTATGAATGAATGTTTCTTGGGTGTGTACTTCTTGTGCAGCCTCAGAAGGCTGTATCCCCAAAGTACCCCCCGTCTGCCCATCAACATTCTGCTCTCAGTCACAGAAGCAGGCTGGAAAGGGAAACTTCAAAGGCTTGGAAGAGGAAGGGACCACCCCAAGATTAGAGAGAACATTTCTGCCTTGCAGTTCTTCCCCTATTGAGGGTTTGCGTCTTTGGTTCCCCTCCTTGATCTTGGAATAAACCCTTTAACTCTTTAGCTGCAGTGACTGCACTAACCTACAGTAGCAGTTCCTGGTGGGAGAAGAGAAGTGTGCCTGTAATCCGGGCTGGCAGACAGTGCTGGCTGGGACAGAATTAGAAAGTTGTTATGAGGCCTGGGAAGACTATATTTAGCTGGGAGCATGTTTACTCTCCCCAGAGCAAGGTCTTTTAGACCTCCTGAGGGCTGGGAGACTAGAGACTTTACACTTGGCCTGGGGCCAGAGCTGTGCTCTCTCTTCTCTGTTCCAGGGGGTCTGGAGGCAGCAGTGAAATCCACCTCAGGTTAGCCCTGGGCCTCAAATCACCGGATCCCTGGCGTGCGTGCGTGCGTGCGTGCGTGCGTGGTGTTGGGGGGGCGGGTGGGGAGCGGCGTTCTGCTGGACTCTTGAGCATACCAGCCTCCAGCTTTAGGCATAGCTTAGGCGGCATTGTGAGGTCCTGGAAAGGGCCCTGGCTGCCCCACCCCCACAAGGCTGGCTCTATCAGTTGCTTATCAGACAAGTTATTTAACTTCCTGAGGCCTTGCTTTCTCATCTATAATGAGGATGTTAATAGCTACCTTATGGGAAGGTATGTGGATTCAGTAAGATAACACACACAAGTAGTAACTACTCATCAAACAGTCCCTTCCTCCCCTTCACCAGCCTCAGAGTGGGAGGACTCTAGGATGACTTGACTAGGCTCCCAGGAGACATTGTGTGTGATTCAAAACATTCATTGGATTAAAAGTTCAAATATGAATACAATCTCTTTACAAGTCAAACTCTGAAGCACGTGTAAAGGAAGAAAAAATTCTCCCTTCCCTGCCTGCAATTTCACTCTGAGATATCCAATGTTCACAGCCTTGGGTGTCCTTCTGCAGAATTTCTATCCTCAAACACAAACATATATAGAGGTGTTTCTTTTTCTTTTTTTTCTAACAAGTTGAGATTCCACTAAACATGTTTCTTTGCAACTTCGTTTTTCATTTAAACATAAGTCATGTACGTTAACGTAGGTAAATACATGTGGATCTAGCTCATTCATTTTAATAGCTGCATAGGGTTCCAAAGAACGTATGAACAATAATTTTCTAGGTATTTCTCATCTGATGCATTTTTTTTCCACTACAAACAATGCTGCAACGATGATCCTTGCGCAAACATCCTCATGAATTGATGCTTTAATTTCTAAGGGGTTCTTTCCCCGAAATATGATTACTGGGTCAAAGGGTATGCTACACACAGTTTACATTTTTTTACAGTTTAACACTGAGAGATGATTTTCTCCAGATTTTTTCGTTTCCTTCTCGGCGTTTGTTTGTTCCGGGCACTTTCACTTTTCGAGTTCCAAGGAGGAGGTAGCCCGCGACGCCGACCGCGGGAAACACGAGTTGCAACCAGCATCCTAGTTAGCGTGGATGCAGGTGGCACTCTGGGGACGAGGGGTTTAGTGGGGAGCACTACACAGCCAGAGGCCGAGGCCCGAGATTCAGCACGACGCTGGGCAAGTGACGGCCCCTCCCCGGCCTTGGTTCTCTTCTGCGTAGTCTGTGACTCTTAAACAGTAGGCTCAGCCTGGGCCTTGAGCTGGTGACCTCAAATCTCGGCCTTTGTTGGCTCCCCCAGGACCGTAGGCTGCGCCTCACTCCCGCTCTGCCCCACTACTTCTCCTCCGCGCGGCCCCACCTTGTCACAGGAGTTGGCTCAACAAGGCGAGAGAGAGTAAAGCAACCACCATAATGAATCCCTCCCACAGCTCGGTCATTTATTACTTCTGTCCGGCTTTGGCTCGCTCCCGCCCTTTTGGCTCGGCTATCGAGTGCTCCTGCCTGAACCTGGCAAGTAACCTCGGAGCGCGCCCGTTCGGCCTATCACTTGCTTCTGCCTGCGCCGCTCTCCCGCAGGGGCTGCGGTGAAAGCACAGCGCTCCTTGGCTCGGCCAGCAACTTATGCGCCCTTTACCTGGAGCAGTCGCTTCCGGTTCCGGTAGCAGCTAGTCACGCTCGGTCCCAGGCACAGATGATGGCAGGCAGCCGGCTGGAAACCGTAGGGAGCATCTTCTCGCGGTGTGTGCTCCGAGCCGCGGTGGGCTGAGGGTTCCTCCCCCAGGCTGGGGTTCTCAGCCGGTCACGCTCGTCCCTGGGGCGGACCTGAGCAGGGCGAGGCGTATTGCAGGGTGCGGGGGCTGAGCTGGGTGAGGCCCTCTCTCATGTTTTCTCCTGGCTCCGAATAGTTGTGCCTGAGGATGCCTCTCCTTGAATTTATGTGTCATGTTAAAGATTATTGCAGCTGCCTCTCCCCGAGTGGAGGTCTCTAGGAAGAGGAAGGGAGGAAGAGCCTGATGGGCCTTCCTTATCAGGTCATGCAAGACCGCTCTTGGATTTTTCCGTGACCGAACGTGGGTGGGACGCACAAAAGAAGATAGAGGGATTTAACCCCTGAGCGTTGTTAGTTTGGTTTGGGATGTGGGCAGACCTTCTCTGTAGGTGGGGAGCAGTCCTCCCCCGTTCTGTGTTGCAGACCGCATAATACCTTTAATGTCCCGAGCTGTGCTAGACTGATTCAGGGGCTTTGGCAGGCTACTGCAAGTGACCCAGTTTCGTTCTGTTCCCTCCCTAAGGACTCGGGACCTGGTTCGGGCCGGGGTGCTGAAGGAGAAGCCCCTGTGGTTTGACGTATATAACGCCTTTCCCCCGCTGAGGGAACCCGTCTTCCAAAGGCCCCGAGTGCGATATGGCAAAGCCAAAGCTCCCATCCAGGACATCTGGTACCACGAGGATCGGATTAGAGCGTGAGTGCTCAGCCCTGTAGTGGACAGGAGGCAACAGAACTTCAGAAGGGAAGGTTTCGGTAGCAGTCTGGGAATTGAAATATGAAATTGAGTCAGGGGTTTGCCCTGTGGAGAAGACTTATCTAGCCAAATTAGGGAGTCAGCACCCCTTCCCTGTAGTGAAACTGAAGTTCTGAAAAGTGGAATCTGGAGCCCAGCAACCGAAAGATCATTGCAATTATAGCTGCATGTTTCTGGGCATCTGCTTTGGGCCAGGCACTGTACTAAGCTCTTTGCAAGCATCATCTCATTCTCTAAAGGCCTTACTCTAACTTGTAAGGAAGGTATTCTTGTTTCCATTTTATTCAAGGAGACTGCGAAGCTCAAGGAAATTAGCTAACTTCTTGTAATTAGTAAATACATAGGAGGGTGGCAGATCTGGGAATCACATCTCTGACTCCAAGCTTATGGTGATCATTATGCCTGCCTCCTCCAGGAGTGGAGATAGGAGGAACATGATCTATGGATCTAGTAGTCCGGATCTTTGAAGCCACTCAGATGAAAGGATGCTTAAAAGTCTAAGAGAGGCCGGGCGCGGTGGCTCACACCTGTAATCCCAACACTTTGGGAGGCCAAGGTGGGCGGATCACCTGAAGTCAGGAGTTCGAGACCAGTCAGACCAATATGGTGAAACCCCGTCTCTACTAAAAATACAAAAATTAGCCGGGCGTGGTGGTGGGTGCTTGTAGTCCCAGCTACTCGGAAGGCTGAGACAGGAGAATTGCTTGAACCTGGGAGGTGGAGGTTGCAGTGAGCCGAGATCCCACCACTGCACTCCAGCCTGGGCAACAGAGAGAGACAATCACTAGGAATTTGAAGGAAAATCATGTGTTCTTTATTTTTTTTTAGCATCCCTTTTCTTTTTCTTTTTCTTAAGCTCAGTGGCAAGAATACTTCCTCTTTTATTATAAAAGCAACACATGCTACTTGTAGAAAATTTAGATACACGAAGAAAGCATAAAGAAGAAATCACAGGCTGGATGTGGTTTCTTGTGCCTGTAATCCTAGTGCGTTGGGAGGCGTAAGGGAGGATAGCTTGTGCCCAGGAGTTTGAGACCAGCCTGGGCAACATAGCAGGACTTGTCTCTACCAAAAAAAAAGTAGTTGTCTTAGTTTACACTCTGATTAGCAGTTTCTGAGAGTTCTTACTTTATCCTTGTCAGTATTGATAATGATTATTTAAGAATTTTTTTTTTTCTGGGCCAGGCACGGTGGCCCACGCCTGTAATCCTAGCACTTTGGGAGGCTGAGGTGGGCAGATTGCCTGAGCTCAGGAGTTCGAGACCATCTTGGGCAATATGGTGAAAGTGCCCCAGTCTTGACTAAAATACCAAAAATTAGCCGGGCGTGGTGGCGGGCGCCTGTAGTCCCAGCTACTCTGGATGCTGAGGTGGGAGAATCGCTTGAACCTAGAAGGTGGAGGTTGCAGTGAGCTGAGACTGCACCACTGCACTCCAGCCTGGGCAACAGAGGGAGATCCTGTCTCCAAAACAAAAAAAAGTTTTGTTTTTTTTTTTCTGATCTTTTTTTTTTTTTTTTTTTTTGAGATGGAGTCTCACTCTGTCTCCCAGGCTGGAGTGCAGTGGCGCCATCTCGGCTCAATGCAAGCTCTGCCTCCCGGGTTCACGCCATTCTCCTGCCTCAGCCTCCTGAGTAGCTGGGACTACAGGCGCCCACCACCACGCCCGGCTAATTTTTTGTATTTTTAGTAGAGATGGGGTTTCACCGTGTTAGCCAGGATGGTCTCAATCTCCTGACCTCGTGATCCGCCTGCCTCGGCCTCCCAAAGTGCTGGGATTACAGGCGTGAACCACTGTGCCTGGCTGATCTAGGTAGTTTTAAAATAATAATCCCAGCACTTTGGGAAGCCGAAGCGGGCGGATCACGAGGTTAGGAGTTCGAAACCAGCCTGGCCAACGTAATGAAACCCCGTCTCTACTAAAAATAAGAAAAATTAGCTGGGTGTGGTGGCCTGCGCATGTAATCCCAGCTACTTGGGAGGCTGAGGCAGGAGAATAGCTTGAACCCAGGAGATGGAGGTTGCAGTGAGCTGAAATGATGCCACTATACTCCAGCCTGGGCGACAGAGCAAGACTCTGTCTTGGAAAAAAAAAAAAAACAGTAATTGTGTCTAGAGATTTTAATTTCTGTTTCTTTGACAAGTTTCTCTACTTTCATGATTGTTGGCCATTTGAATTTATTTTTGAAATATCTGTGTTCTTTACCTATTTTAATAATTGTTATTATTGATCAGTAAGAGTTCTTTATAGAATTGAAGATACTAAGTCTTTGACATACACTCTAGACATTTATTTATATGTTACTTGTTATTAATAATGCTTGTTTAATTTATAGAAGTTGGTTATTTCATTCCACTAATTTTTTTGGTGTCTTCTATATGGTAAGCATTGCGCTAAACATTGTGCTAGGCACTGAGGTATTTTATGTATTCAAATCTACCCATTTTTTCTTTTTGCTGGCTTCATTGCCTTTAGGCTTAGAGGGTTTAGGAAAGTCTTTTTCAGTAAACTCAACTCTCTTTTTCTGAGTTATCTTTCAAAGTGCAGATGAGGGGTTGAAACTAGTAGAAATATTCATTGTTTAATCTTTTTCCCTCCTTCACTCTCTTTTTTTTTTTTGTTTGAGATGGAGTCTCGCTCTGTCGCCCAGGCTGGAGTGCAGTGGCGCGATCTTGGTTCACTGCAAGCCCCACCTCCTGGGTTCACATCATTTTCCTGCCTCAGCCTCCCCAGTAGCTGGGACTATAGGTGCCTGCCACCACGCCTGGCTAATTTTTTGTATTTTTAGTAGAGATGGGGTTTCACTGTGTTAGCCAGGATGGTCTTGATCTCCTGACCTCGTGATCCACCCGCCTTGGCCTCTCAAAGTGCTGGGATTACAGGCATGAGCCACCGTGCCCGGCCTCTTCACTCTCTTTTTCCAAAACTTAAATAGTCACAGAAAATGTGCTCCTGATGGTTTCCTAGCAACATTCTTTTTTTTTTTTTTTTTTTTTTGAGATGGAGTCTTGCTCTGTCACCCAGGCTGGAGTGCAGTGGTATAATTTCAGCCCCATGCAACCTCCACCTCCTGGGTTCAAGCAGTTCTCCTGCCTCAGCCTCCTGAGTAGCTGGGATTACGGGTGCATGCCACCATGCCTGGTTAATTTTTGTATTTTTAGTAGAGATGGGGTTTCACCATGTTGGTCAGGCTGGTCTCGAACTCCTGACCTCGTGATCTGCCCGCCCTGGCCTCCCAAAGTGTTGGGATTACAGGTGTGAGCCACCGTGCCTGGTCTCCTAGCAACATTCTTAAAAATATCTTTAAAGTTCTCTATTTTTGTCATACAAAAAAAAAAAAAAGATGTCACACTCTTTTGGTACTACTTTTCTGTTTTCATGTTTCCCCTTTTGTGTGCCCTGAATTTTGTTCATACTGCCCCTGTTGTGGCCTTAGCCTGTCTTTAATAGCTCTACATTCCAAATGCCCTGTCTTTATTCAGTAACAAATATTCATTAAGCACTGTCATGGGCCAGGCATTGTCAAATTCATTCTTGTAACTTCAGTGCCTAGCCCAGTGTGTGGCATATAAGTTGCTTATTAATTGTCTCTTGAATGAAGAAGCTAATGGATTAATGAACAGATGAACTACGAGGCTGGTAGAGAGAAACGAAAGAAAATTCCTTGGAGAGGAATGGTGGAGGGCCAGGACTGGGACTGTTTGGAGAATGGCCATCAGAGTTTTATTAGTTTTCTGAAACAGTTTCAGGAACAGTGGGCTAGAAACCACTTCTATGGCCACATTTAGCATCCCTATACATTTATGTGAGATCTAAGTAAGTGGTAAATCTCTCACTGGGAGTTTACTGACAAAGCCCCTCCCCTTGAATACTAATGTTAATTAGCTTTTAATACCTAGAATTTGTCTAGTTCCTTTTTCTCTTAAATATTTAGACCAATGAATGTGCCTGATTGACTTTGATACACATCCCTTATTCTTACTGTTATTTCAGGATGCTAGAAAATGGAATTTATAAGGTCATTATGTTCTGAATTGAGGCCCAGGCTTCCCCCTCCCCGGACCCCCAACACCAACACTCTTTTAAAGTAGCAGAACGAGTATGTTCTTGCTCTACTTGGAAATTTTCGGCATACGACATGAGATCTTTGAGGAGATTAAATGCTTTTTCAGCAGCTTTCTTCTCAGACCCATTGCACGCACTTTGTGGTTCATTGATACATTAAAATCATTTGTGCTTTGCTCTCTTGTGTAATCCTGGCACTTCAGGAGTGGATCACTTGAGGTCAGGAGTTCGAAACCAGCCTGGGCAACATGGTGAAACCCCATCTCTACTAAAAATGCAAAAATCAGCCAGGCGTGGTGGCATGCACCTGTAGTCCCAGCTAGTCTGGAGGCTGAGGTGGGAGGATCGCTTTAACCCAGGAGGCGGAGCTTGCAGGGAGCCGAGATTACACCACTTTACTCCAGCCTGGGTGACAGAGCGAGACTCCGTCTCAAAAATAAATAAATAAAAAAAAAATTTTTAAAAATCATTTGTGCTTCTGCTATAGATAGCATTGGAACTGGATGGTAAATGATTGGAGAATGTGGAATAGTTTACTGGTCCCTCTTGTTAAATATTACTTTTTTTTTGAGATGGAGTCTTGCTCTGTCTCTGTCTCCCAGGCTGGAGTGCAATGGTTCAATCTCAGCTCACTGCAGCCTCCACCTCCCAGGTTCAAGCAATTCTCCTCCTCAACCTCCCGAGTAGCTGGGATTACAGGCATGTGTCACCACACCCGGCTAATTTTTTTTTTTTTTTTGTATTTTCAGGAAGATGGGGTTTCACCATGTTGGCCAGGCTGGTCTTGAATTCCTGACCTCCAGTGATTCACCCACCTCGGCCTCCCAAAGTGCTGGGATTACAGGCATGAGCCACCATGCCCAGCCTGTTAAATATTATTTCTTTAAATTCTTTTTTTATTTTTTAATTTTTTACTATTGTCAGAACATATAAAAATTATTTCTATTAATGCCAAAATATTATCTTGTATTTATATAATTTATTGAACCTTTATCTTTGTGGCCCTCTTTTTTTTTTGGTGTTTTTGATATTTAAAAAAGCTTATAGAATGGTTGTGCATGCCTATAGTTCCAGCTACTTGGGAGGCTGAGGAAGGAGGACCATTGGAGTCTAGGAGTTCAAGGTTGTAGTACACTATGATTGTACCTGTGAATAGCCACTGCTCTCACAACAGCCTGGCAACATGGCAAGACCCCATCTCTTAAAAAAAAAAAAAAGAAAAAGGAACTTACAACAAAATAAATAAAACAAACAAAAAAGATGTATGAAAACCTAAGTGTAAAAAGTGAGATCATAACAGTACTGGAAGAAAACATGGGAGAATTAAAAAAATAATCTGAGTGATAAAGGTCTTTTTAAGCATGATATAAAACTCAGAAGCCATAAAAAGAAAATATTAAAATTTTCTGTATAAAAAAGTACCATAAGCAAAATCAAAAGACAACCAACAAACTGGGAAAGATCTTTGCCATGTTATGACAAAGGACTAGTTTTCTATGTATATGGCTACAAAGTTTGCTTAGAAATCATTAAGAGACCACTGTGTAACAAATTACCATAGACCAGGTGGCTTATAAACAAACTTTCTTTCTCATAGTTCCGGAGGCTGGGAAGTCTGAGGTCAGGGTGCCAGCAGGGTCAGGTTCTGGGGAGGACTGTCTTCCTGATTCCTCACATTGAGGGGAGCAGAGAGTGGAAGCAAGCTCCCTTCTATCTCTTATAGGGGCACTAATCCCATCATGAGGGCTGATTACCATGACCTGATTACCTCCCAAAGGCTCCATCTCTAAATACCATCACATTGGGGATTAGGATTTCAACATACTAATTTTGGTGGGACACATTTAGTCCATAGCAACCACCAAATAGAAAAGCAGACAAAGAACTTGGACAGTTCACAGAAAAGGAAATTCAGTTTGCTTTTAAACTTGAAAAGATGTCCAGTCTCTTTCAAAAGAAAAGCAAATTAAAACTATAAAGAGTTCTGGTTTCTTACCTATCAGGTTGGCTAAGATCAAAAAGTTGGAGAACATGTGTGTCTGTGTTTGTGTATTTTTTTTTTTTTTTGAGGCAGGATCTCACCCAGACTGGGATGCAGCGGCGCCTGTCATGGCTCACTGCAGCCTTGACCTCCTGGGCTCAAGTGATCCTCCCACCTCAGCCTCCTGAGTAGCTGGGACTACAGGTGTATGCCACCATTCCTGGCTAATTTTTAATTTTTTTGTAGAGGTGGTGTCCCACTATGTTGCCTAGGCTGGTCTTGAACTCCTGGCCTCAAGTGATCCTCCTGCCTTGGCCTCCCAAAGTGCTGGGATTACAGGTATCAGCCACCATGCCTGGTCTAAATACATATATATTTTTTCGCTGGGATTACAGGTGTGAGCCACTGCACCTGGCTTGTGTGTGTGTGTGTGTGTGTGTGTGTGTGTGTGTGTGTGTATATATATATATATATATATATATTTTTTTTTTTTTATAGACAGGGTGGGAGGGAGTGTTACTTTTCACTGGCCACCCTTTTGTGCTATTTGCTCAGGTCTCACCGTGTTGCCCAAGCTGGTGGTGAGCTCCTGGCCTCAAAAGATCCTCATGCCTCAGCTTCCCAAGCAGGTGGGATTATATGCGTGAGCCTCTATGCTCAGCTGGAGAATGTCATTTGGTCAGGGTGTGGGGAGATAGGCACTCATATATTACCGATGTGAATGTAAATTGGTACAGCCACTTTGGAAAGCATTTTGGCAGTTTGGAAGGCTTAATTACAAATGCACATACCTTGATCCAGTAGTACCACATTTGTGAATTTATGCCACAGACTTATTTACGTGGTGCACTAAAATTATAAAGAGAGATAATGATTGCAGCATGGTTGAGAGTCGTAGAGGACTGGAAACAATCTCCATGCGTTGATAAGGCAAGATGGAGGGAGGAGAAGTGGGGAGTGACTGCTCAGATACGGTGCCTCCTTTGTGGGTGATGAAAATGTTTTGGAACTAGATAGAGGTGCTAGTTGCACAGCTTTGTGAGTTTTCTATGTCACTTAATTGCACACTGAAAAATGTTAAATGTGGGCTGGGGACAATGGCTCATGCCTGTAAGCCCAGCATTTTTGGAAGCCAAGGTGGAAGGATCTCTTGAGGCTAGCAGTTCAAGACCAGCCTGGGCAACATAGTGAGACTGCGTCTTTACAAAAAATTTAAAACTTAGCCAGGCATGGTGGTGCTGCAAACCTGTAGTTCCCGCTACTCAGGAGGCTGAGGCAAGAGGATTGCTTGAGCCCAGGAGTTTGAGGCTGCAGTGAGCTATGATCACAGCACTGCTACCTGCCTGGGTGACACAGTGAGACCCTGTCTCTTTGGAAAAAAAAAAGTTAATTTTATGATGTGTGAATTTTACCTCAGTTTTTATTATTTATTTTTATTTTGTTGTTATTTTTTGAGATGGAGTCTCATTCTGTCGCCAAGGTTGGAGTGCAGTGGCGTGCTCTCCACTTACTGCAACCTCCGCCTCCTGGGTTCAAGTGATTCTCCCACCTAACCCTCCCAAGTAGCTGCGACTACAGGCATGTGCCACCATGCCTGCTAATTTCTTTGTATTTTTAGTAGAGATGGGGTTTCACCATGTTGAACTCCCGGTCTCAAGTAATCTGCCTGCCTCAGCCTCCCAAAGTTCTGGGATTATAAGTATGAGCCACTGCGCCTAGCCATACCTCAGTTTTTAAAAAGGCAAGATGTAGATCAAGGTTTACTATTCTTTGGGTTAAAAATGTGGCTGGGGACAGGGAATGATAGTGCATATATGCTAGTATATTAGTGGAATATTTCTGGATGGATATACAAGAAATTTGTTAGTGTTGCTTCCTGGGAAGGGAACTGGGGGGCTGGGGTGCAGAAGTGGGAGGGAGTGTTACTTTTCACTGGCCACCCTTTTGTGCTATTTGATGTATTTACCATGTGCATGTGTGCATTACTTATCTAAAAAAACAAAACTGTTCAGCTTAGGCTATGTGGGTTGTACTGTACTTAACTCCTCAGGGCCTAGCACTTATTCTTCATTTCTTTTATTCCATTCTCATCTACAGTCTATAATCGGAGATTTATATTATGTTGTTTGCATTTTCTAGGAAGTTTTATTCAGTGTATGGGTCTGGTCAAAGAGCTTTTGATCTATTCAATCCAAACTTCAAGTCTACCTGTCAACGGTAAGCCATTTTATAAGTCCTAGGCTATTCATATTATTTTTTAAGGATTTCGTTATCCATTTGATACTGTGTAACAGCGTCTTAACAATGCTTACAAACAGACCTAAAATGTGACTGCTTGGAATTACAGGTTTGTGGAGAAGTACACTGAACTACAGAAACTTGGAGAAACAGATGAAGAGAAGTTATTTGTGGAAACAGGGAAGGCTTTATTGGCAGAAGGTGTCATTTTAAGACGAGTAGGCGAAGCAAGGACTGTGAGTATTTCATTGTTAAAATTGTTATTGGGTTTATAGTTGTCCCTCAGTATGCACAGGGGATTGGTGCTAGGGCCCCTGCAGATACCAGAATTCACGGATGCTTTGCAAATCCCTTTTATAAAGTGCTGTAGTTTTTGCATATAACCTACACATATCCTCCCATATACTTTAATCATCTCTAAATCACTTATAATATATAACACAATGTAAATGCTATATAAGTAGTTATACTCTATTTTTAAAAATTTATATTTTTTATTTTATTTATTTATTGTTAAAATATTTTTGATCCATGGTTTGTTGAATCTGCATATGTGGAATCTGTAGATGCAGAGGGTTGACCAGAGTTGCCAATCTGATGGAAGTTAAAGAGAGACTTGGTTTTCTTTCCCTAACCTTGGCTTATGTTCTTAAACTCCAGGTCAAATACTGTTACACTGAATATACTAGAATTTTGTGGTAATGACTGCTACTTGAAACAAGTGAGTCGTCATTAGGGCTTTTGAAATTGTGGTTCTATAGACTTCTTAAAATCATGTTTACTGTTTGTTATAGTAGAATTGGATCTGAGATATTAGTGCTAAATTTTTCACTCAGTGACAGAATGTGCCTAGTTATGTATCTTTAGCCAATTATTGAGTGAAAATGATAACATCTATGTGATACTTACATCTGGTCTTTTAAGCAACACGAAGGTAGTCACGTTTCCCGGAAATCCGAACACTTGAGTGTCAGACCACAGACTGCGTTGGAAGAAAACGAGACTCAGAAAGAAGTTCCACAGGACCAGCATTTGGAGGCACCTGCAGACCAGTCGAAAAGTCTCTCGCCTCCCTGAAGGACCTGTATACTGTGTATGCTGGCATTCACACTCTGCTCACTGGCTGAATGTTGAGCTATTTTTAAACAGTTGAACTGTGTAAATGTTTCTTGATCTCTAAGGTATTATGTTTGCCTTCTCTTAGTTATTTCTAGGTTGTCATAAAGCTCAGTATCATGGTTTGACAGAAGCAGTTATGTGAACTTTTATGTTAGGACATTACTAAATAAAGAATTCCCTAGCTGCTTATAAAGTAAATTTACTTTGAATTGTAAATAACATGGAGAAACCTTTATAAAGATTGTTCAAATGGGACTCAATCTGACTAGGCTTGCTTTGATGTTTGTTAGTGTGTAGGCTGGCTACATCTGATTCCCGGGTACATATTTCTTCTGATCCATCAGACTTCTACACATATACATGGCATGGAACCTTGGCTAGCTGCTTTTGTCTGCAGAGAATCTTTGTACTTCTTGCTATGGAACGATTGTCTCTCCACTTCAGAGGCCAAGCTGACTTGCGCTTTGTGGTAAGAGTGAGGACCTGTCATTGCTGATGCACAAAGGCCAAAACTGTAACTTTAATGTCATGGATTGAGTGTGCTGGAGACAGTTAACATAGGCCTGCACAGACTAGGCTGTTCAGTAAATACTTGTTGAATGAACGAGTGAACAAATGGTTATATCCAGCTAAAGACTGGATTCATATGGTGTAGATAACAGGATTGCCAAGAAAGGAGGCAACTAATTTAGGTGATGCTCTCCACCAGCATCCACCTGCCTCCCTGGGGCCAAAGTGTGCCTACAAGTCCGTATCAGCTGCCCTGCCTTCCACATTTCCCCAGGTTTTACTAAATACATGAAATATCCCTCTGAGATTGCAGCCTTTGTATATGTGGTCAAGCCAGTGGTTTTCAGCTCTTAGTAGTAAGCTGCTTCAGAAATTCCCTATTTTGAAACTCATGTAGATTTTCTACCCAGTGGTTCTTTGTGTATGGTCTCATCTGTCCTGGTACACTGTGAGGCAGGTCCACACCTCACAGTCTGTACGTGGTACACATCCATGCACGTGGGTGCTTGGTTCATGCAGGTGAATGAATACATGAGGCAAAAGCAGCTCTCAGCTGTGCTGCTTCCCCCTCGACCTTTATCACTGTTTCACAATTGCTTGCATTTGGAGAATGCTTTACTTTTCGGTAGGGAAGTATATTTCATCCATTCAAAGACATTACACAACCATTGAGACCAAACATCGGGCCAGACCTTGGGAAGAGGACTTAAAAAGCAGGTGACAGACACAGTCTGCTCTCAGAGGAACAATTGAGGGGTCACTCATCTCTTTAAACCTTAGGTTTCTGGGTTTCTAAGGGCAGGTTTTTTTTTTTGCCACAATGATGAAGACTTGAAAAAATGTTTTTTTCCTTCATGTCAGGATTGATGTCCCATTTTTGTTTGTTTTCCTCCTCTGTAGATTTTTAAATTTTATTTATTTATTTTTTTTTTTGTGATGGAGTATCACTCTGTTTCCCAGGCTGGAGTACAATGGAGCCATCTTGGCCCACTGCAACCTCCACCTCCCAGGTTCAAGCAGTTCTCCTGCCTCAGCCCCCTGAGTAGCTGGGATTACAGGTGTATGCCATGACGCCCAGCTAATTTTTGTATTTTTAGTAGAGACAGGGTTTTACCATGTTGCCCAGGCTGATCTCAAACTGCTGGCCTCAAGTGATGCACCTGCCTCAGCCTCCCAAAATGCTGGGATTACAGGTGTGAGCCACCATGCCTGGCCTTAATTTTTTTTTAAATTTTATCTTAGGAGATGGGGGTCTCACTGTGTCACCCAGGCTGGGTGCAGTGGTGCATAGCCTGCTGCAGTCTTACCTCCTGGGCTGAGGCCATCCTGGCTCACCTCCCAAATAGCTAGGACTACAGGCATGTGCCACCACGCCTGGCTCTTTAACTTTTTTTTTTTTTTTTGTAGAGATGGAGTCTTGCTATGTTGCCCAGGCTGGCCTGGTCTCAAACTCCTGGCCTCAAGTGATCCTCCTGCCTCAGCCACCCAAAGTGCTGGGATTACAGGCCTGAGCCACTGTACTGGGGCCGAGGACTTTTAAAGAAGTTATTTGTTGCATAATTCTTTAAAAAAAATTATACATGCACATGGTTCAAAACTTAATAGCAAAAAGCTAGTCTCCCACCGCTGTTCCCCAGCCACCCATTTTCCCTTCCCTGAGGCCACCACTCTCACCATTTCCTTGTGTGCTCTTCTGGAAATATTTTGGGCATGGATGGGACACTATGCATACCATTCTGTACCTTGCTTTTCTAGTTAATACGTCTCAGAGATCCACTGTGGTTTAATCAGTGCCCGATTGAAGAAAATGTTCTTTGTTTTACTGTGTTGCAAATAGGCTGCTAGAGTTATGGGATGCCGGATCAAGGAGTAGATCATTTTGAGTTTTGATATCTTCGTCCATAGAAATTGTGCTTAACTATACTCTCATAGCAGTGTATGAAAATGCGTTCCCCCACACATTCTGATCTCGTTAAACCAGACTGGGACTGGGACTCTGGACCAGAAGGGAAAGACCATCCCTGTATAGCAAATTTCTGGATGGGGAAAAAGCTGCTGTCACTCATTGACTTCTTTAGGTTGAGTCTTAGTGATCAAAGCATAGTGAAAGATGTGAAGCTTACTTTGGAAACTCAGAACTATTTCCACAGTTTGGGCAAAAGCTGTCATCAGATCCCCATCACGTTTTGGAGAGAATGGAAGCATGACCACATTCTTGGCTTTAAAGAGCTTAAAATCAGGCTGGGCTCCATGGCTCACGCCTGTAATCCCAGCACTTTGGGAGGCCAAGGTGGGTGGATCACCTGAGGTCAGGAGTTCGAGACCAGCCTGGCCAACATAGTGAAACCCTCATCTTTACTAAAAATACAAAACAATTAGCTGGGTGTGGGGGTGTGTGCCTGTAATACCAGCTACCCGGGAGGCTGAGGCAGGAGAATCGCTGGAACCCAGGAGGCAGAGGCTGCAGTTGAGCCGAGATTGTGCCACTGCACTCCAGCTTGGGGGAAGAGCAAGACCCTGTCTCAAAAAAAAAAAAAAAAGCTTAAAATCGAGTTGGGTCTACAAGAGTGACTTGTGAAACAGCAAGATGAACAGGAATCCTTTTAAACTCTGATATAAAAGTACAGTAGAGGTTCAGGGGCAAGGAATCAGTTCTGGATTTGTCTAGGAGTACTGCGTGAGAGCCTGGAAAGGCAGTGGGATGGACATGTACATGCAGTTTCTTTGGCCAGGAACACCCTCCCTTCTGCCATGGTCTGTAGGAATTGAACCTTCCGTGCCCTTTTCAAATGCTGTCTGTGCTCAGAAACTACATCATATCAAGTCCCTTACTGAGCCCCCTACAGATTGTGTTCATAAGGTGCTTCACTGCTCTTGGTCTACCTGGCCTACTGTTTGTACTCCTGCCTCATTTACTGTGGCCTTCATAAGAATATAGGGTGGGCGTGGTGGCTCATGTCATCCCAGCACTTTGGCAAGCCAAGATGGGTAGATCACCTGAAGTCAGGAGTTTGAGACCAGCCTGGGCAACATGATGAAACCCTGTCTCTACTAAAAATACAAAAGTTAGCCGGGTGTGGTGGCAGCCTCCTGTAATCCCAACTACTCGGCAGGCTGAGGCAGGAGAATCGCTTGAACGCAGGAGGTGGAGGTTACAGTGAGCTGAGATCATGCTACAGCACCCCAGCCTGGGCGACAGAGGAGATGCCGTCTCAAAAAAAAAAAAGGTAGTATAAAGGAGAGCAGAAATTCTTATCTTTTAATCCATTGAAACATTAAACAGCCTTTCAGGAGCAGACCCTCCTACGGGTTTGCGGAATCCAAGGCGAGGAAGGCATATATCCAGGTTACAGTGAAGTTTGCACCAGACAAGTAATGGAGATTTGGGTTCTAGATCTGGATACTCCAGGCAGTTTTTACTGTCTGACCCTGTGCCTCTCACAGTCAGCCTGTAAAATGTGGACAATGTTTGCCTTTTCTAGTCACCTCAGTGACTAGAAAACAGCAGCATCACTAACACCCACTTGGTGACGTGGAACTGGTGCTGTCCGGGGAGAGAGCTTCAGTTGTCAACCTACCAAGTTGAAGGTGATGGTGCTATGTCCAAGTGGCAGACAGAGATAAGGGATAGGTGTCTACAGGAGCAAGATTTGGAGCCAGGAGAAGAAATGAGCGCTCCAAGGGTAGTGGAGAGAGACCCAGGATGTTGGGGGCTGGCAGGTAAATGCTTTAAGTGATAGAATAGGAGGAATGAGAAAGCCAGCAAAAGAAATTAACGTCCCACGTCTTCCATCATCTATATGTCCAGACTTGTTTAAGTGGTCCCGGATTCACCACATTTTATAGAGCTCTGCCTCTGTCTTTATTGGGTAGGCCTGATTTTTGATGATGTCCTTAAAAGGCTAGCCTGATTCTTCTTGTAGTTTTGTAGAACACTTTGTATCGAGAGTTCTCTGATAATGAAAGTGGTATTACAGAATAATCTGCCCCCGAAGGATTCCTGATTTTGTTAAAGTGATGCCTTTCTCTGTAAATAAATGATGGCGTGCCACTTAAAAACCTTCAGCAGATTTCTTTTTTTAAACAAAGTCACTCAAGTGGGACAGTAAGATTTTCTCTGAGGCTGGCACTGGTGCCTGCCTCTGCTCCGGGGAATCCAGACGTGGCACGCCGGAGTTGGGCCTCATCCATCCTCAGCTTTCATCTGCGACCAAGCCTGACTCAGAATGGGCTGGCAGTTTTCCTGAGTACATGGGAGTTAGGGCAGAGAACACGATGTGGTGCTGGTAGTCAACGCAAGCCGGCACGGCCTCAGCCAGAAGACTGGAGCTGGGAGCAAGCAAAGGCGAGTGGAGGAGGGGATGGGGAAGGCTGAGGCTGTTTTCTTCCTGGTCTCTATGTTCCTGAGCTCAATTCCAGAACAGCTGAAAGGTGGGAGCCTGACTTGGGCTAAGTTAGTCATGCGTTCTGAGCCTTTGACCGTGCTGGGTGAGATGAGGGATGGCTGAGCAGGTTCAGTGAGCAACTTGGTCGAGGTCACCTTGGCTGGCCGAGGAAGGGCACCTGCCCTCCTGTGGAAAAGACGGGAAATGGCTTTCCTGTCACTCCTAGGGTAGCACTCAATGTGGCAGGCGGGTCTCTGATTGGATGAGCCCAGCACTGAAGCAGTTTCTGTGGTGATGCTGAACCAGACAAGTGGTTATTGCTGCAGCACGAAAAAGAAAAGGTTGCTAGGGGAAGGCAGAGAAGGCAGGAAGTTAAGTGTTATGTTCCCTACAAAATGTTGCCACTGCCAGCCACCACCACCACCCTCCATCCATGCAGATTACAGACAGGGTTTTTGGGGAATACTAGGTGACAACGAAAATACATTTCAAGTATCATTTTACCCTCAATGAATGCTTTTCCTGGACTGCAACTGAAATAAATGTCAGTCACCGGACCTTCTAGCTGCTCAGTTCTTTTAATTAAAAGATAGTTCTAAGCAAGATCCAGTCGTGGTCTATTTATTATTTATCAAGCATTTTCCTTCCAGCAGTTAGTGAAAGGTCACTGGCTTCAGCTGAGCTTTGTTTTTGGTGAGCAGCTTAGATGAAAAAGATATACAATCAATCAATCCTGTTTGCTCATGGGCAGGACACTGTTTAATAGTCATTGTGGCATTTAGGATCGCAGGCCTCTGAAACATGCAGAAAAGTGCATGTGCATCCCTTGCTGCTGAACATTTCTCCAAAAGTAAACATCAGGTTGTGATTATGGTTAATAATGAGATATTGATTGTTTGAAAATGTCACCGCCAGGGACCTGTCGGCTTCAGCACCACTAGATGGCGCTGCACTCTCACGCTGTTCAACTACAGTCATTTCATTTCCTTGCCTCGGGGTACCTTGCCTTTCAAGGTTGACGAGTGTCCTTGTAAAATAATGTTCTGGCTGAAATTTAGGAAGCTGAGGTCCTGGGGTGCTACTGGGATGGGGTAGAGATGGGAGGGGACAGGCCACGGGACAAATGACAAAGGCCTGCCGGGGAAGCGGCACTGTTTGCACCATAATAGGAGCTGGAGAGGAAGGAGCTTACTGCGCTGAGCCCCTGGAGACTCTGCCCGGAGCAGTGTTTCCTAACCTTCTCCAGTCAATGACACATCTGCGAATTTGCTGTGGAGGACAGCGGGAGACAGAACAGTGCAGGCAGGGAGGCGCAGCAGCGGAAAAAACCCAGGCCTTGGAGAACAGACCTGGGTTTGAAACCCTGATCTGTTGCTTTGTCTGGTGACATTAGGGGAGTTAGTGAACCGTCTGAACCTCAATTTCCTTACCTGTAAAACAAGGGTAATAACGTCTACCTCACTGAGTTGCTGTGAGGACTGAATGAGAACGTGAACAAAGTTCTTGGCGAGTACTCCGTCTTTGCTGTCAATGCCTAGAAGGCTTTCAGCCACTGTCGATTCCCACTGGGTGGGGAGGAATGAACAGGCGCTGGATTAACACCGAGAAGAAACGAGAAGCGGTATTGTGTCCCCTTTCACCAGCCACTCGTCTAAACACAGCTTTCTCTATCCCCCACCCCCAGTTGTTACTCTGTCCTTTATCTCCTTCCAAACTTCTAGCACCAAGTAAATGAATCAAATTAAACAACAACAACAAAGGAGGAAACTAGAGAACATCTTGGGAACTATCCACTTTTGGAACTTATCCCATGCTGGTAGGTTTCACTGGAAAATGTGCATTTATTTAGTAACTTCTAGGATTGTGTATGCATATGGGCAAGCGTGTGTGTAGAAACCAACATTTTAAATGACACTCAATGACACTCATTCTGTTTCTTCTTTCCTGCCTCCTTTTTTAAAAAATAAAGACAAAGTCTCGCTCTGTCACTCAGGCTGGGGTGCAGTGGTGCAATCATAGCTCACTTCAGCCTCAACCTCCTGGGCTCCAGCGGTCCTCCTACCTCAGTCTCCCAAGTAGCTAGGGCTACAGGTGCATGCCACGATGTCAAGCTAATTTTTTATTTTTATTTTTTTTTTGTAGAGATAGGGTCTGTATCCTATGTCGCTCAGGCTGGTCTCAAATTCCTGGCCTCAAGCGACTCTCCCGCCTTGGCCCCCAAAGTGCTGGGATTACAGGCGTAAGCCACCATGCCCGGCCCTTTTCTGCCTCCTTGTTGCCCCCCTGCACTCCCCCCCACCGCCTTCCTTTCAGCGCACTTTTCTGCTTTCTTTCTCCACCCTGTTTGCCCCAGATTATGGAGGAAAGCCAGAGGGTCACTACCTGGAGGCCCAGCCAGGGAAAATAGGTCCAACATCACAGCCGTTGTTTTGGGGACCTGGGGCTAGTCAGCAATTAGGGGGGAGTTTCTGAAACTCTTTCTGGAGCTTCTCCCTATGAAGGGCATGGGGAGGCAGTGGGTACCAGGGCAGAAATGGTGGACAGGGTGAGGGTGAGGCCTAGAGGACCAGAAAGATCTATCCATGACCTTCCTACCCTCCCACTCTATTTTACCCTGGTGGTCTGCCGGTGTATGGTGGGCCCCTCTGCCTTGGATTACCTGGGATGTGAGGCCAGAGGAGCACAGAGCTAAGGGTGCCACCCAGGTGGGTTACAGGGGAAGGGCTCTGACCTCTTTCCTCTCTAAGTCTCAGTCAAAAGGACTGGATTCAAATCCTGATGCTGGCACTCCTTCGTGGCCATGGCTTTGGAGAAATCACTAGACCATTTCGAGCCACATCCAGCCCCAGGAGAGAATCTGGAACCTAACAGATTTTTGGAAGTATATTTGTCAAGTGAACAAATGAATGATTTCCCTATTTTTGATATGGGGAAAATAATATTAGCACCAAGTATGTTTTGGGGTGAAAAACCCAAACAAGATGCTGGCTGTGCAGAACTTTGTAAACTCTCAAGCCTTCTACTGTTACACAAAATAAAGATGCAGGAAAGAACATGGCTGTGGGGCTGGTGGTGACGCTACTGGCCTTCAACCCAGAAGCAGTGTAGATTCCAAGGCGAGGGCCTCCAGAGAGGGAGTGTGGCAGGATGAGGGACAACTAGTGGAAAAGTTCAGCTTTCTAGTCTCTACCTCCTAGAAAATTCTGCAGGAAATGCAGTATTGTTCTTCAAATCCTCTCCTTTCCCAGGTGCTCAGTGGAAACCCTAGGTGTGCTCAGGGTTATCTCTGGAATGTTCAGTGCATATGAGGAGATCCTGAGCTTTATCATCAGCCCCTGCTGGCTCCCGCCCAATGGGGCAAAATGGCCCTGCCCCTTCTCTGCAGCTCAGGTGACCTCCTCTGCCCTCCCGGAGCCCATTGCCTTCTCGGGTGTGGCTTCCCACTGAGAACCAGGCTGGTATAGATGTCACTTGGCTGGCTCCTCAAGGCTTCCAGCCCCCTTGAGTGTGACGTCAGGGACAAGGGGGTGGCTTTGCCACTACTGCCAGCAGCCACAGGCTGACTCCCATAGCATGGGCAGGGGCTCCATTTTCAGATGGGAAAAGGGAAGGCTCAGTGCCCGGGATCCAGGTCACCTCAGTAAGTGTGCCTGAGCCACATCTGGTTTCTCTGCCTGCCCACCTTCCCAGGGCCCTCAAGGTTAGAACAAGAGGTAGTGGGGCTTAATCCCAGAAAAATTCCAATTTAAATACGAGAAGGTAAAGCTTGTCTTTGGCAACTTTGCCCCATCCCCAACTTTCCTACTTTTGTATGTGAGAGAAGAGAAAAGGGCCGTGGGAGATGGGCCAGCTAAGGAGGAGGATCTGGCAACCCAAGCTCCAGGCGGACAGAAGGCACCAGAATGTCCCACAGTCCTGTAGCATTCTGGCCAGGCCCCTCCTGGCTTATTGGGCAGCCTAACCTCTGACACTTGGGACTGTTTATTTCTTCCCTTTTGATTATTGAAATGGGCCTAGACTGGCTTTTTTTTTTAATTTAAATTTTTATTTTCTTTGAGATGGAGTTTCGATCTTGTCACCCAGGCTGGAGTACAGTGGTGCGATCTCCAGTCACTGCAACCTCCGCCTCCCGGGTTCAAGCGATTCTCCAGCCTCAGCCTCCCCAGTAGTTGGGATTACAGGTGCCCGTCACCACGCCTGGCTAATTTTTGTATTTTTAGTAGAGACGGGGTTTCACCATGTTGGTCAGGCTGGTCTCGAACTCCCGACCTCAGGTGATCCGCCAAACTCGGTCTCCCAAAGTGCTGGGGTTACAGGCATGAGCCACTGCCCTTGGCCTTTTTTTTTTTTTTTTTTTTTTTTTTGAGATGGAGTCTTGCTCTGTAGCCCAGGCTGGAGTGCAGTGGTGTGATCTTGGCTCACTGCAACCTCCGCCTCCTGGGTTCAAGTGATTCTCCTGCCTCAGCCTCCTGAGTAGCTGGGACTACAGGCATGTGCCACCACACCCAGCTAATTTTTGTATTTTTAGTAGAGGCGGGGTTTCACTGTGTTGGCCAGACCGGTCTCAAACTCCTGACCTCAAGTGATCCACCCTCCTTGGCCTCCCAGAGTGCTGGGATTACAGGCATAAGTCACTGCGCCCCGCCATAGACTGGCTTCTTAAAAGAACCAGTTTAAACACCTGTAAAGTCTAAGAAGGTCAAATTTAGGAAAATCTCATCTGCAGTACTGAGGTCCCCTGAGCCACTGGCCACTTGTAATTAATATTAATGAGCTCTAGATGACAGATGTTTATTGCTCGACTGATACATCCTTTGCCAACCCCCAAAGGAGTGGCTCTAAGATCTAAAGGACTTGAATATACTTTACTCTTATGTTGAAGAGAATAAAACTTTCCGGGTATAGTCAGGGATTTTTTACGTATGAGAACTCAATGACCCATAGGCAATGTCTGCCTTAAGAAAAAAAGAACTGAGTGTACCCCGGTTGCTAATTGACATTTAAAAATAGCTCCTTTTGTCCCAAAATGAGGCAGACATGAGACAGTAGATAGGACACTGGGTAAGTCTCCTGGAGACCCCAGCCTGGCCCCAGCTCATCCACTCGTTGGCTGTATGACTTTGGTAAGTCTTCAAAGCTTTTTAGCCATTTGTAAGATGAGGGGGTTGAGCTACAAGATCCCCGAAGTCCTGTTCTTTGGGTTCATGGGTCCAAGCGGAGCTCCAAGATGAGCAGAATCAGCACCTTCCAAGATTTATTAAATACTTCTTTAAAATCTTTTCAGGCTGGGCATGGTGGCTCATGCCTGTAATCCCAACACTTAGGGATACCAAGGTAGGCAGATCACTTAAGGCCAGGCATTCAGGACTAGCCTGGGCATCATAGTGAGACCGCCATCTCTACAAAAAATTTTTAAAAAATTCGCCAGGCATGCGTGGTAGTGTGTGCCTGTAGTCCCAGCTACTCTAGAAGCTGAAGTGGGAGGATCCCCTGAGCCCAGGAGTTCGAGGTTTCACTGAAACCTCGATCTATGATCATGCCACTGCACCCCAGGCTGAGTGACAGAGCAAGACCCTGTCTCAAACAAAACAAAACAAAACAAAACAAAACAAACCCACTTTTTAAATTTGATTATGGAAGCATTCATAAAAGTAGAGAGAATTGGCTGGGTGTGGTGGCTCATGCCTGTAATCCCAGCACTTTGGGAGGCTAAGGTGGGTGGACTGCCTGAGCTCAGAAGTTTGAAACCAGCCTGGGCAATATGGTGAAACCCTGTCTCTACTAAAATACAAAAAGTTAGCCAGGCATGGCAGCGTGCACCTGTAATCCCAGCTACTCGGGAGGCTGAGACAGGAGAATTGCTTGAATCTGGGAGGTGGAGGTTGCAGTGAGCCGAGATCGCGCCTCTGCCTCCAGCAAGACTCCATCTCAAAAAAAAAAAAAAAAGAGAGAGAGAAAATCATATAAAGATCCTCCATATGTTTATCATGTAGACTAAACCATTATTAGTATTTTGCTGTTTTTGCTCATCTATATTTTTTCTGAAGTGTTTTTTTTGTTGTTGTTGTTGTTTGCTTGTTTTTTTGAGGCAGGGTTTTGCTCTGTCACTCAGGTGGGAGGGCAAGTGGTGCAATCATGGCTCATTGCAGCCTCAACCTCCTGGGCTCAAGGGATCTGCCCGCCTCATTTTTTGATTTTTTGTAGAGACAGGATCTCACCATGTTGTTCAGGCAGGTCTCAAACTCCCGGGCTCAAGCAATCCCTCCACTTTGGCCTCCCAAAGTGCTGGGATTACAGGCATGAGCAACAGCTTCCAGCTTTTCTGAGGTATTTTAAAGCAAGTTCCCACAAAACCTCTCTCACCCAAGGCTTCAGCCTGCTTCTCTGGAAGATAAGACCCTTTCTTATATCAATACAATACCATTATCAAACCCAACAACATGGTATTTCACAGCCAGTTTTTGAAGATTTCCTCATACTCAGTCCATTTTCAAATTTCCCCACAATTCTCTGAACAGGCTCTCCACCCCTCCGACCCCAGGCCTGTCCTTGGGGTCAACTAGTTTTAACCATTTCTGTTTTTAGTGCATCTGGTGGGTACCTTTACATCTCTAAATAATCAGCTTGCTTTTTTTCTTTTTTTGAGACAGAGTTTCACTCTCGTTGCCCAGGCTGGAGTGCAACGGCGCGATCCTGGCTCACCGAAACCTCCGCCTCTTGGGTTCAAGCGATTCTCCTGCCTCAGCCTCCCGAGCAGCTGGGATTACAGGCATGCGCCACCAGGCCCGGCTAATTTTGTATATTTAGCAGAGACAGAGTTTCTCCATGTTGGTCAGGCTGGTCTCTAACTCCCAACCTCAGGTGATCCTCCCGCCTCGGCCTCTCAAAGTGCTGGGATTACAGGTGTGAGCCACTGCACCCAGCTGGCTCTCTCCTTTGTAAGATGAAGGTAAGAGCCAATTGTTTCAACAGACAGCTGGATGGACTCAGGGTCCAAGAAGTCTGAGTGATCATGAGAAGAACTAAACAAAGGGTGAATGCTTTCAGATCCCAGGACTGTAGGATATCTTGATGGCTTGTCTGCAGCTACAGGTCCCAGGCCCCTGAGCAGGAGTCTGAGGGAGGGTCCTTCCCAAAGTTAAGGCTGTGTCAGTCCCTAGGCTACTGTGGCCAAGTCGGCCTGCTTCCCTCTTGCTCATGAAGGTCTGTTCTCTCTGGAAATGTCCCAGAATCTGGCAATAAAGACAGTTCCCTTTATAGAGCAGCTGCTTCTTTTTTAAAATTTAATTATTTTTAATTTTTTCTTTTGGAAACAGGGTCTTGCTCTGTCACCCAGGCTGGAGTGCAGTGGCATGATCAAAGCTCACGGTAGCCTCAACTTCCCAGGCTCAAGTGATCCTCCTGCCTCAGCCTCCTGAATAGCTGGGACAACAGGTGTATGAGACCCTGTCTCATTTTTCAATTTTTTTGTACAGATGGGGCCTTTCTTTGTTGCCCAGCCTAGTCTTGAACTCCTGGGCTGAAATGATCCTCCTGCCTTGACCTCCCAAAGTGCTGGGATTACAGGTGTGAGCCACCTCGCCCAGCTGAGCTGCTTCTTCTGAAGCCTGCTTTGATATTAAGCCGTTACAGTGCATCGAGGGATGCTAGGAAATGGTTGTATGAGGCATACTTTTGTTTTTTTTCTGTAGGAATGTTATTGTCCATTTTTTCCTCTATGAAGGCCCATGGGATAAATATCTTTCACGTTTTCGCTTAAGGAAAAAAAAACTGTGCTGCTTTTGAACAACTGGGGTGGTTTGCTTCTGTGGTCTTGGTAAATTTGGTGTCTTAGTTTCCCTCTTAGCTTTGGCTGTGGGGAAATTCGGAGCTTAATTTATAGTTACATGCAGCTCTGGGGTAGGAGATGGCGTTGTTTTTGATTATTGTGAAATATTTCAGGCATTCAAAACTTACAGAGATTATACAACAAATATCTACATACCCATCACCCAGGTTAAGACACGAGCCTCTTGTATCCATTCCTGATCCCGTTCTTCTTTGTCCCTACTCTCGTGGCGGATATTTTCCTGGACTGGGTGTTTTCCTTTCTCATTTAAAAAATCATAATTTTTTCTACAAACATATGCATCTATAATAAACATACGGTATTGTCTTACACATTTTAAAATATTATAAAAGTGCCTTTATACTGCATGTATCCCTCTGTAATTTGATCTTTTTACTCAAGAGTTTTCTTTTGAAACTCACCTGTTTTGCCACATGTAACTCTAGTTAATTCATTTTCACTGCTGTAGAATATTCTATTCTAAGACTAGATGTATGAACACGTAGGGTTTAAGAGCATGGCTCTGGGGCCAGGCTCCCTTGGTTCAAACCCCAACCCTGCCACTTACTAGTTCTGTGACCTTGGGCAAGTGACTTAACCTCCTCTTCTTGTCTCTGTTTCTTCATCTGTAAAATGGGGCTAATGATACCACCTATCTAATAGAGGTGAAAATAAATGATTTGATAGGTGAAAAGCATTGAATATATTCCTGGTATGTAGTGTAAGACTTGGTCTCATAAGCACTAATGGAACATTCTTTTAAGAAATGCCATATCACTAATGTCCTTCATGGAACAGAACAGGAAGGTAAGTAGAAAAGCACAGACATCAATGACACTGAGTCTGAAAGGGATTCAGACATGTCAGACTGAAGAGGAAGATGTTTTAAGACCACATTAATAAACTTAATTAACCTGTAGCTTCTATTTTTATGTATGTAGTAGAATAAAAACACTATGCAAATAAATTTAAAAGAGTTATTTTCATAATTAAAAAATAAACATTAAACTTGATTTTTGGCTGGGCATGGTGTCTCATGCCTGTAATCCCAGCACTTTGGGAGGCCAAGGCGGGCGGATCACCTGAGGTCAGGAGTTTGAGACCTGCCTGGCCAACATGGTGAAACCCCATCTCTACTAAAAATACAAAAGATAGCTGGGCATGGTGGCAGATGCCTGTAATCCCAGCTACGCGGGAGGCTGAGGCAGGAGAATCGCTTGAACCCAGGAGGCGGAGGTTGTGGTGAGCCAAGATCACGCCATTGCACTCCAGCCTGGGCAACAAGAGTAAAACTCCGTCTCAAAATAAATAAATAAATAAAAATATAAATAAATAAATAATAAAAACAGCGACAAAAACAAAATGATTAGCCTGGTGTGGTGATGGATGCCTGTAGTCTCAGCTACTTGGGAAGATCCCTTGAACTGCAGTGAGCTATGATTGTGTCACTGCACTAAAGACTGGGCGACAGAGCTGAGACCCCGTCTCAAAAACAAAAAGCGATTTTTTAAAAAGAGAGTTGGCTATTATTGTTATATATTTATTTTCCTTTTGGAAGTTTCAGTTGTTTCCAGTTTTTTTTTTTTTTTTTTTGCTGTCTCTAGGATGTTGCAGGGAACATTATTATCCCTGTTTCTTTGTACATGTGTGCAAGGAACAGTCCCTCTGAGCCAGGGCATACCATTAGGAGTGAAATTGCTGGGCGGTAGGGCTCATCTTTCGCTTTCTGGGTGATGCCAAGTTGCGCTCCCGACTGGTTGCACTGACTTGCTCCCACTGGAGGGATCGGGTGTGCCCGTGACCCCACTCTTACTGATTCTTGGCATTGTTTTTGTACATTACTTTTGCTTAAACTTTATTTAATCTTTCTCCCTCTTTTCCTAGATGTCCCCATTTCTTTATATTCATCCTATTATGTATTTCTATAAGCACCTTTTTTTTTTTTTTTTGAGACGGAGTCTCGCTCTGTCGCCAGGCTGGAGTACAGTGGCGTGATATCGGCTCACTGCAACCTCTGACTCCCAGGTTCAAGCGATTCTCTTGCCTCAGTCTCCCGAGTAGCTGGGATTACAGGCACGCACCACCATGCCCAGCTAATTTTTGTATTTTTAGAAGAGACAGGGTTTTACTGTGTTGGCCAGGATGGTCTCAATCTCTTGACCTCGTGATTCGCCCGCCTTAGCCTCCCAAAGTGCTGGGATTACAGGCGTGAGTCATCGCACCCAGCCCCATAAGCACCTTTTTATCCACTCTACCCTTTTTTCTTTTGAACAAAGCAGCATTTAAATACATAAAAATTAGATAGCGTCCCCTAGAATGAAGAGCACAATCTATAGGGGCAGCCTGCTACCCTAGGCCTGGACCTAAAGGCTTCCTGGCACTCAGCATTGTGAAGGTAGCTATTAGAAGAGGCTAACATTTGCTGCGTGTTTATTACATGATAAGTGCTCCACAGACATTACCTTATTCAATCTCACAGCAACTCCATGAAATAGGACTGTTATTCCAGGAATTTTGATTCAAACAAGGCAGAATGATGCCAGAGTCTATGCTTTTAACCATAGGTCTTCCTACAGGGCTGCCACGTGGGGTGACTCAGGCCGCACGTTGCACAATTCCAAGGGGCACCATTTGTGCAGACTACAATGTGAATGGCACCCCCTAGAGTTGTGTGTCGCAGTGGTCCTGGCCTTCTACTAAGTAAGAGCTTAAAATGCTTAGAAATGACAGGCTTAGAAGAGTAAGCCCCACTACACACGGAGGGGCCTTTCTGCTCTGGATTTATGGTGCCTTCTTAAGGTCATGGTTCTTCATGTTTTAAAGCTTATTGGCATGAGAGCCCTCCCACCTATATAAACATTTGTTTAGGAGGGGAGAGCCCAGCGTGGGTCCTGCACTCTGACACCAGCCATGTAAGGGCACAGACTCGGCTGCTGTTCGTGGCTTTCTCCCTTGGCCACTGCAGACTTATTGAGCAATACATTATGAGTGTGCCTCAGTCTGATGATGTGTTATGGATAAATCATTAAGGAGGCAGCTCACCGCGGTGATGTATTGGTGTAATATATCATCAGAGTGAAGTCTTCTACCGACATACGGGCTGGCTCAAAGGGTGGTGTCATTCAGGGAAGAATTAGCCCAGCAGCAGATCTGGCTTAATTACAGGATAAAAGGTTTGTGAATGGTAGGCTGAAGTCTGCAGCACCAGCATTTTGATTCTTGATGTAAAAATATAATTGGGCTTCCTGAGAGAATTTTTGATTATTTTCAAACAGCCTTCCGCTTTTCATAACAGCACAACTTGCCACGTGGTTGCAGGGGAACCTTTTATCGGGGGGGTATCTCCAAGCCCTTTCCCCATCTGAATTATTGTCCTCCTTTCAATTTGTAGGTCACAGAATGAGTTAAGGGAGATAAAACTCAGGAGGCCTGCCTTTTGGGCCTTCATAATAATGTCTTTAGCAACTGGACCATTGGAATCCAGTGATTTATTCAAATCATCATTAACTAAGGCAGTGGTTTCCAAATACTGAACTAAGACTGCGAGCATGTGCAGGGGAGAGGGGATGGTCTGCTGAGTATGGGTCTCAGGCCATCAGCCCCTTAGGGATAATAATAATAATAATAATGTTTGCCCAACACTTAACATGTTGTTGTGCTAAACACTGAGCTAAAGTCTTTGCATGTATCATTGAATTTCATTCAATCCACATGACAACATTGTGAGACAGGCATTACGTTTTTTTTTTTTTTTTTTTTTTTTGAGACAGAGTCTCTCTCTGTTGCCCAGGCTGGAGTGCAGTGGTGCGATTTTGGCTCACTGCAACCTCTGCCTCCCAGGTTCGAGTGATTCTCCTGCCTCAGCCTCCTGAGTAGTTGGGATTATAGGTGCCTGCCACCATGGTGGTGGCACGATTTCAGCTCACTGCAACCTCTGCCTCCCAGGTTCAAGAGATTCTCCTGCCTCAGCCTCCTGAGTAGCTGGGATTACAGGCACCTGCCACCACACCCAGCTGATTTTTGTATTTATTATTTTTAGTAGAGACAGGGTTTCACCATGTTGACAAGGCTGGTCTCGAAGTCCTGACCTCAGGTGATCTACCCACCTTGGTCTCCCAAAGTGCTGGGATTACAAGTGTGAGCTACCGTGCCCGGCCTATGATTTTTATCATTCCCATTTTCTAGATAAGAAAACCACCCAAGAGCTGGCCTTACTGGCCAGGGTTGTAGAACTGCTCAGTAGCAGAGCCGGTGCACCTGAGGCTGTGGGTGATTCTTACGCACTTCCCTTCCCACCCACAATGCCCCTCTTCCCTTTGAAGACCCTAAACCAGTGCTTCTGGAACTACAGGCCTCAGTAAGCAGAAAGATGTGTTTGTTGAAAATTCGATTATTTTGTTATAAGACACATAAATCAACTTCAGGTCTTTCTTAACACCTATTAGTAGGGTCCCCAGTTTGGCCTGAGTTGGTTATTTCTTGAGAAGCTTACAGGATGAGACTTCCTAGCAATGGTAGGCTAAACTATGTGGACCAACTCTCCCACTGGAGACAAATAACAAAGGTACGTAAACTGTTTTTTGGAAATCTTCAGTAGTATGAAATTGCTGACAAGATAGTAAGAAATGACTAGGTCAACAGGGAAGAGGGAATAGGAACCAGAGAGATGAAGGAGCACCAAAGCTATTTTTTCCTGTAGGTATTTGCTGATCCTCCGTGGGGAACTTCCCCGGATGGGCTGCAGCCTGGCTGGAAGAGAGTGCAGAAATGGAAGCCAGGAGCCAGCCAAGGAGAGGTGGCCCTCCTACAGTACACTGGGACTTCCCAGGGTATATCCTGAGGGGGAGGGTGGCTAGAAGTGGAGCAGCCCTCCTGCAGAATCATAACTCAGGTTCCAATTATTCAGATTGTCCAGGTCCACGAAATCTCAGGCCTTGGATTTGGCTTAAGGTGGTCCCAGACTGGTATGACCCCGACACATTACAGAAGCAGGTCATCTCTAGGTATATCTACACCCAGAGGCCTCATATTATTCCTAGACATAATTTTTAAAATACTGGAATATGGTCAAAGATAACCAGGTACACAAGGAAACCAGATAGAATAGAAGCAGATCTATAAAGATGTAAGCTGTTGAGATTATTGAACTATAGACAATATGTGACTTTTCTTGCTTATTATGTTTAAATAAATAAAAGATAAGTTTGAAGATATCTTCGGATAACAAAAAAATTTTGAAATTTATTATAGGACAAATATGTCGCTAACAATCTTGTTCTTACCTCCCACTCTGTCTCCTCAAAGCAGGATGAGACTCCCCAAAGCAGGATGGCAAAATTTATTTATTTATTTTTATTTTTATTTTTGAGACGGAATCTCACTCTGTCGCCCAGGCTGGAGTGCTGTGGCATGATCTCGGCTCACTGCAACCTCCGCCTCCTGGGTTCAAGTGATTCTCCTACCTCAGCCTCCCGAGTAGCTGGGATTACAGGTGCCCACTACCATGCCCAGCTGATTTTTGTATTTTTAATAGAGACAGGGTTTTACCATCTTGGCCAGGCTGGTCTTGAACTCCTGACCTCAAGTGATCCACCCACCTTGGCTTCCCAAAGTGCTGTGATAACAGGCGTGAGCCTGCATGCCCAGGCTGGACAGCAAAATTTAATATGAAAATCTCACTTGGCTCAGTATCAGGCAAACTACAGAAGATATTGTCCTGTCCTCAGTACATTTATTTTTAACAAAGAAGGTTAAACATAGAACTTCCTTTTGGCTTTTACTTGTGACTCTTTAAAAAATTATAATTTGAGGCTGGGTGCAGTGTCTCACGCCTGTAATCCCAGCACTTTGGGAGGCCAAGGGGGGTGGAGCACTTGCGGTCAGGAGTTCAAGACCAGTCTGGGCAACATGGCGAAACCCCGCCTCTACTAAAAATACAGAAAATTAGCTGGGCGTGGTGGCAGGTGCCTGTAATCCCAGCTACTTGGGAAGTTGAGGCAGGAGAATCGCTTGAACCTGGGAGGTGGAGGTTGCAGTGAGCCAAGATTATGCCAGTGCACTCCAGCCTGGGTGACAAAGTTAGACTCCATCTCAAAAAAATAAAAAAAATTAGAATCTGAATTTTATTATTAATGTGGAAGTAAGAAATGCCTTTAAATAAATTGACTAAAAAATCTTGAGAAAATTCAATAGACAATATACCATACTTCCATTCCCCCAAAAGCGGGGAGGAAGTACAACCTGGAATTTTTAAATCATTGTAGAAAATATTCAATTTGATATGTAAGTGTGAAAGTATGAAACGTAAGTGGCTGTGATGTTATGATGTATAGATGACATGGCCAAAAATACTTAGGACGTTGGAGTAATAACATCGTAGTTTGAAAACACAGGCTCTACATCAGACACACCAGGTTGGGGTCCAGCTCTGACACATTTTGGAATCTTGGGCAAGTTATTTAACTTCTGAGAGCTTCAGTTTGGTTATCTGCAATATGGGGATAATAAGAGCATTGCCCCTGCTTCTCAGGGTTGTAAGGAGTCAAAAGAGATTCTGGATGTTAGGAATTCGGCATTCTGCCAACGTGAAACTTGTCACAGTGGCTTTAGCTTCTTGGAGCAGCATTACCGCATCCAGATGAAAGTGGCATTTGCATTTTGCTTGCACTTCAAATCCAGGAAGGTTTTTTGTAAAGAGACTGATTACCTATGTGTAACTAGTCAGAAAAACTCTCTCACCATAAAAAGTTGATGCAATTTGGTTCCTGAGGACTGACTCAGGGCCGCTTAACTTGGACATTGACAGTGAGCCTGTTGATAAAGAAGGCACTTATTCTGGCCTCTAAAATCAAGGCCATGTCCTTTTGAAGGGTAGAAATCCAGGTGAGATAAGATTGATAACCTTGCATTACAGAATTTATTAAAGATGTCCAGATTAAAAATTGGGTTGTCTGTCAATCAATCAGTCTGTTTTCTACATTTTTCTCTGTCATATACAAAAAAAATTCCTGTACAACACTGAATTCTCTGTGGACCTCATCAATGCTAATAGCCCTTCCTCTTTCATTCAGAAGGACAAGCTTAGTCATGTTTCTTAGCAGAGGTCCCTGGGTTTGTCCTTGTCTTGCTGAAAGCTTCACTATTACTATGGGAAGTTTTTTCAGTTATTTGGTTTCAAGTGGGGAAGGAGGGCACATGAATGGACGTGACCATTGAAGTGTGGTATAGGCTGCATTCTTTTTCTTTTGGGTAATTTCCTTTAATCCCAGTGAGAGGGGACAGGTTGGAAACAACCAACCTGAAGACCAGTCAAAGGCTCAACTGTTGATTGGCAGATCACTGTGTAACTGTTTGGGTCCCTTGAGTCAGGGGACTGAGTCAGTATCCTTTGTGTTTCCCAATATCTCAGCCTGAGCTTGGGAGATATCTGAGGCTGGACTCCCTGGAAACAGACTCTGAGATAGACAGCTGCATGCAGAACATTAATTACGAGTGTTCTTGGGAGATGTACTTGTAAGGGGGCAAGGGAGGCAGGACGGGGCAGAGGGAGTAGCTGTCCTACAATGTGCTGGCCATGGAGACCTCAGTTAATTCTACAGGGAGCTCTGGAGCTGGGATGGCCCTCCAGAGCTGTCCTACTGTGAGAGAGCTGGGACTTTGCATCCCCCATCAGCCAGTCATTGACTAAGCCTCTCCCCCAGGTGGGGATGTGCCTTGGGTCATGCATTTCCCAATGAGGGATGAACCTCTGAGCCATTAGCAGCCCCGATTCTCAGTAGCTAGGGGATGAGTGTGTGGGCCCGGAAAAGGGATCTGGGTGGGCAGTGTCTGTGACAGATGACCCTTCAAGTGGCTCAGAGTCACTGGTTTCTCGTAGTAAGTTTGCCCCATCTCTGATGGCTTCTTCATGATTGTAGTGAGTTTTGCTTCCTGGGGAAACTGACAAGAGCAGGGTTAATGGGACAAACACAGCCCCTGATGCTGCATTTGATCTCAAGGTTCTACCTGGTACTCCTTATGCCCCTTCTCCACCACCTGTACCAGAGTCTTCCTGCCCTTGGCTGGCATCTCTGCTGGTCTAAGTGACTCGTTTGGTGGGATGACCTGGATCCTCATTCCTGAGGGTTCTGACCACATGGCTACCATGCTCTTTTCGAGACCTGGTTGTTGTACTTGCCCATTATCATTAAAATGGGTATGGAACACCAAGAAATGCCCCAGTGGATGATCCAAATGCCAAACGTATTCCTCCCTGCCTCCACCGACTGGCAGCAGCCCCAGCTCACACTGCCACACTGAGCTGACCCTTCTATGAACTGAACTTGGCCTTTTGCTTCTGCTGTCAGCTGGCCATAAGCAACCCCTCATGCAGCTATAGGTGAGTGCTGAGGGCCAGGGCCCAGGGAAATATTGACACGTGACATGGGAGCCTGGGCTACCTGCCCATGAAGCTTCTGGGTGCCGATCCTAAATGTACCGCTTCCATCGAACGACCAATTGCTGCTGGGCTTGCCTGCCCTCGTGACTCTGTGGATCTGACAGATCCAGTTCATGATGGGGAGCTACAGGTGCCTGGTTACTTGGTGTCACTTGGTCAGAAGCCTCATCTCTACCAGGGTCCAGTAGCATTCTGGGAGCTACTTTCCTTTTTCTTTCTTTCTTTTTTTTTTTTTTTTTGAGATGGAGCCTCACTCTGTTGCCCAGGCTTGAGCGCAGTGGTGAGATCTCACTACAAGCTCTGCCTCCTGGGCTTAGACCATTCTCCTGCCTCATCCTCCCAAGTAGCTGAGATTACAGGCACCCACCACCACGCCCAGCTAATTTTTGTATTTTTAGTACAGACGGGGTTTCACCATGTTGGCCAGGCTGGTCTTGAACTCCTGACCTCAGGTGATCCGCCAGCCTCAGCCTCCCAAAGTGCTAGGATTACAGGCATGAGCCACCGTGCCTGGGCTGGGAGCTACTTTTCAATGGGTGTGTAGTTTTTCTTGCAGATGGCATGCCCTGCTTCAGAACTCTAGGCATCTATGATATTATTTCCTATCGGGGCTCACCAGAAACTCCATGTGGGGTTTCTTCCTCCACAAAAAAATACAGAGCCTTTAGTACCACAGAGCCTGCCGAGTCACACAGCGCAGGAGGCAGGGCTTTCTGACCACAGCCTGAACCTGCTGCAGAGCCCTTTCCTGCTCTGGGTCCCATTCAAAGCTGGCAGCCTTCTTTGTTACCTGCAGGGTTAGAGTACTGTTCCGTAGTGTGGACTATGGCACCTCCAGAACTGATGAAACCCACCAAGCATCATACTTCCTAATTCATTGTGGGAGCTGAGGCTCTGGAGCTCTGGATGGGGGGATGGCTCTTTAGGGTTCTTCTAAAGTGATACAAAAAGAAAAAAAGTAGGTGTTTTCATCCCTGCCTCAGCCAGTCCTTGATCATAGTCTATCCCCCCTGGAAGGGGCATAATATTGGGCAGGGAAGTTCCTTGTGGCCAGAGTAATTCTCAGTGAGGGTTGTAGCTGTGAGCTTAGTCCCCAGAGCTGGAACAGGTGAAGAGGGCATCTGGGGAGGGGACCACAGCATTCGCGACACACAACTCAACTCCAGGGCTAGGACTAGGGTGAGGCAAGTGAGACACCTAGGAACAAGTGTAGCGAGTCCCTCACACTTGGGTCACGTGAGTGCAGATTCAGCTCTTGCCTCACCCTAGTCCTGGGCCTGTCAAACACCCATGGGACCCTAATAGCAGGAAATGGTAGGAAGTTCAGTTTGGCTAGGAGAAACTTCACATCTCCATGAAGACAGTCTTTCTGGAACTGGTAGAATGATTCGTTGGACAGCATTGTCCTAGACTATTTCCTTTCCACTTCTCTGCAGGGGACTGGGAAGGTGGACACTAGAGAAAGGTGTCACCTGTCACTACTGCCAAAAAATTCAAAATACCTTTCCTATCCCATCAGTTATTCTATGACTTTATTTGTCTGAGCCCCATGGTCATCTTTGTGTTATGGAATGAAGTCAAAGGAAGGAGTTTAAGCTAGAAGATTTTGAAATTTCCTTGTGTTATTATGGCATCGAAGATATTGTCTAATCCTGATCCTACTGTCTAGCTTCCATGGGTAGAACCAGCCTGGAAGCGTCATGTCTCACAGGTATGAGGGGGTGGATTACACAATGGTCAAAAGAGAGAAGACCAGCCCTGCCATTCTGGGAAAGAAGGAGATGATTCGAAGTCTAGAGAAACATAACTCATAGGCAAGTAAGAATTAGAGTTAGAGCTTGTCTGAATGTTCGTGTCTCACCAAAATTTATATGTTGAAACCTAACCCCTGAGGTGATGGTATTAAGAGGTAGGGCCTTTGGGAAGTGATTAGGTTATGAGGGCAGCATGAATGGGGTTAGTCCCTTATAAAAGAGGTGGAGTGGCTGGGTGAGGTGGCTCATGTCTGTCATCCCAGCACTTTGGAAGGGTGAGGTGGGTGATCAAGAGTTCGAGACCAGTCTGGCCAACATGGTGAAACCCTGTCTCTACTAAAAAATACAAAAATTAGCCTGGCGTGGTGCTGGGCACCTGTAATCCTAGCTACTCGGGAGGCTGAGGCAGGAGAATCACTTGAACCTGAGAGGCAGAGGTTGCAGTGAGCTGAGATTGTGCCATTGCACTCCAGCCTGGGTGACAAGAGTGAAACTCCACCTCAAAAAAATAAAATAAAATAAAAATAAAAGAAGTGAAGCCTGTTTCCCCTTCTGGTATGTAAGGATGTAGTAAGAGGTGCCATCTATGAAGAATTGGCCCCCACCAGGCACTGCATCTGCTGGTGCCTTGATTGTGAACTTCCCAGACTCCAGCAGGGTGAGCAATAAATTTCTGTTGTTTACAAATTACTCAGTATAAGGTATTTTGCTGTAGCAGCCCAAACGTACAAAGACAGAACCCAATGGGAAGAGAGAACAGGAGTTGAACACAGAGCAGGCTGAGTGAAGTAAGACATGAGTGTGGGGCTGGATCATTCCTAGACTGACCCTGAGCACACTGAATTCTGGTCATGGCATCCAGGGTATGTGTCGGCATCCATGGATAGTTTTGTCTTTCAGAATCTTGGACCACCTTTCCCAACTTAATATATACAACTAAAACATTTCTAATCAGATCTCATTGAAGTTTTTATTTTTAACTTAACAACTTGATAATAGAGTTTAACTGGAAGGATAAAATTAGCCAAAATAAAAATTTGAAATATAAGCATATAATATTATGTATATAATACTAGCTATCAAATGTATTATAAAGCAACAACCATGAAAACAGCATGGTACATGTATAGGAATAGGCAATTAGACCAGGGGAATATGTACAACAGGGAGTCCAGAAAAAAATCTGTGTATATATGATAATTAAATATATGACAAACATAGCATTTCACATGAGTGAGAAAAGGATGGTTTATTACATAAACAGGGATAGGTTGTGAATTTCAGAGAAAATTTAAATTTGGTTCCCTTGCCCGTTTCCTGGTTCCATACCTGAAATAAATCCGAAATGGATTAAAGGTCTAAAAATAAAAATTAAAACGATAAAAGTGCTAGAAAAAAAATAGGTCCTTTCTGAGCATGACACAAAAAACAGAAGACAGCAGGAAAAGAACCATGGTCCTAACTACATAAACAAACAAACAACAATAACAACTTCTGTATGGTGAAAAATGTCACAAACAAAAGTTAAAGAATGGAAGAAAATATTTTAAACATACATAACTGATAAAAGTATAACATCCATAATATACAAAAATGTCCTACAAATCAGTAAAAGAAATACCATAGATAAATGAACACAGGTGACATCCGGGCAATTCACAAAGAAGAAACACATATGGCATAGAAAGCATGAAATGATACTCTAAATTAGCAACAAAATACAAAACAACATGACTAAAACCAAGAGGAGATGTAGTTTCCTTATCAAAATTAGCCGAAATTAAACAGATTGCTAGTACTCAGTGTTTTGCAAGGATACAGATAAAAAGGCATCCATAGCTGACAAAACTAAAACTTGCCATAACATTTTTGATGAGGAGTCTGGCAGTTGCAGTCAAATTTAAAATACATTTTCCCATTGAGCCAGAAATTATGCTTTTAGGAATGTATCATACGGAAACCTTCTTCAAGAGAGAAGAGATGTATGCCTAAGTATGTTTACTTAGCATTCTTTGTTATAGAAAAACACCGCAAATAGTCCTTCAGGGTAACAGAGGTTGGTTAAGTTGTAGAAAATCCATACAATGGAAAACTATGAGAAAGAATAGCTGTGCAGACATGGAGCTATGTCCACAACAAGCTGTTAGTTTTTTTAAAGAGTAAACTGATGAGGCCGGGCGCGGTGGCTCACGCTTGTAATCCCAGCGCTTTGGGAGGCCGAGGCGGGCGGATCACGAGGTCAGGAGATCGAGATCACGGTGAAACCCCGTCTCTACTAAAAATACAAAAAAAAAAAAAAAAAAAAAAAAAATTAGCCGGGTGTGGTGGCGGGCGCCTGTAGTCCCAGCTACTCGGAGAGGCTGAGGCAGGAGAATGGCATGAACCCGGGAGGCGGAGCTTGCAGTGAGCTGAGATCTCGCCACTACACTTCAGCCTGGGTGCCTGGGTGACAGAGCGAGACTCTGTCTCAAAAAAAAAAAAACAAAAAAAAAAAAACAAAACTGATGAATGGCACATAAAGCAAAATTCTATTTTTTAAAAGAAAAAAAGGTAAAACGGTAGTTAAAAATGTAAGCTATGATTGTAGTTTTTGTTTGTGTGTTTGTTTGTTGAGACAGAGTCTCTCTCTGTCAGCTAGGCTGGAATTCAGTGATGTAGTCAGGCTCACTGCAGCCCTCAACTCCTGGGCTCAAGCAATCCTCCTACCTTAGCCTCCTCGGTAGCTGGGACTACAGGTGCTCACCACCATGCCGGGCTAACTTAATTTTTTTTTCTTTTGTAGAGATGGGGATCTTACTATACTGACCAAGTCAGTTTTGAATTCCTGACCTCAAGGCAGGATCCTCCTGCCTTGACCTCCCAGTGTTGGGATTATAGGCATGAGCCACTACAGCTCGTGTATTGTAGATTTTTTTTTTTTTTTTGAGAGAGGGTCTCATTTTGTCACCCAAGCTGAAATGCAGTGGTGAGATCCCGGCTCACTGCAGCTTCCACTTCCCAGGTTCAAGCAATTCTCCTGCCTCTGCCACCCCAGTAGCTGGGACCACAGGCATGAGCCAACACACCTGGCTAATTTTTGTATTTTTTGTAGAGATGAGGTTTCGCCATGTTGCTCAGGCTGGTCTTGAACTCCTGACCTCAAGCAATCTACCCGCCTCAGCCTCCTAAAGTGCAAGGATTATAGACATGAGCCACCACCCGTAGAATTTTTAGAACACATTAAAAGTAAATAGTATAGTGTAATGAAACTCCACATCTCATCACCTGGTTGCAAATATATATATATATTTGCATATATATAAATATATATATTTGCATATATATAAATATATATATTTGCATATATAAATGTATATATTTATTTGCATATATATATAAATATATATATTTTGAGATGAAGCCTCACTCTGTCGCCCAGGTTGGAGTGCAGTGGTGCGACCTTGGCTCACTGCAACCTCTGCCTCCCAGGTTCAAGCAATTCTCCTGCCTCAGCCTCCTGAGTAGCTGGTATTACAGGCGTGTACCACCACGCTCAGCTTATTTTTTTTTTTTAGTAGAGATGGGGTTTCACCATGTTGGCCAGGCTGGTCTTGAACTGCTGACCTCAAATGATCCACCCCCCTCGGCCTCCCAAAGTGCAGGATTACAGGTGTGAGCCACTGCGCCCGGCTGGTTGCAACAATTTTAAGCTCTTGGCTATTCTTTTTCCATCCCATTCATTGCCTCCTTCACCCATGGATTAATGTGAAGCAAATCCCATATACCCTATCATTGTACCCATAAATAACCTTGGAACCATTTTCACATTTAAAGGATGGCTCAGGCAGAGAGGAAAGGCTCAGAGGATATACACCAAGTTGATGTCAGTGATTATCATTGGGGAGTAGGATTGAGGAGCATGAGTTTTTATTTTAAACACTTTACTAAATACATAATTTATTTTTGCATTACTTTGTTTTTTAAAAAATTGAGATTTGTAAGCAAGAAAGTGAGAGGCTGGGTGAGGTGACTCACGCCTGCAATCTCAGCAATTTGGGAGGCCAAGGCAGGTGCATTGTTTGAGCCCAGGAATTCAAGACCAGCCTGAGCAACATGGTGAAACCCTGTCTTTACAAAAAAATACAAAAGTTAGCCAGGTCTGGTGGTGTGCATCCATAGTCCCAGCTACTGGGGAGCCTGAGGTGGGAGGATCACTGGAGCTCAGCATTTCGAGGCTGCAGTGAGCTATGATTGCACCACTGCACTCCAGCCCGGGCAACAGAGCGAGACTCTGTCAAAAAAAAAAAAAAAAGAAAGAATAAAAGAAAAAAAGAAAAAAAATAGAGATCTCACGAACTATCGTTTTTATCTGTATAGAGACCCCTTTTAAACTCTAAAACAGCAAACAGAATTATTCTTACTTGATTTTTTCAAAAGCCACCTCAAATCTTTTATGGAATGGTTTGGGAATTCATCAATAAATATATTAAAACTTGAATACACAATCAATACCTAGAATATCCCATTTAGGTCGTTTTTGACAGTCGAGTTGCAGCCTTTATATGTGCCTGTCCTGTATGTATATTATAATATAGGGAAGTGCTTACACATCAATCTGTACATGTATGACCGTTTTATGGAATTAGCTCGGTAGCTCACCTGCAAAGTTTCCAGAGGAAGAATTTGATTGGCCCACCTTGGGTCAAATGTTCACTCCTGGCCCAGTCAGCTGTGACCAGGGGCTGGGGAAGGCAGGGCATCTGCAGACTGAGTGGATTTCTCACTTTTTCTACTACTTCCTTTACATGCCTAGCACCAAGTAGCCCCTAAGCCCCTCTTTAACATCACCTGTGAGTCTGGGCTCCTCGTTCAAGGACATGCCCCACACATTCAGCGTGGAGGCCTGGAGTTGCCACAGCACGGGCCCTGTCACTGCAGACCATGGACCAGGGCCTCCTCCTTTGCCTCCATTCCCCTGCTCTGCTCCTCCTTTGCCTCCATTCCCCAGCCCAGCAAGCACTGTTTTCAGGACAGGGCTCCTCAGCGCTTCCCCTTGACCTTGGAGTTCAGCCCCCCGGGTGTTTCCTTGCAGGCCTCGACTTCCTGCTCGGGCCCATCTCCCCTCACCACAGGCCTTTCCACAAACCCACTCGGATATGAGCTAATGCCATTGTCTTCCTGAAATTAAAATCAAGCCTCAACCTATAATGTTTCACAGAGAGGGAATTGGGGTTGTATATTCCTGCGTTGAACGGTATTCTATTTCAGTCATAGCATTTAATTATGATCGGTATGTTAGTGCCCATCGGAGCATAACAAATTGTCATTATGTTATTCTGCTGAGTCTAATTTAATTGGCAAGTTGTCACAAAAGCAATTATCCATCATTTATTTTGTTGCCATAACCACATCTCGAAGAGCACCTGCTGTCTGCGAGGAGAAATGCGCCACAGTCTCTCAGCCCTGGATCCAGGCCACTTATCTGACACAAAGACATTGCTTCCCCCTTCTGATTTAAAAATATGTTCCTCATTTCCTGCTGCGGTCTCATGAATCCTCCTGGGGGAGCCTCAAAGTGCCAAAGGAAATTCACAGTCTGGGAAGTTGCCTGAGAGGTCTGCCCCGCCCTGTCAGGGGTGGGTGGGAGGCAGCGGGAGGACTCAGACCCCCGTGGAGGGCCCCGGACCCGACTGGGTCAGGCTTCACTCCGTCAGCTGTTTCAGCTGCCACCTCAGTGATGGATTTATAAATATTTGTTGCTCTTTTCTCCCCGGGCACGCCGCGTGCTCGCTCCCTGGGAGGCAGGATTGTTTGGCCATTTCACAGAGAGAGAACCCGAGGCCCAGGGAACCGAAGGCCCCGGGTCACGAGGGAAGCCTGGAGAGCGGCCAGGACCCCAGTGAAGACCTCTGGAGTCCAAAGGCTTTTTCCATTCTTTGGATCAAACATGTGCAGGCAAAACCTAGTTACTTTAGGCCGGCCAGAGTCCCAGACTGTGCCTCTGGGTGCAGGGGAGACCTTTCTCTGTCGTCCTAGGGCTAGATCTGATTGGCCCCGTTTCACATGGAGGCATCAGGCTGAGAGCTCATGACAGCATCTGGGACAGCGACTGCCCAATCTCCCTGGAGCCTCTGAGCCTAAATCTCTGGGAGGCCCTTTTATCCTGCTCCTACTCGGGTACCTCTCCATGCCTGGACCGTATCCCCCACACCCGCACACAAGCCAAGGTAAGCAACATTGTCATACGATTTTTTTCTTCCCTGAAGCAGGGAAGATAGTCAGTCCTAAGGGACTATAAAGCCTCCAGGTCTGTCTCTGTCCTGGGGGCTGGAAGTGGGTGAAAAAATTATTGATGTTCTTGCTTCCATGATGGTCTTTTTAGCATAGTCACCAAAGAACTCGTTAAAAACAAAAACAAAATAACAAACAAAATCACCACCAATCAAACAAACCAAAAACCTACCACTGTATGGCAAAGGGGAAAAAGGAACCAGACTTTTAAATAAATCAGCTTTTTCCTTTGGGTCAGTCAGGTATAATTTCCAGGCTTTCTATTTGAGGGGAGTGGAAGATGACCAGCTCCCTGAAGAGGCAGATCATCTCTTGCAACTCCAAACAAACAAACAAACAAACAAACAAAACCCTCTCACTGCAATTGCTGATAAAATAAACTAGGGATGTTCAGACTCCTCCCTCCTGGACCAGCATTATCCCTAAAGAATGTTCCTTGTGGCTACAAAGAAATCACTTTTTCTACCACAACACAATGTTTAGGATCTCTGCTTACTGTGGAGGGCCCCACTTGAGCCTGAAGTTATGCAGTCGATATTGGAGCAGGAAAAAGGTGAATGTGCAAGGAGGGGACTGTGCATGCGTCCCCTGCTGGGCCCAGTTGTGGCAGAGGGTGGTGCTCTGCCACATCGTGAGTGAGTGTGTAGATTAGTGCAAACTCTGTGGAAAGTAAGCTGACTAAATGGGTGGAGAGCCATACAAAATGTGCATCATTTTTGACTCATTAATTTCATTTAGGATAAACAAATTTCATCAAAAACAGAAGAAAGATGCTTGCTCTAGGGTTATTTATTTATTTATTTATTTTCGAAATGGAGTCTCACTGTGTTGCCCAGGCTGGAGTGCAGTGACGTGATCTCAGCCCACTGCAACCTCCGCTTCCCAAGGTTCAAGTGATTCTCTTGCCTCAGACTCCTGAGTAACTGGGATCACAGGCGCCCACCACTGTGCCTGGCTAATTTTTGTACTGTTAGTAGAGACGGGGTTTCCCCATGTTGGCCAGGCTGGTCTCAAACTCCTGACCTCAAGCGATCCACCGCTTCGGCCTCCCAAAGTGCTGGGATTACAGGTGTGAGTCACTTCGCCTGGCTGGCTCTAGTGTTATCTATAATAGCAAAATCAAAGTCTGTGCTAAAGAGCAAACTGACTTGGAACACACGGCTACAAGCAATGGGTGTAGATGGAGTTCAGTTTTTGTTTTCTAGGGGAGATGTTGAAACAAGAAGAATTCTTTTTTAAAAAATAATTTCAACTTTTATTTTATATTAAGGAGATACACGTGCAGGTTTGTTACCTGGACATATTGTGTGATGTGGAGATTTGGGTATGATTGATTCCTGTCACTCAGGTAGTGGGCATTGGACCCAATAGTTAGTTTTTCAGCCCTTGCCTCCCTCCCTCTCTCCCCACTGTAGTATAGTCCCCAGTGTCTATTGTTACCGTCTTTATGTCCATGAATACCCAAGGGTTAGCTCCCACTTATAAGTGAGGACACATGGTATTTGGTTTTCTGTTCCTGCACGAATTGGTTGAGGATAATGGCCTCCAGCTGCATCCATGTTGTTGCAAAGAACATGATTTCATTCCTTTTTAGTGATTCATAGTATTTCTTGGTGCGTGTGTACACCATTTTCTTTGTCCAATCCACCACTGATGGACACCTGGGTTGATTCCATGTCTTTGCTACTGTAAATAATACTGTGATGAAAATAATTTATTTTTGAAGCAGGGTCTCTTCCCTCTGTCACTCAGGCTGAAATGCAGCGGCATGATCATGGCTCACTGCAGCCTTCAACCTCCTGGGCTCAAGAAATCCTCCTGCCTCAGCCTCTCATGTAGCTGGGACCACAGGCATGCGCCACGATGCCTGACTAAATTTTTTTATTTTTAATAGAGATAAAGTCTTTCTATGTTGCCCAAGCTGGTCTTGATACTCCTGGGCTCAGCCAATCCTCCTGCCTCAGCCTCCCAAAGTACTGGGATTACGGGCATAAGCCACCACACCTGACCAAAAGGAATTCTTTATGTAATTTCATTAAGTAATCATTTACTGAACACCTCAATTTACTGGAGCCAGGTTATGCATGTATGTAAATACAGATGAGACATATGCACATATAGGTCCCTCCTATATTAGTTTCCCATTGCTGTTGTAACAAATCACCTTCCATTTAGTGCCTTAAGCCAGTGGTCCCCAACCTTTTTGCCACCAGGGACTGGTTTTGTGGAAGATAGTTTTTCCATGGATGGGGGTGGGGTGGGGGGAGATGGTTTGTGGTGAAACTGTTCCACCTTAGATCATCAAGCATTAGATTCTAACAAAGCGTGTGCAACCTAAGTCCCTCATATGCGCAGTTCACAATAGAGTTCGCTCTCCTACGAGAATCTAATGCCACCGCTGATCTGACAGGAGGCAGAGCTTGGGCAGTAATGCTTGCTTGCCTGCCGCTCACCTCTTGCTATGCGGCCCGGTTCCTAACAGGCCACTGACTGGTACCGGTACACTGCCTGGGGGTCGGGGCCTCCCTACCTTAAACAATACCAATTGTCTTATGGTTTTCTGGGTTGGAAGTCCGAAATGGGTCTCCTGGGCTAAAACCGAGATGTTGGCAGGGACACGTTCCTTTCTGGAGGCTCTGGAGAGAGCCTATCTCCTTGCCTTTTCCAGCCTCTAGAGCCCCCCACATTCCTTGACTTCTTGCCTCCTTCATCCATTCTCTTTTTTGTGTTTTTGAGACAGAGTTTCACTGTGTTGCCCAGGCTGGGGTGCAGTGGCGCAATCTCAGCTCACTGCAACCCCTGCCTCCCAGGTTCAAGCAATTCTCCTGCCTCAGCCTCCTATGTAGCTGGGTTTACAGGCGTGTGCCACCACACCTAGCTAATTTTTGTATTTTTAGTAGAGATGGGGTTTCACCACGTTGCCCAGGCTTGTCTCCAACTCCTGATCTCAGGTGATCTGCCTGCCTTGGCCTCCCAAAGTGCTGGGATTACAGGTGTGAGCCACCACGTCCAGCCTTCCTCCATTCTCAAAGCCAGCAACATTGAGCCAAATCCTTCCCACTGTGTCACCCTGACCTTCTGTAGTCACATTTCCCTCTGACTCTCCGCTTCTGTTCCACTTTGAAGGATCCATGTGATTACACTGGACTCACACCAATAATCCAGATCATCTCCCTGTTTTAAAGTCAGTTGGTTAGTGACCTTAATTCCAGCTGCTAGCTTAATTCCTTTTTGACGTGTAACAAAATGTATTCACAGGTTCCAGGGATTAGGTTGTGGACATCTTTTTGTGTGGGGGTGGGTGGAGGGAGAGTGGCATTATTCTGCCAATCACACTCCAGACTGACCAGAAGCCCACAGCTGAGTGGGAGAAACACGTGAACACATCTTCAGCATACATGGCAGAGCACCATAATCAGCTCTTGGAATCTGGGAGGCAATATGCATATTTATCCATAATTCAGAAATTCCTTGCCGGGAGGCTAAGTGCTGTCCAACTCAGTTTTCCCCTCTTCCCAGCACAAACTCTCTGCTCTGGTCACTTCAGTCCCTCCACTGTTTCTAGTACTTAAATATTATAGAATATTATGGAGGTATTGAAGAATCCTAGCTACGGGGGAGAGGATCACTTGAGCCCAGGAGTTTGAGATTCCAGCGAACCATGATTGTGCCATTGCACTCCAGCCTGGGTGATGGAGCGAGACCCTATCTTTAAAAATAACACCCATACTTTTGCCCATTGCCGTCTTACCAGCTGTCCTCACTTCCTCTTACCCTCTGTCCAAATCCCACCCACCTTTAAGTCCCACATCCAGACTTTGCCCACATCCAAGAACCAAATCAAGTCCCACATTCTCCCTGATTCTTTCCTGTGCCCCCCTCACATACAGCCCAGGCCTTCTGGAACACGTGCATTCTTAATGACATAATAGTCTACTTAAATGTAATTGCTTTCACAGGCTGTTGTTTCAATGTTAGTGTGTTCTTATGTCTCAGCTAGTTTTTGATCTCTCTGAGATCAGGGGTCATGTGCTATAATCCATCTGTCACCTCCACAGCACCTGGCACAGTGCTGCTGAAGAACAATTTGCTAAATTTGTTCAAGCCCTTTTTTGAATACTCTCAGAAGAGCTAGAACCTGAGGGTGGAACTGTGCTTCAGGGAGTGTCCTGCTCTAAAGGAGCACTCAGTCTGAAAGGGAGACTGACAAGAAACTGATGGGTCAGGGGGTGATGTGACAAGTGCTAGAATAGAATTATGCACAGAGGGGTCTCCAGGTCAGCTTGTGGGTGGATCAAAGAAGGCTTTTCAGAGGCAGTGATGTTTGAGCTGGGTTTTGAAGGATGAGTAGGAGTGAGCTGGATAAAGCGATATGGGAGAAGGGTTCTATTCCCATAAGAGGAGGACCATTTAAAGCAGAACAAAGAGTATTATAAATACCAAATGCTGTCCAACTTGGTTTTCCCAGCCTCCTAGAGCAAACTCTTCTCCGATTACTTCAGCCTCCTCTCTGTTCTATGGTCATGGCCTGCCTCTTCCCAGTCCCACGTCTGTGCCTGTTAAGTTAGAAAAAATGGAAAGTTGACATTCACAAGTGAAGCTGAGAAGCAAGGGACAAAAATCATCAAGTCACTCTGGGTCAAAAGACTAATGATAATACACATGACAGAGAAGAAACAACATTCCTAATACGTAACCTGATAAGAAAAAAAGACAAAAGCTTTTAAAAAAATGGACAAAGGACATGAACAAACTTTTTTTTTTTTTTTTTGAGATGGAATCTTGCTCTGTCATCTAGGCTGGAGTGCAATAGCACAATCTCGGCTCACTGCAACCTCTGCCTCCCAGATTCAAGCAATTCTTGTGCCTCAGCCCCCCGAGTAGCTGGGATTACAGGCATGTGCCACCACACCCGGCTAATTTTTGTATTTTTAGTAGAGATAGGGTTTCACCATGTTGCCCAGGCTGGTCTTGAACTCCTGACCTCAGATGATCCACCTGCCTTGGCCCCACAAAGTGCTGGGATTACAGGTGTGAGCCACTGTGCCCAGCCTATGAACAAACATTTTACAGATGAGAGAATACAAATAGCTGATAAGTACATGAAAAGACACTCAACTGTATTTGTAGTCAGGGAAATGCAAGATAAAACAACAATTAATACCATTTTCACTCATCAGATTGGCAAAAATTAAAGATTGATAACATCCAATATTGTCAAGGGTGTGAGTAAACAGGGACTCTCACACATTGTTAATGGATATATGAATTGCTAAACCCTTTTAAGAAAGCAATCTCAAAATGACTATTAAAATTAAAAATGAACACGTCCTAGCTGTTGGCATACATCTGTAGTCCTAGCTACTAGGGAGGCTGAAGTTGGAGGATTGCTTCAGGCCAGGAGTTTGAGACCAGCCTGGACAACGTAGAGAGACCTCATCTCTACAAAAAAAAAAAAAAATTAAATTAGTCAGGCTTGGTGATGTGTGCCTATAGATCTAGCTACTTGGGAGGTTGGGGTGGGACGATCACTTGAATCCAGGAGTTTATGGTTACAGTGAGCTCTGATCGTGCCACTGCACTCCAGCCTGGGCAGTGGAGTGAGACTCTCCTTATCTAAAAAAAAAAAAATCCTTTGGCCCAGCAATCCCAATTTGAGAATGTATTTTAAGGAGATATATACATATAATATTTATTGCAAGTTTGTTTCTAGTAGTAAAAGCTGGATAGAATCTGAATTTCCATTAGTAGGGGAATGTTAGGTAAATTATAGTACTTAAATATTATAGAATATTATAGAAATATTAAAGAGTGCAGTAAACCCATACATGGTGACCTGGAGGAATCCCCATGGTACCATGATATAATGTTAAGCAGCAAGAGCAAAAAGCAATCAGCAAGGACAGTGTCATAGTGTGTGAGGGGGGAGGGAGAGACATACGGGGAATGGCTGTGTACTATTAAATGATCTCAGAGAAAGATATAGAAGGCTGCATACTCTAGTATGTTAACAGTCATTACCTGAAGTGACAGGAGTGGGAGCTAAGGAAGGGAAGACATTAACTTTAAAAGTCTGTATTGGGCCAGGGGCAGTAAGTAGCTCAGTACTTTGGGAAGGTAAGGCAGAAGGAGTTTGAACCCAGGACTTTAAAGTTACAGTGAGCCATGATTGCACCACTGCACTCCAGGCTGGGTGACAGCACGAGACCCTATTGCTAAAAAATTAATTTGTAATGACAAATATTGGCCAGGTGCAGTGGCTCATGCCTGTAATCCCAGCACTTTGGGAGGCCGAGGCAGGCAGATCACGAGGTCAGGAGATCGAGACCATCCTGGCTAACATGCTGAAACCCCGTCTCTACTAAAAATACATAAAAAAACTAGCCGGCATTGTGGCGGGCACCTGTAGTCCCAGCTACTCGGGAGGCTGAGGCAGGAGAATGGCGTGAACCTGGGAGGCAGAGCTTGCAGTGAGCCGAGATCGTGCCACTGCACTCCAGCCTGGGCAACAGAGCGAGACTCCGTCTCAAAAAAAAAAAAAAAAAAATTAGCTGGGCGTGGTGGTGGGCACTTGTAATCTCAGCTACTTGGGAGGCTGAGGCAGGAGAATCATTTGAACCCAGGAGGGGGAGGTTGCAGTGAGCTGAGATGGCACCATTGCACTCCAGCCCGGGTGACGGCGAGACTCCGCTTAAAAAAAAAAAAAAAAAGACAGATATTAATAACGTGAAAAAAAAGTACTGAAGAAAGAATTGAGTGAGGTCTCCATGTTCAGAGGTGGGCAAGTTCCTGAGTTCAGGGCCATTTGCCCCTCCCTGGCTTCTCTCCTATTCAACTATTCAAATGAGCTAATTCAACAAAAGTGAGGTAGTTTGCATTTTCTTGGTTAAGTGGGTTTAGATCCTGGGATAAAAACAGCCTCATTTACATATGTAGTTTGACCCTCTCTTGATATCAGTGAGCTCCAATAATGAATTAGAGCCAGTTAGTCCCAACTGCCTCCCTGAGAGTGACTTTCTTTTGGTTCAGGCATCTGTCTGAATCAGGATCAGGGTAAGTGTATTGTTAACGCCTCTACCCATGAGTAGCAGGGTGGGCCCAGAGTCACATGCGCTGCATCTGAAGATGGTCCAGCACTTTCCCCACACACACTTCGACATAAACTCGTTAAACATTTGCCCACTGACTGAAGAGAATGCCATTTGTGTCTCTGCTCCCTGCTTCTCAGCCACCCTGGGGAAACCCTTTCTTCTGAGCCTGAGCTACCCTGGAGGTCACAGTCCCACAGTCACCATGGCAACTCCCTTCAGGGTATGAGGGAGGGAGCTGAGGAAAAGAGTCAGAAACTTACCAGGAAGCCCCAGGAGAAAGCCACTTTCACAGAGAAAAATTTCAAAGTCTCAGTGATTGGGTTGGTATACGGGGCACTGCCTTGTATGGGATGTGTCATTTCTGGAAAGTTACCCTATGTCATTCTTTGGGGTAAAATTTTGTGATTACTTTAAACATACACTAGAGTTCCCTATATTGGGAGCCTTGTTGTGAATTCTTTTGCAAAATGAATAAAAACTCTCATTGTTCTTTGAATGCAAGCATAGATATTCAGATGTCAAGTGGTTTTACAGTTCAGCACAGCGGTGCTTTTGGATTTGGAAGGTGTTGGGTAGTAAGAGTGTGAGTGGGGCCTGGGAAGAAATCTACTTTGAGTGATGCTTTGGATATTATCTGGATGCTGTCTTAAGGTTAGTTGCTACCAAAAGAAAAGCCTGGGCTGAGGAGTCTGGTGTAGGTGATTTATAAAGGAACTGCTCTCAGGAGAAATCTGTAGGGTGGGAGAAACAGGATAGGGAAAGGAAAGAATCCAGGCGAAGGTCAGATATCAGGTCCTAGACTCAGCCTGATCCCATGGGGCGCTCTGGGGTGAATTACACCCCAGCATTTACCACCTTGAATCAAAGGAGCTGGGCTTAATACTCTCAAATTAGTCAGTTATTGCTTATAGGTTTCCCAGGATAAAGTGTAAAATTTTCAGAGGGAAGCAGCTTTGGTGCCCCCGGTCAGTCTTCTGAAAGTCATCAGTGCAAGCTGTTAGCAACAAAGAACGCAGAGGTGGAGAGTGGGCATGTGGAGCTGGTGATAGGGATTTCAGGGGATCTAGGAGGGCTTCAATAGAGTCTACTATAGGTGCCAAATATGGTACATAAATGACTCTCCAAGGGCACTACCTTAACAACAAAAAATCAGTGAAATTAATTAGCTTCCCACAACACAGTATTTAGAACCATGTTTTAGAAGAAAGATAATAGTATACGTAGGCAGATACAGAATTGGTTGAGGAATATTTCTGAAGAATATGGAAGAAATGGCTGTTGATTGGGTAGATAGCTCTAGAAGTAGAACACAGGACTCCACCTGGGGCTTGTATTGTGAAATATTTGTATCTACATCTTACAGCAGATGGAGAGCTCTTGCCAAGTATATTTGTGGATTCTCCTAAACTGAGAGGAAAGGTAATGGAACAAATGACAAAAGAGTGGAAAGGAAGATTCCAATTAATGAATAACTGTAAGATTAACACTAAAGAAATAAATGTAAATGTAATGTGAAGTTAATTTCATTGTGATCATCCACATAATGGAATATTATCTAGCCACTGTATTAGTCTGTTCTTGCACTGCTATAAAGAAATACCTGAGACTGGGTAATTTATAGAGAAAAGAGGTTTAATTGGCTCACAGCTCTGCAGGCTACATAGAAGGCATGGCAGCATCTGCTTAGCTTCTGGGGAGGCCTCAGGAAACTTACAATCATGGCAGAAGGTGAAGGGGGAGCTGGCATTTCACATTGCTGGAGCAGGAGGAAAAGAGAGAGTAAGGAGGTACTATGCACTTGTAAACAACCAGATCTCATGGAAATCACTATCACCATTCAGTCCTTCTAGGCCTCAGGGCCTGTGATGGGTGGGGCTTCCAGGAAGGCCTCTGAAATGCCTTCCAGTCCTTTTCCCCATTGTCTTGGCTGTTCACAGTTGAGTCCTTCTTTTTACTTTTGCAAATTTCTGCAGCCGCTTGAATTCCTCCCCTGAAAATGGGATTTTCTTTTCTACCATATGGCCAGGCTGCAGATTTTTCAAACTTTTATGCTCTGCTTTTCTTTTTAAATATAAGTTCCAGTTTTAGGTTATTTCTTTGCTCAGGCATATGAGCATAGGCTGTTGGGAACAGCTAGGTCACATCTTCCACATCTTGAATGCTTTGCTGCTTAGGTATTGTAAATCATCACTCTCACGTTCAAAGTTCCGTGGATTCCTAAAGCAGGGACGCAACATAGCTAGGCTTTTTGCTAAAGCATAGCAAAAGTAACCTTTACTCCAGTTCCCAATAAGTTCCTCATTTCCATCTGAGACCTCCCTAGCCTGGACTTCATTTTCCATATCACTATCAGCATTTTGGTCAAAGCCACTCAACAAGTCTCTAGGAAGTTCCAAACTTCCTTTATCTTCCTTCTTTTCTGCCCCTTGCACTCTTCAAACCTCTGCCTGTTGCCCAGTTCCAAATCTGCTTCCACATTTTCAGATATTTTTATAGCAATGCCCCACTCCTCAGTACCAATTTTCTATATTAGTCCATTCTTGCACTGCTGTAAAGAAATACCCGAGACTGAGTAATATATAGAGAAAAGAGGTTTGTCTCATGGTTCTGCAGGCTGTACAGAAAACATAGTGGCTTCTGCTTCTGGGGAGGCCTCGGGAAGCTTCCTATCATGGCAGAAGGTAAAGAGGGAAGGAGGCACTTCACATTGCCAGAGCAGGAGGAAGAGATAGGTAGAGAGAGAGAGAGAGAAGGTGCTACACACTTTTAAACTAGCAGATCTTATCAGAACTTATTATCGTGATGACAACACCAAGGGGGATGGTGCTAAACCATTCATGAGAAACTGTTTCTGTGATCCAATCACCTCACAGCAGGCCCCACCTCCAGCATTGGGGATTACATTTCAATATGAGATTTGGGCTGGGACACAGATCCAAACCACATCAGCTGCTAAAAATAATGTGAAAGAATAATAATGACATGCAAAAATGTTCATAATTATTTGGTTATAAAAGGCCATCACAATATGCATGGAAAACATTTTTAAAGACATATTCTAAAATGGTGTGATTCTATAAGTGGAATATAATTGATTTTTGTTCTCTCGTTTTGCTCACCTCTATTTATATGTTTTTAAAAATTATAAATTGTGAAAAAACCAAGTAGCAGTATTTTTTGGTTGTTTTTTGTTTTGCTGTATGGGGAAAATATAGCTAAAAACAAAAGACATAATTCTAAATCTGAATGTATTTATTAACAGAGCTTCAAAATGCATGAAATAAAAATTATAAAGCAATGATCAATAATTAACAGAAGGCCAGGCATGGTGGCTCACACCTGTAATCCCAGCACTCTGGGAGGCCGAGACGGGCAGATCACGAGGTCAGGAGATCCAGACCATCCTGGCTAACATGGTGAAACCCCGTCTCTACTAAAAATACAAAAAATTAGCCAGGCATAGTGGCGGGCGCCTGTAGTCCCAGCTACTCGGGAGGCTGAGGTAGGAGAATGGCATGAACCTGGCAGGCAGAGCTTGCAGTGAGCCAAGATCACACCACTGCACTCCAGCCTGGGCAACAGAGCGAGACTCTGTCTTAATAATAATAATAATAATTAATAGAAAAAATAGAAAATCAGCAAGGCTATAGAAAACTTGAACACCATCAACCAAACCAACCTAGTTGACATTTGTAGAACCTCTTCTGCCTCTGCCACCCCTGGGACAGCACGACCAATACCTCCTCTTACTCCTCTTCCTCAGCCTACTCAATGCAAAGATGACAAGGATGAAGACCTTTAGGATGATCCACTTCCACTTAATGAATAGCAAATATATTTTCTTGTCTTGTGTTTTTAACATTTTCTTTTCTCTAGCTTATGTCATGGTAAGACTACAGTATACAATACGTGCAACACACAAAATATGTGTTAATTGATTGTTCATGTTAATGGTAAGGCTTCTAGTCAAGAGTAGACTATTAGTAATTAAGTTCTGACTGGGGGAGTCAAAAGTTATATACAGATTTTTAAACTGTGTGCTTGTATCAGTGCTCCTAAACCCTACCTTGTTCAAGAGTGAATTGCATAGAACAACATTCCTCATGAACATAGATGTAAAAATTCTTAACAAAATATTATGAAATCAAATCCAGAAGTATACAAAGAGGATAATGCCTCATGACCTAGTAGATTTTATACCAGGAATTCGTCGTTGGTTTAATATTTGAAAACCAATGAGGCCAGGTGTGGGGCTCATGCCTGTTATCCCAGCACTTTGGGAGGCTGAGGCAGGCACATCACCTGAGTCAGGAGTTCAATACCAGCCAGGCCAACATGGCAAAACCCTGTCTTTGCTAAAAATACACACATAAAATTAGTCGGGCGTGGTAGCAGGCACATGTAATCTAAGCTACTTGGGAGGCTGAGGCAGGGAGAATCTCTTGAACCCAAGAGGCGTAGGTCGCAGTGAGCTGAGATCATGCCACCGCACTTCAGCTTGGGTTACAGAGTGAGACTCCGTTTCAAAACAAAAAACAAATAACAGCAACAAAAGATTAATATATTTTGCCTTTTTAACAGAGTAAAGGAGAAAAACCTATAGGGTCATCATAATAGATGCAAAAATGTATTTGACCTTTGCTTATTTATAATAAGGAAACTTCCTCAATCTGATAAAAAGTACCTAAGAAAACCTACAGCTAACATCACCTAACGATGAAATATTAAATACTTTCCCTGTAAGATTGGGAAAAGGTAAAGATGAATGCTCTTATCATATATATTCAACATTGTACTGTAGGTTTTAGCAGCTGCAATAAAGCAAAACAAACAGACAAAAAAACCCCATAAGCATGCAGATGGAAAGGGAGAAGTAAAACCATCTTTGTTCACAGATGACATGATTTTTCTATGTAAAAAGTTCTAAAGAAAACTGCTAGAACTAACATGTGTGTTGAGCAAGGTTTCAGGATAGAAGGCCTATTATGTACAAAACTAAACTGAATTTCTATATATTAGCAGCAAACAATTGGAAATTCATATCTTTAAAAACATCATCTTTAATGACATCAAAAACATTTAATACAAAAGATGACAAAAGATGGATAAGACTGAAAAATTTAAAAAAATTGTTGAGAGAGCTCGTAGAATACTTAAATAAATGGAAGACATATAATGTTTGCTGTGGACTAAATTGTGTGCCCCCCAAATGTATATGTTGAGGCCCCAACCCACGATGTGACTTTATTTGTAGATGGGCCTTCTAAGGAAGTAAGTAAGGTTATATGAAGTCATAGGATGGGTCCCTGATTCAATAGAATTAATGTCTTTATAAAAAGAGACACAGAGACTTCTTACTCTCTATCTATCCATTACACAAACAAGAGGTCATGTGAGCACACAGTGAAATGGTGGCTACCTACAAGCCAAAAGATGAGTCCTCAGAATGAAACCTACCTTGCTACCACCTTGATCTTGAACTTCCTGGCCTCCAGAAGAGTGAGGAAATAAAATTATATATATATATATATATATATATATATATATATATATATATTTTTTTTTTTTTTTTTTTTTTTTTTTTTTTGAGACGGAGTCTTGCTCTGTCACCCAGGCTGGCATGCAATGGCGTGATCTAGGTTCACTGTATCACTGTCATATCACTGTAACCTCTGCCTTCCAGGTTCAAGTGATTCTCCTGCCTCAGCCTCCCAAGTAGCTGGGATTAGAGGTGTGTGCCACCATGACTGGCTAATTTTTGTGTTTTTAGTAGAGGCAGGGTTTCACCATGTTGGCTAGGCTAGTCTCAAACTCCTGACCTCAGGTGATCCGCTGGCCTCGGCCTCCCAAAGTGCTGGGATTACAGGTGTGAGCCACCACGCCTGGCCCAAAATTCTATCGTTTAAGCCACCCAGCCTTTGGTATATTGTTATGGCAGCCTGAGCAGAGTAATACAATGTTCATGGATCAGAAAACTTAACATTGTCAGGATGTCAGTTCTGTCCAGATTGATCTATAGATTCAATACAATCCCAATTAAAATCTCAGCAGACATTTTTATAGAAATTGGCAAGCTGGTTCTAAAATTTCTATGAAAATTCAATGGACTTACAATAGCCAAAACAACTTTGAAAAAGAGTAAAACTGGAAGACTTATTTACCTGATGTTAAGGCCTTATTACACAGCTACAGTAATCAAGACAGTGCGGTTGGTACTGGTGTAAAGATAGCTATATAGATCAATGGAACACAGTGGAAAGCCCAGAGCTAGACCACTACGTACAAAGCCAATTGATTTTTGACAAAGCTGTCAAAGCACATTAAGAGACATGTACAAGGATGTGCAGCACTATTCATAATAACTCCAAACTAGAAAGCCACACAACGTCTGTCAATAGTAGAATGGATTAATAAATTGTGGAATGGAACACTACCCCATAATGAAAATGAGTAAATTATAACTGTACATAAAAATATAAATTAGTCTCATAGACATAATGTCAAATGAAAGAAGCCAGACACAAAAAGGTATGTACTCTATGATTGCAGCTATATATATAACACGGGAAAGACTAACCTACAGTATTAGAATTCAGCATAATGGCTAGTCTAGAAGGGCAGGGGAGTGACTGGAAGAGTCTGTGAAAGGGCATCTGAGGTGCTGGCAATGTTCTGTTTCTTGATATGGGTGCTGGTATACACGTGGGCACGATTTCTGAAAATTTATCAAGATGTGTACTTAAGATTTGTGCATTTTTCTGTATGTATCCTATACTTTGATAATTTTTTTATTCCTATGCTGAGAGCACAACATAACACCCAACTGGCCATTGAAGAATACAGAATCCTTTCATCTGGATTTTACATTTCTATTAATGTCAGTTAGATCACATTCAGGATTTTTTGTTTGCTTGTTTTTGTAATCTTTAAACAAATTTTTTCTTTTCTTTTCTTTTTTTTTTTTTTTGAGACAGAGTCTTGCTGTGTCACCCAGGCTGGAGTGCAGTGGTGTAATCTTGGCTCACTGCAACCTCCACCTCCTGGGTTCAAGCGATTCTTGTGCCTCAGCTTCCTGAGTAGCTGGGATTCACAGGTGTGTGCCACCACACCTGGCTAATTTTTTATTTTTAGTAAAGATGGAGTTTCACCATGTTGACCAGGCTGGTCTTGAACTCCTGGCCCTAAGCGATCCACCCACCTTGACCTCCCAAAGTGCTGGGATTACAGGCATGAGCCACCACGCCCGGCCTGTTTTTGTAATCTTAACAGAGTATTAGCTCATATTAAGTTGACATGTCCTACTTAGTCCTTCTCGCATTCTTTAAAAAATTTCTTTTTTACTTACTGTTGTCTGTTTCCTTTTAGAAGCTTTATTTTTTTACTTTTCACATTTAGATCTATATTTTGTATATATGTATCAGGAGGAGTCAAAGTTCACTTTTTTCTATGTAGACCCATCACCAGTTTTTGAAAAGATATTTCTTTCTCCACAGCACTGCAGTACCATCTTTGTTATAAATCAGGTGATCAATTGTATATTTATGAGTCTGTTTCTGGAACCTCTAATCTGTTCCATTGGTCAACACCACAGTGTTACAATTGCTTTAACTTTAAAATAGGTCTTAGTAACTGATAGTGTAATTCCTCCAGTTTTGTTTTTCTTCAAAATTGGCATGGCCATTTTTGGGCTTTTGCATTTCCACATACATTTTAGAATTAGCTTGTTAATGTTCACACATAAAACAGTTGCTGAAATTTTGATTGGGATTAGATTAGATGTATAGATCTTCTGGGGGAAAAATGACTGCTTTACAGTATTGAGCCTTCCAATCCAAGAACGTGGTATAATTCTCTACTTATTTAGGTCATTTTAAATTTCTCTTTGTTTTCAGTGTAAGAGTGTTGCACTGTTTTGTTAATTTATTTATAGGTATTTGAGTTTTTATACTACTGTAAATGGTGTCATTAAAAAGTTTTATTTTCTGTTTGCTTGTGCATATAGAAATGCATTTGACTTTTGTATATTGACTTTGTATCCAGTGACCTTGACAAATTACTCATTAATTCTAATAATTTTTCTTTATATCCTTTTGGATTTTCTATGTATTCAGTTGTGTTGTCTGAGAATACTGACATTATGCTCTGTGTATTTTGAAGCTCTGTTTCTAGATGTATAAATGTTTATGATTGCTATGGTCTTTTAATGAATTGACGGCTATAACATAACTTTCTTTCTTATCCCTGGTTGTATTTCTCCTCTGAAATCTGCTTTGTCTGATATTTTACATCAACTCCTGCTTTCTTTTGCTTAGTGTTAGGAAGGTATATCTTTTTTCATTGTTCTTCATATTTAAAGTAGTTTCCTAGTAAGAGCATACTGTCATGTCTTGCTTTCTTATCTAATCTGACAATCTCTGCCTTTTAATTGGAGGTGTCTATTAATGCGGTCGGATTTATTTTTTTTTATTTATTTTTTTGGAGACAGAGTTTCCCTCTTGTGGCCCAGGCTGGAGTGCAATGGCGCGATCTCAGCTCACTGCAGCCTCCACCTCCCAGGTTCAAGCGATTCTCCTGCCTCAGCCTCCTGAGTAGCTGGGATTACAGGCGTGTGCCACCATGCCCGGCTAATTTTTTTTTTTGTAATTTTGGTAGAGACAGGGCTTCACCATGTTGGCCAGGCTGGTCTCGAACTCCTGACCTCAGGTGATCCACCCATCTTGGCTTCCCAAAGTGTGGGATTATAGGTATGAGCCACCACGCCCAGCCAATGGGGGTGGATTTCAATGTACCATTTTACTATTTGTTTTCTATTTCTGCCATCTAGTCTTTGTGCCCTTTCTCCTCTTTTACTGCTTTCTTTTGTATTGAGTATTCTTTTTATGATTTTATTTTATCACCTTTATTGACTTATTAGCTAAACTGCTTTGTTTTGTTCTTTTCGTGATGGCTTTAGGATTTATAATGCACATTAACTTATCACGTATACCTTCAAGAAATATTATAACACTCCACGTACAGTATAAGAACCTTGCAACACTGTACTTTCCTTCCCCCCTCTGGCCTTTGTGCTATAGTTGTCATATATTTTACTTCTACATGGATTAGAAACTCCACCATGCCAGGTTACTTTTGCTTTAAACCATCAATTACCTCTTAAGATGGTTTAAGTAACAAGAAAAGTCTTTTGGCCGGGCGCAGTGGCTCATGCCTGTAATCCTAGCACTTTGGGAGGCTGAGGTGGGCGGATCACAAGATCAGGAGATCGAGACCATCCTGACTAACATGGTGAAAGCCCATGTCTACTAAGAAAAATACAAAAAATTAGCCGGGTGTGGTGGCGGGCACCTGTAGTCACAGCTACTTGGGAGGCTGAGGCAGGAGAATGGTGTGAACCCGAGAGGCAGAGCTTGCAGTGAGCCGAGATCGCGCCACTGCACTCCAGCCTGGGCAACAGAGCAAGACTCCAAGACTCCGTCTCAAAAAAAAAAGAAGAAGTCTTTTGTATTTCTCCACATATGTACTATTTCTGGTGTTCTTCATTCCTTTATGTAAATGCAGATTTTCCTTTGGTATGATTCTCATTCTGCCTTAAGGACCTCTTTTAACATTTCATCGTACTGGTGGTTTGCTGGTGATCAATTTTCTAAGATTTTGTGGCTGAAAAGGTCTGTATTTAGTTTTTGTTTCTGAAAGATTTTCTCTGTGTATAGAATTTTATGGTTTGTTTCCCGCTAGTACCTTAAAGATGTCACTCCATTATCTTCTCATTTGTATTTTTTTTTTTTTTTTATGAGACACAGTTTCACTCTGTCTCCCAGGCTGTTGTGCAGTGGTGTGATTTTGGCCCACTGCAACCTCTGCCTCCCAAGTTCAGGTGATTCTCTTGCCTCAGCCATCCAAGTAGCTGGGATTACATGTGTGCGCCATCATGCCTGGCTAATTTTTGTATTTTTAGTAGAGATGAGGTTCTGCCATGTTGGCCAGGCTAGTCTCAAACTCCTGACCTCAAGTCATCCGGCCACCTTGGCCTCCCAAAATGCTGAGATTACAGGTGTGACCCACTGTGCCCGGCCTTGCATTGTTTATGATAAAAAGTTTGCTGTCATTCTTATAATTGTTCCTCTGCAATGCCTCTTTTTTTTCCCTCCAGTTGCTTTCAAGACTTTCTCTTTATAACTGATTTTAAGTAATGTAATCAAGATGTGGCTTGATGCAGTTTTCTTCATGCTTCTTGTTCATGGAGTTCATTGAGCTCCTTGTATGTGTGGGTTCATAATTTTTAATTAAATTTGGAAAGATTTTGGTCACTATTTCTTCATATTTTTTTTGTCCTCTCTCTCTCCTTTCCTTTTGCGATTCCAGTTACACATATATTTAATGTTGTGTCACAGCTCATTGATACGCAGTTCAATTTTTGGGGTCTTTTTTTCCCTCTGTTTCACTTTGGATTGTATTTGTTGCTGTATCTTCAAGTTTACTAATCTTTTTTCTTCAGTGTCTAATCTGTTGGCAATCCTATCCAGAGTATTTTTCATTTCAGATGAATTTTTTTTTATCTTTAGAAGTTTGACTTGGTTCTTTTAAAAAAAATTTCTTTGCCTACCCTTATCATAATCATTTTCCTCTACCTTCTTGAACATGTGAAGTAATAGCTACTTTTAACACACTATCTACTAATTCTATCATCTGTATCATTTCAGGATACGTTTCTGATGCTTGGTTTTTCTCTTCATTATGAGTCATATATTCTTTTCTTTTTTTTCTTTTCATTTTTTTTTTTTTTTTTTGAGACAGAGTCTTGCTCTGTTACCCAGGCTGGAGTGCAGTGGCATGATCTTGGCTCATTATAGTCTCCGCTTCCCGGGTTAAAGCGATTCTCCTGCCTCAGCTTCTCGAGTAGCTGGGACTACAGGTGCCTGCTACCATGCCCAGCTAATTTTTGTATTTTTAGTAGAGATGGTGTTTCACCATGTTGGCCAAGCTAGGCTCAAACTCCTGACCCCAGGTGATCCACCTGTCTCGGCCTTCCAAAGTGCTGGGATTGCAGATGTGAGCCACTGTGCCCAACCTGAGTCATATATTCTTGCTTGCTGAAATACTCAGTAACTTTTTAATTATTCCCTCTACTGTGCCCTAATTGGATTCCTCAACACTTTAACTGTTGGTCCTAATTCTGTCTTTTAGAGTTATGTAAGCTCGGCCAGGCATGGTGGCTCACACCTGTAATCCCAGCGCTTTGGGAGGCCGAGGTGGGTGGATCAGGTCAGGAGTTTAAGACCAGCTTGGCCAATGTGGTGAAACCCCGTCTCTACTAAAAATACAAGAATTAGCTGGGCATGGTGGCAGGCTCCTGTAATCCCAGCTACTTGGGAGACTGAGGCAGGAGAATCGCTTGAGACCAGAAGGTGGAGTTTGCAGTGAGCTGAGATCACACCACTGCACTCCAGCCTGGGTGACAGAGTGAGACTCTGTCTCAAAAACAAACAAAACAACAACAGCAACAAAAAATTTATGTAAGCTCCATGTTCTTGGCCCCTATAGCACCTTCCTTCGTGATACTTTTCAACATTTTAGATGTCCCATTTACTTGTGTGATTATCTGAGCAATGTCTGCTTTTCTCACCAGATTCCCTCTACGGCACAGGTTCTAGGTATACTCTTGGTCATCACCATATCCCAGCATAGGGCACAGGCCTGGTGCATTTGAGGTCCTTGATAATGAAACGAATGTCACCTGACCTGAATTTAGATTTTGTGGTTTTAGAACTCAGCTCTTTTTAAGTTTCTTTATGTTTTAAGATACAATAACCAATCACAATTATAAGGACATTATTTGGATCCTGACTCAGACAAACAGACAAAACAATTTATGAGACAAACAGAAAAAGTTAAACACTGCCTGGATACTTGATGATATTAAAGAATTATTATTGTGAACAGCAGTTGAACATGGGTCAGTAGGTCCTGAGAGATGGGCGAGTGCCATTCCGAAGGGACCTGCAGTGGCCTCCAGTGCCTTCAGCTGATAGAAAGGGAGTTGGGTTCAGATCCCTGAATCCAGAATGTTCTTAAAAAAAAAAGAAAAAAAAGGAAAGAATTATTGTTAAGTTGTTGAAGTTGAACATGGTATAGTGAGAACGTTTTTATTTACTTATTTATTTATTTATTTATTTATTTATTTATTTATTTACTGAGGCGGAGTCTCTCTCTGTCACCCAGGCTGCAGTGCAGTGGGGAGATCTCGGCTCACCACAACCTCCACTTCCCAGGTTCAAGAGATTCTCCTGCCTCAGCCTCCCAAGCAGCTAGGATTACAGGTGCCGGCCACCATACCTAGCTAACTTTTTTTATTTAGTAGAGACGGGGTTTCACCATGTTGGCCAGGCTGGTCTCGAACTCCTGACCTCAGATGATCCACTTGCCTTGGCCTCCCAAAGTGCTGGGATTACAGGCATGAGCCACTGTGCCCGTCCAAGAATGTTTTTAAAAAGACTTCATCTTTTGGATTTATATATAGTGAACTCTTTATGGATAAAATAACGTAATGTTTGGCATTTACTTCCAAATAATTGGTGGAGAAGAAGGACGTGGGTGGGAATGCCGATGAAACAAGATTGGCCATGAGTTGATAATTATTGAATCTGGGACAAGGGTATATGGGGTTTATTATACTCTTAAATTTTCCTTATAAAAGTGAAAAAATTGCTTAGCTTTTTGATTGGCTGAACAAAAGATAAATAGCCAGGAGTGAGATGGGTGTTCAGGATGGGGAGGGATGTGGAAGAGAAGGAAGTTAGAGGTTTCAAAGATGCAGGACCCGCCAAGAAGTTGCCTGGAGGCTACCAAACCAGAGCTGTCTCTGACAAAATCGGGTGGGCTTCCGATGGTGGTCCTTTTGTTTGTTTCTTTGTGCATTTATCTACCAATATCTTTCTGTTTCACAAACAGAATAGTTGCAATTAAGAGGTGAGTCTAACAGGCTCTCTCAAGCAGTATGCAAAAAAAAAAAAAAAAAAAAGCCCTTTAGGCAACAATCCCCCACCCCCTAGCTCACTCACTCTGGAGCTCCAGGGAGACCTGCCCATTCTGCCTTTACAGGGGGTGTCAGCCCTTTGGGACAGAGGCGCAGGTGGTGCTGCTTGGGCTTCCCGCCTGGTATCCACTTAGGTATTCCCTGAAGTAGCTCTGTGTCTTTAGGATTCAGGATGCTGCACACAGGTCACTGTGATTAGTTGTTTCTCCTTTTTGCAGGGGTTGCTGGGGGTGGGTGGGGAGGACTTTTGAGTGGCCCTGGCTCATTCCACAGTTCACAGGTTCTGGACTGTTTTGGCAGGCTTGAAGGAAATGGGTTCTCATACTCAAACTCTTCTTCCTCCTCCATTTCTGGGGTCCTCTCCGATCTGTGTCTGCAACACAAAAGACGGGTACTCCTGAAAGATCTGCCTGGGACTGCCCATAAAGAGATGCAGTATTTTAGGTAAATCAGGTCATCCGGTGCAAGGCTTTATCCTAACTTTCTTGGGGTGTTCCTGTGTAAACAGCAGTCTATAGTTGGCCGTATATACCATAATTGCTTCTGCCCTCACTCTATATCCCTCCTGTTTGAAGACGAAAGCTCAGGAAGCATGGGCATTTTCAACGATCAAAGATGTGTTAATATACTTCCAGTGGCAGAACCTGAGAGCTTGTTTGGAGGTTCTAGCAGGGGAGCACAGCTACTCATATGCCCTTGACCGAAGATCGGTCCTCCTCTATCGGGGATGGTCATCCTCTTCAGCCTCGGGAGGCACGCACATGGAGTGGTGAGGGAGGAAGGAGACACCCACCTAGCCAGCCAGATCAGCCGAATCAACCCTGGCGATCAATGGGGTGGCAGACATTGCAGCCAGATCGCCCTCACATCCAGAACTTGCAAGCCAATAGACGGAATGAAAGAAATTCTGGAAAAATGACTTCCATGAAAAACTTTTCATTTTGAGGTTAGAACAAAAACTCTTGATGGGTTTTCTACTTTGAAGACCCATACTTATTTTCCACTTTAAAAGTAAAACACCTCACCAAAGAACTCTTGAAAAATACAAAAAAGGGGAAAAAAGAAAAAAAAAATCTAGCCATAGTTCTATCACCGAAACACAAGCATAAATCCATTTTCATCTATTTCATTCTGTTCATTTTCTTTGGAAATGCACTGTCTCCATCATCTTCAGCCAATGGCTGAAATTCTAGCGTACACAAATGTCAGTGTAACTATTGTTTCCAGCCTTGTTATAAAATGTCTCCATGTTTTCATGTACTCTTCGTAAGAGACATGCTGCCAGATGGTTTCTCAAGGAGCTCCTCCTGATTTTTTTCACCCTTCCCCTATAAATGGGCAGATGGGATGTTTCCATTTTTGCCCCATAGCAGACATCTTTTTCTGTATTTGGAGTGATTTCCTTAGGATCGAATGCAGAAGTGGGAGTTCTGAGTCAAAGATAATGGATATTTTTATGGCTCTTGACTCATTTGGCCAATTTGCTTTTCACAGATTTTGCATAAACTTACACTCCCACGACAGTTCGGATTTGAGTCTTTAAGTTTTGAACGACATTGTTCCGTGTACCACACCTTCTATAGTAAATATTTTCCTGCTCAGATACAAACTTTAAAGGTTCTGACACCAGAGACAGTATCCTCTCCTACGTAAAGCCTTCAGCTCTTTCTGCAAGATGTTGTAAAGCAGGCTTGTGGCGGAGGACATGCTTAGAGTCTGTCCTTGTTCTCCCATCCTCAGCTTGGACCACTGGTGTTCATTCCTGCCTGTTCCTCCTGGGAACACTTCCCTAATCTGAATGTCCTGTAGCAATTCAGAAACCAATACTCCCAGCTAGACTCTGCCTGGTTCCTACTAGTCTGTGGTCATGCTGGCCACTCCCCTGGTTCGGGGTCCTTCTAATGCTTCTCAAAGTCCTAGTGGAGGTGGAGGGATTAACGCTAAGGAGTTAAGAGCTCAGTCAAATTCTCCGGTCAAGGAATGCACCGTTCCTAGCCCCCTTCAATATGCAACAAAGTTGTTGGCAGGTTTTGCCAACTTTAACTCCACCCCGGAGAAAAAGATCCCCTCATGCACCCCCTGCTTCTTTTGATATTAGGAGAGAAAGAAAAAGAGAGATTAACATACTTACAAGTATGTTGTAAATATGTTTTGGAAGTCAAGTATTAGAGGAAAACAGACAGACATCTGTGAGCATTTAGAGAATGGAAAAAGAAACAAGCAGGTTTCAACTGGAGCCAGGCAGGTTGTTGGCAGCACCCACCCAGGAGATGGAGTTTCTGTCCTGATTATATCGTTTCATCCAGCTGTGGATGCAGCAGAAGCGGAGTGCTGGGGGTGCCGAGGGAGCCATCTCCATGTTTAATTCAGCTTACTTTGAGAGCAAGTTACAGTCTTGCAGCAAGGAGTTCCTCCACAGCAGAAGTTTGGGAATCTAAAAAATGCCAGAAAAATAAATCTTGGAAAGATGTTAGACTGTGCATAGACCTAGAGCGGAGGAGCCAAGAACACACGGATAGCTCCTTGAGGTGGGAAAGAAGCACGGTGGTTCAGGATGGGCGGTTTGGACGAAATGATGGCCATGATGATGACCATAGCTAACGTGTCTTGAGTGCTTATTATGTCTCAGGTACTATCCAAAACACTTTACACAGATTAACTGTTTATTCCTCACTGCAAACTTACGTGGAAATGACTATTATTGCTTCCATTTATGAATGAGGAAACTGAGTCATGGAGAGGGTGTGTGATGAGACTGGTAGGTTGGAGCTGTGACTATACTGGGGACAATTACAAGGGCTGGATCCTGCAGGTAAGGAAGAGAAAGGAGAAAGGGGTGGCAAACAATCTTTCTGGGGGTGTGGGTGTCTAGTTATCTGTACCCGAAAGCTGGGAGTATCCCTGGACTTGCCCCTCTCCCTCTTCTCCAGTTACTCCTGTAATTTCCCTGGAACAGTCCATCCCCAGCACCATCCCCACCACTCACAGCTGCTCTACCAGTGTCTCGCCTGGGCTATTGCAGTGACTTCCCAACTGGTGAACCACCTTCAGCCCCCAACCCTAATCCATCTTCTAGATTCTTTCCCCACCCAGTAATCTTGCTCTAGACTTCCTTGACACCTTATAAATATCTCTATTTAGTATTTAGCACACTAATGGTAATTGTGAATTTGTATCAGTTTATCCAGTCCAAATATTTGTTGAATGAAAGAACGAGGTCATATTCAAGGAGAGGAATTAACATTTGAAGGCTGAGGGGTAAACCGTGGACCCAAAGAGAAAGGACTTTGCATTCCCAGGGCCCAAGAGCACCAAGAAGAAGTAAATCAGACCTTAGACTTAAAAAGGGTGAACTAGCATGAGAGGCTAGGGATAGAACCAAGTGGATCAGGGGGTTGCTGGAAGATGTCAGTGCTTTGCACCTATGCCCATAGAGATTAATAATACAAGACATGATTTTGGTAAGTTAAAAGTACCATGAATATCAGGAGTGGGATCTTCTGCATGGTGGCAGCTCACGGTACTCCATAATAAGCAGAAGTGGGAGCCAGTTGAAACAGCTTTTACTTATTTGGAGATGTCTCACTCACCCAAAGGCATCCCTATCTAGGCAAGATGAACACAGGAAAGTGATATTGCATATGGCTGGGAAGTCGATAGACTCTGGGAGGGTGCAATTTGTGGAAAAGAGCGGATTTCTAAGCCACTCTCCTTCTGTCAATCGTTGAGTATATTCTTGGTCTTTCTTGCAGTGCACACAATTCTACAGTTGATCTTTAGGTGAAGTAAGTCGGGAGATTTAGATTTAGAAGTATTGACCCTCTTTCTCCCGAAGATGCTACAAGGTCAGGTGCGTTTCTGCTTTTATTTAAGAGTGTGATTAGAAACAGCCAGGGCCATCCTGGACCCAGCTGGCATTTCCCTGAGTGTTCATTATTTTGAATGTATCACTAGAACAATGAGTGATAGAAGTGACGACATGATGTAACAGAGAGAAAATCTGGGGTGAATTATTTCACAAGTCTGTCTCTGCGCCTATGATGGGAAAAAATGAAATCTGATCGTCCAGCCCAGAAGTGGAAGATATCACGTTATCTCACAACCTTTAAAGGTTTTACATAATATTTTTGAGACCGAGAATGCTAAAGCATTATTGCTCATGTTCTAGTTATAGGCCTATTTAATGGTTTATTGGTGAAAGACAAAGCACAGAGTCATGAATATGTCTCTGAAGTCAGTGCTGAAGCTGCCCTTGGATCTTTTGCCTCCTAGCCAGGCAGTGGGGGAGGGGGGGTTGCCAGTATGGACTAATTCATTCCTGTAGTCACACTTTTTTTTTTTTTTTTTTTTCCGAGACGGAGTCTCGCTCTTTCACCCAGGCTGGAGTGCAGTGGCGCGATCTCGGCTCACTGCAGGCTCCGCCCCCTGGGGTTCAGGCCATTCTCCTGCCTCAGCCTCCCGCGTAGCTGGGACTACAGGCGCCTGCCACCTCGCCTGGCTAATTTTTTGTATTTTTAGTGGAGACGGGGTTTCACCGTGTTAGCCAGGATGGTCCCGATCTCCTGACCTCGTGATCCGCCCACCTCGGCCTCCCAAAGTGCTGGGATTACAGGCGTGAGCCACCACGCCCGGCCACTTTTTTTTTTTTTTTTTTTTTTTTTGAGACAGAGACTCACTTTGTCGCCCAGACTGGAGTGCAGTGGCACAATCTCAGCTCACTGCAATCTCCGCCTCCCAGGTTCAAGCGATTATCCTGCCTCAGCCTCCCGAGTAGCTGGGATTACAGGTGCATAGCATCGCACTCAGCTAATTTTTGTATTTTTAGTAGAGACTGGGTTTCACTACGTTGTCCAGGCTGGTCTTGAACTCCTGACCTCAGGTGATCCATCCACCAGGGCCTCCCAAAGTGCTGGGATTACAGGCATGAGCCACTGTGCCCGGCCAGTCAACACATATTTATTGAGCAGCTGCTATGTGCCAGGCACTGTACTAGGAAGTGGGGATACAGCAGTGAACAAAGCAAAATTCCTGTTCTCATGGAGCTTACAATCCAGTTGGGGGAGGCAAAAAATAACTATTAAACTTACACTATGTCAAGTGATGATACATGCTATGAAGGAAAAATACACACAGTAAGGGGAAAGGGTGGGGTTTCTATCTTATAGAGAGTGGTCAGGGAAGGCCTTGCTACTACAATGAGCACAGGTTGAATGGAGTGAGGGAAGGAGCCCTGTGGTTGTCTGGGGTCAGAGTGTTACAGGAAAGAGAGCAGTAAGGACAAAGGCCTCAGGTGGAATCATGCTCAGCACACTCCACCAATGGCAAGGAGGCCAGTGTGGCTGGAGTGGCGTGTGAGCACGGGGAGGGTAGGAGATAAGATTGGAGAAGAAGCCAGGGGCAAGACCACATGTGGCCCTGGGGTCTGTGCAAGGACATTGCATCCTCTTCTCTTAGTGAGAAGAGGCAGCTTTGGAGAGTTTAAGCCAAGAAGTGACACGATTCAGCTGTTGTCATAAAAGACTCTGCTATGTGGAAATGTCCGCAGAGGAACAGGGTGAAAGCTGGGAGCCCAGCCAGGAGATGGCCGTGGCTGGGACTGGGGGTAGCAGTGGAGATTTCACAAAGTGGGCAGAATCTAGACACATCTTAAAAGTCAAACTGATTGAATTTTCTGATGGATTGGTGGAGGGCGTGAAAGAGAGACAAATAAGGATGAGCACGCTGTTTGACCTGAGCAACCGGATCTGTGAAGTTACCCATATTAGGATGGGAAAGAGTTCTCAGGAGAAACCAGCGAAGAAAAAAATGATGGGAAAGGCAGGGAGGAGAGAGGAATCAAGAGCTCTGTTTGGACATGTTAAGTTAGATGTCTATGGGGCACCCAAGTGCAGATGGTGAAGAGGCTGCGGGATCTGCAAATGTGGAGTTTAGGAGAGGTGCTCAGCTAGAGATATGCATGTGGGCAGCATCGGTGTGCAGCAGTTAAGGCATAAGGCTGAGAGGATGCACAGATACAGCAGAGGCTGGACACTGAGCCAGAGTGTCCTGACGTTTGGGGGTTGAGAAGAGGAGCTTCTAGTCACAGGTGACAGAGAAGGACTGGCCAGAGAGGTAGGAGGAGAACCAGGGATGAGGGGAAGGAAGAAGGGCTTCAAGAAGGAGGAAGGAGCTGCCCATCAACTACGTCAGTGTGGCTGATGGGTGGAGGGGAGAGGCCTGAGAATGGGCCACGGGAGGAGCGGTGTGGGGTCACGGTGTTTTTGACAAGGGCGGGGAAGGTGAAGTGGGCACAGACAGTTGATTAAGTGGGTTCAAGAGCTAACAGGACAGGAAGGGAGTTACTGAGTGTTTCAAGAAATTTGGCCCTCTAGGGAAGGAAAGAAATCTGGTGTAAGGGGCTAGCTGGAGGGAGATAGGGTGCAAGGAGTTTTTTTGTTTGTTTGCTTTCTTATATGGGAGATGTTTCAGCATGTTTGTAGTTAACAGATATCCAGCAAAGAGGGAAGATTTGAGAATGCAGGGCCGAGCTGCCCTAAACATAACTTTCCTCCCTTTTCTTTACTGTACAGCTTAGAGCATTGATCAATGTGTTCAGTAATTGTTTGTGGTTGATGTTTCTGTGAATATCTCTGGCATTTATTTCCCCTTTAGGCGAAGTTGCTTCCCTCAAATATGCCCATGCGACCAGATCAGATCCATTTAACGATGAAAATGCTTTGAAAAAACAAATACCCTGACTTTTGTCTACGAGACCCTCTCAGTTGTTCTCTTATCACTTAGTTGTAGAGGTGTCAGCTGAATCAATAATAATAAGTTACTATTATTGAAAGCTTAGGATGTGCTTTACATGAATTATCTCTATAAAACATCACTGTGATGCGGGTACAATTGATGATCTCAATTTAATGATGAAGAAACGGAAGCTTCAGAGGTTAAACCATATGTCCATAATGGGGCAGGCAGTGCATGGTAGAGCCACGTTCCCAACCAGCCCCCGTTGACTTAACCAAGACGCCCTAGAGAACTGCCCCCCAAGAGGGGCTGCGGCAGGCCTTGGCCACTGCGTCAGTACCGAGAGACTGCATCCTCTTCCCGCCTGGCTGGGCGACCCGCTGTCCCGGGAAGCAGCTCCGCCCCCTCCCCGTCCTGGCTGTGCGACACCACCCGAGCTCGGGCAGCAGGGGGCGCTCCGCTGTCACGAGAGGCGGACCCAACGCGCCGGGAGCCTGGCTCCCGGACTGCGACGACTCCCTCCCCCGCCACCCAAACAACCAGGCTCTCCCCTTCCCCATTCTGCATCAGAGTTTGCTGCTGCTGCTGCTGCTAGCAAAGCTATCTCTATGGAGATTTGTGAAAAACCTCTGCTCTGGTGAAAGGGTCCTGGGGTAGGGGCGAGGTAGAGGTGGGGGGTGCTGGCCCATGGTTTCAGGGTGTTGGTGTTAAAATAGTGGGGACCCGGTGGGGACAGCAGGCTAAGGCCCTCGGCTATGCCCTGGGTCTGGCTGGTGGTAGGTGTCTCGCTCAGCTCCTGGAACGGGTAGATCCGCTGAGGGGCAGGCACTCAAACATCGCTTTGTTTCCTAAGTTCTTTCTGAGTAGGCTTCTTTCTAAGATCCCAAGCACTAGAACCACTGAAATACAAATTCCTAGTTGGGAAAATCAGATTCCCGTATCTGCAGGGATGCAACAAAGAAGGGCAGCAGTGTCCTGTGGCTTTGAAGTGCATGTCACATGAAGCAGGGCGAGGAGGGAAGCAGGTGGCATTAGTCCTTCCCCGCCCTCCTCCGCCCCTTCTGCGAGAACACCACTGGCCATTTGCTGCCCTGGTAGCGGGAGAGGCGCAGCTGGCCAGGGAGGGCCCAAATCAAAAGGAAGCCATGTGGGCTGGGTGCTTGTAATCCCAGCACTTTGGGAGGCTGAGGTGGGCGGATCACGAGGTCAGGAGTTTGAGACCAACTTGGCCAACATGGTGAAACCCCGTCTCTACTAAAAATACAAAAATTAGCAGGGCAGGGTGGTGCGCGCCTGTAATCCCAGCTACTCGGGAGACTGAGGCAGGAGAAGCACTTGAATCCAGGAGGCGGAGGTTGCAGTGAGCCAAGATCACACCGCTGCACTCCAGCCTGGGCGACACAGCGAGACTCCATCTCAGAAAAAAAAAGGAAGCCATGTGGTGGGTGCCTGAGCCTGGCGCCACCACAGCTGCTGGCTGCATGTGACGGCTCCAGTGCTGACCAGAGGGCCTCCCCGCAGGGGAAGGAGGGGGTGGGAACACAGCTGCTCCCATCAGGAGCATGGCACTCCTTAGCCCAAGCTGGGACCCACAAGCCCAGACCCAGAAGCAGAGATGTGAGGGAGGAGGAGCCGGATGTTCCCTCTTTCCAAAAGATTCCAGAATTGGCTTGGCTGCGTGGCCCCTTGCCCCTGCTGGCAGCCCCCACACTTCCTGATTAAGTCTGGCTTCCCCAGGTGGCTGCTGCCCAGGACTCCCAGATGCAGCTGTGGGTGGCAGGAAGCAACCAGTGTCCTGGCATCACCCCAGACACAAACCCGGTCCCTGATTTGACAGCACTGCGCTGCCCTCCACCCACCGATGTGGTTAGAGCCACACATTGAGGGGCACAGAAAGCCCCCTCCTGCTGTGAGTTCTTTGCATTTTGCCTTTCCCTCTTGGAAGCAGCCAGTCCCAGAGCTGTCCTGATCTGTTTAGAACTACAGCTATTCCACCCTGCGCTTGCCAAGTGTAGCTGTACTTCCTGTGGACTAGATCTAAACAAATCCAAAAATTCAATGTGCAACAAGTATCAATCACCTATCGAATGCAAAAAGTAAAGGAAGCACCTCACCCTCAAGGGACTTCTAATCTAGTTGAAGAGATGAGACCCAAATACATGGGGAGTTCAGTATCTGGAAACAGTGAACATATCAGTTTTGACTACAGAAGAAGAGATGTCACAGGTCCCTTTGTGATTAATTATCAAATGAGTGGTTCTGACAGTGATTGCTCTCCTTGTCTAGGGGAGAGAGGGTGTGCTTCAGGCTTTTGTGGTCAGGAACACTCGACTGGGGCGGGGGGCAGGGATGGTGCTGATGGGAGGGAGGCCTGGGTTTGAGTTGCTTCTTGAAGGCTGAATGCATCAGATCCTATAAATAGAACTCATGATTCTTTTTGCTTTGGAAAACATGCAGACTAACCATCCTTTCTAGATTAGTGCCTGATTCCAGTTTACTGCCCTCGCATCATCAGGGTGCTCGGAAAATGTAATTTGATAAGTAAAAATGACCTTTTATGAGCACCTACAATGTGCCAATTATTGCACAGTGCACATTACAAAAATAATTTCTGGTATTTTTTAGCAACACTTATTGGATGGCCATCCCCTTCCCTAACCTATAAATGAAGCAAATGGGGCTCAGAGAATGTAGGTATCTTTCCTGAGGTCACACATCCGAGTCAGGCATGGCGAAGCTAGAATTCAAGGCCTGTTCTTTCATACCCCAAAGCCGAGGGGCTGTTGCAGAAGGGTCTGCAGCTGTTTTCCAAGGGGTTTCCCATATAGATGCCGAATTTCTTTCCTTCAAGCAGACCTGGTCTCTTGGAGCCTTCCTAACATACTGCATGGATTGAGGACCCAGTTTTGATATTATTTCTTGTCTTTTTTTTAGGATAAGGGAAGAGAAGCCCAAACAAATAGAGTTGCTGCAGATTTCAGAATTGAACTGAAGGTCTGAACCAGAGGAAACTTTTCAGAAGGCAGGGATTCCAGTGACTTAAAAGTCCCTTGAGGAAAAATGGATGCCTCCCCCCTCCCCCTGTTCAGCTTTTTATTTATTTATTTATTATTTATTTATTTATTTATTTATTTTGACAGAGTCTCACAAGGCTGGAGTGCAGTGGCTCTATCTTGGTTCACTGCCAACATCTGCCTTCCGGGTTCAAGTGATTCTCCTGCCTCAACATCCTGAGTAGCTGGAATTACAGGCACCCATCAGCACACCCAGCTAATTTTTGTATTTTTAGTATTTGTAGTAGAGGCAGGGTTTCACCATATTGGCCAGGCTGGTCTCAAACTCCTGACCTCAAGTGATCTGCCCGCCTCAACCTCCCAAAGTGCTGGGATTACAGGCATAAGTCACCGTGCCTAGCCCCTGTTCATCCTTGACCCTCTCTTCTCTCCCTCTCTGTTGATGAGCTAGACCCCTGCTCCTGGAAGAAGCTGAAACCTCACTCTGTGGAGTGGGGATAGGCTGGCCCTTTAAGCCCCTACCCACCAGGCTCTCAGCAGTGGAGGATGGAGCAGGGTGAAGGAGCATGTGGTGGGGCTGTGTCCACAGAGCACACTTCTGGCCTGTCAGTTTGGTGGAGTGGAGTGTAAATCTCTCCCTACCCTCTAATTGCTTTCCTGACCCTATAGAAATGAGGTGATTAACACTCACCTTCTCTTTTCTGTTTTCACGGAATCTCTGATCAACTTGGCACCTGTCTTAGTCTGTTTGGGCTGCTATACCTTAGATTGGGTGGTTTATAAACAACAGAAATTTCTCACAGTTCTGGAGGCAGGAAGTTCAAGACCAAGGCCCTGGCAGATTTGGTGTCTCATGAAGGTCTGCTTCCTGGTTGAGAGACGGCTATGTTCTCACTGAGTCCTCATGTGGAGGAAAGATGATGGAACTCTCTGGGGCCTCTTTTCTAAGGGCACTAATCCCATTCATGAGAGCTCTACCCTCATGACCTCAGCACCTCCGAAAGGCCCCACCTCCTGCTACCATCACACTGCAGGTTAGGATTTCAACATAGGAACATTCAGCTCATGACAGCACTCTTCGAAAACCCCTAGAATTCAAGATGATATGCAGGTTCCTCCTCATGAAAATAAAACCAAGATGTTCTAGAACAAAAAATATATATGAATATAAAAAAGAAAAACATAAATCATACACTCCTCTGAAGATAACTATTGTGACATTTTGGTATCCTCTGGTTGTAATATTTCTTTTTAATACAACTGTGATGAAACTACATATGATTTTGTATCCTATTTATTCACTTAGCATTTCCCCAAATTATTTATAAACTCTTTGTGAACATCATTTTGGTCACTATATATCATATGGAAGTATCATAATTTGCTTTTATTTTATTTCATTTTTTGAGATAGGGTCTCACTGTGTTGCCCATGCTGGAGTGCAGTGGGGCAAACTCGGCTCACTACAATCTCCACCTCCTGGGCTCAATCATCCTCCCACCTCAGCCTCCTGAGTAGCCCATGCTGGAGTGCAGTGGGGCAAACTCAGCTCATTACAATCTCCACCTCCTGGGCTCAATCATCCTCCCACCTCAGCCTCCTGAGTAGCCCATGCTGGAGTGCAGTGGGGCAAACTCAGCTCATTACAATCTCCACCTCCTGGGCTCAATCATCCTCCCACCTCAGCCTCCTGAGTAGCCCATGCTGGAGTGCAGTAGGGCAAACTCAGCTCATTACAATCTCCACCTCCTGGGCTCAATCATTCTCCCACCTCAGCCTCCTGAGTAGCTGGGACTTACAGGCATGTGCTACCATGCCCGGCTGATGCTCAGTTGATTTTTTTTTTTTGTAGAGATGGAGTTTTGCCATGTTGGCCAGGCTGGTCTCGAACTCCTGGGCTTAAGCAATCCACCTGCTTTGGCCTCCAAAAGTGCTGGGATTATAGGCATGAGCCATTGCACATGGCCTCATAATTTATTTAACTTCTATATAACTAACCATCTAAGTGGTTCTAGCTTTTTGCTACTAGCAGTCATATCACAGTTGATATATTTGTGCATAAAGATTTTTGACATTTTAGTTTATAACCTTAGGATGGATTCCCAGAAGTGAAATTATGAGGCCAGGAGTAGGAACATGTTTAAGGCTCTCAATACATTTTTCCAAATTACTTTTCAAAAGGGTTATATTAATTTTTACTTTATTAGGAATCTATAAGAGTGTTAAACATGTCACACTCTTTCCAGCAATCAATATACTCTTTTAAAAATTAGTTTTTAACTACCTAAGTCTACTATCCTTGTAAAACAAAGCATAACAGATCAGGCCGAGGTTGGCTTTGCCCATATCCTCATTCTGTTCCACTCCTCTTCTCTCTGTACGTACCCACTGCCAGCTGTTGCTTTCAGTTCTTCCAGGCTCTTCATTTTACCTTTGCATACGTCATTCATTCTACTGTTTGATTATGTTCCCCCGTTGATATTTTTAAATGAGTGTTCTTTTTCTCCTCCTAGAACAGAAATTGGCAGACTTTCTTTGTGAAGAGCCAGAAAGTAAGAATTTTGGCTTTGTGGGCCATGTCTGCTGCAGTACAAAACTCTGCTGTTGCAACAGCAGCCATAGACAATATATAAACAATTGAATGTGACCATTTTCCACTAAAACTTTATCTACAAAATAGCTGTCAGGCTAGATTTTGTCAGCAGGCTATAGTTTGCTGATCCCCGTTCTAGACTGTAAATTCCTTGGGGCAAGGGCCAAGTGGACTCCCCTAGCCCCTGGACTAGGGTTATGCACAGTTATCCTTGGCAATGACTACAGTAAGAGGGCTGGCATGTTTCTTTCTTTCTTTTTTTTTTTTAAGAGATGGGGTCTCACTATATTGCCCAGGCTGGTCTCAAACTCCTGGGCCCAAGCAATCCTCCCACCTCAGCTGAGATGACAGGTTTGAGCCATCACACCCGGCCTGGCATTTTCAATACGAACTTGGGGCTTGAGATGGATAGAAAGGACATGGAGACATCATTCTGCATCACCTCGTCTGTGTTCTCTGCTCCTTGTCCCTCTAGTGGGAAATGGCAGAGGAAAAGGAAGGGACGTTCCAAAGTGACTTGAGTCCTTTGGGCCCTGGGAGTGGGAAATTAAAGAGATGCACTGTAACCTTTCTTCCCCACTCCCTTAGCTGAGCCCAAACGCAATTCTGCCTTTGGGCAACGGTGTGTACCAGGCAGGGTAACAGTTGAGGGCATCAATAATGCTACTATAGGCAGAGGAATGACAAAAACTAGCATTTACCAAGCACTCACCATGACCGGAACACCGTAGCTTCCTATATAATCCATCTAATAATCAAACAATAATAGTATTGTTGACAGTGAGGTCAGTACTATGGTTACTCCAAGTATAAATATGGGGACGTAGAAGAACAGAGAGATTAAGTAACTCGTCCAAACTCTCCCGCCTGGTGATTAATGGAGCAAAGGATGGCATCTGGGCCCAGTGTTTCCACTCCTCCCCACCACTCTGATTGCCTCTGTGGCAAACACTCTCAGTTGCCTTCCCGATATCCATTATTCTCTTCTTCCTTAGTGTCAGGACCTTGGACAACATGCCCAGGTGATAAACTAGTTTCCAGTCTCCTTTGCCGTTAGATGTAGTCAATTAAGTGGAAAGTCTTTGGCTGTTTCTCTTTTCTCCTGCTTGGAATATAAACATGATGACTGGAGCTCCAGCGGCCACCACGAAGCCATGGTGTGGATGGAAGCCACCTGCTGAGGATGGTGGAACAGAGGCAAAAAGGATCCTGGGAGCTCCCAGATCAGCTCTGGGCTGCCTTATTCTGGACTCTTTCTTTTTTTTTCTATAACACAAGAGAGAAATAAATCTCTATCCTGTTTAGGCCACATCAATCAGATCTCTCTTACAGGAAGATAAATGTAGTTCCTAAGTGTTAAAGCCTCGAAGAAGAACCAGAGCTGCTCTTATAACACACAAGAAATTTGCAAAGAGGACCATCTGGCAGGATCCAACGCGTATCTCATTCCCCATCCCTAAGTCCAGAGTCATCAAATGCAATGGGACAAAATGACTGAGATATGTCCCAAGGAGTGAACAGAAGTGGAACCCAAAGGGAGGGGAGTAAGTGGGCTGAAAGGAGAAAACTCTAAGGCAGGAGGGAAGGGTTTTTCTTACCAACTTCGAGAAGGGTGGCCACGTGTAGCCAAGAGCTGACGCTGAAGGCCTTGCGTCCTTTGAGGAGAGGAACCCCAAATTATCTGTGGCTTCTGAACAGATAAGACAATACAATGTGGACCTCAAACAAGTAACTGTTGTTTACGGCCTGGATCTACGTGGGTCGACAGACCATCAGTCAGCCTGAGTGACAAGGACCTGCACTCTCCCTCCTTCCCACTGGCCAGTGCCCGAGTGGTGAGGTTACTCATCCAGAGGCTATGGTTTGGTGGGAATGAAGCCAGCTGGCGGCCCAATATCCACGCACTTTCCCAGGGAGTGAGCCGCATGCAAAGTCCATCCGTCGCCAAAGCTGAGGGGGCTTAGGGTCATTCAGTAAGGCCTGCCACTCAGAGATTTGGTTCCGGATCCAGCAATCCTCTTTCAAAAGAACAGAGTTTCACCTGCCATCCTTCCCACGTTCTGATCTCCAGGAGCGGGAGCAACGTAGTCAAAGGAGAGATTCTCTGATTCGAGAGCCTCAGGGTTCCAGGCAGCAAAGACAGAACTTTTCTGTCCAACTTAGGTTGTAGGGTTCTGCTGGGAGCTCTCTACTGATATTTGCAGTAATTTGCAAATGGCACATTGGCGTCACAAGTGGGAAGCCTGGGGCTCAGGGGCTCACGGGTCAAGGCGATCCACGGCCGGGTGAGGGGGTGTGGTGAGGAGTAAACCTATTCCGTGGGAGGACAAAGATACGGAAGGTCTCTTTCTGAACTGAAACAAAGAGGAGGAGAATCCTTATAAATGCCTCTGGAAGAGGCCTGCACCATGCGGTTAACCTTGAAAGAAAGTCACTGACTGAGGTTTCACACTTCATCCTTGTCCTGACCAGTCCAGCATTTCCAAGTTTTCCCTCAGATGACTCCCTATCAAGACAATCTGTAGATTTTTTTTCCAGTCAGCATATTGGCGGCAAAGATAATGTAGGTATTTTCAGTCAGCCCGAAGCAGGAGAGATAAGAGGGGAGAGAGCCAGGGAGAACTTGATTGAGTGACCAAGATAAATTTACTGTACCACAGGAAATCGAAATGCAAAAGTAAGGATTGGGAGCAACTGAAATATTTAAAAAGATAGAGAAGGTACTGGCAGTCTAAGGGAACAGCCTTACCCCTTCATTGCCTGAGCTCCTGAATATTGCAAAAGAGAATAGGGTTGAAAAAGGACCAGAATAGAAACTAGCCATTAAGAGAGACAGAATGGGGCCGGGCGCGGTGGCTCACGCTTGTAATCCCAGCACTTTGGGAGGCCGAGGCGGGTGGATCACGAGGTCAGGAGATCGAGACCACGGTGAAACCTCGTCTCTACTAAAAATACAAAAAAATTAGCCGGGCGTGGTGGTGGGCGCCTGTAGTCCCAGCTACTCGGAGAGGCTGAGGCAGGAGAATGGCGTGAACCCAGGAGGCGGAGCTTGCAGTGAGCCGAGATTGCGCCACTGCACTCCAGCCTGGGTGACACAGCGAGACTCCGTCTCAAAAAAAAAAAAAAAAAAAAAAAAAAAAGAGAGAGACAGAATGAAGGGTTTGGCTTGCAAATGGGATGATAATTAAGAAAGGAGGAGAAATCAGAAGGGTTTGGGGTTTGTCTTCTTGGCCTCTGGTCTCACCTAGGTGATGCCTCAGACAGAATGCTTCTCTGTATTGTGCTTTCTGCCTCCAAGAAACCTTTCTCTTGCCCTCCCTCCCTGGGGTGAGAACTGCTGCCTTCTTGGTCGGGAGGCAGTGGGCGTATTGGTAAGAAGTCAGGCGTGGCTGCTGTAACCAATAGACCCGATAGTAATTGAGTAGCTTATGTAAGACTGAGTTTACTTCTTTGTTGTGTAACAGTTTGAGGTGAGTGTTCCACAGAGTCCTTGAGGTGCTCAAGTTCCTTCCATCAGGCCTTGGTTTTGTGTATAGGTTGAGGCTCAGCTGCTGTGGTTCCAGCCACTGGGAAAGGGAGAGAACTTAGAGAAGGCTCAGGCTTGGCCGTGGCACCCCTCATTTCTGCTCATATTTGTTTGAAGACATCTTAGTTATATGGCTCCCACCTAACTGCAAGGGAAGTTGGGAAATGTAGTTTCACCATGTGCTCAGGAAGAAGGGAGAGCCATCTTGGGGGACAAGCAGTGTTCAAGACCATAAAGAACTAGTGGAAGGAGGAACAGGAGAGGCTGAGGTGCTGGTAGGTAGCAGACTCTGATGAGGGCTTGATAAATAAGAGAGCCACCCTATCCATCAGGGGCCTGGATGTCCTCCTGCTGGTGGGGACATCACAGCCAGCGAGCTGACCACGTTCCACTATCAGTACAAGCGGGCTCTGGCAGCAGATGTGCTTCTCAGTGAAGGTGTGGCGACATCTCTCCGCGTCTCCTTGCAAATGATCAGCTCCCACCTCCACTCTGGCACCAACCTGGGCTGCAGGAAGCTGAAATGCATGTTGCCCCTTATCATGAATGGGAGCATCATCTTTGCAGAAAGTCTCCCTTCTTTATCCTTGCCAGTTGAGAGTGCAATCCAGGATGGAAGGAGACCACATTCAACCATCAGCATCCAGCGGGCAAATGAGGCCTCCTGAATTGAGCACTGGGCTCAGGAGGGGCATGAAGTTCCACAAAGCACAGACCACCCTTTGCAATGAGCAGCAAGGTGGGTGTCTCTTTCACAGGTCAGGGTGAGGTGGGGTGTTTCCATCCAGGGAGCCCCAATCAGCTTGAACCCAGCCTGCTCTTCTCAGATGGACTTGGGTTCCATGTGTGCCAATTATCAGGCACTGGCAACCTCTCCAGAGCTGGTAACTTCGGATCAGTCTTCACATCTTTTTCCCAGTGCCTCCACAATCAGTAGGCAGACATCATCTGGGGCTGGCCACTGGGCAATCCAGATATGATGTTTCAGCCCTTCCAATCATAACCTAATTCCCCTCTCTATTTTTAAGGATAAAAATCTATGCATAAAGCACCCAAATGATTCAAAGGGCATGGTGTAGCTTATCTATTTTTTTCCCCTCATATCTTCAGCTTGGCATTTCTTTAAAACAATGAAACTATTTTTTTCCTTAGATATGAAACATGGCCTCAGAGACCCTGACTTGAAGTCAGAAGATCTAGACTCTCTTGAGGTGTCTGTAAAGAGCTTACCCAGGCTGTAAACAATTCTCTCCCTGAGGTCTCTGCCTTGTGTGACCTGAGAGCAGGTTGAGTGTTCATTTCTCAGGAATTTGCAAGAAAGAAAGTGTTTATGCTAGAAGAAGCCTTTCATATTCTAAAATTGCCAGCTATGCCAGTCTAAAATTGCCAGACTATGTTTTCTGGGGCAAGGTACCTGGATCACATTGTTCAGGGTGGCTAATGTACTTCGGAGCTTGTTATTTAACTTGTTTTTGCTGAAGTCTGTAGTCTTATTTAGACACAAAACCTTGAAGAAACCTACTTCCCAATTCCCGAGCGTATGCCTCATTTCCTTCCTCTCCTGGTCAACCCAGACTCTTGTCAGGACGCCTTCTCATCAATCTTAAAACTTTGAAATGTAGAGTGCAAAGCTCTTTTCTTCCCTTTTAAAAACAGAGTTTATTTTTCATTCTCTCTATAAGTCATGCCAGTTTAATATAAAAAATGGAAAATATAAAGTAACCAGGTAAATGAATGAGTTGGGCTGGCTTGGTGGGGCGCAGGCAGAAAGCAATTCTACTCTTCCCCCGACTTGCCGTGCACACTGGCTCTGTGGATTCATTTTTTCTTTCTCTTGCTTTTTGGATACTCCCAGGTATTAATTAAGAGTCTTGCTCCTTCAGGTAATAAAATGTCAAGTCTCAGTCTCATATCAAACTCTCATGCAATTTATAACTTCTCCCCTTGCTGAGCTTGGCCTGTGGGCACAGGCATGTATGTAGTTGCCTCTTCTCTGTTTTCTTCCTCGCGTCCCCTCTCGGTAGTCGGCTTCTGCTGCCTGGGCCAGAGTGGGAGGAAGATGGGGGAGAGGCTTAGGGGGCCAGCAAAGTCTTGGTTAACTGGAACAGTTGTAACCTGGTATCCTGAGGATGTGTTTCTCCTGTGTGTGCTCTTTAGGGTTCTTTGGAGACACCATCTCCCCACTGGCTGAGGAATTTCTTGGACAGTGCTTCCTCCAGCTGGCTCCATACAACCGCTAATTTACAGCAGTCAGCTCCTCTGTTGTGGTCCCCTCACTTCTCCAGCAGGGAGCGCTCGCTTCTAGGGGATCCATATCTGACCTATAAGCAGGCATTTTTCTCAGAGGAAGTCCACGTCTGGTCCATGGGAAGCGCACCTGTAGCCTCGCACCACCAAATCTTACAAGTGCAGTGCTTCCCACCCCTGCCCTGCCTCTTGGCTGCCCATCCATGCAGGCCATCCCAGCTGGCCCTCTGTCTTTGATTTTGGAGCATGAATCAGGTTGCATTCCTGCATCCTTCAAATTCTACCGGCATAGAGCAAATTCTTTGAGTGGTTCTAAGTGCCCCTGCCTTTGCATTCAACAACTAACTCTCTCTCTCTAAAGAAATCTTTACTCTCGATCTCTTCATCCTGATTCATGCATTCACAGCCTTCTCTTAAAACAATCAATGATGTTTGAGTGCTGACTGAACTGGAGATCCTGCCATGCTGGCCCAGCATCCTGCTTTACTCTGCACCCATTATTTTCTACTTGCAGGCCTCAGTAACACTGAGACAAGAATCCCATTTTAACATCTAGCACAGTAGTTGTAGTAGGTTTTTTATGGCTCCAGATTCATTTCAATCCAGGATTATGATCCTTTGCAATACAGCTTTGCAACTCCTCCCATCCAGAGGAGACATCTGCTTGTCTACTCCTTGCAATTTGGTTGGCTTTGAGACCAGCTTCGCCCACATAGAAAGGGGCAGAAAGCAAAGCTGGGCAACTTCTGAGGCTAGGCCTTATGAGTCATTGCTGCTTCCACCTTTGCTCTCCTCTAGGAACATTGCCCTGAGACAGACACCCACGAAGAAGCCTGGGATGAAAGACCACATGGAGAGAAAGGCCCACTATCATTCTGCACCAACTACCAATGGCGTAAGGGAGGTCGACCTGGATCTCCCACCCCAGTTGACTCTCCAGCTGGGAGCAACTGCCTGAGTGAGCCCCAACAAAACCTGCTGAGGAGCCTCTCCCTGCTAGCAAATGGAATCAGGAGAAATAATAAATAGTTCTGTTTTTTTAAGTCACCAACTCACAAACAGAGTATAATAAATAATCAGTGGATGTAGTTTTAAGTCTCGATGTGTTGGGATGGTTTGATATAACAGGTAACTGAAACAGTAGAATATTAGAAAGAGGAAAAATAATCACCCATGATCCCATCACATAAAGATGATTGCTCTTTTTTTTTTTTTTTTTTTTTTTCCTGAGATGAAGTCTTGCTCTGTCACCCAGGCTGGAGTGCAGTGGCACAATCTCGGCTCACTGCAACCTCTGCTTCCTGGGTTCAAGTGATTCTCCTGCCTCAGCTTCCGGAGTAGCTGGGACTACAGGCGTGTGTGACCATGCCCGGCTAATTTTTTTTCTTTTTTTGTATTTTTAGCAGAGATGAGTTTTCACTATGTTGGCCAGGCTGGTCTCGAACTCCTGACCTCAGGCGATCCACCTGCGTCAGCCTCCCAAAGTGCTGAGATTACAGGTGCGAATCACCGTGCCTGGCCAAAGATGACTGTTCTTAACATCTGTAAGCTTTCCCTTTCACTCTCTTTTTTTTCTACTCATATTTTTCAACATTTTATTCTGAAAATTTTCAAACACATAAAGTGAACATTCCATACCCACTACTTAGATTCTACAATTATCTTATTTTTAGTGCATTTCAAAGCAATGAACCTCAGTACCCTTCACCTATAAACACTTTAGCATTCTGAATATGATGTTTTAAGTAGTTGTAATAATAAAATGCCTAATATGTAATTTTATATCCTGCTTCATTCAATTATTTTGATATTATTAATACACTTGAATGTTAACAAACCCTTTGTGAAATTTATTTTTAATGACTGATAATGTACAATGAAGCAGGTACACTGTCATTTGTCTTTTTTCAATTTGATTGTTGGATAGCTATGATTTTTCTACCTTTGTATCTGTTAATATAAGCTATACTTCAAATACCCTCATTTCCAGGTACAGAAAAAAGGCCAATGGGGTTACATGACTCATCTGATTTGCTCTGGGATAAAAGGCAGTGTGTTAAATCTTGTTAAGTAGAATATTTTCTCTTGCAGGAGAACATGTGTTTTGGCATCAAAGAGAGCTAGTTCCATCACTTTTCAGTTTTGTGACCTTGATCAAATTCCACAGCCTCTTTAATCTTGCTTTTCCTCATCTATGAAATGGGAGTAGTAATTGTAGATACCTCAGCTAAAGAATCAGAATGAGATAATTCGCATAAAACTCCTAGGACAGTGCCTGACACATGTCTTCATTATCACCATTAATATTCACATCCACGAAATTTTAGAAACAAAGGTATTTGCACATACCAATGTATTGTAAGTGGAAGTAAAATTAAACAAAGCTTATTTCACAAACAATGCGAAAGCCAAATGTAATCAAGAAAATTCATGAGCAGTGCACTTTGATAGAACCCAAAACAATGCCTTCCCATTGATATCCAGACAACCAGGGCAGACATTTGACTGGCATGCAAGAGCACAGCTATTCTGGTTGTTTTCAACCGGTGTCCATTCTGGTTGGCCAGTGACTGTGCTTTTCTAGTTGTTACAATTTTTGGGCCCCATCTACCAATAAAACCAAAAGCAGACAGAGAGCTAGCTCTTAGTCCTTGCTAATATTTACTTTGAAGAGGAAAATGATGCCACCTTTGAAGTTCTCCATAGTAGTTGCCTCTGACACTAGGGAGAAACCTGAGCAAGGCTTATGAGTTGAGTCCCAGAGCCAATGTCAGATCATGTCTAAGGAATCACCTCACCGGCCAAAGCTGGCAATCTGTGTGCAAGAATGATCATCACAAAAGGGGTCGTAGGTAGGGAGACCAGGTGATTGGCAAGTCTGGGAACAGGCTAAGGAGACAGGGTCTCAGTCAACATGGGAGATTGTTCCTGTTGAGCCAAGAGTAGAGGTGGATCACATGGGCAGGAAAGCTCCTCTTAAGGGGCCAGGCTGGGAAGGACTGCTGCATGTTGCTGTCCTCATGCCCATTGGACTCTGATGATAAATCTTGACAATCTCATCAAGGTCATGGTCTTCATTATAGTCATGATCATCATTATCATCATGAACAAAAGCATCCTAAAATGAGGGAGAGCAATGAGGTTCTTTGAAGGACTAGGAGACCCCTGGGGGCAATCTTACCACCTGGATTACATTTGGCTATTTCCTTACCCTCTTCTTTCTCCTAAGGAAAGAAACATTCTGGCCCCAATAGCTCTGCTGAGTTTTCTCTTTAGAGAGTAGTAGAAAGCCTCTTTCCAATTAGTCCACTAAGATGAGAATTATCTCCCACCACTTCTCCATCCCCTTTGTCCTATAAACAAGGGAGAGAATCAGCACAAGAGCCATGAACTCAAGATGGGATCCACGTACAAGACTAACTCACATTTTGCTCATTGTTAAAAAGGTGGAAATGCTTCCCATCTTTCATTGTCTTCTCAAAATTTTTGACTCACTTGATCAAGTCTATTACGATTCCCAAAGCTTTGAGGCCTAAGTAGCAAGAAACCCCAAACTTTCTAGAGATATTTACAGCTCTCGATTCAGAATTTTTTCTTTCTTTTCACCCAGATTATTCAGAGAACAGAGTGGGGGTGGGTTAGGAAAGAGAGAGATCGATGTAAGTGTTGAGGCTGATGGCTAATGGCCTTTAGATTGCAAAGATTGGGTAAACAGATTTAGCACACTGATTCAACATATTAATTGTTTGTTAACCTTTGCATAACCTTTAGGAAGCCCCTGAATGTGTGGATTTAAAACCCAAAGTACACCCGAGGTATTCCCACAGCACAACCCACTTTTACAAGGTGTTAAAACTCATTAATTTTCTGTTGAAGCTGGGCAGGAAAGGGGGGTTTGGGGGAACAAAGCACACTAAATAGAGAACTAATCAAGCAAATTAATGTATGCAGAAGGCTCTCTCCCAGGCTTGCAGAAATATCCATTTGTTACCTATATAAACTATAATTACATAAAATGCAAGTGATGGCGAGATAGAGTGTGGTTTAAGGGTTGAGAGAGCAAACATCATAACAATAGCGTAATCCTAATAGCCATCATCTCTCTAATGATGTTGGCCCTTGGCTAACGTCCTCCTTTAGGGATCTCCAAGCATGTTAGCCACATTAATTAATCCTCTCGCTGTACGGCTGTGAGGGTTGCTCAGAGCCATTACCCCCTTACACCTCAGGTGAGAGAGAGGACATCAGAGTTGGGAAGCTGGGAAGAGGTTGTGGAATCCCATTCCCCACCCCCTCTCCTTCCCCTGTGCTCAAGCAAGCTCCAAGCTGAAAGCCAGCTCTAGACTGGCAGGTCATGGCCTTGGCTCTATGACGCTTGAACAAGAAGAATGGATAGCCCATGGTATCCATTTAGTAACTGAACCATACAAACAAATACTCTTCTGGTAGGGAGAAACCCTTAGAGGCCATCTGGTCCACCTCAAGGTCTGAAAGCTTCAAACTTCCTCCAAAGACCATTGTCTACCCTGTCCTTCAAGCCCTGGAGAAACAGATTGCTGATTCTTCGGGTCTCCTGGGCTTATCTTTTGTGATGCCTGGGACTGATGTTCTCTCTTTCAATTAAGTCCCATGGACTGCAACCCCAGCTGACTTGAGGCTGTAAGTTCTCCCCTGAAGGAAGAGAGTCATTTTAACACTTTACAGCGTCTCACACCAGTCTCTCCAAAGCTAATGGCTATAGAATTAGTGATCATCAGATTATTTTTACTGAAGACGGGCCTTTGGAGTCTCCCTCAAGTGATCTAGCCCCAGAATATGGCGATCTTGCTCTGTAAATTGTCTCTGCAATCTTCCCTAATTGGCCATTCATCTTGATGTCAACCCAGTTTTTGGAATGAACTGAACAAGGGCTTGGGCCTCTTTTCCTGTGCAGACATCCTGGGCAGTCCTCGAAGTCCCTTCCCTGCAGAAGCATTCCCTGTCAATCCCTTTCTTTCTTGCCCTGGGGCCCTGTCTCTTCCTTTCTTCTGTCCACTACCTTCTCCAATCAGTTGCACAAAACCCAGCTCAGCCACTCTAGCTGTGTGACTTTGAGAATACTTCTCAGCCTCTTTCTGCCTCAGTTTCATCTCCTGCAAAACAAAATGTTTGGACAAGATGACTTCCCAGGTTGCTTCCAGGACACAGAGTAAGAGGTGAGATAATGCTTGCATCCTGGCCCCACCAGGGGGTGGGGGGTGCTGTAGAAATGAGAACCCTGCTCTCCTCTGTACAAGGGTGGTAGGAAGAGGTGGGGCTTCTGACCCCTTATACAGTCCTCAAAAGATGCATCTGCTCTCTAGGCCTCCTGAACCTGGGATGGGTCAGCCCAGCCCGGCATCCAGCAAACCTCCCACAGCCCCTCTTTCCCTTCTTTCCATCAAGTGGACCCTCTTCCCTCACACACCTGACCCTCACCACTCTGTGCTTTCTCTACCATCTTGGCTTTTGAGCTGCTCAGCCCACACCTAGGTTTTCAGGAGGATGACTTGGACCAACAGAAGTGATGGGAAGACATCAGCTTCTTAAAGTTCTACCTTACCTCTTGGTTAGAAGCACGAACAAACAGCAACGACAAAAGCCAAAACAAAACACACACACACACACACACACACACACACACACACACACACACAGAGAGAGAGAGAGAGAGAGAAGAAAAGAGAAAGTAAAAAGAATCCCACCTTTCAAGCTTATCAGAAATATCTTCAACCTAGTCATGCAACAAGCCCTAGAGTGGGGACCCTGACGCTGGGTTGTAGCTGTGGGGCCCTGGCAAGGCACTAGGCCTCCCTTCTTTCTGTTTCTCAGTGAGATGACTGGAAAGGCTGCCTCCTGCTCCAGTATCGGATGAGATGTGCAGGAAACTGTGGACTCTCTGTGTGTAGCGGCACAAGTGCACATCGATCCCTCCACTGTGTGGAGCGCTGTTTCCCCCAACACACCCAGTCACCCTGTGAGGTCAGCTACAGGGTTGGCACCATTAGCTTCTCCATTTTGTAGCTGAGAAACCGAAGCTCAGAGAGTAACTTTCCCTAAGTCACATCTAGTAAGTGTCCTGGCAGAGGTTTGTACCAAGGCTCACTCATGCCCAATCGTGACGAGGTGGTCATCTCCTAAATGTCATTGCAGTTTGCATTGCTGTCTCAAGCTTGCATTGTTTGCTTTGGGTTAGGGTAGAGAAAGACTTATGCTGTAGGGTGGTGCCTAGAAACAGGAAGAGCAGCAAACACAGCAGTGTCCTTCTTGGCAAAGCTCCCTGGACTCACAGAGCTGGGTCCTTCGGCTGAAGAAGAATCTCCTTGTTAGAGTTTGGGGGCTGCCCCTGCCCAGTGAGCTGGCCAGGCCTTCTCTGGGGCTCACACAGCCTCAACCCTCATGGAATTATTTCTCCTGCCCCACCCCTCCTGAGTTTTTTCTGTCCTGGCTGTGGCCGCAGCTCTTGGTTGACTCATTCCCGTCAATTTCTAAAGCTCGGTTCTGTCCTATCCCACCCAGTGCCTAGCCTGGCCCCCTGCTGCTGACTCTCTTTACAAATGTGCCTTGTACCTACCAAATCTTGAATTTCTTTCCTGTGCCTCCCAGTTTGCATCCACCCATCCTGGCCCCAACACACATGCACCCTGGCATTGCAGCAAGACATCTGAAGGAAACTGACTTGGCTAGGAGCCCAGAGCTGCAGCACTAGCTGTCAGCTAGAGAGCACTTGCAATGTGCCTGGGCCTTGTTGAGATGTGCTGGAAGAATGAAACACACAGCAGCGTTTTGAAGGCTTATTATAAAACACAAAGATGGTAAATCTCTCTCTCTCAATAGCATCTCACTTGGTTCCCCAGGCTCTAGTGCAGTGCGTGCCATCATAGCTCACTGTAACCTCAAACTTCTGGGCTCAACTGATCCTTCAGCCTTAGCCTGCAAAGTAGCTGGGACTATAGGAGCACACCCATCACACTGGCTAATTTTATTTATTTATTTTTTACATTTTTGTTTCTTTCTTTCTTTTTTTTTTTTCCACACTGACTAATGTAAAAAAAATTTTTCTGTTTTAAGAGACAAGATCTCGCTATGTTGCCCAGGCTGGTCTTGAATTCCCAGCCTCAAGCATGAGCCACAGTACCCAGCCTATATTTTTAATATAGATTATATGTTAAATAGTATTTTAGATATATTAAATAAATATAGTGTTACAATTTATTTTACCTGTCTGATTTTCTTTTTTAACATGGCTATGCCATGAGTTTAAATCACATACGTGGTTCTTTTTATGTGTCTCTTGGACAGCACTGATCTAGAAACTCAAGATCAGATTCCGCCTGGGCCACTCACTTGCTGGGCATGTCTAGAAGAACTCTCACCTTTTCTGGGTTCGGTTTCCTCAGAATAAAATAGAGACCCAAAGGGCTGCCGTGCATATCTCTTCCAGCTCACTCTGAGCGGCCCTCCTGAGAGGACAGCCAGGGACACGCCCGGCTTTCTTAGGGGTGAATCTCTTTTCTTTCTCTTTTTCTAGTTTTCACTCAATCCTTTAACATGTATTCAGTAAGCACAAACGATGTGAGTCAACTCCTTCTGCCTTCTTAGTTGGTAGCCCTGGTGATCGCTTTTCTAACCTAACAAACATTCTTTTGGGGACAGGAAGTCATTCTGAATGACAGCAAATCTCCTTGATGGCCAGGGGCCTAGAAGCCCCAACCAGGGAGACAGCTTTTAGAAAAAGATGCATCCTGTGCTTTCATCATTACCTAAGGGTGATGGGACCCCTCATCTGACATTGGTCTGCGGGCCCAGAATTCAAACTTCTGTCTCTGTTACCTGAATTCACAAGGCAGGGAGGTAACGAGAATCCACCAAGACCTGTTGGGCCAAGAGACAAAGAAGTTACACTAGTCAGCAAGTTCCTTTGCGTCCTCAGTTTACAGATCATCCCAGGACCTTGGATATTTTTGAGACTTTTGCTCATTGGGTAATTTGGGGTCCTCTGTTGCTTTCCCTCCTTCCTTTCCCACTCCTGAGAGACACTTAGAGTCACTTGGTCTATAATACATCAACTGGTGCTATTTATTGAGCACTGAGGGTATATCAGGCACTGAGCTTTTCTATGCATATCTCATCTAAATCTTTCAACAACCCTGTGGGGTAAATACTATTACTACCTCTGGCCGGCTGGACGTGGTGGCTCATGCCTGTAATCACAGCACTTTGGGAGGCCAAGGTGGGCAGATCATGAGGTCAGGAGATCGAGACTGTCCTGGCTAACACGGTGAAACCCCGTCTTTACTAAAAATACAAAAAACAAAAATTAGCCGGGCGTGGTGACGGGTGCCTGTAGTCCCAGCTACTCGGGAGGCTGAGGCAGGAGAATGGTGTGAACCCGGGAGGTGGAGCTTGCAGTGAACCGAGATTGCACCACTGCACTCCCGCCTGGGTGACAAAGTGAGACTCCGTCTCAAAAAAAAAAACCAAAAAACAAAACTATTACTACCTCTGGCCTACAGTCGGGGAAATCAAAGCTCAGAGACACACAACATAGTTCTATTACGAACCATGCTGCCATGAAACACAAGCTTAGAAGACTTTGCCTGAAATCATAACCAAGAGAGAGATGAAGCCAGGACTCATGGCCTGATCAGACTTCAAAGTTCATGCTTAAAACACTTTGATGTTTGTTGAATGTGTACTTTAATTTTTAAATTATGAATCATGCACATGCTCTGTCTGTCTGTCTCTCTTGTTGCCCAGGCTGGAGTGCAGTGGTGCGATCTCGGCTCACTGCAACCTCCACCTCTCGGCTTCCAACAATTTTCCTGCCTCAGCCACCCGAGTAGCTGGGATTACAGATACACACCACCACGCTGGACTAATTTTTGTATTTTTAGTAGAGATGAAGTTTTACCATGTTGGCCAGGCTGGTCTCGACCTCCTGACCTCAAGTGATCCACCTGTCTCAGCCTCTCAAAGTGCTGGGATTACAGGTGTGAGCCACTGCACCCAGCTGACATTTTCATTATAAAAATTTCCAAGTAAAATGTTAAAGAGCTCCTTCACAAGCCTCTTCCTACCATCTCTTTTACCTAAACCTTCCAAAGGTAGCCACTGCTTGTGTATTTATGTCTACAGATTTGCTCATGCACCCACATTTAGATATTGAGGTGGGTTTTTTTTACATAGTATTATCATACTGTATGCATTGTTTTTTGACTAGTTTTTTTTCTCTTAACAAGCTGTCTTAAAAGTCTTTCTACACCAGTAGGTGTAGAGTCACTTCATTGCTTTTTATAATTGTAGAGTATTCTATCTTATGTAGGTACCATCAATTTCCCTAATGAGGAATAGCTAAGGTTGCTTCTCTCTTTTTATTATGAACCATGTTGCCATGAACACCCTTATGTCTACAACTTTGCATACGGCTGTACTATTACTGTAGGGTGGATTCCTGAGATTGCCAGGTGAAAGGGTGTGTACGTTTACATTTTTTTTCTTTTTGAGACAGAGTCTCACTCTGTTTCCCAGGCTGGAGTGCAGTGGTGTGATCTCGGCTGACTACATCCTCCACCTTCCAGGTTCAAGCCATCCTCCCACTTCAACCTCCCAAGAAGCTGGGACTAAAGGTGCACATCACCACACCTGGCTAATTTTTTTATTTTTTGTAGAGATGAGGTTTCACCTTGTTGCCCAGGCTGGCCTCGAACCCCTGAGCTCAAGCAATCCACCCACCTCAGCCTTTCAAAGTGCTGGGATTACAGGCAAGAGCCACTGCACCTGGCCATTTGCATTTTAATCACTACTGATACATTGTTTTTGGAAAAGCCTTTACTCCTTCTCCTCTACCACGATCTAGAGTGCCTGCTTCCCTACATCCTCACCAGAACTATGCATCTTCTGGCTTTATAATTTTTGTCTAAGAGGGTCTTTGTAATATCCACTAACCCTCCTGTCCCATTTCCCGGCCTCAGAACCCCTAACCCATCATGCCTTAAGTTTCATGCTATACAGACATAGTGACCACACCATAGTCCTAGCGTGGGATCGTCCCCTGGGTGACAATTTGTCCCCTATGGTGACATCTGGAGACATCACTAGCATCCGCTGTTTAATATTTATTGGCAACCTGCTGTGTGCTGGGCCTACACAGCAACCAAGACCTTTGGGAAGAAAACATGCAGTGATCTGAAAGGCAGAGATTACTTAATAAAAAGCGACAGCCCCATCAGAGGCCACAGGGGGACCACTGTTTCCCTGGGCTCCTGTGTGCTCCTGGTGAAGCAGGTGGGGGTGTGTTCCCCTCTGAGAAGCCACATTAATACGGCAGCTGGTCTCCTACAGGACGTCTGTGCAATTCGATGGAACTCATCACTTTTCAGTCTAGGAGCAATTAAATTGCACCAGGAAGCCCTGTATCTTTATATCATCCCCTAATGACTTGGGGTGGGGAGAAGAGTGTGGACACAAAGAGCCCACATCCATGGGTAATTGGCAAAGTTATCACCTTTCTCCCGAGGCCAAATATTCAGTGTATTTCCAATTCCTCTACCCCTGCCAAGACCAGAAAACAACTGGCTTTGTCCCTGGCATGCACCTCTGGAATTAAATGTCATTCGCAAAGCCCATAATTGCTCAAAGAGACAGCCACTTCTTTTTGTCTTTCTCAGACTCTGATACCTTTAACCCGGCCCACTCCCGCTCCCCGCTCCGCAGACTTTTGTTTCCCTGAGTCCCATCCCAGGGCCTGTCAGATTACATTTTTTATTGCATCGAGACAAAAAGCCATCTGGAGTTCCTGGTCTCCACTGTCAGTGGGCTGCCGTTCCCAGGGTCTCTTGCCAGGCCCCTGATTAGGAGTCGCGCTCCCCCAGCCCTCAGTCTTTATGTTTCATCCCTCGCTCTGCTCCTCCTCGGCTGTGCCGCATTTGTCCCCCTGCTGCTCTCTCCCTATCACTGGGCTGCAGCGTACCTTGTCGTGGCAGAACAATGCAGGCTGTCAGCTCTTATTAAGTGCATGGGGTGGGGGAAAGCGCCGCAATTTCAGGTGGCTGAAAGCTTATAAATTCTTCATTTGGTTCTATGAGCCCTGAGTTTCTCTCCTGGTTGCCAATAATACTTATTTTAGGCTGCGGCTATTCTTCTTTTCTTCTTGCCCTTAAACCTAAATAGCCCTTTAGGTGAGAGCCTTTGTAAGGTCACTGAAGCCAAGGACACAGCCCTGGAAGTGGGTGGGAGACAAACTTGTCCCTCCTTAGCTCCAACAGCCCAGCAGGGAGCAGATCAGTGGATGCCGGTGTAGGGGGGCTGGGGGTGGAGGGGTGATAAGGAGAAAGAGAGGCCACCGCCCCTCCCCTTCAGGCTGGGCAGGGTACTAGGAATTCTACTTGTGGTTTTGTATTTGTGTGCATGCGTGTGTGTGTCGGCATTGCAGGGTTAGACCCCAGGCCCAGGTGACCTCTGGAGTCCCAACGTGCAGAGAAAATCCCCCTGGTGGAAAGCACAGGCCCCTGCCTATCATGTGTCTTTTCCAAGCAGGAGGGGAGTTTTGCCCTAAGACGGGATGAGGTGCAGGCGTGGCTGCTGGAATTCTCTTGTGGGAGCACTGAAGGAATCAATGTGTTTGGGGAAACTGTGTGACCAGCAGGTAAGAGTGTGGGCGTCACTCGTACATAGCTCCCACTCTGCTCGGTGAAAGCCATGTGGCCTTTGGGCAACAGGTGTAACTTCTCAGTATTTTCAGCTATGACAGTAATCATATCTACCTCATAGGGCTGATAGGAAGCTTGGATGCAATACAGGGTTTAAAGCTCCAAGCATTGGCCAGGTGCAGTGGCTCACGCCTATAATCCCAGCACTTTGGGAGACCGAGGCTGGTGGATCACCTGAGGTCAGGAGTTTAAGACCAGCCTGACCAACATGGCGAAACCTCGTCTCTACTAAAAATACAAAAATTAGCCGGGCATGATGGCACGCACCTGTAATCCCAGCTACTCAGGAGGCTGAGGCAGGAGAATTGCTTAAATCAGGGAAGCAGAGTTTGTGGTAAGCCCAGATTGTGGCACGGCACTCCAGCCTGAGCAACAGAGACTCCATCACACACACACACACACACACGAAAGCTTCAAGCATCATGCTTAGCCCAGAGTGAATGCTCGATGAATGTTGGCTGTCGCCATTAGCTCTAGTTCAGGCCTCAGACTCCAGGCCCCCTACTCTCTCCGTTTTTTTTTTTTTGGCAGTGGTATCATTCATCTTTGAACTCCCAAGGTAGACAGTCACCCCCCCTTGGGGAACTTCCCCAGAGCTGAAGGATAGGCCAGAGGTCTCCTGCATGGGATGTGCCTTCTCAATATCCCCTCAGGGCCAGTACCTCACCGCACATTGGTGCTCAGGGAGATACCTCACAATTCTTCCCCTCTCGGATTGCTTCAGGATGGTGAAAGGTTGCAGAAAGTTCAGTAAATCAAAAACAGTGTGCTTAAACTGAAACTCAGCCAGGGCTCTGACTTCAGATTCCACATCATCTCCAAAGAGGGTGCAGACTTTTATTTAAATAACTCAACAATTGGTCTGTAGATCAGAAGCCTAAACAGAAGCATAAAGCATGATGTGTTCATTGTTCTCCCCTCTCATTTGACATTAACCTAAATTTGGCTTTGAGCCGATTCATCCCAGCAGTTAGCAAGGGGCACCGTACAAGAGTCCCTCAGTGAGTGCCCATCCACAGATGAACACTCGCCTCATCTTTCTAGAGGGGATGTGGGGGGGGTGGGAGGGATCTCACATTTCCTGAGCACAGATATTTTCTGTTTAATTCTCACAAAGTCTATGAAGTAGGTTTTATTACCCCCATTTCCCACACAAATAAATGGAGATCCAGAGAGTTTAAGAAACTAGCCTAAGGCCTTAGAGCCAAGTAAGGAGTCAGGATCTGTCCCAAATCTATCTATCACCAAATCCAGGCTTTTCACACGATGCCAGCACCTCCAGTAGCCTTTAATTAATCTCCTAATAAAGGCAGACATGATACCTGTCAAGGTTTGTCAACAGTTAACATGTTCAAGTGTTCATTTTTCACAAATGATCAACTGGTTTGACCTTAATGCATCAAGCCAGTATGGAAAGACATAGAGCAACTTTCCCAAAACATCGAAATTGCTTTGAGGTTCAGCTTTTCGCTAATGATCACAAACTACCTTGGGGAACGATCATTTTTGAAAATGAAGCTGGTCACACACTTGCAGTGGACAAATACAGCCCTGAGTCATCTCACAAATCTTTCTTTAATGAGCACAGCAGTGGACGTTATGCAGTGTTGGCTATGCTGACGTTGCTGGAATATTTGGGAAGGTCAATGTTGCTGGAATATTTGGGAAGCTGAAGGCTTGTATGGCTTTGCTTTTAAATATGTAGAAACTTTCCTTATTTCCAATGGGGTTATAGCAGGAAAACAACATGGTTGGCATACGGCTATGCAAATGGTTAAAAGTGAACTATCGCCTGTAATTCCAGCACTTTGGAAGGCTGAGGCAGGCAGATTGTCTGAGCTCAGGAATTCGAGACCACCCTGGGCAACATGGTGAAACCCCATCTCTACTAAAATACAAAAAATTAGCCAGGGGTGGTGGTACACCTGTAGTCCAAGCTACTCAGAAGGCTGAGGCACAAGAATCGCTTGAGCTTGGGAGGCGGAAGTTGTGTGCAGTGAGCCAAGATCATGTCACTGTACTCCATCTTGGGCTACAGAGTGAGACTCTGTCTCAAAAAAAAAAAAAAAAAGTGAACTACCTATGTAGGAATGCAGAGATTTTCACGTGTGCCTGCTACAGAAATTAAACTATTTTCCATCTTTGGACCCCAGCTTGTTTTTTTTCCCTCTCTTAGATAATCAAACTAGGAATGGTTTCTGAGGTTCCTCCCAGACTCAGCTTCCTATAATGTTGTGTCTCAATCAATACCAGGCACCTTTGAAGATGGTATAAAACATGATTATATTATATAACAACAACAATTTATAGAACACTTGCCCTGGGACAGGCTCTGTTTTATGCTACTTTTATTTATTTTTATTTATTTTTTTTGTTAGAGATGGGTCTTGCTCTGTTGTCCAGGCTACAGTACAGTGGCACAATCACAGCTCACTCATTCTATGCTACTTTTAATCTTCACAACAATCTTCTGAGGTAGATATTATTATCCCTATTTCTGAAGTGAGAAAACTAAAGCCCAGAGAAGTTGAGTAACTTGTCTGAAGTCACACAGCTAGTAAGTGGCAGAGAGCGGATTTGAAAAGGTAGTTTGGCTCCCCAGCTCCAGTGTTTGACTATGGCCAAGTAGGTAACACACCTCCACAGAGCTGGCAGCCCACAGCATAACTGGAGGGCCACAGAGCAGCACTCCCTGTCCCCCTGCCCTAGGCTACTATAGCACCCACACGGAGAAGCACCCAGGGCTAGTTTTTTAGGTAGAAAAATCAAATGCCTATGATATCAAAGGTACAGCAATAATCACTTGGGCCTTGTCCAATTTAGTTTCTTCTCTGCTTTCACAGTGAAGGTGTGAAATCAAGGCTTTTCTCTTCATTCTTACCCCTTTTATTGCCCTCCAATGAGCTTATCTATTAATACTAATCGGTCACATATGTTTCCATATTCAGATCTGGATCAGAGAGCGCTGGGCTGGAAGTCTAAACCAGACTCTTACACTGGCCCTGCCACATATGTGATCTTTGCAGTTACCAGCCTCTCTGGGCCTCCTGGTCCTTACTGGCACCGAGGCAGGTGGATTCCAACAAGCACCAATCCCAGGCCTGGGGCCAAACTGGACGCGCCTATGGGTTTTATTTAGTATGTTCAGTGATTAAAAAAAAAATTTGAATGTGTTGCCAACGATTAAAATACACAGTTTTTTTTTTTTTTTTTTTTTTTTTTTTTGAGATGGAGTCTTGCTCTGTCGCCCAGGCTGGAGTGCAATGGCACAATCTCATCTCACTGCAACCTCCGCCTCCCAGGTTCAAGCCATTCTCCTGCCTCAGCCTCCTGAGTAGCTGGGATTACAGGCACCCGCCACCATGCCCAGCTAATTTTTTTGTATTTTTAGTAGAGACAGGGTTTCACTATGTTGGCCAGGCTGGTCTCGAACTCCTGACCTCGTGATCCACCCACCTTGGCTTCCCAAAGTGCTGAGATTACAGACGTGAGCCACCGCGCTCGGCCTAAAATACGGAGTATTAACATACAAACCTGAGTCTCTGGAATCTCATGAAACCGGAAAGATCTGGGGGATTGGAGCTCCCCTTCCCACAGGGCGGTGAGAGGGAATGGTCATTGCACACGTGTAGGCAGGCTCGTGTGGAGCACTCTCTTGCTGGAGTCCTCACCGCTCCCAGCAGGTTTCCCACAGCCTGCTTCCCTGGTTTACATTCCTTCCTGGGCCCTTGAGCCATCTCCATTTGTAGCCCCTCGAGTCCACGGTCTCCAAGGCTCTGGTCCTGTCTAAGTTGACTTAGGTGTTTCATGTGCTTGCCGTGGTCTCTACGCTTCAAAGGGATTACAAGCATCACCTTCACTTATGACCCCCACAGGGCCTCTATTGGTGGGCCCAGTACCTGCTGGGTGACTGAGTCTGTCACACAGTCGGGAGACCTGGAGGGAGGAGGTCTTTGCGCTCCTCTGCCCTGGTGTTTTCATTCTGTTTTGTTGTTGCTGCTGCTGTTGACACTGGTTGGTAGAGAGTTAGGGGGAAGCTTGGAAGGTTGGTCTCTCATGCTTTTGCGGCCCCAGGTCCCCCACTGGACTCCATTCTGGAAGAGGGATGGGTGCACAGGGAATGGACACATCCCCGTTGTGTGGAACCCCAGAACCTGCTTTGGACACATTTCTGCCTGTTCCTTTTTACAAAGCCCCCGCTTTTCAGAGATTAATTGTTGTCAAATGCAACTTATTTTCTAATCCTTTCAGGCCCCGTTTAAAACCTTCTGCTTTATTTTACCTTTTTTGATAAAGTCACTGGGGGGTTTTTTTTTTTTTTTGGATTTGCCAGTGATTGTCCAGTTTGACAAATTGGATTCTTAAAGCTGATTCTTTGAAGAAAAGGATGCAGTGTGACAAGACAAGAAACAGCTCATCCTCAAATCAGGAGGATATATATATAAAAATAAAAGCAACCCCAATCTCCAGCTTTCCTGTGACTCAAAGGGTGTCTCAGTTGTCACTGATAATCTAATCTTTCTATGATAGGTGAGGAACAGGACAATGGCGACCCAGCCAGGCTGTGGGTGTGATAGGCCTCTGATTAATAGGACTGTCCAATAAGCCCCCAGCCCCCAGGAAGAAGATTAATGACATTTGATGTGAACTCTGACCTCCCTCGGCAAGAGCAGAGGGAGAAAAGGGAGCCGCTCAGACAGAATGGTGCATCATGCAGCCGTTGATTGATTCCTGAAGGCTTTGTTACCCGGAGGTGGTGTGTCTGGGGAGGGGGCCGGAGCATCTTGTTGCTGCTCGTGGGCTTTGACCAGAACCCTAGCCTAGCAGGATTTTGCAGCTTACACCTCTCCCAAAGACCAGCTTTTTAACTGCTCCCCGGAACACTGTGTCTGAAAAGTAACAACCTCCGGAGCCTTGGCCAACCCCTGCTGACCTGTCATCTTCAACCTGTGGGATCACTTTGACCCCTCCCCAACCCCAGTGCTAGGAATCAAATGAAGGAGGCTTTAAAAGCCAGGCTTGGCTGGGCGCAGTGGCTCACGCCTGTAATCCCAGCACTTTGGGAGGCTGAGGCGGGTGGATCACCTGAGGTCAGGAGTTCGAGATCAGCCTGACCAACATGGTGAAACCCTGTCTCTACTAAAAATACAAAAATTAGCCAGGCGTGGTGGCACATGCCTGTAATCCCAGCTACTTGGGAAGCTGAGGCAGGAGAATTGCTTGAATCCGGGAGGCGAAGATTGCAGTGAGCTGAGATTGCACCATTGCATTCCAGCTTGGGCAACAAGAGCGAAACTCTGTCTCAAAAAAAAAAAAGAAAGAAAAGAAAAGAAAAAAAAAAAGCCAGGCTCATAAGTCTTCCTTGGGGCTTTTTATCCCATTCTCTGGGTTGACAGGGTCTAGGATCAGGGGAAGTGACTGGTTTTATGGCAAAAAAGTGTTTCTGTAGCTGGCAGGAAGCAGCTGAGATACTCCCAGCACAGAAACCAGAGGGAAAAGGGCATGAGGTGGGCATCTACCTGGCTACCAGATGACATTCAGGGGGTGGGAGGAGACAAGGAGATAGCCTGCTTGCCTCCCACGGCTTGGTTGCAAAACCAAAGTCAGGCTCGGCAGTGGTTGGGTCTTTTTGCCTTGCTCTCAGGCTGACTCTCCAAATTGCCTCCCCTTAACAGCAAGGCCATCACATGGCCTTAAATGTTTTTTTTTTTTTCTGCTTAGTGGTCTTTTCTGACTTTACCGCTTATCTCAACTATTGTACGAGAGGGACCATTTGGCTTCTAGGCCTTGGTTATAACAATGACCAAATGATGATGGCCAAGAAAACTATGAATCATGAGTTAGCTTGACCACTGGAGTGGGTGGGCCAGTGACCACCCAAGAGCTGGAAGTGTGTCTGCCTGTGAGTGTGAGCAAGACCTGAGCACCAGGGGGGCCCTGCTCCTGGAAGCAGCCTTACTTGTTGGTAGACTGTAAACAAGGGTGGCTGGAGGCACCCTCTGAGAGGTGCGCCCAAGACAAGACCCATGGCAGTGGGAGCCAGAGATCCACAGATCCCCTGACTAGAGAGGCAAGGCGGAACTTTGGTACAGCCCTCACTTTCTGATAACACACTGCAAAACCATTGAAAGCTGAATTTGGTTTTCAGAACCTTTGCTGACGGACAGCACTCTTAGCTACCTAGGGGCGCTGCAGGCCAGTGGGTCCTTGTCGGCAGTCTTGCCAGCTTGCACCACACAGCAGAAGTGGGTCAAGTGTTTGAATATTTTATGGCATTTGGCTTCATTTGATACATTTGAGTGGGGGATGGACAAAATAAAGCCGCTGTGATAGGACTCATCAACCTAATTTCACCCAGACAAAGGTGAGCCTTGGCAGGCATGCCTGGGCTGGTGGTTCTTGACTTCAAAACATGATGCACATAAAGTCCCTGTCTGGTGCACAGAAAATGCTTTAAGGGTGAGAATTCATATATTTTTAAAAAATAAATGATTATTCACGATGTGATGCTCATTGGACGATCCTTTGACAGTGTGCTCAGTTGTAAAGAGGAAGATTCAGGAGCACTTGTGAAATACTGAAAATTATTTTTGAGGAAATATTCCAAAGAAGAGGTGTAATTAGGGATTTTATAATTTCCTTTTTTTTTTTTTTTGAGATGGAGTTTTGTTCTTGTTGCCCAGGCAGGAGTGCAATGGCGTGATCTCGGCTCACCGCAACCTCCGCCTCCTGGGTTCAAGCAATTCTCCTACCTCGGCCTCCCGAGTAGCTGGGATTTTAGGCATGTGCCACCACGCCTGGCTAATTTTTTGTATTTTTAGTAGAGACGGGGTTTCTTTATGTTGGTCAGGCTGGTCTCGAACTCCTGACCTCAGGTGATGTGCCCGCCTTGGCCTCCCAAAGTTTTGGGATTACAGGCATGAGCAGCCACTGAGTCCGGCCTATAACTTCCTTTTTTAATGAACTGAGAATGGATTCCCCTTGCAATATGGAGTCTGTTTTTGTTTTTGCCTTTAGACTACTGCCTGGGTTTGGAGGAACTCATTATGTTGAGAAGTAGGGGACTGCCTGGAGTATAAAAGGCCGGCCAAGGCAAGGCTTCCCTAGGAAGGAAGAGAAGGAGCTACCTGGGCCTCCCCTCTTCTCCTCCCAGGCTGGCTGCCATGTAATGCAATGTCTGATGAGTTGAGTATTGGTGAAGGGTATAAACACTCACCCAGGGTTACTGGTCCAGGGGCATTGCCATGCACTCTCCTTAACTGCTAGGTTGACCAAGTTTACCTCCTGCCCTGGCCAGGCCTGACTGCAAAGAACTGCCTCCCTGCCCTGTCACTACATGCTGTTAACTAACACAGGCCAGGAAATCTTGTCAAAGCATCCAACTAATGCAAGATTACCTGGGGAAGGGCCTGAGGAGGAAGGAGAAAAATCACAGAAGGTGAGAAGACATCCTGCTTTATTTCCCAAGCAATATAAAGAAGCAACTGAGACCTGGGTTAAGATGAAAGGTTCCATCCAGAAGTTTCTCAGGTCTGATATTACTCAGAGTCTCAGGTATTGATTAGCTCAATGATTCTTCAACTTTAGCAATTGTCAGAATCATCTGGAGGGCTTGTTAAAACACAGACTGACGGGCCCCAGAAACTCCCAGAGTTTCTAATTCAGAAGGTCTAGGGGGGCCTGAGAATGTGCGTTTCCAGCAAGTTCCCAGGGGATGCTGATGCTGCTGGTCTGAGGACCACATTTTGAGAATCACTGGATTAGCTAGATCAATGGAAGGCATCAGAATGATTTTGGGGATCTTATTAAAAATGCTGATTTCTAGGCCCTTTGTAATAATCATGATGTGTTTGGCAGAAAATTAACAGAATATCAGACAACAGTTGTTTGATCAAGAAAGACATTTAATCACATATCAACTATATTGGAGGTAGGTAATTTCAGGTTTGGTATAGCGTATCAATGATATTATTAAACAGTGGAGGCTCTTTTTATCTTTCTAGTTGTTCGTCCTTAGCACAGCTGAATTTTCATCGTTAGGTTTTCCTCAGGATTGCAAAATGGTTGCCACAGTTCCAACCATCATGTTATCACACAACTGCATCCAAGGCAGAAGAAAGAGCAGGCATCTCTCCTTCTCCCTCCCTCTCTGTCCCACTTCTAAACTTCAGGGACAATATTTTTTCCATAAGTTTTCTTTTTACAACTTATTGGCCAGAAGTGAATCACAGGCCTACCTTAAGTAAACCAATAGCAACAGGGAATGGAATTACTGAATACACCTAGGTTGACCACCTGGGTCTGGGTGAAGGCTCACCTTCCTTAAGCATGTTACTGCCTCATCAAAATTGGGATTCTACAATTCAAGGAAGAAAGGAATGCCACTGGGCAAGGACGAACAGCATCTGCCCTAGCTAGGGTGACCAACCTGTCCAGTTTTCCTGGGACTGTCCCAGTTTTAAAATGGAAAGTCTCACATCTGGGAAACCATGTTGGTTCTGGGTAAATCAAGGTGGTTGATCGGCTAGGCACGGTGGCTCATGCCTGTAATCCCAGCACTTTGGGAGGCCAAGGCATAAGGATTGTTTGAGCCCAGGAGTTCGAGACCAGCCTAGGTAATGCAGTGAGACCCTGTCTATTTTTTTTTTTTTTTTGAGACGGAGTCTCGCTCTGTCGCCCAGGCTGGAGTGCAGTGGCGCAATCTTGGCTCACTGCAAGCTCCGCCTCCCGGGTTCACGCCATTCTGCCTCAGCCTCTCCGAGTAGCTGGGACTACAGGCGCCCGCCACCATGCCCGGCTAATTTTTTGTATTTTTAGTAGAGACGGGGTTTCACCGTGGTCTCGATCTCCTGACCTCGTGATCCGCTCCCCCGGCCTACCAAAGTGCTGGGGACCCTGTCTATTAAAAAAAAAAAAAGATGGTTGATCACCCTAATTTCAGTCTCCCAAGGCCTTCTGAATTAGAATCTCTTTGGAGTGGGACTCAGAACTTAAAAATGATATTTTAACGCTCTCCCAAGATGATTCTAATGTATGTCAAAGCTTAAGACTCAGTGGGCTTAAGTTACCACGAAGCCAAAAGGGGAACTCAAGGTTAACATATTTCCAGCCGACATCAGAGCAGGAGGAAACCCCAGATGAAGTGATGCAGATACAGTTTGAGACTGGGAATTCTCACAGGCTCAAATAGCCTGGAAGGACCTAGGCCTAGGATCCTAGACTAGAAGGACCCGGAATATTTGAATTCCATCCCATCCTGCTCCTATCCTCACTGCCAGAAGGAAGGGACACTCTAATTTAGAGCCCCCTCCTCTGGACGATCTTAACACCCTGTAGCCAAGTCTGTCAGGCTCCTTAACACAGAGTCTTGTGAGGCTGGACTTGCAGGCTATCTCCATGGGAGATGGCAAATCTCCTCAGGACAGAAGCCTCCTTTGAGTGCCTTCTATCCTAAGCATTCAGCACCGTGCCTGGTTTATCTTAGTCATTCAATAAATGTGTGTTGAATACGTGAATGAGTGAATGAATGAATGAACAAATGAGGAGGCTGTATTCTTGAATATAAAGATAAATTCTGGCCTCTAGACCCCAGATCAACCCTTGGAACAGACAAGTGCCCAGAGCTTAGAATCTTCCCTGCTTTATCAACAAGCTGGCAAGACTCTGGGTGGGGCTGGGGTGGGTGTGGGAGTCAGGGTCAAACTCTGTCTTAGGACACTAGATGACTGGGCACTGGCTCCCTGGCCCAGGCTTCTGTGGAAGCTGTGCACGGCCCCAGTGCATGGTACAGGGTAACTTTCCGATGGTTTGAGCTCATTACTCATCATTAGGAGGCCTGGTGTCTGGAGTTTTCCAGGTGATCAAAGCTTCTCTGTCTGGAGCAGCCAGGCAGGCCCTGGTGTCTGTCACCAGTAATCTCCCAGCCTTGCCAGGTAGACAGTTAAGTAACTCAGGAAGGAGGGGATTTGGTTTTTAAGCTCATATAATTCAGCCTGACACGCCCACATGCAGACAGTGGCTCTGGCTCTGCCCTAAGGAAGTTGTCCCTGGTTGGAGGGGTGCGGGCTGATGGGAGCAGTAGCTTGTCTGTGTGCGGGCTTATTTTAGAGCCCGTGGGCATCTCTCCTCACCCTGCTGTGCTTGGTACCCATCGCCTCCTGCAGCAATGCCTCTTCTCCCCACCGAGACAGGCTTCCAAACAGTCCCCCGACCCCTTGCTCTACCAGAACCAGGAACTCCTAATGGGGCTCTTCTTTGTCCCTGGTCTCTGGCTGGGCTCAGAGTCCAATTTGCTTCCCCAACCCCAAATCCCTCAGCACTACACACAATCTATGTCATTGCCCAGAAAATGTACTGCAGGCCTAAAGCGCAGCGGGAGACTGCAGCATACCATACCTCTTCAGGTTCTGATGTTTCAGTAACAATCACAAAGTCCTTCAATAATAGGGGAAAAAAATTTAAAGGATGCTTAAAACAATTTTTAAATATTGCATCTCATGATATTTAAAAAGTTGGTTTGAAAAAATTGGCCTAGACATTTTTTTCTGATTTTGTGCAAACCGTGCAAAAAAATTGTCTCACCCCTGCCCTAAACAATGCAGCCGCTGCCACTCTTCCTCTCAACATAGAAAGCAAAGTCTGAACAAAGATTGAACTTGGGGAGTTGATTCATCTGGGAAATGGAAATGGATTTGCTGAAGAGTTTGTATAAATGTCCAGGTATCAGCGTCACAATGTGTCCTTTAGAAAACTGAGAGTGGGAATAGAACATTCCAACCCCTAAGACTGACAACTGGTGTGATGCCAAGTCCTTCCCAACATGCTCTTAGGGTCACCGTGCTGGCCTGGGGACCTGGTGTGGCTTTCTTTCAAGCAGACGTTCTTGCCCTAGCTAAGTTTTGTGCTTAGTGGAGTGGCTGCTGGTGCGTCTTAGACATCACCACTCTCCCAGACTGCTTCGGAGGGCCTTCCTGGCACAGTCCTAGCCCTCCCAGGCTGGAGAAGGGCCAGCTTGTGTCCAAGGCCTGCTCCCGTGTCTTCAGCTCCACTCCCACCAGGATGTTTTACATATTTTAATTAAAGTGCCGCCCTGGGCTGGCAGGGCCTCTGATGGATGGCTCCAATCCGAGTTGCAGAGTTGCAGAGTGTGAAACATGGCATCCAGCGATGTGCTCCTGCTGCTTTCGAGGAAGCTTTGGCTCCCACCTCTGGGGGTGGTCCGCTCGGTTCCTGGAGGAGAGCGAACTGGCAGGCAGTGGCAGGTGGCAGGCACGTTGGCTGGGCTCAGGGACGGGAGGAGAGTGAAGGTAGGACAGTGCTGTGGACGGTTTCTGAGGACCAGCTGGCTGGTGGGCTGCGGATGATTCCGATTCTTGCAGACACACAGCCCTGTGGACACTCCTTAGCAGTGTCAAATTATGACAAATGGCGTGGGTAAAAGTTGCTGGGTGGCAGCTGCCGCATCTCAGAGGGAAGCAGGTATTTTTAGCACCGCGCCTCGGGGCTCTGGTGCTGGGTTAATTAATCATGGTGAACAGCACCATGTTTTGTTCTTGACCCTGGTCCCCACCTCCCATCCCAGTCTTGTCCCCATTCCTCTGACTGGAATACCAGCTGCAGAGGTGGAAACTGCACACAGCTGGAGCCCTGGATAGCCCTCATCACACTGGGGATACCACCCCTGCCTCCCCCAGCTAGGTTGCCGCATGGTCCAGCCCCTCTGACCTCCTCCACCTGCTTCCCATTGCTGCCAGCCACCCAGGCCTCCTCTGGGCTCTTCCAGCAGCTCCCTGCCCCAGGCCTTTCCACTTGCGCTTCCTTCCTGAATATTATCCCCAGGTCTCCTCCTCCTTCCTGTCTTGCCTCAAATGCCGCCCATCCCATAACCCCCGCAAAGGCCCTCCCTGAGCCCACTCCTACCCGACAGGCTATCACCTTCCACTGCTTATTTCCTTCAGAGATTTAGCACCAGCCCAAATCGTCTTATTTGTTGATTTCTTACTTTACTGGTCTTCTTCCATCAGAATGCTGCCTGCCTGAGAGCAGGAGTTTTTTTCTGTCTTGCTTGTTCTCTTGAATTTCAGTTGCCTGGCTCAGTGTACACAGGGTAGGTACTCGATGATTATCATTGAATAAGTGGATGGATGGTTGGATGGATGGATGAATGGACAGGTGGAAGCCTGGCTGGATGGATAGATGGATGGAAGGCCGGCTGGATAGCTGGATAGATGGGTGGATGAATAGAATAATGGATGGATGGATGAATGAATGGAAGGATGGATGGAAGACATTTTATGAGGACATCTGAGAAGACATCGGTTGTATCGCAGTATCCATGCCCAGGCCATAGGAGGCACCGGGTCAGGAGATTCTGGGAAAAGAGTGGCTAAATAGGGCCAACAGCTGTCCTCTCTCCTTTAGAAGTATCCAGTCACATGTTCTTTGGGGTTTGGACAGATTGCTCTGAGTTCTGTTTTTTTTTTTTTTTTTTTAAATAATTTTTTCTTCTTGGGGATGGGGATAGACCAGTTTTTTTTTGTTGTTGTTTTTTGAGACGGAGTCTTGCTCTCTCTCCGCTCACTGTAAGCTCCAACTCCCAGGTTCACGCCATTCTCCTGCCTCAGCCTCCCAAGTAGCTTGGGACTACAGGTGCCCACCACCATGCCCGGCTAATTTTTTGTAGTTTTAGTAGAGACGGGGTTTCACCGTGTTAGCCAGGATGGTCTTGATCTCCCGACCTCGTGATCCGCCTGCCTCAGTCTCCCAAAGTGCTGGGATTACAGGCGTGAGCCACTGTGCCTGGCCTAGATAGACCAGTTTTAAGAGACTCCCAGAAGACTGCTTCCCCACTCTGCCTGGAAGCTCACATTAGTAGTTCATTTGGGAGGATTTTGCATGGTTCTTTCACCGAGTCTTTTCCTTAGATCTAATTGCTCTTTGTGGAAGACACAGTTGGTTTCTCATCCTCTCTCTTTCTTGCTTGAGAACAGAACCCTAATTTGGTTCTGGTACTGGGATGCTTGTGTTTCAAGGAGGCCTGACCCAGCCCCAGTCCCAGGAAGGGGCCTGTGATCCGCCTCAGCCAACTGTGGGAGTCCCACCCCTCTAGTCAGTGATGTAGTTAGAAGTGGCCCAAGGATGTGGTTCTAACTCATGGGATGTGAGGAGCTTCTAGCTTCTGAGCATTTTCCTCACTTCAAAGAAGGTGCATGAAGAAGGGGTGCCTCTGTGTCATGTCCCTTTTCCCAATCCCCAAAAGGATCAAGGCTTATTTCATTTGCAGAGACAGATGAAGGCATAGGATGGGGTGGGGTCCTGGGGAAACCATCTGGCTTTCGCTGGCAAGCCATGGGCAGGGTCCCGCAGGAATGGTGCTCAGACCCAGTGATGCCCAAACTGGGGAACTATTAGAACATGCCCACTACTGAGTCCCATCCCATTCAGGTTTACTCTTGATTCTCAAGGGTGGGACTGGGATCTCTGCGGGGCTGAGGTGCCCCTCTTGTCTCCCCATCATCCTGAGACATGAGGAGGCTGTAACCACTGAAATACGCCAGGGACAGAGAAACCCATCTGACAGTGGGTTCAAGGCCTGGAGATGTTAGAACTCCTTTTTCTTGAGACCTTTAAGGGGACAAAGTGATTGGTTTTCTTAGTTTCCTAGTATATATGGAAGGAAATTTTGTGAGAAAGGCGTAGTCCTTGATTATGAAATTTCTAGGAGGATAACATTCAGGAGAACATGCACATCAAGTTGCCCTGCTGAGGATGCTGCCCTGAAGGCTCGGGAGGCCACCAAGCCTGGGGTCTTCTGCTGGCAGCATCATTCACTTGCTTCCAGTCTCTGCTGTGCTCTGTGGAAATACCGTCCTCCCCTCTGGTTCTGAGAAGCAAACTGCAATGTTATTAAAAAGCACCATGGAAATGGAAAAAGTGCTATTCCATGTGACTTTTACTACTTTTCTTTCACAGATCTGGTTATGACTTCCACTATTCCCCGTGGGAGGCACAAAGAGGCAGAAAATAAGAGAGAGAGAGAGAGAGAAACAGAAAAGCACTCAGAGAATGATAGAGACTGCCCTTTTGCTGATTCAAAAAATATTTCTTGAGAATCTATTATGTGCCCAACATGCACACACTGCCTTAATTAAATATACCACAAGACCACATGCTGTTTTTATCAGCTCCTCAATCCCCATCTAGCTCTTAGGTAGTGGAATCAAGAGGTTGCTGTTTTTGCTAAGACCAGTAGGTGTCATCATGTCAGCAGGAAAGCCAGGGGTGCCCGGGACTTGACAGCCACCTGTAAAAATAAGTTCCATTTCATCTAGTTCTCTGAGCGCCAGTATGTGCAGGGCACCAGGCAGGATGCCTGAGGGTACACAGGGTGAGAAACTCATGACCTCTGGCCTCATGGAGTTTACTGTGCCATCACGGATCTGGAAGGACAAAGTCCTAAGTCACAAAAAGAGGGAGAAGATTTTAAGTGCCTCAAGAGAGGTTTAACTGAATGACTGTGTGGATTCTTCAAACATCAGAGAAGTCAGAACAGCTGAATCCTGTTATGGCAGAAGGAATAGGTTCCAAGAGGGAAGGTGATTGACCTACGGTCACACAGCAATTCCAGTGTCCAGATCTCCTGACTCCTAGAAAAATGCTCTTTCCACCATTCTGTCTCAATAATCGAAGTTGCTTTTTTCATCTTGTCATTTAAAATTTCACCTTATTTCTTGCCACTTTATTATGCTAAAAAACCCCACAAAATCCCCCAGAAAATTCCACCTTAGTTTAGCCATGAACCTCCCTGCAAAATGCCGTCTCTGATGCCTACTGCAAGGCACCTAGATAGGTTAATCTGCATCTCAGAGGAGGCAGCTGCCCTTATCACAGGCCCTGTGGTGCAAGAGTCAGCTTGCAGAGGCTCATGAGAGCTGATTTCATGCATCTCTTCCCGGTGACATCATGTTGGTAGCTTGAAATTGGCCATGGTGGGAGTATTTACACCATGGAAATTGGCAACATCTATCAATATAATTCAGAGTTTTATTCACTTTTCCCCATAGAACTGCACACCACTGAATTAGTATTCCTACTTATAAAGAAGATTGAAGCTCAGGGAGATGGGGTAATCTGCCAAAGATAGGTAGATTATAAGTAGAGCTGGGACTCCAACCCAGGTGGTTTGATGCTAGAGTGCTTGGCAATGGTAGATTGAACAGGACTTAGAGCCACTTTGACACGGAAGGGTCTAGGTTGATCCTAAGTTTCTTAGTCTATTGTGTGCTGCTATAGTAAAATACCTGAGGCTGGGTAATTTATAAAGAACAGAAATGTATTTCCGACAGTTATGGAGGCTAGGAAGTCCGAAATCAAAATGCTGGCATCTGGCAAGGGCCTTCTTGCTGTGTCATTCCACAGCAGAAGACATCACATAGTAGAAGGGCAAAGAGAGGGTGAGAGAGAGACATAAAGGGGCTGAACTTATCCACTTATAAGGAACCTGCTCCCAAGATAACAGCATTAATCTATTTATCTCTTAAAGGGTAGCCTAATCATCTCTTAAAGGTCCTTCCTCATAATCCTGTTACAATGGTAATTAAATTGCAACATGAGTTTGGGAGGGGACAAATATTACCATCACAGCACCAGTTGTCTTATGTGGGCTCTGGCGTGTGTGCCATTACACTGGAACGGGAACTGGTTTGGGTAAAGAGATCACCGATTCAGCTTTGGATAGCTTGAATTGGAGGCCCATTGTTGGGGAGATATTTAGATTTGGAGCCCAGGAGAGAGGTCTAGGCAAGAGACTGAGATGTGCAAGATGAAGGTTTGTTCCTGACTAAACCAAATGTAGATGAGCTATTTTCCCTTGTTCTAATTGTCAGGTAAAAAGTACAAGATTTACTTTTCTATGTGTTTTTTCTCATATTTGTTAACATTCAGGTATGCTGGAGGACCATGCACTCACTTGTTCCCTGATCCTAGTGTGTAGTGAGCACTTAGTATTTATTGAATAAATATGACTAACCCATTTTTACCTTGCACCTACTGAATCAGCCATTGCTGTGGGCCATACATCAAAATCTAAGTACATTTTTTGCAATTTCTAAGATTATCTAGAATTCTGGCATCATTATAGGAGTATGGATTTGGAATAAGAGATTATTTTTAGCATTTTAGAGCTACAAGTTGGATTAGGTATCATCTCTTACAATGTCTTTGTTTTACTAGTGAGGTACTAAAGCCCAGAGACCAGTCCAAGACCACGCAGGTCCCTTGCCAGTGTGGGAGACCACGCAGTCCTGGCAGCCAGTGAGCCTGGCCTGGCCTGCCTTGCTCTGGCCAGTTTACTTCCCTGCTCTGGGACTTGGTTTGTTCCTCAGGTTAAAGAAGAACCTGAGTTTTGGTTCTAGAAGGGTGATGAGTTAAGAATCCACATCTCAGGAGGGCAACTTGGTCAGATAAACAGACAAAGCTCTAGGTAACCAACCAAGGAAGCTACAATATGCAAATGAATGGATTGTGGATTTCCTTCTGGTTGGCTGAAGGGGCCTTGATGTCACAATTCTAGGGTTTCTCCACTCCGAATGATAGTGTCTCTAGCCAAAAATATTTATTGAGCTGGTTGGTCTCTTGGCTTCCTCCCTTTGTCCAACGTGGAAGACACAATGGAACCCCTCTACCAGGCTGAGTCTATTCTCATGACGGTGAATACCCTACAGGGGAAGAAAATGGTAGAGAGTGGCCTCCAGTCTGGAGATTTTTCCCTGTCCCAGTCATGGCCCTCCTGCCTCCCACCACCCGCTGACTTGGAGATCCTGCAGCAGAAGGTGGACGGGGTGCAACGGGAACTGGAGGACTTTAAGAAAGAGGCATTGAAGTCCATCCATTACCTTGAAGATGCCTTCTGCAGGATGAATGGAGCCCTGGTGCAACAGGAGGAGCAGGCGGCTCACGTGAGGCAGAGGCTAAGGGAGGAGGAGGACTGTGGCATCGGGCACAGCAAGGTTCTCATCTTCCTGCTGCCGCGCAAGAAACAGCTCCGGGAGCACTGCAAGCAGCTGGAAGACCTCCTGCTGGACAGGTGCCGTGACGCCCTGCGTGCCACCAAGAAGAGCAAGGCTGACTGAGCCTCGTGGGTGGCACTAGCCAAGCACCAAGTTGAAGATTTTTTTTTTTTTAGTGGAAGGAGAAACCGCAAGTCCCCACCCCCTTGCTTTCCCTTCCTCATTTCCATTGCTTTCCTTCTATCTAAATAACACCTCGCTGAGAGGCAAAAAGACTTCAATGTGTCTTTTTTTTTGGTGAAATTCCATTTATCCAGCATTCTCAAGGAAGGAGGCACCCCAGTACTGAGTCAGGCCCCTGTAACTTTCACTTGAACTGTTTTCCTGTTTGTAATGGTACTATTGCTCAATGTATACCTTTTTATTTGTACAGTATATTCTTAAACTGATTGTGTTGAACAGATTCACCTTTTTTTTTTTTTTGAATGATACAAGGCTTTCATGATTTGAGACTTAACACGTGGTCAACTGATACCATGTCACTTAATGCATGATCTCCCCAGAGGGGTTGGACTGCTTGTCCGTGCACTAACCCTACCCCAGATTGCTCTGTTTTGGGTATTCTAACCCTTGTCTGCATGGTCTTTCTGTCTGCCTTCACTGTTAGACTGTCACATCTCAATTTTCTTTGCTGCCTCTTTCTACCTCTACTTCCTTTCCATTTAGACTGCAGACTGGCCAATCGGAATGACAGAGCATATTAGGACTGTGTGGGTGGAACTCGCTGAGCTTTAGTGACCGATAATGCAACACCTCTGAGATGGGACTAGGAAGTGGGGAAACTGATTTCTGTGTTCGATCCATGGAGCAGGAATTATTGTCACAGTGCCTGGCCATTTATCAGGCAATACACACATACCATCCCACTTACTTCCATAGGCACCTTGGAGGTGAGTGTTGATTTTCCATGGTTCACACTGGGAGACTGGCCGCAGGAAGGCGAGTCCAGTACCCAAGGTCTGCACACTAGTAAGTGGCAGGGCCATGGTTTAAGTCCGGGTCAGCTGTGCAGATTTGCATCCTGCTGCATCCCTCTCTGCTCCCCAGTTTTGGAACCACTTCAGGCTGTTCATGGACGTGTTCTTCTGGAAGGCTGAGGTTGTCACATGGGTGATTTGGGAGTTCATTAGCTGACACTATACCTTTTATTTCCAATTAGTCTTCTATTTCATCAATTCATGTATCTTCTCTCTGGTAACCAAATGCTGCCATGCAGCAGGGATTCTCCTTCAAACAGCAAAAGTGAGGTGCCTGGAGACCAGAGCCAGTGCCTGAACAGAGTCAGGTCTGTCTTTCCAGCTCTGGGCTTACGGCAGATTCCATATCCTCTGATCTTCTGTGGCAGTCTCATCCTCCCTCTTCCTTCTGTCATAGAATCTCTCCAAATAAGATTTAAACATCTGGAACTCCCAAGCTGCGCTTCCCAAAAAGACCCCGTGGCCCATGGTTAATTGTAATACCCATCCAATAGCCATCTACCGTGAAGGGCTGCATCCCTACTTTAACTTTAGGCAGTTTTTTTGTTGTCATTTTGTTTGTTTGTTTGTTTGTTTGAGACGGAGTCCCTCTCTGTCACTCAGCCTGGAGCGCTGGAGTGCAATGGTGTGATCTTGGCTCTCTGCAACCTCTGCCTCCCGGGTTCAAGCAATTCTCCTGTCTCAGCCTCCGGAGTAGCTGGGACTACAGGTGCATGCCACCATGCCCAGCTAATTTTTGTATTTTTAGTAGAGACTGGGTTTCACCATATTGGTCAGGCTGGTCTCAAACTCTCGACCTCAGGTGATCACCTGCCTCAGCCTCCCAAAGTACTGGGATTACAGGAATGAGCCACTGTGCCCAGCTGCTTTTTTTTTTTTTTTTTTTTGAAGAGATTCTTACTCTGTTGCCCAGGCTGGAGTGCAATGGTGCAATCTCAGTTCACTGCAACCCGGCTTTCAAGTGATTCTCCTGCCTCAGCCTCCTGAGTAGCTGGGATTACAGGTGCGTACCACCACAACTGGCTAATTTTTGTATTTTTAGTAGAGATGGGGTTTCCCTATGTTGGCCAGGCTGGTCTCGAACTCCTGACCTCAAGTGATCCTCCCGCCTTGGCCTCCCAAAGTGCTAAGATTACAGGCATGAGCCACTGTGCCTGGCCTTTAGGCAGTTTCTTTGGAAGATTTAGCTTAAGTAATAATAATGGTAATACGAACAATATTAATATTATTACTAATATAAGAGCTTAACATTATCAAGAATATAATATAGTCCAGGCACCATGGTTGGCCCTTTGAAGGTAAGTACTGCTATGGTTTGAATGTCCCCTCCAAAACCCATGTTGAATCTTTTTTTTTTTTTTTTTGGAGGGAGTCTTGCTTTGTCACCCAGGATGGAGTGCACTGGCACGATCTGTACCCACTGCAGCCTCTGTCTACCAGGTTCAAGCGATTCTCCTGTCTCAGCTTCCCAACTAGCTGGAATTACAGGCGCCCACCACCACACCCAACTAATTTTTGTATTGTTAGTAGAGACAGGGTTTTGCCATGTTGGCCAGGCTGGTCTCGAACTCCTGACCTCAGGTGATCCACCTGCCTCGGCCTCCCAAAGTGCTGGGATTGCAGGCATGAGCCACAGTGCCTGGCCTCTCGTGTTGAAATTTAATTCCAAATGTAACAGTGTTGGGAGGTGGGGCCTTTATGTGCTAATAGATTAATGCTATTATCACAGGAGCTAGGTTAGTTATCTCAGGAGTAGGCTCCTCATAAAGGGATGAGTTTGGCCGCATCAGATTTCTATTGACATTGACATTTCTTTGGCCATACCTGGGTTGCTTGCCCACCCTAAACCAATTATGAAAAGAGGAAAGCAATTGCCACAACTCTGCTCCTGGGCCTGGACACTTCAGTTACCCAATATCTAAAGAAAATCAAGATTCCATTAGTGAGGCTGGTGGTAACCAACCCCAGCTGCCACAACCTCAGTCTCATTTTTTCTATACCATGGATACTGAGGGCTGGAAGAAGACAGCTCTGGGAGATGGCACTGACTGGGCAGTGTCGTGCAGTGTGGGTGGCTGTCGTGTGGCTGCAGGGAGCATGTAGTTAGGTCTGGGAATTGGGGAGATGGGCTGGGTCTAGGTGCAGCTGCACCTCAGTGCTGTGGGTACAGACCCACTGCCTTCAGTTGCTTCACCTTCATCTGCCCGATACCCAGCCTTCACCCTTGAAGTCAGAGGCTTGAGATGACCCAAAGGGTGCCAGGGAGACTTTGTGACCCCTTGGTCATTAAAACAGGCAGCCACTCTTAGAGATGCAATCAGTTAACACCATCCAGGGTAACCAGCTTGTTCCAGTTTAATTGGGATCGTTCTAGTTTTAAAACTGAAAGTCCCTCAGGCCAAGATCTCTCTCAGTCCTGGGCAAGCAAGGATGGTTGGTCACCTGCACTAGAAATAATACACACCGTGGGGTGATCCAGGAGAGGCTGTGGGTGGGGCAAATCACAGGAGCTCAAGGCAGGAAACAAGGATGGTAGAGGCCATACATGCCAGGTCAGTGCATCTCTGCTGTCATTTTTAGCCAGAGGAGGCTGGCCGGCTCATTCTACAGCTGGAAGAGCTTGTCTTTGTGTCCATTTTTCCTCCCCACTCTCAGATCCTTGCCTTCCACCTCAATCTGGCAAGAAAATTTGAGAGTGAGGCCTTTTCCGAGCAACTTTTGAGATCCTTCTGGGGACCCCTGGGATTCCTCATTAGGCCACAACTCACAGCTGCAACCTTAGTCCTGGAGGACAGAGGAAACCCATGGTGGATTAAAGAGCCAAGGAGAGGCTGGGTGTGGTGGCTTATGCCTGTAATCCCAGTGTTTTGGAAGGCCAAAGCGAGAGGATTGCTGGAGCCCAGGAGTTCGAGGCCAACATGGGCAACATAGTGAGACCTTCACTCTACAAAAATAAAAAAAATTAGCTGAGTGTGGTGGTGCATGTCTGTAGTCCTAGCTACTTGGGAGGCTGAGGCAGGAGGATCACTTGAGCCCAGGAGTTCAAAGCTAGAGTGAGCTGTGATCATGCCACTGCACTCCAGCCTGGCCAACAGTGGAAGACCTTGTCTCAAAAAATAAAATAATAGAATAAAATAAAATAAAAGCCAAGAGGAGACAATTTTGCATTGTAGCTTTGGAAGCTGGAGTTCCTCATTTCAACTCTTCCGCTCCCAACTGTGAACAATAAAGTTGAGCAGCCCAACTGCTCACTTTCCCTGAAATTCTAAGACAAATAGAAGACAAAAATAACAGATGGTTTTCTCCATGCCAATAGCCGTTGTTCTCAAAGGTTTTCTACAAGCTGCAAGGCTCTGCTTGCTCCCCCTCAGCATCCACAGCAATCAGAGGGCTGCTGAGATCCTAGACATATGGCTCCATCTTATGAAAACCACTGGCAGACAAGGGAGTCCTCCCTGGGACCCCAAGTCCTATGTCTACTGCAAGCTGGGATGCTGAGGTGAGCAGCAAGGTGGCTGAGATGCAGGAAAGCAAACACTTGTGTGGCTAGGGGAGGGAACTCACCTAGTTGGCACAACTTCAGCCTTGTCTATTTAATTGATACTCAGTGCTGGGAAGAAGAAGGCACTCAGGGAGGAGCATTGCTAGGCAGAGTTGTGCAGTGTGGCTGGGAAGCAACGGTTTGGATCTGGGCATTGGCTTCATTCCACATGCAGAGCTTTGCCTCTTGATCTGACCCAATCCATTTAGTAATCCGCCCAGTGCTAAGAGCAGTGAGCCTTGGGCATGTTTTTTTTTTTTTTGACACCAGGTGTCAGTCTAGAGTGACTTTCCCAGGGTCCAGATGTATTGGGTGTGGCTCATGCAGCAGATGTGGCAAGTCTTCCAGAGTTAGAGGTGAGAAGGCAAAGAGGTACACAAGGGTTTGTCCATCTCCTCTCCTATTCTCCTCTTTTTGGCTGCTTCAGAAGTGAATGTGGCTCACAATGAATGCCCAGCAAGGAGTAGCTGCTCAGGGAACATATGTCGAATAGGATAGGAAGTGGCGGCATCATCTGTGCCTGTTTGCGTGAGTGGTGTTTATCAATATGACCTTTGAGAGCAGCTGAGTGGAAATCTCTGGGTAAACGCAGCATTTTGTGGCAGAGGACTGAGCCAGTGGTCAGAAATTCCGAGTTCAGATTCTAACTCTGCAGCTTCTTAGGTTTGTATTTAAGACGTGATCCTTTAACTAACAAACGTTATCTCTGTCACATCAAGACCTCTGTTTTCCCATTTGCAAATTGGGATTTGTGGGGCCAACTTCCCAGGCTTGTTTAAGAGGTAATTGAGATAAGTCATGTACACCAGTGCTAAAAGGAAATATATTAAATTATAAGAGATTGCAATCTTCTATTCCTAGTCATCTAAGGGAGCCAGCCCAATTTTTAGACTCTTTTGATGCAGAATTAAAGAGGGGAAGCTAAGGGTCTTGCTTCAGAAAGGGCTGAGATTTATTTACAGGAAAGAAAAAATAGACATAACTAGAAGGAAACAAGGAGAAGGAGAAAAGTAAGAAAGAAAACCTGGCAGGCTCAGATTTTCAGAGAGAAGTCTTTTCAGTGTGTAGTTGAGAATGAGTCCTGAGAATGAGGTTGGACAGCAGAAGTATAGAAGAGATGAGGGGAGGCCAATGGGTTAGGGGAAGGAAGGCATTAAGAAGTGATGTGTATAGGAGCTAGAATTATAAAATCTTAGAAGAAAGCATAGAAGTAAATCTTAGATATGACATAAAAGGAACAAGCAACTAAAGAAAAATAGATAAATGGGACTTCATCAAGATTAAAAACTTTTGTTCTGCAAATGGTACCATTAAGAAAGTGAAAAAGGCAACCCACAGAACGGAAGAAGCTATTTACAAATCATTTGTCTGGCAAGAGACTTGTACCCTAAAAAAAGAGAAAGAACTTTTACAACTTAATAAAAAGATAACAACTGAAAAGCTAGCAAAGGATCTGAATAGACATTTCTCCTAAGAAAATATACAAATGATCAACAAGCATGCAAAAAGACACTCAGTATCCTTAGACACTAGGGAAATGTAAGTCAAAACCACAATGTGATACCATTTTACTCCCACTAATATGGCTACTATCAAAAGACTAGACAATAACAAGTGTTGGCGATGATACAGAGAAATGGGAACCCATTGCTGATGGGAATGTAAAACGGTGCAGACATCTCGGAAAACAGCTGGGCAGTTTCGCAACACGATAAACACAGAGTTATCCTATGACCCAGCAATTCCACTCGTAGGTATATACCCAATACAAATAATAACACATTTCCACATAAAAATTGGTATGTGAATGTTCATGGCAGCATCATTCATAATAGCCTAAAAGTGAAAACAACTCAAATATCCATCAACTGATGAATAGACAAAACGTGGTATGTTTATATAATGGAATGTTATTTGGCAATAAAAAGAACAACATATTGGCCAGGTGTGGTAGTTCATGCCTGTAATCCCAGCACTTTGGGAGGCTGAGTTAGGTGGATCACCTGAGGCCGGGAGTTTGAGACCAGCCTGAGCGACATGGCGAAATCCCATCCCTACTAAAAATACACAAAAAATTAGCTGAGCATGGTGGTGCACACCTGTAATCCCAACTTCTTGGGAGGCTGAGGCCCGAGAATCACTTGAACCCTGGAGGTGGAGGTTGCAGTGAGCTGAGATGGCGCCACTGCACTCCAGCCTGGGTGACAGAGCAAGATTCTGTTTCAAAAAACAAAAACAAAACAAAACTGTTTATAAAATAAAGTGTAAATTCAAATATACAGTGAGAAAAATAAATGATGCTATGATTTATCATTCAAATCCCATTTAATATTGAGTGATTCAAATACAGACTGGGATTATTTTAAATTGTTTTCAGTTTACGGACATTCTGGAGCCACATAGGCTCCAGAAACTATCTAGGTTATACATGTAAAAAGTGCCTGAATTAGAGGCTGGGCCATAGAACGCACGTCATAAATGATAAATGGATCAGAACTGGAGATCCAGAACTTGATTGACCTTCACTATCTCCAAGAGGTCTCAGGAGCTTGGCAGGGTGTGCAAGACATTCTTTTGTACCCAAATGTGTGCTTGACTCCCCTTCATCAGGGAGACAGGAGATAGAACTGCCACAGGGAGATCAAACCACAAGCCCCTCCAGGGCTGGAAGAGATGTCTGATGGAGCAAACCGCAGCATCATGACCAGGTAGCCCCTGGTGCTGGTGACAGCTGTCACGTGACCACGAGGTGCTCAAAAGGTCTTAAACTTTTCAGATGTGTCCCTCAAAAACCTTCACTCTAAGAGTGAGATTTCTTTGTTGACCTCTTGCCCATCTCCCCTTTCCTTTTGGATTCCTTTCAATAGCAGAAAAGGGTAGTGGATAGACAAACTGTCCTAGCTGAAGTACCAACTCTGCTACTCAGTTTCTGCATGGCACAGAGATGTTACTCTACCCCTCGCAGTGTTGTGTGATAGGACTTTCTGCAATGATAAAAATGTTCTGTAATTCTGCACTGTCAATTCAGTCGCCACCAGGCATGTGTGGCTATTGAGCATTTGAAATGTAGCTAGTGGGATTTAGAAACTAAATTTTAAGTTTTATTTCATTTTAGTTGGCCATATGTGGTCAGCGGCTACAAACCTGGATCCTCAGTTTCCCCATATCCCTCATAGGGATAAAGACACTATGGGCCTCACAGGACACTTGGGTGAATTAACAGATAGAATGCAGGTAGGGTAGGATAATTTGCTGAGATTTTTAATTATAATTTAGTTCCCTAACCCAAGAAGATAGGCTTTGTTCCTGGCCTTGGGGATTCTTGTTTGCTAGGCCTCAAACAGATGTTGCCAGAGACCCAGAAGGGAATTTCGGCATTTGTGCTTGGAAGCCTAGATCATGGAGTGAAATTATGCTGGATCAACCCAGAGTGTAGGGTGATGGAAGCAGGTGATTCTGTGTGCAAGAGGTGGAGGAGGCCAGATCCAAAGGCAAGGCTGGATCAGAACCTCAAATCTTCCAATCCACTCTGTGTGCTGGGCTGTCTATGTGGGGCATGAGAGTCCTTCTCCCCAGGCTGAAGCAGATCCAATCTCCTTCTCTCCTCTCTCTCTCTCTCTCTCTCTTTCTCTTTGGAGTCTATTAAGTGCAAACAGGAGATAGCCAGGGCGTTGTCAATCAGAAAGGCAATCAAGCCAAAGCTCACTGGGGCTGAGGTTTAGAACCAGGGTCCCTGTTCCTGGGCAAGAATCAGGACTTGAGGGAGGGATTGCAGAGTCTGAAGGTTGGAGCTTGGTCATGATAGCCCCAGAAACAGAGCTCGCTGGGAGCAAGCAGAAAAGGTTTCTGGGGTTCCCCACCATGGGCCAACAGGCCTTGGGGCGGCAGATGGAGAGCCTGGCCAGCACAGAGTGGACCCCTTGACTTTCAGAAAACCAGCCTCTTGGGAAAGGTTTTCAGAGAGGTTCCAATAGTCTTGGGGGAGAGGGCTACCTGTGCGAAAGCAGAAGGCAGGCCCTGTCCCTGAGACTCTGACAGTGGAATGCCACTGGTTCTGGTGCCCTTCGCTTGTCTGTCACTATCCTCAATGGTTATTGCTTTGGGAGGGGTATGGCCCCATTTTTGAGTTTGACAGTTCTGGCGGAGTCAAACATGTCTCTACTAAATAAATGAGATCTCTCCAGGGCAGATCAATATTTAATGTGAGGCTTAAAAAGACCGACTCAGGAAATGAGTTTAAAAGTGGAGAATTTGCCTTAGGTAGCAATTTCTAAAATACAGTGGTATCAGGGGACAGATTATTCAGACCCAAGCCATGGATAATATAAAAACAGTTGAACGAGCCAAGTTCTTCTTCCGGTCCATCGGTGACTCTGAATACCCTGGGTTTCCGTGTGCTGCTCGCAGGGGATTAGTTAAAGGAAGAAGATACCTTAGAGAGCATCTACCCCAGGGATGGCAAGGCCACGTGCACTGCCTGCAGCCCTCGCAGGTGGCAGACATCAGTCATCGATCCCAACACTCTTCCTTCTTGAGTCGGAGGCAGATTCGTATTTTTTTCTCAACATCTCGCTCCCAGGTAGCCACTACCTATATGGGTCAGAGTGGCACTTGAGGTGACATTTATTCCTCATATTCATCAAGTCCAAATTTCTCATTTAGCAGAGGAGACGCTCAAGGTTACATAGTGATTAGTGGCTGATACAAGACCAGTGCCCTGTCTTCTTGTTCCTAAAATAGACTTTTCCCCCACAGGAATGTATTAGAGGTTAGGGTTCCATCAGAGATATTTTACTGACCCCTGTGTGAGCAACACAGGGCTTTCCCTGAGCAACATTTGTCTTTTTTCCTAGAGATAAAATTAGAGCATTTCAGAGCTAGAAAGCAACTTAGAGATCTTCTCCTTCCACTGTCTCTATCATGGGGAAATGAAAACTCAGAGAGGTCAAGTGATTTGCTTAGAAACACATAATGGGTGGTTCTTTCCTCTGCAGCAACAATGTGCATTTCAGTCCTGGAGTTCTCATTTCAAGGCCTTAGGCAAATTACACACATTTTCGGACTTCCATTTTCTGGTTAGAATCTCAGTAACTAAGACTTGCAAAAGGTGTGTGTTTTAAGAAGTGCATAGCATCTACCGTTGATATATTTTGATGTTTACAATACACTCTCAGACTTACTTTCTAATTATATTTTGTTTGGTTGATACAAAAAATTGGTTTGTATTCCCTAAACAAATAGTAGCTGGGAATTGAGATTTGTGCTTGGGCCACAGAGGGAGGAGTCGGTTTTGTGCAGAAATCTTTTTAATGATTTGTGTATGTGTGTGTGTGTGTTTGTGTGTGTATGCACGTGTGAGCACAAAATGACAGTTTCTAAGACAAGGAAGACATTTTTTCTTTCTGGGGTGGAGGGGCAGGTAGGTGGCGTTTCAGTCCGAGGTTTCAGACCACTTATGTGGCCTCTATTTCCTCATCTATAAAATGGCAATAATGATACCTGTCCTCTCAACCTCAGAGGCAGGTTGTAAAGGTTGAATGGAATAATGTCTGTGAAGGAGTTTTAAAAAGTAAGAGATTATTGAGACTGGGCATGGTGGCGCACGCCTGTAATCCCAGCACTTTGGGAGGCTGAGGCAGCGGATCACCTGAGGTCAGGAGTTCGAGAGCAGCCTGACCAACATGGAGAAACCCTGTCTTTACTAAAAATACAAAAATTAGCTGGGCGTCGTGGCACACATGTGTAATCCCAGCTACTCAGGAGGCCGAGGGTGGAGAATTGCTTGAATCCAAGAGGCGGAGGTTGCAGTGAGCCGAGATTGTGCCACTGCACTCCAGCCAGGGTGACATAGCGAGGCTCTGTCTCCAAAAAAAAAAAAAAAAGAAAGAAAGAAGGCCGGGCGCGGTGGCTCACGCTTGTAATCCCAGCACTTTGGGAGGCCGAGGCGGGTGGATCACGAGGTCAGGAGATCGAGACCACGGTGAAATCCCGTCTCTACTAAAAATACAAAAAATTAGCCAGGCGTGGTGGCGGGCGCCTGTAGTCCCAGCTACTCGGAGAGGCTGAGGCAGGAGAATGGCGTGAACCTGGGAGGCGGAGCTTGCAGTGAGCCGAGATCGCACCACTGCACTCCAGCCTGGGTGACAGAGCGAGACTCCGTCAAAAAAAAAAAAGAAAGAAAAAGAAAGAAAGAAAGAAAGAAAGAAAGAAAGAAAGAAAGAAAGAAGGAAGGAAGAAAGAAAGAAAAGAAAGAGAAAGAAAGAAAGAAAGAAAGAAAGAAAGAAAGAAAGAAAGAAAGAAGAAAGAAAGAAAGAAAGAAGAAAGAAAGAAAGAAAGAAAGAAAGAAAGAAAGAAAGAAAGAAAGAAAGAAAGAGAAAGAAAGAAAGAAAAGTAAGGGGTTATTGAGACAGGCAGAGGATGGAGCCAGTAGATTGTAGAGGGGCAGTTCTCAGGAGTGGGGTAGTGGAGGGTGGAGGGGAAGTAGATGTTGCCTTGACACTGGCATGCTGGCAAGAATTTCCATGCCCTCATTACATGAGGTGCTCCTGTCAGATTTAAACCAAGCCCTCCTTTACTGCTTGAGACGCTGCGATATTTTAGGAATGGCAGCCCAAAGACATTCTGTGTTTTTAAAAGGTCTCTTTCCTGAATTTGCCACTGGGTATTATTTTTATGCCACCGTTCTGTTATCCAACTTCAAAATATACATCATATTTATATTGCCTCTGCTAAGCATATATTTTTATTTTATTGCTTACCATGTGGGTGACATTCGGTTATTGAATGTCTGGAGAATTGGACCCGGTTGTTGTTTTTTATTCTTCCTTTCGTAAGTGCTTGCTCTGATGTATTAATCTTTACAAAAGCAATGAGACAGGGACACATGAGCATTCGCACTCACACACACACTAATCACATTGCCATTTTATCTCACTTTGCGGGTGTGTGGCTACATTTATAAGAGCCGACAGATCTGAAATAGGTGGTCTGAACTGATTCAGGTGGGGAGCAATGAAGCCAGCCGCCTCCTGGGGACCCAGTTAGGGAGGGAGGGAGAGAGAGCCTTTTGTCTTCTGTTTGTGAAGGACACACGAGGCGAGAACCAAGGAGGGAACCATTGTAAGTCTGAGCCGGAAGGGACCCTGGGGATATATTTATATGTCTATAAAAATATAGGCATATGTTTTATAGATATTTTATATCGTCTAAATCCACATATCTATCTAGCATCTCACATAATTCCTGATCCTGGGCTCAATAAATGGTTATTGAATGAAGGAACAAAAGAATAGTTATATAAACCCTTTATTGAAGTCGTACTCTGTGCAAGACACTTCACATGCACTCTCTAGGCCTCTCAGCATCTCCACAAAGTATTCCATTTTGAAAATAAGGGAAACTGAGTTCCTCAAAATGTTATACATAAAATTGTCATATGACCCAGCAATTCTACTCTTTTGGGGGGTATAGACCCAAAGGAATTGAAAACAGTTACTCAAACAAATATTTGTACATTAATGTTATCACAGCATCCTTTGCAATAACCAAAGCATGAAAACACCTCAAATATCCAGCAATAAATGAACGAATCAGCAAATTGTGCCATGTTCATACAAAGGAATATTATTATGCCATAAAAAGGAATGAAGTGCTCATATATGCTACAACGTGGATAAAATTCAAAAATATGATGTTAAGTCAAAGAAGCCAGACACCGTTCACCTATTCTATTTATACGAAATATCCAGAATAGGTAAATTGATAGAGACAGTGGACAGATTGGTGGTTGTCAGGTGCTGGAGAGGACGGAGGGGGAGATGAGGAGTACCTGCTTAATACTGTGAGGTTTTGTTTTGCGGTAACTAAAATGTTGGTAACTTGGATAAAGGTGGTGATTGCTTAACATTGTGAATGTACCAAATATCACTGAATTGTGCACTTTAAAATGGTTAATTTGGTCAGGCACGGTGGCTCATGCCTATAATCCCAGCACTTTGGGAGGCCAAGGTGGTGGATCACCTGAGGTCAGGAGTTCGAGACCAGCCTGGCCAACATGGTGAAACCCTGTCTCTATTAAAAATACAAAACTTAGCCGGGTGTGGTGGTGGGCGCCTGTAATCCCAGCTACTTGGGAGGTGAGGCACGAGAATTGCTTGAACCCAGGAGGTGGATGTTGCAGTAAGCCGAGATGGCACCACTGCATTCCAGCCTGGGTGAGAGACTGAGACTCTGTGTCAAAAAAAAGAGGTTAATTTTATGTTATGTGAATTTTGCCTCAATTAAAAGAAAATAAGGAGCTTAAAGGTTGTGGTAGATTGATTACATTGACAACACTTGTTACTTGCCTCCCTGTGATCCAGCCATTTGCCCTGTTAACTTTACAGGCCTCTTCCATTCTGACTCCAGGTTCAGTCAAATGACTCTTTGGCCAATGGGATGGCAGGAAACTTAACGCAGGCACAGGCTTGAAAAAGCCCAGGTGTGTTTCCACTCACTCTCTTGGAAATAAACACCATTATGAGAACAAGCCCGGGCTATCCTGGAGGGTGAGAGTCCATGTGGAGCAGACCCAAGTTATCCCAGCCAAGACCATCCTAGACCAGCCAGCCCCCGGCTGATCTGCCAACTGACTGTAGATGCATGAGTGACTTTAGCCAAGATCAGCCAAGTCTGGCTCACATCAGCAGAACCACCCAGGCTACTCATAGACTCATGAGAAATAATAACCGATTATTGTTTTAAGCCATTAAGTTTTGAAGTAGCTTGTTTCTCAGTAATCGCTAACTGACCTAGAGTGGTTGAATTACTTGTCTGAGGTCTCACATCTAGTAAGAAAAGGTAGAACAGGTTCCAAAGTCTGGTTCTAAAGGATTGTTCTATGCAGTTGTCACCTTCGTTTTACAAGTGAGGAAAATGAGATTCAGAAAAGTTGAGGGTGGGTGTAGAAAGATGAAACAAGAACATTGTGTGTGTGTGTGTCTGTGTGTGTGTGTGTGTGTCCTCCTTCTCTGTCCTAGGTAATGAAGGAATGTCACCTGTAAACCTTCCCTGCCTTCCCCAAACCCCAACTCGATACTATAGAAAGGTATTAAAATGCTGGCACTGACTTCCAATTTGAGTTTCCAGTGGCATCTCTGCAGCTTTCCATAAGTTCTGGTCAAGGCTGCTGTCCTGCGCTGCACTGCCATGGGTACTGCCTTGTTAATGGACAGGTAAGAAAGATAACTCGTCAATGTACTATTCTTTTCTCCTAAAGCTTTGTCTGGGTATTAGCATGGCTCTTTAGCAGATTTTAATTCTGTGAAGCAGTGAGTTGCTAGGATAATGGTTGCCTTAAGCAGCTGTGGAAAGAGTCCCAGGGAGAACATGCAACTCATACAGGCCACACGGTTTAGTGCACGGTTTAGGATCCAAAATTCTCAAATGTGGTGCTATTCCCTGACATTCATCTCCTACAAAGAGGATCCTGAAATCGCCAGCCTACCCCCAGCCCCTATAAAATAATGGTTCCTTCTTGTTGGCAGAAAGGCCAAGTTATTCTACATCTTAAAGTGCTGGAGGAAGTAGGAAAAGCAGAGGAGAATTTCAGAAACTGGGAGACAAGGAGGAGCTTTTTCAGGGGGTTGAGGAGAGTTACACCCAAGCAGCTGCAGGGAAACAAGGAAGTAGAATGAATGGGATTTTAGTAAGTGCTGTTGGAGTCCATGGATCTGAGTCTCCTTTAGTGGTGCTAAGATAGAGAGTAAGGAATGGCATTGCATTATGCTTCTTGGTTATAATAATTCTCGATGAGTCACATGAGTCCAGATTTTATCAGGGTTACATCAGGCATGGGGCTGAGCCCATTGTGAACTGGAGAAGATAAATAGGAATTCTATTTTCAATCCAACGTTTTGTCTTCAATGTTCTGCCTATCAACTGACCATCTGGGTTTGGGAAGAGACTTAAGAATATGGGCTTTCCCCATTCACTGCCTGCTTATAGGCAGTGGGGTCTTGACCATTTATAGGACTCTGTCCTCTCCTTGTTGGCATTCCTGAAGCTGAGCTCCCAGGTTACAGGGCTCTCAGCAGCTGAGAAAACTAAGAAAGTCTGGTTTTACCTTGATGGGGAGTGCTGAGCCTAAGCTCTCCCTTCCTGGGATGGCTGCTGCGTTACTTTCAGGATGGGACACCTTGGGTCTTAGTCTGTTAGTCTTACTGTATGAGTGAAGGGGCATACAGAACCCAGGCTGAGCAGAGAAGCCAGAAGTGGAAATGAGAGAGGCTAAATCTCTTTCCTTCCTCATGTCACAGATCACTCACCTCATACCCAACACCACACACAAATGACCCCATACCTCACACCCTTTCACACATTGCGATCACACACATCATATCCCAGGCCACATGCATACCACGTAGCACATATATGCCACACATGCTATAGAAACATACCACACATCACATAACAAATATACATCACATCATCTGCAAATCATACATACAGCAAACCACACTCAATGCACTGCACAAAAATTACCCCCAGACATGTGCCACCCATGAGCCACACCCATCACACCATTCACACATACATCACACCCATGCACACACTTTGTATGCCTGCCACCCCATGTCCCATACCCATACCCACGCCCACACATCTCTCCTCTGCATGCCTCATAGCACACACGTCTGCTGTGCCCCATGTCACATCCACCCCCCGCCAGGTTCCTTCTCACTCTAACTGGGGCAGAAACCTAAAAATGTCTTACTGATCATCTTCATGGCACAAGACCCCATAGGCAAGGGGGAAACAGTGTGGGTGGAGTGGCTGCATGCAAGCAGTTGCATTCTTTAGGCATCAAATAGGCATCTGGGTACAATGGAGCATTTTTCAAGCTGGTGGAATTTTTTGGAAACTTTAGTTTATTTAAGTCAGATGATGCTTTTCTCCTCCCTAAAAAGTAAGACCATAGGTGCTACCTTGAAGGGCTCACCATATGGTGGGCGTGACTAACAAGTAAGCAGGTTATAACAAAGCCCTTCCAGAGCCCTGGGGGCCCAGGGCTCACCTGCCCTGAGCATGTACCTGGGGATACCTTGTGGAGACACAGGAGACACAGAGCGCTCTGTGTCTGCTCTGGAACTTGCAGGCTAACTCAGAGGCTGGCATGGAAAGGCTGAGAATGCAGGCAGATCAACCTGCCAAGGAAGTGCAAGTTCATGGAGGTTGAAGACATGGGAGGTCCAAGATAGCGATGGAGAGGTGGTTTCCACGACAGCTAAGGACTAGGCATCGGTGCCACAGGCACCTGGGTGTGAGTCCTGCTCCTTCTGCTCAGTAGTGCCAGGGCATTGGGCTTATGTGATTTAATACTTAACCTCCCTGGAACTCAGTTTCTTTTTCTGAAATGAGGGACACTGATAGTACCTATAGTAAAGGGTTGTTCTGAGGACAATATCCAAATGAGAACATTCATATGCCTGGTACATATTAAGCACTCCATGAATACTGGCTGCTCTTATTATTATGACTATTAGTATCATTGTTTTCTCTGGAGTCTGGTTCCCCAGGTGATGGGAGGAGATGAGATCCAGAGCTTAGCAGAGGGGTCAGCCTTGGAGAAGGAGAGAAGGAACAGGTGGAAGGAGAGAGCCAGTGGGAGAGATAGAAGTTGTGAGATTAGAGGAAGAAGGCATAATAAGAAAGATGGGATCTGAGTTGGTTGGTATGGACTGGTGGTTCTCAGCCTGAGTTGCCTGCTGGAATCACCCAGGGAGCTTTTAAAAATGCTCATGCTTGGGACTCACCCTGAGAATCCATTTAACTGGTTTGGGGAGAGCCCAGGGGTTGTTATTCAGGAGAGCAACCCTCATGATCGCAATGTGCAGCCAGGGTGGGAAGCCCCAGGAGCAGACAAATGCCGGCTCTCAGGTGGTCATCTCCATCAAACCCCTGGCTGGCCTTCTCCATGCTTTTGGGGGGGTCTAACTTTTGCCAGTGCCCTGTCCACATATCTCTCCCCTGGATCTAAAGGGCCCCATGGAGCAGATGCCAGCTACAGGCTCTTCCTTTCCTTGGGAGTTCTGTGTCCTTAAGTGAGGAGGAGACTTTGTGGATGTACTGACTGAGGGGCCGTGGGTGGGAGACAGAAGAGCTGCATAGACTTGGCCTACAGGGCCTAGGGGTGACATTGAATGGGGCCACATGACAGGTGGAGCCTTGGGGTCCCTCTGGCAGCACATGGTCAGGAAAGGAACAGCAGCCATGGAAGGGGAAAGGACTACAGAAGATGGGCCCAGTAGGGACCAGGCTCTGATCACCATGCTGCCCTTTGCCCTGGAAGCTCATCTGAGCTCTGCAGCCCTGGTCCCGGCTGCCTCCCCAGCCTCCCCTTCTGAGCTTGACAACACCACCCTCCTCTAATTCTCCAAGCACAACATGCTCTTTCCCAGCTGTGTCTAGGCCCAGTGCTGCTTTTGCCCTCTGCCTTAGGTCACACCACTCAGACCAGCTAACTCCTCCCTGTCCGCTCAGACTCAGCTCCTGCAGGAAGCCTCCTGCAGGAGGCTTTTCTGGCTAAAAGCCCTGTATTTCCATAACACCCTTGCTTACTGGCATCTCGGCCTTTTAAACACCATGTTGCAGTCACCTGTTTGCAGTCACCTGTATCATCAGACTATAAGCCCTTTGGAAGAAGTTTCTGAATTATAGTCACATCCAACTATCCCCAGACCTGGCGCACGGGAGATATTCAGCAGCCTCTGGGAAGAGGTGTGTAAGAGCTGGAAGATGGGCTCCTGTTTCCGTAGAGTGCATTTCCCTCTATCCACCCTGTGTGTGCACAATCTCCTGGAGTTAGAGTTAGAGCTCCACGGGCGGCTCTGCTGGACCTCAGGGACAGCTGGGGGCACCACGTGTCCGAGGCTGCAGGGAGCTGTGAGGCCTCTGCTGGCCAGTTCCAGAGGAGGTGTCTTCCTGCCTTCTGCTCAAAATGGAGGAACACTCCCAGCTCTGTTTAGGCCTTTCCAACCCTGTGCCTCTTGGGACATCTTGGAAAGCAATGTGGCATCTCAATGAGTTTATTCTTCCAGTATGTGCTGAATATGGAAATCTGTCCCAGTATGCTGTGGGTCAATAAGCCTGCTCTTCCATCTCAGTGTCCCGAGTCTCCTGGCACGGATTGCCCTCCTCCTGCCCTTCCCTCCTCCCTCCTTCCTTCCCTGCAGCACCTCTCAGCCCTGGAGCAGCAATGGCCAGGGTGTAGACGTGTGAGAACCTGAAACAGGGGCTTGCAGCAAGGTGGCCAAGAGGACGGACTGCAGAGGCCTGGGTCTCCCTGCTGAAGGCCAAGGTTAATTCAGCTGCTCACCCTGGCAAGGGGTGCTATTCTTTTCCTCACTGTCCTGATGGCCAAGGACAGTGGTTGATCCCATTCTCTCTTGCCACCTCATCTGGGATTCAAGAGGTGGGTGAGGTCTTGGCTCTGCCAAGTGTCATTGTGTGCCCTTGGGCAAGTCCCTCCTCCTCTGTTGAACGATGAGGTGGGTCCAATGGTCTGAGATATTGTGACTTTCCCAGGAACTGGGGATAAATGTAACCCTGCTGCCTGCAGGTGGCTCAAGCATCGTGGCTGCCTTGCTCAGGGTCTGAGCTTTACCTCACAGTGAATCACACAGAAGCGGGGGGAGCTGAGTGGCACACTCTGTTGCCACATTGGGACAATCTGGATGTGGGGACAGTGAACCCCTAAGGCTACCCTCCCTCATCCTACCCTCCATTTCCTGGGACTTGCTCCCTTGCCACTTGGTGTGGGAGGTTCTGCTTAGAAACAGACTAAGCTGCCCCCTTTCTTTGCCTCTGACCCTGAAGGCAGAGCAGCCCCCTTCTGAAGCCTCTGGCAAGTGGCCTCAGAGCAGATGCTCCTCTGTGTCCCCGCCTCCTCCAAGGCCATGAGGGCACATCACTGCCCCAAACCCCAGGCTCGGGAGACCCTGCTTCCCTACCATGTTGACCCCGCCAGCTCCCCCCAGCATCTGTGGCACTCCTCAGGCCACTCTTGCTTTGGGACAAAGAGCCGCACTTCCTTTGGTCCAGCCAAGCCGAGGGTGGCAGAGACAGGTGGCAGTCCTCCTCCTGCCTCAAACAAATGCAATCAAGCCATCAAGCTGCCTTTTTCTTTTCTAATCAATTCCCATGACAAATGGGTCTGTGAAGGAGGGCAGCCTGCCCCAGGCATTCTGTACTTCAATCAGGACAACAGAAGGAGCTGGATTCATAAAACTATAATGCACCATTTGAGCATATTTCCCAGGAACCGGACCTTGCCATAAGGGGGCTGCCATCACCCTCCCTCCCATGAGAGGAGGCAGCTTAACCCTTCACCCGAGCGCAGATGGAGTGCGCCACAGCCTACTCATAGGACCAAGGGTGGGTCTGTGTGCTTGGCTGATCAGAGGGCAATTGCAGGGAGAGGGACAAAACCGTTAAGAGTGAGCAGCAGCACATGGTCAGCATGGGGACATGTGGGCTTTGGAGTCGTGCAAACCTTCACCCCCGCAGCTGCATGGCCTAACTTCTCTGGTCCCCAGTTTTTCTTGTCTGTAAAGTGAAGTTTGTAACACCTTTCGTTTGGGAGGTGAGGAATAGCAAGACGAAGAACGCAGACCTTGAGTCAACGCCAGCACAGAGAGGGCACTGAATGAATGAACTCAGTCCACTGGACTCAACACATCACACAAGGCCTTTCCACAGACACGTGCCAAGAAGGTGCTCAGAAGCCGCCACTCCATCCTAACCACAAGTACAAAACCGGACAAACTGAAAACCAAGTCTTCTTAGATCCACCACAGAATTGAGGTCACCAGGCAAACCACTGCACCCCAAATTGTAAAGACAGATGGAAACAGAGAATCACAACTTACTGGAGCAGAAACTTCTGTGGGAACCAGTTCTGGGGTAAAAACATGCCCTGTGATTGACAAATTCCTGGAGGCTCTGCATGGGCAAACCTGAGAGAGAAGAGCCTTGGGGGGACCCAGTCACCAGGTCCCCATGGCCCACCTGGTCATCACAGTGAATCGCACAGAAAAATCTAGTGGTGGGGAGGAGAAAATAAAACATTTTGAAATACTCAGAGCATTCTATTCTTACCAAGTCCTGCCCTCAGGAGCCTAAATTGCTGGAGGTTTTTTGTTCTTCTTGTTGTCATTGAGATGGAGTTTCGCTCTTGTTGCCCAGGCTGGAGTGCAATGGCGTGATCTCAGCTCACTGCAACCTCTGCCTCCTCGGTTCAAGTGATTCTCCTGCTTCAGCCTCCCAAGTAGCTGGGATTACAGGCGTGCACTACCACGCATGGCTAATTTTGTATTTTTAGTAGAGATGGGGTTTCTCCATGTTGGTCAGGCTGGTCTTGAACTCCCAACCTCTGGTGATCTGCCCGCCTTGGCCTCCCAAAGTGCTGGGATTACAGGCGTGAGCCACTGTGCCTGGCGTTTTTTTTTTGTTTGTTTGTTTGTTTTTTGACAGGGTCTCACTCTGTTGCCCATGCTGGAGTGCAGTGGTGTGATCGCAGCTTGCCCTTCCCCATCGGCACTGTACTTGATTTTTCTTGCCCTGGAGTGTCTTAAGGCTGAAATTCCTCTCTTTTCCCAAACCAGGTGGGAACCTTGGCGACTTAGGTAATCCAAAGCAGCTTATTCCTAGGTGGCCCAGGGAGACTGCCAGCAGAGAGGCCAGTGGTCTCCGGGCCCTGCTGCTGGGAAGGGGTCTGTGTGGCATGCCCCGTGCTCCTCTGGGTCACACTGGCCCCAAGTTTCTGATGTCCTGTTTTAAGCCTAACCCCAGTCCATTCTAGATGTCCCACTTAAGACCCAGGGGCTGAGGGATGTGAAGCTGCCCAGTGAGAGCACAGATCTCATGGCTGAGCTGCCGGGAGCCAGGCCTGAGCCACAGCTCCCCTCCCTGCCGACAGCACCGCAACAGGCCAACCTGAGGACCAGATGCAAGGACACCACCCCTTTACCCCTGACAGTCACAGCCGAGCCTGCCAGAGCTCAAGGACAGTCTGTCTGTGTCATGTGGGGGATGCCCTTTGTTGAATGCTTCCAGAAACAATCTGTGCCCCTTGAGAGAAGGGAATGGCTAGAACTCCAGGTTTTGCCACCTACTTATCCGGGTCCAAGTGTAAGGACAAGTATGGGTTTAGGAGCACAGGCTCTGGTGTTCGGCAACCTGGGTTCAAGACCTGGTTCTAGCCGTGTGACCTTGAACAAGCTCTCTAGTCTTGGATTTTCTTCATGAAAAGTGAGGATAATAATTACAAACCAATTCGTGTGGGCTGCCGAGAGGATTAAGTGAGGTGGTTTATACAGAGCCTTAGCTCCTGGCAGCCAGAGAGGATCACAAACTGTTCCTATTATCATGGCTGGGGCCTGCCCTTCTGGGATGCTGAAGTGTCAGAAAAGAACCTACAATGCTATGCTCGCAGCAATGCAACGCTCACAGCTCTCCCTGCTCCACCAACTGTCTGCTGGGTGACCTTGCGTCAGTCACTTTGCCTGGCTGGGATCGGGTGAGGAACGGCCTCTGGCAACAGCTGTCCCACCCCAGCAAGGAGTGACTCATTGGTGGGTCCTGGACTGGGAGGCAGGGGCTGGGTGGGGGAGCAGGCTGAGCGCTCAGGAGGCACTGCTCTGCCACAATTCAGGATATTATTGTTTGTGAGTTTGAAATTTCCTGACAGACAGAATGAGCCATCTGAAGCGAGAGTTTCATTTCCTTTGCCGTCCTGCTCAGCCATCTCCCGGGGATGGTGCATGAGTGACAAGCTATAATTAAAGCCTCAGCGTAAGTCCTAGTCAGAGAAGGACGGTCTTGTAGTCAAGTGCACTGCTGAGGACAGACCTTTCCATCTGCGAGTCTTTAGGGACCCTCTCCCCGGTTGCTCTGTCTGTCTGCTGGAGCAGGCCGCCTCTCTGTCCTCGTGACCTTTACTAGCCTGGTGGGGGTTCCCTGCACTCTCAGGCTTCAGCCTGTCTGCCCTTTCCCTGAGAAACCCTGTGGATCCATTCTGGGGCTCTGCAGAGATCTTTGTGCTGAGGTTCCAGGAAGCCACATGCCTGTGGAAGAGGTGCTGGGGCAGAGGGCACCCGGGGAACTCAGGCCTTCTGCGGTGGGGATGGTGAGGCCAGGGTCTGGTGACAGGATTGCTCTCTCTGGTTCCAGTCTGCCTGCAGCTCTGCGGCACGCCTGTGGCGAGGCAGGAGCCACTAGACCGAGGACTCCTGCCTCCACTGTGACCTCTCTGGCTATTCCTTGGCAAGGAAACAATATTCCTAGGTTACACCAAAGGCAATGAGGCATAGTGAGGGGAGGTGTGAAGGTGTCCCTGACCACCCCACCTTCTGCTAACCACAGCACATGCCTTTCCTGCACACTGGTGGACACATGCTGCACATACCAATGTGGTTCTGCTTTCCAGGCATCTGTGGGCTCCTTGTGAAACTACAGGTTTCCAAAGGCAGAAGCTGTCCTTTCCACGTCTTTAGAGTCCCTTCCTGAACAGGCATGTTGGTGGGGCATGAGCCCCGGACATGCGCTTGAGTCTGTGCTGGAAGGTCTCCAGTGGCTCTCCCAGGCCTCTCCCCAGGGAGCAAACTCCATCACCCTCGCCCTGCAAACTGCATGACCCTCACTCTGCAAACTGCATCACCTGCAAACTGCATCACTCTCACCCTGTTGCCCACTGGCTCCCTGTTAGGTTTGACTGATGGGGGACATGAGGGAGAGACTTTGCAAGAGGAAAGGAGAGAGGGGTCAGGGCATTTGTTTGCTCAGCTTCCGCCTCAAGGGACGGTGACTGGCAGTAGCAGGGCCACACCTCCTGTCAGACAGCCCCCCTTCTGTGGATTCTGCTCTCCCTGGACTGCTACAACATGGGCCCTTGAGGCCTAGGGGTGCCTACTGTTGCCAACCTCAGTGTATTAGTTTCCTAGGGCTGCAGTAACAAAGCCCCAAAGTCTGGGTGGCTTAAAGGAACAGAGATGTATTCTCTCGCAGTTCTGGAGGCTAGAACTAAGCCTTGGTTTCTTCATCTTTAAAGTGGACATAACATCCCTCTCTGTTCCACCTAGTTTGCTGTGTTGCTGAGGCCCCAAATGAAGGCGCCAGCCAGGTCGTGCTCCCTCCAACACCGTAGAGAACACTTCCTTGCCTCTTCCCATCTTCCGGTGGTTGCTGGTGTCCTTGGAGATCCTCACTGGCAGCTGCACCACTTCAGTCCCTGCCTCCATCATCACATGGCCTTCTCCCCTCGGGTATCTGTCTCGGTGTCTCTTCTTTTTTCACAAGGACACCAATTATACCGCCCCAAGGCCCACCCTACTCCAGTGTGACCTCATCTTCACCAATTACATCCGCATCAACCCCATTTCCAAATAAGATTACATCTGAGATACCTGGGGTTAGGATTGCAACATATCTTCTTTGGGGGACAGAATTCAGCCCATAACCTTCAGGGTGCTTCTCAGTTCATTGTTGGTTCCCTCGGCCCTGACCACGGCTCTTTAAAGAACGTCTTTATTGAACCCTTGAGTGTGCTATTTGTTTGCTGCTCTGAAACAGATCCCTGCTCTGACCCTTCCTAGCTGTGTGAACTTGGACAAGGCACTTAACCTGTCTGAGCCTTGGTTTCCTCACCTCTAAAGTGGAAATAATATTCAAACCTGTTCTATTTCCTTCCCTGCGCTGCTGAAAGCTCTTTGTAACCCAGAAAGGCCCATAGCAATGGCTGAATCCTTACGTTTCTTTGTGTGTTGCAAGGTGCCATTGGAGAACGGCTGTATCTATGTTATTCTCTGGATCTGGATCTGAACTGAATCTAGTACCACGTGCCAATACATGCTGAATAAATGCTTCTTGATATTGCTGATGATGGTCTTTCATTCATTCTGACTGGATATTGAGCTGCTTCCTGGAATGCAATTCGCCCAGGGCTAGTTTCTTGGGGTCCTTTTGGTTTGGCCTCCAGCTGAGCCCTGACATCACAGACTCTTTCATCACTGGTCTTCTCGAGATATTTTAAGATGACTGTGTCAGCTGGGGTCAGCTTCCTCTCGGCTATCACTCATGCTGTCAGGAGGAGGGGTTTCAGCTGTCCAGCGGGAGCCCATCAGTCACTCCCGACAGCCCTTTATCAGACAAAGGAGGCCTCACCATGGCGTTTCAGAGAGGGAGAGACTGTATTATTGTTCAGACTCAACAAATAATTTTCGACAGGAGTTTTAAGACTGTAAATAAGATCCCTTGCATCTTCTAAGCATTTAGATCCCTAAGGTAGCAGACATCCTTCTTCTCAGGTTTGAGGTTTCCCACCTTTTTTCTGGCATAACTCTCTCCTTTCCCAAAGATATTTTCATTCATTCATTCAACAAACACTTGTTGGGCCACTTTGATATGCCTGGCCTCTGCCAGGTGCTGGGGACGCAGCACCCTGAGAAACCCATGCTCTTATAGAAGTGAGAGGCTTATGAACAAATAATTCCAATGTCACATGAGAAGCACTTGAGCTAAGGTGGGTACAAAGTGTGGGGGAAGCCCAGAAGGAGTGACCAACTCTCTCCCAGGGAAAGCTGGGGCAAAGGCTTCACAAGGAGGAGACTCCGCTGGGCTCTAAGGCCTTCAGCAGGTGAACAAGGTGGAATGAAGGCATTCCAGGATGAGACACCAGCAAGTGCAAAGTCACAGAAGTGGGAAAGAACATTCGGGAATTTTGAGTGGTTTAGTGGGTGGGGAGTGGGAGAATTTGAGGCTGGCAGGGTAGGTGAGGGCTAGATCACAAAGCATGGAAAACTTGGGAGAGAATAAGCTCCACAAAGATAAGCATCTTGACTGCCTTGCTCACCACTGTCTGCCCTACACCTAGGACAGTGTCTGGACATGGTAGACAGACATTCAACAAATATTCATTCAGTAGGTGAAGGAATCATGAGTGCCTGGCAAGGAGGCTGGTGCTGAATCAATCCCTCTGTCATCCACCTTGATCTCATTGTTCTCCAGCATAAATATTCTTCAAATTCCCATCAGCCATTCAATAAAATTCATATTCTCTGCTGCTATTCAAAGCTTTACTTAATCTATTGTATCTCCCACCACCTTCTCCAACTGTATGTTCTAAGTCAGGAATTGGCAAATTACAGACTGTGCCCAAATCTGGCCCACCACTTGCTTCTGTAAATACAGTAGTCCCTCCTTATCCACAGTTTCAATATCTGCAGTTCTAGTTACCTGTGGTACAGTACAGTAAGGTATTTTGAGAGAGAGAGACCACATTTACATAAGTTTTATGACAGTAGAGTGTGATAATTATTCTACTTTGTTATTAGTTGTTAACTACTTACTGTGCCTAATTTATAAATTAAACTTTATCATAGGTATCTATGTATAGGAAAAAACATAGCATGCATAGGGTTTGGTACCATGCATGGCTTCAGCATCCACTAGGGGTCTTGGAACTTATCCCCTGTGGATAAAGGGGAACAACTGTAATTTTTATTGGAATACAGCCACGCCCACTTTAAAAAACATATTGTCTATTGCTGCTTTTGTTCTATAAGGCAGAGCTGAGTAATTGCAACAGAGACCATATGGCCCACAAAGCTGGAAATATTTACTATCTGGTCGTTAATAGAAAAAGTTTCCCAACCCTTGTGCTAAGTCTCTGGACAGAGCGCTTAAACATATTAGATGCTCAATACATACAGTATTAATAGTTGTTGAATGAATGAATAAACAAGTGTGTGAATGACTAGTTAAATGAGTGAATGGAGCCCAAATCTCACCTTTACACATTCTCCTTGTTTTCTGGCTCACAGCTTTCTCTACATGCTGTTATCACCTCTCAGGCCTGGCCAAAGCACCGCCTGGTGACCTTTCAACAAGACAGAGCAGAGGACAGGGCTGGACACCCTCCATCCCCACCCCCGGCCCACACACAGGGCCAAGGGAGGTAGATCCTAGGGACCTTGGGCCCTGGGAACAGAGGTAGGTCTGGGCCTGCAGGGCTGAAGCAACCCATGGGCCCAGCTGTATGCGGATATGTGTGGGACTCCAAATGTGGCCTTGCCAGGGCTGGCAGAGGTGACTCACTCAGCCTTGGGTATTTAGTCAGGATACATACAGGTAGAGTCTGACAGAAAACCCAAGCAGAAGGGGTTTGAACAATCAGGAAAATGGATCATCTCCCAAGGAGAAGCCCTGGGTGGCCTTGGTTAGGTCAGTGCCTCTCCACCCCATATCCTCCACATTTGGCTTGTCATCTAATGCCAGATTCCTCGAGGTGCCCGGGTAGCTCCTGCAGTTCCAGATCCTACATGTTGACAACACTTAGAGGCAGAAGAGGGGCAGGGGCAGATGCTTCTTGGGCTTATTTTTAAGAAAGTAGAAAACTTTACTGGAAACTCCACCAGCATATTTATCTCCATGTCTCATTGGCAAGAGATAAATGATGACCCATTTTGAAAACCATTACTGATGAGGAGAAAGGAATCATTGTGATTAACATAGATTAATCAAGATTTACCCCCGAAGCAGGGGGGGGATCGAGTGTTAGCTCTGGAGACAGGAAAACGTGAGTTCCAATTCTGACTCCATCACTTTGTAGCTTAATATGAATCACTTAATAGCTTGACATGAATCATTTAATCAGCTAATGATATAATCGAGTCTCAGTTTCTTATCTGTAAAATGGGCTCAGTGATAATGTATGGCCCATAGACACGGTGTGCAATAATTTACAGCAAATAAGCCTGGCAATATAACAAGACGGCATCTCTACAAATAAGAAATAAAAAAGTTAGCTGGAAGCCAGGTGCAGTGGCTCACACCTGCAATCTCAGCCCTTTGGAAGGTTGAGGTGGGAGCTCAAAACCAGCCTAGGCAAACTGGGCAGAGTGCTGGGAGTTCTGCCTCAGCACTTTGGAAGGCTTGAGCCCAGGAGTTCAAGACCAGCCTGGGCAACATAGTGAGACTGACCTCATTTCTACAAAAAATGAAAAAATTAGCCAGGTGTGGTGGCGTGCACTTGTAGTCATGGCTACTTGGGAAGCTAAGGTAGGTGGGTCTCTTGAGCCCAGGAGGTTGAGGCTGCAGTGAGCTATGATTGCACCACTGCACTCCAGCCTGGGAGACAGAGAGATACTCTGTCTCAGATAAATAAAAAAGCATCTAGTACAGTTTCTGATACACTTAGCAAATATTCTTTTCTTTTCTTTTCTTTCTCCCTTCCCTTCATCTGCACACTAACCATGCCCCACTGGCTCCTACCTAGCTGTCTTTTCTGCTTTTAAGCCTTCTTCTTCACGTCCGATGTTTATTAAAAAAATTTTTTAAACCTAAATGCAGGAATTTACATTTATCCCTTTTACATGTTTTCAGCCTATTATTTCAACCTGTCAAGATATTTTTGAATCTTGATTCTGCCATCCTTTCTATTAATAATCCCTCTGGCTTTGTGTCAACTGCAAATTTGATAAGCACATCTTCCATTTGACTTCATCCAAGTTGCTGAGAAAAGGGTTGAGGTGGACAAGGTCAAGGGCTGAGCCTTGGGGTATTGTCGGAGATGCCCGCTGAGCTGACATCGTGGCCCCATCTGCTTCCCCGGCACCTGAACCATTAGGTAGGCAGCACTTCACCTTCTAATTCAGGGCCCGAGTGGCTTTGACGCTCGAATGGCCACACTGTGCCCTTTGTCAAAGGCACCTACTCGTCCCTCCTCTCTTAGTTGTCCCTCCAGGACCGGAATCCAGTGGGGCACAGCTCAGCCTTGGTGAACTCATGCTGGCCTCTAGGGATTGCTCCTTTCCCTTCTGTAAGTCCTCATGCTTAGAAATTTACCAGAGATTGTTATCAAACTTGCCAGCCTGTTGTTACTGGGATTTAATGTTTTGTTTTCTTTTAAAACTCAGAGTACTGGCTGTCAATAATTCGGCATCTCTTCACTTGCTGTCATCCCTCAAAGATGCCTGCCTGCCAGGCGTTCTGTACTTGCCCCTGAGCTTCTTGCCCTGGGACCTTGTGTCTGGAGAACTGAACTCAGAAGACCAGAGTTTCTCGGACTTTGCATATGTTGAGTCTGTTGAGTCCAATTCCCTTCCCTTCCCTACCTTCTTTCTTCCTTCCTCCCCTTTCTTCCTTTCTCTCTCTCTCCCTCCTTTCCTTTCTCCTTCTTTCTCTCCTGAAATAAAACTTTCGAGATTTTTTTCCCCAATATAATACAATAAAGACATATTCTTTGTAGAAAATTTAGGAAATATCTACCTCTGAGACATTACCTGATTTATAATTTAGTGTACCCTCCACCTATTTTCTAGGTGTAGTCTGTGTTAGACTGCTTAAACAGATGATAAAATAATTTAAATATATCTTATAAAGATTTTCAAAATACCATATGCCACAGTTTTTCTCACATAAAGGTAATAAAATAAAAAGTAGTACATGCTCATAAGAGAGTGTGAACCTTCTAAGCAAATTTACATCCTGTTATTTAATAATTTATGCATGTTTGTATTTATTTGAGACGGAGTCTCGCTCTGTCACCTAGCCTGGAGTGCAGTGACACCATCTTGGCTCGCTGCAACCTCCACCTCCCAGTTTCAAGCGATTCTCCTGCTTTAGCCTCCTGAGTAGCTGGGATTACAGGTGTGCACCACCATGCCTGGCTAATTTTTTTTTATTTTTAGTAGAGCCGGGGGTTCGCCACATTGGCCAGGCTGGTCTCGAACTCCTGACCTCAGGTGATCCGCCTACCTCGGCCTCCCAAAGTTGCTGGGATTCCAGGCGTGAGCCATCGTGCCTGGCCTATTAATTTATTTTTTACCTAACATGTCAGCATGCAGTTTCCAGGCTCTTACAAAGTCTGGAGGCATTTTGATTACTTTGTAAGAGTCCACAGACTGGACGCTCTGTAGATTGTTTAAATTGTCTCTTGTTTGGGGCCCTCCTTTTATTTGTTTCCAATTTTTCATTAAACAACACTGCAATAATTTGTGCATGCCTTTCTTCTCTCCTGAAGATTCCTTCCTTTAGACAGAATTCCAGAAATGGATATATTCTCTCTTAACTGTGTTTGATTGACCCTTTTGTGTTTGAAGACTGTCCTCTGTGATAGAGACATTTGGAACTCAGTGAAGAGGTGAGGCGTTTCTGCTTCCTCCCTACCACCCAGTCCCATGTCCCCATCCGCTCCAGTTGGCAGATTCTTCTTGCTCCTAAGACAGCTCAGAAGCCCTTCAGGTTGTGGACAACATGGTTTTTGTGTGTTTTTTCAAGCTCTCCTGACTTGAGTCTGGGTTCATCCTCCTCTGACGATTTTTCTCTTCCACGAAGACTTGTTTAACTAGTTCTTGTGAAGGCAGACTCTATTCTTTTCCACTTCATTCCCAAAACTCCTTTGTCAAAGAAAATAAAGATCTTGCCAAGGGTTTCCAGAGAAAGCTTGGGAGACGAAAAATAATTGAAGGCCTCTCTAGCTCCTGCCTCCTTTCTTAATGACTTTATCACCATAGGGTAAGTTTAGGCCATTCTGCCATTCCTTTGACACTGACACCTCTGATACCTTAGCTAGGGTCCAGCCGTTGCCATCTCCACCAAGAAAGGGCTAAAATTATTTGCTCCTTAGCTTCTGGGTAGAATCAGAGGACTGTGAAGGGTGGTGGGGAGAACCCTCCTGGCTGAGCTGACCTAGACCACCTTGATGATGGTGAAGATGTGAACTTAGCTTGTCTGTGCGGGCAGGTATGGAGCAAGAGTTTTGTCCATGGGCTGGGGCAACCTGTCCCCAATGAATGGGGCTCCCCTGATGCTAAGCACCACCAGGATGATGTCTGTGCTATCCACCAGGTTTTATGTTCTTCCTGCCAGACTCTTCTTCCTCCAACAGCACCTACCATTGGGTTTGTCCTTCTAGCACCAGGCACCTCACAGGCCAGGTCTAGTCTTACCATACCACTTAGTCTATGTTGTGCTTCTATGAGCTGTGCCAGGCATAAAGACTCCAAGAAAAGGCACCTCCTAGAATGTCACTTTTAAGGAGTAATGAGGGAATTGAATGGGAAGAAGGGGTTTGAGGGCCCTTGAGTAAATGATTTGGAAAACTAGGGAGCCATCCAGGTCCCAGAATATAGGTCAACATGTTGGTTGGCAAGGAGGGGACTCTCACCATGTGCCCCCGTCTAAGGCCGCCTGGCGTGGTGGGAGGAGACTCCCAAGAGGGGGTTAGAACACCTGGTTCCACTGTTGGCCCTGAGCTTAGTAGCTGTGTAATTTTAGGCAAGTCACTTATTCTCTCTGACATTCAAAAAAAGAGAGAAGTTGACCCAGATAGGTGGTTCTCAGTGTTTAGAGTTTCAAGACTCTGGTGATGAGTTACTCTATTTTTATTATCCATTGCTGGAGAAGAAATGTCTGTGACTTTGGGAATGCTGCAGGTGTAAGCTTTGCTGGAAGGCATCCCTCATGCTGGTGTCCTAGAGGTGTCTGAAGCAAGGTTCAGGGTCTGCAAGAACTCCAGGAAGCCGCTCTTCTCCTGCTTCCCCTTCTATTCTCCTCCAAAGACTATAAGTAAAAGGGGACAAGGGGCTGGGGGGATGGGAGATAGGGGATGAAGGGATAGGGGAGGATGGGGTAGGGAGATGAGAGGATAAAAGAATAGGGGATGAGGGGAAGGGGATAAGGAGCTGGAGGATGGGATTTGGGGATGAGGAGCATGGCTATGTAAGAGGTAGGATGGTGTTGCCTGTCCTCTTTATCCTCTTCTTTTTCGCCTGTCCTCACTTCATGGAATAGGCTATTTTTGGTATAACCCTTCAAAGCAATGCTATGCAAGGTGTCCAGAAAGGTTGTTGTCTTGTAGCTGCTCTCCTTTAAGAAGAGAGGGTCCACCGGCACCCATACCCATCACTCCCACCCCAGATGGGAATCAGGAGAATATCTCCCCAGCCTCAAACTCCAGAAGCAAATCTCAAAGACCAGATGGAGCTGGTTTTCTAGGGGCAGGAAGAAAGGAGAAAGGAAAAGGAGAAGTAGAAGAAACTCTCAGGCCCCCACCCGAGGCTGCCCATCACCCGGCCTGATGGCTCCTCTGTATGCCAGGGCTGAAGAGACACTGCAGAGTCCCTCCTGCAGACTCCCCGCGTACCGACAGCTCAGGGACCAACAAGGCTGCTGCAGCCAGGAAGCACACAGACAGCCCACACAGGCCTCCAGACAGGGCAGAGGGGCAGCAATTCCTTGGAAAATGGAGAAGCAGGGAAGGCAAACAAGTCTTGGTGGGGTTGTAGTGTAAGGAAAAGACAGGTAGAGGGGCAGATAAAAGGGAAGTAAGGGACACAGACAGGGGTCCTTAGTAGAACCTGGGTGGAAAACTCCCGACCATGAGGACTGCCAACCCCTGAGCAGGGGTGGATGGGCAGCCATGCCTCCTGCCTGGATTCTAACCTGGGCTCCCAGAGTTGCCCTCTTCTCAACTGCAGTCACATCCTTCCATTCTGAGCCTCAGTTTCCTCACCTGCGCAATGAGGAGGGGCAGAGATGAGGAGGTAGAGTCACCAGTCTGCAAAGCTCCCTTTGACTCCATCTCAGGTTCTCCCATGCCTGGTGGCCCCTCTCTGTGTGGCCCCTGGGGGAGGTCCCCAGCCCCAGCAGGCTTGCAGCAGTGGCCTAGGGACTAGCGCCCCATTTCCTAGATGTAACTACCCATTACATGGAGCCGATCTCTACCAAGCTGGGGCTCTGGCAGCTTTATTATAAGTTTATTACATGCTAATTCAAGCAAATAAATTTGCCCCAGCTGTGAAGCAGAGGAGATTAATAACCTCAAAGATTACTTTGCTGCTTTGATGAGTTTCTTGAGCAGAGTATATTTAGGAAGAGCAACTAGATTAGTCAAAACCCCCTTTAATTATTAGTGACACTGTGCAAACGACTCTATACGACTGGAATACCAACTACTTAACTCCCTGACCTTCGTATTCAAATAAACACATTTTATTATAGCAATATGCCTTCTGAGTCCACACACCATGGCAACTGCCGGCCTGAGGACCTGGCAATGGGACAGCTGGCATGTGGACTCCATTAAGGGTGGGATGACGGCCTTAAAGGTGTACGTCCCGCTTTCCCCATCTTCATCCCTGGACTGGCTCAGGGCCAGAGGATGCTCTGGATGTCCTGGAGCTAGAAGAATCAGTTCTCAAATGAGGGGAAATGACTTGCCTAAAGTCATGCAGTGAATTAGCTACATGGCCTCTATGGCTCTGCCACCTGGATCTTCCACTCCAAAATCAGTTTTGCAGCAAAAGCCCAGGTCTGGCCCCTGTGGAAACTATGAAGGTGACGAGGTTCAATTCCAGCTTCCTCTTAACCCTCACCCCTACCCAGGTAAAGGAAGCTTTTGTGTGGCTCCATTTCAGTGCTCTTCCTCCATGAAGCCTTGAGCTCTTTGGAAATCCCACCTACTCAGGCTCAGAGAATGAAGGGTAGAGGAGTTGTTTCGCCAGGGCTGCTGGCATCTCCTGCCAGGAAAGGTGAAGGAGTGTCCCTTATGTTAATCCACTGCTGCACCAGAAACACAGAAGACTCTTACCCAGGTCCCATCTCTGAATTCTTTTTTTTTTTAATTTTCTTTTAAAAAGTATCTTAAAATCAGTTTATTTATTTTAAGACTGGGTTATGAGACTGGCTAATTTTTGTATTTTTGATAGAGATGGGGTTTTGCCATGTTGTCCAGGCTGATCTTGAATTCCTGGGCTCAAGCAATCCACCCACCTTGGCTTCCCAAAGTGCTGGAATTACAGGTAGGAGCCACCGCGCCTGGCCCCCTTCCCTGAATTCTAACAAGCCAATGAAGGAGGCACTACCGCTATATTCTCTAGGTGAAGAAACTACAGCTCAGAGGATTTAAGCAATGTGCCTTGAAAAGCTCTTCCCTCATATGTCTACCTGGAAAATACCCCTGGTCTTTCCTGGTTCAAGTGTGACTTCCTTTGTGACATTTGTCTGTGTGCTGCTCCCTCCACACTATCCCGGCATGGAGTCTATTCAATGGTGCTGACTTGCTTATGATTTACCTCCCTGATTCTGTGGCCCCTTAAAAGCAAGAACTGGGTGGGTCTTTTCTATCTCCATCTCTTTAGATGCTGGCTGGAAGCCTGGTTTGTGTAAGTGCTCAACCACCATTGACAAAAACTTGAAATCGTTCTAGACAATCTTGATCATCTGGGTGTGCAATGCAATGCCACCTGTCTCGAGTCTGACCCTGCTGATTGGCAATTTGGATGAAAAAAAAAAGCCTTAGTTCCCTGATACTACTCAACAAAAATTTTACATGTAAAAGGAAAATATGATATGAAAAGAACTGTAGAAAATAAAGCTGAACATGTATCTCAACTCAACCGGAAAATGTCTTTTTCAGTGTAGAAACCAAGGCAGAATTCATAAGAGATAGATTTGGCTATCAGTGGGATATAAATGGAAGTTGTGTGTGCAACTTCTAGGTCCCGCCCTTCCAGAGAGTTGGCCTTCCCGTCCCCTTTTCTCCTTGCTGGCCGGCGTGGGGCTGGGAGGGCAGAGTCCGGTGCAGCTGTCTAGATTACAGGATGAACGCCATGTGTTGAGAGTACTGGAGAAAGAAGATCCCTTTGGAGCCATCACCTCAGCCCTAGAGAGCTTATACTTGAAATATTAAGTGAGATTTCTGTATCATTGCTATTTTAGGGTCTTTGTTACAGGACAAAGCCTGTATTTGAATTATATCATATCTTCATACTGATATGAAGAACTGAGAATTGGTGGAGTGTTGATATTGCAGAACATTAAGATTCTGGTGCCTACAATACTCTGGGCATGTTTAGGAACTGTTCAAATTCTAATAGAAGGAATTTGAAGATCTCTTTTAAGATATCTTGTTTTGTAGATGTCACTGGAACCATGCAAATATCCTTACAGTTGTAAAATAAAATTATTTTTACAAAGTAATCCATACATTTTTTTCTAAAAAGTCTAAATCATGAGAGCAAAATAAAAAAGAGAAACCTATGTATTAATTGGCGTTGTAGCATAATTACACAGAAAGAACTATTTCAAGCAATTTAAAGACAAATTAATTTGATTATCATCCCCAGTGTGATAAAGCCTAATAAAAACAACTGGGAAAATTCTAGAAGTGTTTATCAATATATGCACATTGGTGACGACAGTGCTGGTACTGTTAATCTGAGCCTACTGGATATATAGTGTGATGAAGGAAGCAAATAATTATGCTGCTTTCATTGGGAATTTTGATTTTCAGTGTGAAAGAAAGGATATACAGATGTAAGACTGATGAAGCTAAGGATAAGCTCTGTAATCCTGAATCTGAATTGGTAGTATCAATACGAATTCAAGAGATATGTCGTTATTTTCTAGCTCTGTCCACAGTCTGATTATTTTTTATTCCATCAAAAAGACCACAGAACAATAGCCAACCCAGTAACAATGAATACCAGCTTATGGCCTCTAAATACTGTTACCCCCCCAAACGGGGATTTGGGCTTTTTGGAGAAATGACAGTTTCCAGTTTGGGGGTACAACACATACAAGAGGAACCTAGAACATCTTGTTACATCAGTTTATAACTGATAAACCATCAAAGCGTATTAGGGAGTAGCAACTTGAAGAGGTTCCTACTGGCCAAAGATAAGACAATTTGATCATCAGTAAAAATAAATGCACTGGACTGAAACACATCAAGTATGTTTCAATCCATGAGTTCATAATATTTTTTAAGAGGCAAAAGAAAAATCACTCATTGATCACTCTTGAAAGATGTTAGGGAACCTATTCATAATTTTAAAAGCTAGAAAATAAGGGGAAAGAATCAAGTACCTGCTTTTCCTACATGAACCACAAAGTAAACGAATGGTTGATGAGAAGGAGGATCTCTTCATATGAAGAATGAGAAATAGAGTAACATCATTTTACAACTCTAAATGAAATGATGGATAATCGGTTATCATGTACTATCTGGTGGGAGAACACAAGCACTACCTATGAAGTTTTATTGCTAAGAAACTGAACCTGAATGTTAGGAAACCTCTAGATTTAACTATCAATTTCTTGTGAAGGAGAAGGAAAAACATATTTAAGGACACTGTGGAGATGCAGTCCACAAAATCCCAGCTGTGAAAAGCCCAAAAAAACTAAGAACCCCACCTTTTCGATGAGCAAGGTAGATGTCTCTGTTGGGGTAGGCTGGGGAGGCAGTGGCATTGGTGGCATCAGTCCAGCCTAAGATATCAGAGACGGAGAGAAGAATGGTGTCCTCATGGGGAGCAGGCGGCAGCAACCCTGGGTGGGTGTCAGAGCCCAAGCAGTGTAAAGAGAGTATTTACGAGTGTCTACATGGTGTGGCACAGGGGGTTAGAGTCCAAGGAAGGTGAGGAGTGTGTCCACATGGGAGAAGCATCCTGGTGAGGGGATGCTGTGGAGCATAATGTGTTAGAGCCGGAGGGAGCTAAAGGGAGCATCTACGTGGGAGGGGTGGTGACAACTGTGGCCTCGGGGGATTTTAAAGTCAAAGTACGGTAAGGAAAGTGTCCATGTGAGGGTCCCCAAAGGTGATGGGAGATGGGTTACACATTTGGGTTCATTCTATAAGCAAATATGTTGAGGATAATGGGAGTCAGGACTCTCACTGTCTGAGAAGGAGTTACAAATATGGAAAAAAGGAACATAGGAATGAACTCTGTGGTGTTGGATCGGAATTAGAGGTGTTAAGATGAATTTATGATTTTCAATACATGTTTATATATATATGGATGTAAATGTGGGTAGGAATGTGTATAAATACGTATCTATGTAGCGTATGTGTGAGAGAGAGAATGTTGTGCACGTGTGTATTTTTTAGCTCTGTCCATTGAGAGGGCCTAAGAGAAGTGATATCCCAATACCAGTGAGCACATCTAGTACCCCTATCTTCATTTCTAAAAACCATTCTCCACTACAAATAAGCCAAAAATCCTTGGAGAAATGGATGACTTTGGACCTTGGGCAGGCAAAGAATAAGAGGAGCTTAGAATATCTTGTGCCAGAAAAAAAAAGTGCTCAAGAACTGATGAGGATGTGTTGAAGGGACACAGAAGTCACCTTGAGGGGCTCCCACTGGCTAAATCAGGGCATATTTAAATATAAAAATAAATAGTGATAATAAATTATAATTATTTAAATAATTCCCAAATCCATACTAATATAAAAAAATAAATTTCCCTTAGAATAAAATAACAACCAAGTGTAGAAGAAAAGATGCAACTAGAAAATCACCATTTAGCTACCATGATAGTAATAATTCAGCTAGGGAGTATTCATTGATGTTAAACTTAGTGAGTGAAAGTTTGATGAGGAGTGGATATTTGTATACATAGTCTCAAAGTAGCTCCCCAAAATATATTTATTAATCACAAAGAAAAAAAAGAGTAACATTGTCCTGACACAACCCAGCATATTAAGTGATCAAAGTAAAAATCACTAGTAACAGGACAAACAGGAATTGTGTATCACCTAATAAGATGCAATGAGAAGAACACAGCCTCTCTTCTGTAATATTCCTGCTAAAAGGCACAGACTGATTCTAATCATGAGGAAACATCAGAAAACACAAGTTGAGGGACTGTATTAGTCCATTTTCATACCGCTATGAAGAAATACCGGAGACTGGGTAATTTATAAAGGAAGCAGGTTTAATTGACTCACAGTTCAGCATGGCTGGGAGGCCTCAGGAAACTCACAATCATGGTGGTAGGGGAAGCAAACATGTCCTTCTTCACACGGTGGCGGGAAGGAGAAGTGCCAAGCAAAAGTGGAAAAGCCCCTCATAAAACCATCAGATCTCGTGAGAACTCACTCACTATCACAAGAACAGCATGAGGGTAACCACCCCCATGATTCAATTACCTCCCGTCTAGTCCCTCCCTGACACATGGGGATTATGGGAAGTACAATTCAAGATGAGATTTCGGTGGGGACACAGCCAAACCATATCAGGGACTTTGAAAAATAATGTGCCTATAATCTTCCAAAGTGCTAAGGTCATGAAAGTCAGTGAGGGTGATGAACTAACTATTCCAGATTGAGGGTCACTAATGAGACATGACAATAAGATGTAATGCATGATCCTAGCTTGCATCTTTTGCTCTAAAGAACATCACTGAGACAACTGGTGAAACTTGAATGGGTCCATGGATTATCCAGAAGGAATGAATCAATGTTAATTTCCTAGTTTCATGGTTGTATTATGATTATGTAGGAGAGTACACACAAGTATTATTTGTATGTTTGCGTGTACCTGGAGTTGCCAGTGGTGATGGGACATCATGCCAGCCATTCACTCTCACGTGGTTAAAAGAAAAAGTTCTTTGTTACTATTCTTACAAAATTTGTTTGTAAATTTGAAATTATTTTAAAATAAAAAATATCTTAGCATTAAAAAAAGCAAGCTGTTCATAATGATCAAAAAGTAGAAACAGCCCAAAAGGCCATCGACAGGTGAGTGGATAAATAAAATGTGGAATATTATTTGGCAATAAAAAAGAATGAAGCACTGATCCACGCTACAAGATGAATGACCCTTGAAAACATTATACACAAGTAAAAGAAGCCGGTCACAAAGAAGCACGTATTGTATGATTTCATTTATATGAAATGTCCAGAACAGATATATCTATAGAGACCAGAAAATAGATGAGTGATTACCAGGGAATGGGAGAAGGGGGTAAATGGAGAATGAATGCTGAAGGGTAGGAGTTTCTTTTTGAGGAGATGAAAATGTTCTAAACTTGATTGTGGTTATAATTAAACAAGTCTGTGAATATACAAACAACATTGAATTGCATACTTGAAATTAAACGGGTGAATTGTATGGTTATAGAAATTCAATCTCAATAAATCCATTACCAAAAAAAAAAAAAAACTAGATACACATCATTCAGCATATATATATTCCAGTGTAATCCTAATCTGTGAGATCTGGTGGGAAAATGAACCTTCTACCAAATTTAGTTAAATTCAGCATGTATTTGTTGAGCACTTTTTTTTTCCCACCATGTTCTGTGCTAGGAGCCTGAGACTCAGAACTAGGAAGCACATGGCATCTTTGCCCTCCAGGAGCTCAGGGAGGTAAGCAGTTCCACTGCTGTGGGATTGCTGCTGTCACAAAAGGAAGTACAGGGACTGTGGGGGCCCAGGAGGAGACACTCCATCTGACTGCAGCATCCTGGTAAGCTTCCCTAGGGGATATGACTTAGAGCTGAGCCAGGAGAGTGAGGAGGCGTCTGTTGGGTGGAAGAGGCTATTGCAGGGAAAGGATATCACAGGCAGAGGAAGCAGCATGAACCACAGGATAGACACCAGGCACTGCACGATGCATTTGGGAAATGGCAAGTAGTTAGGTTGGAGGGGTGGGGCAGGTGGGCGGGTGCCCCAGGATGGAGGCCATTGTGTGCCAAGGTAAAGGGAGGCCCTGACGGGCAGAATCCACCTTTCGGTCAGGAAAACAGCAAAAGAAGGTCATTTTCAGCTCCTGAATGCTAATAGAAGCAGGGGATTATGAGACAATTGACAGCGCCCATTGGAGCAGAGCAGCAGACCACAGTCCTGAGACTGTCTGTCCCTCTGTGGGTTAACTGGCCCTGCCCCTGATGCCCTGCTGAGCTATCCAGGCCAAAGCCTCTTCTGTCACTATGGATCACCCCCCAGAATTTGGTCTCGCTAGCTCGGTTCCCTGGAGTCTGGCTGTCACTTGATTCCCCTGGAAGCCAGCTGCTGTGCTGTGGAGGAGGCGGGGAGCAGGGTTTCAGGGATGGATCTTCTTTGTGCAGAGCTCACATCCTGCTCCCGGCTCCAGATGGAAGTGTCAGCTCCCTCCCTAGCCAGAAGACAGGCTCTGAAGCTGTCAGGCCAAGCTGGCTCACCTCAGAGGCTCCTGGGAGGAGGGGAGGGGAAGAAGGGAGGCAAATATAGAGCCCCTTTGATTCTCTGCAGGAGCACAGCTCGAACTGTCCCGGGTCAGGAGTGGGGTGGAGGGGAGGCTGCAGTGGGGTGGAGGGGAGGCTGGAGTGGGGTGGAGGGGAGGCTGGAGTGGGGTGGAGGGGAGGCTGGAGTGGGGTGGAGGGGAGGCTGGAGTGGGGTGGAGGGGAGGCTGGAGTGGGGTGGAGGGGAGGCTGCAGTGGGGTGGAGGGGAGGCTGGAGTGGGGTGGAGGGGAGTCAGGAGTGGGGTGGAGGGGAGTCAGGAGTGGGGTGGAGGGGAGGCTGGAGTGGGGTGGAGGGGAGTCAGGAGTGGGGTGGAGGGGAGGCTGGAGTGGGGTGGAGGGGAGGCTGGAGTGGGGTGGAGGGGAGTCAGGAGTGGGGTGGAGGGGAGGCTGGAGTGGGGTGGAGGGGAGGCTGGAGTGGGGCAGGAGGAGTTTGTATCTCAGGACTGTTCAGCAGAATATTCTGAAGAATATTTACCTTCTCATGCCTCTTCTTCCTCACAGCAAAGCCTGAGGGACTCTTAGAAAACCTACCCGGTCGGTCTCCGGTATAGTTTGCATTATAATTCTCATTTCACAGAAGCAGCAGCTGAGCTGGTACAGATAGGTAAAGGTCAATAACGTGGCTTTAGACCCCAAGGGCGGCTGATTCCAAAGCCCGCATAGTGCAGGATACGGGACAGAAGAGAGTTGAAGAGCCTCCCAACTGAGGAGAACCAAGAGAAAGGTCACAGGCATTCTGAAAGCCGCCAGCAGGCTCGAAGGTACCCAGAAATGCTTCATGGTGGGTAAGCTGGGGCTCGACCACCAAGAGTGGGCTGAAGAATGGCTAGATGGTGCATTCATCCATCCATTGCATACATTTTTATTTAGGGCCTGCCATGCACCAGGAACTGTTCTCTGCTAGCCCACAGCCTTGCAGGGTTCCAGGTGCCAGAGATACAAACTTGAATAAGCTACTGTGTGTACTTGCCTGGAGGCTGGGAGGGAGATGGGCAGGTAACCCCAAACCGCAGTCCTGTGTCAGAAACTGCAGAAGTAGATGAAAGCACTATATTCAATGAGGGGCAAGTGAGGGTGGAGGCTCCCCAGGGGAGGCAGGCAGGGAGCTCAGGTAGGTACTCACTGCATTCTGGAATGTATTCCCATTCTAGGCTTGGTCACACACTTGATTTTGTCAGCACCCTGACAGTAGATCCTTCTCTGCTCACTTATTGAGCACAGAAAATGGAGGGGCAGCTCCAGAGGGCCGGCTCATTGACATCATCCAGATCTACCTGGCAGGCCAGATTATAACCAGAAGGCTGCTTGGCACGTTTTCAATCAGTACAAGGGGAGCTGGATGGAGTAAATGTTTAACTGCATCAACGAAGGTCGGCGGGTGCATCTGCCTCCCAATAGGGAAGGTCTGAGCACAGAACAAGAATACTAGAAATCCATCAGCTGAGCCCTGCTTCTGTCTCCACCTTGCACATGCCCAGACGACTGGTCATGACACCTGAAGTTCATTGTTTAAGACTCCTCTCCCCAGGAGATGAACGCTGGCCTGGAGCCTCTCCTTTGATCTTGCTTTCACGGCTAAATGACACTCCTCTCTGCCTACCTCCCATTTTATAGTTTGATTCCTCAAGAGAGATCTTGATCCCTTCATTTGCAAACACTTTCAGGAAAGCCTCACAGTAACTAACCCTCCTATCAACACACCCAATAACCAATTCATCAAACGACCCACTCCACCAAAGTTACCAAATTTGAACTCGCACATGTGCACCGCCCCCGCCCCCCGCCCCGCCTTGTTTCTTTTAGCTGTGGTGTTTACTGCAATTCTTTGCGAGAGAAAATTGTCCCACACCTTGTCTGTGACAGAATGGAGAACTGTTTTGCATGACATGATCTATAGCCCTTGGGGGAGGTTAGATATTTCCAGCACTGTTCCCTCGGTGCCTTTTCACCACACATTCCTTCATCACACCTGATCTAACAGTGTGGCTTAGACACCCTTCTCCTTCTTCTGATGCCTCTACCACAGAAGAAATCTCAGAACTGGCTTTCATGGAAGTAGCTCTTTTAATTGGCAAGTTTGAGATAAAACTCTGACAAGTGCTTGCAACCAACTCATCTGAATAGTCGCTTTATCATCTCACGGGGTGGAAGAGCAGGCTCAGCAGGGCTGTGGGGAGCTAGGGCTCCAGCGTTCTGGAGACTTCAGACTCCTCTTACCCGTCATTCTCCCCAGTTTCTGCCTCCAGCCTCCCCACGCACCTCCCAATTTCCACCACGTGTGCCTTTAGTCCCACTACCACGCTGAGCTGTGTGCTGATCTGAAGCTGTTTTTCCTTGGCAGAGAGTCCCTATTTCTTCCCAGAAACCTCCATCTACTGTGAGGAAGCCAAGTAAATGAATGAAAAGTATATGACTACAATTCCACAGAAATCTTCCAAGGTTATTAGAATTGTTTCATTCAATACAGATAGCTGAAAACTTTTTAAATGATTATAAAAAGCAAGATTCTAGTGAACTCGTTTCTTTTGGCAGACTGGACATTTGGATGACTGGTCATTTGGCATAGTGGCCTGCTGCCACATGAAGTTGGCAGACCCTGGATGGACATAGTGGGCAGGTGGGTGGGGAAGGCAGCCCAGAGAAGGCGCTGCTTGAGCTGAAGGAAGAGGAGTACCTCTATCTTGAGGCCACCTGGACTCAAGATTTTCAACCCGGGGTGTGACTCTCTGTTGTGTCCCCAAATGTAAGGTGGTTTGTTGTGAAGAAGAGTTCAGGTACCCAACTGTATCATACCCACTTTACACATACAGTATCATGGACATCATATGTGCCATACCTATACACTATCACATGTATCACATATACGACACCTATACATACTCACTATCATGCATTATTATTATTTTATATTATTTTTTTGAGATGGAGTTTTGCTCTTGTTGCCCAGGCTGGAGTGCAATGGCGCGGTCTTGGCTCACTGCAACCTCTGCCTCCCAGGTTCAAGCGATTCTCCTGCCTCAGCCCCCCGGTAGCTGGGATTACAGGCATGTGCCACCATGCTCAGCTAATTTTGTATTTTTAGTAGAGACGGGGCTTCTCCATGTTGGTCAGTCTGGTCTCAAACTCCTGACCTCAGGTGATCCGCCCGCCTCATCCTCCCAAAGTGCTGGGATTACAGGCGTGAGCCACCGCGCCCGGCCTGTCATGTGTATTATATGCACTATACCTATACGCTGTCATATGAATCATACACATATACCTCCTATGTGTCATATGCACTATACCTGTACATTATTATATGTATCATATGAGGAGCAGCACTGTCATTCCCTTGCTTTCCAGTGTGCCTTCCTGGGAGACCCAGCTGTGGAGTTACAACTCACAGAGGTGACTGGGTCCCAAGGAGTAGGTCAGGTGGGTGGATGCCAACCTGTCCTTCTGTTGTGGGTGCTTTGTGTGAGGCGTAATAAAGGGTGAGTACGGAGGTTTTAGGTGGCTTGAGGCAGGAAGGCCAGTCAGTTGCAGGGATGGTGAGATCTGTGCTGCATCCATGGCACTGTTTGTACTGGAGAAGCTGGAGTTCAAGATGCCAGGCTGGAGAGGTGGCAGACAATGAGACTGGAGCGCAGACAGGGGCTGGATTGGAAGGGTCTGGAAGCCTTCCTAGGGAGGCTGGCAGTAGCCTGTGAGCCTGTGTTTCTCAACGCTATCAGACCCAACACTCCCTTTATATAAAAACATGTTGTAATGCCCCCTTTTCTATCTTGAAAGAAAATCCACAAATAACATAACTTCTGCATACATGTATTTTCAAAAAAATCAGTCTAATAATCCTTAATATAAAGGAGAAATGTAAAGTAAATTATTTAATAAAATAATGTGTTTTTTGTTTTGTTTTTTTGAGATAGGGTCTCACGCTGTTGCCCAGGCTGGAGTGCAGTGGCACGATCACATGCAACCTCTGCCTCCTGGGCTCAAGTGATCCTCCCACCTCAGCCTCCTGAGTAGCTGGGACCACAGGTGCGCTCCACCATGCCCAGCTAATTTTTGTATTCTTTGTGGAGACAGGCTGGTCTCAAACTCCTGGGCTCAAGCGATCCACCTGCCTCGATTTCCCAAAGTGCTGGGATTGCATGAGCCACTGCACCCAGCCTAATAAAATAATATGTATTTTAATATGTAAATATTTGGGAATGACTGTGCTAGAGGACATAATAAAATAGTCAGATGCCTCCTCTTACATGTGCAATCATAGTGAATGTGGCACTCTAAGTGGAGACAGATACCAAGGGCCATTTGCTGTTGGTAACTTGATTTTCTGAAATGGTGAATAATTCTTGGTGAAGTTCTGAACAAAATATTGCATGCTCTTAATTTATGTGGTCATTACACTCCTGCTAAAGTCACTGTATACTGAAATTATGCAAAAAATGTTTTGAGTTGACTGTCAAATAAAATTAGGCAAAAGGCCCAGATTATTATAGATTGATTTTTCATCTATGTGGATATCGTGTGGGTCCCTTGAAGGGTACAAGGGACCTAGAACAACGTGTCTTCGTGTGGGATTGGCCCACACATTTTGGGCATCCTCATCTCTGGCCCTGCCCCCTAAATGGTGGCAGGGGTCCCATCATTGTGACCATCAAGATGCCCCCAGAAACTTCCAAATGCCAATGTTGAGAACCTCTCTGTGGGTATGGGGAGCTAATAAAGAGTTTGAGGGGCAATGTCATGGTTGGGCTGGCAGTGCAAAATGCCCACTCTGGCAGTGGTGGAGGGATGAGTGGGGCTGGGGAGGACATTAGTGGCTATTGTATCACTTGAGTGGTCAGCAGAGGGAGGGCACAGGGGTAGGCCCCCAATCCGCAGTAGAGCCCTTCAAGGGTCCCACATGATATCCATGTAGAGAAGAAACCAATCTATAATCATCTGGGCCTTTTGCCTGATTTTGTTTGACAGCCAATTCAAAGTATTTTTTGTGGTTGGGTATGGTAGCTCATGCCTATAATCCCAGCATATTGGGAGGCCGAGGCTGGAGGATCCCTTGAGGCCAAGAGTTTGAGAACAGCGTGGGCAACATGTGAGACCCCGTCTCTAAAATAAACATTAAAAATATTTTTTAAAGTATCTTTTGCATAATTTCAGTACATAGTGACTTTTTCAAGAGTGTAACTACCACATAAATTCAGGGAAGAGCCTCTGGATTCCTCAAATCCTTAGACAGATGGGCCCTGGACAAGCATGGGGTGAGGGGCAGTCAAGGATGGGGTAGGGGTAGAATTTGGGCAGAGGCAAACAGAGATGCAACGCCACAGAGCCAGGACCACTGGGTCTTTTGATAATGGAGACTTTGGCCCTTTCTTTATTTTTATTTTTTGAGATGGAGTCTTGCTCTGTCGCCCAGGCTGGAGTGGAGTGGCACCATCTCGGCTCACTGCAATCTCCACCTCCCAGGTTCAAGCGATTCTCCTGCCTCAGCCTCCCAAGTAGCTGGGATTACAGGTGACTGCCATCACGCCTGGCTAATTTTTGTATTTTTAGTAGAGATGGGGTTTCACCATGTTGGCCAGGCTGGTCCTGAACTCCCGACCTCAAGTGATCCTCCCGCCTCGGCCTCCCAAAGTGCTAGGATTACAGGCATGAGCCACCGCATCTGGCCGCCTTTGGTCCTTTCCCTAGGTCTCTGCACTGGCTGACTCGGGACAACCCTACCCCCGTCCCGTCTTCTATCCCTAGCTCCAATGCACAACCTCCTTCCCAGCCTTCTCTCTCCTGGGGAGGAGAAAGGGGATGTGCAGTGGAGGTAGGCTGGGCTATGCAGCTGCCCCTGTAACTAATTTTTTACGTCTCAGGGCTGGGAGGAGCTGCCCTCTGGTCCCGCTAACGTTCGAGTGTTTGAGCATCTCCATTTCCTCTAGTTGGCTGGGTTGGCAGGGGATGAGGGCGGAGGTGCTAGCCTCAGGTGGTTCTCAGGCAGACTTTCCAGGCTGGCCAGCACCATCTGCTTGACCCGGCTGCTGGGAACCACTTCTGGGGCATACCCAGGAGAGAGCCTCTGGCCTGAATGGTACTAGTCTAACAGACAGCTCTTTTATTCCTTACTTATTGCCCCGCTTCCACATGGGGGTGTATTCAAAGAGGTTTCTACAGTCAAATATTATTGAAAGGTAATTTATGCATTTATTTTTATTTTTGAGATGGAGTCTTGCGCTGTCGCCTGGGCTGGAGTACAGTGGTGCAATCTTGGCTCACTGCAACCTCTGCTTCCCGGGTTCCAGTGATTCTTGGCCTCAGCCTCCCGAGTACCTGGGATTACAGGTGCTCACCACCATGCTTGGCTAATTTTTTGTGTTTTTAGTAGAGACAGGGTTTCACCACATTGTCCAGGCTGGTCTTGAACTCCTGACCCCAGGTGATCCACCCACCTTGGCCTCCCAAACTGCTGGGATTATAGGCGTGAGCCACCATGCCTGGCCCTTGAAAGGCAATTTAAGTATTTCCCGAAGTGATTCAAAAAATTTCAACTGGTGATTCTATCAAAATTTTCTCTCACCAGAGAGCTAGAGAGAGAGAAGGAGAGAGCAAGCATGTCTTTGTCTCTTCAGACTGCTATAACAGAGTACCATAGACCAGGTGGCTTAAACAATAGACATTTATTTCTCACAGTTCTGGAGGCTGGGAAATTCAAGATCAAGGCACCAGCGGGTTCGGTGTCTGGTGAGCACCCGCCTCCTGGTTCACAGACAGCACTTTCTCACTGTTTTCTCAAATGGCAGAAAAGGGGCAAGGCAGCTTGTTGGAATTTCTTTTATAAGGGCATTCTTCCTATTCACGAGGGCTCCACTTTCATGACCTAATTACCTCCCAAAGGCCCCACCTTCAAATACCATCAAATTGGGGATTTAGGCTTCAGCATATGAATTCAGGAGGGTATGCAAACATTCAGTCCACAGCCAAGCATGTGGGCTTCTTAGATCTCATAGCAACCTAATGGGGGAGATGCCATTATTCCCACTTTATGTGCACGTACACATGCATATTTACAATCATGGCAGCTGCCTCCTAACACTCTACTTCCTTCTTCTAAACCCAGCTCTGGTCTCCCCACGACCACCTTACATATCTGTTCATTTCTCTTTTACCTATTAAAGGGGATTAAACTCTGTCTTGGGCTCTTGGGCCTTTTCTGGGAAGGACAATTCTCCTCTTCACCCTTCACTCCAAAACTGCTCAACTGAGGCCCAAGTTAGCAAAGACCAAATTCTCCTTGGGAGGTGTGGGACCAGGCTAACATTATTAATTTTTTTTTTTTTTAAGACAGAGTTTCGCTCTTGTTGCCCAGGCTGGAGTACAGTGGTATGATCTCGGCTCACTGCAACCCCCGCCTCTTGAGTTCAAGCGGTTCTCCTGCCTCAGCCTCCCGAGTAGCTGGGATTACAGGCAGCTGCCACCACGCCCAGATATTTTTGTATTTTTAGTAGAGACGGGGTTTCACCACATTGGCCAGGCTGGTCTCGAACTCCTGACCTCAGGTGATCTGCCTGCCTTGGCCTCCCAAAGAGCTGGGATTACAGGCATGAGCCACCGTGCCCGGCCCAGGCTGACTTTTTGATAGGGTCATTCACTGCTTGTGGTGAGGTCAAAGTTATCCCAGTTAGACCTATCACACCAGGCTTCCACATGCCCACTGACACACGTGGTCATACCTGCACTCTCACAGAAGCATCCACTTATGCTGTTTCCTGCCATTTCCATCACCTAATTCTTTGATGAACACTTTTATGCTTCTTCATATCAAGTTCTGATATTCATAACCATGACTCTGATTAGTGCGAGACTTCAAAGCACCTATTGAATCATTAAAGAAAGATTAAATTATGTTCAGAATAGCTGGGCTAAAATTGAAAATTGGCAATACAATACATTTCTACTTTACATAAGCCAGCATATTCAGATTAAACCCACGTAAAAGCACAGCCGAGCTAGACCACTTTGAATAGGCTGTGAGTCCACAGGAGCCCATAAACACACAGGCACATCTGGGAATGAAGCAAAAAGCCCGAGTCCCATTGAGCCAAATGCTGTCACTACCCTGTAAATCTCCCGGAAATTCAAACAGCCTTTAACGTTTGCCGACATTGTGAGTGATGCTTTCATAATCACTCCCATCTATCTAGGCTTGGCCATGGACGGGGTCATTTGGTTAATGCAGGATTCCATCTTCATTGCTTTGTAACTAGTTTTTAATCAGCGATGATTGCTGAGCTGGGATGCTGTGGGCTGGCTCGCCTGCTCCTTCCTCAGAGAGTGCCCACTTATGTGTCCTGGCAATTAACCAGAGACCTGCGGGAGGGGTGGTGAGGGCAGCAGGACAGCCAGGCTGGCTGATGTGGCCATGTGCCCCGTCCCCTCTTCCATGGGGGTGCTCCTTGGCCCCCATCCACCTTTGGAGGGTTGGCAAAGGACATCAGCAGACACAGGGATGCTCTTACAGAGGCGTCTATTTGGACTATTGCTTTTGACTTGCCCAACAATTTAATCTCCCAGGGGGTAGAGAAAATGACCAGTGGATCAGCCACTCTGAAATCAATTCTGACCATCAAGGAACTGACCGGCCAACTGGAAGTGATAAGAATCTTGAGGGAAAGGGTATAATATTATACCCTTTATAACACTGCACGAAGGCTTAGCACGTGGAAGTATCTCTTAGACTTGAGGAAGGCAGAGTGCAAGACATTCAGAAAATAATATATAGTTATTCCTTCACATGACAAGATTCTGAAAGGGAGGATGGCGTGAGAAGGTGAGAAAGGTCTTACCAATGCACTTCTGATTGGGCCACTCTCAAATGACCCTAGTGAGGAAGAGGTGGAGAGTGTCCCTCACGGTCCCAGTCACGGCTGAGCTTACACACACACTCTCTCTCTCTCCTCGCCTTTTCCTCATTAGAGGCATTTGAGAGTGGCCCAATCAGAAGTGCATTGGTAAGACCTTTCTCACCTTCACACACACACACACACACACACACACACACTTCCTTGTATCTGTTTCTAGAATCTTTTACAAGAAACTGAAGAGAACAACTGCCTCTGAGGAGAGGAACTGTGCTGCTGAGGGATGGAGAGAGAAGGGAACTTTACTCCTTGTATCTTTTGAATTTTGAAACACATGACTTGACTGTATTACCCATTCAACATTCAAATGAATACATAAAAAGGCAATAAGGGGCATTGATAGGAGGTGGAAAGAGGGCCACAAACTCAAGAGGGCATGTAAGAGGGCAGCCCAGACCCATAAGAATAAACCCAAGACGGCGGAAGGCCCAGCAAGCAGTCATGGAAGGCGCACCCTACACTTCACACAAAAGGCTTTTGTGGGGATATTCAGAGCAAGACAGAGATCAAAGGAAAAACGGGCCTGCTACTGGGGTCATGTTATCAGATGACACTGGAGGTGTCTTGGGAGCTGAGGGAAGGCAGAAGTGAAGACAGGGAGGCTCAGCCTCACACAGCTGAGGCAGGGACGGGCCAGGGAGTCACTGAGGAAAGGTGCTCCCTGTTGGAACACTCTGGTGCTCCACAGCGTGCAGGTAGAGAAAGTGGGCAAGGGAGGGAGGAGGGTCCTTGACAGCGGATGGGATGTGTCAGCCTTCTTTTCTGCTGTACATTGTCCTTTGTTCACATCCAACCGGGAACAAGCAGAGCTGTTCCTGCTCAGAGAGAGGGTGGAGACAGGAAGATCCAGTCTGTCTTCAGCCTAAGAGGCTGGTCCAGTGCCTGTCGATCTGCTGAGTGAGGAAGAGAGCCTTGAAGAAGGGCAGGATGACAGGAAGGTGGGAGGGCAGAATCCTGCTGAGAGGGTGTCTGTGGGACAGTGTGGCAATGTGTGGTAACCGTGAGTAAGCCAGAGACAAGGGAACAGGGAGGTGAGCAAGTGTGACAGCTGTGAGTGTGGGAGGCAGTGAGGGAGGGAGTGAAGGCGTGGGTACGATTCAAAGTGGGCATGAGGGAGGGGTGCAGGCGCCCGAGTGATATGGTTTGGCTGTGTCCCCACCCAAATCTCATCTTGAATTGTAGCTCTCATAATTCCCAGGTGTTGTTGGAGGGACCCAGGGGAGATAATTGAATCATGGGGGCAGTTTCCCCCGTACTGTTCTGATGGTAGTGAATAAGTCTCAGGAGATCTGATGTTTTTATAAGGGAAACCCCTTCTGCTTAGCTCTCATTCTCCCTTGTCAGCCACCATGTAAGATGCACCTTTCACCTTCCACCATGATTGTGAGGCCTCCCCAACTACGTGAAACTGTGAGTCCATTAAAACTCTTTTTCTTTATAAGTTACCCAGTCTTGGGTATGTCTTTATCAGCAGCGTGAAAATGGACTAATACACCGAGTGACTGAATGATGGGTAGGGTGACTTCAAGGGGGTGGGAGTGTGAGGGAAGCAGTGGGAATGTGGGAATGGCAGGGTAAGTGTGAAAGCAAGAGTGTGAGAGAGTGTCTGCGAGTGAGGGGGAGATACTGTGGGCGAAGACTGGGCAGGAGTGCATGAAGCTGTGAGAATGTGGGAGTGGCCATGGGTGTGAGTGAGAGGGCTGAGTGTGAGTAAAGTGAGTGTAAATGGGTCCATGTGAGTGTGTCGAGTGTGTGAGGGGTGTGAGTCTCAGAGGCTGTGTGAGACTGTGAGGGCACAGGGGAGTGTGGGTAAGTGTGAGTGTGGGAGTGTGCAAATGAGAGAGGATTTGACTGTGCATGTGTGAGGAGAGAGCCTGTGTGTGTGTGTGTGTGTGTGTGTGTGTGTGTGTCCTGCTGGCGAGGAGAAAGACAGGCTGTTGATGGGGTGGGTCTGACCAGGCACTTCCCATCTCACTCTCACCACATCCCCTAAGGACCTTCCATGGTCTAAACCTGACACGCCCTCCCTGGCTTACAGTGAAGCTGCAGAGATAGCTCTGGTCCCATGGAATATTCTCCTAAGCTCATCATGCTGTGTATTAAGTTGCTGATGTATATCAAATGAGCAGAGAAGGTATGCAGTGTAAAAGAGGAGAGTCTGGGGTGTGCCAAGAGTTTGGGGAAGAAGGATGGGTAGGACTGGGTGAAGGAAGAAAGGATAGCTGATCACATCACCCCTTTACTCAAATCCATATTACCCCAGTGCCCACTGACCAAATGCCTAATTCTTTATCTATTTTTAAAATTATTTAGTTTTTAGAGATAAGGTCTTGCTTTGTGGCCCAGGCTGCAGTGCAGTGGCGCCATTGTAGCTCACCGCAGCCTTGAACTCCCGGGCTCAAGTGATCCTCTTGCCTCAGCCTCCCAAGTAGCTGGAATTACAGGCACCTGCTGGCATGCCTGATTAATTTTTAATTTTTTTGTAGAGATGGGGTCTTGCTATGTTGCCCAGGCAGCCTGGAACTCCTCAAGCGATCCTCCTGCCTTGGCCTCCCAAAACACTGGGATTGCTAGTATGAACCACTGAGCCCAGCCCTAATTCTAAAACCTTTAATATGACTTTCAAGATTTTAGGTAATCCTGGGGAGTGAATGTGACTTTTACTATTTTACATAATAAGTACTCAATAAATGTTTGATTGCTCTGGTTCCATGGTCTGTCTTGGCTGGAGAGGGTTCCTCTCAGCTCCACACTCAGCCTTCCACACTCTGCCGTGACATTGCCATTTTGCCAGCTGGATCCATGCCAGGCTTTCCCAAAATGGCGGGAGGAGGGAGGAAGGACATCCTTCTTCCTGTCTACTTGCTGTTCCAGGCAGCATGCCTCAGCAGTGGGTCTTCACCTAGTAGTGACAATAGGTTCCAGTTTCCAGCTTTTTTAGGGGGGTGTTAGGAACTGAATGTTCATGTCTCCCCAAATTCCAATGTTGAAACCCTAACCCCCATTGTGGCTGTATTTGGAGGTGAAGCCTCCAAGGAAGTAACTAAGGTCAATGAGGTCGTAAGAGTGGGACCCTGATCCGATAGGATTAGTGTTCCTATAAGAAGGGACACCAGAGAGCTCTCTCTCTCTCACCACACACACGCACAGTGAGGAGAGGCCGTGTGAGGAAACAGTGGAAAAGGTGGTCATCTACAAGCCAGGAAGGGAGCCCTCACCAGAAGCCAGATCAGTCAGTGCCCTGATCTTGGACTTCCAGTTTCTAGAACTATGAGAAAGTAAATGTCTGTTGTTTAAGCCACCCAGTGCATGGTATTTTGTTATGGCAACCACAGCAGACTAATGTAGGGGGTATCCCTAGAATCACCCTTGTGATGCCCCTCAGAGGTTTTTAATCAAGTCCTTATGTTAATTTATCTCTGTTCACAGACAGCTCTGCTTCTGGTTTCCTGATGAGACCCTGACTGATCCAGAAGAGATGGTGGCTATACTAGTCAAGGGCAGGAACCTCCAGGCTGAGGAGCTGGACTCTGTACCTGTCTTCTTTGCCTCACTGCATTGGGCTGTGCCCTGAGCCTCATCTTCAGAAAATGGAGCGAAGCAAGTCCTGGGTGACCGCAGGATCCCTGTAGCACAGCTCCCCCAAGGTCTTAATGAAGTGCCATTACACCTCTCAGCTAATATAGTCCCCAGGAAAGGGGCAGGGCAGATAGATGGCAGAGAGGGAGACTGAGTCACACTCACTAGCTAGGCCACACAGCTAGTTAGAAATAGAAGCAGGCCTGGGACTCTTCCTTCGAATATGCTGCCCCCTTCCACAAAGACCCAGAGGCTCCCTGCCTCCTCCCTACTTTTAATTCGAAAGGTAATAGTTCCCACACTATTAACTAGCTGTGTGACCTTTCTCATGTTACTTTTCTCTGAGCCTTGGTTATCTCATTGGTTAAGTGAAGCAGGTAAACTAGATGTTCTCAAAGGGGTTTTTCAGCTATGACATGCTGTGATTTGATGATTTTTCCTCAATGAAACCAAAGGGTTCAATTTATCTCTCCAAAGATTTTCTATGTTCTATGCTCAGCTTTTGATTTGACATAATTATAGCACTTACATTTAGTGCAAATTCACATAATCATCGCATGAGTTATTAATTATTTTTAAGCATTGGCATAGTACTCACTGAACCTGAGGATGTATACATTGGTTAGGACCAGGGGTGAGTTAAGTAACCAGATGTCTGGGACTGCAGTTAACCTTATCAAGCCGGGGAGTTCATGGAACTTAAGTCTGGTTAAACCAAAAAGAGGCCAGGGATTCTAAGGCCATGTTGTGTACTGATGAGCTACTTTAATCTGCCTACTCCTACAGAGTGATGTACAGATCTGTGATAGGTTTAGCATGAACATACTTTCAATGTACGTCTTAATTTTATTTGCACTTAGCCTTCTAAAAAAAAAAGGTATTTTGCCAAAAAGTGGCAAAACTGTTAATTATCCCCTTCCCCACAGCCTGGAAAAACATGGAGCTTTCACTGGGTTTTGTCCTCCATGTAACAAAAGCCTTAGCTTTCGGGAGGAGGGAAGGAAACCATCTGGGACCAGACTAAGAGGAATCTCCTTCTGCTGGGAGACGGGCAGATCACAACACCCAGGGACAAGACTAAGGCACAGGCACACAAGGAAGGCCTAAGGCTAAGAGTGAAGCAGAAACACTGAGAAAAACCCTCTGGCAACTCAGCCTCCATCTTAAGAATAAGAAAATGCTAGAGGAATTTAAAGCTGGTGGTGCACTGAAGATAAAACCCAAACCTAGAGCAGCAAAACCCAAATCTAAGTCAACTTCTGACTAGATTGACTCAACCACCCACATCAAGGGGCAAACTTTGTCTACAAAGGACCAGTACATAGCAAATATTTTAGGCATTGTGGGCCACGTGGGCTCTGTTGCAACTATTCAACTCTGCTGTTGAAGCATGAAAGCAGCCATAGACAATATGTAAATGAATGAACATGGTAATGTTCCAATAAATCTTTATTTATAGACACTGAAATTTGAGTTTTATATAATTGTCTTATGTTGTATAATTACTATTCTTCTTTTGATATCCATTTGACACATTTAAAAATATAAAAACCAGTCTTAACTCATAGGCCATACAAAAATAGGCAACAGGCCTGATTTGGCCCAAGAACCATAGTTTGCAGATCCCTTGCCTTGCAGAAAAAGAGGCATGCATATTTACTACAACCTTTACTGTTCTAAAGATGTTTTGCTTTCAATCAAAAGTCATGAGACACCAAACACAAGAGAAATAACCCACTGTCAAGAAACAAAGCAGTCAACAAAACCAGATTCAAATATGACCCAGGTGTTGAAGCTATCACATAGGAAAGTTAAAGTAACTATGCTTACTATATTAAAGGCTAGAGTGGAAAAGATGAACAACATACATGAATAGATGTAGAATTTTAGTAGAGAGAGGGAAACTACAAGAAAGATTCAAACAGAAATGCTAGGAGAAAAAAGTGACAGAGACAAATACTTTTAACTAGCTGATCCATAAACTTGATACAATTTAAGAAGGAATCAGTGAACTTGAAAATAGGTCAATAGACTTTGGGAGGCAGAGGCAGGTGGGCCAGGAGTGTGAGACCAGCCTGGCCAAATGGTGAAATCCCATCTCTACTAAAAATACAAAATTTGGCCAGGCATGGCAAATTAACTGGCAATCCCAGCTACTTGGGAGGCTGAGGTGGGATGATTGCTTGAACCCAGGAGGTGGAGGTTGCAGTGAACCAAGATCACGCCACTGCACTCTGGCCTGGGTGACAGATTGAGACTCTGTTTCAAAAAGAAAAGAAAAAAGAAAATAGGACAATAGAAATTGAACAAATTAAATACAGGAGAAAAAAAAAGAGTTAAAAAAAGAGTATCCAAGAGGTGTGGAAGAATATCAAATGGTCAAACATTCTGTAATTGAAATCCCAGAAAGAGAACAGAAAGAGAATGGGACCGAGGAAATATTTGAAGAAATAATGGATGAGAATGTCTCCAAAATAATGAAAGACATGAAACCACAGAAAGAAGTTCAAAGAATCTCAAGCAGAATAAATTAAACAAAGAGACAAAACAAAGAGAAAAAAAAAAAAAGAAAGCCCAGGCATACATCCAGACGCATCGTAATCAAACTGTTGAAAAGCAAAGATAGGATAAAGAGAGATGGAGGTAAAATTAAGAAAAAAACCCGGTAGATTTAGCATCAAAATTATGCGAGCCAGAAGACAATGGAGTAACATCTTTAAAGTACTGAGGAAACAAAACAAAACAAAACCTGTCAATACAAAATCCTATCCTGAGCAAAAGTATCTTCCAAAAGTGAAAGAGAAACAAATAGTTTTTTCAGACAAACAAAAACCAAAAACTCATTACCAGCAGATTTGCATTACAAAAAGTATTAAAGGAAGTTCTTCAGGTGGAAAAAATAAGACACCCAAAGAAAACTTGGATTTACACAAAGAAATGAAGATGACTGAAAATGGTTAAAATAAAGGTACATATGAAAGGGTTTTCCCCTTATTTTCATTCCCTCTAAAACATAATCGATTGTCTAATATGAATTACTATTGGGCCTAAGGAAGAAATAATACTAATTCTATATAAACTTTTTTAAAAAATAGAAGAGAAAGAACTATTTCCCAACTCATTTTATGTGGCCATCACTATTCTGATACCAAATAAATTAAAAGAAAATAACAGTACAAATTAACATAGACACAAACATCCTTAAGAAAATATTAGCAAACAGAATCTAGTAATATGTAAAAAGGATAATATATCACGACCCAGTGGGCTTATACTGGGAATGCAAGGCTGGTTCAACATTTAAAACTTAGTTAATATAATCACAATCTCAGCAGATTAAAGTATAAAAACAATATGACCATTTCAATATATGCAAAGAACATTTGACAAAAGTAAACATCCATTTATGCTGCATACATGCTCTCAGCATCCATACATGCTCTTAGCAAACTAGGAACAGGATGGAACTGCCTAACTCAATAAAAGACATTGACAAAAAACTTACAGCTAACATCATACTTAATGATGAAAGACTGACCACTTACCTCTAAGATAGGGAATGAGTCAGGGATATTTGCTGTTGACATTCTTGTTCAACATTGTACTACAGCTCCTTGCCAGTGAATAAGGCAAGAGAAATACATAAAAGGCTTACAGCTTAACAAAAGACAGAAATGAAACTATTTTCAGACAGTATGATTATCTACATAGAAAGTCCCAATGAATCTACAAAAAAGCTGCCAGAATTAATAAGGGAGTTGAACAAGGCTGAAGGTCAAAATACAAAGTCAACTGTATTTCTATATATGAGCAATGAACAATTGGAATTTACAAAATTTTAAGTTAAGTGCCCTTTAGACTCACACAGAAAAACGTGAATTATGTCCAATAAATTATGTTCAAGGTCTATATGCTGAAAACTACAAAATTTTGATGACATAAAGTTAAACAAAAAAATGTCCCTTGTGTATAGATTCTAAAACTCCATCTTGCCAAAATGTCAATTATCTTAAAATTGATCCATAGATTTAACACAATTACAATTAAAACCCTAGCCACATTATCTTGTAAAAACCAACAAGCTCATTCCAAAATGTATATGGAAAACAAATGAACTAGAGTAGCCAAAACAACATTGAAAAAGACCAAAGTTGGTGGGTTCACTCTACCTGATCGCAATACTTAGTATAAGGATACAACCAAGACAGTGTGGTATGGCAAGATAGATGATAGATAGATAGATAGATGATAGATAGATAGATAGATGATAGATAGATAGATAGATAGATAGATAGATAGATAGATAGATGAGAGAAAGAGAGAGAGAGAGAGAGATTGATTAGTGGTACAGAACAGAATAGAGAATTCAGAAAGACCCACACAAATAGTCAACTGATTTTTGATAAAGGTACAGCAAAACTCCATTTAATAGAGAAAGGATATTCTTTTCAACAAATGGTGCTAGAACAATTGGATTTCAATATGTGGAATAAAAGAAAAACCAGAACCCATACCTCACACCATACATAAATGTTAACTCAAAATGGACCACAGACCTAAACGCAAAATGCAAAACTATAAAACTTGTGGAAGAGAATATAGGATAAAATTGCTGTGCCTTGAGTTAGACAAAGATTTCTTAGATATGACACTAAAAGAACAATCCATTTAAAAAGATTGATAAATTGGATTTCATAAAAATTAAGAACTTTTGCTATTTGAAAAACATTAAGAGAATAAAGAGAAAAGCCAAAGGCTGGGAAAAATATTTGCAAGCACATATTTGATAAAGAACTTGTATTCAGAATATATACTCTTAAAACTTAATATGTAAACAAGCAGCCCAATCAAAAAAATAGAGAGAGACAGACAGGGTCTTGCTCTGTCACCTAGGCTGGAGTACAGTCGTACAGTCTTGGCATATGGCAGCCTCAGCCTCCTGGGTTCAAGTTATCCTCCCACCTCAGCCTCCAGAGTAGCTGGAACTACAGGTGCACAATGCAATGACCAGCTAATTTTTGTATTTTTTTTGTAGAGATAGGGTCTCACTATGTTTCTCAGGCTGGTCTTGAACTCCTGGCCTCAAGTGATCCTCCTGCCTTGGCCTCTGAAAGTGCTGAGATTACAGGCATAAGCCACCATGCCCACCCTACCCAATTTTAAATTTGGGCGAAAGATTTGAGCAAGTACTTCATCAAAGAAGATATCCAGATGTTGACAACATGCAAAAAGATGCTCAACATCATCACTCATTAGAGAAATACAAATTAAAATCACAATAAGATACTACTACAAATTCATTAGAATGACTAAAAAAAACAAAAAAAAAAAAACAAAAAAAAAACCTAACAATACAAAGTGCTAACAAGAATACAAAGTAACCAGAACTCTGAAAAATGTCTAGTGGGAATGCAAAATATTGCATTCACTTTGGAAAACAAGTTGGCTAAAGTTAAATATATGCTTGCCATATGACCCAATGTCTTCGTCCTATTTACCCGAGAGAAATGAAAAACTATATTCACCAAAAACCTGTCCATGAATGTTTATAGTGGCTTTATACATAATTGCCAAAAACTGGAAACAAATTGGGTATATCTATATAATGGAAAACCAACTCAGCAATAAAAATAAGTACTTGATACACAAAACATTGATGAATCTGAAAACGCATGCTGAGCAAAAGAAACCAGACACAAAGAATCCATCCTGTTTGATTCAAGTTATATGAAACTCTAGAATAGGCAAAACTAAGCTATAGTGACTAAAAGTAGGTCAGTTATTGTCTGGGACCAGGGATGCCAGTAAGGAGCTCAAGAGAATTTTTGAAGTGATGGAAAGTTTCTCTATTTTGACTATGCAGGGAGTTAAACAGGTGTATAGTATATATTTGTCAAAACTCGTGGAATTGTGCACTTAAAATGGATGCACTGTATTATATGTAATTTTATACCTCAATGTATCTGATTTTAAAAATGCATTATTGTCTTTGGAAGGTAGGAAGGATTGTGGCCTTGAACCTATTGTATTTAGTGCTTAACGTGAAACCAGGTTCTCCCAGAGGGATAACACTGTCCCTGCAGCTTCCTGACCACAGGACTCTTTTGGCATGCTCCTAGCTACCTTTCGCTCCTATCAAAATCATTCCTTACCCTTTTCTTTTCCTATTAACTCAGTTCATATTTTATTATTTAAAAAATGGAAGTAGTTTTTAAATGAAAAAGTGATACATATTTTCTTTTAAAATGTAGAGAGAACATACTATTAATAAGCACATGTACCCTAGAACTTAAAGTATAATAAAAAAAAAAGAGAAAACCCACATATCACTGCATACAATTGACTCTCTCTTCCCAGACGTTCTCGTATTCCCTTTTTTAGACAGCTAATTTTAAAGTTAATTTTATCTCAGTTGAATATGCAAATCCACACTTCTTTTGAAAAATTAAAAAGGACAGGAAAAGCCAGAATCCTCTTTGACCACTTAATGTCTTCCCCATTTCACCAGTCGAGATGTAATTGTTATTACTGGAATGTGGATCCCAGCTCTTTTAAAAATAGTTTTGTTTTAAAAATTTTTATTTTCATATAGACACCCTTAAAAATTTTTTAAAATTGTATCTTACAGAATTTTCAGTGAAATCTTTAAACATATATTTTTCGGCATGTCACCTCTTCCTATCCCTCTCTCCCACTTGTCTTATTTCTCAGCCCCACATCCCAGGAGCCCACGTAAACAACCTAGAGTATACCACTTTCTTTGTATCCATGTCATCATACATGTGATGTATATACACTTATGTATCTTCACATATATACATATGTAGTTTTAATTTGTGTATGTGTACATTTATACACACATATACATATATATATGTATTTTTCAAAGATATTTTACCTTATTCAACTGTGCTTCATAAATTTCTTCAAGCTACTTGTTAGATTCTGGGGTTACCTGTTCTAATGGCTGCCTAATTTTCTATGATATGATGTATATTGATACTTCAGTCCATAATTTCCCTAGTGATGGGGAATGCAACCATTATTATAATGCATATACCTCTCTTATAAAGTTTATCCTTAAATATTTTTTCCTGTTTCCATTACTGAGTGCTTATTACTGGAGAGGAGGAGGCCTAGTGGTTTTTGTATATTTATCTTACATCCAGCCATCCTGCCAAAGTTTTCATGAATTTTAGTAGCAATTTTTCTGTACTCATTTTCTTTTACTGCAGTTTTTTAAAATTTCTAGAAATCATCTTTGTCTTTTCCTCCCAATGTTTATGTCTTTTGTTATCTTATTTTTTAGAAGGTTTAAGGTAATAATAGTGACAGCAGCAACCCTACAAGTTCCTTAATTGAAATAGGTTTTGTGTTTCACAATTTAGAATAATTAATGTTGGTTTGGCAAATATTAATAGTTTTTTCATAAACAGTGTTTTCTGTTTCAACTTTCTATGGTGTTATTAGAAAGAGCTGCCATATTTTTCAAATATTTTATCAGCATATATTGTTATGGTCATATGGTTTTCCTCCTTTAGTTTGCTAGTATAATTCATGTTGACAGATTTCCTGATGTTGAAATGTCCTTGAATTCTTGAAAGAAGTCCTGCTTGGCCATATTAAATTACACTCTTGATATACTGTAGAATTCTACTAGCTAAAATCATATTTCAAATTTTTACATCTGAGCTCCTAAGTCTGTAGATGTATTTTTGGTTTTATTACTATACTGGGTTTTGACAGCAAAGCCATGTGTTTCATAAAACAGGAGAGCTTTCTTTCCATGTTTCTCTATTATCTGGAATAGTTTAAGTGGTGCTGGAATTATTAGTTAGATAAAACTCATTTGGATCCAGTCTATTTTTCAGTATTATATCTTTATCATTTCAGTATCTTTTGTGATAATAAGTTTATCCTGGTTTTCCACTTCTTACTAGTTTTGGTAATTTATATTTGCTAAGAAATTTTCTGATGCCCCTGAAATTTTTGGTTTGTTGCCAATATTCATTCTTTTCTCTGTTATCTCCTTTCACATTCTTCATGTGGTATATTTTTGCTCATTTCCCCTTTATTCAGGGGGATTTGTCTGTTTTATTACTGTTTATAAAATACAGCTTTCTTTTGCTTTCAGTTTCTATTTGTCAATTTCTTTTTTCTAGTTTTTTTTTGGTTGCTATTTGCTACCTTATTAAGGAGAATAAGTAATATACTCCTTCACCAAAAAAAAACAAAAATTCCATCTGAAGGCATTTAAAGCTTACATTTTTCCTCTGAGTACAGCTTTGGCTATATGCTATTAAGTTTTGGGTATAATGTGTGTTTTCTGTTGCTTTTTGGCAGTTTGTAATCTTCTTTAACTTTTCTCTCTGATCCAACAGAATGTTTCTTAATTTTTACACAGTTATAATATTTATAGCCACATGTTATTTGTTTCTAAAATTTTTTTAGGGGGGCACTGCTGGCCAAAATTTGATTTTTATGTTCCATGAATATAAACCAAAAAAATGTGCAAACTCTATTCAAAAAGCCATAAGATCAGGTTTACTAATTGCATTATTCAATTCTTCTATGTCTTTATTTTTGTCTATTAAATATATCTAGTTCTAAGAGAGGTATATTAATCTCTCTAATTGTATTTTTATTTTTTATCAAGTTCTCTGCATTTCTAGTGGCTTTTGATTTAAAGTCTTCAGTTCCTCTGATAATTGGGACATAGAGTTTTCTGCCACTATATCTTCTTAATAGATTGTGTCTTTTGTCATGACATAATATTGCTGTGGAGTGTTTTTAACCTCAAATTCCACTCTGTCTGATACTGACATTTCAATTCTTGCCCTTGTTCTTTGTATTTGCCTATTTTCTCTTTGTTGCCCCTTTATTGTTAGCCATTTTCATCACTTTAAGTGTGTTTCTATACATGGCACATAACTGGGTTTTGTTTTTTCTAAACACAGCTATTTTGTAATGATAGAAAATCCAACCCATTCATATTTAGATAATGGTAGATTCAGTTGATCTCACTCCTTCTATCCTACTTCGTGTATTATTTATTTTACGTTGTTATTTCTTCTTTTTCCTTCTAGTTTTTGCTGATTTGTTTTCTATTTTATTTTTTTCTCCATGAAACGTTAAAACAGGAAAGTTTGTTGTTCTCTAGCTTGGTACTGTCCTGCCGCTTTTTTTGGTGCATTTTGTTGAGTCAGGTAGGCACCTAGGTTAGAAGCCTCACTCCCACCCTCCCAGGCACACTCAACACTGACGCTGACATTTGTCACCAGGCTTGAACCCAGGGGCAGCAGGATGTATTGGAGATGAGGTTTCATTCTGCCACTCAGCAGCTGTACAACCATGGGCAAATTATCCACCTTATCTGACCATTACAAGGTAGATAAGTCACGTGGCACATGTGGGACTAACCAGGGCATGTGTATGGTCCACTTGGCACACAGCTGGTGCTCCTGTTCCCTGCTCTATCTCTCCTTAGGCTCCTGGGCTGGGTTTGCGCCTCCCCTTTCTTTGAGCTGAGCAATCAGGATGAGGAGGATGGCCACGATGGCCGGCCTCATGTGTCTGGCTCACTTCTCTCAGAATTCCTAAAAGGGATTTCTCACGTCAGCTCCCATTGGTCTTTCATTTCTGTGGGGCAGCAGGGATTATACTCTTCTCTCCCGCCCTTAAATGATGTAACGAGACACTGTGGAGTGCTGTCTGTGGACACACAGGAGGTGGGCCTGGAACCCAGTGCTCCTGCCTCCAGCTCCAGATAAAGGAATGCATCTTCTATTGTTTCCTCTAGGACCCCAGTGTAGCGGGAATGCCTTAAAATAAAGTTGTTAGTGTTTCAGCTTTTTGAAAGAACCTGTCTAGCTGGTTTTCACTGGAAAACCCATTTTACAAAAAAGATAAATTTGTTATATGCAGGAGACAGGAAATTGGAGGAGGGACCCAAGAAGGCCATGTCCCGGAGAATACAGCTTTCCTGGGGGCCCTGAGGAAGCAGCTAAGGGACATGGCATTGTCCTTCATCCACGCTTCATCCCTTGCACACCTCTTGGCCTGGTGTTTCTCTCCAGGGCTTCAAAGCTGAGGAATCCACTGATTCAGAGCATGCTGTAGCTGTCATCACCAGGTATTGGGACTTGCCCTCAGTGTACTGGGTCTCAATTCTTTTGCATCCTCTCGTTTGTTTGGCAGAGAGAGGGGTGGAAAGTATTGTGGATGATTTATCTCTACATCTTTAGTTTTGTGATTCTAATGATTTCCAGTGGGCAAAACTTAGAACTCCTTGAGGGCAGAGGTCCGATACCTGTTCAGACCCCTACTCAAGGGTCGTGGAATGTGGTTTGGTGCCTTCTCCCACGCGCTGTTGATAACTGAGGGCAGCACCCGGGAGAGCCCCTTAGCTCCTTCCACCATCTGGGTCCTCTGATCCGCAGGACCTTTGGGGTTTATTCCCTGTCCACTCATGGGTTCTGTGTACCTTCTGCTGTTAATCTACACCACTCTCCCGTCTGCTCTTCCATCTTAGTGCTCTCTTGCCACTTCATAAAAAGGGTGCCACAAGTTCCCTGGGGACAAGGCAGGGGCTTCTTCCCTGCTGGAGGCCCATGGCCAACATTCATGCTGAGGGGTGAGGGTGGCAGGTGCGATTTGATGATATCCTCTCCCACCCAAGCAAAACAGCAGCTCTCCCAGACCCCAGCCCTCCTCTGCAAGTGAAAGAACTCCAAACAACTCTGTTCAAAACAGTTTATTTTATTTTATTTTTTTTTTTTGTCAGACAAACACATTGATTTCTGGACCACAGTAGAGGATGGAAACCTTTCACAAACTTATTTATTTGAAAATACAAATATAAAATTATACTTTCCACATCTGTGATGTGAGAGACTGCCATCCACATAGTAATTTTTTACAACAGGGCTTTAAGAAAGCCACACACAAAGACCTGAAAGATGCTTGAGATATATATATAGATAGATACATATATATGTATATATATAAAAAAAATACTCACTACCAAAGTTCTCATCAGTTTCATACTAAAGTATAAAAGTAAGGGTGAGGTCAGCCACAGTGCTAGGGAAAGTTTTATTTAGATACATTTATGTCCACATGAAACGCTTAGACTTGCATCCTATTACATATGGAATTCGGAGTTTACAATACACCATGAACGGCAGATTGGCTAGCCCACGCTACTTAAGAGGACACTCACAGATTCCACATGGGATGGTACATTATGTACAGAATACAGTAGTAGAGAACCTTCGAGGGAGGCTCTGGAACTTTTGTCTCTCAGCCTCCAGCCCCCTCCCCCATCATGCCCCTGCCTCCCGGAACTGAAATCCTGTCTGAGACAATACATTCTGATTATTTGATAGCCAGGTGTTTGGATTAAGGTTGCCCCCCCTCAAGCCCCCGACAAGAGGGATGGATTTTATTTATATGTTTTTGTGTTTTAGTTTACTTACTTTTTTTTTGGTGGAAAAAAAAAAGAAAGAAAAAGAAAACAAACATATTACAGTATTAAAGTATTGCTTAACTTCCAGCGTCTCCTTGTGTAGTGTCTGTGCCCAGGACGGGGCTGAGCTGACGTCTGCTAGTTTTCTGCTTTGGGGTGAGGGTGGGGAAACCCGCCAGTGTCTTTCTTCAATGTGCTTGCCTGCAGTCAGTCCCTCTGCTCTACCCACTGTCTGCCTTCCTCGGAAGATAGCCTGGCTTGCGAAGCACATTCAAGAAAAAAAAAAATCTCCCCTCCCCCACCAGCCCCCCACTCTCCCTCTGTCCCTGCGTGCCACTTGCAACCGATAAAGAGAAGTATGAGTTAGTGTTTCTTTTGTAAACAATTTCATATGCAATATAATACAGAAAGCATGGCTGACCTTCAATAAAAAATGTAGTAAACGATATTGCTTTATTCTTGAATATGCTGCAGTGAGTGAATGGCAGAATGAAGCAGTGTGGAGGTGGTGGAGGAGGCTAAGTCCCTAGCCCTCGTTTGCACTAAAGATCAAAATAGGTTTTGTTTTTCTATTTGGAACCAAAAATAAATTTTTTTCCCCCAAAATCCCCAAATGAAAAAGAACGACAAGCAAAACCTGCCCCCAAGAAATCAAAAACAAAACAAAACCAAGAACAAAAACTGAACACCTTTCAGGTCATTAGAACCAACAATTACCCAATGATTTTTATACTAGTCTAGCAAGATGTGTGTAACATTCACTGGCTGTGATTGCTGTGCAGTGAGACAGTAAATTGACAGCAATAGAGCCATGCTACCTTAAAGTCCAAGCTACAAGTTCAAATTAAGATGAAGGTTATGAAGGATAAAAACGCAAAGGCCTGTTGGGGCTTTGTTTGAATCAAGCTAATGGGCGACTGGGATAGAGCGCGAGGCTGTTTGGTTTTCCCAATGGATATGAGGAAGGCCACGAGCCAAGTCTGTGGAAGCTGCTAGAGAGCAGACCAAGGCTTGGTCATCTCCGTCAGCCCCATGCCCAGCTAGAACCGGGAATGGGTCCGGGAGCTAATGCCACTCACTCGCCTCTGCTTGGGAGGAGAGAAGTTCGGGGGTCTCAGGCAGATGGATCTGGAAGCCAGAAAGTCACCCGGTGGCTGTTTGATAATTCCGGGGAAAAGCCATCAGCCAAGAGGGTTTCTCCCCCAGGGAAGGCGAAAGGTGGTTCCCATGTTCGCCACTGAGCTTAACTGAAACAAAGACAAGGCTGAACATCAGTGCTAAAAGAATTTACAAAAATCTTTCAAATTGGACTTCTAGATGGATGGGGGGACTAACGTGAACCTTAAACCTAGGTAGCCACATTAAAACATATCGGATTTCCACAAGATTTGTGCTATGGGCTACTGGGTCTCTTCAAAAGGTATATAAACATCTAAAACATATTCACACAGATTATCAATTTCTTCTGAGCATTCTTAAAAAAATATTTTTTCTCTTAGTAAAATCATTTTAATATACCATGCCTCCCTCTTTTAAAAAATAAATTAAAAAAATCCAGTTTTGCATATCTAGCATTAGCATTTAAGGTAGTATGGCACCCCTTCACAGTAGGGGAGGGGGGAATCTACAAAACGCCGTACAGTCCGCCGGCATTTTAACATGGTGAGACCTTGGGTTAGTTGAAACCACATCAGATCAGCTAAAATAAAATTAAACTTGAAATTGAAAAAAATAATTAAAGGAAAAAACTGCCCCAAAATTATTAGCATTTTTTTTCATAAATAAGAGAAAGTTCTATCCTTACTGGTCCTAAATCTGAATAACTATGTCTAATTTTTTTTAAACCTTAATTATGTTATACCTATCAATATGTACTAGAAGAAAGAGGAGAAAAAAAGTCGCTACACTAGTACCAGGACAGCACGCTTACAAGATAGCCATTTTATACATTATTAACATACAATGATCAACAAAGAGTCTTCTATGAGGTGATGAGGGATGCAGAGAAAAGAAAGGGAAGTACAGTACATCACCAACATGGACAAAACAGGAATTAAATTCCCTCGTCTAAACACTGAATTTCTGGGAATTTACTATTTTTTCTTTCTTTTTTTTTTTTTTTTTAAATAAAACTTCTGTTTTGTTGTTTCATGACTTGAACAAGTTTTGATATTTTAAAAGCACTCAGAATTTAATCTGGTTGTTTGGGGGAAAAGAAAAGAAACAAAGAAAGGAAAAAAACAACAAAAAAACCTTACCAAACAACCTAACATTTCATTAGAAAAACAAAGAACATGATTTTTTTTTTAATTAAAAAAAATGTTGCTGTTTCATTAGAATTGAAAAAGGCTTTTTTCTTTCTTTCTGAGTTAGCATTTTGGAGTCTTTAGTTTGAAGATGCTTTTGCCCTACCATGTCTGTGAATGTCTACATTAGTCTACTTTGTTAGTAAAATTTATAAAAATAGGAGTGCAGCAGCTCTTTATAATAAATGTCGCATTCAGTGTCTCATACTGGCTGTGCCTTAAGTACCAAATTTATAAACGTAACAATTTAAAAAATATTAATAAAACGTCAATATCACATTTTAAAAAAGAAAAAATATATATCCACACTACAATATGTTTTAATGCCATCTATTGAGTTGTACTTCTATAGTTGCTGTTGCCGACCTATTACCAATATTTAAAAAAAAGTTAAATTAAAAAATATCCTTCATCATAAGTATCTTTCCCCAACCGAGGACCATATATTATAACAGCCAAATGTTAAACATGTGCAAAGAGGAAACTGTCAGTTTTTCCCACCAGTCACAGTGCAGTGATGTTTATACTTTTTATTTTTAAAATTCTGTTTACATCTACAATAAATTAAAAAAAAAATTCTTCCATAGCCTCTCTGGTGATACTTGCAGCACTGAGGTATTAAAAAAAATATATAAACCAAAAGGTTGCTTTCCTAATTTGTAAATAGAAAGTGAATGGAGAAAGGTTGTATTAATGCAGGCTTATCCACTCCTGGCCCATGGGGCCCCAGATCTGGGAGCGGGGTGGGGGGCAGGGGGAGAAGAGAGGCAAAGTGTCCTAGGGACCTTTGGAGGTGCTGAAATGATTGGACAATAGAAAATGATCAAATATTTAAAAATTAAGACTGAAAAAGAATGTCCCCCCCACCCCACCCCCACCCAAGCCAAACAGGTGTGCTTTGAAACTTTAAATATGTTAAATATTAAAATTGTAGCTTTGTTTTTAAAAAACGTCTTGGGAAAAGCAGTTTTTCATATTTTAAATAAAAATCTAACTAGACGGTAACATTGGAAGCTGTGCACAGACAAGAGGTTAATAGGCTGGTACAACACTAATACAGTTCTTAGGTCTATCACACAGACAAAGGAGCTAAACAGTGCTCTAACTTGTCCTGGGGTGGTCCTGGCAGCTGGGCAATCTTCATCTCAGTAACTAACTTGGCCAACGTTCCCTTCCCGCCTCCTTCCACAGAGCATCAAACTGCCTGGGACCGACTCCCTCACAAAAATATTTTTGATTCTCTCTTTCTTAATAGTTTCTATGTAGTTAATGGAATTGTATTTACAACATTTCTTTTTTAGAATTCACAATTTCAAAAAACCTTATAATATCACCTCTTTCAACAGAAAAAAAGCACTTATAGAAAAGGAGGACACTCAAAACACTGTCGTCCTTACCTTATTGCCGAAAATAGATAGACTCAGATCAACAAAGAGACATCACAGAAAGAACTGCTAGAGAGCCTGTTAATTAGCTTACTACATCTCACTTCTTCTACAACGCAAAATAGAAAGCTCATGCCCACTTCCCGCCCCGCACTTCACAACTTTGCTTCAGTGTGTGCTAAAGTTCCACCTGAAAATTCATACAGTCTCAGAATTGGTACCAAAATAGGGAGAGTAATATTACCATCTCAGCATCCTTTAAAAGGGAGAACAGAACCAAAACAAGCAAAAAAAATTTTTTAAGAAAAAATAACTCCTTAATATAACAATTATACTATGGTTAGCTTTGAACTAGATATTAAAGCTATGTGACTACTGGACTAAGTCAAAATCACTACCAAATGTGATTCAAAGAGATTTAAAAGGAGAATGGGAAGAGAGGAAGGGAGAGGGAAACCACCAAGAAAAACAAAACAAAACAAAACCGAAATCATGGGTTATATACACATTTAAAAGCTGTTGTCTTATATTACAGCAGATTCGTGAGATGATGAGATGTAGTCAACCCTCGATCCGAAGTGAGCCATCTCTGGTTGGGATGGGGAGTGAGGCTGGTGGGGGTCCAGGTCTGAGGACATCACCTAAACAAAGGGCCACTCAGAAACTTCGCCCAGTCTTGCCTGGACATCCAGGTATGCTCTGCAGGGCAGGGAAGGCCAGGATGTCCAGAAGAAAACATAAAGTGGAGGGGAGAGGGAAGGAGAAAGAAGTGTCAGACAAGTATGCGATTTCCTCCACTGTTTTAACTAGAGTTTCAAAGATGGACTTCACTGGACTACTGAATATGCACGAAAATCACCTGGCTAGAACCTTACTGAGATCACAGGTTGAGAAATCTGACATCTAAACCATACCTGACACTGGGGAGAGGACAAGGCTTCAACTCTTTTGCTGATTTGATATAGTACCATAGGGTTCTTGAGGTAATGGTGGGAAATGTGGTCACAGGGATTGCAGCCAGGTGGGCAAACTACCCATTGACCTGAGATACCTTTTTTCTATTTAAACTTCTGTTTTCAAAGCCAAATGCTAAACAAACAAACCAAAAAAACCCTGCAAATTTTGCCTTTATTAGATACCCATCAATAACTTTTAAATGCAAACTTACACTAAAAGATCATATCATATACCAAAAACTAAAGGTCATGACACTAAAAATACACAACAAATAACCGGCTTTGGTTACAGGAAACAAAAACAGGCCCAGGATTCACAGATGTGTTAACTGAGTCCCCCTGAATTGACTGGGGGTGTGGGGCCTGGGCTCCTCTTTTGTGGATGGCGCTGAACGTCGAGGGCTGGGGAAAATGGATGTGTTTGACCAGTCCTTCCTAACTGCTGCGGTGCAGCCACGTGACTCTATGAGCTCACCTAATCCATTTTGAAAGGGAATGAGTTGCTACCACACTCTTGGTTACTTCATCCTTCTCTGGTAATTGAGTCCCAGACTTAGATGAGGGAGGATGAGCTGGTAGCAGCCTCCCCCATCCCATTCCACCCTACCCCACTCCTATGGAAAGGCTTTAGTGGCCTTAGGGGTATATGGAGCTGTGGGCAGGAAGCCCTACACCACTCCTTCTCCTCCAGGGGAGGTAGGGAGGGAGCACAGGCAGCCCAGTGTCTGGCCTTTCAAGGGTCTGCTGTGCCTGGTAGTTGTTTAACCCCCTCTTCATCTGACTCCACAAAGGGCTGGAGCCATCTTCAGTCTCCAGAGTTCTTGGTGATATCAGTTGTCTCTGCTCTCAGAGAAACTTTACTTCCTCTGGGCCCCCAAACCCAGCTTAATTAGTAGCGAGTAGCTTTCCTTCAAACTGTTAGTGGCCTCTGGCTCTGGCCAGCAATGGCTGGGTCAGTGCTCAAGGGGAAGTGGAGGCAAGGGGTGGGAGAATTCACACACATGGTTTATTTGGTTAAGAGAGGCAGTTGCGTTAGTTGAGGTGACCCCTTAGCAGCAACATTAGAGAAATCCAAGAGATTTATGGAGCTCAACTCAACCCAGTTCTCCACCTGGTCCGACTCAGGAGCCAGGAGCAATCCCTCTCTATGAGAGAGGCATCCAATGAAGTGCAAGCCCAAAGTGGCCAGTTCATCTCCAGCCTTGCTTCTCCTACATCTCAACTCCAAGAGTGAAAGGCTCTGGTGCCTCTGTGGGATTTTCCAGGTGGAATCCGTTCCCTGGCCTCAGCTGTCACCCTCTCTTTTCCAGAGACAGATCCATGTTCCAACCTCACAAACAATGTGCTAACACAGTACACATCTAGTGCTTTCACAAGGACAACCCCTCTCCCTTGCTGGTGTTCTTCCCAAGAAGGACAGATACTCATTTCCAAAGGAGTGTGTGGCAAGGGGCTTCCTCACTGCCCCAACCTCCCTCTCCTCTCTTCCGTCCCCTCCACATCCCCATCAAAGTGATTGAAAAAATGTTTAATTAACTTGAGCTCAGTTTAAAAGGTTAGGAAACTGGCAGGGATCCAAATCCATGTTACACAGGTGATGTCGTTAATTTAATTTGCCTTTCGTGCGGTAATCTGGATAATTACTCAGTAGTTACTGGCAAAAATGTTTTCTTTTCACTAAAAGATGGAGTCTGGCTGTTTGACTGCATGAACCCCATTGGCTGAGCCCCAGCAAGGCCTGGGGAGCTGAAGGGGCCCAGCAACCCACAGGGCCAGCTGAAAGGACCTCCAGGAGTGGGTGGCCCTGGCCCCCATCCCTGCTTCCAGGCCTAGCAGAAGCCCAATGCTTCCCTGCCTCTATCCCCCTGGGATGGGCGCAGCATGAGATCTCCTTCCAGTTTCCCACACTCTTGATTGTATTTCAAGACAGAGAAAGATGAAGGGTGGGGAAGATACAGAAAAAGAATCCAAAGAACCAAACCAAGAAAAAAAGAGAGAGTCAAAAAGGTGGGGGTCATGATTAAAAGCTGGAGGAAGAGATGAGATATTAAAAGACTGGATTTGTTTTTGCCCCCACCCTCCTGAAAAGGGGTCCAGAAAGAGGAGAGAGAGATGTGGATGTGATGAGACAGGGGCACGCACGTACATGTATGACCCGTGGACATACATGTACGGACACACCGGCAGGGCAGAGACACATGGCAGAGACGGTAATACCTCAGAGTGAGATGGCAACGAAAGCACCTGCTCAATGGTATCCATTTGTAAAGGCCGTTGCAATCAAAGGTCCCTAAAATTGCACAATTGTTAAGGTCATCAGTGTGCTATACATGGGAACAGATTGTCATATTCTGGGAAAGGAAATTATCTCTAGGACTAGTTCTGTGGTTGCCAGCATGAATATGTAATTCTGAGACACCGTGCCATGAGGGGCCAGGATGACATCCTCCTCAGCTCCAAACCCCTAGTCCCCACTCCCTCCGCCCTTACCAAGCCTATCTGCTTACCCCGGGGAAAACCAAAAGCCAGATTCAGAGGCGTGGGTGGATGGTGGGAAATGGGGGGTTGTGCCCCCAGTGATGGGCGTGTTGCCCTGAACCCCAGAGTGCAAAGATAAGTCTCTGTCCGCAGTCCCAACGGCTCTAGCTGGGGAGAAGAAATCCCGGTGCAGACAAACCAGGATGCTTTCTGGTTATTTCAGAAAAACATCACAGCCCACAGGTCAAAAGACCCCGGTTTTCAAGAACAAATTGGGTCTGTGTTTCTGGATGCTGAATATGGAAATAAGTTGTGTTCTAAGTGGTGATAGATGGTCCCCTAAATTGAGCAGCTCTCAGGTGAATAATAATATTCTGGATTTGGTACCACAGTTGATCCGAGGGGATTAGATTCATCAAACTACTAACTTAAGTGATACTGGCTTGGGAGCGGAACTGAACAAGGACCCACCCTGCACAAGTAGGGCTGGCAGGTGTGTGTGCGTGTGTGTGCATGTGTGTGCGTGTGTGCACGTGTGCGTGCGTGTCTGTGTGTGTGCGCGTGCGTGTGTGCGTGTGCACGTGCATGTGTGCATGCGTGCATGCATGCGTGCGTGCGTGCATATGAGGGAGGAGCTCCCAATGCCAGGGGGCATGAATGAGGCCACCTTGGTGCCCTAGACTGTCTGCACATGTTTTGTTCTCCGCAGCGTGGCCCCCAAGGCAGGGCTTGCCAGCTGTCGCTCAGAAGCAGAGTCTGACAGGAACGTGGCCTGGGACTGCAGACGCACCCATCTTAGCTCAAAACCAAGCTGCCTCCAAAATGCTGAGGCTGGCTAGGGCAAAGGTTGGCCAATTTTCTGTTTCCAAAATGGAAGGGACAGCGAGCAAGTGGGCTCAGGCACATTCATGCTCACACACACCGGGAGGGAGAACAATACAATCTGAAAACAGCATGCAAATCTGTTAAGCAAATTTCCATTGCCTGGATTAGTCAGATTATAGAACCACAGAGCATTACAAATATCAAATGCATCTGGCCTTCAAGGGGTGGGGGCTGCAGCTAAAGAACGCAAATGGGAACTTACTTGGAACCTGGAAACTGTAAGAAACATTAGCAAAGAAAACTGCCTGGGAGAGGGCTTGGATCCCCACGCCACCTCCCAGGCTCCAGCGCTGCCACTGAACCTTAGATCAGGGGTTCTATTGACTAAGGCTGCTACTCTGGTGGGGAACTGGAACATTTCCCAGCTCTCAGGTCCCAGCCCACATGACAGTGTCCAGAAAGCGGGGATCAAGGAAGGTGGCCACTACTGAGGCCCTATTACGTGCCAGCGTGTGACATTATTTTGAATAATCCTCCTACAATCTTTTGAGGAAAGCATAGAGATTCTGGTTTTGCAGCCAGGGAAATGAGATTCAGACGGGTTATCGAAGTGGCTCAAGGATGCACTGTGTGAAGGTGATGGAGTGGTGATCTGAACCGGACCTGCCCATGCGCCTTCTGCTCCATCACACAGCCCCACGAGAGGCACTCAGGACACGTCTAAGACGATGGAGGCTTCAGCCCTCAGGAGCTGGTGTGATGTTGATGGGGACCCTCTGTCCTCTCCTCTGCCCCTGATGTTGGGCTTTCCTGGCACACCCACAGGCCACAAGGAGCTGGTCAGGAAGGAGGAGGCAGGAGGGCAGGGGAAGGCAGGTACTTACAGCTATGCCGTGGCCGAAGCCCGAGCCCGGCTGTGGGCTGGCCGCACTTATGTAATTCCCCACTCCGGAGTCCTGGCTGGCAGGGCCGTAGAGATCGGCGACAGGTCCTGGGCTGTTGGCCCCCGGGAAGCCTCCGGGCCGCGCCGGGTTGGAGCCTGCCGGGGAAGCGGGCGCGCCAAAATTCGGTTGAGCACTGTAGCTATTCAGGACTGGTGTGCAGAGAATAGAGCTGGGTATGAGGCCAGAAGCCAGGCATGCACCGGTCATTACAAGCCAAACACTTGAGAAAAACAGCTGAGGCCCAACTTCTAACACTCAACCAAGGCCATGCGAAAACATCAGCAGGGACTCAAGAATACTCAGCCCAGGCTACTACTAAGAAGCTTGGAGCTCCAAAAATATAGAGAATAAAAAAACAGTCATTCAACACACTACGGCAACCAACCGGAGGTGCTTCACTGCCCACCAAATTATCACAATAGAAATAGAGATATATATGGAAGAGAGAGAGAGAGAGAGAAAGAGTTTTTTTTTCACATCTGAATTGATGCTCATGCAGTCTTCTAGATCTGGGCACGTTGAGACAGCATTCACATCCCATGCAAACTACAAAGGAACTAGTTTTAGACTACACATTGTGTTAATATTGATATTAAAACGTGACAGGAAACAAAGCAATTTGTGTCCAGGAAAAAAAAATCTTTGCAGAGGGGATTTTTGATCTTTTTTTGTGTGTGTGTTTCATTTTTTCTTTTTTGTTTTTGGATCCATTAAATGACAAATTTGTTTTGTTTTTTAAAAAAAGACAAAAAAGATCTCCATTCTCCATCCCACCCCCACCACTCCCCCCTCCCCACTGGCTACTCCCTCCCTTCCCGCCCTTCCCATTCATAACCCTGAATGAAAGTCATCAATACTGAACGTGGTCGGAGGATGGGATATGTTATGGAGAGTTTGGGCATCTTGACATAACAGTAATGATGGCGGCAGAGAGTTTCCTTTTGGGGTGGAGAGAAGGGGATGGAGGGAGGGATGGGGGGGAATGGTAAACCTGGAGGCTGGGGCCAGAGCTGGGGTGGAAGCCAATGGTTCTACAGGACACCCACACACTCACCTCCTGCAGGAGAAGGAAAGGGGGGATTTAAACTTTTTTTCCTTTTGTTTAAAAAAAAAAGACAAAGAAGTATGAATGCAGAACATACCAACTGAACCAATTCATAGCTAAACCATAGCTGACCAAAACACCTGCTTTCTCTTGGTTATCCTGCAGTGTCAACTCTAGAGTGAGAACAGCAAGCTCAGGATGTACCTTTGCTACAGAGAGAGTGGACTTGACACTCACAAATCCAGAGAGTGGTGGGGTTGCACATCGGGGGGGCAGCGGAAGGTGACACTGCCTCGGCCCCCCCAATCCCATCATTCTGACCCTAATGAGGGCCGCAGCCTGTCAACCAGTTAACCAGGTTAATTTTGTCTCACCTTTATTTCCCCTTAGTAGTTTAAACTTGATTTTCTTTTCCAAAATGGAAAACAATATTTTTTTAATGGTTAAAGGAAGTTCTTACTGATTTTTAAGCCTCAAGGTGAGTCTGGGCTGGCTACCTTTGGGCTACGGCTAACCCGTCTTAAAGAACCAGACATTCTGAGAGTCACACTTTCACATCTTCGGCTCCAGAGGGATGCTCCTTGCAACAATCACTTCTCCCTTCTGCCTCCCTTGGCTTCTCCCCCTCTGCCCAATGACCAGTTGCCTTCAATGGCAGAGGCAAAGAACATCGATGCAGGTGGGGTCACTCCTGGCTTTGGCCCCTCCCTTGCCCAGGGGCCTGTGATTTGAGGCCCTCAGTTCTGGTGGGCCTGGAAGAGCCAGAAGTGGATTGATTTTCACCCACTTGTCACAGGGATGGGAAGAGATTGATGAGGCACCCAAGGCACACTGGCAGGAGACTGAGACAGAGACACAAAGATACACGGGAGACCAAATCAAGCTGGGCCTGGCTCCTGACACTGCAGAGAAAACAGAACTGAAGCCTCCAGATGCCCTTGGGCCGGGAAGCCCGAAGGTGAGCCCCTCTGAAGCTGTAGCTGAGAAATGAATAAACTGGCCAATGGAAAGAGCAGGTTAAAGAGAAAAAGAAAAAAATAAATTATAGAGGCTTAGAGCAAGTGAACAGCTGATCTGGGAATGCGCTGGCAGACAAAAGGGATGGAGATTTTTGAATATAGAAGATTCAACTTGCAGATAACACTTGGCCCTCTCACTCATGGAGGCAAATATCAAGCCGAGATATTCAAAAGGCGGTATTATCTTAGTCTAACACACTTTTTTCTTCTGAGCTCAGGAAAACAGAAGAAGCTTGGACAGTGGACTCCTGGTTTTGTCCAGGCAGCTGAAACCTCTCCCTATACAAATGAACTAATTAGCCTGTTCCATTTTAGGCTAATAGGATGGGGTGGGCATGAGGAGGTGCAGTGGTAGATGGAAAGAAAGTTTTTTGGCTTCTTTCTTGTCTGGCTGGATGTGAACCCAGGAAGGTGTTGGGCAGGCCCACCTAACTAACGGGTGGGGAGAGGCAGGTTTAGGTTCCCGTTTCTTCCAGCAGGAGAGCCACCTAGAGACTAATCTAGCCAGCAGAAGCAGCCTCGGAGACAGGATGTAGCATGCCCATAGAAGGGTGCTGCCCAGAAATGCCCCCTTCTGCAGGCTTAGATAGAAGACAAAGGGGCTGTTGGTGTTATGCCCATCCTTGGCAGCCGCTCCCATTCCTGTGTGTGGGGAGGCCTGTGGTTTCTGAGTTGACCTGAAGGGAATTTCACAATAAGCAGCTCATCTTAGGTCTATATTACCCCTCCTTGCTCAGTTCTCCTCCATCAAATGACACTAAAATCACCGTGGAGAAGACACTGTATTAGAATGCAGCTTTCAAATCCCAAGTCCCGTTTTATTATGCACTTGCTCATCACGATGCCAGAGCCTCAGCTCAAAGTCACCTTGCAGATGTCCCCCAGCCAGGGGTGAAAGACAGGGCTGCTGGGTCCCCACTAGAGGGCGCAGCCGGCAGGCAATAAGCACCCAGTTCTGGCTGGTCCCGCCTCCGGCTAGGCTTCCGGGCAGTGGAACCCGCACCCTTGAGGGCTGGGCGCACGGAAGAGAGGAGCCTCTGTTTTCCACAGTCGACACTTCTCTCTGTCTGTCTCTGTGAGCAGAAGACCCAGGCTCCAGAAAGCATGTTAAAGTCCCCGAACAAGCCATCTGGAAACCCATGCATCTTTGAGAAGACTCATAAAAAGCAACGGCTCTGGCTGCTTAGGAGAGAATGGGGACTGCCACTTGGCACATAAACTTGTCAGTAGTTGTTCCTGCTGTCTGACAGTGGGAAGGCATTAGGGACAAAGCAATTTTCTTCTTTTGCAAAGTCAGCGTAACTCCACAAACTGAACACTGGCTGGCTACACAGGAAAGGGGGTCATTTGAGAACCCCGTCTCCCTCTAAGAGGAGAGGTGGGGAGTGGGGTTGGGGGGTGGGGGGAAGGCATGAAGCCAAATCTCTCACCTGAGGGTGCTTTCTGTGGAAGTCATTCTCCAGTCAATTCTCAGTGATCTTTCTAAGCGAACGGTGCCTTTCCCCAGGCACGGGGACTTATTCTGGGGGGCCAGAATTGGTCCCATATACCAGGATCAGTTCAGGAACAGAGGATGGGACATGGCTCTTAGTGGGCAAGGGCACCTTGTCTACTGCTCAGCTAGGGTGTGCGTGTGAGGGGGCGGGGGCAGGGAGCACACTTTGTTGAATAAATAAACAGTGCTGAGGTTTATAAATTGGATATTATGACTCCTGTCCCAGAAGAGGACAATGTCTTGCAAACATCTTGGCATTTTTGCAGCAGGAGCTATGAGCGTTAAGTGGCTTGGGCCAAGTCCTGCTCTAGGATGGCAGTTTGGGGGCTCATCGTGGTGATCAGGTTCATTTCATTAGCAGCATCCATGGCAAGTTTCTCTTTGCTCCTCATCCTCAGTCTCCAATATCCTCTGGGCTTTCCCAGTCAAGGTGGCACCCACAGAGAGGCAGCAATCATGTAGAGAAAGGGAGCACTGGACTCAGAGGCAGAAGACCTGACTGTGACCCCAGCTCTGCTCTTACAGTCAGGTGCCTTGGGCTAAGAAGCCACTCACAAGCCCGAGTCCTCATCTGTAGCAAGTGAGTGATGCTTTCCTTATTCAATCTGACTCACGGGACTGCTTCAAGAATGAAAAAGAGACAGAGCTCTGTAACTTGTCACATTTAAAACAAACACACCCTATTTCTGAAATAGTTATGTACGCAGAGCCCAATAAGGCAGGTACCACATGCAGATTTAGGGAAATCTGATATAGGAAAATGCAATTCACTTGCCATATGAATCAGGAGGTGATTGACAAAAAACCCAATTTATCCATTTGGTGCATTTAATCATCTTGGGCCTGAAGAAAGGACTCCTGGGAATGGGGGCCACAAAAGCAAGGACACCGAATCTCACCGAGGACGGCAAGAGGAGATGCACTTGAATGAAAGTTGGTGGCATTTCACATTGGATAAAAGGAGAAACTTCCTGACCATCAATAAAATACTCTGATGGCTGACCTAGGAAAGCCCAAGAATCTTATCCTAGAGATCTTAACAGAGACGGATGCTGCAGGCTTAGACTCTCACCTGCAAGGGTTGGCCCCAAAGCTACTGGGCACCTTTCCCTTAGGGTTCTAAAGCGAGACAGGAGAGATGCCTGCTGTCTGGCCAGCATGTGGCTCTGCCCAACTGTGGTGAGAAGGGGCTGGGCTGAGAGTGGAATTAGGCGTGGACGGTAGGGAAGTGGTGGTAGTCAGAACAGCCTCACTGTGGGTGTAGAAAAGGTATGGAAGTCTAGTCCAATAATTTCTGTGTTGTCCCTAAGTGATGTCACTGGACCTGGGGCAAAAAGCTAGAGCCAGGACAATGAGGGGGGCACCTCTAGCTCTAAGGCCTGAAAATTGGATTATTGCCGATCCAGAGAAAGCAAATATTTACAGAAATCTTTTCCAGATGAGCTCAGTTCACATATTTGGAACAAGCCAGGGGCCCACCAAGTTCCAGCCCTAGACCCAGCTCCTGGTTTGGTGGGTCTCACATTTCCGCAAAGGCCAGGGCTAGCCCTCAAGACAATTTCAGTCATCTGCTTTGTGAATAATCTGCTGCTGCCAGGTTTCATTTCAGGCAGAAGATCGCAGTGGCCCCCGGTACATTTCCGGGAGAGAGACTCTTCCCTGCCCAGCCTGTGCGTGTGGCTTGGGGAGGCAAATGCAATGGAGGGCCCACCCTTGCCAAGTCCAATTCAGAAGGGATTTGGGCTGACTGGTGTCACGGCCTCCATCCCCAACCCCTAGTCCCGATAGGATGGAGGACTGAGAGCAGGAGAGGTCATAAGCCTGTGTGATAGTCTATGAGGCAGAGGCTGTGTTAATCCATCACACTGAATTTTAGGAGTTTTTGTTTCAGAGAAATTTAAAGAAACTAAATAAAGTTATCATACTCTCCAACACACACCTCTACCTTCATCTTGTCTATATCATGCTTATATCTGCCTTGATTTAAAACTCCATAGTCGTAGAATTCTGTCTCCCCTATTAGCAAGAAACTCCTCCAGGCAGGTGGGGAACTCTCAGGGCTCTCAGGGGACTGTATGTTCCTAGTCAGAGGGCATACTCTCCAAAGAGTAAGAGCAACCTTCTGCCATTCCTCAGTGGACACTGGGTCCACAATGCCAGTTGGCTGTCAACAGTGAGGGCCTGCATCAGTCCCTCTGAACAGCCAGCCACTCTTTACTGGAGGGCTCTGAATTTCGGCAACTGGGCAGCCAAAGGCCTTCCTGGGGAACAGAATTGGGGACCCCATTCTGCAGTTTCCTTCATGTGTCCTCTGAAAGCAGTGCCCACTGTAAATAATTGCAGATGGTCAAATGGGAAAGGTCAGCATGAAAAGACAAAATCTATTTCTGATAATGGAAGGAGAACACTCGGTTATGAATTGGCATGTCTCGAGCAGAGCAAGGTACACTTCAGGAGTCTGCCCGGCCAGCTATGTCCCAGCAACCCTTGGCTCAAGCTTTCCATCTAGAGCTTAGCCTGGAGGTAGGAGAGACCGGTAGAGAAGATCGGCAATGATGTCCAACCTGGGAAAATTGTATGACACGCTAAATTAAAATCAAATCAGTTCAGGGACCCAGATGCAGGGACAATCAATTTTATACACAATGCAGTTTTTAAAGCTCTGCTGAAATTCAGGCTATTTCAGAAGGGAAGGGAGAAAATACTTTAAAACTGGGGGAGGATTAAGAGAGCAACGTGATAGGATTTCTTTTTCACTGTCTGCATATACAAACAGACATATTACTGAGAGGTACAAACTCAGCCTGGTGTCAACATCATGCTAGTCTTGATGTATCTGGAGTCCCCTGGCTCCTCTTACACACTGCACGGGACACATGGTGAGTGTCTGTGCATGCACTGGGCTGACAGGGCAGCCAGCATCACACAGACATTCCAAATGTCAGTGACAATGGCGCCAGTCTTATGATAAGTTGTAGTTTCTGCTCATTCTCCAAACTTAACCTGATTCAGACCACTGAGGTTGGTGCTGATAGTGTCTACTGGTTAATGTTGGCCTGTCTCAAGTAGGGAACTGATGGACATTAGCACTTAACATTTGTGAACTATTTTGTAGAAAGATCTTGGCTTCTGGTCAAGTCACACTCCCCCCAAAACCCTCAGGAGATAATATCATTATTAGCCAGTTCTAAAACTCTCATATAACATGTGAGTGGTAAAGCTGGGGAAGCACACTACCATTCAGATCAGTGTAAGGAAAAAGTTCCGAACACCCAGAACTGACCTATGTGAGAAAGGCTTTGTGGCTAGGACCATGCATTTTCTGTTGAGATATAATCTCGACAGTGCAGCAGTGTAATCTCGACTCACTGCAACCTCTGCCTCCTGGGTTCAAGTGGTTTTCCTGCCTCAGCCTTCTGAGTACCTGGGATTACAGGTGTGCGGCACCAAATCTGGCTAATTTTTGTATTTTTAGTAGAGACAAGGTTTCACCATGTTGGCCAGGTTGGTCTCGAACTCCTGACCTCAGGTGATCCACCTGCCTCAGCCTCTCAAAGTGCTGGGATGACAGGCCTGAGCCACTGTGCCTGGCCCTCCTGGTATGTTTTTATTATCAGCCCTGATTTGAGTCTGTAAGTGTGTCTCAAGCCCCAAGGCCAGGCTGGGTGGGTTCTGGACTGGTGGGTTGGGAAGGTGGGTGAGGGAGGATGGTGGTTAGCAGTTGACTGCTGTCTGCTCATGGTGTAAATTCTGGGGATGGAGCAGCCTTGAACGGGCTGTGGCCTTGTGGCCAGAGAAACCAGGCTTTTGTCATGAGGCCAAGGAAATAACTTTCTGGAGCCGAGGTCAGTTCTCATTTCTCTCAACCCCCAAGGGCCCTGAGGGACTGGGCTTGTTTGCAGGACCGGGCTTGTTTGCAGGAGGCAAGTGCGGAGGGCCCCGGGAAGGGAAAGGCCATGAGGCAGTCACTGGGGCCCTGTGCAGTGACCGGATATCCCTCCTGCCTGGCATTGGCACAGGGCTTGTCCTGCTTGTGTGAACTATCTGTCAGGCTTCACCAGACCAGGCTTCCAGTCTCAAATGCAGGATGGTGTTCCTGATCCCTCTCCACCGTGAATGGATGCTTCAACAACACCTTACCCTGAGTCTCTAAAGCGCTTCAGAAGAGGAGGGAAAACCAACCCGGGAGACAAATGTTTATGGTTTGGCTGAAGCAGGCGGTGTCTTAACGCTAACATCCTGCTGCCTCTTCCTTAAATTAATTGGCTTCAGACTCCAGGCCCACACAGGTTAGAATTTGCAAGGAATAACAGACGAGGAGGCTCCCCGGAACCTACAGCACCCATGCCATGCTGCACTGAACCACCCAGCAGCTGGGCACGCAGCCCTGGGGAGGCAAGATGCCACCATCACCACTCAGCAGAGAAAAGGCAGAGAGGTGGCCCCTGATGGGTGATACCAGAGCCTTTGCTTCCTCATCCAGCCCTCCCAGGTCTGAGACTCCACAGGAAATAGACAGGGAGCTTGCTGCCCAGAGACAACTCCCTATTGTCTCTTACCGTTTGGTAGCTCCAAGTTTCTCCTAGTTCAGTCCTGAAAATGCCCCCTGCTTTGCTTTGATCCATTGACTGCCTCTGTCCTTGAAGCACATTTGTCTCTTTTTTCAAAAAAGAAGTCAGTGTGGCTTTTCCCCACGTGTCGCCAGCCACCCTCTCATGTTGCTGCTCTGTGATGTGCTCAGGCACCCATTTCCAACCTGAAAGCCACCTCCCTGCTTGCCACCTGCCAGGAGGCTCAGATCCTTGCTTGTGTCATATAAGTGACTGCACTCACTGCAGGCCCAGTTTCTGCATGACAGACTGCTGCCAAAAGAAAACCCTAGGAAATCCAAGGCTAGGACCACAGACTTATGAGGCAGCCTAATGTAGTCTTCTCAATCATGATGAAAAGCTATGTAAGAATGAGATGTCACTCTGCCCGTTAGGCCTGATACTAGTAGGGACAAAACAGGGCCTGGAGGTGAAAACCAATGAGGCAAGAAGCACAAAGTTCTAGAAGCTGTAGCTTCTGCAGGTGTGAGGCTGGAAAGCGAACTCATACTTATGAGCCCCTACTGTGTTGCCAGGCATGTTGGTAGGTGTTTAACACCATCTTTTTTCATGCTCCGAACATCTTGTGAGAGCAGCTGTGTAACCCCTGTTACAGATAAGGAGACCGAGGGTTTGAGCAGCTAGGAAATGTGTCCAATGCCACACAGTGTCTCGGACAGGACCAAATCTGGCTCTAACTTGAAGGCACATGCTTTTTAAATTACGCTGCTCAGTTGTCCCTTCTGGAATCATACTTTGACAAGGTTTTCTCTGTTTACTTGGATCTTTCTTTGCCCCAGAGAAATTGCAAATTCAAGGATACAGAATAGATTCTCCAACCTTGGAGTAGAAGCTCCTGAGGGCTCGGACCCTGTTGCCCTTTCCAAATTGGGAGCTCCCTGGCAGTGGAAACATCTCTCCCATCAGGGTGGGGGTTCCCTGAGGTCAGGATCTGACTGCCCCAAGAGATACAGGACTGCCTCTCTGCTGAGGACTAGGCCACCCTCCACTATGCCACAGCCCGAAGAATAAGCAGACTTGCAGTACTGGTGGGGTCAGCGTGGAAGCAGAGAGGGCACCGCCAGAGGGAAAGTAAGCCCTGGTCAACCCTGGGCCCTCACTAGAACTCCCCTCCCCCACCCCAGGAAAGTGCCTGGACCCAGGGGGCCACCCAGAGAGCTGATCTCAGTCCTAAAAGACCACTCCATTCTGCTGACAGCCAAGTCCTTTGGGGAGCTGGCACGCCCTAGGGCTGAACGGTATTTACTGCCCAATCATATCTAATAGAAAACTCACTGCTGGGGCTCTAGCAGGCAGGGGGCAGGGTGGGGTGGGGAAGGTATCCCAGGGGCAGCCCCTTGAGGATCCACACAAAAGACTTTCCACTTGAGCAGCTCTTCAATGATTATAAAAGCACAGGAGTTTAATCCATTTTTGATGTAAGCACTAATAGTTCTGTGTCCTTGAAGTTCAAAGCAGGCGCATATATGTCACTAATTAGCCAAGCACAGAGCCATTCAGCTCCCTCTCATGTTTCTAATTAGGTCTTTAATAACAAACAAACTCCGACCTTACCAAAAGGCCTCCATTGGTCAGTCAAGGAGGGTGGCCGCTTCTCTGTTTACAGTTGCTGCAGGCTGCTAGTTCTACTGGTACATGCCCTTAATCTCAGCCAGGACTGGCCTGTCCTCAAGAGAGACAGGAAGGTCCCTCTATGAGGACAAAAACCCCTTGGTCCACCCTGGAGGGTGGCCTTCCTGACCCTGCTGGGAAGACCAATGGAGGCAGGAGAGCCGTGGGCTCCACAGCAGCAGGCTAGAGATCCCAGCCCCACCTCCCCACCTCCCAGGTAGAGGAGGCTGGGGTACCAGTGACAGCCACAGAGACGTTATGGAGCTTTACATCCAGCAAGAACATGATGATACTTGAGCCCAGTGTTACACACTGGGCCTGCCTGAGGCTCACCCTGCTAGATTCTGGTTTGATGGGTCTGTGATGCAGCCTGGCCACTGCACAGTTTAAAAACTCCCCAGGTAATCCTAACAGGATCAAAGTTCCTGTTAGGAACAGCAGCAAAGTTCAAGAGCCACTGCACTGGCCACAATCTCTGGGTTGATTTGCTCATTGACAGCAGCTATTAACAGGTCCACTATTATTCATGAATACCATCCACACAGAATCAAACCCTAAGAGATTTAATCAACCACACCCAAGGATGGAAGTCTGAGGACAGATGTGTAAAATGATACACAGTTCTGGAACCGCTTCTGTCCCTCCCATTGCCTTCATGCATTAAACAATTCATGGCTGTTTTCAAATTCCCACCAAGTTTCCTATCACCTGGAACCTCTTGGCTTTCTCTCCACTCGCTTCTCTCAGATCTTTTTTCTTTTTTCTTATTTCCCTTTTTTGAGAGGGAGTCTTGCTATGTCATCCAGGCTGGAGTGCAGTGGCGCAATCTCAGCTCACTGCAACCTGGGCCTCCAGGGTTCAAGTAATTCTCCTGCCTCAGTCTCCCAAGTAGCTGAGACTACAGGCACACACCACCACACCTGGCTGATTTTTGTATTTTTAGTAGAGATGGGGTTTCACCATGTTGGCCAGGCTGGTCTTAAACTCCTGGCCTCAAGTGATAGGCCGCCTCGGCCTCCCAAAGTGCTGGGATTACAGGCGTGAGTCACCGTGCCCAGCCTGTTCTCTCAGGTCTTAAGGCACTGTCACTGTCCCTGTTCCTATCTCCAAGGAAAAGGGATTTCGAGCTTTGGAAACAGCAGCAAAACAGAGCTGTAGAGCTGAAATGGCCCCCAAGGACCCTTCAGTCTGAATTCCTCATTTAGTAGAGGTGGAAGCAGGCCTGGAACCAAGTCTTCTGATTCCCCACTCTGCCTTCTATGCTCTTATGCTGCCTCTATTTTTTTTTTTTTTTAAGCTGTTAATCGTCCTTACTGGAGTAATCAACAAGGCAACCTCTCCCTCTAGGAGGGAGAAGGAATAGAAAGCAAGCCTCTCAGCTGCTTTAACTTCGAAGGCCAGGGCATGGGGAGCCATGGGGACAACCCTGAACACAGTGTAAACTTCCAGCAGATCATTTCCAAGCCTGAACCGAATGTGCCCTTTAAGCCAGATGGGAGGGGAGTCACTGGAGTCTTGGGGGCTACCTCCACTGAAGACTTAAAGACTATTTGACACACCTGGAGCTGATCAATCAAAAGCCAGAAAACAGAGAAGGACACAGCAAAACTGGACTAAGGGTTTCCTCTGACACTGGTCCATAGTGTCTGCTTTGCTGCTGTGTGTCTGTCTTTTCTCTGAAGGATGGTGACGCTGCCGCCACCTTTCCACCTGAGTCAGTGACAGACCCCGACTCCAGGGCATCCTGGATCCTATGTCTGTCATACTGAGCCTCTCCTCTTCTCCCCAAGGTCAGAAGCCCACCCTCTCCAGGATACAGTCAGAAATAACTTCCCGAAAGAGGGGCAAGCGGGGCTGGCGTGGCTTTCCCGGCTATACTAGCCTCTGCCACAGGCACCCAGGCATCAAATGTTTACCACAGACCTGGGCAGACCATTTTATTAATATTAATAAGTAACCAGGAACAAAGGGCCCCTTTATTTTTAGCTTTCTCTAATTGTGTAGTAATTACTCATCTACAAAACAAATGAGGCCCGGCTCGCGGTTGCCATGGTACCGGGTGCCCAGCCTCCCTGCAGGATGATTGGCCAAGAAGCCCGCTGCTCCCGCCTTGGCCCCGCCCCTCCCTCCCACCACTGGCTCAGAGCAAAGCCCCAGCAACTGGGCAGCCAATCCCCTCCCAGCTCTAAGGCCGGGCGGGGCTTCCCAGCGACCTTCCAGATGCAATGTGGGAAAAAATGTTGACTCATCCCTACAGAGGACGTCTGTCTTCCCAGAGAAGCCCGCCCGTGCTCCATCGCCTAGTTTCTTCTGGGCATTGGCTAACTTCCCTCAGCCTTGTTTCAGCTAAAGGTTCCCTTCCAATAATTCTCTTCAGGCTGGCTTCCTCTTACACGACCACGCCTCCTCGCGGCCTCCTTTGTCTGACATTGGTCTGAGTGCATTCAGGGACCAGAAAACTGTCAGCCAAAGCCAGGCAGTGTCTGCAACAGCAGGAGCAGGTGCAAAAACTACTTATACTGCCTCCTGAGGCCACTCGTAAATGATTTGGGGTTATCTCCTCCCCCAAGGATAATGGAGAATTTAGTTAAGAGCAGCTGTGGTTTTTTCTTGAGTGTCTGTTTTAAGGTTGCAGAGCCTGGCTCAGCCATCGCAGGGCTGGTACGATGGAGCGTCCACTGACAGTGGCTTAGAGGACAGAATGACGACAGGCTTAGGCTCAAATCGTGTCTCTGCCACTTCAGATAAGCTACTATCCTTTCCAAACTACAGTTTTTAAATCTTTAAAATGGGAATGAGAATGACAGTGCTCACTTCATAGGGTTATGAGAATTAAATGGGATAAGGCAGGTGGGCTTGACATGGTACTTGGCTCACTCATAATACATGTGAGCTATTATTATTAACATCTATTATCATTATTGTATTCAAATTGACTAGGATGTGTCTCTAGTATTCTACTGACCACTTACAAGATACCTTTCCTGGAACCCTCTTAGCCTATACCAGGGAGTGGCTGCCATCGTGGTGTTCTCATCCCGTGACAGATCTAATTTCAACAGCCCATCACAGCTGTTCAAAAGCATTACTTGTCTGCTTCCTGTTCTGTAGGATCCCACGCTGGGAAGGGAGACCTTTTTTAAAAAATTAATATTAATAAGCAACCAGGAACAAAGGGCCCCTTTATTTTCTGTGTTTTCTAATTGCATAGTAATTACTCATCCATATGAAGAATGAGGACTAGGCTGACTTTGCCTCCGGGAGGGCTGATGGTTTGCATTGTGGGGGAAAGCAGGTGCCACCCACAGATACATGCAAAACATCTTCCAAGGACCCATAATCTCACCTTTCATTCAGGAGAGCTCACCAATGAGGAAGAGGACTGAGGACATGGAGCAAAGGAGGGGGTGCCCCGGGTAGGGTGAACCAGGTATGGCTTCCTGGCACTTTGAGCCAAATTTTGACAGAGGGGGCAAAGACAAGGACAGAGGGAAATGGAGTGGCAGAAAGAGAGGGGACAGTGGCCACCTCAAGCGCAAGGGAGTGGGAAACAATAGCCCCAAGCAGGGAATAAATAACAACTTGTTGGCAGAAGCAAAGGAAAGTTAAGGGAACTAAGGCAGAGATTTCCCATGGAATGCCCTCCTGTGTCTGCTTTCTCAATGCCTCTCACTCCACACCCCTTGCTCCAGGTCACAAGCCCAGCCCCAGGCCCAGGATTAGGGGTCAGGCTGTTCTTTGTGGAGCTAACGCCAGGCTTATCTTCTTTAGATGGTTCTGTCCTTACTGAGCTCCACTTGCATGAAGAGTACGAACCTCCCTCTCCTATGACTATATCAACATGGCTTTCAAGATCTCCCAGAACCTTGACTGTGTCTATCTCTTCAAGACCATATTCCCTGCCTAGCAGACAGCTTCCCACTCCAGATTCTCCAAGGCCTGTGTCATGTCTTGCCTCCTCCACTAAGCGTCCTGCCTGCTGGGTACTCTCTGACCATGTAGGAATCTATCCTTATTAAAGGCTAGCTCTCACATTGGCTGTGTACTTTTGTCCTCCCCAGAAGACTGGAAGTCGGCTAAAGATAAGGACCATACCATGGACTTATTCTGTATCCCACCCCAGCCCCTAGTATGATGTTGAGTCCAGAGTTAATCATCTTATGGCTAACAGCAAAAGGCCTACTGCTTCTTGAGCAGCTACATATTAACATCTATGGAGTGTTTAAAATGTATATGAATTATCCACAACTTGTCCTCCCACCTCAGTCCTGCGTCTTGAATCCATCCTGGACGATGTTGTCAAAGCTTGTCTAACATACAAATCTGATGTCAATTCCTAGTTTCAGGCCTCCCATGATCTCACAGGCCCTGCCCATGTAAATCCAGTCTCCTTAGCATAGTACCAAGGGTCCCCTGCTCTGATTCTGCCCAGCTCTCTGGCTTTACCTACAGTTACTCCCCTGTTGCATTTTATTCTCCAGCCAGAATAAAGCAGGGCCTCCACCTCACTCCATTGTCCTGGGGTCTGGTGGCTTTGCCCATGATGTTCCCCTGGCCCCCTGGGGAGCTATTTGTCCTTTAAAGTGGAAACATTCACTCCCTTGTGAAACATTCCCTGACTTCCCAGACAAAGCTGATCACTTCCTCCTCTGTGCTACTTCCGTTCATTGGATAGGCTTCTGTTACCGGGCTTATGGCATCCTGTTGTAATTACCCATTAGTTTCCACACTAGGTTGGGAGATCTTCAACGGCATGGAGACTGCTTAGTATTTATCCAGGAACTTCCAGGAACTTCCGGGGCTGTGGTGGGCATCCACTGGTTGTCTCTCTGGCATCATTCTTCCTTTTCCCCTCTTATCAGCATGCAGGTTTTCCTTTGGGAACCCATCCTTACACCACTGTGTAAAGAGCCATTCGATTTACAGGGGGATGGATCCCACCCTCAGTGACTGGTTTTGTAACCCAAGCCCTACCCAAGCAGCACAGAGCTCTGGACTTTTCCTAGAATTCTGTACCATCTGATTCTCCTCTTCTGGACGGGATGGTATGATGCCAGAAACTGCTGCAATCATTTTGCCACCATGAGGAAAACCAATATAAAGACAGTATTGAAATGAGAAGGAGGGCAAAGCTAAGAGAATTGCAGAAAAAAGATCCCTGAACAATCCAGGCACGAAGCCCACTCTTCTATGGAGCTTCCAGGATGTCAGCTTATAAATCCCCCATAATATTTAATTCCCTGTAACATTAACCTATAGTGTTTAATCAGAGTTGGGAGGTTTCTGATACAGTCAAAAGCACCTTGAATCAGGCTTAGGACACTACCTATCACATATAACAATAATTACTATTGTTATATACTTAATAAATATCTGCCACATTCAACTCCATGGCAGGTGTCCTGTAGGTCCAGTTCTGAAATCTACATCTGAAAGATCAGACTATGAGGTTTTAGGCCAGAGACTGAGCGCTTGGCCTATATAGAGCTAGAAGCTGAGGCTACTTGGGCTGTCCCTACACGGTCTTTTATTTTATTTTATTTTATTTTATTATTTTTTTGTTCCTACATGGTCTTTATTCCTGCTTGTGCCCAGTGTCCTGGGGGGCAGGTGTGTCCTTCATAAAAAACACGGCTTCTCCAGAGGGCTACTTAAGGAGGCCAAAGACCTGGGTTCAAGTCCAGGGTTCTTCACCTTTGACCAAAGCCTTGCTCTCCAGGTAACCAGGTGTGTGATTTTAAATAAGTCACATAGCCATTCTGTAGCCCAGCTTTCTCATAAAAACAAAACAAAAACATGCTTGTAAACCAGGCCACAAACTTCTGCCTTCCTGACTGTCTCCCAGGGTGGCTATGGTAATATACATCACGGTGTATATCTGAAAGTCAAAACTCTGCAGAGGCCAGGCACAGTGGCTCACACCTGTAATTCCAGTGTTTTGGGAGGTCAAGGTGGGAGGATCATTTCAGGCCGGGAGTTTGAGACCAGCTTGAGCAATATAGTGAGACCCTGTCTCTACCAAAAACAAACAAACAAAAAAAGAAAAAAAAACACACACAAAAAACCCAAAGCCGGGCACGGTAGTATGAACCTACATTTCCAACTACTTGGGAGGCTGAGGAAAGAGGTTCACTTGAGCTCAGGAGTTCAAGACTGCACTTCACTCCAGCCTGGGCAACATGTGAGAGTCTGTCTCAAAACAACAACAAACCAACCAACCAAATTAAAAAAAACCTCTGCAAAACACAAGCAACCATGAATGATACACCCGGGCACATGCTCCTTGGATGGTTCTCACCAACCTGCAGGTTGATCAGCTTTAGGGGCTTCCTAGACCCTGCAGTGCCCCCACCCAGCCCAGGGTGCAAGAAGCGGGTCTCTAGACCCCTCTCCGTTGTGCTCTACATGCCCTTATGGAGCCACGAAGGACACCACCACACCTTCCACCCCTGCTCCAGACAGCTGGGCCTGAGCTCCTGAGCCGACACAAGAGCAACGACCAACCAGCTCAGGGGGCAGGCAGAGATGTGTCAACCACTGAAAATGATTCCACTGATTTGAAAGACCATTAACATTCCCCCACTCCATTCACTTTAGGATTAACTTATACTTAGATCTGGGCTTCAAGGCTAGTCACTAATTGCACTAGAGTTGATTTATCAAGTGCACAGTATTTCTATTACAAAATTATTGATTAGAGCTGATGTATTTTATCCTCAACAGGTTTGGTCTGAAAGCCCTTGGAAAATGAATGAAGCTGAGGTCAGCAGCGGGCGGCTGTGAGCATTATTATAAATTCACTGGGGTTACTGAAATCCAATGCTGGACTCTTTATGGTGAAAGTCCTGGCTCTCCCAGAAATGGACATTTTAATGACAAACTGGGAAATGAGGTGTCCATCCCCAGAACACACGGCAGTGGACTGAGAGATGTGTGTTCAGGTAAGATCCTTTGGTAAGTCTGGCTGGTTGTGGTGGCTGGCCCTAGTGGGTCAGAGATTTGTTCTCCCTCTGGGCCACTACTGGCTCTATTCTATGGCCACAGATGTGGCTTTATCTTAGCACAAGGGTGTCCCCATGACCTTACCCACAAATGGACCATCTTGGGCCCACAGCCCCCAGAGGATGCTTGCTGCTAGCACAGGAGGCTGGGTGAGGAAGCAGAGATAGAGGCACTGCATCCCCCGCTCCGCCCCCCATCAGATCTTGCTCATGGAAGCACAGGAAAGCCATCTTCAGAAATGAAGGCACACATTGATCCATTTTCCTTTTTCAAATGAAGCTGACAGTGGTCATTCTCAGGCCAGAAACAGTGCATTGTGGGAAACACGGACTTTCAGAGGACAGGACTAGAGTCTCAGACCACCGAAGGCTAGAAGTGCCATCTGCCTTTATATTCCTTGGTGCTTGGTGCAAAACAAATCCTTAACAAATACATGTTGAAAGCAATACCTGGGAACCCAAAAGCTTATGGTGCAACTGACCCAAATAGCTCCAAGATCCCTCCAGCAAGTGGAAGAGTGTATGTGGGACACTATCTTTCATGTCCCCCAGCCCCTAACATATATAAGGCAGAGGCTAGCAGCGGGGACACAGAAAACATCTTGAAGGGGGATTGGGATGGGCATGCCTACTTCTTGAGATCTATTCTCCTCCCCAAAGCATTTTCTTTTCTGGTTCAAGTTAAACTATTTATTCCATCCCCTGACTTGCATTTTACTTTTGCTCATTTTACCAACTGGAACTGGAGCTCTTAGAATTTCCAGCCACAGGGCAGCAAAGCCATTCTCCTAGCAGAACCAGACCTGGGATTTAGGCCAGTGGGAGGGGATTTTCTGCTCTCTCTGCCTTCTGTCCCTACCCTCTTCTCTTCCTCCCCAGCCTCGGGCCAATTTGCAGCTTCAGCAGCCCTGAAGCCTGACAGTTCCAGCCATCTCCCTGTGTACCTCCCCAACCCGCACCTCCATGCAGGCCAAGCTAGAAGAACAGCTCCTTCCAGATTTATCTTCCTGGGCCTTGGTGCCCTTATCCTGTTTGGCGGCAGACTGGCCCTATTCACATTCAATCCTTGTTCATTCTGATTCTGCCACCAATTTCCACAGCATGGTAGATTCTTTCCACAGCGCTACCATTTTGCTCTACTTCTACGCATTCTCTCAGGGGACTTTATGGACTCTGACGTTTTCCTGGGCTTCTGTCTCCCACAGTAGATAACTTGCACCCTGAAGGTTCACATCCCACCTGTGTTCCATCAATGCTCTTGCAGCACTGGGCAGAGCCACCACACCCTGACTTAAAGAGCAGGCTCCAAGAGGCAGGCACTACTCACTCAGCATCAACACATAAAGAGTAGGGACACCTCCAGAAGCTCTGAGAGACCTCTGGCACTCCCTTATGGCTTGTCACCACAAATGTAGGGAAGATGGTGTGTCCAAAGATGACGGGCTGCACGTGCTCCTGTTCTAAGGGCACAGGCTGCAGGACTGCTCCTTTCCCCTCTAGGGAGCCTTCCTGGGGAACTGGAGGAAACTAGGGGTGGTTCCTCTTGGATGTTCCAAGCCGACCTCCCTTTCTGTCTCCATGAAACTGTGCCAGTCACCCCCATGCTAAGAATGTCACCACTCTCACCCTACTTGACCTTCACCAACCCTAAGAACAAATGGCAATGATTCACTAGGGCCAAGTGTATTCCCTGTCTGCAGACCAAGGATCTCAAGATTTCAATCCCTTCCTTACCATGTCTCATTTCCCCTCCACCCCAAGAAGTAATCCATATAGACAGGACTGCCACATAGACCTGTATCCCTGAAGGGCTGGCTGTGACCTGCCAAAGGACTCAAGGAGTAGAGGGGCTTGAAGGAGACTTGCTGGTAGGCCTTAAGAAATAAAAAAAGATCTGCTCTGTTCAAGAATAGTATGAGAAAGACAAGAACAACGAAGACCTTTAAGACTCCTTCCAATCCTGGCTCCATTTTTGCACTATAATTGGACGATATCAACAGAGACCTCAGTGAGGAAGGCTAGAGCTGAGGGTGGTGACCCAGTTCTGGACTGGGGGAGCGGGGAGTGTGAGGGGAGGTGGTGGTGGCTGATGGTGAGAACATGGATCCAAGCCCCTTGGAAACATTGAAAATATGGAGCCCCTTCTCTTCCTGGTCCCCGCACTATCCTTCAGACGGCCGTGCTGTGCCGAGCCGTCAAAGGCCCTGTAATATCAACTCAACAATGCATGTACTACAGCTACAGCTACGGCTACCAGTACATCTACTACAGTGCATGCATTTAGTTCAGTCCCACAGATACATACAATCTAAGAACAGGCAGGGGAGGTGTGAAATGTTTTACTGGACAACAGGTGTTTTGGAGTTGTAACTAATAAAAAAAAATCAAAAACAAAAGTGTACAAAAAAAGACATTTCTTGAGAGTTGGATATGAGTTTGTTTCTTGAACTGTTTCATCTGAACAAGCAAAAACATGCAAACCAGCTGGTACTAACAGGAAGCTGGACACTGAGAGAGGATTAATAGGTGTGGACAAACCTTCCCGCTGAGCGTGCTCAGAAGAGTGTTTGAGAGGAGGTGTGCAGATCCTAGCGTAAGAGAGGCGGGAAAGTATGCCTCAGAGACACTCTCACCGCAGCCCCAACCAAGCAAGAGAAAAGACAACAGAAATATGACTGCTCACACTCACCACCACCATCAGGAGCTCATGTTACTAGATTGGAATAAAGCTGGCAAGTATAAAGTACAGTAAGGGGTCCTGGCTGGGGCCGGGTGGGTGGGGAGAGGCGGGACGGGGTGGCACCAGGGGCTCAGAAGCTCTAAGATTGATACACGGACCCACCCATAATGTCACCCCAAACTAAAATACCCTGAATATCCAAACCACTTCCCTCACCTGTCGGGGGAGGCTTCTGTCAAACTGAATTTAGGTTTGGGTGGGACATGATGGGGCCACTGGAACTGAATGAATACGATCAAAATAAACAAACAAACTCTCGACTGAGCACAAGAAAAGATGACATTTCAAACTACCAGGTGAAGGGAAAAGAAAAGTGACCACTGATAGTGAAGTTATCTAGGAGTTGGCAGGGACCTCACCTGGTGGGGTCCCCTGAGCCCTGCTCACCTCAGGTCCTAGGGGAATTAGGAACAGGTGGGCAGGCTGGCCCAGAGGAGTTGGCTGAGGTGGGCACAGACCTCAAGGCCCCCCCGGACCTCCTACCCTGACACCATAGCCCTGACGGATCCAAGTTGCCACCCTGAGCAAAAACGAAGCTGCCTCCCACCCCACGGCCCTCAGCAAGTGCTTCTCCCCTCAGGAAGCTCCCCCTATAAGTCATAATGGAAGGAAAAAAACAAAACAAAACCCAAACGTTGGAGCTAGACAAAAATCAAAGACAAAAAAAGGGCCCTCATAGGATGATGTCTGATCCCTAAATGAAGCCTGAGAGCCCCTGGGGAGCAGAGGCCACGTTTTCTACTGTTTGGAGTTGCCTGCCAGGTTTAGCACGGTACCAGGTTCAAGGTAGGTACTCAACAGACTCTCCCTGAATGTCTCCCTGTGTCTCCCTATAAGGGAATGCAGTTGAGTTCGTGCTGACCTGCAGTAGTTGAGGCTGCAGGAGCATCTTGGGGAGGAGCTGGGGTGAGTTAGGGCTTCAGGAGCTGGGGAAGGTGAAACTAGGCCATCAACATCCAGTGAGCCCTCTGTGGCCTAGACTGACGCACACACCCAAGTGAGTCTGTGTGGTCCTCGAAATTCAGAGCAAAGAGCTTTTGCTACTGAGAGGCCACCCACAGGTAAACAACTGGCCATCCCATCAGGCTTGGCTTCCCCATCATTTTCTAGAGGGAGTGAGGTGACAGTCCCCTTACTGGCAGAATGCGTTAAAAGAAAGAAAGGCAGAGCGCTTCCTTTCCCAAACCTGTAACCCTGTTCCAGGTCCAAAGTGGGGCTGAGGAACTAGGGTAGCCTGGCTACATACAGGCAAGTGTCTTCCTGCCTAGGCAGTGCTCTCACTATGGTGGATACAGTCTAGTCATTGCCTGGGGCCACATCTCAAGCCCCTGACACACCCTGCCCGGCAGCACTGCAGGGTTGCCCTGTAGCTTCTAGGCTGACCCTGCACCCTGTGGGGTGGGGCGGGCACCTCGGAGTTGAGGATTTACTCCTTGCGCTAACCCAGGCTGGTGTGGGCAGGTGGTCTGGGAGCACACTCCTGAATACAGTTCACTAACAGTGCAGCGATGAGTATGGCTGACCTAGAATGGGCTGGGAGAGACTTTGCTCCCGATGGAAATGGCTACAAATCAAACACCATTGATCCTGAAAAAAAAAAAAAAAAATGTGTGGCTGGAGATGACCTTGGGGGTTAGGAGTTAGAGGGATGGGTGGGACTCCCGCCTGGCTCTGGGGGTCCATGAGAGGGTAGGGTGGCAGAAGGGGGCACAGACCGTGGGAGACGGCTCTCAGACTCATAAAAAACCCCATGCTGCCCTTTAAACTTGCCATGAAGTCAAGGAGAACGGGGTGGGGTGGGGAGAGAGGCAGGGTTAATTTTGGGTTAAAGTTTAGTTTCATAATCCAAGTTATAAAAAGAAAGAAACTGAACGGAGAAAACAACAACCAACAACACTCAAAAATCTCAAGAGTTTTCTTTTATCTTTTCCCCAACCCCAGGCACAGGTAGGGCCGAGGCTTGTTTATAATGATACCAAAAAGCACTCAAGTTAAAAGACCAAATGGCACAGGGAGACACGAGGCAGCTGTGCACCCCGCCCCTGGGGCCCGGGGCTGGGGGGACCGAGGGACACTGGCCAGAGGGAAGGTGGGGCCTTTGGACACTGGCTGTGGTGAACAGAAGCTCAGGACGGGGGCCCCACTCTCTGGACCTGCCTGCCAGTCTGCCCACTTGCCAGCTCTCTGGAAAACTGCCCCTCGGCAACCCCTGAGAACTCCCTAGCCCCCTCCAAACAAAACCCCAATGGGATGATTTGGGGGAGTGGATCCTTTGTAGCTCGAGGCAGTGCCAGTTTGCATGGAACGGATTTTTACTGAAGTTTTCTAATGGGCCTCACTGTGCCAAATTCTCATCACCCAGGGTGTGGGTTCTTGGCATTTGCCCTCTGGGCTCTTAATGCTCTATTTCCTGGTACCCTCACCAGCCCCCCACCCTGCCCAGCCCCACCCTCCTCAGAGCCCTGTGACATCAAACTAGGCGGTTCCCTGGGTGCTCCAGAGCCCTGTCCGTGGGGCGTGGGGGGACAGAGCTGCAAACCATGACCACTCAGTTCAGGGAGCAGGGGTGGGGAGGGAGCCCAGGGCACAGCAGAAGCCCTGCTTGCCTGGGAAGGCAGAAAGCATTTTGGGGAGAGGGACAAAAGGGACCCCGGGCATCCTGGACATGTCCCAGCTCTGGCCTGACCCCATGGTAATGCTGGGAAAGTGTTCCTATGTCACTTGAGGGGTTCCAGACCTCCAAAAGGTTGGCTTTGGAGACAGAAGGACTGGAGCAACCTCATGGGACAGAAAGCCCAATTCTCTTGGCAGCTGGAGCTGAGGAGTCTGGCTAAGAAGAGTCTGGGAGGCACAGCGGCTCCAGAAACAGCAGCTTCATTCACTGAGGTCCAGGGCTGGCCCCATGGCTGCTTTCAGGGGCCCTGGGGGTTTAGCCAGACCAGGAAGCCCGCCTGCCAGTGCAGCAGGGGCCCAGGGGACAGCCTAGCACTTCTCTGGCTGGCTCAGGGACCCAAGGAAGGGAGCCTGTTGAATTAGCAAAAGCCAAGGAGGGAAATGACCACAGGTACCCGAAGCTAGCTGTCAGGTGACAGGACGGTCAAAGTCAAAAAGAAACTCAGGTTGTTTTTTTTTTTTCAAGGAGAGAATAATAATCTGCCTTTGGTTTGTAGTCCCATGACTGACTGACCCCACTACAAGTGCCCTGGGTGGCCAGGCCTTGCCCGCGCCTCCCTGTCCACCCCCTCCCCGGGGCTGTGGTGAGAGTGGTGTTGGACAGATGCAGCCACACAGATCCGACAGGGCCTTGACCTCCCCCTGCACACTGGGGGCATGCCTGGGAGTCGCCTGTCCCATACACCTTCCTACCTGATCCTCTTGCTGCCGCCACCGCCGCTGCTGCCACTGGTCCATAAGCCGCTGCTGGGAAGCCTGGCCAGGAAAGAGAGAAGCCTGAGTCACAGAGGAATCCTTGAAAGGGCCAGGCACAGACCTAGGTCACGGGCCACACAACCCCCGCCCTCCACACAAAGATAGGAGTGGGAAGGGATTTTCACAGGGCAGCTTTTGGGAGGGACACAGAGTAGTGGCTGTCAGGCTTCTGGAAGGCACAACATCTTAGGTGCGTTTGATTCTCACCCATTTGTCACCCCAGAAGCTGGTTCTAGAAGGCCCACAACAATAATTCAAGAATTGTAGGAGGAATTTTCTTGAGAAGTGGGGTTGAGCTCCCTGTTGACCCTGCATCGACACAGTGGCTCCCCTGGGGTTGTCTTGAGTAGAACTGAGCATGGCTGGGCTGGCCCACTGCTCCTTGCAGAGATCACGGCAGAGTGGTCAGCCCCGTGCCACAGGCAGGAGGCACTTAGGACGGCCTCTTGACAGAGCACGCACCTTGGCCGGGAGCTGGCTTAATTCCAGCTGTTCTCCAAAGGCTCTGCAGGTTAGCGTGGCCTTTTTAACTCCAGACTTTTGTCAAAACATCAAGTCAGCAGCATCACAGCCCCAGGCCCGAGGGTGAAGCATTTGGGGGTCCCAGGTGATTGCATACACATGGAACCAGATAGGGAAGGGAGTGCGGGGCTGCAGGGGTCTATTTGGGGTGAGCCCTATGGCTTTATTTGATCTCTCAGTGTTTCAACCTCCTGAGGCACTTGTGGGAATTTAGATGTGGCTCTTCGGTCTGAGCCCCACGATCCAGATGAAGCTGGCACTGGAGGGTCTCCTAGGGGTCCCTGGAGTTCTTCTTGATCAAGGCTTATGCTATCTAAAAATGCACCGGGCAGCAAGGATGTCCCAGCAACGGGAATAATAGTCAGGAGGCCAAGGTAACCTCTTGTAGCTGCAGAATCCAGATGAAGTATCCCAAGTTCCCTCCCTTGGGCGTCTCTCAGCCACCAGCACGTGCACGCACAGCCTTGCGCTGGGACATATACAGATACACTCCCATACATATAAAGACAAACATCCTCTGCCATCCAGGCAGATGCTTGGAGGCCTGACCCCAAGACCCATTTCCAATCACTGTGGTTTTAAATGATGTGCCAGAAGCCAGCCGCAAACTCAATAAACAGCCCCCAACAGGGCTGCTCAACTTTAGCTACTGAGCCTTTTAAACAAGGAATTTCTACAGGATGAGAGGAAGACATGCACCGTCAAGGGCAGGGAGCAGAGGAGGGAAGAAAGCAGAGACAAAGCTCCCCCAAACAGAGCGAACTAGAAGCCCACTAAACACTAAGACTATTGTCCTAGCTACACGGTACTACTGAAGGGAAAGAAGTTCAAAGGGGAACATGCTACTCTAAAAAGGTCAGGCTAAGCTACTTAAAATGTCAATGAAAAGAGACATACTTGCATTTAAATATGGTAATAGGGCTGTTGAAGGGGGAAAAAGAAAGATCCAGGTGAAATAAATGTATGGTTGTCCCTGGCTGCAGGTCTCCAAGCTCCCATGGAGACCATGCATGGTGACTGGAGGCCCTCCCTTCCCCAGAAGGCAGCAAGGAACCCAGAGGGAGACCAAGGAAGGGACCCCCAACCAAGTCCTCTCCCCATTTCTTCCAGGCAGGATCTAGATTTCTGATCCTCCTTTCTAGAAGATGAGGGTCCTGGCAGAAATTGCTGAAGAAACGTAAGGAAGAAGTCAAGTTATTTCTCTCTGTCCCAACCCCCAGGACACCCAGGCTTCTGCTGCTGTTAAGAGCAAGGCCCAGGGGATGCTGGAGGGAGAGGATGCAGGCGAGTCATTCCTTTGCACTCCTTACCATGCACTGAAAACAGCAGGTTTCCTTGGAAGCACGGAAAGACTTGGGGGAGGGGGAAAGAGGAACAAAGTGGGGGAGGTGAGCGTAGTCAATAAAAAGACTTGTTAACAAAAGGTCCATTTTCTGGAATTGAGTGCATTTTGGACAAAAAGTCTGAAACAGGAAGAAAAAAAAACTTATCCAAGAAAGGAAATCCATTATCCTTAATCTCAAATAAAGGCTCCTGCAGGAGGTGGAGCATCAGACGCTGCTAAGGGCTGGAATTTCATCTCCACCCTGGAGAGGGAGGGTGTGAGAAGAGGGGCCGAAGGAGCAGGGCTGCCCGGTCTGTCCCTCACACAGCACGGGCAGCAGCTCCACAGTCGCCACCCCACTGCCTCTGTGCCCTCCATCTGAAACACCAGGGCCTTGCCAAAACCTGGCTTAGCCCCTTGGGAGCCTCCTGGTGGGGAAGGGATGGAGCTTGCACCAGCATCCTGCACAGCGGTCCTCCTGGCCCCCTTCTGCTGCTCCTCGCCATCCTCCTCCTGTTCTATTAGGCCGTCCAGCCTCACCAGTCACCCCTCACCCGCCAAATATATTTTCCATATGACCTGGCAGACAGGCCCCTGATACTGAGTTCCCAGGGCCAGGCCTCTTCTTGGTGGCTGGGCTTGTGGGAGATGGGCAAGCACAGATACAAGGGGTGTGTGTGTGTGGGGTGTGTATGTGTTAAGTGTATGTGTGTTGGGTATGTGTTAAGTGTACATGTGTCAGGTGTGTGTGTGTAATGTGTGTTTGTTGGGTGTATGTGTGTTGGGTGTATGTGGATGTGTGTGTTGTGTATGTATGTATTGGGTGTGTTGTGTGTGTTGAGTGTATGTGTTGTGTAAGTGTGTTGGGTGTATGTGGATGTGTGTGTTGTGTATGTATGTATTGGGTATGTGTGTTGTGTGTGTTGAGTGTATGTGTTGTGTACATGTGTTGGGTGTATGTGGATGTGTGTTGAGTGTATGTGTTGTGTGTGTGTTGTGTGTGTTGAGTGTATGTGTTGTGTGTGTGTGTTGTGTGTGTTGAGTGTATGTGTTGTGTGTGTGTGTGTTGTGTGTGTTGAGTGTATGTGTTGTGTACATGTGTTGGGTGTATGTGGATGTGTGTGTTGTGTATGTATGTGTTGGGTGTATGTGGATGTGTATTGTGTACATGTGTTGGGTGTATGTGGATGTGTGTGTTGTGTATGTATGTATTGTGTGTGTGTGTTGTGTGTGTTGAGTGTATGTGTTGTGTGTGTTGTGTGTGTTGAGTGTATGTGTTGTGTACATGTGTTGGGTGTATGTGGATGTGTGTTGAGTGTATGTGTTGTGTGTGTGTGTTGTGTGTGTTGAGTGTATGTGTTGGGTGTGTGTGTGTTGTGTGTGTTGAGTGTATGTGTTGGGTGTGTGTGTGTTGTGTGTGTTGAGTGTATGTGTTGTGTGTGTGTGTTGTGTGTGTTGAGTGTATGTGTTGTGTACATGTGTTGGGTGTATGTGGATGTGTATTGTGTACATGTGTTGGGTGTATGTGGATGTGTGTGTTGAGTGTATGTGTTGTGTGAGTTGTGTGTGTTGAGTGTATGTGTTGTGTGTGTGTGTTGTGTGTGTTGAGTGTATGTGTTGGGTGTGTGTGTTGTGTGTATTGAGTGTATGTGTTGTGTACATGTGTTGGGTGTATGTGGATGTGTGTGTTGTGTATGTATGTATTGTGTGTGTGTGTTGTGTGTGTTGAGTGTATGTGTTGGGTGTGTGTGTGTTGAGTGTATGTGTTGGGTGTGTGTGTTGTGTGTGTTGAGTGTATGTGTTGGGTGTGTGTGTTGTGTGTGTTGAGTGTATGTGTTGTGTACATGTGTTGGGTGTATGTAGATGTGTGTGCTGAGTGTATGTGTGTTGTGCATGTGTTGGGTGGACTAGGGGCACTCCAGCTGGGGCTGCCAGAGGCCAAAGAAACATCCTGGTGGCCTGAGCCTAAGGCTGTGGTGACAGAGGGTACAGGCTGTCTCCAGGACAGGCCCTTCACAGGACACAGGAGGGGCCTGAGGACCAGGAGGCCCCTGGTGGAAACAACCCTCTGGGGCTGGACCTGGGAGGGCTGGGAATGCAGGGGAGAGACACCTGGCAGAGTGGCCTCGTGGCACTGCCTTCAGCATTTCTCCCCAGGCCCTGAGGAGGCAGGGGTCATCTGCGGCAGGCTACTTCCTTGGGAAACCAGGGGCTGGGTTATCAAGGAGGGGACTGCCTCAGCAGAGAGTGCTGGGGGGAAGACTGCAGGGAACCAGGCAGGTGGTCTGGCAGGGCTCAAGGCTTCTTCATAGGGCCTCGGGCCAAGCAAAGCTGTGGCAGAGCTCCTTGGTCCATGGGTGCCCACAGATGCCCAGCACCCCACTGCCCAGAGTGGGAAATGATCACCCCTCCACTGCTGGAAATGTGGTGGTGGGGGGTCCCTCCTCAACATAGCTTCCCTGGCCAATGTGTGAAGGGGCCACCAGACTCCTCCCCCTGAGGCAGGGCAGCACAGCAAACAGCAGAGCACGCAGACCTGGAGCCTGTCTGGGTTCGATGTCTGGCTCAGCCACTTACTACCTGTGTGACTTTGGGCAAGGTGCTTACGCTCTCTTTGCCTTGATGTCCCCAACTGTAAAGGAGATGACCATTTTAGTGCAGGATTAATATATGCAAAGTGCTTAGATGAATGCCTGGCAGTGAGTTAGCTTAATTAGTGAGAGCTAGGCCAGGCGCGGTGGCTCATGCCTGTAACCCCAGCACTTTGGGAGGCCAAGGTGGGCAGATCACTTGAGGCCAGGAGATCAAGACCAGCCTGGCCAACATGGTGAAACCCTGTTACTACCCAAAAAAAAAAAAAAACACACACACAAAAATTAGCCAGGCATGGTGGCACATGCTTGTAATCCCATCTTCTTGGGAGGCTGAGGCACGAGAATCGCTTGAACCTGGGAGGTGGAGGTTGCAGTGAGCCGAGACTGCGCCACTGCACTCCAGCCTGGGTGAGAGAGCAAGACTCTGTCTCAAACAAACAAACAAACAAACACTCTTTGGCTGGGTGCAGTGGCTCACACCTGTAATCCTAGCACTTTGGGAGGCTGAGGCAGGAGGATCACCTGAAGTCGGGTGTTCAAGACCAGCCTGGCCAACATAGTGAAACCCTGTCTGTACTAAAAATACAAAAATTAGCCGGGTGTGGTGGTGCATGTCTGTTCCAGCTACTTGGGAGGCGGAGACATGAGAATTGCTTGAACCTGGGAGGCGGAGGTTGCAGTGAGCCAAGATCGCATCACTGCGCTCCAGCCTGGGCGACAGAGCGAGACTCCGTCTCAAAGAAAAAAAAAGTTGGTGACAGCTGCCATTGTGATGAGGCCTACCAGGTCTCTGTCCAGCCATCAGCCCTGTCTTCAAGACAGGACTCTTCTCCAGGCAGGGGTGTTCCACTGTCTCCAAGGTAGGAGCCATGGTCAGCTGGTAGTAAGCACACAGGGGGCCTGAATTTCTTTCTTTCTCCTTTACTTTTTTTTTGAGACAGAGTCTCACTCACTCTGATGTTCAGGCTGGAGTGCAGTGGTGCAATCGTGGCTTGCTGCAACCTCTGCCTCCAGGGTTCAAGCAATTCTCATGTCTCAGCCTCCCGAGTAGCTGGGATGACAGGTGTGTGCCACCACTCCTGGCTATTTTTTTTTTTTTTTTTTGTATTTTTAGTAGAGTGGAGGTTTCACCATGTTGGCCAGGCTGGTCTTGAACTCCTGACCTCAGGTGATCTGCCCACCTTGGCCTCCCAAAATGCTAGGATTACAGGTGTGAGCCACCATGCCAGGCCTGAATTTCTTACTGATTACAGTGGTCTGGTATCCTTCATAATATTCCAACTTCATAGCATAATTTTAGTGGAGCTAACGTAGCTCAAAATTAGAATACACATTCTGTTTAGCTCTAACAATGACAAGTGGGCCAAGGGGTCAGGCATGACCCTAGTGGCTTAATACCTACCATATGTTAGTAAATCCAGCAGAAAAGAGAAAACCATTTTGCTGATCAAATCTCAGAGGGTCTGAGAGCTATAGGTTGACCACCTGGAACTTAGGTACTAGGAATGTGTTATGCCCCTCCTGTTTGGGAAACTTATATTCAAAAAGAGGATGCCTGGGTAAAAAAGAAAGAAGCACTAATGGTGGAATTCCAGGCATGAACAGGGGCCACGGCTTGTAGGAACCGTCATGTTTAATGTGAGTCAGACTCGAAGACTCATTCTTGCTAGAATGGAGTTCCTCTGCCCTTCCAGTGGGATAACAGAAGAATCACCCGGCTTGGCCTCAAAGCCCAGCCTTCAGCCCTGGCTGTCCCTGCTTTGCTGTGCAATTGGACACGACACTTCACTTTTTTGGGCCCTATGTAACTTTTCTCTGTTGCAGGGAGGTTGGGCAAGACGACCTCTAAAGTCTCTTCATCTCAGACCCTGCTTGAGCTTGTCTGCGGGGAGGAGGATGATAAACCCAACTCCTCTGAGGTTGATGCTAACACAGCTCTGGGGTTAGTGACTCATCTAAGTGAAAGATGTCACCAACCTGCTGACAGTGGATGAGACACTTTGCTGGACTTTTTGGAGTTGTGATGATCTAGTGCAAATTAGAAGTCAATGGTACTTTTGGGTTTTGGGGATTTTTCGAGGATAATATGATACCACACTTTTTATTGCTTCTCTGGCACTTACCAGCTTCTTCCTTACCTAAGCACAGTTATTTTTGTGTGTATATCTTATTTCTCTTGCTGGGTGACAAACTCTTCTAGGGCAGGGACTCAGTCACATGTCCCACTTAGGACCTAGCCCAGAGTCTTCCCCACAGAAGACTGTCAATGAGCATCAGTTGATGATGGTCAGGATGCTCTGATACAGTGGATGAGGGTATGGGCTGGGAGTCACTGCTCTGGGTAAACTGCAGCTGAAAGGCAGCACTACCTACAAGAAGCAGCCTCCCTAGTCCCACGATCCTCCACCCCAGTGGGGGCACAAGCAACACCCCTGGAGGGGTCCAGGGGCATGATTCATCCAGCAGATGGGACACAGCTATGACAAATGGGAGCACCCTGCTCTGTACGGGTGCTGATTTTCAACCCTGGTTGCTCACTGGACCCACCTGGGAAGCTTTAACAAACGCAGACTTTTGGGTCCCACCCCTGCGATTCTGATTACTTGGTCTGCCGAGCAGCCTTGGCACTGGGTAAAAGCTTCCCAGGGCCAGGCATGGTGTCTCATGCCTTTGGGAGACTGAGGCGGGAGGACTACCTGAGGTCAGGAGTCCTGACCAGCCTGGCCAACCTGGTGAAACCCTGTCTGTACTAAAAATTAAAAAAAAAAGCTCGCCAGGCGTGGTGGTGGGCACCTTTAATCCCAGCTGCTCAGGAGACTGAGGCACGACAATCACTTGAACCCAGGAGGCGGAGGTTGCAGTGAGCCAACGTTGCGCCACTAGACTCCAGCCTGGGTGACAGAGCCAGATTCTGTCTCAAAAAAAAAAACACAAAAAACAAAAAACAAAAAAACTTCCCAGATGACCCCAGTGTACAGCCCAAGGTTGTAAAAAAGTAAATTTGTGGCACACATCTTCAGTCTGCCAGTCCCTCCACTTTGCAGAAGCAAAGGGGCTCCTGAGAATACAGGGGTGGCGCTAACTCTTGTGGCTGGTCCCCTGTGAGAGCCAATGCGATGTCTCCACTCAGTGCAGTGGTCTCAGTCCAGCCTGGAGGAGCTTTAACCCTGGCCCCAACCCTGCCCACAGAATCGAGTGGGACACGGGTCTCTGTGTCTTTTAAAGGCCTTCCAGATGATTCTGATGCACAGTGTAGGCAGAGAACCCTTGATTTAGAGAAAGCTTTGGGGTCTTCGTTTTTAGTTACCACTGAAAGCATACTGCCCTCTGTCCCATGGGCTGGGGAGTATTACGTCATGAACCCTTTTCTTTGCCTCCTCTCCCCTTCTTGGTCTGAGAAGATACTGGTCTGGGAGTGGACTGCCTGGGGTATGGTTCTGGCCCAGTTGCTACTTATTTCTGTGACCTTGGATGAGTCAGTGGCCTCTCTGTGCCTCTCTCAAAGGAGGAGATGAGAGAATTCTGAGGCTCCTTCTGGCTCCAATAGGTGTGATTAAGGGGAATCTTTATAAAAGACTCTCTCGTAATATGCCTCACTGGCCCCGAATGGTCCATTATGAAACAATTTTTCCTATGTTGTGCTTACTTAAAGCACTCTCCACCCCCTTCCCCAGCACGCCTGCATCTCTCCAGCAGCAATTTCTATAGATGGTTCAAACGTTCTTGGCTAAACCCAATGTTGCTTCACCGAATCCAAACACTAAAAAATAAGCAACCAAAAGAAGAAACTGTCACCCAGAATGTAGGAAACATGTCCTATGAGAGTTTGGAAACACCGCCATCTGTCATCCTGGCTGGCCCAGGATGCTCCCACCTCCTGGGCAGACCAGCCTGATGCGACAGGGCTGGTTCTTTTCAAGGAAATCCACAGCCCTGACTTCTGTGCAGAGAAAGACAGTGGCTGGAGGCTGCAAAGGGGCAAGAGTGGAAAAAAGGTGGATGGCACATGTTTGGAGTGGGAGGACCAAGGGCCTCAGATCAGAAGAGAGGGGTGCAAAGGGGAGGAACAATTGATAACCAAAGGGACACACTTACATGATCAGATTGTCACATTTTGATTTGAAGGAAGATGTATTTCCATTTGGAAAAAAAAAAAAAAAAAACTTACCCTGGCGTCCTTGGCATTTAAAATAGGAATCTGTTTTAAACACATATTTTTGGGAGAAAGCCTGACATTCCCAAGGGTACCAACACATCACTCCCATGGGGACCCCTAGACAGAGAAGGTTGCGGCTGCTGGTTGGGGAAGGGGGTGCTGGGGAGTGAGTGTATGTCCTAGAAATGCCTCGCCCTCAGCTGCAGCTGGGAAAATGACAGGCACGTGGAACCTGTCATCTGTCCCTCTGGAGAGGGGCCAAATGCGAAGGCCAGGCCTGTCTGCTGGGAAGGGTGAGAGGTTGGCGGCTCAGGTTGGTCCTGTTGCCTAAAGGAGAGAGGTCCTGTGGTCAAGAGCCCTAAGGGTGTTAGTTCCTAAAACACAGGGATGGCACAAAAGTGCCCCAGATAACGTTTAATACAATTGCTGTTTAGCTTGATTTTAAAAAAGATATGTATGTAACTCTTCAGAGGGATAGGACTAAAAGGAAGGTGCATCGCAATGTCGAACCTTCGCTGAAGTTTCAGAAAGTGTTTCTGTCAGGACACCTCTGACCGGGTGAATGGGTTTGTGGAAGCATAAAATAGAAGTTAGGCGGCACCCTTGGGAAGCAACAAAGAAATTCTCAGAAGAGGCAAGTGCGGAACCAGGGGGCCCAGCCAGGAGCTGTAATATGCATCACTGGCCCCGAATGGTCCATTATGAAACAGAGAAGGTGTGTGTCTGCCCGCAGGTTCCCTGCAACTGGGAAGCACTCAGGAAACACAGTGGAGCACCTGTCCCACCCCACTGACACAGCAGAGGACCAGGAACAGGGAGAGACCTTTCCCCGCCCACCCACAGCAGGGCCCTTCGCAACACTGGATCTTGTTTTTGGCAAACAGATTCTGCAGCTCGAGAATAGGCTTTGGTCTCAATCTCAAACTCTCTCCACAACAGAACGTGGCGTCTCGGGCTGCGGAGGGAGAGCTCACGCCTGCCCCCAGTCTCTCTGAGAGGGGGCATTTTCATCCCACCCCTAGGGGGTGTTCCAGGCCCACAGCCGAATTCCACGGAAATTCCTCCTGCCTCCCCTCTTCCAGTAGGGTACCTTTTCAACCTGGGCTGCACCCAGAAATCCCCTGTGGAGCTTGAAAAATACAACCTGGGCCCTACCTCCAGAGATTCTGATATAATCTGTCTGTGGTGCAACCAGGGCAACAGAAACTGCCAAAGCTCTCCTGGGGATTCCGACTTGCAGCTGGAGCTCAGAACACTGCAGTAGGTAGTCTGTGTCCTGCGACTCTCTCAGGGGGCAGGAAGCAGAAAGCTCTATCTGGGGACTTCTGGCCCAGTATCCTTCTCCCTGGGCCCGTTCTACCCCTGAATCACTCCCCAAAGAGGGCTGGGGCCTAGCATTCAGTACCTGCACTCACCCAGAACTTCCGCAGTGAGCTGCAGCAGAACTGATAACTCAAGACCCATTCTTAGCCCTGTGGCCTCCCAGTAAATACTGAGTGCCTGCTACAGGCCAAGCTCAGTTCTAAGCACTGGAATCATAGCAGTGAACAACACACAGTCTCTGCCCTCATGGAGCTTAGATTTGCTAGCTGTGGACAGCAAAGGGGCTCTATGTATAGGACTGGGGTCCCAGGACAGGCTGCACACAGATCAACTGCTCAAGGAGATACAACTGGCTAATGGTAAGCTGGGCCTGGGCTAAAGGAGGCCGTGGCTAACTCTTCCAGGAAGAAGGTGGGGGACCTGTGCTTTGGACCCCTCTAGCTTGGAACCAGGCATTGGCTGTGTCTGCTCTAGGGTCTTCTAGCTGAGCTCAAGGACCTGGGCGTGGCTACACCAAATGCCACTTGAAGATAGAGACAGCACTCAGAAGACTCAGTCCTCAAAGATGGGAGTGTAGGAGTGGCCATTCCAATGAATCCTTTTCTCCAAGATCAAGTGGCAAGAGAGAAAGAAAATGGAGGTATTGCCATAGCTATGATCTTGACCTACCCCCAAAAGGTCTCACCACTTTGACTCAATTCAGTTAAAAAAAACTACTGAGCTGGGCCCTGGACACATGACCAAGACACAGGTAATTCTCTCTAGTTACTACCCATTGACGTGGAGGCAGGGGACAGATCCCTGACTTCAGAGGCCCTAGAGAGCTCCAGCCTCAGGCATCATTGGCCTGACCATCCAGGGTCTTGGGGATGATGTGCATTTTGCTGCAGTGCTGGCCAGACAGCTAGCATCAGGAATGGCTGACACATTACAAGGGCTCTGACGCCGGCCCCCAGCCCCACAAGGACACTTGGTTCAGCGTCGCTGTCTGGCCAGCAGGACTTTAAGGGAGAGAATGTCCACATGGAGTTCATTCCAAAGCCAGCCCTTGCTACCCTGTGCCAGCAGCCTGTGGCTCCTCAATAGGCCAGGGACACCTACTTCCCCACAGAACAAACATCTGTCTGCCTGTCTTTCTGAGACCCAGACTGAGACCTTCAAAGTGAAGGGATTCTAGCTTCAAAAGAGGCATCAACAAACTATCTTGAGAGTTTTTCTTCCCAATCACACCCTCCTCTTCCCTAACTTCTCATAACAATGGCAATTTCTGCTTCTGAGCCACTCTCTCATCTACCACCAATGGGTGTCAGGACAAACTATGAATGTTCTGACCATTGATCCTTCCAGAGTTCCCTGTTCCGATGCTTTTTACACTTCTCCCTGTACCCAAAACTTCAGACACCCACCTGCCAGAGAGAGTCACAGTTTTGCTTCCTTCCAACAGGGTCTCTTGCTGAGACTCTGAAATCTTACAGTCTCTTTGGGTTCCTTCTCCATGCCTGCTTTCTCCCCAGCTTCATATCATATGGGCTTTTTCAGTGAATCCACCACAGCCGGATCCTAAACCCCAATCCAGTGGCCCTCACCTCTGCCGACCGGGACAGCAAACGCTCAAGCCTTGAGTGCTCCGACTTTTTTTTGCTGAAAAACTCCAGGTTTCCTACCTTGGTCCCATCACTAGCTCAGTGAGTAGATGAACATCTGTGATCTTAAATTCCCTCCCCTCGATGCTCCACCACTTTTGTCTCCTGAGTGACGATGTTTCAGATGCTGAAGGGCAGACACTGCCATGCTGGGCACCAACCCTTTTACTGGTAGACTGTGGAGCAGTCAGGGGGTCTCAGGGGAGAGCCCAGCATCGGAGGGAGGCACTTTGGCTCAGGGCAGCAGCCGTTTACCAGCTAGTACAGAAATATCTAAAAATGTCAACAGCCAGTAGTTTATACCGCTACACTCTCGCCCTTGTTGAAAAGGTGGATGGGAGGACGGCCTTCTCTATTCCTTACTTACTTTCCTCACCTGTAAAATGGAAGAGCTTGGCTTTGATGATGAGAAAATAGTCATTACACTAATGATAACACAATAGCAGCCACCATCTGAGCACTTTTCATGGCCACAGAGCGTCCCTGCATCATCTCAGTGAGTCCTTGCTACGACACTACAAGGAAGACATTACTATTCCCATTTAATAGATGAAGAATTCTAGGTCCAGAGAGGTTAAATAAAATAGTACACAACGGTGGTTAAAATCCCATTCCCCACACTTACTAGTTGTTGGACCCAAGACAAGTTACGTAACTTCCCTCTCTGCCTCCTTTTCCTGCTCTGTAAAACCCAGTTAATGATACCTCCTCCTAGGGCCGCAGTGAAGATCAGTGATTCAGTGAGATGACGGCGTTGGGCGCTCAGCACAGTTATCTGTTGCTTGGTAAGTGGAATAATAACATTTATTTCTATTTTTATTATTATTGCCCAAGGTAATAACTGTAGCGGAGCTGAGAAGTCCCTTTGGTGCCTTCCTATTCTAAAATCCTATTAATTTACATGGCATTTTGCATCCAAAGGGCTTTAATAGATAACATTGATAATTCGCTTGTGAGTGATGGGGTATGTCTTATCTGAAGTGCAAGCTTAACTCTGGCGGGTTAATCTGACAGCAGCAGGCAAGAGCTTGTGGAGGGCCAGGGAGAAGCAGCTGGGGTGGCCATCGCCCTGTGAGGTGGTCACCACAGGCATGAATGTGGAGCCTGGAGCCCCAGTGCTTGTGCTGGTCAGCTGGACTGATGGTTCCCAGTGCCCTCCTGCCCTGATGTGCTGCCCTCGAAACAGGGTCTTGTCCAGCTCCCCCCACCTCCTCTAGGAGGGGCTGGACCAGAGGAGCCTTCCTGGGTCCTTCCGCCAGAGTGGAATCCTGTTTGCTGCTCTGTTCCCAACGAGCAGGCAGAGGCCCACCTCTCATTCACCACTGTGTCCCCCGCATCCAGGGCAGGGCCTGTGACATAGTGCTTGGTGACTATATGCTAAACACCTAAAGGAAGGATGGAGAGATGGATGGGTGGAGGAGGCAGGACAGACACAGGGGGATGGGGAGAGGCGCTCCTGGCCTTACCTGAATCCCAGCACCTTCAAAGCTGGTCCTGGGGTTCAGGAGAAAGCCCGTAGAATCCCTAAGCACGTACCACTAAGGGAACTGTGAGGCTGGCCTCAGACCTTTCCCTGCAAAACCAGGAGTGCCCTGGGGGCAGCCAAGCACCTGCCCAGACTCAGGGTGGGGCAGCAGGGCCTCAGTGGAAGGAACAGGAGGCTAAACTTGCCTCTTCCTTTCCCACCTCAAAGGCAGCCAGCCCTGGCCAGCTGGCATCCAGAGCCCACTGGGGCTGCACAGCCATATGCATAAAGGCCCCAGCAGGGGAACAGCCTTCTATGGCACAGGTGGGGTCAGCATCCCTGGCTCACAAAGCATGTGTCCGGGATTCCCTGGGTCTGAGAAGAGTGGCACTGGCTTCCCAGTGCCAAAACCTGTTGTCCAGCTGTCTCAGCCCAAGTACTAGGACAGTCTCTGCCCAGAAGGGGAATCCATGGAGGCAGGAATGCGAGGGAGGGAAGACACATCATGCGTTTGGGCCTCCTGCTGGCCCTCGAGGTGGAATACCCTCCCTCATCATCTGCCTGGCGAACTTCTGTGTGTGCTCCAAAACTCGGCTCGGATGTTGCCCGCTATGGTCTGAATGTTTATGTCCCTGCCAAAATGTATATGTTGACATCCTCGCTCTCAAGGTGATGATATTAGGAGGTGCGGCCTTTGGAAGGTGATTAGGTCATGAGGGTGGAGTCCTCATGATCGGGATTAGCGCCCTTATAAAAGAGACCCCAGAGAGCTGGCCACCTCTTTGACCATGTAAGGACAGAGCAAGAAAATGGCAGTCTACGAACCAGGAAGTGGTCCTCACCAGATGTCCAATCTGCTGGTACCTTGATCTTAGACTTCCCAGCCCCCAGAACTGTGAGAAATATAACTTTATGTTTTCTTTTTTTGAGACAGGGTCTCATTCTGTCACCCAGGCTGGAATGCAGTGGCACAGTCACAGCTCACTATAACCCTGAACTTCTGGGGTCAAGTGATCCTTCCGCCTCAGCCTCCCAAGTAGCTGGGATTTCAGCTGTGTGCCCCCGTGCCTGGCTAATTTTTTAAATATTTTGTTGAGACACAGTCTCACTATGTTGCCCAGGCTGGTCTCAAACTCCTGGCCTCAAGCAATCCTCCCACCTTGGCCTCCCAATGTGTTGGGATCACAGGAGTGAGCCACTGTGCCTGGCCAATTTATGTTGTTTATAAGCAACTCAGTCTATGGTGTTCTATTACAGTCACCAGAATGGACTAAGTTTTTGCCCCTTCCTGAAGGCTGTCCAGCAGAGTCAACGGCTCCCTCTGTACCCTGTGCAGCTGCTCCAATCACTCAGGAACACATCTGGCCGCACGTGGGATGCTCCTTCAGGCTCTGAATTCCTTGCACCCTTGCTCAGCAACTTGTGCCCCAGGAGGCCCTGTCTCGGGTCGGGTGCTGATGACTGTCTCCAGCTCTCTGCAGAGAATGTGCCTTTGCCCCAGCTGAAGAGACAGAGAGCAGAGGCAGTGACCCAGCTGGCTGGGGTCTCTCAGGGGCAGGGGATACAAGCTGACCTGGGGTCTGCAAAAAAGTCTCTGTGCAGGATTCCTTTCAGCCTGGAGAGGAGGGGTTGGGGGACACATCTTTGCCTTCTGCTTTGTCCTTGGCTGCCAGAAGGCACCAGCTACCCGAACCTCAGGCCTGGTACTGCCCTTTGCCTAGAATTTCACATGCTGAGTAATTTTCTGTTTTTTGTTGTTGCTTTGTTTTTTAAGTTGCAGCCTTTCACTTGTTTTTGCTGATGGAAATGAAAACTGAAGGGCTTGAAGAAAGGTGATTAAGTTCCTGCTAGCAGACTTAATGGGGACTTTATAAGGCTGGTGGCACAGAGACCTAAGCAGGTGGGGAGTGGGGGAAAATGAGATCTGGTGGGCACGGGGCCTCAGTCCACAGAGGACGAGGTGTAGGGTCACCTGCAGCCTCCCTCACTGTAGCTGCTGCCATCCTGCCATAGCTAGTGGGGCCCTCTGCTCCTTGGGCTGGGCTGCCCTCCTTGGTCATGACACTAACCTTTTCTAAAGCACTAGATCATTCTCGGTCCCACTAACTCTCTCAACAACCTGTGAGGAAGGATCAATAGCCCGATTTGATAGATGGGGAAACCGAGGCCTAGAGATGGCCTTATTTTCCTGGCAAGCTAAGGGCAAGAACTCAGTATCCTGGCTTCCTGCCTGAGGACACGGGGCTCTGGGCTTTGCCATGGGGAGCCGAGCGCTCACTTAGTCACATTTCCCTTTATTTATGCAGAGGAGCTTCAAGAGGCACAGAAAGCTGATCGAAAGTGAAACCCACAATTCTCGTCAATTCAGATTGCTCCAATTCATTTCTGCAAACGTTTATTAAGTGCCTATTAGGCACCGTGCTCTGCTTTCATCTGGGAATAGAGTCAACTCCTGATTTTCCACGCCGAGGGAGGAACGTGGCAACATATCCACAGCCCCGACGAGCCTCGTGCCGCGGCCGGTCTGGGTTTGGGGTGTGCCACTGAATTTTACTTCTCTGTCTTCTTTTGAAGCAGCAGACATGCTTTCCTGACTGAGCTTGCCTTTAATATTCAAATGAGAGGATAAGCCCCAAGTATACATAGGGACGGACAGGTGGCGCAGGAGTGGGCTGGCCATGAGGGAGCTGGCTTGTGATTCGAAATCTGGCTGTGGATCTAATCGGGGAAGGGCTAATCCCTAGAGACGAGGCTCGAGGGCTGAAGGGATGTTCAGATTAGAGGGCTGGTGATGAGACAGATGTGTGGGGGCTGCTGTGTCAGGAGGGCTTTTCTTGACAGGGAGCATTTCTGTTTACAGTGCTACAATATTTAGCTGGGGTCCCTGGACGCATGAGTCCATGCTTATGGCAGCCTACGTGGGAAACCGACTAGCCCGTCTTGATATTTCAAGATCTGTTTCCCTACTAGCAAGAAATCAGCCATTGCTCACTGGTTGGGCTCCATTCTGGAAGCCAACCAGAAGCACTGCCCCAGGCAGAGCCTGAGGGTGTCAGGGGTCCCATTGAGGGCATTTCTGGGGCAGGAGATGAGGAAAGAGCCCCTTAAAAACTTAAGCAGGAGGAAAGAGGGAGTTTCAACTTACAGGAAAATGAGGGGCCATCCAGGCAAGCCTGGAATCGCCTCTGCAGACAAGATTACAGAGCCTGGGGAGGGGGGCTCTGTGCTCTCACTGAACTAGGCCAGAAAGAGCAGGACACAGGAGATGCCAAGGCAGGAAGCAGCTCCCTGAGTGCACCCCGGGGTCTCGCCTCTCCTGAGTGGGGACTGACCACAGAGGTCTCTGCCACTTGGGTGGGCTAGAGGAGGGGGTGGATGGAAGGGCTCTGAAGTTGCTCCCCCCGGTGGCCCAGGTTACCACTCCCAGCTAGGGTCCTAGGCCTTGAGCATGGCAGCTGCAGCATTTTTGAATGTTTTGCAAAATGTCAATGACCAGACAGATCTGGCAGGTGGGTGACAGCAGGTTCAGGATGCAGCCCCTTGCCTATGGCCAAGGCTTCTCTCTCGGTCACCTTGCTTACGCCAGCTCCTCCACCTCCTGAGAACTTGGACTCCCTTCACTCTGATTTCCACATCCAAGCCCTACCCCTACCCCTCAGGCTAAGACAGACCACAAGCCTCTGCCTTTGCTCAAAGACCTGATGACTTGACCGAAGCTTACCTTGCAAGCAGGCCCTACAGACAATGGACTACAGCGGCTTCCCTCCAGGGGAACAGGATAGCCCTGAGCCAGCATATGCCTCTCCTCAGACACCAACCCTCCCCACTCTCCCGCGTATCTTTTAGAGTGATGGAAAATCACCTGGCACCGAAGAACCATCATTGGACAGGAATACAGAAGGCAAGCTACATGGCAGACAGGCCGTGAGTCCTTCCTGGTGCAGCAATTGGCCACATCGCTAATCACAGCCGTCCTTTCTGCTGAGCTAGGACTTGGCCTCAACATCATTCTGAAGTCAGTGCTCATCAGTCAGCATCAGCACCCGAGAGCAAACCTGTTTTCCGTTGCTGAAGAGGTAGGAGCACAAACTGGCACTTTTATATCCCGAGTTCAAGCTCAGCAGGCTGGGAAAGGGTCTCCCTGCCTGGGCAGCTGCGCTGCCCCTGCCGTTTGCACACAGTATCCTGGGAGGGAGGCTTCGGCACCAAGCCATGACATGTTAGCTTGGCCTCCTGGCCACCCCGAGTGCTCTGTGGCTGAGGCTACTATTGGTTGCCAAAATATCGGCCCAGAGGCCTTTTGGCGGTTAGGGCCATAGAACTGCATAGAACTGCAGGGCTCAAAGAACCACCAGCCAGCCCCAGGCAGGGAGAGAGGGATGGAGCCAAGAGAGGATGAGGCAGAGAGGAGATGGGGTGCAGAGAGAAGGGACAATCCTCCAGACTCACCCTCATGGACCCCACTTCTCCAAACTCCTCTGACTCGCTATGTAAGTTCGACCACATCACTTCTCTATGTGAAATCATCTCCAAGTACTTCACGTGCTTTGGGGATCAAATTTAACTTCCTAAACTTGACTCAGGAGGCCCACCATGGCTCCAGCCTTGTAGTTCTCCTCCCACCCAAGATGCTTCTGCAAGCTCCCTGTGCACTGAACTACTCACAAGCCCTGGCACCACCAATGTCTCCTCTCTTGGGTATGTAGCAGAAATTGCTAAGTGTCTACTAGTAGCCGTCCCACTCTTCTTTTTTAGTACCAAAATCCTTTATTTTTATCTGAGCACATGGCTACCTGGAAAAAAGACACCTCTGAGGTTTCCAGGCAGCTGAAACTGATCATGTGACCAACTTCTGACCAATGGGATCTAAGCAAAATGTCCTGCATGACTTACAGGAAGCATTATTAAAGGGAAGAGATATATTCTTCTGGGATGAATATGTGATGGCTGGAGTTTGAGCAGCCTTCTTAGACTATGAGGTGGAGTCTTATGCTGAAGAGAATAGAATGAGATTAGAGAAGAAACCCAGACCATGAGTATTATGGAGCCACATCCAGGCTTCTTTTACATGAGAGATAAATGAGTTCTTATTTTGTTTAGTCCATTATTATTTTGTGTTTTATTACTTTTGTGTTTCTCTTCTTTCTTAAAACTATCTGATTCAATGTCTAAGCATGTCATTTCTCTGTCTGGGATATACTTCCTTTCCTTCTTTACCTGGCTAATTCTATTTGGCTTTTTGAGACCCAGTTCTGGTGTCACCTTCTCTAGAGGGCACTCTGGGCAAGCAGCCCACCCTTGCACCCTTACAGCATAGACAGCTTCTCTCTCTTTTTTTTTTTTTTTGAGACAGAGTCTCACTCTGTCACCCAGGCTGGAGTGCAACCGTGCAACCTCGGCTCACTGCAACCTCCACCTCCCAGGCTCAAGCGATTCTCCTGCCTCAGCCTCCCAAGTAGCTGGGACTACAGGTGCCCGCCACCACACTGGGCGATTTTTTGTATTTTTAGTAGAGATGGGGTTACACCACGTTAGCTAGGCTGGTCTTGAACTCCTGACCTCAGGCAATCCACCCGCCTTGACCTCCCCAAAGTGTTGGGATGATAGGCGTGAGCCGTTACACCTGGCCAGAGCTTCCCTCTCTCTAGTGAAGTGCCTGTCTCATGATGTTCAATTGGTCTTATCACTGCTTCTCTCTCCTTTGGCTAGCCCAAGAGCATCTGAAGGAGTCAGTCTTATTCATGTCCAGATGTCTGGTACCTATTTCAGTACCTGGTGATAGCAAAATGGGGGAGGAGGGAAGAGAAAGGATGGGACGTGAGGGTGGGGAGGAAGTCCTAGCAAGTCTCTAGCTTCACGTAGGAATCCTGTATCATTCCTTTCACTGATGACAGATCCATCATGGGGGATAAAAATGGGAAAACCACTCTGGAGAGCTGACTTAGTAAGAACATCAGTGCCCACTATTTCTAAAACTTCCAATTTTATAGCATTTACCAACTTACAAGGCACATTCGTGCACATGTTATCCCTTAATTGTAACAACTCAATTAACTAGGCACTTTCATTATCTTCAGGGCTTGGAGGGGTATATGACTTGCTCAAGGCCACATGGCTACTAAGTGGCCAAGTGGGACCTGGAAACCAGGTCCTCCGGCTTCATATTCAAGAACATTCCCACCGTACACTGGTGCCTCCTCCACCTGCAGTGCTCTGGGGAGTCAGGAAAGCAGGCCACGTGCACAACCACACACAGGCCCGTGTGCGCGAGGGTGAGACTGCGCGCATACCTAGTGCACAGATGTGAGGGGCTCCAGATGTGTGTGGCATTTTCACTTGAGAGGGGAGCCATGGCAGGGGAAGGAGCATCGGGGCGATACTGTGCAGCTGGTGCATGCAGATGCTCTGCCACTCTGCTCAAGGACAGACCACCTCAAGCAAGTACAGGGGATGCCAGGAAGCAGGGAGGGCTGGGAACAGGCGGCAGCCAGGGGGAGTTCACATGCTTTTAGAAACTGCACTAGGCTGTCATCGGTGCTGGTTATTCAGTGCATTCACCTCCCCCGGAGCGAGAACAGGACACTGTCAGGCTAAGAGACAGCAGCACACAGCATGTCCATGGTAAACAATTTATTTTTCTACCTCAGTTGCTTACAGGGGAAAAAAATAAAACGTCATCGGGGAGAAGCACAGATGAACTATTTACAGAGATGAAGAAAATTCACAATGGCTAAAACGTTTGTGAGGCAAGCATACTAGAACAAGTTCACCAAAGCGAAGCAATTCATAGCAAAACAAAATATGGAGGGGGAGAAAAGCCATACAGATTTGTTCTTTGAAAAAAATAATACTCATGGAAAAGCCTGCAGGAAAATAAAAGGAAACTAACCAATTATTACATCAAGCATCTTTAATGAGATGAACCAATCTGCACATGTAGGGTCTCAAGGACAATGACATTCAAATGTATGGATTCACTCACAACAAATGCATCAAATGGAAGCGCACGGGTCACTTCTCACAAACTACCAGCACAGACAAAGCGGTGACTCTTGAGGGTCCAACTGAGTGGTACGTCATTAATCCAAGAGAGTGGGTGTATTTCAGTCAGGGAAATGGAGGGAGTCAAGCCATGGGAAAAGATCCTTCTAAAGGTGATGGGCAGGAGTGCCAGCCTTGAGATGGGGCCTGATCAGGATGGGCCCCCTGTGTTCCACCCCCTCCTACTCCAATGGTGCCAGCAGGCAAGGCCAGGCCAGCACGGGCAGGGAGGTGAGCTGGGGAAGGCGGGGCCCACTGTGGATCGGTGCCCACCGTGCCTGCCATGTGGTAGCACCTGGGTGACTCCACTGTCCCTTCTCGAAGACAGACAGGCTTGTGATTATGGCAACAGCCACTGGCCCCAAAAGACAAAGACAGTCAGATAGTGTTTATATAGCTCCTCTTCCAGATTAGATTTTTCACATTCTTAGAGAATAGTCTGTCTCTGTGTGTTCACCTTTATCGCTGTCCATCGTAAGACACAGGTGTTCCAAGTCACGTATCTGCAACCCCTCTGGACCACCAGCACTTCAAAGCTCACCCCGTGATATGTCCCCAACAAGCCTGTTTGGTCATGACTTAAAAACATTTGATGTCTTCTTCCTAGTTTCCCCTGAGGAGGCTCTACGAAGTTTGTGAGAAGTTTCCCTCTGGCCCCGTTACATTCTGAAGAAGTGGGGTCGGTCACAATGCATACAAGAAGAAAAGTGGGAGGGGACTGGAGAATAACTTTTTTTTTTAATTGAGTGAAGCAATGAGGACACGAGTCCAAGAATTAAAAATGAGAAAAAGAACATTCATTCAAACAGGCAGCTAAGACAGACTTTCAGTGAGCACTGACGGGAGCGGGGGCGGCCCAGGCCGGGACTGTGTCCTCTCTCTCTAGAAATGGTAGCAAACCCCACTTTGCTATGCCTCTCTTAAGAGCTAGTTGATAAAAATTATGTCTTGTGAAATCGGCAAATAGTCTGCAAAGTGAAATAAGACAGAAATTAACAGATTAAACTGAAATGAGAAGTCCAGAGTGGGGAAAAGAGAGGAAGCAGGGGAGATCCCTGATCACAACCCATAATTCAAGACCGGGTCCTGATCCAAGTTCTGGGCCGGGGTGGACACCTGGATGTGGGAAGAAGGAGCTGTTCCCAGAGTGGTTGGTCACCACCCAGCCTTTCTAGAAAAGAAGTACTCCCCACTCTAAAAACTATCCAGTGTCTAGCCTTCTCTAGGAACATTATATCTATTCTCATAGAATTCTGAAGATGGGCACAGCCAGGTGCCACTTGCCACCAGCTGTGTGGCCCAGGAAGGCCCCTGCAGCCCCACGTCACATGGCGAGAATGAGGCTCTACTAAGAGTGATATCTGCATCCCCAACCAGATGAGATGGATGTTCATAGAAAGGGTAAGTCCAGGTGGAAAGGAGGACCCTTCAAAAAGGGGATCAGATTGCATCTTCCTGAAAGGGGACCCAGGCTACCTGGTTTATGAGTGAGAACAGCCAGGAAGAAGAGGCTCAGAGCTCTCTAGGACCTGGGCATGCTTTCATTTCTCCCAGCTAGCTGTCTGGCACGGCCCTGCTAGGGGGACTCAGAAAGGGGCTGGGTGAGGTCCGGGATCCACGCACAGCGTCAGGGAGACCGGAGGTGGGAAGTGGATAAAGTGGGCATACAGTGAGGACACTGAAAAGAAAGACCACAAAGAAAACATCAGGACAGTTGGGAGGTGACATGACTGCTGTGCAATGTCACGAAGTCACAGGATCCCTGGGGCATGGCAGGGGTCCGCAGAATCTACCTGATGGGGACGAGGAGAGGGCAGAGGGCTGGGCTGCCCCATCTCTGGGTCCCCCTTCTGTACCCCAGCCGCCTCAGCCAGATCCACTCGAAACTTTCCTTATTGGCATGAGGTGACAGACGGAAGTCAGGGCATCCCAAAGCTTCTCTGTAGCTGAGGCTGTGGCTCCAGCAGGCATCAAGTTTGGTTCTAGAGGGGCTCAGCTACTCCCTGCGCTCTTGACTGGAATGACACATGGACCTACCTAGGCTTTGTGTCTGGAAACACTTGGCTGCTTGGGGAGGCATCTGGGATAAGCACAGACACAACACTCCATAAGGAGCATATTCTTTGGGAGGGCGTTAGGAGGGGAATAGACTCCGACCCCAGCCTGGCTCCTCAGATGAGTGGGGTGGGCAGCCCCAGCCATGGGGCCACCCTTCTCAGTTCAGGGCCACTTCACTCTTGCCCTCCCTGAGAGCAGGCAGCCTTACTCTTGTGGCCACTGATGGCCCCTTTCTGGCCATTAGTTAAGAGAATCAAGAGGCTTCCATAGTGAGTGGGAAGGTGGGAAGGATGGAAAAATAAAAGTTTGATGGTTGAGAACAGGGCAGCTAACTCCCAAAGGTCAGGAAGCTGCTGTCTGTACATTGTAATGCCTGATTTCTGTCCCATTCAAACCCACCTGATTGTATTAAGCTGCAGGGGCTGTGGCCATGACAAACAGATGGGTCCTGGGCATAAACACTCCAACCCCGCTCTATCCTCCTCCCTGCAGCCCAACCCCCCAAGTTCCCAAAGTCTTGGCTTTGGTGAAGGGCTGGGCACTCAGGGGACCGTATCTCACTCTGCCCAGCCTCAATCTGGTCACTGCTGCATGTCCGTTTGCCTGAGGCAGGCCCAGGGGTGCAGGCCTTGGAGGCAGAGTTCTACCAGATGTCTCCTGAGCCAGCTCATGGGGGCCCTGGGGCAGGCCCTCTGATGAGACAGGGGCCTTAGCATGAGGTCCACATTGATGCCCTCCCCCAATGATTCCATGTTAAGATCCTCAACTCTGTCCTCCTGGGACTAGCATCACACTCAGGGGCAATGGCAGCCTGATTACAGAGGGGAGCAGGTTGTGCAGGCTGAGTGCACAGATCAGTGCTGCACCTGGAGGGCCAAGATGCGTGAGCCTTTGCGCCTGTCATCCCCTGAAGGGGAAGCCAGGGGAGGAAGTGAGAGGAAAAGCTCCCCTTGAACCTGCCACCAGCTTCTGGGCTGAGCAAGACAGGCAGAGAACGGAGCACAGGGATGCTGACCCCACGGGTCTCTCCAGGAAGGAGTGGTGCGCATGTGTAAGTGTGTGGACCATGCACCCCCCAAATAACAGCCCTCTTCCTTTAGGCACTGGAACAGCACCAGCCCATAAGAAATTTCCACGGTGACTGTTCTACATTCTGTGCTGGCAATAGCCACTTGCCACACATGGTTACTGAGTCACTGAAATATGGTCAGTGTTTCTAAAGGAACTGAAATTTTCTTTTTACTTCTTCTTCTCATTTTTGAGACAGAGTCTCACTCTGTCGTCCAGGCTGGAGTATAGTGGTGTGATCTCGGCTCACTGCAACCTCTGCCTCCTGGGTTTAAGTGATTCTCTTGCCTCAGCCTCCTGAGTAGCTGGGATTATAGACGCCTGGCACCACGCCCGGCTCATTTTTATATTTTCAGTAGAGACAGGGTTTCACCATGTTGGCCAGGTGGGTCCCGAACTCCTGACCTCAAGTGATCCTCCCACCTTGGCCTCCCAAAGTGCTGGGATTACAGGCATTAGCCACTGCACCCAGCCAACTTTAATTTAAACGTAAGTTTTAGTAGCTACTTGTGGCTAGTGTTATTGTACCAGACAAATGGATGCTAGGGAGATGGTGGAGGGTGGCAGTTAAGGCCCAGACCGCCTGGTCCAAATGCAGGTCCTGCCCCTTGCGTAGTGTGACCCTTTCAGAAGGAGTTTCTACCTCTGTGCCTGTGCCTGGTGGGGGTCTCTGCCTGGAAATGGGAAAGTCTAATGCCAGTGGCTGGTTGAGTGCTGGCCTCTCTTGTGGTGGTCCTTCTTGCATGTGCCCTTCCTTCCTTCAGGTCTGGGAGCCTGTGGCCATCCTGAAGCAGCCTGCTGCTGGGGGGCATCTTTGGGGATGGCTTCCTTAGTGCGGGCCGAGGAGCCTTGCTGAGGCCCCTCTCAGATGGGGAACCACCCCAGCCCAAGGGGACACTGGTGGGGGAGCCACCTGCACTCAAACTCCTCCATCTTGAACCTCTGCTTCTGTGCCTGCCTTCCCTGCACCCTCTGACCCACACAATCGGAGAGGCGCACAGACCCCAAAGACCATTCCTCGCAGACCCCCTTTTCCAAAAGAGAGAAGTAAGGCCCAAGAAGCTGAGTGACCTGCCCATGGCCACTTGGCCAGGTGGTGTCGGAGCCAGGACAAGAGCTTGGGGCTTCCACCGCTGGTTGAGGGATCTGTCTGCCATACAGCATGGCTCTAGGTGCCCCCAAATGCCTCCTGATCTCCCCAACTACACCTTTCCCACCCCAATGCTCGGTCTGAGGCAAAGACCAGTCCAAGCCCTCACTCTGCCTTCCTGTCATCAGTGTCGGGGCACCATCTTCCAGTGACACGTCTTCACTCCCTTTGCTTCCTAATTCATCTCAGACCCTGACACTCCCAGACCTCCAGGTCTAGGCATGATGACAAGGCAGGGGTGAAACTCTGCCTGCGGCCCAGCTCCCCAAGGAGCCTCCTTTCTCAGCAGAGAACCCACAGGGGACAAGACTCTGTCCATAACACCTCCTCTGGAATCTCGGCTGTCCTTTGCACATGGACACCCCCAAACACCCCAATATATTCTTATCTGTACTCCAGATTTGAGAAAAGCTGGGGAAAAGCACACCCTGTAAAACATCGCTTCCTTCATTGTCCCTACCCCATCCCTACTAGACCATGTTTCCCCTCGCTGCTTCTCCCAGGTGAGGTCCCAGGCCTGCCAGCTACCTGGAGCTGGAGGGGAGCAGCCCTGGCGTGTGGCGGGCGTCACCGTGGGCTCTGCCTCAAGTCTTGATGCCCACGCAGAGGGAAAGGAGAATCTAAACAGCCCACCCAGGATGGACAGCAGCCCCAACCCCCAGCAGCTCAACATCAACATAGCCCAGAAGGGCACTGAAGCCACAGCAGTCAGGACCGAGCAGGAGGAGGAGGAGTGGAGGAAAGGAAGGAAGGGTGGGGAGACATCAAACATTGGGCAGGTGGACACAGGGAGCAGGGAGGCGGGCTAGGGGTGGTAGAGGGTGAAAGGAAGCCCTGGGCCTAGAGTTGAGTCCCCAGTGAGAAAAAACCCGGAAGAGACTTCAGAAAAAGGAGGTGAGCACAGAGAGGCCTCCTGCCTCCATTCTCCTGCTTTCCCTTTAAAAGCTGCCGTTCTCAAATACCCAGCACCAGTGAGTTATACCTGAGTTAATCAGAAACTCTGAGCTGCAACCTGGCCTTGAACTTCAGTGGATTTGAAATTTATCATGTATAGGTCATTTTCAAGTGGATGCACGTATGAAATGCATTCTCTTTAGGGGTCCTCTCACCTCCCCCCAAATGCAGCCCACCTCTTGTGCTTCCAAAGCCCTGGGAGACCAAGCCACTCACCTGGGAACTGATAGCCATAGCTAGGAGCAAATCCGGGGTAGCCGCGGCCATAGGTCGCCACGAAGTTGGGGTATCCTTGAACACAAAGAGAAAGATCAGAGTCCTGTTAGTACAGCCGCCTCAGGTCTGGGGTAAAATCTCACGGAGGGTGGCAATGAGAACAGCCTGAGTTATTTTCCTTCACAGAATAATTTGTCTCCCATGAGGGTTTTTTATCAAGAGTCTGGGTCACCTCTCTCCCGTGGCCGGGGGCGCTGTCAGCTGTTGCTAATTAACCTGTATTTGGGCAGCCAGACCCTGCAAAGCCCATGTACTTTCCTGAACCTTCAGAGTAAATGCCATGCATCAGCACCAAACACGAGGCCTGCGCCTTGCTCTGACATTTGGAGAGCTTACCCTGCATGTACTTTACCTTAAAGCTATTGACAGTAGGAGATTAAAGTCCTTGTGATGCGTCCTCCCAAGGCAGTGGACAACAGAGCCGGCACCAGACAGAGCATGCGAACTCAGGAGTCACAGTTTAGCGGCCAAACTCAGGGCTCACCCTGGGCCTGTGGAAAACGCTGGACCTGATGAGCCATGGCCCACATTGCAGTTTTGACACTCCAAGGAGGTGCCAGGATCTTTGGAGAATGGTGAGGGGCTGGGTGTGTTAAGACGCATACCGCAAAGTGTAGCTCCAATTCGGGAGCCCCGTGCCGCGTGCCTGGATGGGCATTTCACAGCAAGCGTATGGTTTCTAGACCCCTGTCTCAGCAGACAAGCTGGGGGTGGGTGGTTCACTGAAAGATACTTGTAGAAACTGCCACTGGGCTGGCCACTGGGGACAAAGAAACTCAGCTGGCAAGTCCAGGGGCTGGTGTGACCATCTCAGATCTGTCACTAACCCCCAGTGATGTGAGGTGTCATTCAGCTCTCAGGGAGTCAGTGTGGCTGCTCAGGCCACTTCGTTCTTCACGTCCCTGCCTGATTCAGGCTAAATGAAGGCCGTATGGGTCAGGCTCACTCTGCCTCCCTCCACTCAGTGTATATGTAACCTCAGCACATCCATGCTCTTAAGATGCCACCACGGCCACCCAACCACCAAGAACATGACTTTCGCTTTGACCTTGGAGGTGAATGTCTGCGGTCATTTTTTTGGCTGCCCAGCCCCTGAGCCTCTCCCTGTGTGTAAGTCTTGGAGAGAGGCCACCCCCCATGCCCCTCAGCCCCCGCCCACCATCACAGAAGCTGAGAAGGCCTCAGGGCTCTTCCTGGGGTTGGAGGCTGGCAGGCAGGCCCGTGAACCAGGGCTCGACAGATGGAAGCCCTCCTTGGGATCTGCCTCTGGAGCTGGTAGGGCAGAGGAGGAGGGACTGGCTCCGAATTTATTCTGGTGTCAGTAGCAGAATCTGGCATCCAGTGTTGGCAACAGTGGCCCCCTGACCAGGTCATTCCTGAGTTGTCCCCTTGGTTAGGGCTGGGGCTCTGACCACCCAGCTCCCCCAGTTCCTGCCTATTTTCTGAGTCCTGTTCTCCAGCCATCCTGTCAATTCTCCAGCACTGCCCAAGCTCCTTCTAATAATCTCCTTTGCTGCTTACAGCAGCCAGGGTTGTTTCTGTTGCTTGTTATCAAAACACTGGCAAACAATTACTTTGATGGGTGGACTTATGACAGCCTCCAGGCTCTCCAGCAATTGAGGGCAACAGTGACACTTTCCACAGGTGTCTCTGCCCTTCTACACAACCCCTTTAAAAACATCCCTACACACAGCTCTGGGGTCTTATCACCCACCTGCTCAGTGGCTTCTCACACATCACACTGACCACTTCCTGACCCTGCAAGTGAGGGCTAACGGAAAAGGATCACTTACTAAATTCCACTTTGCCTGCACTTGGCAACAGGAGTCAGAGTTTGCTTGTCATCCTGCTGCCTACTCAGAGCTTTTGTGCCTTGGAGATGGGCTCCACCGTCCCTCACTTCCTGGTGGATGTTGGTGTTGTAGCATCTGCCCAGGATCAGTGATTCTGCCACCAGACCTAGAGCAGAAACTCACGGGTCTGAAGTCAGGAGACCTGGGTTCCAGTCCTGCCTCTGGCCCACAACTATGCCCTTGGGGGTTGTTATGATTTGATGTATGTGTTTCCCCCAAATTTCTATGTTGAAATCTTAATTCCCAAGGTGATGGCCTTAGGAGGTGGGGCCTTTGGGGTGTGATGAGGCCATGAGGTGGAGCCCTCATGAATGTGCCCTTAACAAAGAGATCACAGAGAGACCCTCACCCCTTCCAACATGTGAGGACATGGTTAGAAGGGGCCATCTATGAGGAAGCAGGCCCTCACTGGATACGGAATCAGCCAGCACCTTGATCTTCACTTCCCAGCCTCCAGAACTGTGAGAAATAAATTGTTGTTCATAAGCCACCTCGTCTATGGTAATCTGTGACAGCAACCTGACTTAAGATAGGAGTCTTCCTTTTTCTCTTGGAGCTTAAGTCTTGTCACCTGTAGAAAGCCCTGTGGGTCCCTTGCAACAGTGACGTGCCCAAATTCTCGAGTGAGACCAGCTGTGGCTCCTTTCCCTTGCTTCCCCCAGAACCTTCCCACATTTGCAGTCACAGCTCACTCACTGACTGGAACTGTCTCTACCTCCACAGGGTCTTGCCACCCGTTCCTTCCTGTGCGCTTATTTCCCAGCGCTTGGTGACTCATTGACAGAAGCCTGCCCAAGCGAGGCAGAAGGACCCAGCAGCTCTGCACTGACTGCTAGCTAAGGAGCAGAAGCCCGGTGGGATGTTGAGCTCAGGAACCAGAAGGAGAAGGAAGGAAGAACAGCAAAGGCCAGGGCTCAGATGCCTTAAATGGACACAAGCATACTGGCGCTTTCCTTCGTATTTATTTCATGGCTGGGCAGCTCAGTTCTCCTCCAAATTAATCACCTGCTGGCAAATCAGATCTTGTACTAGATTTCTTATACCATGATTTCGACAATATTGATAAACGGATTATATGCAAACAGCCAAGTCATGGCTGCCTAGGGCCTTTCCTGATGAAAAATGGCTCCTTTGCTTCTAACTTCAGAGCTGGGGGCCTTAAATATTTTAGTGTTAATCTGACAGCAAAAGCATAAGCCCATGTGTCACCTTCCCTCAGGGAGGGTGGGAAGCGGCAGAACAGCCAGTTTCTCCCTGCACTTAGGTGACCAATACAATGCAATTATATCTGCTTTCTTCCTGGCTTTCCCACAAGGCTTCAACAAGAAAGAAGAAAAGCATGGTCAAGTTCACCCCAACTTTGGGTCTCACCCCTCTCTTCCTGGACACATCAATACTACAGTCTCCCAAACCACAAAGATGAGAATTTGGCATCTGCCAGAGAGGGGGATCTTGTCTCCACCCCCCATCGCCGAACATCCTCTAGGTCAGGCAGATGAAATCATAAATTTATAATACAACATTACTTCAATTTTCCTCTTCATTTACTGCTGTGCAGCCCAGCTCTGCTCGAATGGTTCACAGCCCCAGCCACACGGGGGAAATTGGCTGGCTGCATATCAATAGCACATTACAGCAGACCCGTGCAGACGCTCCATCAAGCCACATTACGGCGAGATGACCCAGCCACCACTTCCATTAGCAGCCGGGCCCCTCCCGCACTGGCCACTGCACAATTTATTTGCTCCAATACTCTGGACGCCTGATCAATCCCACAGTAATTATCTCTTGTCACTAAAGTCAAAAAAAAAATCAAGGCTTCTGCCAGGGTGACCACCTCTCTTGCAGATCGGCTTTCCATTGCAGAAGCAAAATACAGAAATCAACAATAGAATTTGGATTTGCCAGTGAGCTCATTTTGAGGCCCCATTTTGGGGATGCTGACAAAGTTGTCAAAACCGTGGTTCTGGTTCTAGATCTTTGCTGCAACCCTAGAGATGTTTCCCTTCTAGACGGGTCCATGACTCATCCTCTCCCGGGCTCTGTTACTCAGCTACTCAGAGTCATGGAAAACGGCTCCCACCAGGCCCCAGACTTGAAAGAGACAAGAGACAGGGCTGTTTATCCAGGGAACTGCCAGAGTGTGACGTATCTGCTGCGTGATGTTTAGAGCACTGCCTGGGGCACCACATCGGCTCCATGAGGTCTGCAAACAGACTAAACACCAAGTGCCAAGAGTCCTTCCTAGGCAAGGACGTGAAGGCTAAAGTCTACAAAGATGCTTTGCCCCCAGAATCACCCTGAGTTGCAGGGGCTCCTCCAGACCTGCGCTGTCCAATTTGAATTTAATTCAAATAATCTAAAATGAAAGCTCCAGTTCCTCATTTGCAAAAGCCACAACTCAAGGGCTCAGCAGCTACCGTGCACAGGCGGCTAGTGATATTGGCTAGTGCAGACAGGACCTTCCTTCCCTTGCAGGAAGTTCTATTGGACTGCACTGCTCTACAGGGACAATGAAGAGCTGAATTCTGAGTTTCCTCTGTCCACCAGGAAGCAGCTAAACAAAGGAACACTTCCTTGAGAATAACCTAAACAGATATTTTTGGGAAAGCCAGATCCCGGTCGAAATTGAGTCTAGATACGTGGTTTTAAGTTCCAGCCAATCTCCAATCTTTTGCTCTGTTAGTGAACACCAGCAGATTACAGCTTCCTAGTCCCTGTTCTCAATGATACTTTTTTTTTGTGCCTGCATTTCAGGGGGCTTAATGTCGGGGAACACTGAGTCAGGACTTCACAGGGGGCTTCTCAGCACGACTGCACCTAAGAATGCTTTTGGCTAACGTGCTTTAGCTGATCATCAGCATCTCTTCGTTTCTGGGCCTGCTAGGGTGAAGCTTTTCTTTAAGGGCTCAGCAATGTGCTATTTCTCTAACACTTGTATCAGCATGTTAAATAAACAGCATGTGCCCAACGAGGCCAAGAAAGTTAAAGGCAGTGGGATTATGTGGCAGAGAAGGCTCAGAGAAATAAAATATATCAACAATCATCATGTGTTTGCTTTTATTAAGTTCACCTTCATTAAGAAAAATGAAAGAGATTCTATCACATTGAGCTGGATAACTGTGGGCACCTCTTGGTGCCGCAAGGCAGTGCCACAAAGTCTGAGGGGCTGCAAAAGACCATTTCTGTTTTTTTGTTTGTTTGTTTTTGAGATGGAATCTTGCACCGTCACCCAGGCTGGAGTGCAGTGGCGTGATCTTGGCTCACTGCAACCTCGGCCTCCCGGGTTCAAGTGATTCCTCTGCTTCAGCCTCCCGAGTAGCTAGGACTACAGGCATGCGCCACCATGCCCGGCTAATTTTTGTATTTTTAGTAGAGACGGAATTTCACTATATTGGCCAGTCTAGTCTCTAACTCCTGACCTCAGGTGATCTGCCTGCCTTGGCCTCCTGGGATTATAGGCATGAGCCACTGCGCTGGCCTGCAAAAGACCTTTCCTGGGCTGGGCGCGGTGGCTCACGCTTGTAATCCCAGCACTTTGGGAGGCCGAGGTGGGCGGATCACGAGGTCAGGAGATCGAGACCACGGTGAAACCCCGTCTCTACTAAAAATACAAAAAATTAGCCGGGCGTGGTGGCGGGAGCCTGTAGTCCCAGCTAATCGGAGAGGCTGAGGCAGGAGAATGGCGTGAACCCAGGAGGCGGAGCTTGCAGTGAGCTGAGATTGCGCCACTGCACTCCAGCCTGGGCCACAGAGCGAGACTCCGTCTCAAAAAAAAAAAAAAAAAAAAAAAAAGACCTTTCCTGAGAGTCTTAGGTGACTCTGGTTTTGTCCGGCTCAAAGGTGGGAGACCTGGCCCCTAAGGATAACTCCTCCTCTTCTCTTGTACATTCCTTTTAAGAAATTCCCATTGGGTCGATTATTCTGTGATTCTGTCAAACGCCTAAAAGCTAAAACCAAAACAGGTGTAGGTTTTCCCCAAGGATGTCTGCAGCCATATCAACAGAGATCAAGATAGAAAAACTGTGCAACTATACGCTTATCAGCCTCCCTCTGATGAGACCACCCAGAGTAAGGAGAAAATCTTAAATGATATTTAAAAATTAGTTCCACAGTGTCCAAGTCATTTACAGACCAGTGTGCTGGTTGTCTCAGACTCCTCACTAGAATGTCAGCTCCCTGAAATCAGAGACTTAGTTTTCTGCTGCATTTTCAGCATCTAGAACAGTGCCTGGCACTTAGTAGGCACTCATTTAATAAATATTTGTTGAATGAATGAATTTTAATGTTTTAATGGTTTATAGTCTCGCTTCTAAAAAATCCCTAGAAGTGCTATTTATTTTTCCACTCTTTCAATAATAAAAGTTTAAATCATGGAAACCTCATCTAATTTCATTGATTAGTTAACTTTAAGAAAATGTTTTTCTGCATGAGTCAAGTTCATCAGCCAGATTGCTGTTGGTGAAGATGGTAGTGCTTCCAGGACTAATATGCAGGCATAGTGCACGGTGGAGATGGTGACCCATGTAAGTGATGGGGTCATGTCAGGCCATCCTACCAAAAGCTTCGACTCTGCCTGATGCCACACTACCACTTTCGAGGGAAGAAGCAAGAAGAAAGAGAAACAGTCTTTGATGACAGAGTCAAGGGTTTCCATCATAGCACAGCAAATGGCAGTCTCCTCGCGTAGAGAGTCCACAGACCCAGAGGGCCAAGCTGCGCCAATGGGCAAAACAGAGGGCAGCCCAGGGAGTTCCCAGTGGGTGCATTACAGAGGGCTCGGGAGGAGGCTCTGTGCTGGCTGGGGAGGCCTGTATCTCCTCAGATACAGCTTGACACTGTATCTGATTCATCCCTTCTGCCTGGACCTCTGGCTGAGCTGGTTCCTGGCTGGAGGACACATTTTGGGACATCTTAGGAGGCCCTGCTCAGTGCATATGGATGGCCTCACCACAGTCACCGGGAAATTCAGGAGGGCCCAGGGCTGATGAGGCCTAGAATCTAGCACGCAGATCTTTGTCAGAAGGTGGCTACTCAAGAATAATCCAAACTCCTCGGGCCAGGAGTCCACAAGGAGAAAGAGGCTGCAGTTGCCACAGCACAGTCACATCCGTGAGTCTAGCTAGATTCTCGGCCTTGGGTGGTAAGGAAGTCCAAGTGGTAGGGCTTCCTAGTGCCTTGTTAACGACAACTCCCAGCTTGAGTACATACTACGACGCCTTGTTGATTTGAAGACACACATCTTTTCCACACTTTAAATTCTCTGAAAGTGGGATCTATCTTGCAGCCAATGTGATAAGAAAGCATTATGTGATTTAATTAATAGCATATTTTTTCTTTCTGAAGAGTACATGAACATACATCTTACTAGCCGTGGCATCTCAGATTAGACTAAACACAGCATTTACCAGGCAAGATACAGTTTCATTTATCCCCAAACAACCCCATGAAGTAAGATTATTACCCCGTGGGTAGGATAAATGAAGAATAGAGAGGCTAAGCCACTTTCCCCAAATCAGACAGCTGGTATAGTGAAGAGTCCAGGTCTGCTGATTCCGAAGTCCCAAGCTCTTGCCTCTGGACCACACGGCTTCCCTTGGTGGAGCCCTGCTCTGGCTAGGGCTGACCCCATCCATTCCATCCAAAGGGTTCTCTACTTGGTTAGAAGAAGACTAGTGCCTATGTGACCTGGGGTTGGGCTGGATAGGGTCTGGGGTTAGGCACAACCACAGCTACAGCAGGCAAAAGGCAAAGGCCTTCAGCAGCAGGGTGGGGCTGTGGAGGTTGTAACTCAAGAACAATAGGCTCTGAACTGCAACCATATCTTTATGTAACAGCCCCTTCTTTACTGTGGCTTGGGGAAGTCGTAACTTGGACTGTGAGTAGACCAGGGAAGAGCCGGGCAGATGAGTACGCTCCTGGCAGGCATCACATATCCATCCCCCAGTGAGCAGGTGCTGTTCAGATGCTGTCCAGATAAGCGCAGGGACCAGTGCTGTCTCCTACCACCTCAATAGGTACTCTCAGGAAGGGGCCACTTGGGTCTGCCCACAAGCTGCAGGCAAAGCCAACCCTGGAGCCCCTGGGCCTGCCTCTCCCCATCTTCCCACATACACGTGGCCAGGCTTGTTGGCTCTCAAGGTCCCACAGTAGGGTCCTCGTGTTCCAAGCCTGTTTATTCCGAATGGAAGGCCCCTGCCTTACTCATCCTTCTCATTTCTGCTGAAATGCCACTTCCCTGATTCCCAAGACTGGCTTCCACTCCTCATGACGTGCTCTCCAGCCACCCCCAGACTCTATGATGATCATTAGGCATCTCTGCAATTCATGTCACACATCGGGCTCTCTGTATAGACCACAAGCTCGCTGAGGGCAGGAAGCACATCTGCTTGTGAAGCACTGTGTCCCAAGGCTACTCAGGGTTGGTCACGCAGCAGGTGCTCTTGACCCATGCCTCCTGCCCCCCCTCCCCACCTGGGTTCCCATGATGAAACATTAGGTGCCCTTCTGTTCAGGGATCCCTGCTTGGGTGATTATGGAGATGTGGGCCTGAGCCTTTGCTCGGATTCTGGGAGGTTGAGCACTCTTTGCTCTTTGTTAACTGACAGGAGCTGAGTTGGCTCCGCTTCACACCTCTGCTTCTCCCAGATGAAAACCAGTTCCTTCTTCCCAGCATGCAGAGGGTACCAAGTTAGACTCAGAAAGGTGGGAAATTTCCTGAAGATTTGGATCCTGAAGGTCTTCCATTTTATGCTGTAGGGCCTTTATGCTCATTTTAAATTCAAGACTCTAAAACCCAGTAGGTGGTAACAGGCTCAACTCTTTCTTATTTAATTTTTATTTTGCTTTTATTTTTTTAAGAGACGGGGTCAAGAGATCGAGACCATCCTGGCCAACATGGTGAAACCCCGTCTCTACTAAAAATACAAAAATTAGCTGGGTGTGGTGGTGCACGCCTGTAATCCCAGCTACTCGGGAGGCTGAGGCAGGAGAATTGCTTGAACCCGGGAGGTAGAGGTTGCAGTGAGCCGAGATAGCACCATGGCACTCCAGTCTGGCGACACAGCGAGACTCCATCTCAAAAAAAAAAAAAAAAAACAGAGAGAGAGAAAGAGAGAGACAGGGTCTTACCATGTTGCTCAGGCTGGTCTCGAACTCCTGGGCTCAGGCAATCCTCCTGCCTCGGCTTCCCAAAGTGCTAGGGTTATGGGCATGAGCCACCGGCCTGGCCCCCAACTCTTTCTTATTTTATATTTTTTCAGAAACAGGTCTTGCTATGCTCTATGCTGCCCCAGCTGTGGTGCAGTGGGTACTCACAGGCACGATCCCACTCTGATCAGCACAGAGTTTTGTGCTGCTTCATTTCCAACCTGGTCCTGTTCACCCTCCTTAGGCAACCTGATGTTCCTCCACCCCCAGGAGGTCACCATATTGATGCCAAATTTAGTGGGGACACCAAATCTGCACTGGGCTCAAGCTTTCCTCCCGCATCAGCCTCCTGGGTAGCTGAGGCCATAGGTGCACGCCACCACACCCCGCTAATGTTTATTATTATTAGCATTATTATTTTGAGACAGAGTCTCACTCTGTCACCCAGGCTGGAGTGCAGTAGCACAATCTTGGCTCACTGCAACTTCTGCCTCCTGGGTTCAAGTGATTCTCCTGCTTCAGCCTCCCGAGTAGCTAGGATTATGGGCACGTGCTGCAGTGCCCAGCTGATTTCTGTATTTTTAGTAGAGACAGGGTTTCACCACGTTGCCCACGCTGGTCTTGAACTCCTGACCTCAGGTGATCCACCTGCCTCGGCCTCCTAAAGTGCTGGGATTACAGGCGTGAGCCACCATGCCCAGCCTAATGTTTATTATTTTTTGTAGAGAGGGGGTCTCACTATGTTGCCCAGACTGGCTCATAAACTCCTGGCCTCAAGCGATCCTCGTGCTTAAGCCTCCCAATTACAGGCGAGCACCACTGCACTCAGCTCAACTCTCCTTTCAGGTTTGATTTCACCATTTAAAATTACCAGCTTAGAGTTTCTTTTGATATAAAACATAAAGACCTAATAAAAATTATTTTTTTAAAGGAGGAGCTAAGTAATTATCTTGTAGTCAACCAGGAAATAATTATCACTGATTTTTAAAATCACACTCTTAAATATAGATATATTTAGTTTAGACTCTACCTTTTTCTATCAACTGGTGCATTCCCATATACCGTACTGTTTTAGTTACTGTAGCTTTGTGTTACATTCTCACTGTTGGTCTTTTCTCATTCCTCTTTTTAAAAACATTTTCTCATTTATTCTCACTTGTTTCTTCTTCCAGGAATGAGTTTTAGAAACATCTGGCCAATTTTAAAAAATTACAATAGGATTTCTCTTTGAAACTCTGTTAAGCCTAAAAAATTCATTTGAGGAGAATTAACATCATGGCCATTTTTAATATTCTCCTGGCATCTTTTTCTATTTCATAAAGTTCCTCAAAATAGTTTTACCTGCCCTTGTTATTTCCTCAGACAAGTAGATACAATTCTTTGTCAGACCACAGAAAGTTTTATAAATTTAAAATTAAGCCAGAAGTGATTTAAACAGCAGCAAATCTGCAAATATAGAAAGGGCTTATCAAACAATATAGAAGTGGGACTCTTAGCCAAACCAAATGAAAACCCATTAACACTAGACAGCTCATGTGCCTGAATGGAATTTTACCATTAACTACCATTTATCCCATTTAATTAGTATTTTCCTGACACACAATAACTTGCACTAAAATACCGTTCTCTCGCCTTTAAATTTCTAATTATTGTTGCGACCTACACCATTACGCATCTCCGCTGCTTTCTCCATCTTTCATGCCATTTAAGCGGTAAGATTTTCAATTATCTACGCAGGACGGACAGAGATACCTTTAAGGAAAGGGGCATAATATGCAACTCAATTTCTCTAAAAGCCAGGAGAAATCATTTTTAGTCAGAACAAACACACTTTGTCTTTCATCATTTTTTTTTTTTTTTTGGCAAATAAAGAGTAAAACAGGCTATTTAAAACATCCATTTAAATGCAAATTTTGATATCCCAAGAGAAAAATGTTAATCATTTAAATAGACAGGATTATCGCCCACCCTTACCACTTCCCTCCTCTCCCAAGTTTTAGAAAATGTAGCCTTAGCCCACACAAGTCAAGTCAGCCAGGAGTCCTTACATCTTAAGAACTCCCACTCAGATGAGAGGGCTGAGGCAGATAGAGGGGGACTTTTCTTTCTTTTGAGGAAGGAGATGGAAAAGAGAGAAAATAGTCTAACATATCCTATAAGCCAGGCATGGGGCAAGATTATAAATACAAATGCAAACACACACACACACCCACACACACACGCATGCACACACACCCATACTTAATCATCACAACTGTCTTGGAACGGGGAATTATCATCCTCATCTACAGATAAGGAAACTGAGGCTTAGAAAGGTGAAGCAGTTTTCCCCACTGGTAGGTGACCCAATTGGGAGTAGAGGCCTCCATAGCCCTCCCAGTCCATGGTGACCTGTGATCCCGTCCAGACTCACCCAGCATCCCCATGCCAAGCATGAACGCATCCATGGTGTAAGGCAGTCCCCGGGCCCGGCCTCTTGTCCCAGGTGGGAACATGACTTCTTTCGGCTGAGCTTTCTTACATTCTACCTGTTAAACAGAAAGGCGAACAAATGAGATGCAAATGAATTCCACGTAAATGTCAAATGCAGAACCTATCTGGTTACGAGCTGTTATTTTTAGCCTTGCTCCTTACCCACTGTAAAAATAGCCGTGCTGAGTAAATGGCCTGCAAAATAAATACTTAAGAAAACACGCCACTTGTGCAAATCCTGCTTCGGGAAAACCTACAAGGATGAAACTGGGTTCTGGAGGGGCGGCAAGGACGTAAGCTGAAGATATACACACAGATCGAAGCTCAGGCTGACGCTCGTGCAGAAAGCATGACAGATAAGGAGGCAGACAGTGGCTGTTGGATGTGTCTGTGAATAATAACAACAATAGCAATAATAATAATCCCTCAGGATTTTTCAGCCCTTTACATGTTTACAAATGCCCCTGACATTCCCTCAGGCCAGTGACTCTTCATGCCAGGCCACCTGATTCAAACTCTTATTAAACAGACAGACCACTTAGCCTTAGCTCCAGTTCACAGATGAGAAAACAGAGCATCAGAAGTTTTGTGTTGGCTGGGTGTGGGGGATCATGTTTGTAATCCCAGCACTGTGGGAGGTGGAGGCAGGTGAATCAGCTTGAGCCCAGGAGTTTCAGATCGGCCTGGGTAACATGGTGAAACCCCGTCTGTACTAAAAAAATACAAAAAACTAGGCAGGTGTGGTGGCACACACCTGTAGTCCCAGCTACCTGGGAGGCTGAGGTAGGGGGATCACCTGAGTCTGGGAGGTCAAGGCTGCAGTGAGCCATGATCACGCCACTGCACTCCAGCCTGGGTGACACAGCGAGACCCTGTCTTAAAAAAAAAAAAAAAAAAATTCTTGTGTAACATGCTGAAAGCCCTCCCCAACAGGTTCAGGCCTACAAACCAGATCTTTTGAATTTCTAGGTCAGCAATGCCACATTTCCACATAAACCTACAGCACCACCACACTCCTGAGGAAAGTAATAAGATTAAATACTGATTCTGTTCATCTGGATTACTAGTTTCTCATTTGCAGCTACATTTTCAAGTGGTTGCTAATCTCCCCTTTCTGTTTCCCTTCTGACTCTAAAATTTCTTCATGCTAATCTGCTTGTATACCCAGAGGTCACTTATTTAATAACCTTAACTATGCGAAATACAAACTTCAGGGAATAAGTAAAACTGTGGCCCTCGGAAGCTCCTTCACTGTTTTACCAGAGTGCCTTACGCCTGTGCTTATTAGCACTTATTTGCTTTTTGTTTACAGAGAAATTGAACAAGCATTGTTAGCCAGTAATCAATCCCACTGCTGACGAAGATGGGATGTTGCAGGGTAAGGCACAGATGCTTTTAACAGCCAAAAGAAACAGCATGACCACCTGATAGTGATGGAGAAAAGACAAGAATCAGGTATCTTATTTAAAGAGCAGTCTGAGCCATATGGTATAGGAGTAAAAGCTCTACATAGTTCAACAGCTGCTGAGGTATCACTGTAACACAGAAAATTACTATTGTTCAGTGTGCCTGAGATATCAAGAAAAAGTTAAACTGTGTGCAATATACATTGTTTAAACAGAGACCTCTAGGCCGGACGCAGTGGCTCACACCTGTAATCCCAACACTTTGGGAAGCTAAGGCAGGCAGATTGTTTGAGCCCAAGAGTTCAAGACCAGCCTGGCTCTCGTGGCAAAACCCTGTCTCTACTAAAAATACCAAAAAATTAGCCAGGTGTGGTGGCACGCTCCTGTAATCCCAGCTACTTGGGAGTCTGAGGCAGAAGAATCGCTTGAACTCGGGAGGTGGAGGGTGTAGTGAGCCGAGATCGCACCACTGTACTCCAGCCTGGGTGACAGAGCGAGACTCTATCTCAAAAAAAAAAATAAAAATGAAAATAAAAAAGGGACCTCTATGCGTTATCCATTTTGGAGATACTCTCATCCCAAATGCTTCAGTCAAAAAATATTTTAGTGCTCAAGGTTAGGGGGATGCTATAATTACCTAAGATGTAAGTCCTCTTTCTTCAAAGACACCAGACAACAGGTATTACTCTTGCTCTTTCAAGAATAACCACAAATGCCTTCAAAAGTGGACAAAATGGTTCAACATTCATGACTAATATGCTTAATACAGAGTTCTGTAGATTAAAAGAGATGAGCATCCCAGAAGAGACATGGGTAAAAGACATGAGTAGACAATTCACAGACGGCTAATAAAGAACACATTCCCCAAGATGAAGCATATTTTTTGCCCAGAGATTGACAGTGATGAAAGCATTGTTTGATGTAAGGGTTTCTGAGGGTACAGTGCGGAGGGGTGGAAACTGGCACGTATTTTTCTGGAGGGCAATCCTGACACTACATCAAAAGCCATAAATTTATACATACACCTAGTAATAATCTTACCTCTAGGAATTTGCCCTACCGGAATTAGAAATTTTTTTTTTTTTTTTATAAAAGGAAATACCTGGAATATAGAAGAACAGGGAATTAGCTGAGTTTGGTTTATCCACACTGATTGAATGCTATGCAGCTATGAAAAAGTGTGTTGATAATAATTATGCACTGGTACTGGGAAACCCCTCAGTCCCAGGCAAACCAGGATGATGGGTTACTTTAACTGCAAGCGGGAAAACAGCAAATGTCACTGACTTTTTGAAAAATAAACAAGTGCATATATCATATAGGGAAAAATACTGAAAAGACATACTAAAGTTGTCTTAGAATCACTTTGTTTTTAAATTTTAATCGGACATTTTGCTATTTATTTTCTAAGCTTTCTGCTAAGCAACAGGGAGCAGGTTTTTGTAAGATAATGCAATAGACTGTCACTGATAGGGCTATGAGAATATTGTCGTTGCAGGTGGGGGGAAAAGGTGATTGAAAACAACAAACTCATCCAAATTGGCTCTTTTAGGTTTCTCTCCTAAGCCCAGGGGTGAAAACCGGCTTCAGAACTCCAGAGGAGCAGGCTGAGAAATCTCATTTGCATGAACCTGCCCCAAGCTTAGGAAGATGGGCGTGTCTCGCACAGGCAGACAGATAATTACCCAAAGCCAAGACCAGCAAGGGGAATAATACCGCTAACCAGCTCACTTCCTAATAGCCCTGTCGGTGACAATCTACTGCATTGTCTTATGAAAACCTGCTGCCTGTTCCTAGGCAACCTGATCAACAGAAATCTCAGGTTTATACAATTTTCACTTAGGGAACATAAAGGTTAACTGACTGTAATGGGAGTATTTTAAACAAACCCACCTACTCGTCCTCTCACTGAACAGGGCTGACAGCTCTGTTTAATTCTGCTCTGTCTTTGCTGCTGGTGGTTTGGGCAGCAATGACTGTCTGAGTGTCAACCACCTGCTGGGTCAACGGTGAGTGTTCCCCAAGGCCAGGGGCCGTGGCACACACACTCTCCGGGGGACCCAGCCTGTCCTAGGCATCGGAATGACAGGGGAAGGCAGCAGGTAACAGTTAACAGCAGGGAACCCGGCCTGCCTGCCCCGAAGGCCTCTTGAAAGACTTCTCAGGACCAGGAAGCCTGTCCAGTCCCCTCCACCCCCGAGACTCAGCCACTTAATTCAATGACGCGGATGCGGAGGATCTCAACACGCCAGGCAAGTGCTAGGCAAAGGGACCCAGAGATAAATAAGGAAAGCCTCTAGCTCTCTGAGAGCTCTCATTGCATTGAAAAAGAAGAGGCTCTGACTGTCTTGTTCTCCTAAGATGAATGCAAGTACTCACACATCAACCTGCCCCTCGCTGCTTCTGCACTTGTTAGCCTCTTGAGCCTCTTGAGTTAGCCCACATCGGGTCACCTTCCCCTGCTGTCCTTCCCCAGGCCCTGCATAAGCCAGAGAGCTTGGCATGAACAACCCGGGTTACAGTCAGAACCCAAAAAGGGTAAAAAGTGGTCTATTTCTTTGGTTCCAGTCATGTACTTAGGCTATATCTGGTCACACGTGCTGTTCCAGGTATCTACTGCTGGGCAACAAACTGCCCCTAAACTTAGTGGCTTTGAGCAACAATTTAATCATCCTTCCTCAGGGTTCTGTGGAGTGACCGGCTCAGCTGGGCTCTTGCTGGTGGTCTCATGGTGTTGTAGTCAGGTGGTGACTGGGGCTGAAGCCAGAGGAGGCCTCAGTGAGGCTGGAGGCCCAAGATGGCTCCTCGCTCACACGGCAGGCAGCCACACTGGTTCGGCTGGGCCTGCTGACGGGGCGTCCACCATGGCTTCTCCATGGTGCCTGGTCTTGTCACAATATGGCGGCTAAGTCCCAAGAGGAAGTGTCCCCAAGCACAAGCATTCCAACAGACTCAGGCAGAAGCTGCGAGGCTTCTTCTAACCTAGCCTTGGGACTCACAGTGCTCCCTCCAACACATTCTACTGGTGACACTGGGCCAGCCTAGAGTCCGGGTGGGAGGGGGCTCTAGGGATAATCTTTGGAGACCAACAACCACATGAGGTCGGTGAAGGACAGTGAGCTGACAGGGCAGCAGGAGGCACTCCTCACACTCTGGCACTTGGCTGGCTGGGTCCTTGGAGCACTGGGCACCTAGGGCTGCTTTCACCACAGGGCAGAGGGCAGGGCACGGGGGCTCCCTTCCCACTGCAGCCCCACACAGGCCTGCCTGGATCCCCGTGGTCCTCTAAAATGAAACAAATGTGGTGCTTATGGGGACCAGGCCTCTTGCTGCAGGTATTCTGGCCCCACCTCCTAAGACTTCTCCTTGAGGAAGGCCCACCTCCCAGTCTCAGTCCTTGAGTCTCCTGCACCAACGGCTTCTCACAGTGGCTGCTGCTGCTACTGTTTCAAATAGCAACTAACCGGAGCAGTCTATTCAAGGGGCAAGAAATGCAGTGAGATGTTCCATCTGACTGAGCACTTGTAAGAAGCCTCAGAGGCCACTGATGACCAACTGCTCACACCAGAAAGACCAGGTCTCTGTTTTCAAGGTGCACAGCTGGCAATGCCACAAAACACTCCCGATACCAGGGATGTGCCAACACCCCCCACCCCAACAAAATTGATGGGATTTGTTTTGAAATTTTCTTCTCCCAATATGCTGCTTTGTTTGACAAACTGGCCTTAGAAGACAGGGTGTGGTTTCCTCATGGTCCCCATGGTAATGGGTTCAGAATAATGACCTAGCCCCCGGACACCTAGCCCCCGGACGCCTAGCCCCCGGACACCTAGCCCCCGGACGCCTAGCCCCCGGACACCTAGCCCCTGGACACCTAGCCCCCAGACACCTAGCCCCCGGACACCTAGTCCCCGGACACCTAGCCCCCGGACGCCTAGCCCCCGGACACCTAGCCCCCGGACACCTAGCCCCCGGACACCTAGCCCCTGGACACCTAGCCCCCGGACACCTAGCCCCCGGACACCTAGTCCCCGGACACCTAGCCCCCGGACACCTAGCCCCCGGACACCTAGCCCCTGGACACCTAGCCCCCGGACACCTAGCCCCTGGACACCTAGTCCCTGGACACCTAGCCCCCGGACACCTAGTCCCTGGACACCTAGCCCCCGGACACCTAGGGCAGCAGCATGTTCCTTTAGAGAACAAAACGAAGGCCTGATGGGAGTGTGGCCCCTGTGGTCACTAACACTCTCGTCCTTGCTGCCCACTGGGTTGGGTGCCTCCTCCCATCAGCATCCACAGCAACTCAGCAAGGAGGTTTGCAGTTTCTAACTCCTTACTCAGGAATCATTTCAAATTTACAGAAAAGTTGCAAGGATGGTATCCTTCACCAGAATTCACCTACTGCTAACATTTTGTTACTTTTGCCTTATCATTTGCACACACTCCTGAGCCCGCTATATGTAGAAACTTTTTTTGTTTTTTTTTAGACAGAGTCTTGCTGTGTCGCTCAGGCTGGAGTGCAGTGGTGTGACCTCAGCTCACTGCAACCTCCGCCTCCCGGGTTCAAGCGATTGTCCTGCCTCAGCCTCCCGAGTAGCTGGGACGACAGGTGTGCGCCACCACGCCCTGCTAATTTTTGTATTTTTAGTAGAGATGGGGTTTCGCCATACTGGCCAGGCTGGTCTCAAACTCCTGACCTCGTGATCTGCCCGCCTCAGCCTCCCAAAAGTGCTGGGATTACAGGCATGAGCCACTGCACCTGGCCAGGAATTTTTTTTTCCATTTGAGAGTAAGCTGGTATGCATTTCCTAAACATGAGGGCATTTTCTTACGTAATCATAGCACAGTTAGCAGTCTCAGTACGTTTAACATTAATACAATACTTTACCTTCCATATGCTTGTTTTGTCAGTGGATCCAATGATGACCTTTATAGCTATATATCCATCCCACAGAGCAGGAAACTGAGGCTCAGACTCAGACATCTAACCTGTGGTCCAGACCCAGTACCTGTGTGCAGGGCTGGGATGTTAATCCCGATCTGCCTATAGCCCCAGCCCAAGCCAGGAGAGTGGGTGCTGTGGCCCTGCGTTACACCCTCTCCCTAGCAGGGAATGCTTAGCACTGGCTTTCAGAGGAGGTGCTGGAGCTTCTGCAAGGACAGCTTCCCTGTAGCTGCTATGAGTGGCCACTCCTCCCCAGTGGATCCGAAGCCCTTGCAAAGGTAAGCTCACTGCCCTGGCGTCTTTGGGGACGGTGGCTGGCAGTCTGAGGAGTATGCCAAGCTTTGGGAAGTAAAGGGCTTTTGTTTTTCCCTGGTCTCTGTACAAAAGAACCCAGTCAGCACGCGGCCTTGGGGCCGAGAGGGAAATCCAAGCCCTGGACTGTGGCCTTGATGTACCGTCCAGGACAAGGAGAGCCTGTTTGGCCTGAAGAGGCCAGTGTTTGCAGTTTCATTTCTCACTCCGAACAGGTCGTGTCTGAGACTGTTTAGTCCTCCAGCGGGGGGAGAGGCCTATTTCAACGGATAAAATTCCCCAGTGCTCAGGTATCAACCTTGACCATCTGACTGTCTGGCTAACAGAAAGGGGAGGGGAGCAGAGGGAGGAAAGGGCTCAGGAGGAGAGGATGTCCTGCAGCTTCTAGGGTGGGTACCTGTCCTTCTGTGGCGTTTCCTAACAGACATAAGAGGCCTGACCTGGTCTTGCCCCTGATCAGCTTGACCTCTTCCCCAGCCAGGTTCCGGTGGGCTTGACGCCAGCATTGTTTCTCTGAAGATCCTCTCCTCTGGCCATTAGGCCCTGAGCCCTGCCCAGGGAGATGGTGAAGAGGAGGGGAGATGCTACTCTGGTGTAAAGTGTCTTGCCTAGAGCCTGACAGCTACACACATCTTGCTACTGAGGCAGGAGGGGGTGAGCTTGGCCTCCAGAGACCACATGTCACACACACCTCCCCGCACAGCCCTCCTTTGCCATCCAGTGGCCACAGCCTTTTTTCTTCCTGGTCAGTGCTCTCTTGCCCCCTCTGCCAATCACAAGCCTTTCTGGAGACCCCACAAAAAGCAGGACATTTTGTAAGCCTCTTGCAGGTTTATAATCAAGATTTGGGGAGACCCACCCTCAAGGAACTTGCAAAGCAAGGAAGATAAACACAAAACAAGCCCTTGATCAGAGTTCAACTCTCCTACCGTGTACCTGCACGGCACCTGGCCCTGAGTCAGCCTCACAGCAGAACGAACAGGGCCCACGACAAAAAGACAACGAGGGGTCCTTTGACCAACAATGACTAGGATTTGCAAGACGGCAACAAAGAGCAGAGCATTAGACCAGCGTGGGGGCCTCTGAGGACAGGGCCAAGCGACGGCTCAGGCCTCATACCCAGGAAGCTGGCACTGCTGAGAGAGAGCTGTTGAATGAGTTGGAGAAAGAGGCTATGACAAGGAGAGGGGGTGGAACCCATCTAGGGGAGGAGGAGTGGCCCGGGGAGGGAAATGCAGGAACCTCGGCTCCCCTCCATGTGCAGCTCCCACTTGAGATGGGCGTGTCACCATCACTCCCTGCGTGACCTTCAGAGAACCAGGTCACCTCTACTCAGTTCTAACATCTGCTCCAGGGTTTCAATTCCATCCAGTTGCTCTTCTTGTCCAGGGCCAGAGGCCAAGATGGATTCCTGACCAGCGTGAGTATGTGGCCAGGTGAGGGCAAGGCCTTAAGAAGCCATTAAGGGGCTAGGGGGTTGGTGAGGCAGCAGTTGCACCCCTGTAAATCCTGGCAGCTGCGCTGGGAAGCCCTGGTCCTTCAGTCTGGCAGGGGAAGGGTCCCTAACCACTCTGCAGTCCTTTTCCCTCACTGGTACAAGCCCTTCTGCCCTCTGCAAACTCAGGTAGTCATATAGTTGGGATATTTGTCTCCGCCCAAATCTCATGTTGAAATGTACTCCCCAGTGTTGGAGGTGGGGCCTGGTGGGAAGCGTCTGGATCATGGGGGTGGATCCCTTGTGAATGGTTTGGGCCACCTGCTTGGTGATGAGTGAGCTCTTACTCGGAGTTGCTTAAAAATGTGTGGCACCTCCCTGCACTCTCTCTCTTGCTTGCACCTGCTTTCACCATGCGACGTGTCTGCTCCTACTTTGCCTTCTTCCATGAGTAAAAGCTCCTGGAGGCCCCCCGCCCCCATCCGAGAAGCCTAGCGATGTTGGCGCCATGCCTGTACAACCTGCTGAACTGTAAGCCAACTAAACTTCTTTTTTAAATAAATTACCCAGTCTCAGGTATTTCTTTATAGCAACGCGAGAACGGCCTAACACAGAGAGGCTTCCCAGCTGGTCACTGTGGATACTGGAAACTGAGCGGAAGAGACCCTCCCCCCTCCCTTCCCAGACATCATAATCAGGCACTGTCCTTGTGGACAGGGACCAGCGTGTGGCCAAGCACCAGGGGACCTACTCGTAAATGATAACTTTTCTTGTTCTACTGCAAAAAGGTCCTCATGGATGTGGGACCTGCCCATGCAGTCTACAGAGGAAGGGGTTACTGTGCAAAGGGAAATGGAGCTGCCAGCTTCCATAGGGGAAGGCAGGCAGCAGGAATGTCTACCTTCCAGGACACATGCATGTTACAAATGGCCCAGACCTGTTTGCAAAAGGCATTGAGAGACCTATCAGACTTATAATCTTGACTCAGGAGGGTTACTCTGGGGAGGAAGGCACGCACTGTTTACTGAGTGCTATCCATAACTAGGCACAGCCACAACATCCTCGTAATTTTCATATATTACATAACATATACACATAATGGATATAAAGCACAGTGCCTGGCACACAGAAGTCCTCAAAGAATGTCCACGGTTGTCAACTCCTTCATTGCATGGAGCCTCATTTCCTCTGTGCCATGGCCTTACCCACCTCATAGTTACAGCAGAAAAGGACACAGAGGTTCTGAGGAATGACTTGCCCAAGGGCACAGCCAGAATTCAATCAGAGACCCCCAGCTTCAAAACCCCTGCTCCCTCCTCAGCCACCACCCCGCCGCCGACCCCACCTCACACAGCCCTTCCACACACCCTCCACCCAACCCTCAAGGCCTATCTGGGTCTAGTTCACAAAGCCTTTCGCGATGCTAGCTTCCACAACTGATCTCACCACTTCCAGAATTAATTTCATCCACTGTTTCCTCTGCTCAGTGTTTTATTACAATCAGTGATGGCAAAGTAAAATAGGTCATAAACCAAAAATAAACATTAAGCATCTACTATTTACCAAGCAGGGGCTGGGTGTGGACACAGAAATGAATGTGGCTGAGATGTGGCTTTTCCCTCAGAGGTCCTCAGAATCTGGGCAATGGGTAGAGAGGAGCTGGTCCCCAATATCACCTGAGATGTACCCCAATAACTGCAGCCCCCGCCCTGCTCAGATCTGAGAGTGGGTGCCTAGTCTGTTATACGGCAGTCTAGCCTAGGGCTAAGGCTCCTTCCTGGCTTTAAATCTCTGTTCCACTTGCCGGCTCTCTGAGCTGAGACCAGCTGACTAACTTCTTTGCACCTCAATTTTCTCATCTCTAAAACAGTGACAGCTGTGCCTACCCCACAGGGCTCTCAGAGCTAATCCTATAAAGTGCTTGCACTGGATAAAGTTAGTTGAGTCACACCTTGCCCTCTCCACATGGAGCCTAGGTGAGTGCCTTTGAAGGTGATGAAGTCAGGTCACATCTGTGTTCACTGAAATCCCAGAATTGGGAGTGAAGAGGAAGAGAGAGAGCAGCAGCCTCCCCAGCACAGCAGATTCTTAGCACACGGTCATTGCCTTTCTCCCTAACCCTCCCCGCACCTGTCCAGGTAGGTCCCATCTCCCTGCTTTCATCAGCAGGATGTGCAAAGAGAGCTTCCCAGGCTGCACTACTTGGGGAAAAAGCTGATGGTGGCAGCAGCAGCTGTCCTCCTTTTCATTTCTGGGAACCTGCAAGGGCATTTCAAAGTGGAAAGAAACCTCAGCCTCCAGCAGGTGCTCAGGTTCCACCACAAGGCTGGAGGAGTGCTCACCCCAGTGCATGGTGGGACCCTGCGCCCTGGGGGGTGAAGTACGGGGACGCTGGTGGCAGCAGGTTCAGAAAAGCCCAGAGGCACTGGGTGCTGAGACACTGAGGAGACAGACCACTGACCTCCCTGGCCCTGCCTACACGGACGTTGCCAGAGGACAGATGAAGGGCAAGCGAACCACCCAGGCAACTGGGAGGCCACTCCCTGCAGGCCAAATTATTTCTGCCTAAAGAGCAACAAACATTTACCACCGAAGCACCCGGCCTCCCCCAACACACTAATCACTCTGCTCTCGTTAACACAGCCTGTACACAAACAGCATGTGCACTCGCTCGCGTGTGTGATGCGTGGGGGCCAGGATCTCTCCCTCTCCCACGTAAACACCAGATTCATTTATTAAATGCCTCTCTGGCATTTCCTTTTTTGCCTTCATCCTGCTTGTTTAATATTGCATTTGACATTCTCATTTTATAAATGGCAACAGAAGCAGAATGGATGGCTAAAATTAGCTTACGAGTGAGAATGACGCTACAAATAGGATCGTGAATACAGAAGCCTAGTTAATTCCACCCACATTACCCGCCCCCCTCCCCACACACAAATACACCCACCACTTTTGGGCTGGTTCCCGACTGAGCTGTCTTCAGGGCTGAGGAGGAGCAGCTGGAAGGAGTGGGGGGTGAGCCCAATCACTGGGCACCTTGCCAGGTGGCAGGGCCCAGAAGCTGACCCTAGCCTGGGGCTGGTCTCCATGGATGGGCTGGTCACAGCACCGCAGCCCTGAGTCCAAGGGGACAGGCTCAGGACTCTCCTCCCTTCTTATCCTTCTGCCCTTCCTTCCCCAGAACCCCCTGTTCCGAGTCAATCCCCCAGGTATGCCCTGGGCTGAAGGGTAGCAGGCCTAAGCTCTCAGTAGGCTTTGCTCTTAGAAGTGGATTTTTCTGGAACCTTCTTAAAGAATGAGTCAGGTGAAGAGTGGGACTCAGCTTTTCCGGGACCTAGACAATCACATCTCTTGGCTCCTCCTGCTTTGGGAGGTGCACCACCTCCTCTCCTAGGACCATCTCCAGAGGCACTGAGAGTGCCCACCTCATACTCTCCATCCCTGCCCCGTAGACTCGGGACCCAGTCCTGCCCAGGTCCTGCACACTTGCATTTTACTGACTTATAATCCGCTGAGGGCCTCCTTACCTGCTAACTCTGTATTTGCTCAGTAAAATAATTCTAAGAATGATGACAATGATGACAGTGGTGAAAAAATCTGTCACTCTGATAGCGTGCCACGGCCTGGCTCTGTTCCAAACCCCTTACAAGTCTTAAGTCACAGCACTCTCCGAGGTAGGCACTACCACAACCTGTTTTACAGAATGGGGAACCACAGAGCCAAAACATAGAGGTAACTTACCCAAGGCCACAAAGCTGGGAAGTGGAAGGGGGTTCAGCACTGAGGACTTGAGGCATCCTCTATCAGGAAGGCCTCCCTGGTTGACAGCATCCTGTTCTGACCACTGTGTCACTCTCCACCTGGGGGCTCCCTCAAAGAATGAAGGCACTGATACTTTCCACAGGCTGCTATCCCCAAACTCTGTGCCTGTTTGGGGCACCCCCTTTCTACTCTGCCCCTAATAATGTATGCTCAATAGTGAAATTGGCTGACCATTTGGCTAAATGCCTTTCACTGGACCCCTGTAGACAAGGAGCACCCTGACTGGGCCTGCTCTGAGCTAGATTAGTTTAGCCCAGGAGTCAACAAACTGTGGCCAGCAGGCCAAACCCAGCTGCCATGAGTTTTGGTAAATAAGCTTTATTTGAACACAGCCACGCCCCTTCATTTATATATTGCCTGGACTGTGTGTGTGCTACAATGGCAGGGCTGAGTAGATGTGACAGAGACTCTCTGGCCCTTTATAGAAAATTTGCTGGCCCCTGGCTTAGGCCCAATGGGGGAAACTTGAAGTTATCAAGGGCTGATTCCGTCAAGGCTACCCAATTTCATACCCTACAACAGAACAGGCGGAGACCTCCAGGTATCAAATCAGGGCTTTATATAAGCTGCAAAAGGCAGCCATCCTCAACCTTCTGATTTCCCACAGGAGCAAACTGGTGCAGACAGGTAGGGCACTCACCTGTGGTTACAGAATCACCAGCGGTGGACCTGGGATTCAGGCTCAGGTTCCAAGGCTCTCTTGGTGCCTCTAAGTGACCCAGCAGGTCCCGACTTGGGGACAAGGACATGTGCACCTCACTCAGGAGAATCGAGCCCTTTACCCCAACAGATGCATGCCTCACGTGTCTTCTGCAAGCAATGCTCCAAGGCCTGCACTCAGAGGGGTAGGGCATGGTGAGGGGCGGGAGCAGTCCCTGGCACTGAGAGCTTCCTCTGGGAGATCTTCGGAAATCTGGTCTCTGTTTGACCATAGAGGGAGTACGGAGTGGTGCCAAGAGCACCAGACTGGCCTGGAGGTCCAGGTGCCAGGCCTGGCTTGGCCCCATTTGACCTGACTCCATGCTCCCTTCATTCCCAAGTCCCTTCCTTCTGATGACAATGGCTGGGCAATTTATGACCCACAACTCCCACATCGTCTGTCATTAGCAGTGGCCCTTGCCTGGTGCTTCTCAGACTTTAATGTGCACACCAGTCACTGGGGATTTGTCAGCAGGCAGATTCTGACTCTGTAGGTCTAGGGTGGATCCTGGGATTCTGCATTCCTAACCAGCTCCTAGGGGCTGCCAAGGCTGCTGGTACATGGACTACACTTTGATTACCAGCGTCCAGACCTCTCATTCCAAGACGAGGGACAACCAAAGTAGCCGTATCCATGAGTTACTTAGCAAATTTCTGTAAATCCTATCACCTTGAAGGAGTAGGAAAAAGGACTATTTAAAGCAGGGGTGCAGCCAGGTGTAGTGGCTGATGCCTGTAATCCCAGCACTTTTGGAGGCAGAGGCAAGGGGATCACTTGAGGCCAGGAGTTCTAGACCACCTGGCCAACATGGAGAAACCCTCTCTCTACTAAAAACACACAAAACATTAGCTGGGCGTGGTGGCACATGCCTATAATCCCAGCTACTCGGGACGCTGGAGGCACGAGAATCATTTGAACCTGGGAGGCAGAGGTTGCAGTAAGCCGAGATCGTGCCACTGCACTCCAGCCTGGGTGACAGAATGAGACTCTGTCTCCAAACAAACAAACAAGCAAACAAAAAAAACAGAAAGCAGGGGTGTCCAATCTTTTGGCTTCCTTGGGCCACATTCGAAGAATTGTCTTCAGCCGCACACAAAATACACTAACACTAAAGATAGCTGATGAGCTTTAAAAAAAAAAATTTAAAAAAAATCTCATAATGTTCTAAGAAAGTTTATGAATTTGCATTGGGCTGCATTCAAAGCCATCCTGGGCCACATATGGCCCATGGGTCATGGGTTGGACAAAGTTGATTTAAAGTAATCCTGCAGTAGTATTGTATGAAGCAAATAAAAACTCTTCTTGATATTCACCCATCATATAAATCCATATTTTTCAAATACTAGGTTTGCCTAAATGGGCAGCAAGGTATAATGAGAAGAACAGAGGGTTCGGAACCAGAATGACACAGGTTCAAATCCCAGCTCTGCCCCTTAGAACTGTCCCACCAAGGAAGATCCACTGCTGCTGAGCTCTAGTGAACCCCTCTGTAAAATGCGATGAGGACCCCTGCTCAGGATGTTATGAAGACAAAAGGAGACAGCACGCACATAAAGCATGGTCCCAGTGCCTATAAGCACCGATTCCTTTCTGTTGAATCAGGTGTGAGGAAAGGCTCTACCCGAGATGCCCTCGTCCCAGGCACCTTTCAGGCTGTACCCATGCTCTCACCCAACGAGGGTGGTGATGGCTCCCCAGCATCATTTCAAGCTCTAGGCTGTACTAGGCCTCTGCAGATGCCTGGAGGTGGCTCTTGTCAATTCTCACCTCCCTTCCTGCTGCTGCCCGGCTCGTCAGGAGGCCGCTTGAAGGCTGGGCTCTGGCGACTCATCAAGCAAGTGTCCCTGCTGCTCAGGGGCTGCTTCAATCAGGGGGACGCCACGGGAAGCATTATTAGCTGCACCCGCACTGGGGCACACAGAGTAGCCAGGGAGGGTCCCCTCTCTGGCGGGTCACGAGGTGGCTCTGTGCATGCATGTGTGTGTGTTTATTGATAAAGAGCCACATTTGCATTTTGCTCTGGCTTGGAGAGCTTCTGGGTTTGGCCCTGAGCTTGGGTGGCAGTCAGCTCCTGGCCCATGCTCGTCACTTATCTGTGTCTGTGGCAGTGGAGGAAGAGGCATGGAGATCTGGGACCTGTAAAACCCAAGCGTGGTCCTTCTCCCTAGCTGGGAATCTGGCCTGTCTCCTCTGCTTTTCTCCTAGGAGAACAGGGAACCACATGGGCCACGACATAGCTGACTGGGAAAGGGCGGTCAGTGGCGGAGGGCCTGCAGCCCAGCTACATAACCCTGAAAGTCCCTTTCGGCCTGAAGAGGACACACAGTCTGATGGGTACAGACGTGAGCTCTGGAGTATAGCTTTCTGGGCTCAAATTCTGGGGCTGCCATTTGCTGACCATGTGACCTTGGGCAAACTGCTTAACCTCTCTCTGCCTCGTCTTGCCAATCTGTAAATGGGGATGATTAAAGAGTAAGTGAAAATCAAATGAAATAAGATGCATGATGCATAAACTGTTTAGTAGAGTATGTAGTTTGTACCACCCAATGTCAGCTATTAGTGGGATCTTTATGTGTGAAAGGGTGTCATGTGGGGTCTTTCTGGGCATCCTTCTGCCTGGAGATAACCTCCTTAAGGCAGGGCCTACATGGGGAATGAAGGGAAGGGTTCCTGTGATCCCCACTTCCCAAAGACAGCCATCCTGGTCCCCTGTGAGTGGAATGACTCATGCCTGCTCCTGGCCCTTCTGCATGGTAGAGAAGGACCTCCATTTTAAAAAATGCCCAGGAAGAGACTCCCCAACCCAATTAGATGGGCGACGGCTTTAGGAACTATATGTGCCTCACAGACATGTGGTCCTTCAGTGAATCCTTTATTTAGTCCACAATTATTTATACAGGGTCTCCTAAGTGCCAGGCACATGAGATTGAATCAAAAGACCTAGATTCAAGTCCTATGTCTGTGACTAATCTGCAGTAAGACCTTTCCTATCTGTGAATATAAAAAAATCATGGCTCCAGTATGTACCGGGGGTGCAGCTATCTGCCACTTCCTGCCAAATGCCCAGAAAGATCGCGAGGGTTTGAGGAGATGGGTCTGTGGTTTCACAGCACAGTCCTGTTTATGAAACATTCCTATGCACATTCTAACAACCATCCATGTTCCTGCTTGGCAGTCTCTGAGTTTTCAGTTTTTCCGGATATCTCATTTGAATTCTGTCCACAGCCCAGTTTAAACTCATTTCCTTTTCTTTGGGCCTCAGAAGTAGAAACCAGTATCACAAAAACCAAAACAATTCAGGATCCAGGCTTCTCTACCAACACCCTTTAAATTCCACCCTTCTTCAGAAGAGGGGAATTGGCTGGAGAAATCTCTCTCAACGACAGCTCATGGATGATGACAAGGATAATGGCAAGAGCTAACACGGATCAAGCTTGCACCCTGTGCAGACACTGTGCTAAGCCCTTTGCTCATGGTATGTCACCCAGTCTCTAACAACCCAATGAGGCAGTATCATTACCAGCCCTGTCTTACTGGAGCTCAGCAAGGCCCAGTGTTCTTCTCCAAAGTCCTCTCCCAGGGCCTCTAAACTCCCCACCTTGGAGCTCATAACTGTTGGGCTGCGCTGGGAACATGGACCAACACCTCCAAAGCCTGTGATCCGAATCAGTCTGCCCCCACTTCTTCCTCTTGTCTACTTCCATCTTTGCTCATTCTCTTGAAGAACAAGTACTAGCCCCAGATTCAAAGGCAAACACAAACCCTTACACTAAAAACCCAGTTACGTGCACCTGACATAGTCAACCTCCACCTGGGTGGGAGAGAAGGCGATAAATATGAAACAGGAAAATGGCTGCAAATCTCTCTGGCTTCAAGCCAGCCCCCATGGGTTCTTTTTCTGGGGCAGAAGCTCTACTTCCTGATTGCTGCCCGGGTTATCTGGGGATTCACCCTCCCACTCCCAAGCTCCAACAACTGTCTATACAGTTCCTTTGGCACCAGTAAGCTCAAGACGTATGCTCCTTCACTCTCTGGGTAGCCTGGGACCTATCCCCTGAGCCTCAGTTTCCTAGGATAAAGCCTTTCCCCATCTGTGTCTCGGGTTCGTTTCAAAGCCTGTCAACAGGGAAGGGCTACACATATGCATTCAAGGTGACAAATGGAGCAATGTCTTTCCGGTCTACATCTGGCCTTTCCTGATGAACCCTTAAGGCTTGGCAGGACAGGAATGGCATCTGCCAGTACTCTCTTCTATTCCCCCACTGCCCAGCAGCCTTAGTGGAGCCTGTCAATGGCATGCTCTGGCTAGGATAAACAAGGCATCTGGGCACTGGATACAAGTTTCATTTACGTCCTCTCTCTCTCATTTTAAAAATAGCTAGTACTGGTCGGGCACCATGGCTCATGCCTGTAATCCCAGCACTTTGGGAGGCCGAGGCAGGTGGATCACTTGATGTCAGGAGTTTGAGATCAGCCTGGCCAACAAGGCGAAACCCTGTCTCTACTAAAAATACAAAAATTAGCTAGGTGTGCTGGCACACGCCTATAATCCCAGCTACTTGGGAGGCTGAGGCAGGAGAATTGCTTGAGCCCAGGAGGCGGAGGTTGCAGTGAGCCGAGATTGCGCCACTGCATTCCAGCCAGGGCAACAAAGCAAGACTCCATCTCAATAAAAATAAAAATAAAAATAGCAAGTAGTAACCTACCAAGAGAAAAGTACCAACTGTAAACTTGCACTGACATTTGGGGAGCAGAGAAAGCCTATGAGGGGACCTGTGTTATTCTGTCACATTTATCTCCCTCCTACCATTTTAATGTCTGAGTTGATGCCTCCAACATACAGTACGCAAAAAAAGAGTATTTTCATTTCAGACGCATATGATGGCAAGGAACAATATGAACAATATTATTTTAGTGCCCTGGGAAAAAATTAGCAAGTCAAATATTGAATCAGGCCTGTAGCACCACATGCTAAGCAGATTGCTTTGATCTTATCCACACTAAAAGCTCTATTATTGAATTTAAAGCTGGTGAGCACATATCAGACCAATATACAATGCATGTCTGAATGCATGTTTCAGAAGCAAGAAATGTTTTGACAAAAGGAAGAAAATGTTAAAGTTACAGCTGCAATTGAAACACAAATTTGCCCTCCCTCTTCTCTTGAGGCTGGAGGCTCTCATGGCCAACCAAAATGTTTTTGCTCTGAAGGACCTGCTGATGGTTCCAGAAACACCTGCTGAGCTTCTATTTTTCTGGAGCCAACAAAGAAGGGAATTCTCACCCCCCTACTCAATCCGAAGAAAGGAGTTTGAGACTTTGAGTGTGCAAATGCTATGCATGATATGGCACCCTCTGGTGGTCACTGATCTGGGAGGCCTACACGGCTTCCCAAACTTCCAGTAATCCAAACCCCCTTCCTCTTGAGGCTGCTGTGGCAGAAAAAGGAACTTTAGAGCCAAAGAGAGGGAAGGAAGCAGCTGATCAAGAGGGCAGAAATTAATTGATGGCAAGGGAGGGAATGTTAATTTTCCAGCAGGACCCAAAGAGAAAAATAGTTTGGTGCAGTAAACTTCCTATCTAGGATATACCCCTCAAAAGCTGCACAGCAAAAGAATATCCTAAGCCAGGTGTCAGCAAGTTACGACTCATAGGTCAAATCCAGCCCCTCTGCCTGTTTTTGTAAAGTCCAAGAATTAAGAATAGTTTTTACATTTTATTTTATTTTTATTTTTTTTGAGACAGGGTTTCGCTTTGTTGCCCAGGCTGGATTGCAGTGGTGTGATCATGGCTCACTGCAGCCTCAACCTCCCGGGGTCAGGTGATCCTCCTACCTCAGCCTCCTGAGTAGGTGGGGTACAGGTGCACTGCGCCCAGCTAATTTTTTTTTTTTTTTTAAAGAGATGAGGTCTGGCTATGTTTCCCAGGCTGGTCTCGAACTCCTGGCCTCAAGTGATTTTCCTGCCTTGGCCTTCCAAAGTGCAGAGATTATAGGCATGAGCCACCATGCTTGACCTGGTTTTTACATTTTAAGTGGCTAAAAAATTAATATTTTGTGATCTGTGAAAATTACATAAGGTTCAAATTTTGGTGTCCATAAACAAAGCTTTATTGAAACACAGCCCCACTCCTTCATGTATGCATTGCCTATGGATGCTACCCAGCAGAACTGGGTAGTTGCAGTCAGCTGTATGGACTGCAAAGATGAAAATATTCACGACTTGGCCCTTTATAGAGTTTGTCCACCTCAGTATGAAACAACTGCTACTGTTCACAGGCCTGGACCCCGAGCATCTAGCCCCCTCCCCACCCCTGCCCACTCCAGCCTGACGAAGGGCAGGAGCAGTCTGCAAGACGGGGTGTGTACGTAGAGGAAGGGTGCATTCCATTTCAGCACAACCCCTACACACTTACCATTTTATTATTGATTTCATGGAAATGAATCTCACAGACTTTCTCCACAACATCTTCATTCTCAAAAGTGACAAAGCCAAACCCTAAAGGAAAAGAGAGGGAAGAAAAAACAAAGAGAGGCGGGGTGAGTTCCGTTCTGGCAGGCCAGTTTTTCTCTGAAGTCCTGAGGTCTTGACAGCCTCCTGGTCTGGGGGTAGGTAGGAGGATCCTTGGGAGGGCCTTGAGGTTGGAGGCAATGATTTCTAATTTGTACTGAGCACCCTTCCGACAGCGAGGAAAAGTTAATGATTTCACCCACATGCAGCGGGCGCTGTGTGGTTTACATTTGCCCCGAAGCAAATAAGAAATTTACTTGTCTGTTATTTACAAGGGTCAGAGCCCCGCGGCTCTGTGCACCGCAGCAGGTGGGTGGGCTAACGAGAGCCTCGTGGATCACTGCAGGGCCACGCTTGCCCTTTCCGCGAGCAACCCTGGCCAGCCCTCGGGTCGGCCTCCAGACGGAGGTGGTTATTTGTCCTTTTCTTCCTGAATTACTTCCTCTAATACCTCATCAGGACATCCTGAGGCCTGGAAGAAACTATTAAAAGTTTCAGGCCTCTGTTCCGCGCAGGCATCCTTTTTATACTGCTGCTTCAAAAGCGCTCTGGATTTGGGGCAGTTTAAGACTGTTTGATGCCTGCTGTCAGCCCGTCAGCTATCCACTGTATTTACTCGGCTGGAGACCGGCTTTGCTAGACAAGCTGCACTGAAGAATTTTGGCAGGCGACTGCTGCTCAGTATCCTCAGTTCTTCTCCCTACCCTCCTGCCCCTTTCTTTCTTCTCCTCCCGCCTCCGACAGCGTTTCCAGCATGTGGCCCCATCTGTGACCCCACTCAGTAAGTACTGCTTTACCACATGGCCTCACACAGGGTTGCACCCTCTTTGGATGGGATGCAGCTGCCACGTGGTAGCGCTAACATGGCAAGGGAGCACAGGCCGTGGGGGCAGACACACTGATGGGGAGGCTGAGACTGGCTTCCAGTTCTCACTGTGCATCTACTTTATGTTTAATCTGGGGGAGCCCCTTCCCCTCTCTGAGCCTCAACTTTTGCATCTGCAAATGAAGGTGGTAGAACTGGACCCTGGGTTTCACACCTCTTGTCACAACCCAAATCAGGATTCACAAGGCTGTCTGCTGCCATCTGAATGTTTGCGGCTGCCCCCTTCCGCTCCCCCACCCCCCACCCAGATTCATGTTGAAATCCAAACTCCCAATGTGATGGTATTAAGAGTTCAGGCCTTTGGGAAGTGATGAGTTCGTGAGGATGGGGCCCTCATAAATGGAATTAGTGCCTTACAGAAAGACACTAGAAAGCTTGTTTTTTTCTCTCTACCATGAGAGGATGCAATAGGAAGGCAGCTGTCTGTACACAGGAAGGGGAGCCCTCCCAGAAATGACCATGCTGGCACCCTGCTCTTAACTGCCAGCTTCCAGAACTGTGAGAAATAAACCATTTTTCTTAGACCTTGGTACTTCATTATAGCCGCCCCAACTAAGACACTCTTCTCCCCAAAGGTATGAACCTGGCTGAACACTAAGCCAGACACACCAAGCAGGAAGACAAAAACTGAATGGCTGTTCTATCACAATTATATTATGATAATTGTGTTTCCAGTCAGTGAGTAAAATACAGATGCTTCCTTTTCAAACTCTGTGTCTATTTTGGGTCCCTGCAATACAAGACGGAGAGGGAATTTCTCAGGTCCCTTCTGACTCTCACGCGTCCAACTCTAACACCACCAACTTCTAAGGAACACCAGAAAACGGGGAGCTGATATGTGGAGCTCCTTTAGCACAGCTCCTGCAGGGACTAGCAGATTCTTCGGTACGAGAATAAAAAAGGCTACTCTCTGTTCTCAAACCATTTCCAGTAAAACAGAGGGCTAGGACCACGAAACACAGCAGTCGTGATCTTTATTATGTCACTTGCTACCACCACACACCAAATACTGGGCCAGTGCTCCCAGCATACCAGTCCAGCCTGTTGTAGACACATAAGGCAGCATCAGACATACCATAAAGTGGACATGGATGTCTGCTGGAGGGGCTCAAAGATGGCAAGTTTCTCCCAGTGTCACCCAGTAAAAGCTAGGTTCTCAGTTACCTTAGAGGCCTGAAGCAGACATCTGACATGATATGTTGTTTGAAATGCCATCCAACAAAAAAACTTCTCACCAGGTTTATGCCCCCTGCCCCCTAAACCAGGTCCTTTGAGGGAAAGCTACTGGGAATGCTATCCTATTCCCTCTCTTTGGGCATCTCCTTCTCCTTGGCCCTTGGTCCCACTGATCATTGCAGAGCTGGAGAAGAGCCACGCCGACACCGTCCCCAAGCCACTTCTCTTTGGACTTTGGGGTATTTGTTCCCCAAGCGCTCCTTTAAGCACTTTCAGTTTCCTGAGGGCATTCAGCTCACCCTACTGGGGTATGTCTCAGGAATCCTGGGTTGGGAGGAGCCTTAAAAACATCAGGTTAAAACTCCCACCCAGTCAAGGACCCCTGGAGCACTCAGCCAGGGACTTAATCTTTGTGGTTAATCCCCTTCCCCCACCCCCACCCTCCTAGGGCCCAGATCCTAACTGGCCCCAGGAGAATGGATTAAGAGCCAGCGCCCTCCCGAAATTCCACAGGGAGGGAGAGGCGGCACTGCGGAGGCCACAGAAACCGGCCAGCGTGCCTTCAAGCCAGAGCACCCCGCAAGAGGGTGATGCTGGAGTCTTGTTCTCAGGACGGAACAGGGCCCCTAACACACACCGAGTGCTGAGTGAGTGACTGAATGAGCCATTTCTGCTCCTTCAGGGTCTGAGCATCTTGCTAATCCACTTGAGTCACTGCTTTGCCTCAAGACTGATTCCGCTCTTCCTTCTGCATTTAGCAGCTGCCACCTGTGCTAGGCATTGTGAAGGACGTGGAGATCAACAAGGCAATGGCCCTCTGCTTGCACAATTCACGAACAGGCACGAGTCAGAAGACCCATGCAGGGACAGCCTCTCCCTCTCACCCCTCACTTCCAGCCTGTGGGGCACTCTGGGTCTTGTCTGTCTTTGAAGATCACCCCTCTGCCCCAGCCCCCACGCCCAGGCACCTTGCAAATAAAACAAGCCAGGATAGGCCAGTTTTTAGAGAACCTCACTGCTAATTAGGACAAGTGTAGCAGGTTGAATAGTGGCCCTCCAAACATATATCCATGTCCTAGTCCCTGGAATTTATGAATGTGACCTTATTTGGAAAAAGAGCTTTTGCAAATGTAATTTAATTAAGAATCTTGAGAAGAGATTATCCTGGATTTAGGGTGGGCCCTAAATCCAATGACAGGTGTCCTTAAAAGACAAGCAGGGAATATCTGAGACACAGAGAAAGAGAAGAAGGCCATGTGAAGACAGAGGTAGGCAGAGAATGGAGTGGTACCGCCACAAACCAGGAACACCTGGAGTCTTGAGAAGCTGGTCTTCCAGAAGGCAAGAAACAACTGTCCCCCAGAACCTCTTGGGGGAGTGCAGCGCTGGCTTCCAGAACTGTGAGACAAGAAGTTTCTGTTGTTTTAAGCCACCAAGTTTGTGGTAATTTGTTATGGCAGCCACAGAAAACTAATACAGCAAGGTTCTAGGTTTCAGCTGCCTCCATATCCCACACAGGGGGGCCGCACACAACCTCCTCCTGCCAGGCCTGCTGACTTGGCCAATCATGCTGCTCTGGACTGAAGGCAGGAGAGAGTGGATGAATGAGAAAAACCCATCCTGGCTATGGGTGAAGAACATGAAGTCAGTGCCACCACTGAAGGGCACCACCCCACAAGCCAGAGGACAGGCTAGTTTAAAGCCACCTTGCAGCTAAGCAAAGATCCACACTTGATCCTAGAATACAGGCCAGGGTAAGTCAAGTCACTATCGCAGGCCATGGCTGAGTTCCCTGCCACGGAAGCTGCTTTCCTGCTGCAAACCAGCTCCTTCCTGGTCCACTGCACACATCACCTCCATACCATTCAGGACTCTCTGATGCCCCAGTTTCCCACTCTGAGATGGGAAGAAGGGCGACCGAGCTAGGAGACAGGAATTAAAATGCAGACTGTTGCACCGGGAAGAGTCAGGGCAAGACTCAGGGCATCATCTCAAATTCTGACTCTGATATTCTCCCTGCTGGTCCTTTTCCTAACCCCACAGGACTCAAAATTCAAGTATCACAAAAATGATTTTCCTGATTAAAGGAGATAGCCTAGATTTCAAGCCTATGTACCCTGGATGCATAACAATTCAGCGATGTCAAGACTCATTTGCAGTATTTTAAAGACCTATATCATTTCAACATCTCTGTCTGTTTGGTCCAAGCAGAGAAAACAAACTTGATTATGTCTAAAATATTTATTTATTCCATTTGGGGAAAACAAAGAAGCAACAGAACACTTAATTATCAATAAGTGTTATTCCTTAACATATAATCATTTTTATTTCACAGATGCATTAGCATTTACAACGAATTAGTAACTTAGTGGTGAATAACCCCCAAAATGAATTAAAATGAGCAGTGGAGGACAAAAACAATGGGGTCAGAAATTTGGGATAGAGTGATGGGTGGGAAAAATCCTTTTGGCATCACAGTCTTCTTTTCTGAAATAAGTATTTTATTGTGGTAAAATACACATAACATAAAATTTACCATCTTAGCCTTTTTTTTTTTTGGAGATGGAGTCTCGCTCTGTCACCCAGGTTGGAGTGCAGTGGCGCGATCTTGGCTCACTGCAACCTCCACCTCCCGGGCTCATGTGATTCTCCTGCCTCAGCCTCCCAAGTAGCTGGGACTACAGGTCCCCGCCACCACACCTGGCTAATTTTGTATTTTTAGTAGAGACGGGGTTTCACCATGTTGGCCAGGCTGGTCTCAAGCTCCTGACCTCAGGTGATCTGCCCGCCTCAGCATCCCAAAGTGCTGGGATTACAGGCACGAGCCAATGTGCTTGGCCATTGTAGCCATTTTTAATCACACAATTCAGTGGCATTAAGTACACTTAAAATGCTGTGCAGCCATCACCAATATTCACCTCCTGACCTTTTCTGTACCCATTAAATAAGTCCCCATTTCCCCCTCCCCCAGCCCTAGTAATCTCTATTTTACTTTTTTTTTTTTTTTTTTTTTGAGACAGGGTCTCAGACCCCTGTCGCTCAGGCTAGAGTGAAGTAGAACAATCTTGGCTCATTGCAGTCTTGATCTCCCAAGCTTAAGCAATCCTCTTATCTCAGGCTGTCAGGTAGCTGAGACTACAGGTGTGTGCCACCACGCCTGGCTAATTTTTTGTAATTTTTTTTTGTAGAGATAGGGTTTCACCATGTTACCCAGGCTGGTCTCGAAACTCCTGGGTTCAAGCGATCCTCCTGCCTTAGCCTCCCAAAGTCTTGAGATTACAGGCATGAGTCACCACACCGGCCTATATTTTACTTGTTTTGACTATGAATTTTCCCATATAAGTGGCATCATACACTGTATGTCCTGTACTGTTGTGTCTGGTTTGTTTTATTTGACATATGTTTTCAAGCCATCATAGTCTTTTGAACAATCTACTGAATGTACAGGGGATTTGGGAGAGCTGGAGGACAGGGAGTCGTGATTATTTCCTTCTCATTGCCCTAAAAGAGGGCCCCACAGAGAATCAGAAATGGAGCCTCACGAAGGCCCATCAAACTGAGGTGTAGCAGCCAGGTAAAAGAGACACACAATTATCCTCACTCAGCAAGGGGCCAGATAACAAGCTATGTGCCCCAGAGACTCCCTTTGCCTCTCTGGACCCCTAAAAGAAGCAGGCAGAAGCAGGGGTCCTGCTCCAGCCCCTGGCAGAGTGAGGACTCTAGTCTATGGCGAGTCTGTGAAGGCTGACACTCCATCGGGGCCCTCTGGGTTACCCCTGTGAACATCCACTGCTCATCTCCCTTGGTCCTAAGAACCAGAGAACTCCTCCCTGGGTATTTAAACTCACTCAAGCTACCACCCAGAATGGAGAGGAGACCCAGGGACTGACAACTAGGGGAGGTGGGGGAAACAAAGGGCCAGAACTTGGGGGACAAGAGATTAGTTCACCAAAGAAACCCTTCTCACCTGGCATCAGCAAAGTGGCATCTGCCCCGCCTCTCCTAAAGCCCCCACCTTAACTGCACCCCACACTTCCAAGGGGCTCCAGAAGTCAGCAAAGCTGGGACAAAGAAGGTGGTGGGAGGGTTAACCCTAAACAACAGTGGTTTAAAAATGGATATTAATAGGGTAGCAGTTGACAGGGAGCATTTAAAAATGAAATTCTAGCATTCTCTTGAATGAAGCTATTATTAGACAGTAAAAAGTAAGCACTATTTAAGAGATAAGCATTTAACAGTCAAACCTTTTCCCCCTCTTTCATCCAAAGGAACAAGACTAAATATTCATCTGAATAATACAAGGCTACAAAAAACCACATACACAGAAGAAGAAGATCGAAATCTGAAAACGAGATACCTCAAAATTAAAATGACCTTCTCCAAACGCACTCACTGAGGAACATCGACAGTTAACTTACAAGAGAATTTTTTTTTTAGATCAGAGAGAGAAAGATGGGAACAGCCTCCTCCTAGCCTCAAAAATAATTTTCTTCTCTTATCATACAGGTCAATGAATAGGCAATCATGTAGTATCTAATGCATCTTCAGTGAAAATCAATGCAAGTCATGAGTTAACACACTTGGTTAATGGAGGAAAAAAAATGAGGGAGGAAAAAACCCCAGATTGTCAAATTTATTCTGAGTACCCCATGAGAAATTTAAGGTATATGTACTTAAGAATATTTATAACTCATGCAACTTCCCTCTCTTCCTAATAACCCAGTATTTGGGGAAAGCAATATTCATGGGTTGCTTCCAGCACAAACAAATCCCTTGGGTTTAGGTGTGGGGAGCACTTTCCGGCTTGAAAATCCTTTTCATCCATCATCCTACCTGGTCCCCAAGGCAACTCTGCGAGAGGCAGGGCAGGCTCTGCTACTGTCATTGTGCTCAACTGTTCTGCACGGTTCAGTGACTCATCCATCATGACATGGCCGCTAAATCAGAGGCAGGAGCTGAACCCAGGAGTGGTACCCCAAGTTACTTTCATACTCCCCCCTACTTTTCTGGAGAAGACTGTCAGGGTCTTCTTTGGATCAGTAAGTGTTCAGGGATGGATTTGGTGGCCATATGGCTCAGACAGCGTGAGAGGGGCCGGCCTGGCAAGGAGGCATGCTGGTCTGCTTGCATCGTCACGAGTCAAGCCCCATTTGGCTGTGCGTCCATTGGCAACCCCACACCTCGGGAATGTCCCCAGCCCCAACGCAGAACATTTCTAGGTCACCTCCATGAGCTACGGCAGGTTTGGCAAGTCAGCTGTCCTGCAACCCTAAACTTGGAAGGTCTGAGGCCCCACCTGGAAGCGCAGAAGAGATGAGTAGTGTGCACAGATGCATGGCAGGCATGGGGAGGTGGCATCACATGCCTTGGCTTTGCTCTAAGAAAAATATAACTCAGAAGATCAATATGTTCCAAGAAAAAAAACAAGCTACCTTTTCAAAAGCAGCAGCATGTTTCTGATTACTGGCTGCCATGTTGGGAAATCACTGCACAATACTTTGGCTTCAGTGAGAGCCAATTGAAGTTGCCATTAGAGGTTCCTGGGCGTTTTCAGACACTAGATATTGGAAAGGATGGGTGACGATCAGGCTGTGTGTGCTTTCACACCCAGGTGCCAATGTGGACTTTGTAAGGTGGGAAGGGTTAGGATTCCTTCCATTACAACTCACATCTGCTTCCCAATAACTTCCCAAAGTTATTGAGGATCAGTCCACATTCTAATAATAATGTTAAAAAGAGAAAGCTCATCTGCCGTCACTGAGCAGCCACTCTATAACTCAATCTTCACCCCCAGCCCCACCCTGGGGAGTATGAATAGAAATTATTGTTCCCACTTTACAGATGAAGAACTGAGGCCCCAGTGGGACCCTGTGTTCTCTCCCCTGCAGCCCACCTTCTTCATATGAAGGCAGACTGTTCCATACTCATCAATTCCTACCTTGTCCAACAACTGCACCCCTGAACCCTGTCCCTGTCATGTTTCCCTGTAAGAACATCTATGAAATAGGCCAGAGCCCTCGGTTCTTACAACCCGGCAGAGGGAGGGCAAGGAGAGAGTAGGGAAAGATATGGTCACCCACTCCAGCTCTATGTTGGCTTCCCCTGCACCCTGAAGTATCTGATTTCTTAAACACAAGAGCAGGGAAGGAGGCACTGAGGATTTTCAGAGATACACAGCAAAGAAGACCTTCACACAGAAAAACAGCTAGAGTATCTCCTAAGCCAGTCTAACTAGGATGAGCACAGCGGAGTGACTTCTCTGAACCTTTCCAGACCCCCAACCGCAGATGTACCTGAAGTAGGACTGGGATGCCAGACTCGATGCTAGAAGTTTCTTTGCAGCAAACTGGCTCTCAAATGAGTCAGCTGCCTTGGAGGGACGGACAGAGAAGTGCTCACTTCCCTGGCCTTATTAAGAAGAAAGAAAAGGGGCAGGCACGCTGACCTGAGCTATGCACAGCACCCAGCCTCAGGGATGGTTAAGAACAAAGACTTCCAGGTCAGGAGGCCATCAGAGGCAGATACTTGAGACTGCCCTCCTGGTGGCCAGTAAACAAGCCCATAATCGATGGATTCGAGGGGTCTGCGGGCATGCCCCCTTAGCACAGCCCTCCCTCCTCCCTGATATCCTTCTTCCTCCCTCCCCCCAAAATAAGCAGCCTCTCTTTGGGGTCCCTTCTGAACTGGCCCTCCTTCTCTGCCATGTCTCCATCCCCTCCAGGGTGGCATCGCAGCCCCTCCACTGTGGCATCCTTCATGCACCTGCTTCCTCGTTTACACCAGTAGTTTGGCAGCTGGTTGCTGTAAACTATAATAAAATGCCTTTCCAAAAAATGAAGGAATGTGACCAGACACGCCAGACATCATATTAAAGCCGTGTCAATTAATTTCTCCCCCTGCTTGATAAACGAGCCCCATTCCATCTCTTAATAATGAGGAGAGAAACAAGAAAAGTTGACACTTAGTTTAATTTATTTTCTCAACTTGCCTGGTCATATTTCTTTCTGCCTTGCAGAGCTGGCTGGGGCTGCGGGGAATTACAAGTGGCTCGAGCACAGGCGAGGCAGAGATCGGCGTGAGTCGACACGGGTCTCCTTTATTCCCCACACGCTTAATCAGGAGGGGGAAAGTGACTTAGGGAGCCAGCTCACACCTGCGCCTCTGCAGCCACCTTTGGGGCTGGGGGGAGTTGGGTGGGGGGCGAGGAGTGATCTCAGGTGTGTGAGGAATCAGATAACAGAAATGGCACTGTCAGATTTCCAATCTAGTTCCATGGAACTGCACAAGACTGCATTCCCTAAATTAATATTAAGCTACGTTGGCGGCATTTGCCAGAGGGGAGACAATTTCTCAACTGGAAAGGTGCTTTTCTTTCCTCTTCAGCTCAGGGATGCGCTGGCCAACCCTTGACCTTGAAATGTGAGGAGAAACCTTCTAAAAGTCAGGCGCCAACCATGAACCACCAAGTGTTTCATCAGACTTTAGTTACAAAGAGTTTTTTCAATTGGCCACTATAACCTGGCGACCATTTATTTATGGATGCTCCTAGACAATATATCAAGGTGGGGGTGAAGGCCAAGTGTGCTCCTAGACCAATGCTTCTAGGTGTGGTCCTGCAGCAGAATCTCGCATGGGGGAAGGGCTTGTCAAAAATGCAGATCCCTGGGCTCTGCCAGCTCCTAACACGGTCTCAGTGGGTGTTGCCCAGGAACTGCGTTTTTACCCAGGTCTCTGGTAATTCTGTTGCTGACGCAAGCCTGACTCTACCCTATGCTTCCCAATTCAGGACAAGCTAAGTGGAGACCATATGGTAAAAGAGAATCTAGAAGTCTCCACAGGAAAGAGAATTTTGAGGACCTCTCTTACATGAAGTGGGAAACTTTTTTTTTTTTTTTTTTTTTAAAGAGATGGGGTTTTGCCATGTTGGCCAGGCTGCTCTCGAACTCCTGGCCTCAAGTGATCCTCCCATTTTGGCCTCCCCAAGGGCTGGGATCACAGGTATGAGCCACCGTGCCCCTCAATAACGCAGTCTTTAAGAAGCCTCTGACATCCAAGGCAGACCAGGGAAAGACAAAGCTGTTTTCTCCCAGGTTCAGGAACCCGTTCAGACTAAAGTGTAAACGACAGATCCTGCTTGTACTCCCAGAGGTATGGGCAGTTTGCCCGAATCAAATCCTTATGCGAAAGCAATTAAGTTCCACTTTAGAATTTCAAACAGGCATCAGGCACTAGGAGATTTTAACTGATGGGGGCACCTCCCTGAGCTTGTGAAATTAGACAAATGTTTACTGAGCTGCGTTTTGTAAGGACAGACGGGGTGGGGGCATCCTAAAAAGAACCACCCAGGAGGGAAGAAAGGGAGGTTAGAAGGGAAAAGAGAGAGAGAGAGACCTCTAACCATCCTCAAACCATTTTTCTAAGAGAGAAATCTGTCATGAATACTGATAGTGTGATTTGAAAGTGCCTGCGGCTGCAGGGAAAGGGTGTCTCATCCCAGACTCTTGTTAACTGAGTGGTAAAAAGCACCTGTGATCCAGGCCAGACAACCCCAACCTCATTTAATTCCGAGTGCGCTCTATAGCAGTGATTCTGTGAATGACACTTGTCAGGGCAGCAGATTAGTTCACAAACCTATTTTTTGTGCGTGGTGTTCCATCTTGGTCGGGAAAATAGTCAGTTCTTGGCGAGAGAGAAACATATTACTGCTGTTAAGTGCCAATATAAACTCTGGGACGCAGTGGTAAATTCACCAAATTAAATCGCTAGACAACTGGCTCAGATCAGGACCCCAGCAGAAGGTGCCAGGACTGCAGCTCGCGCCCAGCGGGGCAGAGGAGGCTGAGGTCGTGCGCGCAGCTGGAGCAAGGGCACGAGGACGTGCCGCCTCCGCATCTGCTCTGGAAACCACAGAGCCTGGGGCGGCTTTGGCGAGCTCCAACTGCGGGAGCATGGCCTTCAAGGATTCTCAACTCAGGGCTTTCTGAGCTCAGGGGAGATGGGGTATCAGCTGGAAGTTCTTCCCTCTGGAGGTGGGTATTTGGGTTGGTACCCCCAGCTACTCCACTGAAGAATGGGTTTCAAATCTGTCACCTTCTCTCACATTCATCCTCCAGCCTCATCCATGCAGTGAGCAATACACAAGCTAAGAGGGAATTTCAGTCTACTTAATGTCCCCCCAGAGGTGGGTGGAAAAAGGCTTAGGCTTTGGAGCTGGGTAGATCTGGGCTCAAATCCTGGCTCTAGCACAACCGGCTGCATGACTCTGAGCAGGTTATTCAACCACTCTGACCCTTAGTATCCTCCTCTGTGAGACAAATGATCCACCTCACCAGTCGGGATTGCTTAAAAACACCTGCACCTCTGAGAAGATAGCTAGCCTCTCCTATCAGTCAAACTAGCCTCGTTATTTCTCCCCTAGCCCAATCTCTATCTCCACACATGCTTACTTTTGTCTCTGTATAGCCTCACTTGTTAAAATCCACTTGACATGTCTGTAAGGTAGATGTTCATGGTGCTTTACCAACTATCATGATGGGATAAGATTCAGGACAGGGAGAGGTAAAACAAGTCATGCAGTGAATTCCTAGGTCACCGTGTTACTTTTAAAAGACCCTAACAGGGCTGGGTGTGGTGGTGGCTCATGCCTGTAATCCTAGCACTTTGGGAGGCCAAGACAGGTGGATCACTTGAGGTCAGGAGTTCAAGACCAGCCTGACCAACATGGTGAAACCCCGTCTCTACTAAAAATACAAAAATGAGCCAGGAGTGGTGGTGCATGCCTGTAATCCCAGCAACTCAGGAGGCTGAGTAGAATCACTTTAACCTGGAAGGCGAAGGTTGCAGTGAGCCGAGATCATGCCACTGCATTCTAGCCTGGGTGACAGATCGAGACTCTAACTCAAAAAAAGACCCTAAGGTGCATCCATTTAGGTTTAAAAAAAAAAAAAACCCCAAATCATCCATTAATCTTTGAGTGTCGCACCTGGCTGTGCAGGGTGCGGGCATGCTGGCCCCCCGCCCTGGTGCACTCAGCTTCCCCAGCAGCCTTCTCAAGATGCCCACTCGCCTTTCTCCAACAAGTTCTCAGGGAATGGTTACCAGCCGCAGATAAGGTTCCAAAACTCCATCAAGAAACCACTACTTGGAAGCAGGTTTTCAGCGCTGCCACAAATTATATGACTTTTATTATGAGGTATGGTTTCAGAACAGTCCCACTGACAGAGCCCTGGCTTGGTGCCCACTGCTCCCTCTGCGCCCCCCACAGAGTGGTCATTCCTGCCAGCATCTCCATGACCCCACCCGACTACGCTGCCAGCAAACCTGCCTGGAGTCTGTGGGCAGGCAGATGACTATCGGGTGCCTCTGACGAGTGGTTCGCACGAGACACATATACTTATTCACCATGGGGTGGGGTCTGGCCTATTTTATTATATTCTTCCAGCTGTTAAGGAACTGTTCTTAACATCTGGAAGCCAGATTTCTCTGAGAAGCTGTGACCAGCAGTCCAGGCAGCTGGATTGGCGTGGCAGCTCTGCCAGGAGGGAGCGGAGACTGCTACCTGACTCTTCAGCAAAGGCCTGGGATAGGGAGAGGGAGGAAGGAGGTGAGGAGGCTACTGGGGACAGGGGGCGGCACAGCCTGGAGCTCATTATTTAGGGTGTTCTACCAACCAGCACATCCACACCACCAGGGAGCTGGTTGGAAATGCAGTCTCAGGCCTCACCCTAGGCCCACTGAACCTGAATCTGCATTTTAACAGGTGATTTTATGCAAATTAAAATGTAGGATGCATCAAGTCTAGAACACTGCTTCTCAATAGTCTTACATCAGAGCCACTCAGGAAACAATTTTAAGATGCTGATGTCCAGGTACCATCCTCAGAATTGAGTTAGGTCTGGGGTAGCACCCCAGCATCTGTATGTTTTAAAATCTCCCAAGTGATTCAGTTAAGAAACTTTGGGAGGTTGGGTTTGGTGGCTCATGTCTGTGATCCCAGCACTTTGGGAGGCCAAGGCAGGCAGATTACTCTAGCTCAGAAGTTTGAGACCAGCCTGGGGAACACAGTGAAACCACATCTCTACAAAAAATAAAATAAAATAAATTAGCCTGACGTGGTGGCACGTGCCTGTGGTCTCAGCTACTTGGGAAGCTTGAGCTCAGGGGGTCAAGGCTGCAGTAAGCCAAGATCATGCCACTGTGGCCTGGACAACAGAGTGAGACCCTGTCTCCAAAAAAAAAAAAAGAAACATTGAGAGAAGGAAAAAAGTATAATGCCTACTTTTTGTCACTTGGAAATAATTCCAGCTTCACTAACATTTAACATATGACTGAATAATCCCAGTGCCTTCACATGTCCTTATGTCAGCAAGACACTTGTCCTTGTTTTATAAGCCACTAAAGGAAAAGAGGAAGTGCTTCCATGCGGGTGGGGCCAGAGTGGCTCCTCATTTACTCACCTGAGCACAGCTGGTACCTTGTGCTGTTTACAGGTAACCAGTAAATGGAGGTATAGATTATGCGATCTGGCTTTAAGAAAACCAACCCTTACAAAGTAGGTAACTGCAAAGAAAACATGGATTGGAGATAATACTAATGATACAAGCATATGTCACAAAAGTAAATGGTCAGCCAACCCTTTCCATACCCCTAGGCAAGACACCTAACCAGCCACATCACACCCCCAAAAACATGTCTTGATCAGATGGAACAAGTTGCAGCCGAGTGAGGAAGAACCTGATTTTCAACAGAAACTGGTACCGTAGAGAAAGTGCTTTGAAAACAAATGTTTGGAAAATATTTCTATTGTTTAGTGTTTTTGTTGCTAAAAATGATGTAACTAGGTCATCTACAAAAGCTCTCATATCTGCAGACTTTTAAAATCCGGAAACAGAACTGTAAAGACTCATTTGAAAAAAGACATGAACATTTCAGTGGATTTTGAACCCATTTGTTAAAAATATAAAAATGCAACACTTGATTAGTTTGCATGAAAAACTGATTGACATCAGGGAAGATGGAAATTTACAAGCTGAATTTCAACAAAATCCTTTGCATAATTGGAGGATGGGGTTGAAAAATTAGTATCATGATTTAGCCAGCACAGTGAATCGTGCTTCCTCCGCTGGGATCTGTTTATCTTGTGAGGTGTATTTTTCAGTTATGCCAGGCACTAAAACCAAGTATCAAAATAAACTAAACTAAGAATCCAACCTTTAGAGCTGGATCATGAAGTGTTAAATTAAGAATTCTTTTTTAAAACCAGCATATTCAATCATATTCCTCTCTAAAGTAATAAAAATATTACTTTAATTATTAATAAATAAAATCCTTAATGTGTCCTATTATAGTCTTATTTGTATAGGTTTTATAATATACATGAATATTAACAGTGGTACGTGCATATAAATTAAAAATTAGGTAAGATATATTGGGGGGCGGCATGCTAATTTTTTTTCTGCATAATTAAAAAATTTTGGAGACTCTCTGGGAGAAGGTGAGATGGTACATAATGGACTCTGGTTCTGAAGTTGCCCCTTATTCACAGAGATTGCTAGAAGTCTGGAGGTAGGGTGGGAATAGGGACCTTCAGTGACTGCCTGCGGGTGTGGACCCCTCCCCACACCCAAGAAAGGATCTTTGCATGAGAAATTCACGGGAGTCAGGAACCAGCCAATTTCAGGATCTCCTGGGTCCTCCTGGCTGAGCAGCACACCGTGCTGAGAGGCATTGGGGAGGTTCACCCTTCAAACTGAGATGCTTGATTCCTGCATGTTAACGGCAGCCATACCTGAACTTGTCTCAATAAATTTTTCATAGCATCGTATCTTCATTAAAATTTTATTCTATTAGCATTCTGAATCCAAACCACTAAGTACATAATTGCTAAAACATGTGTTAAGTGACGACTTACGAAATGCTGGTTTTATCATATTGTTAATTAACAGAAAGTAGGATTAATACATTCACAGATCATTAGGAGCATTTGGTTCAATTTCACCAGCTCTTCAGCAGGGTGGGGGCAGTTGTCAGTGGGCAGCCCTGGGGATCTGGAGCAAGAACACAAGTGTTCTTCGGGGTTCACCCTCAGCCCCTCTACATGTTCTAAGACTGTGTCTGGGAGAAACCCAGGAGACAGCAACGCAAGGTCTCTTTTTCCTAAAGAACATTGTTCTCAGATGTCACTCAGTGTAGCCTACTCAAAAAAAACTACATGGAAGGATTTGGGTGGGGAGGAGGAGAAAGCAACACACTCTTTCAAGACAGATGAGTGAAATTCCACAGACTGGGAGGATTTGAAGCTCGGATCCGAGGACATCGTAGAAATCCTGGTTGTTTACTAGCTGTGTGACATGGGGCAAGCCATCAACCTCCCTGATCCTATGTCCCCACCTATAAAGTAGGAATAAAGATGCTGACTTCAGCTGGGTGCAGTGGCTCACATCTGTAATCCCAGCACTTTGGGAAGCAGAGGCTGGGGGATCACCTGAGGCCAGGAGTTCAAGACCAGCCTGGCCAACATGATGAAACTCCATCTCTACTAAAAATACAAAAATTAGCTGGGCGTGGTGGCACACACCTGTAGTCCCAGTTACTTGGGAGGCTGAGGCAGGAGAATCACTTGAACCTGGGAGGTGGAGGTTGCAGTGAGCAGAGATCGTGCCACTGCGCTCCAGCCTTGGTGACAAAGTGAGACTCTATCTCAAAAAAAAAAAAAAAAAAAAAGATGCTGACTTCATGGGGCTGGCATGGGGATTAAATGAGATAATGCTAGTTCTGGTTATGCCTGCACAAGTCTGTCGTTTTTATATAAAGATTTTGTACCCAATATTGCTTGGAATGAGTGGGCTACCAGCTGAGACTTGAAAATACTTTAGCTATCAATAAATGTTGACCGCAGTGATAAGAGCTTTAGCGGGGTCAACCCTGAGGTACCAAAGCTGAGCGATTTGGAGTGTATTTGAACTCACCTAGTTGTCATCTCCAGTGCAAACTGGTCACAAGATTCCTAGGCCAGAAGGGTTTATTGAAACCTCTTCCCAGCCTGTCCCGGGAAGTACAGGGGTACCCAGGCATGAAATGGACTAAATGTCTTCTCTTTTCCCAGCCGTCCAAATTGCTTTAGCCTGGCCTGATGGTGGCACTCCCAATTTTTTACGCTTACTAATGAAGCCGTCCGCCTGGCAGGGCAGCTAGCAAGACCAGCACTGGAAGCCAGGACTGGAACATCCACAGAATGCTGGGGTGGAAGGAAGGGGCCAGGCCTAAGTGGAGGGTGTGGGGGGCAGGCCTCACCTGGGGTTTCCCGTAGGCTGGGGGTCAAGGCAAGCCCTGAAGTCAAATGCCAGGGGTCAAGGTAAAGCCAGGGTCAGAAACACAAAAGCAGTCAGTCAGGAAACGCAAACAGATGCTGCCTCAGCCTTCATCGATAAACTTTCGGCAGGGGCAGGAGCCCTTCCCAGAGGAAGATGAGTCCTGAACCAAGGCAAACTGTTAGGATATGATGATAAATGGGTTCACCCTGCTAGAGCTGGATACAAAAATCAGTGCTCAGGGAAAACCCCAGGAATAATGAAGGCAGATCAGCCCCTGCCAGGCCCAAGTGGGAACAGAGAGGAGAGAGCTGGTCACCTGGTTCTATTTTTTTTGTTTTTCTAGAACATTCTTTCAAGGCCCTGGGTACCCAGTAATGTAAAGGTTTCCAGTTTCCTGTGGTGAGGCCTTCTGAACATGTGGGTTATTATTTGTGGACTACGAATGGAAAGAGCCTCTGGATTTGTAGAAAAGGTTGTAAGTGGAAGGAGCCTGGGCTTTGGGTTCAGACACGGGTTGTAATCTCTGTTCCACAACTGACTGGCTGCGTCTCAGCTTTCTCATCCTTCAAATAGGGACAGCAGCATTATAGGGTTATAGAGGATTTAAGGAGAGAGTACACCGAAGCCCGGCACAGTTCCTAGCCCCCATCAGATGCTGAAGCACTCACGCCTCTCTAGAGGACCATTCTCATTACTTATATTGACTTGCTGTCATGACTTAATAATTTGGCCCTGTAGGATGAGGGTTCCAGAAGATGGCTGCCTCCAAGGGGCGGCTGCTCAGGGTCCTTGTGTTTACAGCAACATCTTCCCATTGACCAAATGGGAACAAAGAGGGCTGGAGATTAGCTGAGAGGTGACTGTCTAGGGGAGAGGGGTCCTCAGATGTCCTGATGGCTGGCACAGGGCTGCCCTTGACCAGAGGCAGATGCGTCTGCCACCCAGAGCGGGCCACAGGGCACACCTCGAGGCCAGGCAACGAGGCAAGGCCTGGGTCTCCAACGGGAGCCATCGCCTCTCCCACCACCCAGCATGTGGGCCAGATCATCCCTGCGTCCTCCAGAGAAGGCAACCGAGCGACAGCAGAGCTTTCCCCAACTTGAAAATCACCGAGCACAAATAGCCATGTTATGGCCATTCTGCCACTTGGCCACAGAGACCAGTAACTTCAATTTATTTGTGTCTGGGGCCTTAAGGAACCTCGGCTGTCATCCTTTCCTTAGTTTATTACCAAATTTCTAAAATATTACATCCTTTATTATATCCAAATTCACTTTATTGCACTTGACAATACAGATAATCACATACCATATGCTCTAATGTTTTGAAACCAATGCATGTTGACAGCGGTTTTTATTCATGATGCATAATTCCATCCCCAGCTCACAATGAGGCATCTGAGCACCCAGCCTGGTGTTAAGACTTTTGCCTAATAACAGATTAACAATACAGCAAGTTTCCGAGACACACTCCCTCCCATGCCATTTTCTATTTACAATGGGAAAAACGTACCTGGGCTGAAAAGATGGGCTTATCAAAGAGGAGGGGGAAAAAGAAAAACAATCCTGCATCACCACACACCCACCAGTCCCAGAGGGTTTATAATGATTTGTTATTGTTCCACGCTTATGAAACTTGATATTGAAAAGAGGAATTGGTTTTGCGCCAAGTAGCAAGGCAACTAATCACACCAACCCACATTGCTGGCCCCTGAGAACTGAAAGCACAAACTGCCCCAAAGCTCTCATTAGGATCTCTCTTGTTTTTACTCTTGTTTTGCCACAAGCAAATATTTGTCACTCCTCTACCTTGGTGAGAACATCCTTCTCCCGTCCCCTTCCCCTCATCCCCTGGGCATCCTTCTGTTCCCAATTAGCCCCAAGCTTCCTGGCGAAATGAACACAGCTGGGGATGCATCCTACCCCCACAATCCTGGCACCTCTCAAGCAGAAAGGCAAGGCCAGTAGGAACTGTCTTTGCAGCTCCTTAGGTGGCGGAGCCCCTTGTTCTGCAGGGTGGCTGAAGAGAAAGGGTGGATAATTTAAAGATGATCCCCCAGCTTTGCTGTAGTGCCCGGAACAAACAATGCCATTTCATACGTCCCCTAACTAAGCGCTTTCATTTGCTTCAGAGAAGCACTCAAACAACTGTAAACCCATTAGATCATGTCAAACGTGGTGGGAAAGAGCTTGGGCTGTCACCAGCAGAGAATCAACTCAGATTTACAGATTCTTAAAGCTTTAATATATAGATATTCGTCTTCCCCCTGCAGATACACAAGGGGACCAGCGTAGGGGCGGAGGAGGCAAGAAGAACAGCCCACAGCTCATCGGCAGACAGATTGGAGTTTCACAATCATTCTCCCGGATAATGGGATTTCTCAACAAGGGGAGGAGGGGGGAGGAAGAAAAGCGAGGCCTTCACTTTGCTGAACACTTGGCTGTTTTTCCAAAGCTTTGCTTGGGGGTGGTGTGGGGGAGGAAAGAGATGTTATTATCAACAATGCCTCTGGAGTACCCAGTGACCTGCTGTGAACAAAAGCAAGTGGCGACCAAAGAAGGGCTGGAGTCCGAGGACGCAGAAACACTTACTCAGCCACCTACAAAGGAGGCCAAATGAATTAAGAGGCATCTTACTCCAAGTAATTGCTGTGCTTCTGAACAGCTTAAGTTATAACCTTTTTTCATAAATAAAAACCTACTTTCCCTTTGGGCTTACATCATGACTCCAAGAAAAGCTTTCTCTTTATTTCTTAATCAACTTCAGCAAGTAGGGGGCTCTTCCTACTACCTCAAAGGGTTTGGAATTTTCTTTTTCATTTTTTTTCATTTTATCCTTTTCTCTTGCTTGTCTATCATCTATTGAGTATGGAGTAAATAACTGGTAATTAAACCAATATCTACTAGAGGCCAGGGCTTAAAGATATAATTTTATACAGAATCCTCCTGAAATATTACCAGTTGGTCTCTATGGGTCTGGAAATGAGACGGTTTGGACCAGGCTGGACTTTCATAATGCAGGACCCACCAGTGGTTTGCAAAGTGGTCCCTGGCCCCAACTTGCTGCCTCATCAATTCTAGTCTCTGTTTGAATATTTCTGGGGAAAGGGGCATCACTCCTCAGTACTTCATAAAGACAGCTTGTTTGAGTTGGGCATCTTGAGGTGTTGCTAAATTCTTCAGCCCAAGGATCAGCCTTTCTCTTGGTAACTTCACAAATGGCCACTCGTGGTTGGGGAAGCAGCCTGGCCCCCTCCCAGGGGTAGTCCTTCAAGATCTAATGTAGCCACCTCATTTTTCCTTATTTGAGTCTCCTTGGTTCCTCTGGAATTTCTCCCATAATACTGTCCTGGTCCCCATCAGACCTCCTCTGATGTGGTCTATCTTGTCAATGCCCCTCTTAAAATAAATGCCTGGAATGGAATATTCCACATGGGGTCTGAGCAGTGCAACCAAATACCGGACTGGACTTCCGTTTATGGTGGCGTTCTTAGCAGCTCCATCACCTGTTGCCTCAAAGAAAACTTACAGTCAACTAAAAAAAACCCCAGGCTTCCTGTAAACCACGTCAAAATCTCGCCCTGCCCAACCTTTGTCTTTTTTTCTTTAAAATTAGACATCGATTATAGTCTTTTTTTTTTTTAAGACAGATTCTCGCTCTGTCACCCAGGCTGGAGTGCAGTGGCGCATCTCAGCTCACTGTAACCTCCATCTCCAAGTTTCAAGCAATTCTTGTGCCTCAGACTCCCAAGTAGCTGGGATTACAGGCATGCACCACCATGCCACTAATTTTTGTATTTTTAGTAGAGACAGGGTTTTACCATATTGGCCAGGGTGGTCTCGAACTCCTGACCTCAGGTGATCCACCTGCCTCGGCCTCCCAAAGTGCCGGGATTACAAGTGTGGGCCACTGCACCCCGCCAACATGGATTATGGTCTTCTGATTATAAAAGTAACATTCATTTTAGAGTCTTAGGAAATACAGAAAACATTTATTCCTACAATAAACATTCATTGGATACCTTCTATATGAAAGAACCTCAGCTGGGCCTTTAGGATGCAATGGAGAGTAGGATCCAGCCCCTGCCTTCAAGGCTGTGAGAAGCACACAACCCATATTCTCCATGGCTAGAACGCGTGCAAGGAATGGAATTGTTGAGCATGAGCTCCAGGACTGCTGTTGGTTTTGTTCACCACCATATCCTCAGCCCCTGATAAGTGCCCAGCACAGAGCCAGTGTTCAGCAAATAATTATTACAGGAATCAATGGCTTTAAAGGATGGCCTTCCCACAGTGTCTGTCTTACAAATGATTCCTAAAGACTAAATCAGTTCTGACCAGAGGCAGTTAGTCCCAGACCAAGTTTTAAGTAAGAAAAATATGCCAGGGCTGCTTCTTCAATCCACCAGAGCCTCCTTTTCCAATTTCTACCCAGAGCCTGGGCCAGGGGGAGTGGAATCTGCTTAGCTGAAGGTCTGAGGTGCAGAGGAGTAAGAGGACAGTGAGAAGAAAGAGCAGAAAGGAAGTCAATCCCGGGATCCTCAGGCCTGGCCAAACAAAGCCATCTTCCTTGTCTGGAAAAGCTCATTTGCAAAGGTTTTGGTGAAAGTTCACATTTCTCCAGGCAGCGGCAGCTTGGAAGAGCCAGGCAGCAACTGAAAGGTCAAACAGGAGATGTGCAGCACTCCACTCCCATTGAACCACCACCAAGAGCGGTGTCAAATGTGGTTTTGCCACTTCCACCGACAAGATACGACGTTTGAGCATCTAGGGCAAATGATGCCACAGAAACTATAAGCCAGGCAAAGCCCTGGATCTCCAAATCACTTTCTCTCCAGGAATAAGCTTCGGTGTCCACGGGCTGCTTGTGGAGGGGATGGGACCAGCCAGAACAGGGATCTGCTCCAGCCGGGGGGGGGCGGGGGCGGGGGGTGGGGGGGAGTTAAAAAAGAGAACGCAGCTGGGCGCAGTGGCTCACGCCTGTAATTCCAGCACTTTGGGAGGCCGAGGTGGGTGGATCACGAGGTCAGGAGATTGAGACCATCCTGGCTAACACAGTGAAACCCCGTCTCTACTAAAAACACAAAAAATTAGCCGGGTGTGGTGGTGGGCACCTGCAGTCCCAGCTACTTGGGAGGCTGAGGCAGGAGAATGGCATGAACCCGGGAGGTGGAGCTTGCAGTGAGCTGAGATCGTGCCACTGCACTCCAGCCTGGGCAACAGAGTGAGACTCTGTCTCAAAAAAAAAAAAAAAAAAAAAGAGAGAGAGAGAGAGAGAATGCAGAATTTGTGTCTTTGAAGGCTGGGAGAGCCATCTGCCCTGCTCATCTCTTAAGACTGATGAAACAGAAGCTTCACGGTACTTGGTAGAAGATAGATGGCAAAATCTAGGACAGAACCCACACTCAGAGAGAGACCCTTGCCCTACAAAGGGTCATCTACTGCTGCCCCTAAAGGCTGTGCCCGATATGACACATCCAGCCTGGCACACATGCCAGCCTGACACATCCAGGCTGGAAACCTTCTAGGAGAGACTGCGGGTGGCCACCAGAGGCTCAACCATGGGGACACAGGATCCAGAATTGCATCCTTGACCTGGGCTCTGTGGACTGGCCCATGGGCTGGCTTCTCCTCCCTGCCCCGCCCATGCACCATCGTTCTGAAGGAAGACATCCCCATCCAATGGCCTGTGCTACAGACTCACGAGGGCCTTTGCACTCTGGTTCTTAGCTCCTGGTTTTCTGCCAACCAGAGGTATAATGGACTCTCTTATTTTATTTCATTGGCTTGTAAAGGAACATAACCAAATAGTGATGAGAAAGAAGCTGGCAGTGGTGGAGGCCTCAGCAAAGGCTGGAGAAAAGCCAGGAGTTAAGTAATGCCTTGGCCATTAGCTTTCCCCAGAGGAGGAGCAGCATTGCTGGGGCTAGGATGGAGGATATGAGGGGTGGGGCTGGCGAGACACAGATGTGCAGGGGCTGGAGTTCCCTTCCCAACCTGGGACTGACAAATCCTAGCCCACGGAGGGTGGGGTAGAGCTACCTCCTGAATTGTTTTCCTCTAGGATGAGCCATATTCCTTTCCCTGCCTGGCTTTTCCTTTTTATTAGGTTGTCATCATTATCGTCATAGCCGCCACCATTTACTTGGCTTATAAGTCCTACTCAACCCCTTCATATAATGATATCTAATCCTTCTAGCCTGCCCTCACCCACAAGGCAAGTAATGTTATCCCAGTTAGGCAAATGAGGAATCAGATGCTCAGCAAAGTCAAGTCACTGTCCATGCCCTCCTTCCATCAGGGAGTCACTGAGCTGGGATGTAAGCCCAGGTCTGTCTGTCCCTAAAGCCTGTCAGTCTCCATCAGCCCCTGGAAGGTCAACCAAAATAAATGGAAGGCTTAGTGTTAACACAGCCCTGGATAAGCTGCCATACAATAGAGGCCAATGGCTGGTCGGTTATCCTTGCTGATAAATGTGGTGGCCCAGGAACCCAGTGGGTCTGGAGTGATGGGGGTTGATCCCCAGCCTGACTCTATGGGCTCTATCACCCTGAGCAACTCAGGTGACCTCAACAGGCTCAGCTTCCTCATTGAGGGCAGAGATTTCAGCCTGGGTGGTTCACTGCTGAATTCCCTGTGCCTAGAACTTATTCTCAATAAAAATTTGTCAAATGAATGAATGAATCTGAAAAATGGAAATCCCAGTAACAGCCTCCCTACCTGGTTTATTAATGAGGTAATAATGTAGGAGGGCACTTGCACAGAGCACGACACATCCTAAGGGATCAATAAGCAGAAGTTGCTGGTCATTAATACTATTATCACATATTATTATAATGCTATTATTGCTTTTCAAGGTCATTATAGGGATCAATGCATTTGGGAAATGTAAATGTAAGGCAATATCTTTACAATAACTAGTAACCAGTGCTGACAAATAAGGGCAGACACTGACAAGTGGTCCGCATGAACACCATACCGCCCAGTACAGAGGCGTTCTAGGAGACTGCCCTCGCCTTCCCATTGGACATGTGCATCTGGACTCTATGAGGGGGCGCTCCTGCTCCATCCCAGGTCACTGTGCCCATGTGGGATCCTCAGATGGAGTTGTTGGGCACGTCCACACTTGCATGGCAGTTCCAGTGAGAATGCATCCTGTTACCTTTGCGTTGGTCACCTCATACCCATAAGTTACAGCCATCTCAGCCTGATCTCTGCTCGGTTTAGTTAAAAATAGAGTTTATAACAGAAACCTGAATCCAGGCTCCTCTAAATCAGGACGGCGGGGGAGCAGGTGCTACCCAAATGTGGCGCCATGCTGATGAATGGAGGTCGGCCGAGCTCAGCTCTCTGCTCTGAGCTGGTGGGTGGCAGCCTCCATAGCAGAGATGCCAGCTCTGGGGAAAGGAGGGCTCTTTACACAGAAGGCAACACATTCCCTCCAACGTGCTAGCCTCCTTCGATTCAATCAATATTGGTTTAGCACCTACTTATGTGCCAAGCGGTACCTGAGGCTGCAGCCATGCCTCAAGGTGACAAAATGGACAGAGACAAGCAGACACAGAATATCTCGAATTCAGGACAGATTGCCTTAAGGAGAAAGGTAAACAGATTGGACTTTAAAAAGCAAATCGTCAGAAGCTAGAGTTCTGAGACCACGTCCCACAAAAATTACTGGGTGCCAGCCTTGGGCTCTGAGGCTCTGCAAATTCCTCTAATCCCAGAGGCTTCTATGGCAAGTCCTCACTCTTTTCCAGGTTGCCGCTGCCAAATACCATCTTGCTTAGCGAACCCAACATTTCTGGAACAGGGTGAAGCTCAAAATAATTCTCACAGTTAGACTCACTGGGACCTAAATAGCTTTGCTGATTAAACCTCTGAAATCCTTATTCAAACCTGCGACATGCCTCCTTGGTGATGCCAAATCCTTCATGCTTCCCAGCAGGCTCTGGCTTGAGGATCCATTTTTCTGCTGCACACACCTGTCAGGGTCACCTGTCCTGACTTGGCTATGATCCATTGATTTACTCTTTGGAACGGCTGATCAGCTTTCTAGCTCCCCCACCACACCCACTGAAGCACAGACGAACAATTAGTTGGCCTAATGATAAAGTACCCTTCCTTAGGGGTCTGGAGAACTAGGGTGGGTGTAGGTGGGATTGAGAGGACATGAGGGAAGTGGGCATTTGCAGAGAGGGAGGATTTGGGACGCTCTCCTGATGTGGGCGGGGGAGGCACGCAGTCAGCTATAGAAAAGTATTGGCTTTCCCATTTGGTGTAAGCTGCTCACCTGCCCAGCTGGGAACAGAGAGGAAAAGAACAGAGGAGTGTCTGGATGTGCTCTCAATGTGACACTATTATCATTACTATTACTTTCCCACTGTCTTTCCAAACCCACTCCTGTAGGTTAGTTCACTTTATCCTTACCATCATTCAATAAAGTATCTCAAAAGGGATTATCCATTTTAACCCAAGAGGAAACTGGAGCATAGACTGGGTGACCCATGTCGTTGGCCACACCATGAATCCAAGAGGAGACTATTCAAAGAGCACAAGAACCAGAGGAGAATATTCAGAATCCAGAGGTACGTGAGGTAAAGGCAAGGTAAAACACCACCAGGTCCACCAGAAACCCATCTCCTGGGAGGAGTGGGCCTGGTGGAGGCTGCCACATTCCCTCAGAGCACGTCCCCTTCCTGCATCCTCCCATCTCATGGTTCCGAGGTGGCGAGGTCAGGCGCCTCAGCCTGAAATGCGGGGAGAGAAGACTTAACAAACGACAAAAGCAAGTTGTGGATTGATTCTCCTCTTCCCAGAGCGGCCTGCCCCTCCTCTTCAACAGTGACAGGCAGTAAAAGGTTAGTGGCATGCTTCCTGCCTCTGGTTCCTCGGAGCTAAATGATCAAATGATGTCAGGACTGGGCAAAAGCTCGATTCCTAGTTAGAGCCACCACAGCTCCAGAAATGAAACTCGGCACAGCGTCCCTCTGCTCAGAGGCTCTTCACTGGACCCAATACATCAACAAGGCGGCCAATTATGGCTGAGTGCACACTCCTACCCTGAGCCCACCTGTGGCTCAGGCTTTGCTCAAATCTGCAGGGAGAGGGGCCTCAGAGGCTGTCACTGCTGCCCTGACTGCCTTCTTCCCATGCTGGTCTTTCTCCCAGATGTCCTGGGAGGTAAGCCAACCCAGCCCGGACTCACACACCTGCCTGCCAGACCAGCCTGCCAGGAGCCCCCATATAAGAGAGGGTCCAGCAGGCTTCTGCATACCATGCATCCCAACCTGCCAGACTCTGGTGACCCTGTGAACTCAGGTCACACCCAGATGAGCAATTGCAGTGGGCGCCATGCTGGGCCTCCCCCTTTGTCTCAAATAGGTTGTTTTTGGTTGTTGGCTTTTCTGCTAAACAATCTGAATAGGCATAATGGCCTCATCGCCAAAAGCATGAAAATAAATCCCCAAATTAACAGAAGCCGAAGGACTGGGGACAAGAAGGCAGGCAGGGAAGAGGGTTGCAGAGAAGAGATTCAACTTGGGTCTCCAGCACTGTCCATTTCTACCTGCTGGAAGAGGCCCCTATTCTCATCACAGCTCATATGCTCCCTGCAAAACCTTGGATAACTCACAAATAATTAAGGCACAGACTTCGACCCACCCCATAACTCCTCTACCAGAGAAAACCACTGGTGAAAGTGTGGAGAATTTCTTTCCTTCCATGAATACTGCTTTACTGCAATCACTCTCAACCCAGCCTGCATATCATAATCGCCTGGGGGGTTTTAAAAGACAGGGATGTCCAGGCCCCACCCTCAGAGCCTCTGATTTACTTGGTCTGAGGTGGGGCCTGGGAGTTGGTCTTCTCTAAGAGTTCCCCAGGTGATTCTAATTCTAACATGATTCACAGTGTATATAAATTTTATAGCTTAATTTTATAGCTTTTTTGTGCAATATTATGTCATCGGCATTTCCACGTCATTTAAAAACTCTCTGTAAACATCATTTTAATGGATGTGTAATCATCCATCAAATAAGCGTCCCATAATTTCCTTTCAGTTTGCTTTGTAAGTGTTCTCCTGAGTGTGTGTCAGCCCTGGCTCGTGTCTACACCGAGGACCTCCCTGTAACTCCCAAGGCAGATTTCACACCCTTCCCCACTGATGGCAGATGCACTCAGAGGCCCAGGGAGTGGCCTCCTGCTATGCCATCGTAGGATCCCGCACTGCACCCTAAAATTCTTGAGAAACTGGTCATTTCAGCCAGGAAGATAATTTTGGTTCCACATACCCAGAGCAAAGACTTGTGTGGTTAGGTGGGTTCCATGTTAATTCATTCGGGGTCCAGTTTTCCCTGTGAGATCCTCATGGAATTTCCACAAGGCTCACTGGTTTAGGATAGTCACCACCTTAAAAAGTATTTTCAGTCTTTTCACTTTGGACCAGAAATTAGGTCAGGAGCTGATTCTTTATCTTCCTCTTGCTTCTTCCTCTAACGTCTTGAAAAATCTGCATCTCTCCAGAAATAGGCGCCTTATTAGCCCAGGCTTGCAAGGTGCCCTGCTTTGGAGCCTCAGGCTCAATTCTGGAAGTTTAAACTCTGAGGTGAACTCCTGCAAATGGAGGGCTCATTTCAGAAGATTCTCATGACTCTCCTCATGACCACAGTGTCCAGCTTTCAGAGATCCATCAGCAAGACAGCTGCCCGCAAAACTCCAGGCTGGGGCAGAGATGCCTTTTCTACCATCCTCCTTCCAGATGTTCTAGGGAGGAGCAAACACCTGGCAGCAAACTGGAGCCCATTTCCAATTTGAAGCTACCAGTTTCCATCAGGGAACTATCAGGCAAGGCCCCTCTATTTCCCATTCCGGGAACACCTGGCGAGTAGATGATTAGAAGCACATGCTGGCAGCTACTAACATGCTTCCCAGCTAAATCTAAGCTTAGTCCCAGGGGCCCTATCTCCCCTCCTCTCTCTAATCCACCGTCCCACCCCATTCACCTCCCCACCCTAGCCTTGCCAAGCTTTACTGCAAAAGAGATGTTGCACCTGACCCATGATCTCCCAGGCACACAGCCAAAAAATTTTTTAAAAGAGGCTGCAACAGGAAACAATCTCTCCAAGTCCAAGATAGGTCAGGACATTTCTCCCTCTGTCCCTCCTTCTTCCCTGGTACCAGCCAGGTCCAGGTGTGTTCGCTTCTACCTGCCAACCTTTCCTCTCTCGCCAATAAACACTACCACAGTGCTCCAGCCCCCTGGAGGCCCACCTTGGTGTAAAGCTTGTCATTTCCACTCAGCAAGCATTACGATAACCAGGCCACAGGTACCCCCCTTTGGTTGAGAGTCTATGGCAATTTTAACATGAAGGAATGTGCTGAAAAGCACCCTCTAGGAGTTTAATAACACTCATTTGCAGTAAACCGGGTTTAGTGTGAAGGCCTCTATCAGGAAAAAGAATCAACAGGAAAGAAAGGGATTAGAGGTGGAGGCTAGGTGTTAACTGTTAGGACTTGAGCCATTAATCACCAAGAAAGTTCTAGAATCACAGTGATCTCACCACCTCCTGCTGTGAAGCCCTGTGGGGGTCGACCACCTTCTACAGGCTTCATATCCTAAGGCAGTAGAGGCACAAGAGTCTTTGTTCTTGATTGGGGCAAGATCTGGGGACTGAGACAGGATTGTGCCACTGGATTATGCCATGGCCACTATTTTCCCTAGGGGCATCTCATGATCCCAACCTTGAGTCACTGTCTTGTATCTTGTGCCCAACTTACAGATCATCCCAACTCACACCGAAGTGTCCAAAGGAGTGGAAACATGGTTAAATATAATCTGGTGAAAAACTAAAGCATCTTTCATTTTCTATATGGCATCCTTGTGTGGACCAAGAGGCATTCTCCCAGCCTAAGGAAGGTTCATGTTCTCACGTCCCCTCTCGGGGAGCAGTGACTTCACGCCACTCTCCTGCACCCAGCTCCCCCAGCCTTTATTTCAGTTTGTTTCCCAGTTGCAGAAATGATGAAATAACATAGGTCTTGGAGTTAGATCAATTCAGGTCCCAATCTCAGGGCCACCACTTATGGGATGTCATCAAATCCTGCTGTGCCTCAATATCTCCATCTATCAAACAGAGACAGTAATACTACTTTTGCAAAGGTTATTGTAAGGATTCAGTAAAGGTATTTATCATAAGCTAGGTGCAGGGCAAGGTGCTTAAGACTTCTGTCTCCTCCCTTCCCCTTCCCGTAATCTGTCATAACTGTAGACAGAGAAGCCTGCTAGGCCAAGCAAATGAAGAAGGATAAATACATTCCACCCTTCCCTGGGGACAGGTAATCAGATCATCTCTGAGGCAGTGGCCCCATCCACCAGGAAGACCCCCAACTTCCCAATGCCTGGGCAAGCACTGAGAGGAGCCTGGCCACTCTGCCGTCTTTGGGGTGCAGCCCTGTTGGAAGAGGCACGCACACCCCACTCCAGAGAGAGACTGGCAGTCGCCGGTTAACTGCCGGTTAAGGCAGCTGCACTTTACAGTAACCCAGCATGGACAATATTATGAATGACACTTGCAAGCTGCCAGCCCAGGGACTCATTACAGTCAAGGTACAACATGGCGGCCTGCCAAGCCCCCGGCTTTCACACTCGCTATGCCAGAACATCCACACACAATTTAATTGCATTATAATTTCAAAAGTGCTTTTCAAACTGGAAAAAGGCATTCACTGATTAACCAGCGAAGAGCAAAATTGTTTATGAAATTGAATACAAAAAGCTACAGAAATGTAATTGGGTCGTTCTAGCACCTAATTTTCAAGCCATTTTCCCCCACTTATTTAATCACGAGATACAAAAGGAGCGACTGAATTGACTTCATACTAATTAGATTACTCCCTGCGATACTCCGGGCCTATATTCCAACTGGTTGATAGCAATGTTTTAAACGGAAACAAAAATGGTGCAGCAGCCTGTCTGCGGGACAGAATGGATTGTCTGGAATAAACCCTTCCATCCGTTAGTAAGAACGAGCATTTGTCCCCCAAACCTCCCAAGCTCCCTGCTACATGGAAGCATCCTTGGAGAAACATCACCCTCCAGGGCACAGATAGGAAGACTCATCAGGTCCTTCTACACTCCCTGGAAGAATGGGTTTGAACATGCCCCTTCTATTAAATCCTGCCACCTCCCCAGTGGGCACGGCTGCTTCACAGGCAGGCAGAGAAAGCCACAAGCAACTCTCCTAATTGGCTGTACGAGGCCCTTGGTGCGCCTCTGAACACTTTTCCTTTCATTGTTTCATAAATTGACTGGTGGCCCCAACCAGATTGGTGGCAGTCTCTCGGGCAAGCCCAGCTCCGTTGAGTTCTTTTCTCAGCTCTTTCTTGAGCTTCCTGAGATGAGCCAAATCCTCAATCTCTCAGTTACTGAGTGAATAAAACCACGTTCATCCCAGAAAGCAATGCTGCGCTATATTCTGTGTCTTGAAATGATACCTCACTCTGCACCTGTCCTCTGCCAACACAAATCTAGTAAGCTATGGTGACTTCTGCACAGGTAAACACAGGAAATACCAGGCCCCAATGGCTGAGAACACCAACATGTGACCCAGGGGGCCAGGGCTTCCTTCCATTCATCTGGAGACCTTCTTTTGATATGCAGTACTGTCTTCTCATGGCTTTTTTAGCTCATTATAAATTTTATTAGGAGAAACATAATTGATTATATAATCAAATGTAAAACGTACATTATCAAGATATCTCAGCACTTCGCAGACCATTTAATCAAGATATCTGGGGCTGTGCCAAGAGGAATTAACTTACATTCAGCCTCAAGTATGCACTACTCTGCCGTATTTGTTTCCACGTTTAAGATAGGCCTTGCTCCCTGAGAACGGGAGCACATCCTTCAAGGACTGTGCCGTACACAAGCTCTGGGTCTGAAGGTCCTCCGTGCTACTTTTCGATTTCTCCAAATGAAGTGAAAACCCAAAAGGCCGCTCTACCTCGAACCCTATCTGCAGATGTGACATCTTCACACAGTCCCCGATTTCTCTTGTCTTTAAGGATGTCTTTGGGGGTCTGCCCAAGTGCCCCAGCAATACACAGCCGGCCCAAAGAAGAAAAGGGGTTTTCGCTTCTATTTGCTCTTCGTAAATCGCTACTCTCCCTGGGAAAGTAAACAGATGTTATTTAGGAGGCAGCAGGGGTGTCTTATGTCTACAGCCAATTTTCACCAAACCCAGGGAGCCCGAGAAAGAGGAGAATAGCAAGAAGGGGGAATCTGCCTGAAATGCCTTCCCTTCCTCTGCTTTCGAAGCCTAGGTGGATACAGCTTCAACTGCTCCACAGAGCTGCTCCAATGAATGCATTCACTCAGTAACTGTCTGCTGAGCCTGGCTGATGTGCCAGGCATGGTGCTAGTCGAGGGGGTATAAAATAAAACATGTCTTTGTCTTCAGAGAGTGCCCTGTCCTTAGCAGGAGAGGGACAGGCAAACAATCCCAACACAAAACTGGCAAGGCTGTGATGGAGCAGGACAAAAGGAAGGATGACTGTCTGCAAGAATGCACGAAGGCTTTCAGGCAGGTGCCATCCACCTATTCTAGATGGAAGACGAGGCCTCCAGGCACCAAAGGGGCAGGGACGGACATTCCAGGTGGAGACAAGGGCAGGTGCAAAGGCAGGGAAGCCTCCGGGAGCACTGAGTGCACTAAGAAACTACAGGCAGGATCAGGTGACTCAAGATCAGGGAATGGTACAACATGAGGCTGGGAAGGCCGGCTGGAACCGAATTCAGATGCTGTGCTTATCCTACAGAAAAATGCGAAATCCATCATGATCTCTTCCTTCTCTGGAAGCATCAGTGCTATCCAGGCACAGTGCCAGGCACTGTGGATTGTACAAAAAAATCCTTAGATGCAGACGGGGTGGCACAGCCGAATACCAGGCACCCTGGCTCTCAAGTCAGACCACCTTTGACGCATATTCTGTGTCTTCAGCAAGTAACCATGTCTCTGAGTCTCAGTTTCCTCATCTATCAAAGAGGAACTCTGTGAGGATTAAATAAGGCAACATATGTAAGGTACTCAGGACAGCATCTAGCACTGTTAGGTGCCCCATAAATGGCTGTTGTTAATGAAGGTGGTGAAACAGATAAACACACAGAATGGTAACCAACAACCCAAGGCATCACGACTGCACCAAGAGGTACTGTCCAATGGATAAAAGGCTGTATGTAAGTGCCAGTGAGTAGACAAAAGAGTGCAGCAGGGGTTCATAACTGCATTACTCAGTACCTGTGTGCTCGCATCATTTATTGAATGAATGAGCAAAGGAAATACCATACAATTTAGCATTAACCACATACTTGATGAGACTCTCAATTCCAAAGGTCAGGGAGACACTTTATACATCTGTGCACTGTGCTGGACACAGGCTGCAAGCTCCATAAATGCCCTAAATAGTCTCCTATTAGGGCTGGAGCCCCACTGACAGCAGCACGGTCTCCAGAACCCTGCCCAGGACTCAGACTGCAATACAGACTTCGAGTAGCCATGAGATGGGTACAATGGCCTCACCATCATCATCACCCCAATCTTGTGTGCTTACTGATGGTTTCCAGGCCACCTCACTTGGACCCACTGAGGCCCAGAAACATCAGAGCTTCCCCCAAAGCAGAGGAAGGACCCAAATGCATTCAGAAATGTCCCCAGTTAAAAGAAAACCCTCTAAGGGCACAGGGCAGAGGATGCAAGCCATGGCCATACCATTGGTAACTGGCTCCTAGGAGTCATGTGATGCCTGGTTACAAGGCGACCTTCTGGGCTGTCCTGGGCCAGTGCCCATAAATATGTTAGCTCCTGGGCAATTCTTAATTACTGCTGCACTCAAACCCAGCCATCTGTGCCCTGTTCCAGCAAGAAATCCACAAACACATGGCACGCCCTTCACATAGGCAGAGAGGATGGGCAGCCAGGGACATGGGGGCCTTTGTGTCTTGAGCACAACAGTATCAGCTGCACAGAGAGAAACACGTGCAGGGGGCTGGCCACAAAGGACGTCCTATTCATCAGGCTGCGCTTGGGAAATGTGACACGCCTCAAAGGAGGCGCCCAGGCCCATTCTGGCTCAGGTGGGCTGTTCAGCAGAGTGTGTAACAGGCCAGACAATGGGATCTTCCAGAACCCCTTCACCACAGCATCTTTGGGGAGGGCGGAGGGCCTGGGGACTAGGAGGTGAGGGATGAAAGGAAAATGCAAACTCTCCTTTTTGGAAGCAGGGTCCATCTGTACAGAGGCCTGTGTATGTGTGTGTGTGCGCACCTGTGTGTGTGAGAGAGAGAGAGGGAAAGAGAGGGAGAGGGAGAGGGAGAGAGAGAGAGAGAGAGAGAGAGAGAGACAGACAGACAGACAGACAGTCAGCCACTAAAATGGGGCCATTATGGGTATGTTAAATGCTGGAAGGCGAGAGTCCACATTAGGAAGGACTGGCGATTACTGACATGGATTGTGCTTTATCCAACGTCATTCACTGTTTTGGGGATAGAATGGAAATGGGCCTCGGGATTCTGAGCTTGGGCCCAGAGCCTGCTTCCCAGCTTGGTTCTAGCTTGCCTGGGATCTTGGGCAGTGGCCTACCTGTTCTCAAGTTTTTCCATGTGTACAAGGGTCCTTATCTCACAGGGCTGTTGGAAAGCCTGAGTGAGCATAAATGGTCCCCAAGTGTAGGGCTGGAGAGAAACAGAACTTTCCACAGGAACCAACAGGAGAAACAATTAAATCACTAAAGAGAGCAAGCCTCTAAGGTGTGCAGCCATTGGTATGAAAAATGGTCCACGTGGATGGGGTAGGTGATGAGAAATGACTTAATGGGTACGACGTATGTTGTTCGGGTGATGGATATAAAAAAAAACCCTGCTAGACCACTATGCAGCCTATATACGTAACAAAACTGCACATGGACCCCACAAATCTGTGCAGTTGTTTTTTTTTTTTCCTTTGGAGACGAAGTCTTGCTCTGTCACCCAGGCTGGTGTGCAGTGGTGCAATCTCTGCTCACTGCATCCTCCACCTGCTGGATTCAAGCGATTCTCCTGTCTCAGCCTCTTGAGTAGCTGGGATTACAGGCATGTGCCACCACACCTGGCTAATTTTTGTATTTTTAGTAGAGACAGGGTTTCATCATGTTGGTCAGGCTGGTCTCGAACTCCTGACCTCAGGTGATCTGCCTGCCTCGGCATTCCAAAGTGCTGGGATTACAGGCATGAGCCATTGCACCCGGCCTGTACACATTTTTAAAAAAGGAAAAAAAAAAATAGTCCGTATGGAATTCATACACCAAGACTTATCTCTCCATTCGTGCAGTCCCTGAGGATCTGATTTGTTAGCCACCAGTTTGCCTGTCAGTGTTTGCAATGACTACATTTTTTTATGTTGGTGAAATGAAAACAGAAGTATTTTTTTTCCCAACATAGTATTTTTAAAAGATGGCTCTCCTCCACCCTCCAGAAAGCTGGCCAACAGCATGTGCAGCAGTGGGTGCATTCTGCCGGAGAGCTGGGACCCACTGTCGCGTGCTACGACAGCACAGATCTAAGAAGGGCTGTGTTACGCAGCTCTGCACTTCCAGTCGCCTAAGAGAGCGAGATCCCTGGTTTCAGGCCACAGGCAACACCAGTGCCCAGGGTAGGAGCTGCTTGGGACCATCAGGCAATGCCTTTGCTAGGAGAAGAATGCTTCCTCTGTGTATGAAAGCACCATGAGAAGAGGCCTGGGTAGTATGGCCTTAGAGATGTCTCTAGACACATAAGCTTCTTGGCCAGGATCCATTTTTGAACATCTTGGGATGCCACAGCACTTGGCTTACCAATCACTGTTTACTGGATGTGCGGATGAGTGAAGGGATTTAAGGATGGATGGATGGGCAGATGGATAGGGATGGATGGATGAACGGGCAGATGGATAGATAAATGGAAAACAACAGCTGCTATTTATTGGACACTCCTATATATCAGGCTCTTTATATATGTTCTCTCACTTAATCCATAGCAATCACATCTGAAGAAGTGTTCTTATCCCTGTTTTACAGATGAGGAAACTCAGAGAGGGTCAGAGAGCTTAAGTAGCTTACACATATAATAAGCAGAAAGAACCGGAATTTGAATCCAGGCCTGTTGGGCTCCAAAGCTGCAAATTCGAATAATGTCTGAACCAATCCTCTCTGGGTGTCAGTTTCCTCATCTTTAAAATGGGGCCACTGCCATCTGCTATTGCTTAGGTAGGCACTTTCCAGCCTCTAAAGTTCTCATTAAACATGCAGCCGATCCCCTCTGGATAAAGTGGTGCTGCTTCAAGAGGGGCAGCAGAGACTGCTCTTGAGCACACGCTACCGTTTCTTGGAGCACCTGGCTGTGGGTTTCCTACCTTTCTGTCGTCCTCACAGCTCCCCTGCCTGTGGACTTCTGGCCCATGTTTCCTCATTAGCACAGCCTCCTACCCCAAAAGGGGCCCAGAAGATCAAAGCAGCAACTGGGCAAACAGTTCTTACTGCTTCCTGTTTGCAGTCTGGATGAAAGGTCAGGCGGGGGTGGAGGTGGGAGACAGTCTCTGACCGGCTAGTTCAAGCACAATTCACACAGGATTTCTCAGAATAAACTGCACAGAAATGGATATGCTGGGGTCAGAAAACAGCAAGGCGGGAGAGCAAGAGCGGGGATTTTTGTGATATCTGGGGCCTGTCTGGGGCTGACAGGCCTCAGGGACTGAGACGTGGGTGATGCAACTGCAAATACAGTGTGTTCCAGGCAGGTGGGCAAAAGTATCAAATGCTCCCACCCTCCACCTAGGCAAAGCCCTGTCCAAAGCTCCCAGGCCCACCCCCACCGCCATCTCCCCATCCCAGGGCTGTGGTTTCATCACTTCGCTTGGTTTCTTCTGGGTTGTGAGGTCTCTTCATGACTGCTCAAGAACAGACAGTGCAAGAACAAGAGGTTTCCATACTTGACTCCCTAAATGTGCACATCAGCCTGTGCAGAGGGCACCGACCTCACCGCCATTTGCTTCATCAGCGCGGTGGGCTCTGGAAAGTCACCGTTTCCGCCAAAGCAGGGAGCAGCTCCTTCAGAGCTGGGAGGATAGTGGGCTTTCCATCCTTCCACCTCTGCTCCTGCCCCAGTTCCACTGGGGCGAAACTGGCTTGCCTCCTTTCCTGGGATGCTCACAGAACAGAAACCCACAATGCATTACTTGGCGAAGATTAAATAACCAAAACCAACCCGCAAGGCATGCTTGTGCTGGTGGCAACCACCGCCTTTACTGAGCTGCGAGGAACCGTACAGGCATTGCCCTAATGACTCCTCTCTATACCGGTAGTAATTGTTAATAATAGCAGCATTATTATACTGCTCAGAAACAGCAACATCAGTAATAAATAATAGCAGGCATGTGTTACTGTTACCCCATCTCGCAGATAAGGAGTCAGAGGCTCTCAGGATTATGTAACTGGCCTAAGGTTGCTCAGCTGGTAGGTGGTTAAAATCTGGGATTTCTAAAAGGCAGGCTGATATCTGAGTCTGTTTCCCGACCACTCTTCTCCCAAAACATGGTGATCTGGGGGTGGGGGGAGGAAGTAGCAGAGAGAAGACTTTTGAAAACGTCCATGAAGCAGACCTTGTAAATCCCCATGGAAATGGGTGGAAGTGTCCCCACCAACCCCGCTCCAGGGCTCCTCGGAGGGGCACAGGTTACCGCAAGTCCCCATCCCAGGAGTTTCAGTGGAGGGGCTTAGCGCCTCCAAACTCTCCCCCTCCACCACCCCAGAAAATATCTTAAAAGAACAAAACTTCCCCCCAGAGACTGTGAGAAGAGCCAGCTAGCAGGGCAAGTTATGAAGATGTCATTACACAATGAACCGCTTCCGTGGACCATAATAGGTTTTTACCTTTGCTACTGTGCTATAAGAGATACCAAACAGCAATTTTAAACAGTCTCCTCCATTGCCCCATCCCAGCCTTCCAGAATCACATGTGTTTCTACTTTAAAACCTGTTAACATGGTATAATATGTTCGGAGCACAAATCCAGCTGGCCACGGGCCTCAGAAAACCCGCAGCATCCTGCCGAAGAACTGATCTTACAATTCCACCAACCAATAGCAGTGAAGGAGTTACCTGCACAGGTGGCCCGACCCAGGTCTGAGCTGCCTGCTCCTGCTTCATGAAGCCCTACCTCTGCAGGGGCACGGGGCAGCCTGTGGAGACGTCCACCACTTGGCTATTGTGACCAGACTCTCTCCAGACATCCAGTGGCCTTGGGCCTTCAGCAGACACTGGCTGTCTCTGAGCAGAAGCTGGAAAAATGCACTGGATTTGGCTTCCTGGGGAGCAGGTGCAGGAACAAAGCCAGAGTGCATGGGCAGGCATCCCTTGGGTGGCAGGCCGTCATCAGCACAGCTGGTCCCACAGTCCCCTCACTTTCCCTCACCCCAATGCCTGCCTGGTCAGTGGCTCTCAGGGGTGTTGCACGTTCACCACTAGGATTCTACATGGCTATGGACAGGGCCGAGACAAGCACTCAATGCAGGAGCCAAAGTCACTCTGCTACCCATGTGTCCTCTTCTGCCAAGAACCACACCGTCCAGCCAACCCCAGCTAGGGAAGCTGGTATTGCCAATGGGGCTGCAGCTGGTCTGGAAAGGAGTCCAGGGAAACCACGCTATCCTCAAGGGGGGAGCGGATGAGACAGGAGAGGAGAGAGGGGGAGCTGATGAAAAGGACATCGGGGCTTGTCCTCTTTTTACTCCCATCCTTCTTATTTCCTTAGCATTAACTTTCCAAATGCTGTCCTCACACGGGCGTGTTTTAGCCCAAACTCTCCCTCTCAGGTGGGGAGACAGGGTTGTATCTCACTTTGTGCTTCTGTTGATGTCTGTGTCTATTTTGGGTGTAGGTAATGCTGCTTTTGTGGTTCTGATTTGGAGAAGGTATGAATTAAAATGATGTCAAAAAACTTCTGATTTCTTTCTTTTTTTTTTTAGATGGAGTCTCGCTCTTGTCATCCAGGCTGGAGTGCAGTGGTGCCATCTCGGCTCACTGCAACCTCCGCCTCCTGGGTTCAAGTGATTTTCCTGCCTCAGCCTCCCGAGTAGTGGGGTTACAGGCTCCCGCCACCACACCTGGCTAATTTTTTTGTATTTTTAGTAGAGATGGGGTTCCACCACGTTGGCCAGGCTGGTCTCGAACTCCTGACCTCAGGTGATCTGCCCGCCTTGGCCTTCCAAAGTGCTGGAATTACAGGCGTGAGCCACCGCGCTTGGCTGAACCTCTGAGTTCTTGATATATGGGAGGCAAACAGACAAACTGGGAGGTTCTGTGATTCAGGAACTCCACGAAGAGATCACGGGATCCAGCAAACCTGTCTTTGCTCTTGGCAGGGCTGGTGCTTTATAACTGGCAGAAGGGCTGGTCTGGGCTTAAGAGAGGTCAGAGAGCTGGGGCAAGTGACTTAGAGTCATGGTTTTCTGTTGTTGTGCCACCAGGAGGGATGTGTCTCCAAAAACACACAGTGAGCGGCAGTTCAGCCAGCCAGGGTCTTATCCCCACCTCTAGGCAACAGACTGGGTCTCATCAGGCCTCCAAGAACTCAAACTCTAGGGGAGGTGCAAACCCTCCTGACCCTACTCATTCACTCCAGGATGCGGGGCCTTAACAGCAGAGGCCGAAAGGGGAACCGACCCTCTTTGTTATTTGTTGGAAAGACACTATTTATAGCTCCAGATCGTTAACTGCCTTTTTAAAAAGACTGCTCTCGGGGCCATTTTTAGAGCATCCATCTTCCCTCGGATGGCTGCGTGGTGACTAGAAATGGCAGTGCTGAATAGGTGCAATTACAGAGGCGCCTAATACGCTGAGACCATAACTGCGTGGAATTTCTCTTTGTAATCTAAGCATGTCCTTTTCCCCCAGAGCCTTTATTTAAATATTTTGTCAGCTCCCCACGCCAGCAGCAGGCAAGCTCCGTCTTGAGCACTCTCAGAAGATGGGAGGGGGCTGTTATGAGAGATGCCACTCCTAACCCCTCATTCTTCTTGACAAAATAAATCATGAAAGCCAAGAAGGAGGGTGTGCGAGGGCAGAGTCAGCTGCAGCCCGGGGGTCCTCAGCACCCAAGGAGATGACACTTCTTTCTGGAATGCTGACAATTCGCTGACTTAGCTGCCTTGGTTATGGACCTGAACATCTAGAAGAAATATTCAGCGCCCAAGAAAACAGTTCTGCTCTTTTAACCCATTAACTCAGACCCAAACTGGGTCTGCTTCTCATCAATGGCATTTCAGAAATTAGGGACTGTGCACTCCCAAGAGATGCCTCAGTGAAACCTCTGCTCCCCATTCCCACTGGGGAGCGAGTGTACACCTGCCAGACTTCCACGCAGAAAGCCTTGCCTTGGCATGGGCACAAGGGGGAACACCCCAGCCCAGGGCTGTGGGGGACCAGCCAACAGCCCAGAGAACCTGTCCCTGGCCACACACCCTTCAAGGCAGGGTTCTCCCTGGGTAATCCACACCTTCCAGAGTCCACAGCAAACAGAAAGTAACTGAGAAGTGAGCTGGGTGGTGATGGCATTACCAAATTCATTCCAAACTTGTTATTCAGGAGAGTCTGGCAGGAACGGGAAAGGGGGCTTGGCCCTGGGGGCAGACCCTGAAGACTCCATCATGATGTCTTGGGAAAAGCCTCCAGGTCCTGAGTGACTCCTGTGCTTTTTTTTTGTGGAATATTCCTGGACTCATCTTGTGTAAAAAGAGGTAGCACGATGCTGCCCTGGCTGTCCCATGTAAGTCAGCCCACCTCCTACCTGGTTGCCTATGACTGAGGAATTCTCATGCAGGCGGCCTGCCCCTCATCGTAACATTTCTTAAGAAGGTGATATTTCCGTGTACCATCTGCCATGCCTTTGGCTTACCCCTGTCTGTTCACTCCTCAGGCAGGGATGAGGAACGCTATTATCGGGCATCTTGGTGATCCCAACAGTGGGCTCCATATGCCATCCCCTGAACCATCGTGGACAAGTCCCTTCTCCATTTCAGGCCTCAGTCAATCCACCTGTGAACCAGGGAGATCCCACACCCGGTGCTTCCTCTGAGAAGGTGGCCATGACAGCATACATCACTAAACACCAAATAAGGCCAGATGTTATACATATATTAATTTGGGAGGGTAAACATAGATGCTCATTCAATTTCTCCTTTCTTTCATCAGTACCGTTGGGAGGATCTCAAGCTGTCACTGAGTGGATAAAAGTACTTTGTAGATGGTTTTACCTTAAAGATATTAGCTAAAGAAACAAAAAGCTCTGAACATCAGGTGTGACCCTCGTCATAGTGCCGCGTGCCTCTGCAAAGCCTCTGTCTCAGTAGTGAGGGCCTCATAAACTCACTTAATGGCAAAGGCCCAACCAGCCAATCAGTCCACTTGGAAAACAATCCTATGAGCTTGCCTCAGGAGCCCACATGGGCTTTGAGTCCAGTGACAGGAGGCTGTGATGTCACTGGACGCCCTGACCTCCCTCCCACCCCAAAGACTGATGGCAGCACAGACGCGTTCTGCCTCACAGACTCACATCCCTCGTCTGCCCGCCTCAAGGAAGAAGTATTCTTACATTTCTAACTGATGTCTCAGGGAAATAATTAGATGTCACTACTCTAACATTACATTACAACTTCCCTGCAGATCCTGGAGGAAGGGGAAATGAGTTACAACAAGCAAACCAAGCTAAATACAGTTGGTAATTGAAAAAGTGGCCAAGGAAATCAGGAGGGGAAAAGCAAGCAAGCCAGACCTAAACGGATTATCAATCATTTCCTTTTAGGGCAAGCTCCACTGCAACTTAATCAATTGCTATTGCTTCCCAAATTCAATAAGAAAACTGACACTGTGGGGAAGAAGAAGAAAAAAACATTAAATGTTTACCATTCCATTCTTGATAGACACTGGACAATGTCCCCCACTCAATTCCAATCCAGTTCCAAGCTTATCAGCATAAAAGAAATTTACAAGCAACAAAACTCAGATAATGTGTCACCATTACCACTAACAGTGTAAAGTGCCTGAGGCATGGTCTCCAGGCATCACTGGGACATGAGGTTTAACAGTCACAACGAGTGGTGGTTCTGAGGCTGGGCAGCCTGTCCTGGCTGTAGGGAGAGGAGGATGCCAGGTGGGGCCCCAGGAAGGTAGTTGTGCGACCTTTGGACCTCCAAGGTCTCAAGCCCCTTGGCCTTGAGGGGCTGCAGCATCTGTTGCCATAGCAACCTGGTGAGGATAAACATCATCATTCTTCTGGTTAATAAGCATATACCAAGTACCTATTATGTCCCAGATACTGGGGACACCAAGAGGAACAGAATATGGTCTCCTGCAGTTAAGATCCTCATAGTAACTGGGGGAGTCAGTGTAGGGAAATAATGATGGAGGCATGCTCAGGGGGTTCAGGAAGGAGGAAGGGGCACCCATCTGAGGACCCTCAGGAGTTTGTCAAAGGAAAGGTGGGTAGGGGTTAATATGTGCAAAAGTTGACAGGGAACCTGGTTGGTTGAGGAGCTGCTGGGGTCCCAGCTGCGCTGAGCAGGGAACCCCCGCTGACAGGGAACGGAGAGGTAGGCTCCATCACGCCTACCCTGGAGGCCACACTGAGGTGCCTGAGCAGGCAGCCACTGAACTTGGCACGACCAGAATCACATTTCAGAAAGATCCCTCTAAATGGGTCAGAGAGGCACAGGCCTGGAGGCAGGAGTCCCCGGAGAGTTGCTGCTCTGCCAGGGACAGATGGGATAGGTGCCTGAAGCAGAGCATGGCAGTGGGTGCAGAGGACAGGGTGACCCAGAGCTGGCGGTGCAGAGGCTGGCTAGATGTGTGGGAGATGGGGCCCGGGCTGAAGCCTCAGGTATGGCTTGAGCAACTGGGCACCCTTACCCAGGAAGGGGCATGGATCAGTGGGGCAGCCTGGGATCTTAGCCTAGCAGCCCTGCCTCCTCACACTGCCCTACTTCTCACCCACAGGAAGCAGAAATCTTTCCAAGGAGCTCAGCCTAGTGCCCAAACACAAGGGAGGAAAGGAGTAGGAGAGCACAGTCCCAGGCTCCCTCAGAAGTCTCAGCAGGTTTGAGCAAAAGATCCCAGCAGGGGCTGCAGGCGCTGCTCATGCCTCAAGAATGAAAATCCGAGCAGCAGGAAGGGATGGTTGTGAGTCTGTAAAGATATGGCCCACGGGCCCAAGCCCAGGCTTTATAGCCACACCTGTTCAGACCCTAGCTCTGTCATTGGCTGTGTGCCAATGGGCAAGTTCCTTAACCCTTCTGTTTCTTCATCAGAAAAAAATGGGCATAATAACAGCTACACCACACAGGGTCAGCCTGAAGGTGAAATGAGATAAAGCAAAGGAAGTGCTCAGCCCAGTACACAGGCTTACGGAGTGCTTAGCTACTGTCTTATCATCCTTGTTAAAAACAGTAACATCATCGCAGATAGAAGGCAGGTGTAGAACATTCCCTCATATCTTTCAACACCAAGGAGGCAGGAAATAGAGCTTTTTAACGCTTCCCAAACAAGTGTGGGTGCACACATTGACTACTTGCTGAGGAGGAGAGCGGGGAAGGTGTCTCAGGACGCAACACCCCAGCCTCACTGGAGCAACTGGCGGCAGATGCTGGTGGCTCTTAGCTGTTCCTTCTACTTGATGGAGGGTGACTTTGCAAGTAACAAGGCTCTCTAGTAATGCTCCATAAAACTATGAATTTGCTTTGAGAGCACCAGGTCTAATTACCTTGCCAAGACTCTGCATTTTTAAGAACCATTCCCCCTCCCCCGCCCCGAACTCTTGATCCTAAGGACTCTTCTTAGCAATACTTGGTGTTGTTCTTGTTTCGCCTGTTGCCATGGCAACAAAGCAGTGTTTACCAGCCTTTCCAAGCTGGTACATCTTTATTAGCACCCGGATCCCATGAGGAGCAGGAAGCAGTGCAGAGGTTTAAAGAGCATTAATCCCCTTAAGCTTTGCAAACCTCTCTAGTTAGGGAGCCCCTAAAGGGGCAGGGAGGGAGGGGAGAATTGAGGTCTCTGCCATTTTCAGGGCCCTCCTAGAATTGTTAAGCCTACATGAAGGACCAGACTGAAAAAACTTATCTCTCTGGAGCTTCGCTTTAAATTTCTTCTCCTCTTGAAAGAGACAAACTTGTGGGCTGCCTTTGCTTCACAAGAAAAGTCGGCCACCCATCCATCACAGAAGGGCTGCCGGCTCTTCCCTCACCGCCTCTCTGACCACACTGCTCTCTCGTGATACACACAGGACTTTCAAAAACAACCGGTTATCTCTTGGCCAGGAGGAGGGATGGCCACAAAGGCACACGAGCTAGGCTGCCCGTGCACCCTCCTCTCTGCCCTTCCGCGATGAGAATCGAAGGACGATTCAGAGCCAAGATAGATTTCCAGTCTATTTCAAAAGAAAAAGACCTCAGAAAGCTGCTCAAGAAAGCTCCCCCATCTTCTTAGCCTCAGCCTGTCTTGGAAGGTTTTTCAAAGTCAACACCAGGGCAGAAGTGGGAAAAGAGGGAGAAGAACGGGATTCTTAACATCATTTAAAAGCAGTTCTATGTCCCAATCCCCCTCCCACCAAATAAACGTCTCTTTCATCTTTCATCCCAGCCTAGAAGATCAAAACCTGGCTAGGGGTCCAGGAAGACCTGTGGCTGAATTTTGAAAAATTGCCGAGTGAAAGATGATACATTCATTCTGCCTTCCCAAACAGCTTTCAGTTTGGGGTGATTTTGCACTGGTTGAACCTTGGCATCCACCACGGTCCTCAGTCCAGTGCTCTGTGCCCATGAACTTAGTTCAATCAGGACTACTCAACTGAAGCGCTGAGCCCTTAAGAGTCTGGCCTTGGGGGGCTCACACTCTAGCTGCGGGGATGGACAACCAAAGGCTGCATTTCCAACACTGCGGTTTCTGATGCCACTTTTGGATAGGCCAGGCATCTCTCATTATTCCCAGTGGTGCCAGCATTCTCAAAACAAACAAACAAAAAATTCTGAAGTCACTGGAATCCTTTTTCTACTTTTGGTGGGGTAAAGAGTTCATTCAAAGACCAGTACCAGCCTCTCAAAAGAGAAGTCTCCCAGCCCACGCCACATCAGCCCTAGAAAGCTTGGTTCTTCCACTCTGTGAATTCTAGGGGCAGTGTCTTCCGGGTTGTTTATATTTATGTCCCCACTTATTTTCTAAAAATACTGAGGTGTCTTATAATGCTTAAGTAATTATAAAACTGGACACTAAGAACATGAATCAAAGCTGTAAAAGATGACCAGTCACAGAAAGAAGAGACCAATGGTGCCCCATGCTGGGGCTCAGAGAGGGTTGGGTGAAGCTCAGAAGCCAGAGAATCACCTTCCGGTTGTGGGAAAACTTCAAACATAAGTTTGAACAAGACGAAACTTGCCAGACTGTCTCTAACCAAGGAAGCCGTTGCTGGGCAATAGGGATTAAAAAAGACACTCAGGGATCAAGAAAGCCCATGAGCCAAGACGTCCGGGGACGGGGGCAGGTCCAGGACGGCGACACCTAGCGTCTGGCCCTGCTACTTCAGGCCTAGGCTTGACAGGAGGGGGAAGATCCAGGGGCTGGATGCAGCAGGGCAGTGAGTGGGGGGCCGAGTTGGGGGGTGCTGGCTGGTCTCCATACTCAGAGACAAGCAGCAGGCAGAAAGCCAAGCTCAGTTCCCAGGACTCTCTCAGGAAGGGAGTCAGGAATTACAGACCAGTGAACATCACTCTGAACTTTAATTAGACCGCTGCAACTCCCCCACGGGTTATGTGGGTTACTCTGTCCCATTAGCAGTAAAAACCTCACGACCAGATGGCCTGAGGGTGTAGTGAGGAAGTGGGGGGACAGAGCCCTGGTGTGTGGCCAGTCCTGGGGCAGTAGCAGGAGAGACCTGCTGAAGGTCACATGAGCTGGGTCCTCGAGCCCCAGGATAAGGGGCTCTAGGTCCAGCACATTCTCCGTTCCAGAAAACCCCTCTATGCAGCAAGTGGAGTAGGAGGCAACCCTTTGGAGCTGAGGGATCCAGGGAAGCTGGGCTATTGGTCTGGAGTGAGTGCTCCAGCCAGGGGGAGAAAGGTTGGATGGGCACAGGCAGGGCATGACATCTCCCTAAGCTGCTCTTTCTACAGGAGCGGTCAGCACATAAAATCACCTCTAGTCAATCCTTGCCCCAAGCAATGGACGCCACTGTTTCCAGCTTTCACGCCCGTGATCTTTTTAAATCCCTTCCTTCCCGCCTTTAGGACCCAGTGAGAAGCCTCATAAGCAAATGGCCAACTGGGATACATCTTGTTATTAACCTCAACACCTGCACTTGAAAGCTGAGACTTCAGCAGCGGGTGGGGGAAGGGCGGTGGGGCATGGCAGTGCAGGAAGAGGGGGGTGTGGGAACACCAGTGTGCGTACACGCATGACCCCATGGGTGCACCTGGGGCTCGGCAGACGTCATGCAGCAACTGGCACACATCAGGCACCTGATTTCTACCCTTGGCTGAACAGCAATTTCCAATCCAATAGCAACCTCATCCCAGACAGCGGTCTGTGTGCCTTCTCCACCCACCTGAACCTACCTCTCCACCTACAGACCTCCGCCCTCCCCCTGGCAGCAATCCCTGAGGCTCACACCAAGCCGGTTGTCTGTGGCCAAAGCTGATTCTCCAGCCCAGCTGAGTCCAGTGAGGACCTACCCGCACAGGAAGAATCCAGGATGGAGCCGGGGCAGGTTCAGCCCCTGATCTGGAGACCTTATTTAGTCTGAGACATAATATTGCTCCTTTTGTCCCCTATCCATTTAACTCCCGGCACTGAAATAAGGGGACTTTGATTCCCTCCCAGTTCATGGCTTCATTCAGGAAGCTCCACAGAAGTAAGCCATTATGTGAGTTCTAAGCCACTTTGCATAAACCAACACAACTCCTTTCAAAAAAAGCACCGGGAGAAGGTCATTCATGTGAATAATAACCATTCTTTCTCTTTAATCATTAAAATAAATAAATTCAAATTACATCTTCAAAGAGCACCCATCCCCCCCATCAATTTCTACTCTTGAGTTTAATAGAAAAATGGCTCCTGAAAAATTCTCCTGTGAAGTGAGGCTGGGGTGGAAGACGCCAGCACAGTGGTCTCATTCAGAACACTCTCGAATGCGGACTGAATCAGGCCCTAGACAGAGGGCTACGTGTGTGCCTATGTGTGTTGGTCTTGGATGTGCAAACTGTCTAACCCTGCTCTGAGTTTTCCTAGGAAAAGGAAAAATGTCCTGAACCTCGACTCTTCCCCAGGCTGAAAATCTCCAACATTTTCCAGCCTGGCTTCAAACCTGACAGAGAAAATGACAAGGGGAGACGGGTATTAAGAAAACGGAGAGCTCGTTTGGATTTTTGCTTCGCTTTTGATTCTGTCCCAAAAATTACTTTTGGAAAAGAAAAGGTAAAAAGAGGCAAAACAAAAACAAAAGTAAAAGAGACATCGTGTTCTCTCCCTGTGACCCCCCCAAATCCAAACCTTGCTATTTTAAACAATGAAAAGTACAGTGTGTGAGGAACAGCTTGCATACAGCTGAAGCCAGCATTATTTACTTCAGGCTTCCTATACTAACTCAACTTTTACTTCTTAAGCACTTTCGTTAACAAAGGAGAAGAACAAGGCCCAAACGGGGGTGCTGTCAAGGAGATCTGTGCTTGCAGCGATCCTGAAGGTCGCCTGGGATGCTGTCCTCCCCAGGCTAGCTGCAGTAAGGCCTTGACAACCACTGCTTCCTGCTGCCAGCCGGAGCCACCAAACCCAAGCTCTAAGAACAGTTCTGCAAGCCCCCTCTCCCGTGCACTGATAGCACGTAAAAGGGGCATTTGTCTTTGGCAGCTATTCTCAATCCTATTGAGATTTCTAATTAGCTCAGAAAAGACTGCATTCACTGACAACTAAGGCGGGGATGGGGTGGGGAGAGGAGGCAGGCAGGGTGGCTTCCCCCAGCTCAGGAGTGACCACAGCCTGTGAAGATGCTGCTCCTGCTCCAGCATCAACCCTCCTCCAAACGCTTGGATGCCAGTCCAGGGTCTCAAGTGACCTCCCTGCAGTCAGAGGTTGCTCCAAAAAGGGCCCATCTCCAAGCCTCTCTTGAACTCCTTTCTCTACTCAGCAAGGCCTTGGGCATCAAGCTAAGATCTCTGCCAACTACTGATGCCTTGGCCCTGGATACAAATGCAGGAGCCCACCTACAGGTCAAGGAGCTATCGTCAAACAGGATTCCTGGGTTCAAATCCCAATCTCCACCTCCTACTGGCTGTGTGACCTTGGTCAAGTTACTTAACCTCTCTGAGTATCAGTCACTCATTAGGTAAATGGAGTGGCTAGACTGTAAACATTAAATGTGGGGATGCATGAAAAAGCCTCAGCAGTGCCTACAATGACTATTCTCATTCATCCAATCACTCGAAACATTATATTCACCCAGCTCCTAATTTTCAAAGCTGAACAGTATTATAGCTGAGGATAGGGTGAAGGCGAGGTAGAAAGGACGGCAAAGAGCTATCACAACAACAGGGTCACGGTAGTGAGCAACTACCAGAAATGGAGGGAAAACAGTATCCTTTCTCTATACACTCAACCACGACTTTAGTTGCCGGACAGCAGCCCGTGCTGGGCACTGTGCAACTAAACCCATTTGTTGCAAAAAAAAATAATAATAATAAAATAAGGGCGGTGGGGAGGTGGGCTTGTTTTCCCAAAGCATAAACCCCTCCAGGCTAGGCACCAAACCCACATAACTGGCCAAGTCTTAGATGGTGCCATGCACAATTAGATGCTTAATATATACTCATTAACAATTCTGTCAGCCGGGGCCCGGTGGCTCACACCTGTAATCCTAGCACTTTGGGAGGCCCAGGTGGGAGAATCACTTAAGCCCAGGTGTTCAAGACCAGCCTGGGCAACATAGTGAGACCGAGCCTTTTAAAAAACAAACAAACAAACAAATAAAATAATTCTGTCTTTGGAAAAGTCAAAAGTTTGGTGCCTATGTGTGCAGGCAATGTCCAGGGCTTGAGAGAATAACTACTGTAAAGTCCAAAGACCTTTTCAGTGGGAGAGGATGTTTTTTGGGGTTGGGGGGGAAGGGATAAAGAAACAGTGAGAAATAAGGGGTGAAGAGGTGAACACACACAAAAATTGCCGAGTGTCTAAACGCTGCTCATTAAAAGCACTTCTTCACTGGGGTTATCCGGGCTGACTCCGAATGGCCATCTGACCCAGGAAACTCTAGGACTTTGCTTCATGAAGTGGAGTTTGAGAGCAAACCCTCTCCCTCTGCACCACCCCCCACACCAAACTTATCCAGCCCCAGTGTTTACAGCTCACTACACCACCAATCTTTATTTCCTGTCACCCACTGGCCCGAGCTGTCCCTACTCCCTGTTTCTCCCAGACAAGTTAATAAGATGGAAGGCTCCCTAGAGACCCGGAGCCGGCGAACATTATCACTTGGAAGCAAGGCAGAAATCCTGACACGTCGGAAATGACTTCAAGCCTATTAATTACCCTTTCTTCTTTGGCAGATCTTTTGAAAGAAAGCTTGACAAATTGAAAGGAAGGCTATCACTGCCTCTCCGCCCCAATTAAGCCCCCATTCCCACCCCAATAACACAAATCTGATTTCTGTTGTTTTTTTTTTAAACCAATTAATATGTCAGAGCTGCACCCACCCCAGGGAGGCCCACCTATGATCTGCATGGACAGGGATACAAAGGGTAAGCCCCTCTGTACAGGTTAAGCCCTTGAAATCTGAGAGACCCAGGGGGCTGTAAGAAGAAGGGAGTGGTCAGGGCTTTGGACCTCAGAGTTGGTCTTCTAGGACATTCACAGTGAACCCAAACCCCTCTACACACACTGGGAGGAGGATGCCACGATGGGTACTAAAGAGCGTCCACATCTATGGGATCTCTCTTCCCTGTTGGGGTGGATGCAGTGATGCTTTGATTCTTGAATGCAACATCATTCACAAAACACTCTGGATGAACCGCAACAGAAAAGCACAGGGGACCCTGAATGCTAGAAAAACTGGAGTGTTTAGGGACCAAACTACCCTTTCTCCAAGTTTCATTGTCTACCACACTGACAATAAAATCTACTCAGGGTTCCCCTGAAACAATCCTTTCCTTAGAGAGGTTTATGCAAAAACAATTGGGTAGGTTATGTTAATTCTCCAGAGACACGTGTGTGTGTGTGTGTGTGTGTGTGTGTGTGTGTGTGTGTGTGTGTGTGTACTTTTTGTCTATGCAACTACTAAACATCACCAAATGGATCCCAACGGGAATTTCAAACAGAACAACTGATTTTCTTCTTAAAATGTGTTCCTTCTACCAAAGCAGTCCCCATACTATTGAATAGCACTACCATCACTCAAGAGCTCAACCCAAGAACCTAGAGTTCACTCTAATTTTTCTCTCTCCCCTCACCTCATAACCCATTTCCAATCCATCAGAATCTACCATATCTTGTCTCCAAATATATATTTTAAATCCCACTGCTTCTCCCCACCTCCACTGTACAACCCTTACCCAAGATGCCATCAGCTCTCCACTGCACTTCTCCAATAAACTTCCACTGGCCACCCTGCTTCCAAACATGCATCCCCGTCCTTCCTTAATTCAGGAGCCACTGGGATCTTTCCAGAGCATCAACCATATGCCTCTGCCCTTCTGACCTCCTTCTGAGGGTTCCCATTTGCCTTGCCTGGCTCACAAATCATTCACCAGCCAGCCCTTGTCTGCCTCTGTCAGTCATCTCTACCACCGTCCTTCTTGGAGGCCCCAGGCCTCCACCCGTCCCACCAACACATCAGTTCCTTCCCATGGCAGGTCCTGCACACTTGCTGTTGTCTGCTCCTTGGAATGCCTTTCTCACAGTTCTCTGCCTCCCAAGTCCAATGCCTACTCCTCAGGGAGGCCACTCCTAGCTACCCACCTAAACAGAGTAGGCCCAGGCCCCCTCGCCAACAGTTCCCTATTTTCTCTTCTTCTTAGCCCTCAGCAGTACCTGAAATCATGTGATGTATGTTCCTTCTCCCTGCAGAACATGCGCTCAGGAGGGCTGGGATTTGGCCTGCCTTGTTCCCTGCAGTACTGCCAGAACTAGCATTGCACCTGGAACATGGAAGGGCCCAGGACACAGTGGCCGTGGGACAAGAGCATGAAGCCCCGGAGCCTCAAGCACAGATGTACCTCTCCTGGGGCAGGGGGGTTCACTCTGCCCCACAGCAGGAGGCTACAGCCTGGCCACCCTGGGGAAACCCAAAGGGAACACATGGACAGATCAGCACCCACTCCCAGAAATGCCAGTGACTTCAAGCTGGAATCCACCCACAGCCTGATCGTCCCTGGCAGCCCAGGAGAGGCCTTTATCATCATGCCACACAGCCTTCCAAGGGCAGTCTTGGATTTGAATCCCCATGCCTAGGTTTGATAAAGGCAAGCCACCCACCAGAGCCCTAGTTTTCTGGTGTATTTGTTACCCTATCTCATTTTAAACTCAAACACAATCTTTAAGCCATTACCCAGGAAATCATCATTAAATCATTTGTTCGTTTTTATTAGCATCACAGTAATTAAAGAGAATCATATTTCAGAAATCTTCGGCTGCACTTATCAAAACCCACCCTCCAACCAATCAATTAGTATTACAATAACCGCGGTCCCTTGTTGCCGCTGCTATTAGCATTTTGATTGAATGTCTGTTGAAAAGTGACTGGTGACAGAAGATTGTGTTCAGAAAGGAATGTTTCTTTATTCATTACCACCGAACCTCGTCTGCTTGTCTCCAGTCTCGGCTCAAAAGAGACAAGACAGTTTCCAAAAGCAGTCATTTTGGTGGTGGATTATATTTTCATGAGGTGCGTGATAAATTGGGCATAATCGCCCCAGAATCTCCAGTTACACACAGGGGCCTCCCGCTGACTGTGGCCTTCGCACCCAGCAGCTGCCCCTCGGCTGTCGAGCCCTGACGGGATGATAAGTGTCCCTTCTGCTGCCTCACCCTCCCCCACCCCAATAATCTAGGACAATAAATACCAGGTCTTCACAAATGGCACTTCAGGCGACACAGATGTAATAATGCCTGTGCCAGATAAGCCGGTGGCCGCTGTTATTCCCACGTAAGATCATCATCATTATACACCCCCTTCTCTGCCAGGCACTCGGGAAACCTGTTATTCTAACATTCAGACTTATGTTCTCCAGTCGTCATAATAATAATAAAAGCACCAGTCAGTACAGAGATGGGTTAACGAGCTCCATTATGGGGAGAGAATGGCTGTCTTCTCCAAGTCATAGGAATTAAAGACAAGAGTTCATTAAGTCACAATACTAGAATTTCAACGGACTGCTACTTCAGACAGCTCTATTTACTGGTCCCCCCATCGGTGATGCCCTTTGTGGATAAAGGGAGATCTCTAGACAAACACACACAACGAAAGTTTCCATCTTTGGGCAGTTGGCTGCCATAGCTGCTGCAACTAAAGGGGGCTCTGCTCTGATGTGTCTGGAACAGAACAAGGTGGGATACAGGGGTGGGGATGTCTGGAGTTGAGAAAGACACATGCTCCTAGCTATAAATATGGTAGCTGGTTCACTGCTATCCATCTGTCTGCTCCATCCATCCATCCAGTTCCAATCCATAGCAAAGGACATATGGGAGTTTCATCTTCAGCACAGATAACCTTTGCCCAAAGAATCTTGTCTGTTCAATTCACTCACCGCCCACCCCACGGTCCACTAGGCAATAGTGAGGAGGCACTTACGAGAGTGCATTAACGCTCTACTTAAAAAAAAAAGGGGGGGCCTCCAGAATTCAGAGCGGGGAAAATGTGCTATACAGTTCCTTTGAAAATCTTTCCTCTCTCTAAACTCAGTCTCCTTCTCTGCCCCAACCTCCCCCACCAAACGTGCTTGTTTCTCCACTGGCTGCCAGCCAAGATTTTATAATAGTGTCAGGTAGCAATTTCATTTTTAAAATGCTCTTATCAAGGATTTAAGGTGAAAGATAAGAACAGCACAGTAAATCATCATAAAGGAGTGTAGTATGAGGCATAGTATTTTACAAATCAAAACAATTAACAAAATGAAAAGGCAAGGACAGGAAAACAAAGTGAGTTTAAGCATCCTTTGAAAGGGGGAGGGTAGAGGCCAAATTAAATAGAAAGATCACTCTTCAGATTTCCAAGCTCCCTTTGGTAATGGTCTCGGCATATTTGCTAAGAATTGCATGAACAGTCCAATTTCCATTTTAAAATAGGATGTTTTTAGAAGGCATATATATTGTCAAACCATTACACACACTTAACTGGGGGTTTTCATCGAGGTCATCTGACCTGCAAGCATGTGTTGCTAATATCACTGCCTTATTATTTCTCAAATCAATCTCTTCATGGAATGACGAATAACACAACCCCAGCTGCTCTCCTCTTCCCACCCCAGCTGCTACTGCCCTAGCAGCAAGATTCACTGGGCTACCTGCAGCGCCCTACCCCCTGCATTTGGCTAAAGAACCTTATAAAGAAAAGAGGGGATGAACCCAGGAGGTGCCATTTCTGATTCAAACCACTTTGTTTCTGGAAGCCACTTATCCTACCCAGGAAAAGTGAACAACGCTGCTAATGACCAGGCCAGGGTACTAGGCCTTATCAGGGGATTTTAATTAGTCCCACACTAAAGAGGCCATACACCTAAAATAAAGCAAAATAAAACAGGGGCAGGTGTCTGTTTTCCTATTTTGATCCTTTATAGCATTTTTGATTCCAGTTTATTTTTTGAAACCAACCGAGGGCCACGTCCAATTCAAATGTGCCTTGCACCCTCCTACCTACACACAAACACACTCACAGGCACACACACTCTGCAAGCAACACTCACACGCACATACACACAACACACAGAGCTGGGATGCAACCCCAAAGTGACAACATGGCTTTTCACTCCTGAAAACAGTCATTAAGACACTGTTTATTCTAACTTTTTATATATGCTCACCAATCTCTCTGGGGCCTACCTGCAAATTCACAATAAATAAAAACATGTAATTAGATGATTTCCTCTTTGCCAAGGAATGATTCAATTGTCCATTAAAAGCTAGAGTTCTAAAAATAACATAAAGGGAAATTATTAGGTATTGTTGATACACATATCTCTGCTGTAAAACATACGGGCAAAATACAAAGCTTCTTTTGTAAATCTTACCCATTTTTGAAAAGGTAAGACAGCATCGGGGAGGGAGCAAATTAAACCATAATTTTCAAACTACGTTTCCTCATTGTCACTCAGAAAAATTGCCAGGTGTTTCCAGAGTAGTTTATACATAAATATACTAGCTGAATCAGGAAAACTCTTTCTAGAGCAAATGAATCAACTTAATTAAAAGAAGACTTAAGATGCCAAAACTAGTGATTTTGGAAGTGGGGAGGAAATTTAGAATTCGATCTGTAAGCACACATCTCTGTCTACCTGGCCTCTGGGGTAGAAATGCATAGGCACTTGAAACACTGCAACAGACCCCTGGCTAAAGCGTGCTGTCCCCCCAGCCCTCCAGGGCTGCAACCAGGCAGCATGGGTCCAAGGCGGAACTACAGGCAGGACTGATGTTTTTGATTCAAACCAATACTTTCAGTCTTTCTTCTAAATCAGCTGTTAAGAACAACTACAACAACCCTAAAGGCATTTTTCCCCCCTCTTAAGCCAGCAAGAAAAAACTCTCATTAGTTTGCTGGGTTCTTTCCTTGGGTGCTGGAAAAAGTGTTCCTAAATCATTTCTTTAGGTCTCCAAGGCCCTCTTCAGAAGACAGGTGTAGCTCCTACACGCCTCTCCAGACAGGGCTTCCGCACCTCTGTTTTGTTAGAGCAAAGGAAGTTGAGATGGGAAGCGTGAGTAGGAACCATTCTCAGTTTTCAGGCAAATGAGGACAGAGACCAAGGTGAGTGCCCACCCTCTTGTCATAGATTAATGGTATTTGCTGGGCAAAGGGGACATAAGAGGAGAGTGGAAGACACAGATACAAATCAAATAATCAAGCAAATAACAATCATTAAGAACTGAGAAGTGCCACAACGGAAAACTACAAGAAGTCATAGGCACAGACAACGGATGGAGCTGACCTAGTCACCCATGAAGGCCCCACATGAAGAAGGCATCCCCACCTCCCAGGGCTTAACACCAGGACACGTGCCAGACTGCCCAGACACAGGACAGGCTCAAAGACCTGGTCCAAGTCAGCAGCACTGCCCTTTTAAAGGGTTTGAAAGCTGGAAGGCTCCTTGAAGGTCATGTGACCCAGGGGGTGCCCAGCCCTGACTGCATATTAGCATCAGCTGGAAAAATGTTAAAAATAACCAATGCCAGGGCTCCATCTTTGAGTCTCACTTAATTGGTCTGGGGTGGGACTCAGGCATCAGGACATCTTAAAAACTCCCCAGGGGATTTTAATATACAGCCAGGGTGGAAACCATCGGTCTAATCCCAACATCTAACGTGACATCAGTCAGTCATCATGCGGAGTGTCCAGTGCTAGGCTGTGGGATAAATTATCTCAGCCAGACTTTCCTAACCAACCGTGTCTGTACATGAGAAAATCAAAGTTGGCCACAGAGTGAAGCAGCTCTGGGGTTGCCAGTGAAATCTAAATTCCAACTAGAAGAACATAAGGGAAGAGACGAACTTTGGGGAAGGTCCCTTCTCTGCTTTATTGTGCAACAGTGTTGAAACACATTTATGACCTTCTACTTAAGGAGACATTTCCGACGGACTCCTTGGGTCACCACCATTCTCACTCAATGAACACCCAGCAGTGGGGTGGCAAGTGGGAGGCAGCCCAGGGTTGGTGAGAGAGACACAAAACACGGCCCACTGTTGCTCGTGTGTCTATTCTGGGCCCCGAATGGATGATGTCACCTCCAGCGGCAGTGGAAAGCAGAGTCATGAATCATCCATGAACCAGCCCAGCCCTCCGACATAATAAATCGGATGTCAGCATTGCGTACGCACATCGCAGATCTGGTGCAGAGGCGCCAGCTTTGCCTAGGGTGCTAGAACGCAGGCGCCAACGCTGGACACATTCAGGGGGAAGAAGGCACTTTCAATTATTTCCTGATACCAAGACAGGTGGCAAGTTGAGGGAGAAATTTCAAAGGCGAAGGGAGTGCTCAAAGGTGCACAACTTTGATCACTTTAAAATCATGGCAGTGATTTTTATACACTACTGGGTTTGCCAACCAAACCAGAGGATTAAGAGAAGCACATCCACATGAGTGCTATAATGATCAATTACTGCTGTGCCCACCGGCGTCCTTACAACTGGAGACCTGTAGGTGTTGCCATTTTGACCCCCAACTGCATTAATTTAGCTTAAAAATTTACTCCAGGATTGAATTTGGCAAATGTTCCTGCCTGAAAGGGCTTCTGGGACAACGTAAAGAAATCAAGAAGTCTGTTCGGCAGCTTTTGAAGTTCAGTGTTGTCTTGCTGTTTTCTTATTTTTTTTTTTTTTCCGGATAGAAAGGGAGGCAGGTATATAGGGATGCCAGGGTGCATGTTGTCATACACATGAGCTCTCCTGATTTCCTTCCTTTTATTCCTTCCGTTCTTTTTCTGGATTATTTCCCTGAATTGCCAAGTTGAATGAACCAGCTAGAAACGCCACTCTAATGAGTATGGTTTGTGTCGCTGGAGTTGGGAATTCTGACAACTCATAACTGTGCTGGTTATTCCTTGGCTTATAAAGAAATAACTGAGCCCTGGAGGCCACTAAATTAAAATTTAAACTTCAGACTTCAAGTGTCTCTCTCTCTCTCTCTCCCTCTGTCTACCAAAATATATCTTTAACATCCTAAGGTCAATTTCAAGGTCTTTGGCAAAATAGACTTGGGCAAGGTATGAACCAAGTCAGGCTTCGGGGGCTGTGTTCTCAGTTGCATGAAAGGTCGTTTCTCTAACTTCTCTTGCACATCATTTTGCTGAGGCAGGTTGTGACTAGGAAGGCACAGAGCGAGAAGGATAAGTCTGACCACCAGGACTGCAGGCCAGTAGTGAGCAAGGGGACATACTGGGCAGGAAACTCTGCTTTGCCCTATTATTTTCCTAGCGCTGCTGTAACAAGCTACCACAAACAGGGGAGGGGGGCTTAAAACAACAGAAACTTATTCTGTCTCAGTTTTGAAAGCTAGAAATCCGAAATCCAGGTGTTGGCAAGGCCATGCCCTCTTGAAGGCTCAGGGGAAAATCTGTTTCAGGCTCTTCTCTTAGCTTCTAGTGTGGTCAGCAATCCTTGGCTTGCGGCCGCACTGCCCCGTCCCTGCCTCTGAGGTCACGTGGCCATCTCTCTGTGTCTCTCTCTTCACATGTTCCTTCTTATAAGGACTATGGTCAGATCAGTTCACTAAGACCTCCTCTTAACCCGATTACACCTCCAAAGACCCTCTTTCTAAGTAAGGTCACATTCTGAGGCACTTCAACTTATCTTTTTGGGATTAGGACTTCTTTTGGGGGTATCTTTTAGGGGTCAGGACTTCCACTTATGTTTTTGGAGGACAAAATTCAGCCCATAACACCCTTCAAGGTGGAAAACTTGACAGCATCTGCCAGCAGCCATCTAGGGTGTTAACATTCTCTCCCATCAGCAAGCCTGAGCTTCCATTCCCAAAGTAATGACAGTCACAGTATTCTTAGTAGTAAAATAACAATAATTAATATGATAATGATAAAGTTAACATTCACAGATAGCCTTCCAAGCATCAGATGTTTCACACAGATAAACTGTCTCACTTAAACTTCCCAAGTCCATGAGTTAATAACATTAACACCATTTAATAGATGAGAAAACTGAGGTTTAGAGAGATTTAGTAACTTGTCCGGGGTCACACAGCAATTGATTAGTGGTTGCTCTGGAAAGTGAGTCCTGCAGTGTGAATCTAGACCTAAGCTCTTATCCCTTTGCCACATGGCCCAGACACTTCACAAGCATCATTAACCGGGTGTTGCCTTGACTCCTAAGCTATAAACAATGGGAATGCGGAGGAAGATTCTGCATTTGCCACGCTGTGTAAGGTCCCCACATGTTTACTAGTCATAACTTGGGGTAGAAAAATGCTTTTAACTTTTTTTAAACTTGAATTACGAAGCACTTTGAACTCCTGGGATGGAGGACCTCCCTGTTCTGGCCCTCCTCCCCTCTGGTCTTGGATGAACTGGCGCAAACCAGGCTTCTTTTCAGACCAGGGCCAGTCTGGCTATTCTAATAATAGCATGTTGTCTGGGAAGAGCAGAAACTACTAAGAAAATCCTCATCTATCCATCAGATCATCTGTTTGTGGAAACAAAAAGACAGAGGAGACTCAGAGGTGAAGGATGCTCAGCTGCATAGAATCACATATTGCTGGTTTGGAACTCCTAGGTGTCCCTGGCAGGACAGAAAACTCAGATGAGGCAGAGCCCACACCTCACTCAACAAATTAACCCCACAGTTACAACCAACTTTAAAAACATTTTATGTACATGTCAGGAAGAAGGCAAACAATAGTTATTGTGGTAGGGTGCTAGGATGGAGTAATTTTTTTTTTTTTTTTTTTTGAGATTCTCACTCTGTCACCCAGGCTGGAGTGCAGTGGCACAACCTCAGCTCACTGCAACCTCTGTCTCCGGGTCCAAGCAATTCTCCTGCCTCAGTCTCGCAAGTAGCTGGGATTACAGGCGCGTGCCACCACTCCTGGCTAATTTTTGTATTTTCAGTAGAGATGGGGTTTCACCACGTTGGCCAGGCTGGTCTTGAACTCCTGGCCTCAAGTGATCCGCCCACCTTGGCCTCCTAAAGTGCTGGGATTACAGGCGTGAGCCACTGTGCCCGGCTCGTAAATTTTCTTTCTTTCGAAAAGTCTCTTTCATGTCGTTCTATCACTGCATTGACAATTCAAATTGGCATACATTTTAAAAGCTCACACTGAAGAAGTAAATGAATAGGTAATAAGTGCATAAGGTACAAAAATTCAAAAAGTAAATGAGTATATAATAAAAAGATTCCCTCCATCTATCTCAGGTCACTTAATTCTCTTCCCCATAAAAAAGGAGCAGACACTTTTTCATGTATGTGTGTTTTTCATGTATGTACATCTGCATATGATATGCACATGTGCATAAAACATATTCGAGTGTTTACTATGGCCAGAGACTGTTCCAAACCCTTTATACTCATTAAATGACGTAAGCCTCGGGCTAACCCAATGTCCTATTTTATAGATAAGGAATCTGAGTCGCAGAGAAGATAAGTTGCCCAAGGTCACACAGCTATTAAGTCACAGAGCTTAGATTTGTCTCACTTCAGAGCATGTGATCTTAACCAATATGCAGTTCTAACTCCTTTTACCGATTTTGCAGGTATCCTTTCAAAGATATTCCATGCACATGCAAGCATATGTGTGTGTGCAAAGCAGAGGAAAAAACAACCACGAAAGGGTTTTATTTTTCAAGACTAGGGTCCCCAAAACTCAAACACAGATTTTAGTTTGTTTGCCCAAAGAAGTTAAGCAGGTGGTTTCACTTAAGGAGGAAGGGGGAAGAACCCAGGCTGCCCCGCACTCTCTACTTGCGGTGGGCACTACGCAAGTGGAATCATTTAACTTACAGAGTGGGTGTGTTACCTTCACAAGGGAGTAAAACATCTGTAACTTGCCTGAGATCACACCCAAGGGAAAGCTGGGATCTGAAACCGAGTATGACCAACTCTAAAACTCAAGCTCTCTGCAGCATACCATGCTGATATACAGATACAGATGGGATAGCGTACACCCTCGGATCTACAAACTGAAAACAGAAGCTGAAGTCCAGAGGTGCATAATAACCGGGACCCCTCTAGGAACCTTAAGTCCCAACGGGGAGGCAGCCACCCAGGGCTTGCGGCGACCCCCAGCCCAGCCCTCTCCGGCCACTGGCAGTACCGTGATGCTAAGAAAGGGGGTGCTTTTAATCAAGCTGCCATGCTAAAAGCTCCTTTCTCTTCAGATCTCCACACTCTGCCCTCACCGAGATCTTAAACCATGTTGTGAGAGTCAGAGCCTGGGCCTCTATGGGAACAGGACCAAACAAAAGACTCATTGTCCCTCTCTACAAAAAAACCACTTCTGGGTCAATGAAGTTGCTGACCCTGAGCCCACTCCCTTTCTGCTTCCGTGGGCCACAGCAGGGGGAGGCAGGAAGACCTATTAGGTCACCACCCTTTTGGTGCCAGGGCTTTTATTCCAAAGGAAAGAAGTTTAAGATTTATATTTTGGCTAAAAAAGTGCAGCTCATCCTGGGTACCAAATTCCTCCTGGCTTTGCAAGCTCCCTCTTTCCCCGGGCACCCTGTCCCCCAGCCCTGTTGCTAGGAAGTTGAGGGCTTTGTATTACTCTGTGTCTCCAAAGAAAAGCAGGTGAACAGAACCAAGCTACTGTGTTGATTAATATCTCAAGAGACAGCGCCAGAATGGGCGCTTCCGGAATTGAGTTAACTCAGGGGAAAAAAAAATTAAAGCACACTCCTTGCTTTCCTGTCAGAAATAAAATTAAGGTCTCGGATCGATGTTGCCAGAGTCTACAGGAATCTTTAATGGCCTCCTCTACATGTTTTCAAATTCACATTCCCCTTCAACCCTACCCTTTTAATTGGTTATTTGCGAGGTCATGTTTGCACCAATTTCTCAGGAAGGCTAATGGTGTTTATTTAACGAGAAAATAAAATGTGCAGACAGCTCCGGGGCTGGTCTCTGAAAGATGGCAAAGGGTGGGCTGACTCTTTATCCCTCCCCCTCCTTTGCCCTCCATCGCTGCAAGGTTACAGGGCCTGGGGATGCAGCCCTGCAAGGGAGTGAAGAGGCAGGTGTGCCCCTCACAGTAGGCACGCAGCATGCCCACCCCCTCACACAGCCCCAGCTTTAGAATGAGCCCACTGGAGGCACAGAACCTTGGGTTCTGAGAATCTGGCAGAGGGGCAATGGCTGTCCTCTTATTGCCACGGTTGGACTAGGCGATTCTTCCTTGTTCTAACTCAAGTATGCCCAACTTCGAGGCTACACAGAACTCTTTTCCAATGGAAACTCTTCGGGTACCCAAAGGCTGCAGTAGATGACCACATCACAGCTCTCCACTCCCCTCAAGACCTCTTGGACTCAATCATATTGAGTTTCTACCCCATTCTCACCATTCTCTCCTAGATTCCTGTTGGTCAATATCTTTCTTAAACAGTTGCCCACCCCCCCACCCTCCGCCACCTGACAATGGTCCACTCTGGAAAGAGAACTGGATTTTCACCTAACCCCATCTAGGACCCTGAACTGACATAAGAGAACCCAGCTGGCATGTTACATCACACTACGGACTAAACTGAAAGCTCTGGGAGGCCAGGAACCCTGGCTGTTGGTGGTGGTCTATGACAGACTGTCTGCTTTCTTGTCCAGTGGTTTCTAATCCTGGTGCAGAATTAGGATCAATACCAATAGTGACCAACTGTTGGTTTACATGCTTCCAATAAACCCCTTAACACATCTCAGACTTGGGAGAGGATTTGATGGATACTTAACACCATCAGCAATTAGTGAAAAGTTAAGAGCATATTTGAGAGGTGGAGAAAATACTACCGGTAAAATTCCGGCAGGGAAGACAGGCAGCAAATCCTGCTCCAGACCCCAAACGAGGGCAGCGTGGGAGCCAATCTTTTGCAGGCTGCCCTCCTGTCACATCAGCAAAAGTGTCATCACCAGCTGTGATTCTACACATCCTTATCATACTTTCTACTCCCTCCAACAACCCTTCTCTTGGACTGTGCCCTTTCTGGCCAGAGGGTCTGATTGTTTTTGTCAAACACACTTCTTCCTCCATCCTACAAAGTCACATCTACAGCTTATACAGTCCCAACGTTCTTCCCTAGGTAAATAAAGTCAGAATGTTAGACTCTCATTAGGAAGGACATGCATACATTATGTCTGACATCCCACACCTACAAGTGAAGCAATGCTTTAAATAATTTTTTAAAAAATTATTTTAAAACCTACACCTTTGTGAAACTCTTTTTTCTATGCCCTTTTTTTTTGAGAAATAGATACCAATAAACAAATAATTACAGTGCAATTCTTAAGCATCTTTATACATCGTACATAAAAGAGTCAATCTGGACTTCAGAGGTCAATTTCAAAAGTGAGGTTCTGGCAGGTATTCAAAACATTAAGGGCTGTTTTTCCTCCTTAGAAAAGCATTATCTTCTATCACAGCTGAAGTTACATCTTACTGGCACCATTTTAATAAATAAACCGATTACGCAAATTAACAAAGACCTTAAACTTCGGCCAACTGCTTTTCGGGACAGAGACTGAGCAAGCTCCAGGAAGAACCCAAGCTCTCCCGCCACCTGCCTGGATGCTCCTCCCTCTGGCTGGATCCCCTACCACTGCGCATTTCCAGCCCAGGAACTGGGATAAACCACAGCCACTCTGGGAAAGGACCCTCTCAGTCCAAGAGGCCTGCCACTGATGGTGCTCGCTGGGGCTCACAAAACCATCCCACCCCCTTCCAGGGGGTCTCAGGGCCGTTATTCCTCTCCAAAGCCATTAGCATTGCATTTAATAAGCAACTGCTAACTGCTGGGAGAAGAGTCATCCATCACACTAATCTTTATTTCTCTCCCAGTGTCTCCTGTTTCTTTGCCTCTGGCAATGTTCCAGGGCAAGCAGGCCTGCTGGGTAATGAAGGCCACAGGGATGTCCTCTGCCAGAAACCACTCCCTCACCAGGCTATGGGATTAGCTTCAGAGACTCCTCACCTGCTTTCAACTAGGCCTCAATCATCCAGATCTTCCCTGGAGGAACCCAGCTGTGCAGGGCTCTGGAACCTGAGCAGGGCCCTGAAATTGGAGGGAAGGACAGCTGAGGCTCCTCTACAGTGACCCTCACAATGGGGAGGGCTCCCTTCCCCCATAAGGAGGTGAGTGTGGGAATATTTCGGCAAGCAACATGCCCGCATTCCACTTTCTCCATCAGGGCTGAGGTTGTGGGGACACTGGAGAGAGAGCTGGCCAGTGCACCCTCCCTCCCTCCTGCTGGCTGTCTACTCCCCGGCCTCCTGCCAACAACAGAGCAAACTGGAAGGACAGCACCTCGTTGCCTCTTCCCTCCCTGTCCCTCCTCTCCAGCCCCACCTTGGGATCAATACTTAAGGCCGAGTCCCAGATCTTATCTGACTTTTACAAGGATAAAGCAACAAACTTCCCCCTCCTAATGATTAAATCCATTGATGATCAGTACAGCGTTTTCCAGACCACCTCTAACAACTTTCAGAGAGCAAATGAAGTGACTCTGAGAAAATTGGAAAGCCACCATTCTCCTCTCCCCCTGGGCACAAATCATTGTATGGAAGGTCAGGAAATGAAGTGAGAGACAGGGCCAAGGGAGGCATCCAGGTTTTTGTTTTATTTTTTGTGAGACGGAGTTTCACTCTTGTTGCCCAGGCTGGAGGGCAATGGCGCGATCTTGGCTCACTGCAATCTCCGCCTCCTGGGTTCAAGCGATTCTCGTGCCTCAGCCCCCTGGGTAGCTGGGATTTCAGGAGGCACCCGCCACCACAGCCGGCTAATTTTTGTATTTTTAGTAGAGACAGGGTATCACCATGTTGGCCAGGCTGGTCTTTAACTCCTGACCTCTGGTGATCCACCCGCCTCGGCCTCCCAAAGTGCTGGGATTACAGGTGTGAGCCATCGTGCCGACTGGCATCCAGGTTTTAACAATAGCTCTGCTCCTTGTCTGGCTGCAGGAATCTGCTACGCAATATTCCAGACTTATGTGCCTTAATTTCTCCAAGTGGAAATGGAGGAGCACGGTCATCCAACAAGAAGGCTGGTGTGGAGAAGGACAGAAAATGAGGAAATACTAAACCCTTAAAGTGACCAGCTCCTCTGCTTTAACCAGTTGCCTTGCGCAATGCTTGCAGAGCGTAAGAGCCTGAGCTCCGGGTCGGACAGGCTGGGTTTACGTCCAAGCTCTGCTTTCACCAGGGTGCGACTCTGGGCAGCTCGGTTCACCTATGGCTGTTTGTCATCAAGATTCAATGGTAGGTGCCAGCACTGTGCTAAGCACTTGGTGTGTAAGTGCTCAGAAAGTGTTGGCTGTTTCTATCAAGATTGCTAACATGGCCTGCTTAGACAGCAACAGAACTCCCCACCACCATCACAGTGGGTGCTGTGTCGGGATGCTTAGATCCCCTTCAGGAATGAGGGACCTCCTTCCCAGTAGCTGGGAGTGCTGCTGGAAGATAGTCTTCAGCTGGAAGTCCCCTCCAGGATTTCCCCAGGGGAAGTCCAGGTCACATCAGTCTCACGGGGTGGGCTGCACCCAATGACAGGCCAGTGTGCAGGCATCAAGGATGGCACTCCCACCCCAGCTGGGGACCCCTGAAGGACCACCCCACTGCAGAAGGGCATCGCAAGTCAGCTTCTCCCTCTGCCCTCTCCTGATCAAGAGCACTTCTGGATAAACCTTCCACTTGCTAATCCCTTCCCAGAGTTGCTTCCCAGGGAACCCAACCTGCAACAACTGCCCACTCCCTCCCCTAGTCACAAAAATAGCAAAGGAATTCATCTTAAACATTCTCACAGTTAAAAAGCTAAAGGCCAGAAACATACTTCAGGTCCTGGGGCTCATCAATCCCAGGTCTCTTATTTTTTAGAGGAAGAACCTGAGATGCTCAGAGGTTAGGGAATGTGCCCCAGGAAAAATGTCATGGGAGCAGCAGAAGCTGGAGGAAGGCCTGCCTGTCAGGAGAAAGTTGAGAGCCCCCACATCTCCAGGGCTCCACCCACTGTGAGTCAAAGACTGAACGTGGGACCCTCTTGCTGCTTGCAGGGTGGAAGACACACATTGCGGGAGGCTCATTCTCTCCTAGGTCCTGGGTTCTCTCCCATGGCACTAGTGAGCCCCAGGCTGGTGCTCCTGTGGATGGGAGATACAAGCTGCCGCCATGCAGATGGAACAGAGGGCATCCCTGCCCCAACAGAGACCAACAGGGAGCAGGGACAGAAGGTGACCAGTGGGGTCAAGGAGTGGAAATTCTGCCCTAACCTGTGGCTCCTAACAGCAAGTGGAGACTGAATGGGCCCCGGGAGCCTGGCCCACCTGACGCTCATCAGATGTTAAGCCCAGTTCGCTGTGGTTATCCTTGAGCAGCAAATGTCACACGGCTCATGTCACACAGCTCCAAGGACACACAGGTAGCTGTCGAAATTCCTGGGGTAAGGATGAGTTGAGGCCCCAGGCCGCCCCACAGGGCTGGGCTAGGAATCTGAGGACAAGTGCTAAGCACGTGCTGTGACAACACCTCTGGGTCGATGGTCTGGGCCTCTTTAAGAAGAGAGCTGGAGGTGGCGCCAGCCAGGGAGACGTCCTCAACTTCTGCCACTGCAGCGCTTTCCTCTCGATAAGATCATGGACAGCAGGAACCGAGGAGGTGAAGGTAAGTTCGGGGCAAGGTGGCTGCTGAGGATTTTATTTCCTTGTGCTTATCACCTGACTCCAATGCGCACTCCATCAGGCCACAGATGTGGGGCTGGCTCGCTCCATATATATGATCTGTGCCTCTGCTGTGACATGTTCTTCTTTTTAAAAAACAAAAAATTTTTTTCACTCCCTTAAATGTTCTAAATGCAGTGAAGTATTACACCAGCTTCAGCACCCAGTTCAAAGAGAAATGCCTCCTCTGGTATCTTGAGGGGTTGGAATATGTGTATGGGCCGCTGCTCCCACCCACACAGAAACAACATTGCAGAGTGGGAGGGCCCTGGATGACAGGGAGGGCAGTGGGAGGGCGGCTCTTTCCTGCTGAGGCTTCCTGGCATGTCTCCCCTCTCCACAGGCTGCAGCCCCTCAGGCCAGCTTCTCAATCATCTTTGAATAGGGGGCCCTGCCTTTCCTCTGGTTCTGGGCTCCACACATTTTAGAGTTGGTCCTGCCCCCACCGCAGGCATCTTCAGCTCTGGCAGGTCCGGGGGTGCTAGCAGAGGTTCTGGCTTGGCCTGGGGGCAGGAGTGTGCATGCACCAAGGCCCTGCCCACGCTCCTTCCTGCCAGTGCCCACCAGGACTCCTGGAGAGCCAGCAATGATGTCCCGAAGCCACTCTGAGCAGCAGGCCCTCCACCAGACCATCCTCCACCTCACAACGGGCAACAAACTCTTCCCGCGCCTGTCCCAGACGAACCACCACCCCATCTCTGCAGTCTAGCACTTTCCTTTCTCCCTTTTGGAAAAAGGGAAGAGGCTTCACCCACAGCAACAGGGATCTGGTTAAAAATAAGAGAGAACTTTTCCTGGCACATCCTCTGGGCCTTCACCCAGAAGTCCGAAGTCCGGTGTTTCAATCCCACCTCTGCCATGACCAGCCCTCTGCCTGCCCGGCTCTGAGAGTTAATGAGATGATACCAGTGTGAGCCCCCAGCACAGGGCTTGACACACAGCAGATCAAAAAATACTTTCATTGATTTTCAAAATAAAAGGACAACAATATCACCTGGGGGCAACTCTGGAATCTCCCAGGATTATGAATTCTAACACTCAACACCAGGTGCCAAATTCAAATGGGCATCACCCACCCTGAAAATAAATAGCTGGCAGTGCTCTTTTTAACAAATGCATTCCCATCTGGACACAGCAGAGAAACAGCAGAATTTGAAATCAATAGTCCTAAGACCCTGCTCAGCCATGGGTCTCTCAGTTGCCTCCTCTGAGCCTTGGTTATTTTGCCAACCAGATGGAGGTGATGATAATGCTAATAATAAGAGCTAACATTTATGCACAATTGACTAGATGCTTGGCATTACACTCTCCGAGCAATCCTGTGATGAGGTTCTATGATTACACCCATCCTACAGATGAATAAACTGAGGCATAAAGAAGTTAAGTGATTTTTCCCAATGTCACAACCCTGCAGGGGCTGCTGTGAAGGTCACATTAGGAGATGCATTTGGAAGTCGGGCTTGGAAACCATAAAACTAGATCGACAGAATGTGGATGATGATGGAGGATAATCCCGAATTGCCCACCATGGGCACCACCTTCATCTCACTCCTGGGGCTCTCACTCCCCAGCAAGGCAGTGGACAAAACCAATCATTCCACACCTGTATGCCCCTCCTTTCTCTCCCTGCTTCTCCACTGCTCCCCACCCTCCACCCCCTGCCATCTCTTCCCCCCATAAATACCACTTGACACCACTGCTGTGCACCCAGTGCTCAACTCTCCCATTCTGAGGATGCTGTAGAGGAATGCATTCGAAGCCAGATTACCAGACGCACTCAGGATATCCCCCTCCTTCTCCCAGCCCCGCTAGCACCGATTCCCACTCCACTCCTTCTTGCCTTTCACTCACTCTGCCTTCTCCAAACAGGAAAGACATACAGTCAGTGCTGGGTAACTGCTTCTAATCACAGGTGACAGCAGGAATGTAAACAACACAGGAAACATCTAAATGCAATCCAAGTGGCAAGGAAACGCTGCTCACTCACAGGCTCCCTCCCTCGAGGGCACCAGCACACCATTTCCTGCCACCCCCCCCTTAGGAAGCTCTGCTCATTAACACCCTATTAATAGGAACCCCAGAAACCTGAGCTTCCGGGGAACAGAACACTAAGTCATCACCTCCTTTGACTCTGCTACCTCCAGGGAGGACTTTTCTAGATGCCTCCACTTTTTCTGTTTAAAGCAATAAATTTAATGTGTTCTTTTTGAGGAAGGAAGAGACTAAGGGCAGGGCCAGAGACCCTTTTGAGAATTTGTCCAAACCTAGGGATCTTCACCCAAGAAAAGTATAAACATACGACATTTTGCATGTCACTGCAGAGGTTCACAGACTCCAGGTTAAGACCCATTTTTTGTAAAGTGGATGGGACAGAAGCAGCACAGGGAAAAACACAATTAAGCGCAGATGCCCTCTACACATTCCAGAGGCCCCACGGAGCATTCCCAAGGCTGTAATCACTACATACCCAACGAACCTACAATGTTTTATTTTGATTGTTTGGCTCTTTAGATTGACAGTCTGCTCCTAAAGAACCTCCTTCAATGCAAATTGATAACTCAATTGAGTCACTGCCATGAATAATTTCCACTTGGATCGCTTAGTGCTGAGGTTAGCAAGGGACCCAGAAAGGCGGGATTAGAGAGGTACATCTGAATGTGTGTGTCAGCGATGGCTGCATAACTAAACAGGAGTTCCTAGGCCAGAAGGAAATGGTTTTTCGACTATCCAGTACTGGAACTCTTTGTGCTACTGGAACCCTCCATGAATAAAGATCTTCAACGGATGGCCACCTCTACCTGCTTGACTCTAGACTCTTCACTGTATCTTTTGTCAGTGGGACTGGGGATGACAGAGAGAGAGGCCAGGAGAGGGTGAATGCAACCCTCTTACACTGGGGTAATCTTACCTCTGTGCCTGTTGGTAGTTTTATCAAACATCAGCATTGCATCTTCCACCTGCAAAACAAATATAGAATAAAGGCTGCTTTAGGAATTTTAAGAAAGTACACAAAACAGTATATGTGTGTGGGGGGGTGAGGAGGTAGTTTCCATTACAGAAGTAATAGTTGCTTATCAAAAAATATTTGAAAACGCAAAAAAGTAGAAAGAAAAAAAAAACGCAGTGGTCTTTCCACTCCACACAGTTATATACAGTTAACATTTTATATAGTTCCCTTTAGTGTCTGCTTTTTATTTTTTGAGACAGGGTCTCACTCTGTCACCCAGGCTAGAGTGCAGTGGCACCATCATGGCTCGCTGCAGTCTCCATCTCCTGAGCTCAGGCAATCCTCCTGCCTCAGCTTCCTGAGTAGCTGGGACTACAGGCATGTGCCATCATGCCCAGCTATTTTTTTTCTTTTCTTTTCTTTTCTTTCTTTTTTTTTTTTTTTTTTACAGACAGGTTCCCACTGTGTTGCTCAGGCTGGTCTTGAACTCCTGGGCTCAAGTGATCCTCCTGCCGCAGCCTTTCAAAGCGCTGAGATTATAGGTGTGAGCCACTGCTTCGGGCCTAGAGTATTTTTTTTCTAAAGACAGAAAAAAACTACGCCTGTTTCAATATAGTTTAAATCATATAGTATATGGAATTTTTCCTTTTGTTAACCAGGAACATTACAATATGGCAAACAATTCCCAGGTTAGTATAGCATGTATACTACTATCTTGACCGATGCATATTTCCCAGCATAAGAAGCCATAGCCTACTTAATTATTGCCCTTCTAATAGATATGTGAATTGTTTTTAGTGATAAACAATGAAGCTTGAACATCCTGATTGTTATGGGCTCAACTGTGTCTCCCAAAATTCATAGTTGAAGTCCTAACCCCCAGGACCTCAAAATGTGACTGTATTTGGAGAGAGGTTCTTCAAAGAAGTAATTAATTTACCATGAGATCATTAGGGTGGGCCCTAATCCAATATGACTGGTGTCCTTATCAGAAGACATTAGGACACAAACACAAACAGGGAAGACCATGTGCCAACACAGGGAGAAGACCGTGAGCCAGGGAGAGAGGCCTCAGAAGAAAGCAACCCTGCCACACCTTGATCTTGAACTTCTAGCCTCCAGAATTGTGAGAAAATAAATTTCTGTTGTTTTAGCCCTCCAATCTGCGTTACTTTATTATGGCAGTACTAGCAAACAAATACATTGATGCTAGGACCTTTTTAAAAACATCAAAGAGAAGAACATAATAAAATACCAAAGGCATCCTCTGTCTCTCTTGCTAATCCCTTCCAGACCCCTCCCACGCATCCTGTAACCCCTTCTGGATATTTCTGGCAATAAGATTTCAGGGTCCACACTCAACTCCCACATAGAGCTCAAGGAACTCACGCTTAATGAACCAGATTCTGCTCTGGAATGCACTCCTTTTATGAGTATTTATGACCCACTCCTTTATCCCACAGAGCACACATCTTTAGCACAAGTGTTTGTCCTCACCCTTCACCAGGGGAGGGCACCTGGTCTGACCCGTGTGCAGCCTACTCTCTTCATTTACTTTGTGCCCAAGGTTGACGGTAAAAATACAACCCAATCCGTGTGGTTGTGGGTGGGTAAAACTGTTAGCAGGGGGCCCTGTCCTCAGAGCAATTTCACTGTGTGCCTGTGGCTAAGAAGGACTGAGCACCATTGATGTGCACTCAAAGGCTCACAAATGAGCTTGGGGGCTGGCGCTAATCCCTTTGAGCAAAGGAATCAGGGGCTATTCATGCCTCACTCCTCCCAGACTACAATCTCCAGTGGAGGGGAAGACGCTGGGCGAAGCAATAAACCGAGGTTTAAAATGGTGCCTGCAGACAAATCAAATGTATTTTTCTAGATGCGATCAAATATAATAGGGGGAAGAGCAAAGTCAAGGTAAGAATGGAAGACGGGGGTAGGCAAGCCGGTCATAAACCTCAAAGGGACTGGCCTGGCTTAAAAATCTCTTCTCAAGTCAGGGCCCCCTTTTGTTGCTAAGCAACCAAGCTTGAACAAACAGGCTCCTGGGGCCTTCCCCTTCTGCTCCCCATTTCTGAAGTCAGTTACTGGGAGGAAAATGGCCTGGCATGGTGGCTCCTCCAGCAGGGAGCTGCCCTCTCTCTCCCAGGCACCAGGATGGTGGGAGTGGGCAATGCTAGTTTGGAGATCCCTTAAACAGGGGTTCCTTCACCAGACCCTCCCACTCTGCCCCCATGCCCATCCCAGGCAGGACAAACTCCTTTTGGACAGGCTTCAAGAGCCCCCCCGCCGGTACCTGCTGGGGCCACACACACAACAGCCGTTCCGCCTCCCATGCACCACACACGCAAAATCACCATAAGATCAACTGGTGTGTTTGTACACAGAGCAGTCACACTTGAGCATATGGTGATATGAGCATATCTCAGACTCAGACCCTGGGACTCAATAGGAATTCAAATGCCTGGGGTGTGGGTGGGTGGGGGATGAGTCCTGCCGGTTATCACGCAGGTAAATGTGACATCTGTTTTGCACCCATCTCCATATTTTCTAAGACGTTTGCCAAATCCTTGTTTTGAACTGAAAATGCCTAACAGTAAGGAAAACAGCTGCCCTTCTGTGCTGGCCATGTTTTGGTACTGGGACTCGGATTCCCTTAGGAAATAAATGTTTTGGATTTTTTTTTAAATGTATTTTCAAAACCTCCTTTCAACAGTGCATAATTGGCTCCCCTTTTCCTTCCTAAGTTTGGACGTTTTCTAATAGTGCCCTCTCAACATTCGCTCCACCCTGGTGAGCATGGGGGAGGATCTGTATATGTTTTTAGGGCAACCATTGTCATAAAGAATAGAGCTCTTTCCTCTGTTGTCCGGCTGTACAATGGGGCTCGCAAAGACCTCCTGAATAGATAAAGTGTCAGGACGAAAGAAAAATTCTATTAACACGTTACAAAATACAACATCTAAGAAGGAGCTAGAGAGGAAAGAGAAAGGGAAAAAAAATCAATATGGATAAGTCCCAGTGCTTGGGGGTAGAAAACTTTTCAGCAATTGCAAAACACTTATTAATTCAGAGAAGCCATCAATGCGATGGAAATCTGGCAGAACAGCAAGAGCTGAAACTAGAAGAATTTGAATATACAAAGACTGAATAGAATGAAAAACACAGCCTCACATACGAGACTGTTTCTCACGGTTCTATGTGAATCAAACAGAAGCGGCTTGTGTGAGTCAAGGGAAAATAAGGGGCACAGTTAAGGTAACTGGTATTCAACCCTGGAGCCAGCCAGCTGATAACTCTCTCGGTCTCTGTCTTTGTCTCTCTCTCTCTCTCTGTCACACACACACACACACACACACACACACACACACACACACACACACACACACACCCAGGTATATCAGGGGGCTATGAAGACTCATCAACATGAACACACAGGCCAGGCCTCATACAAGATGCTAGGAGAGCCCAAAGGCTTAGGGGAAGCTGGGAACAGGAGTTTTTCTTTTTTTTTTTTTTCTTTGAGACAGAGTCTTGTTCTGTCACCCAGGCTGGAGTGCAATGGCGTGATCTTGGCTCACTGCAACCCCCGCCTCCTGGGTTTAAGTGATTCTCCTGCCTCAGCCTCCTGAGTAGCTGGGATTACAGGCGTGCACCACCATGCCCGGCTAATTTTTGTATTTTTAGTAGAGACGGGCTTTCACCATGTTGGTCAGGCTGGTCTTGAACTCCTGACCTTGTGATCCGCCCACGTCGGCCTCCCAAAGTGCTGGGATTACAGGCGTGAGCCACTGTGCCTGGCCAGGAACAGGAGTTTCTCTAACCCCTTATGAAATACCCCTTCTAGGGACACCACCCTCATCCTTATGATTAACACTGGTACTTACTTTGTGTTGACAATGCGCTCACCTGCCTTACAAAGTTCTTTGTACCTGAAATGGGCACCTGCAGGCCTAGTGGCTCCCCTGAGGGAGAGAGAAGGACAAGAGGTGTCTGATCCTCAGCATGATTTGTCCCATGTCCCGGCAGAACCCTGGTCTGTTTTGGGAAAAGCAGCTTATTCCAACCTTGAGATGTGCCTTGCAATAACTTGGGGCAGGTTTGAGATATGGCCCTGGCATCTTTAGTGGTGTATCTTTGTGAATGAAAAAGCAAAATAGGCCGGATATGGTGGCTCATGTCTAGTAATTCCAGCACTTTAGGAGGCTGAGGTGGGAAAATGGCTTGAGGCCAGGAGTTTGAGACCAGCCTGGGCAACATAGCAAGACCTCATCTCTACAGAAAAATACTAAAAACTTAGCCAGGCATTGTGGTGCACACCAGTGGTTCCAGCTACTCAGATGGCTGAGATGGTAAGATCGCTTGAGGCTGGGAGGTTGAGGCTGTAGTGAACCATGACTGCACCGCTGCACTCCAGCCTGAGCTGCAGAGCAAGACCCTGTCTCAGGACACAATCCCCCACCGCCACCCCCCCGCCCCAAAAAAAAAGCAAAGTAAAGTAACATTTAGGTGAGCTGGTGGGGAATGGGATTCCTCTGTCTTTGTCCTGACACCAGAAGGTACTGAACATGTTTCTGACTACTGCACGGTTCAGACTATGCTGTAATATCCTCAGAAGTGTGTGAGAGTCAACAAAGGGGACCTCATCTGTTAGTTTCTATGGCTGCTGGAGTTGGGGCAGGGATTCTCAAATATCATCCACATCAGAATCATCATCAGAGGGACTGTTAAAGCCACAGATCTCCCGGGGCCTCAGAGCCAGAGTGACTGACTGATTCAGTAGTATTTGCATTTCTAACAAGCTCCCGGGTGACGCTGCTGCAGCTGCTGGCCCAGAGACCCCTCTTTCCATGAGCTACTCTAAGGGTAAGAAGCAAGAGCAAAGGTTAAAGACACTGGGCAGAGGTTGCTTCTTCCTCTTTAACATACACTCAGTGGTCAATACATGAAACAAAATTTCCCATCTAGGAGCAATTGATCCACTTCGGTGTGGCAAGTTCTCCCTCTCTTTGTTCCCCTTCTCTCAGACGTTTATATTCTAAAATCCTAAAAATGATGATGGTAGACCCCACGATGGAAAAGATGATAAGAGGAGGGATTTCTTAGTGACAACCAATTTGCCCTGAGCCCAGTGCAAGAAAAATCCAGATTCTACTAGGATGACATAAACTTTCCTTCTAACAGATAAACTCTTATTCACAGATAAACTCATGTCTAGATCTATCTAATACATAAACTCACGTCTAGATCATGCGGCCAATCCAATCTTGAATAGAAAACTTAGCAAATGGTAACTTTATTTACTTTTATGCAACATACATGTATGAGGCGTTCACTATTTGCAAAACATCAGCCTAAGTACAAATAAAAGACAACTCACACAGGTCTATGGCGGACTAATGATATGAATGGTCTCACACCCTTTCCTCTGTGAGTTTGCAGTCCTTCTCCCCAAAGAGGTGGAGTCTACTTTCATCCCTTGAATCTGGGCTTAATTTGTTAGGGCTAATAAAATGCAGTGGGGGGAAGAATATGCCTGTTTTGGGCCTAGTGTTAAGAGGATTTGCAAGTTCCTGCTTGTTCTATCTTGTACCTCTGCCATCACCATGACAAGGGCATGCCCAGGCTAGCCTGATGCAGGATGGGTGGCACATGGAGCAGGGCCAACTCCCCTGTGCTGAGGCCAGCCTAGATGGGTGGACAGCCAGTCACCCTCAAAGCATGCAAGTGACGCCAGCCAAGATCAGCAGAACCACTCCAAATTTACTCCAAACGCATGCGATAAACAGTTACTGTCTGCCCCTGAAGTTTTGGGGTTAGTTACACAGCATTCTTGTGGCCATAGGTAACTCATACACGGTCCTTATTCTAAAAAATCCCCCAAAACAACAAAGAAAGCTTACAATCAGAAGACAGTCTAAAATAATACTAGAAAGTAAGCAAAGGAAAGGAAAAGGGCAGAATAAGGGAAAGTGCTAAACGTGGCAGAGAATTAAACTATCAGGTTCCACATTCCACGTGGAGCACACTCTTCATGGAACATTCCACATGGAACATAGGCATTAAGGTGTGGAGGGACCTCTTCTAAATCTCACCCCATCAGCAAGGTTGGAGACAGAGATCCTAGAAGCGCCAAGAGAAATTGGCAACATGTTCCTCACTAAATGAGCACCACGAAAATCAGCAATAATTATCACTCAAGTCAGTGGGTTATGCCTCTCTAATTCTAATTCATTTAATGAATGAGTGAACCCTCTTTCTAATGAGTCAAAAGATTTATTGTAAGCCAGGCATTCTTGCTGGATGATTTTAGAAGTAGCCAGATGGTGTTGACCACATCCAGGGGTTAGACTTGAGACAGCCCAGCTCACGTGTTGGCTGAATAGGAAACCTTTAAAGACACAATGCAGGCCAGGCGTGGTGGCTCACACCTGTAATCCCAACACTTTGGGAGGCCGAGGCAGGCAGGTCACTGAGGTCAGGAGTTTGAGAACAGCCTGGCCAACATAGTGAAATCCCATCTCTACTAAAAATACAAAAAATTAGCTGGGCGTGGTGGTGTGTGCTTGTAATCCCAGCTACGCGGGAGGCTAAGGCAGGAGAATTGCTTGAACCTGGGAGGCAGAGGTTGCAGTGAGCTGAGATCACGCCATTGCACTCCAGCCTGGATGACAGAGTGAGACTCCACCTCAAAAAAAAAAAAAAAGACACAATGCCAAGATAGATGGAGGGAGGTCAAAAATGCTATTGTCCAGTTAGCTGGCTAATGGGTGGGAACCTACAGTATGTCCCCTGGACCACTGCCTCTTCTGCTGAAAGTTTTACAGTTTTGGCTCCCCAAATACATAGTAGGTGAGTGAAGCTGAACTGATCTGAGGACACAAAAAACTTGTTCCCAGGAGACAGCTAAAGAGAAAAGTGTTGCCGGTACATAACTCAGCAGGTGCTGGGAGGCAGCAGGGTGTGGTAGGGAGTGCCGCACCAAGCATGGAGGGAGTCCGGGTTCTAATCCCAGCCCCACCAGGATCTCACTGAGGACCAGTCACCTCCCTCCTCTATCCTCAATTTTTCTTCTGTGAAAGGAGGAAATTCTATGATACGGCCCCTAAGATCCATGAATAAAGACTCTCTGCCTGGAATGCTAACATGGACTCCAGAGGCAGCTGGGACGATGCTCTGGAAGCACTGACTTGGCCACCGGGCTTTTGCAAACTCTCTGTGCTGTGAGGCTGCTCCAGAGCTTTGCTGTGGCCGATGCACGCCCTGAGAAATGTCCTACTCCTCTGGGGATATAAATATACACACCCACAAGCCACACATATCAAGAACAAAGCAGGAAATGGCACTTCAAATGATCCTTAAATTATCTGGTCAAATGCAAGGAGGGAGGGGAAAGGGAAGAGAAGAAACCCAGCTCTCCAAACTCCCCCAGAACAAATGCCCTTGAATTTCTCTTCCTGCTCCCACTCAAACGCTCCAAGTGTTAGTCTAAATAAACACCCTCAAATGCAATACCATGATACTATAGTGTGTCAGACTTAACAGGCCTTATTATGCTCTGTAAACTCAAGGAGCTAAGGCCACAAGAGTGAGACTCGGCTGAGGTGGCAGGACTGCCCAGGCCACAGGTGCCTGGGGCCTGTGGTGGAGACAGTCGCTGCCTGGGCCCAGGATTACGCAGAACATGGGAAGGCACTGTCTCCACCTCTCTCCCTGCCAGCTTGGGCAAACCCCAAATCGGTTCCTTCCATAAAGCTCAGGAATAATGTGTAATTTATTGAAATAAGACTTTTCCGTATGCTCTGGCCTTGCAAGGGGTGGGGGTTGGTCTATCTTTAACCATTCTCCAAAGTGGAAGGACGGAGAAGGAGGAGCAGACGGGAAAATCCCATTGGTTCATTCTGAAATCTCCATCAGTGGTTTTTCAGCCGTGACTGCTCACCAAGGCCACACCCCAACCTATTAAATCAGTACCCTGGAGTGGGCAGCCCAAAAGAGGACTTTTTAAAGCTCCCTAGTGATCCAGGGTGCAGTCAAGGCCAAGACCCGCCATTCTAAATGGCTAAATAGAGCTGAGTTGAGCCTTAACACAGCATATGTGTGTGTAGACAGGCCCTAAGTAAATGAGTATTAATGGGCCTTCTGCTGCCTAAAGATTAGATGTTCATCCCCTGCCAGAAGTCAGGAGCAGGCACTCCTTGCCTTATTCTACTTTCTTAGGGCTCTCCTTAAGCTTAACTCAGTCTTAGTACAAGAAAGCCAAAGTTCTATATGAGAAGTAGCTCAGAAGGGCCAAAACTGAACAGAGGGCTTTAAGAAAACCTAACAAAACCATTGTTTTTTTCCCATCACCACCAATATTTTCACAGGTATTATTATTACTTTGGTGGTCACAATAACCCCATGAGAAAGGGAGTATTACAAATTCTGTGAGACTCAGTTTTCCTACTGGTTTGTCCTGGAGCCGGCAGGGGCTGGGCCTGGGGCTCAGATGCTGGGCTTTTGAGTCCAAGCCTGCCAGCCTCTGCCTTCCTGCCCATCTCAGGTTCTTGACCTCCCCTTGCTACAGCTAGCCTTTCTGTCCCTGTGTGTTTACCCCTGGAAGACTGCAGTGATGGAGGCGCACTTGGAGTTTCCATCCCAGCTGCTGCTGACAGGCATGTTTTTCCTTCATTCCAAATGTCAAAAAATGCTAGTTTGCATCCATCTGAAAGCCTGCTTATTTTAATTTGAACCCAGGCCTTTACTGACTAACAAGAGAAAAAGTCTACATAATTTCTCCTCAACTAGGGCTGGGTACAGTGGCTCATGTCTGTAATTCCAGCACTTTGGGAGGCCGAGGTGGGCAGATCACTTGAGGTCACGAGTTCAAGACCAGCCTGGCTAACATGCTGAAACTCCATCTCTACTAAAAATACAAAAAAAAAAAAAAAAACATTAGTTGGGTGTCGTGGTGCACGACTGTAATCCCAGCTACTCTGGAGGCTGAGGCAGGAGAATTGCTTGAACCCAGGGGGCGGAGGCTGCAGTGAGCTGAGATCATGGTACTGCACTCCAGCCTGGGCGACAGAACAAAACTGCCTCAAAAATAAAATAAAATAATTCCTAAACTAAAAAAATTGTTCTTAATCATGGCAAAAAAATATATAAAATAAAATTTATCATTTTAACCATTTTTGGAGTCTACAGTTCAGTGGCATTAAGAACGTTTCTTGAACTCTTCGCAGAAGGTTCCCACACCTTACAATGGCCAGAATATTTTGTCTCCATTAGCAAGACCTTTATCAGCCCTTAATTTTTTGCTACATTTACTTCTTTTATTCTTGTGGGATCATTCTATTTTCCCATTTAGCTTACAAGAAAAAACGCACAATGTTTATCAGATAGCAGTTATGAATTCAACAAAGGGACACCTGCCCATGGGAACTGAAAGATGTGGGGTCTTCAGACAACTCAATCCTGGAGATGTAGACATTTTATCTACCTAAGGCAAAGCCTCCTGCTCAGAGATTCTGATCCTACAGGTCTGTATCAGACTCTAAGTTATCAAATGTCTGTCCTCCTGAAATAATGATTGTTATAATAACTACCATTTACTAGAGCGTAATAGGCAATTTGCAAAGCTCATTTAGTTACTGTAATAGCTTTGAGGTAGATATTATCATACCGATTTCATGCACCCATTTTTTTTCTCTTTTTAAAATTTAAAATTTTTTATTTTTATTTTTGTAGGGATGGGGTCTTGATTTGTTTGCCCAGGCTGGTATCAAACTCCTGGGCTCCGGCGATCCTCCTGACTCAGCCTCCTGAGTAGCTTGGGACTATAGGCATGTGCCAGCACACGTGGCATCATACACCCATTTTACAGGTGAGGAAATTGTGGTTCACTGACAGTAAGTGACTTGCCTAGGATCACACAGGTAGTAAATGGTGGAGCCAGTAGTTAAAATCAGATGTGTCCCTAAGTCTTCTGTTCTCCCTTACTTGTGTTCTGTTTTTTGAATCCCTACGAGCTTTGTGCAGTGCCTCTGTCTGCTGGATGAACCAACAAACACTGCTTTAAAACCCTACCAAAAAGTGAAGAGAGGTGATTAGGTAACCTCAAGGAAATGGAGGTATATTGCCCCGGTAGGCTCGGGAGAGGAGGAATGATTGGAAAGGTAAAGGAAAGAGGAGGATATTGGGGTCTCTTCCTTTTAGATAAGTGAATTCCAAAAGCTCAAGATCACCGGGCCTCTCCGCAGTCATAGAGCAAGCCTCTAGTAGAGCTGGAACTGCCAGAGGGCTCTGGAACGCAGTCCAGGCTCAGCCATGCGAATCCCCCCGCTCCGTGCAGTGACGCTAAGGATACTCAGTGTGTCTTGCTTCCTGGAGTTGTTAGGAAGGCTCATGTGGTAGCCAGTGAGTGCCTACCACACAGAAAACGCTCATCATAACAGACACTGGCCCAATTCACTGCCCCATCCTGGCAATCCCCTTGCCCCCATGCACACACCCATACATGGTCCACGTAGTTAAGCCGGGAGCCACACGCAATGCTGTGGGTTTTCTTATTGTGAATGGACTATGCCAAGGGAAGGCCACTAACAGAACCAGCGTGCCCTTGGGGGAGCAGTACCAGGAGGCCCTATCTCAACACTAAGCCAGGGAAGGCAGAGTCTCCCAGTGAGAGGTAGGACTGGGTGGGAGCTCCGTTCTGGCTGAGCTTGCAAAGCCATGGGCCCAAGCACCACCCTGGGGGGTGGGGCAGCAGACTGTCACTGGGGATATCTGAGATGGGGTGTAGAGAGGAGGCGATGAGGGAAGGGGAGAGAGACACTGAGAGAGAGAGCTGTTTGAGGAGCAGCAGTTGGATCCGGCAGGCTTGACAGCTGTCACATGGAAATGGCATCTGGCCTAACGGCCTCTCGTGTGAGGCTCCTTCAAGTGGCGGCTGCTGTGCTCTGGAAATCCAGGCCCGTGTTCAGCACTGATTGTGAGTGCGTGAGTGCATGCATGCTAGTGTGCTGGGGGAGGGGAGCGGCAGGCAGGCTGCTGAACTGCTGAATGCTCCTTTCTCCCCCTCTCCAGCCTCTCGCCATCAGGCCTCACCTACCGTGAAAAAGGCCCAAGCCTGCCAGCTCCAGAGGAGAGAGGCAAATCATTAGGGGAGCACTGATGTGCCGGAACACTCTCTCACATTCCCATTAAACAAATACTAAACTGCTAATTGCCAAAATGAATCTCCACAACTCTGACCAAACCAGGGAAGGGTTTATAATTACCAAGTGTGAAAATGCACAGCCTGTAAATAGCCACCTCATCTGTCCTAATACGGGCTGATATTGATGGGCATGAAATAAACGTCAGGACAAATGGAAAAATCATCCACATCTCCTGTGGCCAGTGCAATCTCGAATGGTGACAAGCGTAGCTGCAGCCATACGCCTGGGGAGGGGAGGGGGAGAGGAGAAAGGAGTTTTGTAGGCTTGGAAAATCTCGGTTCCAATCCCAATTTTAATCCCATGGGCCATCTGCACCTTCTTTCTGTCTGGAAAACAGGGAGGGTAAATAACATGGCTTGAAAATGGGATGAAGGGCTTGTCTACATTTCAGAAAGGCCAGGGGCCCCAGGGCAGGGAACTTCTGAGGGCATCAGCTTTCAGGACAGGGCTTCAGACATCTTCCACCCTCCTCTCTTTAAGACTGGCTGATGAAAAAAGAAGAATGAGGGAGAGGGAGAGCTCTGCCAAGGTGACACATTTATTCATTAAACTAATATTTATTAAAGCTCTTTTGTGTGACCAACACCCAGAGTTTGTTGCAGAGCACAGCTGAAAAAATGTGTGTTTAGAATGACCTTTGGGCTCTCTGACACCCCTGTACCATCGTGTCTCTCCATCCCCTACCATCTCTTTCTGCCACTCTGATAGGAGGTGGATGCTGGTCTGTTGGGTCCCAGAGCCCCACCACTTTTCTTGGCCACAACAGAGGAGGGGCAAGGGGATAAGCCAGAGGTCGTGGGGTAGCTGCAGGTTTCCCAAGCCCCAGGCCCTTTTCTCTCCACCAGCCCTTTGAAGGCATCAGCCTTTGATTCCGATGAACTCAGCCACATCTTGGAGTGAATGTTGGTAACCGAGGGAGAGAGGAAGTTCCATTTGCCTCAGAATCACAGACTCAGGAGTTGGAAGTGACCCAAAGGTCACCTTTCCACTTCCCGCCCAGTACAGGAATCCCTTCTCCAAGGCTCCTTTGAACCCTTCGTGGAGCTTCAAAAGCTTGGAGCATCTCTGCCCCGCCCTCTCGGATGAGCTGCTCAGGCCTGAATTCAGCAGCAGTAGCACTGAGATGCCTGAAATAGCAGCCTCCTCTGATCCCCAGCAATTCTGGCACAAGGCAGAATTCTGCGAACTGTATAGCATCAGGCACCCGAATCAGCGCACTCAGCACCACTCAGCCCCAGAGTTTCTTCATGGGGCTTTGATGACATCCAAGGAAGTTCCTGCTCCTTCCCCTTTGGGCTGCCTGACAGCCAATCTCCGCAATCCCCTTATCCCTAAAGTCATCCCTAGAGTCCCATGGGTTCCCCAGTCCTAGTCCTGACCCAAAGACCCTGTCGGAAATTAGTAAAACGAGGGAAGGTCTGAACTACAGACTGTTTTTTAGAGGAATTCTAATTTGTTACTTTTGAATTCCGAAACTGTCTTCAAATAATGGCTAAGAAAATGCTGCTGAGAACAAAGTTCAAGTGCAGCAACAGGCTGAGAGATGCAGTCACAGGGCAAAGTTACTTCTTGTTCAGGGAGGATCACAAACTCTTCAAGGCAGAGAGGATAAAAAGGATATGAGACCAGTTCACTCATTTTCTAGAGGAGCAAACTGGCTGTGAGCAATTCAGCGGGTACAGTTGAAGCCACAGTGACAGAATAAAAGAAACTTGGCATGCCATCACACATCCTGGGTTCAAATCCCACTCCATTTCCACTTACGCGTGATCTTGGGCATGGCTTTCCAAAGCAGCTCAGCTTCCTTGTGTGTAAAAGGAACACATGATCACTGTTAACCTTCACCCCAGCATTGAGAAGTAGAAACTATTGATACAACACACAGGAAAGCATTTGGCCTGTGGCAAATGACTACCCTATGCTATTACCAGAATGCATTCCAGCCGCGGCATGCACAGATGCTCAACAAATACCTGTTGGATGAGGACTGCATAATGGGATAACAGACTGTGTATTGATGACTACAAAGTCGTGACATCAGTACGGATGAGTGAGGTTTAACTTTGTAAGTGTACCTGGCTTGATGTACTGTGATGCAATGGGTCGTATGCAAATAAACCATCTTTTAGAAACACAGGGGGAATGGACAAACAAAACATTCCATTCCATTCCTACAATGGAATACAGCTGGTACACAACTGGTGCACAACTGACCAGAGGGATCATATCAAGTGAAAAAGTCAGTATCAAGGCTATATTACATACTGTATGACTCCATTTCTGTGACATTCTCAAAACGACAACATTATTGTGATGAGGAACAGATCAGTGGTTGCCAGGAGTTAGGAGTGGGGCCAGGGTGTGACTATTAAGGAGAAACACAAGGAGTTTCTTGGGGTGATGGAACAGTTCTATTATATACCCTGATTGTAGTGATGGTTACTCATATCTCCAGGCAGTAAAATTTTAAATAATTACACACAAATATACATGAAAACTGATAAGGTACCAACACTGGTTTCCTGGCTTTAACCAAGTACTGTGGTTATGGGAGATACTATCATTGTGGGAAGCTGGGTGAAGGGTTCACAAGAGCTCTTTGTCCTATTTTTACAACTTCTTGTGAGTCCTACACTATTTTAAAATAAAAATGTATAATAATAATAAAAAGAAACCACAAGGGGGCTCATGATTTCAAGAAACCCCGTGGCAGATCTGTTTATAATACAAACAATTATGCCCTCATTTCTGTTGATTTGGATAAAGTAGGCATAAATAAGGTAGGCATAGAGTAGAAAGATCCATCCCTTATCTGTTTCTTGTATTTGGCGCTGGCATACACAACTCTGAAATCTTATTCTGTCACATGAATACAGGGATTGGTGGTCCACACTCCCCCATCACTTCCTCAGCCTAGTCCTCAGGAAATTTCATATATAGCTCAGCATTCCCTACCTAGCGCCCACTAGACGGATTAATACAAAACTAAGCGTCCAATAAGTGCGTACTGTTGAATTTCAAAAAGATTTTGGAGGATAAAGAAAAAAAACTCAGATAAGGCCAGGTGCAGTGGCTCACCCCTGTAATCCCAGCACTTTGGGAGGCCGAGGCGAATGGATCACCTGAAGTCAGGAGTTCACAACCAGCCTGGCCAACATGGTGAAACCCCATCTCCACTAAAAAATACAAAAATTAGCCGAGCGTGGTGACAGGCGCCTGCAATCCCAGCTACTCAGGAAGTTGAGGCAGGAGAATTGCTTAAACCCGGGAGGCGGAGGTTGCAGTGAGCCGAGATCACGCTATTGCACTCCAGTCTGGGCAACAGAGCGAGATTCTGTCTCAAAACAAAACAAAACAGACTCAGATAAAAAAGGGCATCAAACCCGGTGGTTTCTAATCTATTTTCAGCCATTAGTCCTGTCTTCCATTTAATTTTTGAAACACAGATCTTAAATGTTTTGAGATCTTTCATATACCAAACAAACTACTTACTTTTGAAGTATGGGAAATCATTTATCGACATTCATCCTGATCATCACTGGGGCTTTTTGGCAGCGTGAAGTGGCTGGGATGGGATGCGTCGGGGTGCTCTGTGTAAGGCAAGCAGGCCTGACATTTCAGTTGGCCCACATGTGGTTTGGGGTGGGGTACCCATGGTGCCCGATAGATTTTTTGAGGTAAGGAAGTCAACTTGAGCACTCGGCGTTCCTTCTGTTGACCCTGAGAGGTTGGAAATTTCTGGTCTACTCCTTACACCCAAATCATGACTCAGATCTTTGCAAATGAGTATTGACAGAATAACCAACCCTCCTACTTAATCCCTGAGCCACACAGCACCCTAAGGGGGAAAAAAGAAGGGAGAGGGAAAAACCCACATCTTCTGTTAAAAAAAAAAAAAAAGTATCAATTCAAGCTGCTTCAAGACCCAACAAGCATGTTTTTCTTTCATTTATTTCTACATCAACACTCTGAAGGATAAAGATCTTTCTCATTTCAAGAGCTGTCAATTTGCTTTAGTGCCATGTTTTCAACTGTTTGAGGTAAAGAGGAATTACAAAGCAGGCAAATGAAATGATGCGCTGCAATCTAACATATTTTGGCAATTCAGATTGGGACCAGAGAAAAAGGAAATTAAACAAGAATGACAGGCCCACAGCACACCTGTGCTGTATCCCACTGGTCCACCCCTGTCTTCCCTTCACTTGCTAACTTTATAACTTGATGAAGTCTTCAGTGCTTTGCTGAAAACCGTACTATTTGCTGCACCCTAATTCTTCAAATCATTTCTACATTGTGCACAACTCATACAATATTTTGCTTTCTGAAGCAGAAAAAAAATCTCTTAGCTGCTGGAAAACTGTCAGTCGCTATTACTCTCAAGACCCCCTTGAAACAGGACAGGGGCCAACATCCTGTTCCTGGTAGATTTACTACACTTCCCTATATAAATTAACAAAGACAAATTCTTGTTGAAATCAGACTGTGTGAGGAATCCTTATCCTCTCAAGCCTAAGGGTTCAATTACAATGGAACTTAAAAATAAATAAAAGGAAATCTTAATCTCCTCTCAGGGTCCTCCTCTGCCAATAATGACGCCCCAAGAAGATTTGTGCCTAATTCATTTACATTTCTTTTTTTGTTGTTTTTAATTAAACTGCTCCTCAACTACTCAGCTCTATAATTTTTCCTACTTTAGCTCCAGAACTAGGGATTTTCTAAGAACAATAGGAATTTCCAAGGTCAAGATGTCTCTGTAGATCTCAGGAACTGTGTGGCACTCAAGAAACTGCCCCTCATCACCACAGGAGAAGCACAAGGAGCTGGCCAGAGGGTTTGGGAGCCCGGTGTAGGGGGGGTGAGGCTCCCTGAGGGACTGCAGTAAAGGAGCCCCTCCACCCTAACTGCTATCAATTTAAAACCAAATGATGGCAAATGTGGTCATGGGCATATAGTCCTGTCTTTTGCAGAATCCCATCTGCTTGGTGACACTGTCGAATTCTAGATTTATAAAAGGCGTTGCAGTTCTTCTGCCAATGACCCACGTGTCCACAAACAGTGCTTGCTAGGGCACCTAGACCCAGGTCCCAGCTCACCAGTACAGACTAGTGGGAGAGGCCAGAAACTCTACAGCTAGACTCCCTGGGCTTGGATGCTGGCTCTAGTATTTATTAGCTGTGTGATATTGGGCAGATTACTCAATCTTTCTGTGCCTCTGTTACTTCACTTTGAGTTGGTACCTATCTCATAGTGCTGTTATGAGCATTAAGAGAAGCTAATTCAGCTGGGCGTGGTGGCTCATGCCTGTAATCCCAGCACTTTGGGAGGCTGAGGCGGGTGGATCACCTGAGGTCAGGAGTTTGAGACCAGCCTGGCCAACATGGTGAAACCCCATCTCTACTAAAAATACAAAAATTAGCCAGGAGTGGTGGTGGGCGCCTATAATTCCAGCTACTCAGGAGGCTTAGGCAGGAGAATCGCTTGAACCCGGGAGGTGGAGGTTGCAGTAAGCCAAGATCGCACCACTTCACTCCAGCCTGGGAGACAGAGTGAGACTCTGTCTCAGAAGAAAAAAAAAAAAAGAAGACGCTAATTCATGTGCAATATTCTATTCTGGCACATATGAAGAACTAAATAGCTGCCATCCATTATTATTACATCCTCAGCGAGCTGGTCAGAAGATCTAGTATTGTTCATGCCTGAGGCCCTCCCTCTTTCTACAGTTAGGATGTTGATGCTGAGTGAAATTAAAATTAATGGCAAGGTTGGCTTCACCTGAGCAAGGAGTACCAAGGATGAGACACAATGGCCACTTTCTCTAGCATCTATCTGTCCAGCCCACGCTGCCCACATGGGAGGTGGCCGTGTCCTGCCACGAGGCTGCACAAGCATGGAAAACCAGGCAAAAGAGAGAGACAGGCAGGCTTGTGCTGACATGAGATTGGTTTCTGTGATTTACAACCAAGTCTTAACTAAGACTCTGCGGCCTCTGGGTTCTGTTCAACGAGGAAATTAACTCACTGAGGGCAACCTCTATTCCAGCGAGGACCCCCTGTGTCATCCTGCATAGAAAAGAGATTCAGCCCTTACCTGAGGAGGCTACTATGGCCAGATGGCAACAGGCGACAGCAGCTTCAGAGCTATTACCCTAAGCCCAGTTAATGCCCTAACAACCGGGCTGAATGAGCTCCTTCTGTTCAGCAAATGGGCAGCCCTTAACTTAAAAAGAAGTTTGTCAGAGGCAGTGGTGCTACCTTTAGAATCCATTCATTCATTTGGAAAAAAAAAAAAAAAATCAATCAACTCATATTTACCATATTAGGCCCAAAGACTTTTTGAATGAGGAAGACTTGATTCCTGTCCTTGAGTTCATGGGGACAGAGGCGCCATCAGTGCAGGATACGTGGTAAGTGTTCTAGGCTGTGCAGGCCCCATGCAGCGCACATACAGGCACTCTGTCAAGGCCCAGTTTTTAGTCATTCATTCACGCACTCGAAGGCTCTGAACACTCAGGGTAAAAATGACACTAACTTAGCTGGGGGAGACGGTTCATCACAAAAACGGCAGGAGGTGGTTTCTAGGCAAAGGGGCACCAGGGACCTGGTAATGGGGCAGCAGATGTGTGTGTCTGGAGTGGAATGTAAGCCACGGGAGCAGGGCAGGGAAATCGCAGAAAGCACAGCTGTCTGTGTGGGCCTGGCCTGTGTGAGCTACGGAATGGCTGGGCCTTCACCCTGAAGGTGAGGTTCTGGCTTTTCAGAAAGAAACTAGGGGGGACAAAATGATGTCAGAGAGACCACACTGTCTTTGATGAAACAAATACCCCACTGCCAAATAGGCAGTGCCAATTGAGGTCAAGGGGTCAGGGGCTTAATCAACTCTGCTGTCCACGGTGACACGGCAGGCCAGAGGCAGAGCTGGGGTTAGTACACTGCATCAACCCCAGGAAACAGCATCCGTATGCACGAGAGAAACCTGCCTCCCCAGGGCAACACCCCACTCCAGAAGCAAATGAGAGGCATTCTGAGCCAGCAGGACTTGAGCCCAGATGGTCTGGAAAGCCGAGGAGCCCCAGTCTCAAGGCATGCAGGAAGGAAAGATGACTATTCCAGCTTAATGAACCTTCTCTCTGTCTCTGGGTAAGTGTGGGGTGGGTGGCGGTAAGGGGAGGGAGAGGCTACTCAACATATTTGAGTGGGTGGGTCACCACTCTACCTTTTATTCTACTCACTTCACATTTGCAGTTTATTAACGCGCCTTCCTTTGTTCCACCTTGACGTCTGCATGACCATGGTAAGTTCCTGCCAGAGCATCCGCTCCCTGAGGGCAGGGCCCATGTCTTCTCCATCCTTCAGGCTGCACCTGGGACCCTGCTCTGGGGACTCAGTGCACCATGCTGGCTGACCCCCTCTGGTTCTAGAACAGGTATCAGTGGAAAAGCACAAATGGCTCTGTTCCTGCCTGGATGTGGTAGTGACCTCCTCCAAAGGGTCAAGACTGACTGATACCCCTGGAGTTTCTGATCATCAAACAAAGCTGGGATTCCAGGGACAGAAGCATCTGCTTGGTGGATGCATGGCAGGCACAGCTCCCTCCCACCTCCAGAGAGCGGGATACAGAGAGGCAGAGACAGGACAAGAGCTAGCCCTGGGGATTTAAATGCCTGCTCCTAACCCCAGTTTATGTGCCACGGACTAAAGCCAGAGAAACACAAAAATGTGCCATAAGCCTATTTTTTTAAAAGGTGTTTCCAGATGAGTGTCCTGCCTTGGCCAGCTCCAGCAGACTTTAGAACTTGCATGGCTTTTAAAACCAAGGAGGCCACGTGTGGTGGCTCACACCTGTAATCCTAGCACTTTGGGAGGCAGAGGTGGGTGGATCACCTGAGGTCAGGAGTTTGAGACCAGCCTGGCCAACATGGTGAAACCCTGTCTCTACTAATAATATAGAAATTAGCCGGGCGTGGTGGCGCACGCCTGTAATCCCAGCTACTCGGGAGGCTGAGGCAGGAGAATCACTTGAACCTGGGAGGCGGAGGTTGCAGTGAGCTGAGATCGTGCCATTGCACTCCAGCTTGGGCGACAAGAGCAAAACGCTGTCTCCAAAAAAACAAAAAACAAAACAAAACAAAAAAACCCAAGAGGAGTGCAACATTATTTAGGAGCTCACGCCAGTGGAACCAAAGGCTTATGAGCATCTTGTTATAAAATATCAGGGTAGGAAGAAACGAGAAGGCTCTCTGGGGATGAGGCCACCATTCACAACAGCCCACCTCATCAAGAGGGCCTCAGGGGCCCAGGCACCCTCCCCACCCAAGGCCATCCATACCAGCCCCCAAAGAGGCCTGCAGAAAACCCAGCCACACAAAAGGCTGAAAGTCCTATGGGACCAAGACAGAGGAAGGAGTAGATGGGGAAACCTCATGGGGCAAAAAGGTGGTGTGACAAACAGCCCAATCAAGAACAAACTGATAACAAATACGTGGCAGGCCCAGCACACATGAAAAATGCACCCTTTCTGCCTCCCATGCCCCAGGTGAAGAGGCAAGCTGAAACAGACATTTAAACCAATGGGCAAATGCAGTGACTGATGGTGGCACAATCAGATGCTACAACAGAAGGAATGGAGAAACTGCCATTTGGCCAAAAATCTTCAGGAATGACACTAATCGTAAAGGATGGGAAAGTTTTGAAAAAGCAGAAAAGACCTTGTGAAGGTGTCATGCAGTAGAGACAACTGAGTTAATCATGGGGGGATTGCATTTGCTTGGCAATGCCTTGGGTTTGGAGTTAAAGAAGGAGCAAAAAGCAAGCAACCAGCTGGGCGTGGTGGCTCACGCCTGTAATCCCAGCACTTTGGGAGGCCGAGGTGGGTGGATCACCTGAGGTCAGGTGTTCGAGACCAGCCTGGCCAACATGGTGAAACACCATCTCTACTAAAAATATAAAAATTAGCCAGGCATGGTGGCAGATGTGTGTAATCCCAGCTACTCAGGAGGCTGAGGCAGGAGAGTCACTTGAACCCGGGAGGCGGAGGTTGCAGTGAGCCAAGATCACACCATTGTACTCCAGCCTGGGCGACAAGAGTGAAACTCTGTCTCAAAAACAAAACAAAACAAAAAGCAAGCAACCAAGATGACTCCAGACTGGTGAGGCGGACTCAATATTCCTCCATTTGTGGGTGGCATAATGCACACAAATTCTCCCTGGATAAATTCTCCCTCACTCTCCCCCTCACTCCTTTCCACTTGAGAGAAAAATATTTAAGAGAAACACTCTCTAGACGGCTGAAATTTCCCCCTCACTAGCTCAATTTAGTTATTTATCAGAACACTTCGGCGCAGCTATTTTCAGACTTCCACATGAAATAGTAATACTTAGCACTTTCCAATTCGTCTCCCAAGCAGTTTTCAAATGTCAGCTCATTAATCCTCAACACCCTTGAGAAGCAGCACTTTGCCCCATCTCTCAGACTGGGAAGACGGAGGCAGGGCTGCCCGAGGATCCCTGTGGATTTCCGCAATGACTCGATGCTGATCTGACTCAGGGGTCCTCTCACTTGGACCACAGAAACCATTTTTCATCGAAGATGACACTGTACTTTAGGACTTGAGGTCTCTATTCTAATGAATGGGTCCTGGAACAGCCTTGTGGCCTCTGACCACGGGTGCATGAACACGTGCAAGAACACGCTCCTTCAGCACTTTATCCAGCCAGGGGCAAGCCTCCCAGCACAGCCCACTGTCTGCCATCAGCAGGTGCCCTACATCTCCCAGTTCCTATCTCCCCTTGGCCAGGCCTGCCGGGCTCACGTGCCTATCTGTGAGCTGCACTCTGTTTCCCATGTCTTGCCAATCCCACACATCTGATGGCATCTGAACCAAAACATCACTTTCTGGGGGCAAACTATAGGCTTTGGAAGAGGCCTTCCAAAGAGGGGCTTATGTCCCGTGGTATGGCTTTTCTTTGCTCCCTGAAAGAAACACTTCCAGACTTCTTCCCAGCCAGCATCAAACCTTTTAAGCTATTTGGAGCACCCCGAACTTTAGCCTTCAAATGCATTTTGTATTTATCACTTTAAAATGAGATTTAAGGTTCCTGTCATTTGAGTCTTCACTTTATTAGTGAAGAAAATGTGTTGATTTTCCTGTGGGCAGGACAGGGAAATAAAGGGCTGTCAGTGTAGATGCCTCAAATTCTGTGCATGGTAGGGGCTGGAGGTCCGGGAAGTCTGCGCTGGATGGGGGCAGCAGAGGAAGGGGTGGTGTGGTTGCAGTGTGTGGCATCGAGGTGGGGGTCTCATATCAATGCAGAATGGCCTGTCCAGAGCTGCCAGCCAATAGCTGGCCACAGGCGAGGGAATGGGTGACAAAGCACTCAGGATGGCTTTCCTCTGTCCTGGCCCTGAGCTCCCAGACACAGCTGCTGCTGACCTGCAGCAGGAGTTTTAAAAGGGCAAAGCCTGCTGCTGCTGTGCTCTGAAGTAGGTCTTCACTAAATACTAACACATAAATGACCCTGGCCCTTTATCTAGCATCAGCTGGCTTGGTGCTACATCTAATGCACAGCAAGGATTAAAAAGAAAATGCAGCAAGCCGGGCATGGCGGCTCACACCTATCATCTCAGGACTTTGGGAGGCTGAGGTGGGAGGATCGCTTGAGGCCAGGAGATCGAGACCAGTTTGGGCAATACAACAAGACTTGTCCTACAAATTTAAAAGAAGAAAAAAATACACCCTCTGTCTTGTTGTTTGATAGACTAATACACCGGAGTGGATGTCATATGGTCATCATCCCCTTCAAAGAAGTCACCATGGAAGGCCCTGTCTTTATTCACTAAGATTTGAAATATTTTCTTGAAACTTTGGTGAGGGGGGCGGTCAGGGGGGTGGGGAATTCCCTTCTAGTCAGTTTCCAACTCATGCAAAACAACTAGTCATTATTTTATAGTCCTATTGCATTTTGGTCCAAAAACAGCATAATCAATCTTGGCCACAAGTCATTTGGAACCAAGACTGGCAATGGTTTCCAAAAATCACATCCACTTTCAAAGGCCAAAGATTTATCACCAGTGAGGATATTCAGAAGAAAATGCTAGAGTCTGAATATGGGTTCACAGTGAACACTTTGAAGCCACGCAGAGCAAAGGCAGGATCTTTGGAAGAAGTACACAGACTCCTACTTTTAAGAAGACACACTGCATCTGTTAGGAAAAAGCCCAGTTCTCAATGCTTCTTAGTCATTGTTGGGGGTGGGGGATGGTGACAGACACACACACACCACACACACACACACACACACAGACACAGACAGAGACAAAAACCAATGGGAAGAGATTTACACCCGCCCTTACACACACACACACACACACACACACACACAGAAACAGAGATAGATTGAGAAAGACAAATCCTTCATTTAACAAATCTTGGAGGTAAAATAAAAGGGAGGGAAGTCAGAAAGGATTTTTTATAGCTTCATACCAAATACATTATGGACTCAACACTAGGAAAACATTCACCATGGCAATGTACAACAAAATTAGCATCTTTAAGATGTGTTTACCAAGCAGCAGGGGGGTTTGTGAGTCTGGGCTGGGCCTGCACTGGCTTGAAAATCACCCTACGGATCCTCCCTGACCCCAACATACACGCCATTTCCAGGCATTTCCTAGCTGTCAGAAATCTGTCTTCATGAGATTTAAGTCCTTCCCCTCCCAAGACGCCCTGTCTAACCCTTACTGTACCCACAATCTGTACATGGAGGAAGACACAGTAAGGTTTGCCCTTCAACAGGCACAAAAAGCAAGCTCCAGATTTGCTCAACCCGAATCAAAAGGGCTAAACACATCCAGATGTTTGAACGGTTCTGGAAGACGAGGCAGAGCCCCCTCCACTCCCGTGACCTCCCCCGACAGCAGCCTTCTCCCCACTCCCTCGGAAGGCCAGGGAAGACCTGCCAAGACAAAATGGCTGTTCTCGGGGACGGTGAGATGACTGTGAACGTTCCCAGGGAACACGGCATCAGGAGCACACCAGAAAGAGCAGACCCACAGCCAGAGAAAGAAGCGATGTTTATGCACTTGTGAGACATCTGGAAAATGAAAGAGGCTACAAGCCATCTTTATCACATCTCTGCGCATACAAATACACCACGGAAAATTACAGATCCCTCTCATCTACCAAATGAGCCATAATAACCCCACAGGTTTTCCCGAGTCCTTTAGACACTCCGCCTTACACTGTTTATCACGAGGGAGACAAGTGGAGAACCTTGGAAATGTAAAGGAAGATGAGCCCATGCCTTTCAAAGAGAAAGAGCCGGAGCAGGGAAACTCTGATCGTGGCTAATTGGCCCATCAGGGTCCTGCCCTGGACAGACCTAGGTGAGGGCGTCTTTAAAGAAAACGTCCCACCTACGCTTGCCACAGAAATATCTAAGGTTTGCCCACTGTCCTTTTGTAAGTGCCTGCTGGGTAGTGTGGAGATAAGACGAGTATTACATTGTGATGCTTCCTCATGCATGAAAGTCCGTTTTAAAGAGAGTCTGGAGGGGGCCATCAGGAAGGGAGAGCCTGAGCAGTGGGGGTAGAAGGAAGGCTGCTTTATTTAGAGAAGTCACCGCTACGGAATAAAACTGTGCTTTACCTGCAAAGGAAAACTCATTAAAGTTTCTCTTTGGTTCCAGAGAAAGAAATCCATAGCCACAGAATTTCAGAGAAACTGCTTTTAATTTCCATACGCTTTTCACCTTGTCCCCCGACTCCACCCTGACTTATGTACTAACTTGAATATATACACAACCCACCCCCCCGCACCCCAAACCAAGATGGCGCTCGGCCATACCAAATAACCACTGGCATAGCTTTAACCTGAAATTTCATTCTCTCTTGGTTTTTACTCCCCTGGCAAAAGAGTGAATAGCCTACCAAGTTGTACACATTTCTGCTTAAGCAACTCTGGTGAGGCATTCTTTTTAAAAGCAAGGAATACCTGAATATGTTAGGGCATGAGTGTTTTCCTTGTTAATTTCTTCAGTAAGTCTGGAAGGCCTCACCTCTTTTTATTAAATAGGAAAACACGTCAAGGAAAACGTTAAGAATATACCTAAACTCCCAACCTGCCCTTATGTCCATGCTTGCTCTGGGGTTTTCTAGGCCCTAGGTGCTCTATCCCCCTCTCTGTAACTCTCCCCGGCTCCCTTTTTTTCTCCCACCCCATAAATCTCCAGGTCGTCATCCATCCTACCTGATCCATGGCCCCCACTCTCTCCAACTGAGCTCTCTCCCCTATGCAAGAAGGTGGCAAGAAGAGCAATCGCCTCTCTGTGCTCTGCTGCCAGGCCTGTCCCCAGAGCAGCAGCCTCACTTCTCTGCTGTTGGTTTCCCGTGACATGGATATGCTGGGACCTCCAACCCCAGCACATCTTAACGATGACATACACACCTTCCCCCAGACTCCATTTCTACTAGTGACCCCAACCTCCCACAGTTGAAAGCTTTACACTCTTGCCCGGTCCTCTGTCTTCCAAGCTACCCCATCCCATTCTATTATTTCTTCCTTTGATGGGACCCCCCCCCATTCTCCCCTTTCCTTTCTTTTTCTTTTTTTTTTTTAATGGCGTTTCGCTTTTGTTGCCCAGGCTGGAGTGCAATGGTGTGATCTCGGCTCACCACAACCTCTGCCTCCCAGATTCAAGCGATTCTCCTGCCTCAGCCTCCTGAGTAGCTGGGATTCCAGGCGCCCGCCACCCGCCCAGCTAATTTTTCGTATTTTTAGTAAAGTCGGGGTTTCACCGTGTTGGCCAGGCTGGTCTCGAACTCCTGACCTCAGCTGATCCACCCACCTCGGCCTCCCAAGGTGCAGGGATTACAGGCGTGAGCCACTGCGCCCAGCCATTTTTTCTACAACTGTCTTTGCTTCAGAACCTTGTCACTGTAAGTTGTGACCTAACACAAGATGGCCTCCTTCCTGGCATCACTGACTGTGACCCGGTTACTTTTCCTGAAGGATCACTGCAAACCTTCCATGTCTCCGACTGCCCACAGGGAAATATCCAAGCACTCACGGCCCGAGGCAAGCTACCCTGCCTTCCAGCATCACATCTAGGTCCCCTCGGACGCACAGCCCCAGTCAAGTCCACTGGTCTGTCATTCCACCGAGTTCTCTCCAGCCTCTTTACTTAAGAGGAACATGCCTTTGTCCATGTTCCACAGAAAGGAAAACTGAAGGAAAGGCATGAGGAGAGTCCCGGGGGGCTGTCTTGTGAGGTCATAATGGGAGGGCACACAGCCTCAAGAGCTAGCAACAAAGAAGCTGGACGGGAGACCACGGGAAGGGAGGGTGCCCTGCAGGAAGAGGTGCAACCGAGAGGGCAACACTCTGGCATCGGCCACCTTCACAGCATCATGAAGGAGGAGGATCGGTGGAAGAGAAACCAAAGTCTGGGGAATTTGAGAGGTCAGAGCCATGGTCAGGGGAAGAGAAAGTTTCTGTCAAAAACCTCTCCCCTGGCCGGGTGCGGTGGCTCATGCCTGTAATCCCAGCACTGTGGGAGGCTAAGGCGGGCAGATCATGAGGTCAGGAGTTCGAGACCAGCGTGACCAACATGTAGCTCTACTTAAAATACAAAAATTAGCTGGGCATTGTGGTGCACGCCTGTAGTCTCAGCTACTCGGGAGGCTGAGGCAGGAGAATCGCTTGAACCTGGGAGGCGGAGGTTGTCGTGAGCCAAGATTACGCGACTGCACTCCAGCCTGGACAACAGCGAGACTCCGTCTCAAAAAAACAAAACAGTAATAACTCTCTCCCTAAACCATAAGCACCTGTGAACAGGAACCACATCATGGCTTCTCTGCCCCTCACCCCAGACCCAGGACTCAATGACTACTTGCTGACTGACTGACAAATGAACGGCAGCTCTGGGGACTGAGCAATTGCTCTGGGACTTTAAAGACCTGGAGTCTTTTGCTGATGTGTGAAGTGACCTTAGGCTAGTTGACAAATGTACTGTTTCTAATCTGTTACAAAGGAAGGCTTGCAAAACCTCTGATTTTTTAATACATGTATTATACATACATGGCAGAAACTGCCTATGAGCAAAGAGAAGAAAATACAAATCACCCACTGTTAACACTTCAGTGTTTATTTTCAGACCTTTTCCTAGCAAAATGTATATGTGTGTGTAATGACATTTCTAATAAAAAAATAAATTACATGCAGAAGATATAGTAAAGAACACTTATTAAAGTAATTTGCCAACTCCTTGTGCCCTGATTTATTGAGACTTCATCCTTAAGTATGTATCACTATTGGGTAGCTGAATATAACAAAACTCCCCATCAGCTCTCTTTCATTCCTTGGACTCATATCAGTCTCTAAGCCACCCCTGAACTGTGATTTATGTGACAGCTTGGGAAAAGCCAATTGGGGACAATCAATGGAACAGACGGAGATAGGCCTGGTGAATGTGCATGAATTAAAAGGAAAACTCCATTGTAATAGGAACAAGATTCTAATCACTACACCTAATTACAAAGAGGAGTAAATCACTGAAAAAAAAAATTAAGTGTCTCATACAGAACAAACAAAGCAATTAGTCATAAACAGAAGCTCAGGGCTTGGTAAGCAAGCCAGAGCCCAGGCCCAATCCGCCAGCTGTGCATCTGCTCCCAAGACCACTTGGGGGCCATGGAGGGTGGGCTGTAAGGTCAGAGCAGAGCCTGGGTATGTAATGGTGCTGGGGAAGGGTAGGTGGTTGGTTCCCAATACATGGCGCCTCTGCGCACAAACACGCACACAGCCTCATCAGGACCTCTGATCACAGTAGTGACCCAGCATTAGATGCTAGAAGGCTTAAATCTAGAGCCCAGACCCTCCTGCATGGCAGAATGATGACTCTCTCTATATATATATATATATATATATCTCAGAGTCATCTTCTTCATTCCCTGTCCATATCCCTCAAACAACAACAATAATAATAGCAGCTAATTCTTATTACACAATTACTGTAGATCTGACACTATGCCAGGCATTTCACAAAGTTATCTAGTTCAATTCACACATTACACCTTCAAAGGAAGCACTATTATCATCATCTCCATGTTATCAATGAGGAAACTGAAATCCAGACGGCTGAGAAATTTGGCTAAGTTCATCCTGCTTATGAAGAGAACCTGGATTTAAACCCAACAGTGGACCCCAGAGCCCATGCTCTTAAACTCTGTACCACATCACCTGTAAGATGAGAAAAGTTAAAGCCATCTTTTAACGCGGTAAAGAACCAGGTGTCAAGTGTGAAATGCCAGGTGCACATGGACTATTCCATAAATGTTAACGTGATTCTTAGCCCTTTTCCTCTTGGTTGCCCCAACTCATTATCTCTCCCCTGGGGTCTCCTTCCTAGAGGACCCTTGAAGAGCCCCACATCGCTGGTGGGCCCTTCTGAACCTTGTACTCTGTACCTGCCTATAGCCCAGGAGTGGAGGATGAGGGGAATCTCTTGCTCTTGAAACCCAGGACCCTCCTAGAAACTGGCTATGCAACCTGGAGGTGAGCTCTGAGGGCTTGAACTTAGCAACTGTCTCTACTATAAGTTTCAAAAATTGAAATAGACCTGTAATAAATGGTTGTCCTGCAGAGCTACAGAGTGACTGAAGTTATCTTAAATATATCATCTGACACAGAAAATCTAAATCTTCCTGAAAAATCCAAGACACGTAATGACTGTGTCTATAAGGGCAGGCTGTGTTGAAGGGTCTGTGAATAAAATCTCCAGGAGCGGGGGCTATTCTAGGTCTGTCTCGTTGCCAACGACTGAACTTGGTTCACCCTGACAGTAGTGAGGGGAGATGAATCAGCACGCATATTGTTCATTTGGTCATTCCAAAAAACTTCCCTGAGCACGCCAGAATCTCTTTTAGGCACTGAGAGAGACGACTTGGAAAAATCAATCTAACGATACTCTGTGCACAGACCCACAGGGCTGGGGTGGGGGCAGCCTGGAGGCAGGACCACCCTTGAGGGCTAAGCTGCCTTCTTGAGAGCTACTAACAGGGCCTGGCCCAGGGCCGCTGGATGAAGAGTGAGTCAGGTCCTTACTGATGAAGGCCCTTCCCCTCAATCTAAACTAGATGATAAAACAGAGGCTTCTGGCTGAGCGTGTGAGGCAGTCAACACACAAAAGCATTTGTTTTGACACGTCTGGCAGAGGGGCTCAACTCAACACAGCAAACACTCCTGCAGATGTCCTGAGTCAAGCCATTCCTCCAGACTAAGGCCCTGCAGTGGTCGTCAGCTTGGACCCTAGCGGGGCAGTTGAGGGCTCGGGCCCCAGGCCACAGAGACTTGGCTTCACATCTTACACTCCAGAACCACACAGCGATCTTGGGTGAGTGATAGAACAAGTTACTCTCTGAACCCCAGTTAATAGAATGTTCTTTACAGGGAAATGAGGTGAAACGAGACGGTGTGACGGTGCATTTACACACATGGAAACACATAGGAAGTACAGGCTCTTGATGCTGCCATTATTATTAATCATATTGGTTAATCCTTTTTTTTTTTTCGAGACAGGGTCTCACTTTGTCACCCAGGCTGTACTGCAGTGGCACAATCATAACTCACTGCAGCCTTGATCTCCTGGACTCCAGTGATCCTCCCACCTCTGCCTCCCAAGTAGCTAGGACTACATGCACACGCCACCATGCCCCTGCTATTTTTTTTTTTTTTTTTTGGTAGAGACAGGGTGGCCTCGAACTCCTGAGCTCAAGCAATTTGCCTGGCTCAGCCTCCCAAAACACTGGGATAACAGGTGTGAGCCACCGCACCTGGCTAGTCTTCTAATTTAAAGGCCACAGCTGGACTTGTCCTTCATTGAGTGCCCTGGTCTTCAGAAGAGACAGGACAGTGCTCTGGGTAAAGCCTGGTCAACACACACACCTTACAGACCCTGGTGGCCCTTCCTCTCCTGACAGTGGTTGTAAAAAACTAGCCGCTCTACCAAGTGGGCAACTGTCCAACCTCCTCCTCCAGAGCTCGCTCCTCCTCTTGCTAGTCCAACCCCACCTGGCTTTTCCCTCCCTGCACCCAAGATCCTATATGAAAGACAGAGAGAGAGAAAAAAAGACGCAACTCATTTCATATGGTGGCGAAGAGAGATCTGAGGTATAGAGCCACCAAGTCCCACCTGCCCCCAAATGTCACCTGGACAAGCTACTTGGTGCTGCCTTCTTTCCCCTTTTCTCACATCCCTCAGGATATGAGTTCTAATATCCACTTAGGATCTGAGTGACTCAGGCAAACTACTTTACCTCTCTGGCTTTGAGTTTCCAGTTTGTAAAATGGTGGTAGTAAGACCTCCTACCCGTCCTGAGCGTGTCTGAGAGTGACCACATGTGGCAGACTATATTCTCCTAAGACGGCCACAATATCTCCCCCATGCCACATGCTATCTACAATAGGACCTCAATACGCCTCCAATCCCGAGGTGAGCTCTATGTCCCCTCCCCTTCATTCTAGTTGAGAGTTTGAGACTCACTTGTGTTGTTTGACCTTTGAGGTTAGGTAAAAAAAAAAAAAAAGTGAACACGCTTCTGCCTTGTCTGTGGAAACGTTTGTGCTCTGGCCCTAAGCTGCTCTACATGGAGTTTGACTGCGTGAGGCAGCCATGATATAAAGAAGCTCAAACCAGCTCATGCAGAGAGACCATGGGGAGAAGTCCTGAGATCCCTTGGACAGAGATGCTTGGTCAGCCCCTGTTGCGATAGTTGCAGCCACTAGAACTACAACCTCATGTCTGACTGCAACCTCATGAGATGCTCCCAGCCTGAACCACTCAGCTAAGTCCCGCCCAAATTCCTGCTCCATAGAAACCACGAGAAATAACATAACGATTGCTGTTGTTTTAAGCCAACAAGTTTTTGGGTGATTTGTTATGCATCAATAGATAACTGGAACACCACATATATAAAAACATGCTGTAAACTGATGGGTAAATATTAAGAACTCCAAATGCTATGGAAACTTTTATGATTATTTCCTTTTCAAGTCTGCCCTTGATTTTGTCTTTAGAAAAATATGTGTGTTGTGGATGGGGTGAGAAGAATGCATACAGAATTGCCCTTAGCTGCCATTTTTTTTTTTTTTTAAGACATAATCTTACTCTGTTGCCCAGGCTGGAGTGCAGTGGCACAATCTCCGCTCACTGCAACCGCCACCTCCCAGGTTCAAGCAATTCTCCTGCCTCAGCCTCCTGAGTTGCTGGGATTACAGGCATGCGCCACCAAACCTGGCTAATTTTTGTATTTTTAGTATAGAAGGGGTTGTGCCATGTTAGCCAAGCTGGTCTTGAACTCCTGACCTCAGGTGATCCATCTGCCTCAGCCTCCCAAAGTGTTGAGATAACAGGCATGAGCCACCACATCTGGCCTTGCCCTTAGCTTGAGGAAAAAAAGCCCATTTGTCACCAAATGGATGGTGTCAATATGCAAAATGACTTCTCAATTCACTTGGGGGCATCGTTTAGAAATAAAGGTTCCACAATGAGAACACTTGGACACAGGAAGGGGGACATCACACACCAGGGCCTGTTGTGGGGTGGGGGGATGAGGTAGGGATAGCATTAGGAGATACACCTAATGTAAATGACGAGTTAATGGGTGCAGCACACCAACATGGTGCATGTATACACATATAACAAACCTGCACATTGTGCACATGTACCCTAGAACTTAAAGTATAGTTAAAAAAAAGAAATAAAGGTTCCATGAACTAATTAAAAAGTGAATTGCAACTAGGGGATTTCCCCCCACAAAGCCAACCTAATTCTACCCAACGATCCTCAAAACATGCTGTGTACTGCAGAGAAGCTGAGTTCCCTGCGCGGCACAGGAAGAAGCCACTTCAGCTGCCCACGGGGAAAGAAGAGATGTGTTCCAGGCATAAGAATGTGGACATGAAGCCTGGCCTTCCATCCCACATTTTGATACTGGGGTCAGGGAGATGATCTCCACCAACCACAAAATGTGCGTGCCTGGGGTAGCCAGGTGCCTCACAGTTCAAAACAACAGCTTTCGTGTTCTCATCTCCGCAGTTCCTGGGAGCAAATTGAGATGGTAAGGCCGTCAGCGGCCTAGGCACTCATCATCTTGACAGATACTTAGCTATTCATTTAAAAACAAGCAAGAGAACAAGCGTCAGCTGTATTTTTTAATTACTCCTGGATAGGACTGGGAATGCTTTGGCATAATTGGGGTATTGAGATTTTTTTCCCCTTTGAAGGCCTTGTTGCAGCAAGAAAAATACCATGTTTATTCTAATTAAAACCAACTCTTCTTTTAACTCATCGTAGCAATAGGAAGGCAAGTGGTGATGGATATTTACTTTTTAAGGGTAGTGGGGGTAACAGCTACTAGGACCAGATCTGCTGTGAATGTATGTCCTTCAGCATGGAATTCTCTTACTTGCAGAATCAGTTCTCTCATTTATTAAATGGGAGATGTGAAGAAAATCCCACATGTTCCCTTTGGCTCTAATTTAATTTGAGGTCATTGCTCCCACTTTCTGTTACCCGAGCCCAGTAGGGTATAATGTACCAAGGACCAGCTCTCTTGGTATGAAGAGTATTTGGGGACATGTGGTGTTCAAACTAATCCCTAGGCCTCCATGGAAACACCAGGGCTGGGGCTGTCATCAGCTTGTCTGGACAGTGCAGTGGCCCCCAACTACCTGCGTGTGCATCGGTCACACCTGGTGACTTGTTAAATGCACAGCCCAAGCTGCTTGCTCCTTCAGAAAGCATGTTTCAGTTGTCCTGGGGTGGGGCCCAGGAATCTTCATTTTGGATAAGGGCCCAAAGACATCTCTGATGAGGTATTTAGAAGACCATACTTTAAAAAAAGTACAGGTCTAGCTGAAAAACATGACCTTCAGACGTAGAAAGACGTAGTTGTCTTTTTGATTTTCCAGCCACGTAACCTTGACAAAGACCCGACGTTCCTGAACCTCTCTGTTCCCAAACAAGCACAGCTCCCCAGCACTGCTGGAGGGTGGGAGAAGACTACACCCAGCACCTTCCTGGTTCACTTCCCGCCACACACAGCGGCCTGCCAAAGGCCTGTTCTCTTTCCTCGCTTTACACGCGGGGTCACTCAGAGTAGCTTTTCAAAAAGCACCAGTGTAATGACCTCTCAGAAAACAAGTCTGGCAGAAAAAGCCACATTTAAAAGGGTCCAATAGGCTGGGTGCGGTGGCTCATGCCTGTAATCCCAGCACTTTGGGAGGCCGAGGCAGGTGGATCACCTGAGGTCAGGGGTTCAAGACTAGCCTGGCCAACATGGTGAAACCCTGACTCTACTAAAAATACAAAAATTAGCTGGGCATGGTAGCACGCACCTTTAATCCCAGCTACTTGGGAGGCGAGGCAGGAGAATTGCTTGAACTTGGGAGGCAGAGGTTGTAGTGAGCTGAGATTGCACTATTGCACTCCAGCCTGGGCAACAAGAGCGAGACTCCATCTCAAAAAAAAAAAAAAATTAAAGGGTCCAATAGAAACACTTTGGCCATTTAAAATGGCCATACCTCTCTTGGTTAACAGTAAGGTGAGGAGGACAGCTGAATTTAGCCACCAACAAAACAAGTTGTAATTGTACACCTAGCAGGTGGATAATGAAAAATGATAACAAAAATAGAAGAGGACAATGGTCCCTATAAATCTAACAGCATGTCTAAAAGCCTTTGGGTGCCCGGCCTCTTTCAGGTGCTGAACTGTCTTGTTCCCACCCTTCACCCTCGGACTTAACTGGAGCCTGGGAGGAGAATGAGCACGCTGGAACCAGGGATGGGGAAGGGCTGCCCGCAGCACTCCCGCCTCCTGCGCACTCTGTCCTCCCGGAGCACACACGAATGTGGTTTACCTGAGTGCGCCTATTTGCAGCCAGACACCTGGCTTTGACCAAATGTGACCAAACGGCTGACAGAGCACATTAGTTTGCCTCCTCCGCTTGTCAAAACAATTAGGCTCTGGAAGGTGGTGGCGGCCTCACCGGGCTGAGAAAATGCCATCGGTGTATGAGACCGTTCATCAGCCTCCTGGAAGGTTCGACGGGGCCAAGAGGGTAAAGGACCTAAATGGGGAGAGGGGGATTGGGCTGGAGGTAGGACAGGGGAGTCACTAAAACATTAAGAAACCTGAAATTACCACATAGCCACAGATGGCCAAAGGGATCCATTCCCGTGGCTCTGTAGGGCACACGGCCGGCGTGGCACTAAGTGTAAGGGATGGGAGTCCTGGTATCCACCGGGTAATTGACAGGCTGGCCCTCCCGCACTTCTACTCTGCTCCAGTGACTACCCGTATTATGCCGAAATGACACAAGCGACAATAATTAAGCCCCAGATCTCTGTGGATCATTCGCAGTGATAATTCCACCTTTGTAATTCAGCTTCACATAAACCCCTTTTGTTCTGCCTTATAACACAGATTCTAGTATCATTCAAGTATATTAACTGTAGCCTATTACTGTCACAAAAAATGCTCCCTGAGCCATAGCAAAAGACTCCCTAGACAAAACTTTATGTCATGTTAATCCAAGCTTTAATAACTATGAGGATATATAACTGTATTCTAATTGTGCTCTGCGTTCCCGCATACAAAAACAGAAGATATCAAAAATGACAGCAGCCGATCTCTTCAAATATAAAAGCATTAATTCCTCACTCAGGGCTCTGGGATGCTGGGGTGAGGAGATGTATGTTTATCTGAAGAGAGAAGAGAGATGGGACTTTTGAGGACAGAGAAGGTTTGGGGGCCAGGGTGGGACCACCAGGAATCAATGCCACAAAGGTTGCAGGCTGCGGAAGAGGCTAGAAGGCAGACATGGAGACTTGGACATGCAGACTGACATCAAGAGAGCCAGGTCAGAGATGTTCAGGGGATATAGAGAAGCCAAATAAAGCTTTCTTTTTTTTTGAGATGGAGTCTCACTCTGTCACCCAGGCTGGAGTGTGGTGGCGCAATCTTGGCTCACTGCAACCTCCGCCTCCTGGGTTCAAGTGATTCTCCTGCCTCAGCCTCCTGAGTAGCTGGGATTACAGGGGTGCACCACCACGCCCAGCTGATTTTTGTATTTTTAGTAGAGACGGGGTTTCACTATGTTGGTCAGGCTGGTCTGGAACTCCTGACTTCAGGTGATCCACCTGCCTCGGCCTCCCAAAGTGCTGGGATTATGGGCATGAGCCACCGTGCCCGGCCCATATGAAGCTTTCTAAGGCAGCTGTGAGGATCCCCGGGTTCTTGACCCGGTTTGGACATTAACTCAGTGGGTAACCTTGGCCAAGTTATTCCCACTTGCTGGGCCTCCCTTTCTTTCTGAAGAGAGAGCGTCAGTTCAGACGTCTTGTAGGGCTCACTCCCTCACCTCCTCCAAGCCCTCTCCCTGCAGCCCAGCCTGGCCAGCTAATGTAAAATTGCAACCCACTCCAGGTACTTCCTCAGCTCCTTTACGCTGTGTTCCACTGTTTTTTTTTTAAGTGGCTCCTACCGTTTTCTAATTGTGCTATGTAATTTTCTTTTTTGGTATATTTGCTGTTTATCCTATACCTCCCTCTGCTTGAGTTGAGTTCTGTCATGACCGGGATTTGTTTCTGTTCTGTTCACTGATTTATCCCGGGTGTCTGGCATGGTACCTGACACACAGCATGTGTTCAGCGTTTGCTGAATGACCACGTGGCATAGCCACAGACCAGGTGTGTGGCCCGGGACAAGTTTCTTCAACTCACTGAGCCTCAGTTTCTCAACTGAGGAAAAAAGAGGCAGGTACCTACTTCATAGCATTGCTGAGAGGGTTAAATTAAAGAGCAGATGCAAAAGCAACTGGAATGGTGCCCAGCACAACACAGGTGCTCAAAGCAGGTTATTTTATGGAGGAAAACAACGTTCTCTACAAGGCTTAAGATGCAATTTTCACTGCTAAGACCAAACGCAGGTCCTTATGTAGTTATTGGTCTTATTACCCCCACAATATACCCCACTTCTAGAAACTCCACCTCCTCTACTTCTCCAGCCCCCAAACCCATTCCAGGTCCACAGTCTGTCTCCTGGCACCAAAAAAGAATCAAAACCCTAGGCTCTTGCGGGACACTTCTGCATCACGGAGGCTGCTGGGCATGGGAGTCCAGAAGCCCACAGTGAACTTGGGCAAATCACAGACCTCCTGGCCTTAATGTTACCTTCTCTTTAAAAATCAGGATACTGTATTTTAATGGGTCTCCCTTATTGAGATGGTGGGAATGAAATGTAACAAAATGAATTCTCCGACAAGAAGAATTATGACTGTTGTTTAACCTCTCTGAGCCTTGTTTCCTTATCTGTGAAAAGGGGTATCGTAATAACCCTCACTGCCTTATCGCACCCAGTGGTCATGAAGACAAAAGTGCCAGTGGAGCTTCTGCTATGTAGAGAGCGACCAGAGGCAAAACCCTGAGGGGACAAGAGCACTTTGTCTGTAGCAGGTAGACTTGTCTTGCAGTGCCAGCTCCCAGGCTCATGCAAACCACTTAACTTCTGCAGAGGGCCAGTTTTTTCATCTGTAGAATGGGAATTAAAACTTTCCCTGCTCCGCCTACCTCACAGTATTGGGTGATGCTGGGAGAGGTACTTCACAGCCTGTCAATCACTTTCACACCCACACAAAAATGGCCCCAAGGGGAGGAAGAGCAGAGCTACCTCCTACTGCGGTTTGGGCAGCTGAAGAAGGTTTTAGTAATAATGACCACAGGCAGATGAGAGGATGGGATCTCCAATACTGCTTCTCGTGACTCGGAGACAAGATCATCCCGCAGCTCAAGACTGTTTCCCACCTCCCCTGCGATCTGGAATGCCTTCATCTAGTTGGAGGGACTCAGAGGGCAACTGAATAGAATATCCTTGAAACATTATGACCCACAGGCAATGCAACGGTGCCCGTATGGGCTGGATCTCCACTACCCCATGGCAAGTGTTCACTGACTGGGACCAGAATGGCCAGCCTTTTTATTGATATTTTCACCACACTTAAAAACCAAAGAATAAAAGGAAGGAGAGGTGGCAAGTGAGGACAGCAATTTCATTAATCGCTTCCTCTTTTGCTGAAGATCAACTATGCAACCAGATTTTATCATGAGACAGATCAGAAATCCCCAGTGTTAACAGCCATCCCTCCTTTTAACTTTCTTGGGACAATGCAAAGGACATAAAACGCCCCGAAGCTCCCATTCCCAAAACTGCAGAAAGGCAACCACAGGTAGAATATGAAGCAAAGATGGCTGCGCCTCAGGTCTCCAAGGTACCCACCTGACCTTTAGAGCCCGCTGGCCGGAGCTCAGAATTCTGGTGGCACAGTTGGGCAGTGTCTGGAAAGCCACCTTGGATTTCCTCCTTTTACCTAGGAGCCTGAGGTTTCTCAGCACCCACAGAGTTTACAGTGGGCTTCATTTCCCTACCCCATCCTAGGCTGACTCACTGTTTTAACGAATTCTCATCTCACCAAAGTGGAAAACCGATGGAAAATGGAGGAAGAACAAAGATATTCCACAAAAGACTGGGAACCCAGGCTGGACGTGGTGGCTCACGCCTGTAATCCCAACACTTTGGGAGACAAAGCCAGGTGGATCACCTGAGGTCAGGAGTTTGAGACCAGTCTAGCCAACATGGTGAAACACTGTCTCTGCTAAAAATACAAAAAGTAACTGGGTGTGGTGGTAGGTGCTTGTAATCCCAGCTACTCGGGAGGCTGAGGCAGGAGAATCGCTTGAGCCCGGGAGGCAGAGGTTGAGATCGTGCCATTGCACTTCAGCCTGGGCAATAAGAGCAAAACTCTGTCTCAAACAAACAAACAAACAAACAAAAACTGAGAACCCAAATGGAGTTCCCTCACCCCTCCCCAGACTGGCACACAGCACAGTCTGGCACATAACACATGGGAAAGAGGCCCCATGTACTCAGCAGCTGCTGAAATTTCTTCAATACCTATCAAAAACTATGTTTTTCCCTTGCCCATCCAGCATCAGCTGCCAAAGACTTAGATATCTATTTGAGAACCCTCAGTATTGATCAGGTCAAATGCTACAAGGTTTTTATCTCCTGATTTCTTGACCTTAAAGGGACCCGGAGGACTTACCAATATAGTAATGCCACAGTGAAAATAATTGTGGGGAAGAAAGAGACTGAGTAATTTACACCTTCCTGATTTTTACTTGTCCATCACCTTCGCTACTCATATAGAATGTCTCACAAATCCCTCCCCCGTTTTTCATGGGGATTACTGAGACCCTGACAACAGAATGATGCCTCACTTTACTAGAGGAACACTGTCGAGAATTACAAATGAAAGACTTAAGCAATTCAGTACATTATAAATCAGACACTATCTTTTTCATCTTTGTTAATACGTGAACTCCAGGCAGCAAATCTGTTTTGTTTTTTTTTTTTTTTTTTAAACAAAAAAAGAAAGATAGAAAAGCTTTAACCACAACTGATTTAGGTGGTATCAGGAGCAAATTACAACACTAATACAGCACTCAGAGAAAGAAAATAAGTTTTAAAAGTACAAAATGACTTTCAGAGTATTATTCATCTTCCTTCTGGCCAGACTTGTGGATTCATCATCCAGGGAGGAAAACTGAGGCAAAGGTGCCAGGCTAGAAAGGTTGAGTGAACAGCAGGAAGGAGGCAAACTGTGGCTTCATACGCCTATCATTACAGCAGTCGTGAAGGCTTTGAAAAAATCATCATCCTCATCATTATGGCATTGGCCATCCTCCTGCAGGAAGGTGCAATGATTCCTGAACTGGAAGTGAGGATTGGCAGCCATTGGTCTCTGCCCCAACTCCCCACATTTTCTCTGATGGACTCAGGCCCAAGTCCACCGCCACCTGACCCTAGGCCTTCCCAAAGAGGTCCCCCAAAGGCCAAGACCCTCTGGCTGCAGGAGCTCTGCATCAGGAGATGTAACATGTCTATACTCCATTTATCCGAGGTCTATTATCAGCCACAAATGTTGAACCCCAGGCTGGCTGCCTCTGCCCAAGTGTCCCCCTTGGCTGCTTTCCAGCACCTCAGCTAGTCTGAAAAGTACTCTGGCTGCCAGGGTCAATGTTCTGCTCAATTGCAGCTGTGTAGGATCTGGGTATTCTAAGAGTTAACACCCTAGAATCTCAGAGTTCCTACGCTCATTCACTCCATGACCTGTCTTCTCCAACACCTCTGCCGGGCTCTGTGCCTGACTGCGCTCTCAGAGAGGCCTCTAGCCAGGTCTTGTAACAGAAAACAGAAATAGGAAGAAGCAGGTAACTCCCCTCCACAGGAGAATCCGAATAAACTGACCAATGCGAGCACTTGGCAGAAACGCTCCTGAGGTCTCAAGGATAAGCCCTTTTATCCCAGCACCAGGACAGCCGCAAGCTGTGAGGCAATGGCCCACGAGGGGCAGTGTGACACCTCCCATCCATCCTCTCCACCCCGGAACCCTGGCCAGGTGCTTGGCAGAAACTGCCAGCGTGCCCCTTGGCTCCAAGGAGTCTGAGCCATTCTAAGTGGCAGGTTCCAAGTACTAAGCTGCTGCCCCTGGCTAGAAAAGAAAAAAACAGAGGGGAAGAAAGAGAGGTAGAGGAAGTGGAGAATGCAAAATTTCCCCCAGAAGGCATGTCAGCTACTCAGAAAATCTGGAAGATTGGAGCTGGGAATCAGGAGCAGGCCAAAATGTTTAACCAAAGTTCTTTTATGATGTGCCCCACAGAAAAAAAACATCAGGGCATCTCACCAAGATCATGGTCGCTTCTCGGCCTGTGATATCTTGAAACATGAGCCATGGTATTTTATTCCAAATATTTCTCCTTTGGCAAGGATAATCCCTTTGCTTTGGGAGCCAGGACACATAAGTGAACCCAACCCAACTGCTGTCCCATCCATGCTTTACATGACCTCTTGTAAAGGCACGCACAAGCCCTTCCTGGACAACAGAGGGCCGTTTTCAAAGCAGAGGTCTACCTTCAGTGGGACTAATCATTTAAGTAGCCCCCAAACTCCGATTGGAGGATGTCTGCAGAGCTCTTGCCAGAGGAGATTTGAGAAACTGAAATATGGTACCTGCCAAGGACAAGCCTTTTGGCACTGTAGCCACTTCAAGACACCTGGCAAATTTCATCAGGTGTCAACAATAGATCTAAACATATTAGACTTAAGAGAACAAAGGAGAGGTCTCTATGGGGCCTAAAAGGAAGCCTGTTGCTAAATAAGCAAGAGAAAGAAGAATTAGCATCTACTGAGTGGCAGGCATCATACATCCATGATTTTACCTGCATCTCTAGTGCAACCCTTCCAGATAGGCTTGATGATCCCCATTTTATAGATAAGGAAATTCAGGATCAGGAAGACTAAAGAGCTTGCCCTGGGAGAGAGCCACAGTCAGTGATCTTTCGTCCACTGCCTGCTATCATTAGGTCCATTCTTGGTTTTGAGTCTCCTATGAGAATTTAAAGCAAACATAAGTCGTTCATAGAGCCCAACATCTGGACTTCCCAACCACCCTCTCTTCACCCTCCTGCTCACCCGAATTCCTCTTCCTTCAAATAATAAAAACATTAGTTTGCAGTGCCCACAGGGGCTACAACACCAAGAGATACTTGGACTTAGAGATAACCCACTTTGCTGCTTTTCTTCTTTCTCCCCAAGTCCTGTTTCCTAGCAAAGTATCATCTGCGGAATGGAGGGGTCACAGGGCAGAGGTAAAAGCCTTCAGGGTCCTCACTCCAGCTGGGTTATGACCTCCCCTTCTCCAAGAACCCGAAGGTAAACATGCATTAGAAGGGCGGCAGGTGGTGGGGGTGGCCACGATGCATAGCACACGATAGCTGGGTCGCCAGTGTCTGGGTCACCAGCGTCCAGCACTGTGCCCGGCACATAGTGGGCTAATATGGATGCTGCTACTGATAAATAATTGAGAAAGAGCCGCATGTGCCAGGGAGGAGTTAAGGTGGAGATGGTTCTGAGGACAGAAGAGGAGCCAGTGCTGGCTGAGTCCTCCCAGGCATGCAACCCACAGAGGTTCTGGGAAAGCTGCTGGGCTGTACCAGCTGGCCCCGCCGGCCTCTGTCCACTGAGGGACTGACCGTGCCAGGAGCCTCCCTGGCCACTCTGGAAATCCAAAGCTCATGGTCAGAACCCCAGGGCCATTTGGCTGCTTCTTCCTTGCTTGCAGACCTGCTCTGCTCTTCAGTGTCTCCCTCCCTTCCTCTCTTGCCACAAGCAGCTGGGAGCATCTGCTCCTGGACCCCCAAAGTCTCCAACCCTCACTCCCCTTCCATCCCTCCCCGGCTGCTACATGCCTCTTTAGGGCCATGTTCTCCCTCGAGAAGTTCCATCAGACCCAACTGCCAACACCACATCCCTGCATCTTTCGTAAATTCATGGAACTGAGAAGCAGGAGAGACTCTTGGAGATTTCATCGGACTCCCTTCTTTGGCAGATGAGGGCTACCTGGGCCCCAGAAACCACGTGGCTTGCGGAAGTCTACTCAGCCAGTTGGCAACAGAGCTGCGACCAGAACCCAAGGCTCTTAATGACCCTTAATGACTCTGATGACACATAAATTAGCATGAGGGGGCTGCATCTCTCGGCATGGGCTGAGAGTGAAGGCCTCGGGACACTGCCTGGCTCCTGGCAGTGTGTTTCCTCTCCAAGCGAGAGGCACTCACGGGAAGGGTACTTTGGAGCTCTCTGCCGGCACATCTGATCTTCCCTCTTATCACATCTGCACACCGCCAGCTCTAATGTGCTGTCACTTTGCAGGATCTGAACACATTTTTTTTTTTTTTCAGACGGAGTTTCACTCTTGTTGCCCAGGCTGGAGTGCAATGGCGCGATCTCGGCTGGCTGCAACCTCCGCCTCCTGGGTTCAAGCGATTCTCCTGCCTCAGCCTCTCAAGTAGCTGGGATTACAAGCACACACCACCACACCCAGCTAATTTTTTGTATTTTTTGTAGAAACGGGGTTTCACCATATTAGCCAGGCTGGTCTCAAACTCCTGACGGCAGGTAATACGCCCACCTTGGCCTCCCAAAGTGCTGGGATTACAGGCGTGAGCCACTGCACCCGGCCAGGATCTGAACACATTTTTAAGCTGCATTTCTGGCTCTGAAAAGTGAGAGGTACTCACCACTGTACCCCCAAAACAAAGGGGAAGAACAAGTCTCCTAGTTCATAAACACTTGGCCCAAAAGGTAGGTGGTTAAATATGTCTATGTATTTAAATACATAATACAGTAGGAAAAAAAGACCTGCCCAAGGATAGGAAATTTCAACCATTGCTGATTATCTTTCATTATTCAAGCAAGCTTCTGCAGATGCTGCAAGGAGGTGGATGTTTAGGATGCACGGAAATATCATTTCCTCCTGGGACGAGGAGAAGGGAGCTGGTGTCATTATATACCAGTGAGCTTCCCCCTGGTTGTTTTCTCCAGTAATCTTAGTACCACCCTCTGGAGGAATGAGGCCAACTCTGGGACCAGCATGATTGTTGGGACAAATGAAGGTGGCTTGGGCTGATGCCGTGGGCTCCAAATGGGTCTTCCTCCTTCCAGCTCTCTCCTTCTCTCTCCCACACACATTTCCTGGGGTCCTATCATTGGCCTGGCACAGGGCTAGGCACTGGGAGGAGCTCACCATCTAGTGACATGATGGACAGGCAGGCAAAAAGTAACCATAAAGCACCGGGCTGTGTGCACAGAGGGGGCACCAAGTACTATGAGAATAGAGGGAGGGAGACACAACCCAATGGACCGGGTCGGGGAGGGAGGGAGCTGGCATGCGTGCAGATGTCTGTTGGCTGAGGGTTGGCTATGGGAGTTCACAAAGGGAGAGTTTCAAGCAGAAGACACAGTCCCTTTAAAGAGACAAGAGAGAAGAAGTGCATCCAGTTTGGTGTGGTTAAAGCTGAGTGCGTGAGAAGGCAGAGGCATGGAGAGTGCACCTGCACCTGGGAGGGCCTCATCAGCCTAACCAAGGAGCTCAGGCTTTCCTGGGGAGATGACAGGGCTGCTGCCAGGTATTGAGCAGGGGAAGAACATGGCCAGTGCAGCTTAAAACCATCCCTCTGGCAGCATGGAAAGGGTAGACCAGAGGAGGCCAAGGCTGAAGGTTAAGAGAAGAGTTTTGTCACTTGAGGGATGAGTGATAAGGAAACAGGGGCCACATACAACCAGGGAGAGAGGCAAGCAATATTTTTAGGGTGCAATAGAAAGACTGATAACTGGAGATGTGGGGACAGAAAAACAAGAGGCACGGAATTGACAACTCCCAGGTGCCACTAAGATGGAGCACACAGGGACAGGATCTGAACAGGCCACTCACCTGTGTGGAACACGTGACTGGCTCCCAACAGCGCAGGCAGAATTCCCAGCCTGACATCAAAGCTGCTACTATCTTTGCGGTCTCATGAGCTGGCCCCACAGAGCACAGTACTGGTCTTCTCTCTCGGTGAGCCTCCTCCCTCACCCCGTGATCTGAAGTCCCCTGCACTTCCCACTTCCATACTTCCCTTGCTCAGGGCCATATTGCCTGCCTCTGCCTGCTGAAATGTAACCTAGCCTGCAAGTGAAGCTCAAATGGCAGCTCTTCTCCTCCCTACTTGGCTGGCTTTTTTCTCTTTCTCTTTTTCAATCCAAAAGCGCTTTGCATGCACCCAGTACTTACTTGCCTTGTATTATGGTAGCTGTCACTCTCTCACCCACTAGACTCTGTGATCCCTGCCAGCAAGGACATGGACAGCTTGGTTTATCTTTGCAGCCTTCGTGGAGCTTTGGACAAACGGAGTTCTCAGTAAGTCTGGCAATACACTAAAATATCCGAAACGACACTAAAAAGTCTAGGGAGTGGAGAGAAAAGAGCTCTTGCAAACCGATTCTCCTTCCCACACTCAGGATGGACCACCACTTACATCCTCCCAGCTCGGAATTAACAACAGACTTCAGAATTTATTGTGTAAAAGGCAGCCTACTCAGAAGAAAAACAAGAAGCCTGATCACCAATGAATAAGCTTTCCAAACACACATACAAGGAAGATGAGTTTGACAAAGTGGGTAATATAAATCCCATATATTATTTGCATAAAATGTAAGGAAATCATTTTCAAGTTCTCTGCGAGAGAGAGGGTTATATAAACACCATTTCTTTCACGATTCCAATGACCCAAACTATTTTCGGAGCCCCAGTTTGGCAGTAAGAAAGCCTTGTTTTTGCTGGGTTAGGTTTTTGTTTTGTTTTGCCCTTCCCTATAGAAAGGGGACTCAGCTCATTTGGATTAACTGAAGTGAAAAGAAAGCAATATCTCTGCTCTAATTCCACAAGGCTAGGAGAGAGCCCCTTGTAAATTCATTTCTGGTTCTCAGACGAACGCTTGTGAACCTGTTGATTAGAGGGAGGGTACTGTCTGCATTTGCTAGGGGAAAAAATAACCCTGTGGTGTTCCTCCTTCACCAACCAGGCAGCCAAAACACTGCTTCTACTCACATGGGTGTTCAAAGTCAGAGAGCAATTTGCATGAGTGGAGAAAACTCATTTCAGAAGCTGTTATTCTGACACTGTATCCTTGGGAGGAGACTGAGGGAATGAGCCTAGTTGGAGAAACAGACCCCCTCCCTGCAATACCCCAAAGGCTTGCCCTGGGGAGGCAGAGAAGCTGGGTCTGTTGCGTTGGTGTAGTGTGGGCAGTCTTGGCCTGCAAGAGTGGAGTGGGCTCAGAACACAGGTGCTGATTTGTTCCTGAGGGCTTCCTTCACCTAGCGATGCCCTCCCCTCCACGGCCAGAGCAGGGGGTAACTGGCTCATCCTCAGCCTGAACTCCTGCTTCCTTCAACCCTTTGACACTCATAGTCTTTATGGCAACTTTTCTCAAAGCACATTCCAAGGAATACCGGTCCCATGGAACCACACTCCTGTGGTCAAATTAACCTCATCTGAGGAACTCAGCATGCAGATCGAGATGCAGGAAGCTCATCACTACATATCAAAGGCTCTGTGAAGGTCTGCAGGAAGGGAGCCCGTTGAACCCACATTTCCCCAACTGTCTGAATCACGGGCCCTTTCTTCCCTGAGCAGCTCCATGTTTCGCAAGGAAGATGCATTAGGGAGATCCATGCGTGGCTCCCATCTGCACAATCTTTTGTTTCTATCTCTGCAAATGAATCTGTTTTTTCCAGATACACAGGCAAATGAGAAACATTAAACGACAGACCAACACGGACCCAAGAAAGCTTCATACGTTAACCAGGCGATCTTTAGAAATAAAAGGATTTAAAACTGTCAATTGAGTAGACATGAAAGTAACCCAACAGAGATAACTGAGGGCAAAGTCCCTGTTCCTCGCTGTGAAACATGTGCTAAAAGCAACAGTGTGGCCTGTGGCTTCACACCTGGGCCACCTTTCCTAAGACTAGAATAGTCCAGGCCAACCTGTTTGAGGCTGGATGACAGGAAGGCTGTTCTTAAATGGGAAACAAAACCCACTCTGGGAACACACATTTGAACTGGAAACACTCAGCTCTGCAGTGAGCCGGCACTAAGGGCTCTACACGAGGCACCCTGGGAAATTCAGAAACAGAGAAGACATGAATCTGCTCACAGGCTCAGCCTCCAATGGGCAGAGGGCCTTGCCTGTGCAGGAGTGACACAGATAAAACCCAGGGAAGTTTACAGAAAGGTGAGACCATGTTTCCCCAGGAGAGAAGCAGGGAAGGCCGCATGGAGCAGGTGGCACTGGAATTGGGTCTTCGAGCACAAGTAAGAGTTCTGATGGGGTGGAAATGGTGGCATCGCTGACATGAGAGTGACAAGAATAACCATGGGTGGTCTGAGAGAGGACGGAAGAAGCCAGGGCCACGAGTAGCCCAGTAGGGCTGGAGAAGCTGGAACTACCCAGGGAAAGGACACAGGGCATGCTCCGCAGAGGGTCCAAGCACTCAGCAATAAGGACAACTGCTTTCTGGGAAGGCTCGGCTTTCTTCAGAGGCCACAGGTAAGCAGAGGAATGACATGAACACAGTTGTTTTTAAGGCACACTTCTGTAATCGCAGTTTACTGGATAAACTGGGTAGAGGAGAAGTGTACAAAGAAGGCTGTGGTAACTACTGAGCCAGTCTGATGAAAAACAGATTTAGAATCTGAAATAATCAGAAGAAAGGAAGCTATTGAGGCTGATAGTACTGAGTTCCGAGGGGGAAGAAATATTTGAGGAATCTACAGAACATTCCAGGTGAAATGTCCAGGAAATCACTGGCCTTCCAAGCTTGGCATTTCCCCCGAAGGAGCCAAGGGTGGAGGTACAGACATGGACCGACCCACTCACCTAAAGGTGATGCTGGGGGTGGAGGTGGAGGGAGAAGATGCAGGGGATGAAGCCCTACGGGCATCCGCCTGAGGAGCAGGGAAAGAGAAGCAACTGCTAAGGGAGGCCAAGAACAGTCGCAGGGAGGAAGGTGAGCCAGAGAGAACAGCCTCTCGGCCAACAGCCTGAAGTGGGGTTAAACAAGGGCTCTGCAGCCAAACTACCCGGGTTCAAATTCCATCCCTGCCACCCAGTATGAGAGACCTTGGGAAAGCGCCTCCATCTCTCCATTTGTAAAATCAGCTCTCAGTTCCAAACCCACCCTTTTATACTTATTCTCCACTAGATCTGGGACCCTGCAAACCACATACATTTTTGATTTGCCCCTAGCTCCCTGGTAGGTTCTGCCAACAGCGTGTGCTAGAGGGAGACCCTAAGGCTGGAGGAGGAAGAGGGTCTTGCTCCCTCCCATCTGCCGCCTGGGGGCTTCCTGTGGGCATGTGGTTCCTGTGAGCATCACCCCAGCAATGCTTCTTCATCCTGGCAGTAAAGGTGCCTTCCTGTACCAGCAGCTGAATCCAGCGTGTAGTTTCTCCCAACACTTGCAGAACCAGCAACACAGCATCCACCCCCTCAGAGACACGAGCACCAGTGGCCCAGATCCCTTCTCAAAGGCCTTGGGTTCCTCCTCCGAACATCTAAGTTTTAGTCTTTCCCTCATCAGCCCTAGGTAGGGTAAGGGTGGTGGCTTCCTGTAGTTGCTACCTCCGCAGTACCTGGCAGCAGTGGTTCTCAAAGCGTGGCCCCCCAAAACAGCTGCATCAGCATCACTCGAAAACGTATTAGAAATGTGAATTTGGGGGGCACCAGTCATTTGTGTTTGAATAAGCCCCAGAGGTGATTCGGATGCACCCTAATATTGAAGAACCAATTCCTTAGTTTTCTTTTTACTCTTTCAGTTAGTTAATTTTACATCCCCATGAACAGTTCCTTAGCTTAACTCTCTGTGTACAAACAACTAGCATGTTTTCTTTTTTTTTTTTTTTTAAGGCAAGTTTATTAAAAAAGTAAAGGAATAAAGAATGGCTAGTCTATAAGCAGAACAGCTCAACTAGCATGGCTTCTATCCCCTAACTAGACGCCAACCAATGCAAGAGGGATAATAGCATCTACCTCCTAATACAACACTAATACTTATTATCATTAGTATATTAGGCTACAGAAGCCAAAAGCAGAAATTAAGAAATGTTATGGTCAGTAGAATCAAATATACAAGGATATTGGATTAGGTTATTGTTATTGGCCTTTCAGAGCAAAGTTTTAAAATCTGATTTGAGAAAAATCTCCCAGCATGCACACACAGCCGGACTCTCAGAAAATGCTTCCTTTTTAGTCAATTCCTACATGGATGCCATGCAAAACCACTCCATCTAGCAAGCTGTCAGAATGAACTGCTAAATTCTTAATAGTCTCACTCACACAAAATGTCCCCACAGTCCAGTGCATCTGGGGGGTCTGGCCTTGACTTGCTAAATGCAGGCACATTCAGATAGCCTTCAGAGGTCCCCATAACAGCACTGCTGTCTACAAACAGGGAATCTATACATGTGAGAGGCACAGAGTCTCGGGAGGTTAAAGAAGGAAGGGACCACCCCAAACTCCTCATGTTTCAGATGAAGATGCTGAGACCGTAGAGATGAAGGAACTTGTCCAAGGTCACACTGTCACCAACAGCATCAAGCTTCCTAACTCCTCTGGCACCCAAACTCCCTTCCACGCCATGTACACGAAATGACAGACTTGGCCATGGCAATATATTTCGTAAGTACAATAATTTAACAAGCAGCAAGAAATCAAATTGTACACGGGTAGAGAAGGACTACAAAAGTAAGTCTGGGAAGAGCTTAGGAAGAAGCATGGCTGTCGGCAGGCAGTTTTCTTTGCCCATCAAAATAATAAATGAAGTCAGGCATTTACTGTAGCGTGAACGCCAAGGCAACTGTGAGCCGACGGTGTTTCCAACAATCTCGGGAGACAGGCAAGACACTCCAAGACAATGCATTCTTAATGCCTTCTTAAACAGATTCTGACTCAAACCCTGAGACAGCTGGGTCTCTTCCAAGAAATGTTAGCCACTGTGAGATATCTCTTTCAGTTCTCTCCAGCAGATCTCCTTGGAATTTGCCAGATAAACAGGCAATTTATCATGTGGCCGAAGGTTGTGCGTAATGCATTATCTGCCTTCCACCAGGATTTGTGCATCTGTGTAAGGCCCCTGGTTGGGCCGGTGGACTGACCGGCCTCCATCTTGAGGTGCCATAGCAACATGAAATCAACAAGGAGTGAACTGTTAAATGAATAATTTACTGATTTCATAAGAAGATGTCTTGCAATTTATAGTTCTATTATCTTTTCTACCCATGTCTTAACTCCTTTGTATAAGAGCTGCAATCAAGCTGAGTAACATTTGAGAATCTAATAAGAATATACCACCCTGTACTCAAGCCAATAGCTATGGATTGATTTTGACAGCAATTATGTTCCTTTGAGGCCGAGTCTTACCACTGTTGCCTTTTTCTTGCCCCTTCTGCAAAGGGGTAAAAGTTAGGGAGCAAATGACCTCCAATAAGCTTTACATTTTCAAATGAAACATTTTTCTTCTTTGGGATATTTGGAGCTAATCAAGGCAGAGTTGAGTGGCATTCAGAAGTATTATGTGGAAGAAATATCATCGACTACAATCTACCAATTGTCACTTTAAAAATTCCCAAAGAGACCTAGTTGCTAGCGAAGGAGAAGGGGGAGAAAAAGCAAAGTATAGTTTCAATGACAATTGTGGTATTTTAAAGGCTCTCTCAATATCATCAGTGATACCATTTTAGTGGCAGAAGCACATCTTATCACTCAGCCTCAATTTAAAGCATATTTATGGAGAAGACAATACAATGAAAGCAGACTTATTTGCTGACTTATTTATTTGGGTGGAATAGGTTACAGATTATTTTGGTTCCATGCTTTTCAGCAAAATGGATATATCCTTTTGAAAGACATTACTTGCCAGCTGCTACTTTTCAGTCTCTTCAAGGAAATCAAGCTAAGAAGCAGCAACTACTAACAACAGGGAAATGCGGGCTTTAATACCTTGTCACTGAAAACCCAGATTTCCTTGCACCCACAGTGGTTAACAGCCTGGGGAGATTACTAAAGGCATTCGTAATTACCATGAACCCAGAGGAAATGGGTCTTTCTCCAGTGCCTTGTGTATACCATCCTGTACTATGAATCACTGAAATACTATGAGTCTCCCTTATCAATGCCATCTCCAGTCTTCACATCCTAATGGTCACTGGCGATACAAACCCACTCCTTTCACTGCATGCCACTAAGGAAGAAGTTCTCTGACTGTATTCTTCATATTTAGGGCCAAGGCGAAAGTCACCTTCTTGTCAATGCTCACTTATTATCAAGGAACCATGGTTCTGTGACTGGGGTGTGGGCTGGCATGAAAACTAACTCATGCCAAGTTACCTAGGCAAACATCCTGGCTTCAAGGCTAGGACAGCTTGGCCCAAAAGGTAGAAGGTGGCAATTCTGAGAACACAGGATTTTTGTGCTAAATCTCTTTCCCTCGTCTATTTATAGTGCTTCATCTCTGCGGCTGAGGTCTGAAACCCAGCCAAGCTCAGGCAGAGGTAGGCCTGTTAAGTCCTGCTCACATGATCCAATCTTGAAATTCTGAATATATTACTCAAGGGCTTAGGGTAAGGCAGATACTCTGATGAAGGTGACAAGAAATCTATTCTCCAGCTTCAAAACTCTCCTGCTGCTGGTTGGAGCTTGAACTTCAGTTAATGTCAGCATGAGTCCTGTTTATTGGCCTAAGAAATATTAAGAAAGTTATAGCTTTTGGGGGGTTTTATTTTGGGTTTGTTTTTAACAGTTACATTGATATCTAACATGCCAACATTAATTCTTCCTATTTTAACTTTGCTAGGCTGATATTTGAAACAGCTTTTTCTCCTGACAAAAGAGCCTTCGTGGCCGGGCGTGGTGGCTCACATGTGTAACCCCAGCACTTTGGGAGGCCGAGGCAGGTGGATAACTTGGGGTCAGGAATTCGATAGCAGCCTGGCCAACATGGTGAAACCCCATCTCTACAAAAATTAAACAAGCATGGTGGTGGGCACCTGCAATCCTAGCTACTCAGGAGGCTGAGGCAGGAGAATCGTTTGAACCCGGGGAGGTAGAGTGAGCCGAGACTGCACCACTGCACTCCAGCTTGGGCGACAGAGCAAGACTCCGACTCAAAAAAAATAAATGGACCTTCGTGCGTTGGTAATGTGAAGTAGAAAGATAACGCATTTCGGTTGTTCTGACCTGGGTTTGAATGCTGGCAGAACGTTGGATATATTACTCAATCTCCACAAGCTGCAGTCTCCCAATGTGTAAAAATTAAATTCCCACTTCTCATACCTATCAATGAAGATCCAATGAATCATGTGGGAAGGTGCCTGTCTAGCCCACAGTAGGTCTCGGGGATGGCAGCTCAGATGTGGCCATGAAAACCTTGCTGTCCAGGTGACAGCCCACCATGAAGAACAAACAAAAATACAGTGGCTCCAATTAGTGCAGATATGTCTGAGTTTTTCACCGCTGCTTTGCTTTACTTGAGAACCAGAATTTCTAATCCTGATTCTTCTGATGTGTCCTTCCTGCTCTTCATTGAAAGAAATGTTGAATTTCCCATAATTAAATATAATTATCATTTACAATTAAACCTTAAATATAAAAGTGAAGTATCTGGGATGTTTTACCCACAGCAGGGTTGGGAAAACAACCCATTCTGAGAAAGAAGCAATCAGGAACACTGAGTCCAAAGAACACAGTTAAGACCCAAAGGCCAGGTTTATTGTCCAGGAATATGATGACATAAGAAGGAACCTATGCTCCAGGTCAAACTAACCTTTCCCATCTCCAAATCCTGCATGCCCCAGTACACAAGGCAAAAGGGGCTGCCTCTCCCTCAACCCCAACACTCAAAGCCCCATTCACCAAAAATGGCTTGAAACTGTGGGGCTGGTCTCAGAGTGTCCTTCATCCTGATTGCTGTCAGTCCTCCCAATCCCCCAGCAGCCCAGGGCTCTCCGTCATTTTGTAGGGCTCTATTGGCTGGAAGGTGCCACCCTGCCAAAGCACTCCCACCCCTTCCCTCTAGTCCTGTTCCTTATCTGTTATCCCCCTGGGGCACACACAGTCTTCCACTTGTTTGGCTGGCAGCCCTTTGCCAGAATTAAGCTCCATGAAGGCTAGAGTTCTGTTTTCCACCCCAGTGCATAGGAACGCATTAGCACACAGCACACACTCACTGACTATTTAAATGAATGAATGAATGAACAAATGCAGCAGCAAAGAGACAAAGTAGCGACTCTCTCAAAGGTTAAACATTTAAGTCTTGCTTGTTTCCTAGAGAGAAGAAATCAGTATTTCAGCAATGGTGGGGGAACAAAAGCAATGAATGAATGGCTTGGCCTCTTGCCCATGGCCAAAACCAAGGCTGCTTTGCACTAAAATCTAGAACAGGATCCCTGAATTCCTTCCGACTGTGAGAACCACTGTGTGCTTCTCCCAGGGCAGTCTGAGACCTCACGGTGGCCTTCGTCATATCTCTGGCTCAACATGAGAATTCAGAAACCCAATGACATCAGTGCTGGCCTTGGATGTAACAGGGAGACGTCAGTGGTAATCTGTCTATCTCACTTGGTTTTGTCGGGGAGATAGTAGTACAATGCGTGCTTCAGGGGCCTGTGGACTTTCCTTTCTTGAGAAAAGAAACTAAAATATCTGGCAGTACATCCTAAAGGCTTCAAGTTCTGTAATTTGAAACAAAACACAAGAATTAAGTAACAAATAAAGGCTTCTCTAGTGCTTTTGTGCTGGAAAAGTATCTTTAAAGATGTACATCAGAGCCAGCAGGGCACCCAGGATTCTTGAATCTGGAGCCCACTAGGCGCCATCCATTCTGACTTGCAGATTCTGCCAAATGGCTTCTTCTCATCAGCAGAGGTCAAACTCCCCCAGAGCTAAAGAGCAGGCCTCTGGATGAACTGTCTACTGGCTTTTGGCCTGCAACCAGTGGGCCCGCCATCAATGTGCCCAGTGTGGCATACCGTCTGCTAAGAGACTACAGAGCACGTGAGGATACGACCCGAGAGCTTCTCTGGGTGGGCGAGTCTTCGCAGGAGCAGGCCGGGCAGGGGCTCTGTGCTCTCTACATGCTTAATCTACCTTCTGAGCTGCAGCCAGCATCCTAGCAGAGGGGAGAAGAGAGAATAGCTGTGGCTCTCTCTCCACTCCTGGAGGTGCAGAAGGGGCTGGTTACGTGGACTAAACCAAGGCTGTGATAGTCTCTTGCTTCAAATGCCTTCCACTCATGACTGCCACTTGTTCCTGACCTTTCTGCCAGGAATCACCCAGGAGGGACAGGGATGTCAAGTCCCCAACATCTAAGAAGAGAAAGCTTTCTCCCAGAGCCCTCAAGGTTTCAGAAGCTGTTCCTTTTGCCAACCTCTCCACCCCCAGCACCCAGCACACAGCCTTCTCTTGAGGCCCTCCCTGGCTTAGTCTATTCCCCTTGGGTGCATTTTGCATTAATGCATAAGCAAAAGCCACTTTCAGAGCACTCAGTAGGCTTTGCACAAATGTGTACAGTCTTTGCAGGGCTATAGAGGGTGAGCGCCCATTCTCATTTTCCCCTGCAGACATCAACATCACTTTGCTTGCAGGAGGTGGGGAAGGAGGAGAATTCTAGGAGATGGGTTTCGGTTAACTACGACTCTGTTGTTTGATCAAGACCATTTCGGGAGCAGCGCGGGGTGTCAAAAGGAAACCCATTTGTGATCAGCAGTGTCAAGGGTTTCGAGCAGCCAGGCTCATTGGCAGTCGGCTTTTGGTGAAACTGCCAGATGCTGAATCCATTAACAGGCAGTTGTGTCACGAGAAAGCCCAGCTTGTCAAGAATTCCTTCGGTGGGGCCCACCTGCTGTGTTTACCTCTCCAGAGTACAGATAAACAGCTCCCTGCCTCCTCACCCTCCAACACACACACACACACACACACACACACACACACACACACACACACCACGCCTTATGCAGCAACATAAGTGAATGGTCTAGAATTCATCTTTTGACCCTACCCTGCCTTTCCACAGTTGAGGCCAGGCTCAATTTGGTAGAATTTTTCTGCCCCCACTATGAGAAAGTCCCTGTCTCAAAGACTTGCTAAGTGTGAGACAGCTGGCCACACGGAGGTGAAGCCTTGGAAAAAGAATAACCTTGTTTTACAAGCTTTAAATGGGGAAGAGAGTGAGAACAGTCAGGTCTAGATGGGTTGGGGTACGGGGATTGGGAGGAGAACCAGGTACTTCCTTACTTGGCTCTGGAAAACCCATGACATTCCCATGTGATCCTCAACAAATGACGGAGCCTCTGTGAATCTCAATGTTCTCACCTGTCAGATGAAAACACTGTCATCTTCTAAGAGCTGTTTTAAGGGTTAAATGAGGTAATATATCCAAAGTGCTTAGTTTGGTGCCCAACCCTCAGCCACGCTGACGTCCTAAGGGACGGCAAAGCTGTAAGATGGAAGGAACCTGGATCCTTGAATCAACCGGTATCCTTGAATCACTGCACAGAAGAAAAGGCAACCAGGAACCTCTGTACTGAACTGTTAAGTAGGCAAGAAACAGACTTCTATTGTGTTAAGCACTGAAATTCTGGGGTTCAGTTATACCAGCAGTTAGCACTACCCAACTAATACAGGTAGCAAGAAGGACAGCTTCTTGTTTGGGATTCACACCCCAGTAGGCCACTCTAGACAAAACAGTTGGCCAGTTGAAGGCTCCCACCTATGTGAGGGACCCATTCTGCTCATCCTCAACCTCCATCCAGGCTCAGCGGAAGGTGCCAGGAGGTTCCTAATGCGTTGCAATGCAGTGTGGATGCAGAGGAGGGGAGGGAAGCCTCATCTTCCCTTGACTTCTGCTCAGAGACCCCCAGGAAATATACAAGGCTATTAACCAGAGGGAGCTGCTGATGTAAATCAGCTTGGATAGCCCTATATGTTGTGAGTGGCAGGCACTAACCGTTTGCATGACAAACCTCCTACAAGATGCCGGCTAAACTGCCCTTTTGTGCCAATTAAAGATTCTCCAGAACACAAAGATTACACACCATTCTGCAGCGCTGACAACAATAAAACAATTTTAAAGGCTATTCAGATCTTCAGTTCACAGCTGACATTGTCGGGAGGGGGAGATTGTCTGTGGCTTTGTTCTTTGTTGTTGTTGTTGAGTCTAAAGACTTAACCAAGGATTTCTGGGGGAAGACGGAAGATTGGCAGCCAGGAGTTTGAAATGCATTCTTGGAGTTTTTAAAGGAGAAAAGGAACAACTGATGTTCTTTTCATGTGTGTGTGTGTGTGTGTGTATGTGTGTGTGTGTACACAAGCGTGCATCCACACATACACACACAGACAACACTCTTTTCTCACTAGCTCCTATCTGGGGCTCCTCAGAAAGGACTCCCAAGGAATCCTAGTCTCTCCAGGGTTCTGACACCCTGAGATATGGGGTTATGGGTGGCACTAGCAGATATTTTTGGTACCAATTAATTGGAACTACAAGAGCAAAGGCCTGGAAGCCTTTCCTCATATGTTTGTTTTAAAGGTGAATTTTCAAAAACAGTAAGAGATTTGAAAAAAAAGTCTTCAGGTTTTCAGAAATGAGAAATGCATGCAGGCCCTCAGATAAAGCAAGGGGGAGGTTTATTTTAGGTGACAGTACAGTACACTACCTATCAGGTCCTGATGAGAAATGACCAGAAGCCCCACAGATGCTACCTGGGCTTTATTATTTCCTCTCTTGTGTGCACGCACGTGTCCTTGGGGCACACCCGGACACTCACGCATGTTCCCACCATCTGCCCATCCAAAAACCAAAAGTGAGCATCTGTTACTCAGCAAGACTGTGAGTGTCCCACTCAACTGGGACCTCTGTGAGAACAGGGAGACCTCCCTAGGTGTTTTGGTAAATCCTTCAGCTCCTGGGCACAGCAGTAAACTCCTGCCTGGGTTTCACTTAGTCCCCACATCTTACAGTGCCTTGCACACCACAGATGCTCAATACACAGTTACTGCATATTTGTTGAATATGTGTTGGCAACACTGGATCAAGCACCTCAGATGTCCACTGATCACCTTAGTATTCAAAAGTACAGAGAGGCTGGGTGCAGTGGCTCATCCCTGTAATCCCAGCACTTTGGGATGCCGAGGCAGGCAGATCACCTGAGGTCAGGCATTTGGAGATCAGCCTGACCAGCATGGTAAAACCCCATCTCTACTAAAAATACAGGAAAATTAGCCAGGGGTGGTGGTGCACGCCTGTAATCCCAGCTACTCAGGATGCTGAGGCAGGAGAATCGCTTGAACTCAGGAGGTGGAGGTTGCAATGAGCTGAGATCATGCCACTGCACTTCAGCCTGGGAGACAGAGCAAGACTGTCTCCAAAAAAAAAAAACCAAAACAAACAAACAAACGAAAAAAAAACAGTACACAAAGTCGTATTCCCACATAGAGTAACAGCATGGGGCAGGCATTGGGCAGAAGAAAGGACTTAGCTTTCAGGTAGTGATTCTCAACCAGGGGCAATTTTGCTTCCCAGGGGACCTTGGCAATGTCTGAAGACATTTTTGATTGCCATGACTGAGGGTGGGGGATGCTATTGGCAGGTAGTGGGTAAAGGCCAGAGATGCTGCGCAACTTCCTACGACACACAGGACAGTGCCCACGACAAAGAATCATCTGGCCCCCAACGTCAGTAGTGCTGAGGTGGAGGAGCCCTGGCTTGGCGCCTGGTCTGCATGAGCTGACAGCTCTGCCACTTACAAGCTCTGTCATTTTGTGGGAGATGTTCAACTTCACAGGGACTCAGCTTCCAGATGGGTACAATGAAAATTATTATAACTACCTTGCAGAAGGATTAAATGAGATGCTGAATAAATGAGCACGTCTAGACCCAACCGCTGTGAATACCAGTGCACAGCTACAGGCTCCAGGAAACAGTACTGTGGCCCATTTTTAAGGGGAGAGAGGGAGGAAAAAGCCCTGGATGCTGCAGATCAGCAAATACCCCCAACTTCGCGTGAGAGTTCCTATATCCCCCTCATCTGCCTCCGTCCTGAACTCTGTCCCCTGAAGCAAATTCATTCAAGAAACATCTTCCCCATAAAGAAGAGGAGGGAGAAGGAAAAACAAAACTGAAAAAAACAGCAAAATCATAATAAGTCTGGGTCAGCTCCCATCAGCTGGTTGTGATCAAAACCACATTCGTATTCAGTCTGCTGGGGCTAAGTGGAAGGCTGCAGACCATCTCAGGAATGTGAGTTCCCAGCCACTGGCCACCTTCCCCTGCAAACTTTACAAAGAGCTGCTTGCAGAGGGTCAGGGAGCAGGCACTCTCCCCTCACCATCCCTGGGCACCTGTCCAGACAAGGTGGGTAGTAGCTGGATTCCAGGGGCACCCAAACATCCTCTGTTCTCAAAGGGCCCCGTCCTCCTGCACTTCAGTGGTGAGAGGAAGGTTCTGGAAGAGATGCCAGTGCATAGCTTCTGCCCATACCCTTCCCACAGAAACAATTAAGTAGCTCAGGCTGTGGCTGCCAAGTTCCTCTGTCCAATTTGGTAGATATTTTAATAGAGGAGGAGAATTCCCAGAGGCCCCCCGACGGAAATGCCCCATGTCAGGGAATGTTTGTTTTCATTTCCTTCTGCCGTCAATGAATTCTACTCATGGCAAAGGCTCTGGGCTGGATCAGATCCACACAGAAGCTAACCAGAAGCATTTGTGCCTTGAAATAAATCTCTCTTTGGGGAATGAGTTATATATACATCCGTGTGGGGGGACCTATGCACACATACCCACACACGCATATATATTATGCATTACAGACAAAATACATGGGCAAATCCCCAAGCAGGCAGCCCCGAGCTTCCGGGAGGGAAGGCGATCCGCCCGTTAGCTTCAAAGCACATTTAAAGAAAAGTGGAAGGCCAGGCTCGGTGGCTCACGCCAGTAATCCCACTTTGGGAGGCTGAGGCGGGCGGATCACCTGAGGTCAGAAGTTCAAGACCAGCCTGGCCAACATGGTGAAACCCCGTCTCTACTAAAAGTACAAAAATTAGCTGGACGTGGTGTCGGGCACCTGTAATCCCAGCTACTCAGGAGGCTGAGGCAGGAGAATCGCTTGAACCTGGGAGGCAGAGGTTGCAGTGCGCCGAGATGGCACCATTGCACTCCAGCCTGGGCGACAAGAGCAAGGCTCTGTTTAAAAAAAAAAAAAAAAAAGAAAGAAAGAAAAGAAAAGCGGCTTGTTGGGAAAACTCAATGGTGGATAGTGTGCCCTGTGAGTAAGGAAAAGGTTCAGGAAAGCAGAACTTGCTGCAAGGTAGAAGGCAGCTCTATGTGACGGGACAAATAACAACAGCCACCACCACATAGTGTTTATGACATACCAGGATCCACGCTGAGTGTTTCACACAGCGCACGACAATGCAATAACAACAGCTATTATTATTACCACTAGTATCATTCCCATATTACAGATGAGCAAAATAAAGCTTGGAAGCATTAAGGGGCTTGCTCAAGATCACGAGGCCAGTTGGCAGCAGAGCTAGTAGGATTCAAGCTCAGATGGGTGCCTCTAGGACACTGGCCCCTCCCTTCCCATCACCTTCAATTAGGGAGGGGTCAGAAGGCATTGCCCCTCCCCCTGCCTACTATGGCTAGGTTTTTTGTCTTCTGGGACCCCCCCAGTCACTGCTCCTTCACTAAGGGATCTGATCTGCAGGGCTCCTCCCCAGAACAGCCCTTAGGGAAAGCAGGCAGGGCCACAGCCCCCGAGCTCGCCCTGCCCCCTGCCACAAGGAGGCCGGTCCCTGGACTGAGCATAGGTGTGCCTGCCAGGCAGGCCATGAACCAGCTCTCACTCTTGAGTGTTCGTGAGTTTACTTTAGAAGGCTTCTTTTTTGAGATGATAATCCCCTCCTAATTTGTCTTTCACAGGCATCCATTATTTCGGCTCTCAACCTTGCTTAAAGCAAGGTCCACTCACAGGCAGGAACCGGCAGCAACTCCAACACCCTGCTGAGTCTCTCACCCTCACCCCCTGTGTCAGCGAGGGCACGCCCACCCACAGCGAGAGAGAAGCTGCATCTCAGCTCTGCCGTCCTCAGCCCCTCTGCTCCTCCTCAAAATCTAGAGGACAAGCTCCTTAGGCAGGAAGCCTCTGAGTGAGAAAGGGGCCAGGCATTTTGTAGCTGAAGACATTTTCCCTCTCTTCCCCTCCCCTCCCCTCCCGTCTCCTCCCCTCCCCTCCCCTCCCCTCTCCTCTCCTCCAGATGCTGATGGCTTTCCAGAAAGCTGATGCTCTGGGGCAGGAGTGGACCTTGAAGCCTACTGCAGAGTCAAGGGCTGAGAGGGTACTTGTCTGGAGGAGGAAAACAAAAATGTTCAACAGCAGGGCCCCAGGCTGGGGCAGCACGCGGGTGGGGCGGGGGCTTACAGCTGCACGGTCTCCTGCAGCTGCACGCCTTCAGCTACTCTCTGGCTCAACTTCTTCATCTGGAGAAAACACGAAAGAGTAATACCAGCCTACCTCACAGGATTAGGGAGCAGCTCAAATGTACTCTTTAAGGCATTTATGACCAACAGGTCACCTGTGAGTACGATGCTTGTACACAGAAAGTGCTCCATAAAGTTCAAGACCAGCCTGGCCAGCCCCGTCTCTACTAAAAATACAAAAATTAGCCGGGCATGGTGGCAGGCGCCTGTAATCCCAGCTACACAGGAGGCTGAGGCAGGAGAATGGCTTGAACCCGGGAGGCGGAGGTTGCAGTGAGCTGAGACTGTACCACTGCACTCCAGCCTGGGTGACAGACCAAGACTCCATCTCAAAAAAAAAAAATGGGTCCATAAATGCCGCAGTTTGATGGTTGAGTCTGTTAGCAGAGCCAGCTTGATTCGAGAACCCTGGACTGAGCTAAAGGTCAATACAGAAGGCACAAACTCAAGTGCCTCAGAGGCCAGGCAGGGGGCATAAACAGTAGAGTAGTGGGTAGGGTGTGAGGTGGGCAGCCACCACCCCCAGGGTTACGCGCCACGTGGGGTCCCCAACCTCTGCTCTAAGCAAGGTCTTCAGATGGGCCAGAAGCAAGCTTGGGCAGAGCCAAGAGAGCAGAAGCATCATAAAGAGAATGCCAACAGCCATCCCTCCTAGGGTGGCCGCTCCAGACCAGGAAGTGCTCGCTTTACTGGCAAGTCACTTAACCTCCATAAGGGCCCTATGACGTAGCTACTGTTATTAACCTCATTTTGCCGATAAGGGAACTGAGGCACAGAGAGTTTAAGTGACTTGCCCAAGTGACAGTGGTGGGGCCGGGATTTGAACCCAGACAGTCTGGCGTTAGGGTCCGCCTTCTTCACCTTACTGCTTTACCACCTTCCACCCGCAGGAGCTGCTGGCTGCCAGGAGCACTGCTGTCTCCATCCCTGCTGTGGACAGCAAGGCTGATGCCGCCCCAGCGCACACAGTCAACTGTTCTTTTACCCTACTCTGCCAGCTAGGTCTGGGGGAAGCTTTTGGGGGACTCATCTATTCATTTTATATTCAGTGTGGGCCAGGCAAGGTGGCTCATGCCTGTAATCCCAGCACTTTGGGAAGCCGAGGAGGGCAGATCACCTGAGGTCAGGAGTTCAAGACCAGCTTGGCCAACATAGTGAAACCCCATCTCTACTAAAAATACAAAAATTAGCCAGGCATGGTGGTGCATGCCTGTAGTCCCAGCTACTTGGGAAGCTGAGGCAGGAGAAGCACTTGAACCCAGGAGGTGGAGGCTGCAGTGAGCTGAGATCACACCACTGCACTCCAGCCTGGGCAACAGAGCAAGATTCCATCTCAAAAAAAAAATAAAAATTTCAGGCCGGGCGCGGTGGCTCACGCTTGTAATCCCAGCACTTTGGGAGGCTGAGGCGGGCGGATCACGAGGTCAGGAGATCGAGACCACAGTGAAACCTCGTCTCTACTAAAAATACAAAAAAATTAGCCAGGCGTGGTGGTGGGCGCCTGTAGTCCCAGCTACTCGGAGAGGCTGAGGCAGGAGAATGGCGTGAACCCAGGAGGCGGAGCTTGCAGTGAGCCAAGATTGCGCCACTGCACTCCAGCCTGGGCGACAGAGCGAGACTCCGTCTCAATAAATAAATAAATAAATAAATAAATAAATAAATAAATAAATAAAAATTTCAACCTGAAGGTATTATATGTCAAAGCTGTGCAAGGCATAGGGAGTACTAAGTTGGTGAGGATAGAGAGGCTGCCCTCAAGGAGCTTATACTTTACTGGAGAAGACAGATCAGGGTTACAATACAGAGGGGTATGGGCTAGAAGAGGGGAACTACAGGACAGCACCTGACAGGCCCGCAGCCAGCCTTGGGGTGGGGGAAGGGCTTCCTGGGGAGGCAGCATCTGAGCTGGGTCCTGGGGGATGAAAAGGCATTAAGCCAGCGAAAGGGGAGAGGTGGGAAGAATATTCTCGGCAAAGAGCGTGATGCAACATGGCATCATCAGGGGTCCACAAGTGGGTTAGTGCTGAAGAAGCAGAGAAGTCCAGGTGGGCACCACAGGACAGGGGTCCGTGGGCCATGCAGCGGTCTGGATTTTATCCCAGGGCTACAAGCAGTGGAATGCAAAATCAGATGTGCACTTCAGAAGATCCAAAAGCAGAACCATCTGGAAGAAGGGAGACTCTGGAGATGGGGACACTGGAGATGTGCCTTCTCTCGCCAGTTGAAAGAAACTTTCAGCTCCTGCCCTTCTCACTTTAGCCCTACTCTCCCACCAGCCCTTCTCTCTCCCCCAATCTCCGTGCTCTGGATAGAGGAGGTTCACAAGCCAGGGCCTGAAGATCAACAGAGCTCTGAAGCCAAAGAGGTGACCCCTGGGTAAGAACCAAAATCCCCTGTAAGCCTTAACCCTTTCCTCACCTCCGACCACAGTCACGCGCTCCCCGTAAACTAAAACCTGCTCAGGAGACCATCGACTCGGCACCCTCATCATCTGTGTCTAAGTGTAATGGAAAAAATTGACTGTTTGCTTGGTGCAATAGGGCATGACACTGTTTACACAGAAATAATAGCCCAACTGTGATGGGTTCTAAATCTCCATTACAGTGAAAGATTTGAAGGACTAAAGCAGTTAGAAAAATAATTGGTTTTCTTGTTTAGTTTAAAAATCCTTTATGCTTACAGACCATGGACTTCGCACCTCCCTTCTTAAGGGCTTTAAAATAGAAAAGAACAGGAGCTAGAAGATGAGGCAGAAGTCGAGGACTTCTGTTTTTCTGGAAGGCTCCTCTGAGCTGACAAGTCCAGGGCTGTTCTGGATTTCAGAGCACAAAGAGGCTCTTGGAGCCAGCCATGGTCTCCTGAGGCTTTTTACCAACTTGAAAGCAGCCTTTCTCCAGGGCAGAAACGAAGGTGAGAGCTGGTATCGGGCAGCCTGTGTTGGAGTTTATGCCCAGGGGAACACGCAAACTGACAGTTGGAGGAGACTCAGGGCCTCTGCTTTCAAGGGAGGAGAAACTGTCAGAGGGTCAGTTACAAGAACAAAAGCAGAAGGGAAAGAGAGAGTGGTCAGCTAATGACTCCTCTCGGGCCCCTTACAGCAGCTCCCCAGCGCTCGCCATCCTCAGCTGCTCTTTACAACAGAGCACACAGGATGCCCGGATGAGGCCCAAGAGACCCACGTTCTGGGCAGCCACTCTACCACACCGACTGCGTCCCCCAGCATTGATGACAGCTCAAGACCTCAGCAAGCAGTGTGCTGTGTGCCCGAGCGTCATCTCAGAAGCCAGGATTCTTCCTATCTCTTCTTCAAGAGATGTCAGTCCCACAACCTTCAGTAGTAACAACAATAAATGCTACATGTATTGCATTTGAGTGTAATGTGCCAGCCACTGCTTGTTTTTTGTTGTTGTTGTTGTTGTTGTTTTTTCGAGATAGAGTCTCGCTCTGTCGCCCAGGCTGGAGTGCAGTGGCGCAATCTTGGCTCACTGCAAGCTCCACCTCCCAGGTTCACGCCATTCTCCAGCCTTAGCCTCCCGAGTAGCTGGGACTACAGGAGCCCGCCACCACGCCCGGCTAATATTTTTTCTATTTTTAGTAGAGACGGGTTTTCACCGTGTTAGCCACTTGATCTCCTGACCTCGTGATCTGCCCATCTCAGCCTCCCAAAGTGCTGAGATTACAGGTGTGAGCCACCACACCCCGCCGCCACTGCTTGTTTCTAAGGACTCTGTGTGCATTGTGTGGCTGAATTCTCACAATACCCTTAGGTAGAGACTCTTCCCTCCATTTGACAGATGCAGAAACTAAGGCTCTAAGAGGTTACATCACAGACAGTAAATGGTGGCACCAGAGATTCAAACGCAGCCCCATCTGCCTCTAGAGCCTGGGCTCTTATCCACCATGCTTGACATTGCTGGGTTTGAGGAAACAACTTTAGTTGACAGACCACACTGCCAAGGAGGTGACCTTTGTTGGCTGGACCCAGAGAGGACACATCTGGCTCTCTGGCAGGGGACTGCCAGATACCTAAAAATGGGCCAGAGAGTGTCAGTGTGCAGGTCCCTCACAGAGGAGAGGGGGAATGACAGAAGGGATGGGGGGTGGGCCGTATACGTGCAACACTATGCTTTTAAAGAGAAAGGGTGCTATGAAAATGGCCTTCCTGGAGGGTCAGTCAGTAGAGACATCTGTAAATGTTCACGGAAGACTGTCGGGATTCCCTAGGACCAGTGTCCTAGAGGTCCTGGATCACCCTCTCCACCTTCTAGGAGCAGGCCCAGGGAATGCCCTCTGGTTGGATACAGCACGAGGGAATGAATACTAAAGGGGAAACCAGGTGCCCACCATCCCTCTTTCCTCCCTTCCACCTATCCATCTGTCCATCCATCCACCCATCTAGCCATCTTTCATCAGTTCTTCCTTCCTTTCATCCATCCATCTGCCCATCCATCCTTCATCTGCCCTTCTGTCTATCCATGCATCCATCTATCATCTGTCCATCTATCCATCCATCTGCCATTCCTTTCATTCGTCTATCTACACATCCAGCCTTCATCTATCTTTCTATCCGTGCATCTGTCCTTCCTCTTTTCTCTTCCCTTTATTCATCCACTCATACTTCTTCCTTTTTTCCATCCATCCAGTGCTTTTCAAGAATGCACCATATCCCAGGTACGATCATCTCCACATGGCCAGCCACATTCCTGGCCTCAGGACTGCTGGGAGATCCAGAAATGCATACCCACCTGACAGTTCTTCCAGGAGGAGCAATGCCTGTCTTCAGGGACAGAGACTTGGTCAATAAGAGGTTTACTTTTTCCCAATCTGTGCACCCTCATCTTAGTCTAAGCTTCTGGCTACCCAGAGACCTTCTCAAGGTGAGTAGGGAGGGATGATTAAGTTTCTCTAAAAAGATACACAGTGACTCCACATATAAGACATCACTCCCTTCTGCTCCCAAGATAAGGATCCCTTTGAAAAGAGTTAATAGGATGAAAAATCACAGCAGCCAAGATTCCCTCCACTCTCTCATTAAACTAAAGAGCAGGGGGCACAGAACTCGGATGAATGAAACAGACTTTAAGTCGGTCTGACTTAAGACCAGTATCTGAAATATGATTTTCATTTGAAAGTTGGACCTAAATGTTGCCGACAGCAACCTTAAAAAAAATCAATAAAGAAAAGAGGGGATGAGAGTATAGTGAGAAAAATGCAGACACTTATGAGTTCAAGACCCTGCGGGACACTCCTGAATATTTTAAATATCTTGGGGGGAAAAAATGAAAACAGTTTCTCCCAACTTAAACCAGAGAAGGGAGTCTCTTTCTAGTCTGAAAATCCTTTGAGGCAATTCTTTAAATTATTTACCAGCTTTTTGATTATATTTTATGGTGGGGTGGGTGGCAGGGGGAGGGAGAGAGGAAAAAAGAGCTGGGCAAGAAGTAAGTGGGAGAAACCCGCTGCTGACATTTTCAATGTCTGTCTGGAATATTTTAAAAGCCCGTGTCTGTTTGAAATCGCACAGTCTTGGGCAACAATGGACTGCCGCCTCCCGTACAGCTTTAGGTCATATTTGCATACAAAAGACCAGCTGCTGAGCAGCTATTATGCCAGGGAGCCACAGCGGGCCTGGGAGAGGCCAGGTTACCAGCAAGTGTAAAGAACCCACAGAGACCCCATTAATTTTTCAGGAATTCTCAGGCCCTGGCCTTTTAAAGGCCAGTGGGGAGAAATTCCAGTCAGAAGCCTCCCCACAGTCACTGCCACTAAACGTTGGGTCCAAATTGAGAAATGAAGAGTGACAGGGCCTCTCCCCTAATTACGGGGGACTCTGGTTCCCGAAGGCTGCGGTGAGCAACACCCTGCACAGAGCGTGGTGTGCACTGAGCTGGGGAGAAGGCCGCCGCCTCGTGTGTACCCGAGTCTCCCTCTGAGGTCCAATTTCAGGAAATGTATTACAGTTGTAAGCCATTAGGTGCCAATTTTTCAAATCAACCTTATGATTCCAAAGCCATGAAAGCATTGGCCGCCTAATAGACTTTGGAAACCCTTCTACGGGGCTCAGAGCTGAGCTAACGTTCTCTAAAGGCATCGCAATAAAGCTTCATGTTCTTCAGCATTCTCGGGCCTGTAAAAAACTGATGTGCTGCTAAGTAGAGTTTGGGTTTCTGGGCTGTTCCAATCCCACCAAGGTGGGTGGAGAGAAGGGTGGAATTCAGGACAGCATGGCCACTCAGGCTAAGGGCACAGAACATTACCAGCAACAGAGACTAGTGGCCTCTGAAAAGGGAAAGCCAACAACCCACCCTCCCATGGGCTTTGGGTAAGGCCTGAATTAAGGACATAGAACTATTAGCATAACGCCTGGCATACAACGGGCTCCTTTCTCCCCTTCCTCATCCTCCCCTCCACTCCAGAACCCCTAAGATCAACAGTTTGACACCAAGGGCAACTTATTTCCTGGCGAAAAAACGAACACAAAAACACAAAGCAGCTTCTGAAAAAATGCAGGCAGGGATCTACCTCATTTTCCCTGGGTTAGGGAAAGGGGCCCAGGAAGACCTGTGCCTTTGAGAGAGGTGTCTGTAGTATGATATGGGCTGACTCTCATCTCAACAAAATGCCTCCTCTGTGTGTGTGTGTGCTTTTTTTCTTTAAGTAGAGATGGGGTTTTGCCATGTTGCCCAGGCTGTTCTCGAACTCCTAGACTCAAGTGATCCACCTGCCTTGGCTTCTCAAAGTACTGGGATTATAGGCCTAAGCCACCGCACCCAGCCTGTGCTTTAATTTAGGTTTTCAGAACTAGTCATCTAATCATGTTAAATAGAAATACGACAGTAATGAAAAGGATAATAATATCACATGCTTAAACTATTCTTGACGGTTCCATCAAAAAACAATTTTTTTCTGCCTTTGAGAAACATTCACATGGCCCAAAATGAGGGCATTTCCCAGGGCAGATATAAGATGAGTGCTGTCAGCAGGAAGCAAGGAAGCCGCACCACTTAACAGGGAGGCTAGTGCAGGCTTTCACGACAGTATCTCATACCAGGTGGGCACCGCTCACGGGGCTCTGTCATATCTGATGATGGAGACAGACCGTTTTCAACTCAGAACCAAGGACTTTTTGGCAAGGTCAGACGTCTTCTGGCCAAGCTGAAGCCAGAGGCTCTGCAGGTCGCCTGCTGGACCAATCTCAGAGAAAAGAGGAAGGGACAGGAACAGAGTGGCCTACCAGGAACTCTCAGGCCTCCAAAGAGTGTCCCAAGGGGCAGCAGCGTGGGAGGATGCCCCGCCTCTCCCCATCTCCTCCTTCCAGCTGAAGAGGCTGGTACACACCCACGCCCCATAACGAGGCAGCAGTCTTCTTGCTTGCAGCCGTCCTCAGAGAAATGGATCTAACCATGTTCTCCCCCATCTGACCCCCTACTTGAGATCTGTCCAGCCCCTTCCAGAAAGGTGGCCTGTTCCTCTAGTCCACTTCTGCTTCTAAGACACCTCTGCTTTTTCTTTTTGTTTTTTGAAATAGGGTCTTGCTGTTGCCCGGGCTGGAGTGCAGTGGCGCGATCATGGCTCACTGCAGCCTTGACCTCCCAGGCTCAAGTGATCCTCCTGCCTCAGCCTCCTGGGTAGCTGGGACTATAGGCACGTGCCACCACGCCTGACTAATTTTTGTTTTTTTCTGTAGAGATAGGGTTTTGCCATGTTGCTCAGGCTGGTCCCAAACTCCTGAGCTCAAGTGATCCATCTGCCTCAGCCTCCCAAAGTGCCGGAATTACAAGCATGAGCCACTGCCCTGGCCAATTCTTTTTCTACCTCCAGGTCACTTCTTTCCTTCCTTCCTTCCTCAACTCCCCACCTCATCTCCCAAAATATCAACCAAGGAGACAGAACCACTGTGAGTCCAGAAAATATTCTTGAAAACACACACACACACACACACACACACGCACGCACACACGCACACACACACACACGTTCATTAAACTGAACCAAACTACATGTGAAAGGTGGAGACACTTTAGGGGTGACAAAATTCAGGTAAACTCTTCAGTCTGAAGTGTTCCAGTCTAAGGATACAGAAAGTGTCGAACAAATGACAAAGAAGAGGGCTATGCTGGTTGGATAATACAGAGAATGAATGCACAGAACTGGTGTTGGAGGGCAGGTCTAAACTAGTTAGAGAGGGGAGCGCTCTGGACTGGGCACAGCAGGTGTGCTGTCCAGGGCCAGGGGCAGGGCAGGGGGCTGGAGCTGTGGGTTCACACTGCTGAATGGATGAAGCTGAGGTTGTGATTGGACTGGACAGGGAAGAGTCTGGAAGGCCAGGTAAGAGAACACCCTGGAGATTCTGATGGAGTCACCCCCATGTGAAGGCAGTGTTCATGGGGAGGCAGAAGAAGCCCCGGGCTGCTGGGGAGGAGACCCAGCCAGCTGGGAGGGCGGGGCAAAGCCTTAGTGGGTGGGTGACTAGGGTCTGGACAGGAGGCACTCTCAGTGGGGCCATCGGGAGGAAGGCTGTAGACATAGAAACGGTGACTGGCTTGACAGGGGGTGGCTTTCTCAAAACTCTGAGAAGTCTCTAGGTTTTACTCATGCTGGAAATTCCCCAAGATCAAATTTTTCTCAAGTCATTTCAAAACTATTGGTCCTAGTCAGACAAAGGTCCTACTCACCCTGCCCACCACCCCCACTCCTACATACACAATGCTGGAGGGTCCAGCCCCACGCCTTCCCTCTCAATGCAGGCTTGACACTCCAGACGGAAAACAAGCCACCCTTGGCGAACTGAGCAGACCAGGGTCCTAGCAGAAGGGAGAGGGCAGAGGGACCCAGGTATCTATGTATATCCCTCCCAGAGCCCAGGCCTGGGGTCCTCCAAGCTGTAAGCAGGGAAAGCGGCACTCGTTGCGACGAAAACTGCAGCTCCTTAATCCTGAGACCTGTGGTGGAAGGCGCCCCATGGCCTCCACTGACATCCAAGCGGGAGTCCCCCAGCTATCACCATCCTCCGTTATGGACACAGGGGCCCAAGGAAGAGGGAAACACCAGGAGAACGTCTGAGTGCTTGTGTGTGACAGAGAGTATAACAGGAAGGTGCCGGCACAGCAGCCCTTGCAATTCACAAGGAAGGAAGGAACGCTGGCTATCCAGAGGCCTCTGCCACATTACAGACTTAATGGCCCATAATGCTTTAGGGGCCAACATTCCCCTCTTGATGAATTTCAACTCAGCTGTCTCTGCACTTCACCTAAATGGATTGCCTTTGAGGAGGAAATGCTTTAAGTGATAAGGCTTATTCAGGAGAATGTCCTGCTCTGTGCTGGAATATTTTTTGATCGATAGAAGGAAATTCTCCAAGTATGCAGACTCACATAGATATATCCTTTTTCTTGTCCACACTCACAAACCCCTGCTGGGAACTGCAGCCTACACAGGGGAGTTAGTCAATGTTCCTGCCTTTGTCAGAGAAGGGCAGGGGAATCTAGAAGCTGCAAGGTGAGATGTCTGTGGTCGCGTGGGCACAGCACCCACCTCTGGAAAGGCAAAGAAAGGAGTCCTGGCAGGGGCTGGCAGCCAGGGAGGCATCCGTCCATCTCTGGTGGATGGCTGGCACCCACACAGTAAGGTGAACCATGAAGGGCCAGGCAGGGGAGGTGGCACCAGAGAGACACAGAGCACGAGAAAGTCAGAGAGAACCCTAATCCAATGTGACTGGTGTTCTTACAAAAAGGGGACATTTAGGCCCAGGCAGGCGCACAGGGAGAGGGTTATGTAAAGATGAAGGCAGAGATTGGAGTGATGTGTCTGCAAGTCAAGTAATGCCAAAGACTGCCCGCAAGCCACCAGAGGCAAGGGGAGAGGCCTGGGACAGACTGTCCCTCAGAGCCCTCAGCAGGAACCAACCCTGCCCGCACCCTTATCTTGGACTTCTGGCCTCCCAAACTGTGGGACGAGGCATTTCTGTAGCTGAGGCACCCAGTTTGTGGTACTTTGTTATGGCAGCCCTAGGAAATTAATACAGAAAGAGAGAAGGACAAGAGGAAGGAAACGAGGTAATGGAAAAGGAAGAGTAAGAGAAGACAGTTTATGCAGAGCTGCCAACTCCTTCTCAAAACCCAAGGGCTCTAGCTCACATCTGTAATCCCAGTACTTTGGGAGGCCAAGGTAGCAGATCTCTTGAGGTCAGGAGTTTGAGACCAGCCTGGCCAACATGGTGAAACCTGTCTCTACTAAAAGTACAAAAAGTAGCCGGGTGTGGTGGCTCACGCCTGTAATCCCAGCTACTTGGGAGGCTGAGGCAGGAGAATCACTTGAACCCGGGAGGTGGAGGTCGCTGTCAGCTGAGATTGCTCCACTGCACTCCAGCCTAGGTGACAGGGCAAGAGACTATGTCTCAAAAAAAAAAAAAAAAAAATCCAAGAGTTGGGGCTCTGCCCTACTGTTCCCGGCAGCAGCCCAGGCCCCAGAAGGAGAAAGTTCCTGCTTCCCTGCACATTCCCTCTGTTTCCCTTCATTCCAAGCCCCTCTGCTGAGGCTACCTCTTAGGAGGATTAATTTTTAATAAATCAGCACTCTGTTTTTCTGTACTTATTAAATTTAAGACAATGAGTCATTGAACCTGTAAGACTTGGGTTGACTAATTATCACTGAACAGCTGCCTAGGATGACCGTGTGGCCCTCGGGGAGCAGGCCAAATGCTGTCTCTGTGTGGAGCCCAGAGAAGAGTGGGTGACAACACTGCACCCGTGTGATCTATGCAGTCCACTCTGCGGCCGGGTCAAGGGCAGGGAGTGGCCGGCAGGCCCCATGGGCACATGCTAAAGTGTCACGAAGGGTGTTGCCAATGTCCACTCTTCAGAAGAAACGGGGCACTGAGACAAGGGGAGACTGCGGCCCCTGCCACAGGCCCATAGGACGATCAAATTTAACTTCCACCAAAGCACCCACAAAGAGGGGTGCAGCCTCTGCAAGGAGGGGTTCTGAGCATTGAGCATGGTGAGCGAGCGCAGTACGGAAGACACACAGCTCCCGCCTCACGTCTCTCCTTTGGCCGGGACAAATGCACCACCCAGAGCCTGCCACCCTCCTCAAAACACACTCTGCCATTTCAGTCAACCATGCTTTCTGCCTAGAAAGCTCCTCTCCTTTCTCAGCTCAATGGTGACCTCCCCTTGAAGGCCATAGAAGCCACAGCTCCCCTGTCTATGGATAAAGTACAAGTTTCCTAGCACCACTGAGACCTGCCCCTGCCCACCTCCACCCTACTGCCATGGTTCCTCACCTCCCTTTGTTCCTTCTGGCATTGCAAACTGCTGTAGTTCTCCAAACACACAGGCTGGGTGGGTGCCTCATGTCCCGTTAATACTCTCCCCAGATGAACCCATCCAGCTCTTCATGATTCCTCTGCCTTCTACCTGCTTTCATCTTGGCGTACATCAAATCTTTTTCTTTTCTTCTCTTTTTCCTTTCATTTTTTCTTTTCTTTTCCTCTTTCCCTCCCTACCTTCCTCCCTTCTTTCCTTCCAAAGACAGGATTTTGCCCATCAAATCTTTCTCTTTTCTTCTCTTTCTCTCTTTTTCCTTTCCTTTCCTTTTTCTCTTTCCCTCCCTACCTTCCTGCCTTCTTTCCTTCCCAAGACAGGGTTTGGCTCTGTCACCCGGGCTGGAGTGCAGTGGTGCAATCACAGCTCACTGCAGCCTCACCCTCCCAGGCTCAAGTGATCCTCCTGCCTCAGCTTCCCAAGTAGCTGGGACTACAGGCATGTGTCACCATGCCCAACTGATTTTTTAAGTTTTAATTTTTTTTTTTTTTGAGACAGAGTCTCGCTCTGTTGCCCAGGCTGGAGTGCAGTGGCGTGATCTTGGCTCATTGCAACCTCCACCTCCTGGGTTCAGGCAATTCTCCTGTCTCAGCCTCCCAAGTAGCTGAGATTACAGGCGCCTGCCATCACACCCAGCTAATTTTTATATTTTTAGTAGAGACGGTGTTTCACAATGTCAGCCAGGCTGGTCTCTAACTCCTGACCTCAGGTGATCTGCCCACCTCAGCCTCCCAAAGTGCTGAGATTACAGGCGTGAGCCACCATGCCTGGCTAATTTTCTAATTTTTTGTAGAGATGAAGTCTTGCTATGTTGTGCCCAGGCTGCTCCTGAATTCCTGGGCTCAAACAATCCTCCTGCCTCAGCCTCCTAAAGTGCTAGGATTAGAGGCATCAGTCACCACACCCGGCCAAGCCATACTTCCATTAAATGTTCTGCATGACTCTACCTTACCATGAGGCCATGAGTAAAGGCTATGCCTCCTATCTCCAGGACCTACCACTAGTCAGACGCAACTGGTGCCTGAATAAACACACACATGACAGTGGTGACTAAAAGCTGCTCTAATCAAACATCAGGTTCCCACCTAACAAGTCTTCCTTTTCCTGGGAACCTCGGGACATTTATGGACCTGGAGCCAGAGGTCAAAAGTTCAGGGCCTCCTACCATTCTGATGTCAGAGGAGCAAAAGCCACAGCAGATGATTCAAATTTCTCCCTTCCTGTCTCCAGGCCGCGTGATGCCTTTTTCTAGAAAGTCCGACTGAGGACAATGCCCCCGTGCGGCATCCCATGTTCTGCCTCACCTTCTCTCACCTCATTCCTTTCCCACCCCTGCCCGCAAAATAAAGCAGGGAGCACTTCAGAAGAAAGTTGACTGTGACCCACGTTTAACACAAAGGTAGTCATCACCATATCATGAGGATGTGTGTGAGAAACACTCAGCCCAGGTTCCAAAACACCACAAATCGTTTACCTTTTGTGCCACATAAACACCCTAAACTCAAGTTTTACTCAACACTCATTAAATGGGAAGAAAAACATTAAAGAGCATTGGCCTGCCTCTGCTAAACTCCCATCCATCCAGCTCTTACAAAGAGGTAGGCATTCTTCCGAGCGACGCAGCACAACAACCACTGCCAAGGCTGAACTGAAGTTATTTGGTGGCAATTAAAAGGAGCTGCCATAGTTACCCAAAGCCAACAACCCAATGCTCTCGCCAGGTGCCCGGCAACCACAGAGCAGGGACAAGCAAGGGAATTCTCAAATTATCCTCCCATGGCCTGCACAGGGCACCCTCCCACACCAAGCCTGGTTCAAGACATGGTATCAGTAGCAATTAAGAGGGCGATTATTTTCTGGAGTTTATATGCTAACTGATCTGGATTATGGGCCGAGCAGCTGGGCTTCTTGCTGATAACCCAGAGGCATGCAACACAGAGAGTATTAGAGCTGGAGAGGGGCTCTCCATCCATGTAGCCAGCAGTTTCCAGTCAGAGACTTTGTGCTCCTGAAGAAGATACCAGCAATGAGGCTGTCAGCTTCCAAAAGCCAACCAGAAATTGCACAGTGACCCAGAGTTCTTTCCTTCTGACTAAAGCATGGTAACATTGGTTGACCTAAATCTCTGATGGCCATTGAAAGATTAAAATATATATACACACACATATATTAAAAATATGTGGCTGGGCACAGTGGCTCACGCCTGTAATCCCAGCACTTTGGGAGGCTGAGGTGGGTGGATCACGAGGTCAGGAGATCGAGGTCGGTCATCCTGGCTAACACAGTGAAACCCCGTCTCCACTAAAAATACAAAAACTTAGCCAGGCGTGGTGGCGGGCGCCTGCAGTCCCAGCTACTCAGGAGGCTGAGGGAGGAGAATGGCGTGATCCTGGGAGGCGGAGCTTGCAGTGAGCCAAGATCGTGCCACTGCACTCCAAGCTGGGCGACAGAGCAAGACTCCATCTCAAAAAAAAAAAAAAAAAAGTATATATATATATATGTCAGGCTAATATAGTTTATTAAAATATGTATTTATATATATGCAATATGGTATCTGATATCTATTTTTATATATGTATATGCCCAGTTGATAAAAATATATCTATCTGACTTCGATTTATTGAGTCAGAATTCATCTGATTTCTTAGTTTTATTTTATTTTATTTCTTCTTTTAAAGATGAGGTCTCACTTTGTCTCCTAGGCTGGAGTGCAGGAGCCCAATCATAACTCACTGCATTCTTGAACTCCTGCACTCAAGTGATCCTCCCACTTCAGCCTCCTGAGTAGCTAAGACTACCAGCGTGCAGTACCATGCCCAGTTAATTTAATTTAATTTGTAGAGACAGAGTTTTGCTATGTTGCCCACGCTGGTCTCAAACTCCTGGACTCAAGTGATACTCCCGCCTCAGCCTCCCCAGCTGCTGGGATTATAGTCATGAATTATCGTGCCTGGCCTGACTTCCCAGTATTTATTAATTGGTTTCTAAGAGGGAAACATATTTTTCAAGACATAGGGTCTTCTAGGAGAAAAATAATTTTAAAATAATTTAAAGACTAAAGATAATTTAGTCTCCTTAAAATAAGTTCATTGGCCAAATAAGGAATCATTACCTACCTTAACCAGCTCTTAGAAAATCAGACCACTTGTTAGCAGAGTGAATGCTCTGAGAAAGCCTGCATTTGAGGAATGTTTAATTTAGGAGTTATTACGTGTAAGGCCATGGAGCCCCTGTGTCTCCTAACACCTCTCAATGCCCTGGGGAAACACGGCTCTAGGGAAAAATGTCTAGTCCTCCATCTAGAGTCCAATTCTGTCCAGAGAAATGGGGAATTTGGTGAAACTTTCTAAAATCTCTTCCCCCTTTAGGGGTTCAGGTTTCCCAGCTGTGAAGTGATAGGAGTTATTAGAGTGTTCTCTAACACCTCTACCCCTTCTTTTAAAGTTATTTTCGTCCTAGAGACCCTATGTCCTGAAAGAACATGTTTCCTTCTTGAAAACCAATTAATTAATAAACAGTCTGACCACACATTAAAACTCTAGGCCTTGGAACAGGATGCTGCCAAACTTCTCCTTCCTTTCTCCTCCCAAAAGCCAACAACTTTCCAAATGAAGTGCCAATGAAACCACAGGACCCGGGTGCATGGAGATTGGGTGGGAAAATATGCCTTGCTCCCAACTCAAAGAGCCTTGGCCCATTCAGGTAAGTTCTCCTGCCAAGGATACTTAAATGGTTGAGAATGACCTAGAAGGCAATCATCTGCCTAAAATAAACTCCAAGATGATGCAGTTCTGGAAACGACATCAACATCTGCAACGAAGATTTACGGACCCAAAGGCAGCAGGCCTTGGAATTTAGCCCCAGTTGTGCCCTGAGCACAACCCTTGGTAGAGCCCTTGAGCAAGACTAAATCTGCACAGGCATCTCCAACACAGGGCAAGTCAGTTGTGGTGTTCCTTTTTTTTTGGAGACGGAGTCTTGCTCTGTCGCCCAGGCTGGAGTGCAGTGGTGCAATCTCAGCTCATTGCAACTTCTGCCTCCCAGGTTCAAGCAATTCTCTGCCTCAGCCTCCTGAGTAGCTGAGATTACAGGTGCCTGCCACCACGCCCCACTAACAGTAGAGACAGGGTTTCACCATCTTGGCCAGGCTGGTCTTGAACTCCTGACCTTGTGATCCACCCGCCTTGGCCTCCCAAATTGCTGGGATTACAGGCGTGAGCCACCATGCCCGGCCAAAGCTGTGGTGTTCTTCGCTCTCTCATAGAGATGTTATGAGGAGGTACAGACATACAAGTGCCCTGAACTCATCCCTTCTTGTCTGTCTCCCCCTGTGCACCCCAAGTTTCCTGCCAAGGGCAGGAACTGCTCTTCAACATCTTTGCATCAACAGAGGTAAGTTAAGAAAGATCGTTTCTCACTCCTGTTAAACTGTAGTGGTTGTTCGATGTTCTTGTTCTGCTGCCTGGAGGTCCCTCACCTTGGTAGCATCTCCTTTAGGTGAGAGTTTCAAGAGGGCTGTCTCTGCGGGGCATCTGGTCTATCTTCACATGCAGTGATAAGGCCCATAACACAAAGCTTCCTGGTGATGTTTCTACCACACTTCTTTCCCAATTCATCTCCAGAGCTTTGTCCAAAGAGTTTGTGCCTAACACCCACACGCGGGCACCAGCTGGGATGGGAACGTGTGTGTGCCTGTGCCTGTGCCTGTGTGCAGGCTGCGGAGGAGCAAAGCCAACGTTTTCCCAAGGTGACGCAGCAAATCAGCATGAGCAGGTTCCGCTGGGCACTCCACGCGGCCCTGCTTCTCTGAGCATGCAGACAGGAGGCCAACAATTCAAAACTGCAGTTCCCCGGCTCTCCCCCACTGTCCCTCTGCTGCCCTCGCTCTCCTGCTGTCTCGGCCCCTGCTCCCCACATCTCTCAAGAACATCTCTGTTTGTTTTGGACTCGCTATACACAAAAACTTCTCCACTCAGGGGGCATGAGGAGAGAGAACTGCGCTTGTTTAAAGACGATCTCTTTTTTAACGGCTGTAATCTTTAATTCATAACGGTCCTAGGAACCAGCGGTGGACAAGGGCTGAGAGCTGGCCCCCCTTTTGCAGGGTTTTAAAACACAAGCGGCTGCACAGGAAGTTGGTTTTCACAAAGGCAAGAGAGAGAAAAACATGCTAATTCACAAGCAATGGCTTCAAACCCCCCATTTCAAGTCTTATGATGGCTGCCAAGTGGTCTGACTGTGACCACAGCTCCCTATGTGTGAGTTGGGGGGCAGGGACTTCACTGCATTATTCAGAGGCTGACCACAAAACCATCTTTTGTGCAAAGTTACCACAGAGAGAGACCGTTTCATATACAAGCTGCAATAGACAGCTGGCTGTACTCTAAAAGAAAGGGAAGCTCTAATACAAGCCCCAGGGCCACACGAAGAGGCGTGAGGAGCGAACTCGAAGTCACTGAGCATCTCCCACGCACCTGAATGAGAGCTAGGTGCTCTGTAAGAACTTCATAAGGTGGGTGGGAAAATCAGGCTCTCAGAGGTTACTGAACAGCCTCAAGGTCATGGCAGGAACAGGGTTCCAGCCAGGTCTTCCACACCTGCGACAGGAGCAGCAGCAGGCAGAGCTGGTATGCAGAGATGAGTTGAAGCCCCAGATGGAGTGATGCTAGCGGCACCCCTCTTCCCTAGCCAGAGGAGCTGCGCTGTTACCTCTACTGGCTTTAATCTAGTGAAGAGCTCAAGCGCCACATGGACTACTCGCCTGCGAAGAATTCTAGTCCATGGCCAAGGACCAAAGCCACAGACCCGGGTCAAAGGAGATCTCGAAAACACAGGCCGTGGCTCACGCCTGTAATCCCAGCACTTTGGGAGGCTGAGGCGGGCAGATCACCAGGTCAAGAGATCGAGACCATGCTGGCCAACACGGTGAAACCCTGTCTCTACTAAAAATACAAAAAATTTGCCAGGCGTGGTGGCGGGCACCTGTAATCCCAGCTACTTAGGAGGCTGAGGCAGGAGAATTGCCTGGACCAGGGAGTTGGAGGTTGCGGTGAGCCGAGATCGTGCCACTGCACTCCAGCCTGGAGAGAGAGCGAGAATCCGTCTCAAAAAAAAAAAAAAAAAAAAAAAGAAAGAGAAAAAGAAAAAGAGAGAGAGGAAGGAAGGAAGGAAGGAAGGAAGGAAGGAAGGAAGGAAGGAAGGAAGGAAGGAAGGAAGGAAGGAAGACATACCTTCCGCAGCTACAGGGAAGATGAGGCGGGCTGGAACCACTCACGACTGCCCTTCAGAACAGTAAATGGAAGCACACGGCCATTGGACACCAGCCCCATCGTGGCGACACTGGATGATGGGCCTCTCACTATCCACAGTTCCTGGTGGTTTTGAGGGCTGCCAAAGGCACTATTAATCATCACTCCGCCCCGAGTTCCATCATTTCAATAACATACTGAGCCAGTGTGCTCAAGATCTGCACAGAGCTCCTGGAGCAAGCCAGTCCCCTCCACTTAGCCCTTGGGTGCCTGTTTATTTCACTGAGCCTTCTGCCCTGTGAATGAGGGCTTCCTGCCAGGTGTCAGCCTTGGCGGCCGACAGGTGAGTAATAGCACACAGGGTCACGCAGCTCTTTCTTCCCAGAGAGGTACTCATCCAACCAGTGGTTTTTGATGAGAAAGATAAAGGTATGAGCTCTGGGGTCAGGCAGTTTGGATCCTGGCTCTGCCAATTCCTGGCTTTTTGATCTCAAACAAGTTACTATAGCCCAATCCCTCCCCTGTAGAGTGGGAATGATGACAGTACCTATCCTGAGGATGGTGTTGAGAATTAACCCATTTATGCCGGAGGTTGCAAATTTTTGTGAAAAATCAGACCTTGGTGATGACCTTGAGCAGTAGGATATAAATAACTCCCACAAGCTTGGTGTTCCGATAATGGAACACTAGGCATAGATGGGTTAAATGAGTAATAGAAAAGCATGCCCGGCACAGGGTATATGCTGTACACAGGCAAATGCTTGTGTCTGCTTGAGTGGCTCTTCTGATGTTGGCATTAAACTTCTTGCTTTGTCCCTCTACTAGGCCGAAATGAGACACAAAACCAAGTGTTCCATGATACTGTTGACTTCTCACCACATAGGGAGTTCTAGGGATATGGCTCAATCCCGAATCATCAGGTTATAAGGCCTGTAGTGCTCATCACCTGGGCAGCAAGAGAAGGGAGAGCAAGCCTCAGTCACTGTCACAAGATGCCCTGAAAATCAAGACAGCAGCACTGCAGGGAAGTGACCACAAGCAAAAGCAAGAAGCCCCTTAGGCCAGGCTTGGTGGCTCACGCCTGTAGTCCTAGCACTTTGGGAGGCTGAGGTGGGCAGATTGCTTGAGGTCAGGAGTTCGAGACCAGCCTAATGAAACCTAATGAATGAATGAAACCTAATGAAACCCCATCTCCACTAAAAATACAAAAATTAGCCAGGTGTGGTGGCACACACCCATAATCCCAGTTACCTGGGAGGCTGAGGCAGGATCACTTGAACCCGGTAGGTGGAGGTTGCAGTGAGCCAAGACTGCACTACTGTACTCATCTGGGTGACAAAGCAAGACTCCATCTTAAAAAAAAAAAAAGAAGTCCCTCAACCAGAAACAAGCCCTCAGCCAGCACTGGCCTGGCAGTTCTGTTCCCTATCTACCATGCAGAATCCTTCCCCAATCTGAGGTTAGAACCTGCATCCAAATCCCAGTGCCCACCTCTCAGCTGTGGCACTGAAGGCAGAACCTGAACCTCTCCAGGTCCTCACCTGTAAGACGGGGGTGATGACAGAACCACCTGCATGGGCTGGTAAGAGGAACACGTAAGATGAAGTACAAAACACACTTTGTTAATCTCCCAGCATGTTCTAGGTATTAAAGAAAAGTATTTATTATTATAACTGCAAAAATGAGAGAATTCAGGCCTTCTGTCTTCAAATTTGAACCATCTTAGAGAGCAATCTTTTCAAGTACAAGGTCTTCCCTCCCACTTTTATTTGTAAGTCCAGAAAATACAGTCCACATTTAATGATCCTAATGTACAGAGTGGAAGCAGGCAGATGGATTGTCAGGACTGCTGCAACAATTCGACTGCCCCTCACGAGTCCAGGACCTGCTAATGGGCCTCTGGCCTGGCATGGGGCACACCAACCAGCAGGCAAAAGGCCTGACTTCCAGTCCTGGCTCTGCCACTGGCATGCTTGCAGGCAAGGTGGCCTGGGGAAGTTGCTTCCCCTCTGTGAGGATGGACAGGGTTTCCTGTGGTCACTTCTGGCTGACTGTGGGTCACCTGCTCCCCATCTGAAGGAGGCTCCCTGCTGTCCTGGTGGAGAAGAGAAGAGGGCTGCAAGATGCATTGCCCAGAGAGCCACCAGAAAGACAGCCAGAACCCACCTCCCAGACACCAGCTGGATGAACCTCCATTTCCCGTCTAGGGAAGCTGGCCAAACTGGTTAACCCTTACCATGTCTTCTCACTGGAGCCTGAGGGATGAGGGTGTGGTCACAGGTGCCCACATTGGGAAAGCTGGATTTGAGGACATGGGAGAGCTACTCCTCACTAAAGAAAGAGAAGAGGACATCCCTCCTGAGAACGGTCAGCAAAGCTTGGAGGGGTCAGGGCTTCTCGTCTGCACAATTTCCTCATGCCCTGATACTCCTCTTCCCCAAGGCTTCATTTTGGAACTGGCTAGCCAGCTGATGAGGGTGACAGATTGTACCCTGTCCCTTCCCTCTTTCTGAAAGGACCAAACTGCCTCTACTGGGCAGCAGCTGTGAAGAGTTTTAAAGACTAGAGCTTCACAAGGATGTGAGGAGGAAAGCTGGTCAGGGCAGCTGTGCCGCTCTCGCTGCTATTCCTGAATCGCAGTGTGGCTTTCTCAAAATCTGCAGATCCAACTTCCCACCTTAAATCTCAGACAGCAGCAAAGCACTGGAGCAATTTTCTCAGCTGGCCTCAGAGCAGAAGTAGAAGCAGGTGAGAATGAGATTAGGGACCCATTTTCTGTGAAGATCCAGCAACAGCTACGAGGCCTCTGCTCTCAGAAAAAGGATGGAGAGTCTCACTGTTCAGAGATGCCATGCCCAGGCTGGCAACTGAAGCTGCAGAAATGTCACAGGACAGCTGGGAGCCCACGATGGGCTGATCAGCATCTTGCTTCTGAAACAACAACCAGTTCTTTGAAGGTGCCTTCCTCCAACACCATCACTTAACATCTGCTGACTTATTTAGTGAAGGATTTCTATTGTGCATTTCAGGACAAAGGAGGGGGTGGCTTCTCCGAGAAATCCTCCTTAAATGTGCACCCATACGCATGCACGCACCCACATCCTCACACAATTCACATGCTCAAAATCCCGCAATGGGCGCAGATGTCTCGCAGAGAGTTCACTCTACATTCCTAGTTCAGAGAGGTGTCGGGGTCCAGCTAAAGGCACAGGAAGCTCAAGTCAGCCACAGTATCTGGTACTCAACCCCCAACCCTTTGCTCCTCTGGATACTTACCTGTACCCTCCAACTATCCATCTACTCAGTCTTAACCCGGATTATGAGCAATCGAGGAAGCTTCACAAAGCCCAAGGAGAACTTAGAGAAGGAGGTGGGAACACCACCACCACCTGCTGGACCATCCAACCCCACATTAAAAAAGACTTGTGCATCAAACCTCCCCTCTTCCTCCAGCTAAGTCTCACGAAAGGATAGAGGAAAAAGCGAAAAGTTTTGGGAGGGTGGACAGCCTGAGAAAACAAGACTATATTATTTTCTCTGAGTATACAGAAGAGTGTATAAATGCACAGAAAAAGCTCTGTGATACATATGAAAATAAGATCAAGGGTGGTGGCCAGCAGGCGGGGGGAGTGGGGACGGAATTGTACAAAGGGACTTTTGCCTTTACTCACTTTTTTTTTTTTTTTTTTTTTTTTTTTTTTTTTTTTTTTTGAGATGCAGTCTTGCTCTGTCACCCAGGCTGGAGTGCAGTGGTGTGATCTTGGCTCACTGCAGCCTCTACCTCCCGAGTTCAAGCGAATTTTCCTGCCTCAGCCTCCCGAGTAATTGGGATAACAGACATGCACCACCACGCCTGGATAATTTTTATATTTTTACAGGGTTTCACCATGTTAGCAAGGCTGGTCCCAAACTCCTGGCCCACCGTGGCCTCCCAAAGTGCTGGGCAGGCATGAGCCACCGCACCCAACCAACTTTTGCCTTTTCTATGAGGTTTACATTTTTTTCTAAGGAAAGTGACTTCTTATATTACTTTATGTAATTTAACAAAGGTTTTTTCTTTCTTTCTTTCTTTAAGCTGGGGAATACCATTTCCAGTTGTTACTCCAGCCCCAGAAGGAAATAAATCTTTTTCCTCCCTCTCATTTTTCATTTTGAAGAAAGGAAAGAAAACCCTGTTCCCCTTCAATGTTGAATTTACTGAAGGTCAAATTCTAGTGCCTATAAACTTTGATAATGTCCTATAATTTACTATTTTTTACAGGTGCTACAGCTTTTTTTTTTTTTTTTTTTTTTTTTTTTTTTTTTGAGATGGAGTCTCACTCTGTTGCCAGGCTAGAGTGCAATGGTGTTATCTAGGCTCACTGCAACCTCCGACTTCCTGGTTCAAGCGATTCTCCTGCCTCAGCCTCCCGAGTAGCTGGGATTACAGGCATGCGCCACCATGCCCAGCTAATTTTTGTACTTTTAGTAGAGACAGGGTTTCACCATGTTGGCCAGAATGGTCTTGATCTCCTGACCTCGTGATCTGCCTGCCTGGGCCTCACACAGTGCTAGGATTACAGGCATGAGCCACCGTGCCTGGCTGGTGCTACAGCTTTTAATAGCAAAAGTCATTTTTCACTGCTCATTTATAGCATGGAAAGGGAAAAAAACCTGTTGTGTCTGACGTGTCTACGCTAAAACACTTTATTTTCCTTTCTAGTCAGTAAGTGAACTAAAATTTACTTCTTGAAAATAGATGCATATGTCTATAATGGACACATAACCTATGTGTCTACAGTCAAGCCTTGGGGAAAAACAATAAAATAAAGATAAATACCCAGAGAGTGACCAATACCATCCACTAACAGACCCTGACTTTATTAAATATATCTACATTTGAGAAACTGCTGGTCCACAAGGTCAAAGATTTCTTGGGTCACCAACCAATAAAAAGAAACAAATTCTAGCAATCCCAGTCCTCCACACGTGTGAAGAAAATTCCAGAGTGTGGAAGATCTGTCGCTTTGGGGCTATGAACCATGACAGGGGTGGAGAAGGAGTGGGGATAGAGATGACACCAGGAGGAAGCTAGGCAGCCCCATCCTTCTAAAGAGGGGCCTCACCCAAGCCTCAAGTAGGCTGAGTACATCCTAGCACTCACACAGGACACAGTATTGGCATTCCTGTAAAACAATGGCGGTGGAGGGAGGATCCGAGGGTGAGTGGGTAGGTACTGGCACATCACGAAAAGTGCACTGGCCTTGGAGTTTGATATGTGGGTGTCAACCCTAGCTTGGCTTTCGGCCAACAACACAATAATGATGCCCTCCATGATAACAAAGAATATTAAACATTTGAACATTTAGTACATACCTGCCAGGCATCACGCTAGGCCCTCGGCATGCATGATCTTGTGTGATCCTCGCTCCAATCCTCCACTCATTCCTAACGATTCTCCCCATTTTGCAGATGAGGAAGCTGAGGCTCAGGCTTGTTACACAGAGAGGCCAAGGTCCAAGCTACTAAGTGGTTGGTGACATCATGACAGTGGCACCTTAACCTCTCTAGGCTTCCTTTGCTGCCCCTCACCTGGTTTCGAGGCTCCTAGAGCCAACACAAACAACAAAAGTCCAATAACCAAGTTGTCACCCGACATGCTCCTGCTCCTGGAGGGGAGGCCCAGGAACCAGCATACCTGGGTCACAAAGAAGGTAGAGCAGAACAGCCAGACCACACATTCACACATCTCCCTGGCTTCACCCAACAGGCAACCAGCATGGAATGTTTGTTACTAACAGCCTGGACAGCAGAAATCCATGCTTCCCACTGCTGTGTTGCTCTGATGGGGGTGAGGGCGATGGGAAGAGAAACCTGTTCCATACACCCACGGGCAGGCTCCCTGCCAAAACCTGCCACATACCGTCTTCCTGTTCATTTTGCCTCATGGATGATTTTTAAAGCTTTTTAATTGTCCTTAATAAATTACCTACATGTGCATGATTGTTACAATAGTTTCATTAATTTTTCCCTGACCATCTAAGCTGTTTATCACAGAAGTGTTAATGGAAAAGAACAACACGTCAGGCAGGCACTTTCTCACACACTCTGGGCTTGGGCAAATTAATGCTTATGGGATTGCTTTCCCCCACCACAAACAATTAGGGACATCTTTATTTCATGCCAGCAAATCGTCTTTCAGCAAGGCTAGAAGGAGGATGCCCACCAGAGAGCCCTGCAGCTGCCCAGTGTGGGAGCGGCACACAGATGCCTGCCTGCCTCCCATTCAGTAACTTGTAAATGTATCTCCACTCCTTCGGCTCAAACCTAAACTGATAGTCCTCAGCACTCACAACTCGCTCCAAACCAACTAGGAGAGACACTTCAGATGAAGTGCTTCTGGGTACCTGAGGCTTCCACAGATACCAAGAAGTATCCTGGTCTCATCTCTATCCCCACTCCTTCTCCACCCCTGTCATGGTTCATAGCCCCAAAGACAGAAGTAAATTGTCAGTGTCAGTGGGGGCTGGGGAAAGATAAGAGGAAGACAGCGATGACCAAACGTGTCATTCCAGAAGCCAAGCAGGTGGTTCCAGAGTGACAATGACATAGAACGCAGGCACTGGGTCGTGCAATCCTCAGGGGATGGATCGTCTGGACTTCCACTTGTCGAAGAGGGGAAAGGGGCTTCTGGGATGTTGGCTATAAAACCTGAGACTCCCCTCCCCCCACCCATGCGACTCCACATACTTATCATCCAACCCAGGGCTTGACTGCACAGCTGTGTCAGCTGGGCCGTACTCATGTGACAGGAGGATCAGGACTCAGATAAAACATGGAACAAGTCCTCCACAACTGGTCCCCCCTATCCAGGGGCCGCCCTTCCAGAGAAGGGTGATTTAAAATTTAAAACTTAAGCTGGGCACAGTGGCTTGTGCCTGTAAACCCAGTTACTCAGGAGGCTGAGGCAGGAGGATTTCTTAAGACCAGGAGTTCAAGACCAGCCCAGGCAACATAGGGAGGTATCACATCTACAAAAAATAAACACATAACAAAACGAAACAATACAAACCAGCCGAGCATGGCAGCACACACCTATAGCCCTAGCTACTTGGGAGGCTGAGATGGGAGGATCACTTGAGCACAGGAGTTGAGGCTGCAGTGAGTTATGATCGCGTCCCTACACTCCAGGGTGGGTGATACAGTGAGACCCTGTCTCTAAATAAATAAATAAATAAATGATACTTTAAACAATTTTCTAAACTTGTACTGTGGCAGCTGAGATGCTTCAGCTTTGTTGTTAAGGGTGACGGTCAATCTCTTTGCAGCATGTGGATTTTTGAAGCCAACTTTTATGTAGCAACCTTGCATCAAAGCATATGTGAATGTAGCTATACAATAAAGTCCAAAGCTTCAAGGCGTGCCCCAACCTGACCCCAGCGCTTCTTCCCAAAAGGTTCATTTCTTGCCACACCAGATGATTTGGTGTTCCTCTAACACACTGTGCCTTTTTTCCATGTGGGTTCCTTCTGCTGCAAAGTTCTTCTCATTTTCATCCATTCTATCAAACTCCCACTCATCCTTCAGAGCCCCTGCTTTTTATTCCCAGATGGAGCCATTCAGAGTCAATGATGTTCCTACAGCATGTGAGTGCATCTCTTTGACAGCTTAGTGGCACTGTAAGAACATTCCCAGAGTTGAACGGACGCTTGACCTTTTCCCCAACTGGTGTCCCTCAAGATATCGACCGTCGAGTACTTCTGCTGGTGCCTAAAGAGGGAAAGGCCCTATTCTCCGTGCTTGGCACCTTTAACATTGAGACCAAGTGGCGGAGAGCCCCCACAGGGGGCCAGCTGTGCAGGCACAGAACATCCCACTGTTTTGCTTGCAGTAGATCCTTCGCTTTTAGCTTCTTAGGGTACTGCGAATTCTTCCTTCCGACCATCCCCTGGCAGAGCCCCATGATCTGGTCCTGCCACCTCGCTAACCTCATCTCCCCTCACTTGTTCACTGTCGCCAGCTCCCCCTCCTTCCTTCTGTTCCCTGAAGTCACAAAGCTCCTTCTTGCCTTGGCGACTGCATGGGCTGTGTGTTCTCCCTGTCCTTGGATGGTCACGTGCCCCAGAGATGCCTCTCTGAAGGCTATGCCGAAATCAACACCCTCACACACCCCCCACCCCGGTCCCCAGACCCTCTGCAGCCTAACACTTTCTTCCATTTCCTCTGCACCAATCGGTATCAGTAAGGAGTGTGTTCGTGTATTTGTCTTCTCATTTCCAGTCTGACTCCCCATTAGATTACAAACTTCATGAGAGCAAAGAGCTTGCCGTCTTACTCACCTCTGTATCCCCAATACCCAGAACAGTGCCTGGCAGAGATGGGGCATTCCTAAATATTTGTCTCATGAATCAACAAAACTCATTCTGTCATAGAACAAGGTTTGCTCTCCTAAGCCCCTAGAATAGCGTTCCATATTCTGAAAAATGGCCTGGTTCTGCTGAAGGAAGCCCAGGAAGCACACAGAATGGGCACACTTTGGAATTCGGGGAGACACCTCCGGGGAGCACTGGTAAGTACTCGGTATGAATTCACAGAAACTAGTTGCATGTTAATATATGCTGCCCCCTCCTTAAACAGCTTATAAACACTGTAATTTTCTTCACTAAAACACTGTCTAATAGAACCAACTCCCCTAATTACAGACGTTTGTATGCATTATAATCTTTATACAATTAAACCCACTAAAAAGAATAAATGATTAAATGCATCCCCCCACTGCCCTGTCACTAACCCATCCCTCCCCTAACCACCAAAAAAACAAACAACACGACAAAAGAACCCAAAGGTGCTGAGGATACCATGTTGAACTGTAGACAGACAAAAGTCCCAGGAAATTGAAATTCAGGCTGACACAGAACTTTTGTCACTATAGGAGGTAAAGTCAGCTTTCAACCTCAAACCCCAGCATCGGACAGCTCAGCATCTGACTTCAATGTCACATAAAAGGCTTGTACATATTGTATAAAATGTCTCATTTCAGGAGCAAACATCTTCCTTCACACACTTCATCTCCAGACACAAACACGCGGCTTGGTGACCGAAGGAAGCTTTTCTGGGATCATCTCCTAAAAATTTCACAAACGCATTCCTGGCTCGGGGGTATTTACCAGGAAGTCTGCGGCAACTCCTCTGGAGCCAGGCAGGTTTAACTGATAAGTCTCTCTTTGGGACACTGGCAGTGCATCCTAGGGAAAACACCCATCATGGAATTTCTATGAAAAACACCCAGATATCAGCTACTCTTCCTATGCTAACACTCCACTTTTTAAAAATTCAGCATTGTGAGGAGAAAAGGGGAACTATGCCCCGTGAATGTCAGGAGCTGAGATGGGTCCTCCTGTTTGAGTGCTGAAAGGCCATCAGCACAAAGCCATGTTACCTAAATGCCTGAAAAGCCGGTGGTTGAAAAGGAAGAGCAGGCAGAGAGGCTTAATTATAGCCACAGAGAGGACACACCCCCTCCCCACCCCCAACCCCGGGCTTTCCTCTGGATGTGCCTTGAAAGGTCCCTTCTCCTACCTGGGCCACCAGGCCTTGGGCAACCAGAATAATCATTTCTGCCCTTCCAGGGACAAAGTTCTCCAACGACAAAACAGGATGGCCTAGTGGAAAGATCTGTGTAATCTCATGGGCCCAAGTGAAGAGCTCGGCATCTTCTCAGTGCTGTGTTCTTTTTTTTTTTTCTTTTGAGACGGAGTCTTGCTCTCTCACCCAGTCTGGAGTGCAGTGGCACAATCTCAGCTCACTGCAACGTCCGCCTCCTGGGTTCAAGCAAGTTTCCTGCCTCAGCCTCCTGAGTAGCTGGGATTGCAGGCACCCGCCACCACGCCTGACTAATTTTTGTATTTTTAGTACAGACGGGGGTTTCACCATGTTGGTCAGGCTGCTCTCGAACTCCTGACCTCATGACCCACCTGCCTCGGCCTCCCAAAGTTCTGGGATTACAGGCGTGAGCTACTGTGCCTGGCCCGTGCTGTGTTCTTGCCTGTAAACTAGAGCAGATAACAGAATCTGCCTCCTAAGGCTGCTGATAGTGCACTGTAGATGCTGTGTGAGCAGGGGCTGTGATTATCAGACAAAGGATGCTTAGCCATGTGCAGGAATTCTGCAGGGTCACTCAGGCCGTGGTAATCTTGGCCCTAAAAGGCCTCTCGAGTCCTTTCTAAAAAAGGGTTTGGGGTGAGGGGAATGGGGCAGAAGTCAGCAAGCACTTAGGTTCTCCCATTTCTTGTCTTCTTGCCTGGCTCTGCCCCCATCCATCCCAAACCAGAGATGATGACCGGATGTCAGCGGCAATTCCTGAGAATCCGTTAGGGCATCTGACACAGACCCCACTGGACTCATGAGGAGAGAGGCATCTGCCCAGTTGTTGGTAAGGAAGAAAGCACAGTGGCATCTGCTGAGGTTTACTGTCCCAGGCACGTTGCCCTGGGCGCTCACCCTGTCCTCACAAGCCTCTAAGGTAGGGACAGTGACGATCCCCTTTTGCCCCTGGAGGAACTGAGGTACAGAGAGGTGAAAAGCTTTGCCCAAGGACACAGCTAGTGAGTGACGCGGTTCAGGCTGACCCCCTGACAAGCCTGCCTCACACGGGCAGGGCAAACACATTCAGGGGGCAGGGAGGAGATGGGGTTTTACGTGTCGGCTCAGCCCCTAGCTTGCTCTTCGAGCTGAGAGACCCCTCCTAGGCACCCAGTGCTCCCCTCTGCAGAATGGAGTTGGCTCTTCCAATTGTGTTCTATGCATCTGTGAGCCATCAAGTTCTAGGGCTTTCCCACTCAAGCAGCCTCTCTCAGCCCCTTTTCCAGGCCTTTCTTTGGTGGTTGGGGTACAGATTGGGCAGCCGAGGAGAGGCAGTTCCTGCTGGTGCCACGTGTGCCCGGCACAGCTGCCAGGAAGTCCTATTAGTCAGCACCAACAGCTGCTGCCACAAACACGCGGCACAAACGGAGGAGACGCGCCCAAGACTCTGCTGAACCTTGGGGGTGGTTGGAGAACGAGAAGAGCCAAGGAAAAGCAGGAGTCCAGACCTTCCAGAGGGCTCCACGCATGGCCCCCCTCCCTTTACCCAAGGCCGAAGCCACAAAGTCACCTGAAGCCAAAAGGCCCCACTCAGACCCAGCCTTATTGTCCTAAGTGGGCCTTCGGCTGCAGACAGGCACAGACATCAGCCAGGCAGACAGGCTGCAAAAGGTAGCTGTCCCCAGAGCCCTGAAGCCCCCAGCCATCAGGTTTCCTGTTTCCTCAGAGCAGGGAAGGTGCTGGCAGGTGGGAAGTAACCCCTAACCCCTTCAAGGTGGGTTTGTAAGTATAGGGTCTCCCCCATTAGCGCTTTTCTTCATCGCTTCAAACTTTAATAAGGATGATTTTTGTAAGCATTCTCAGGCTCTCCTGTTTCAAGGAGCATTAAATTTCCAGCACTGTCTGCCAGAGATATCCCAGGCCCCTAGCGTGCCGGCAGGAGATGCCATTCTACACACCTGTCAGGAAGAAAGGAAGAGTAAGATGGCCCCAGGCCAGCGCCGCCTTCCTCGCTCCCACCCCTCTGTTCTCTGGGCATTCCAGGGTCTTGTCAGCATCCTCTCTTGATTTTCATCCAGTCTCATCTTGGGCAACAGAACCTGGCGTTGTGGGTTTTTTCCCAGAAGAAGAAACACACGAGGAGAGGCCAGTGGAGAACAAAACACCCGTTTCTTCTGGGAGAAGGGGAGGGGAGATGGCTAACTGCTGGTCGGGCTGTACAAAACCCTATAGAATCCCACAAACCTCGTGCTGTTTAAGAAAAATAAACGCCCAAACAAAACCTCTCCAAGTTCTGAATCTTACAGCAACTCCCCTTTACAAAAGTGAGGTTGTTCATGCTTGAAAACCAAGAAGGCAAATGTCTCTAGAAGGTTTATAAAAATCAGCTGTGTTGGCCAGGCACAGTGGCTCACGCCTGTAATCCCAGCACTTTGGGAGGCTGACGCAGGCAGATCACGAGGTCAAGAGATCGAGACCATCCTGGCCAACATGGTGAAACCCCATCTCAACTAAAAATACAAAAATTAGCCAGGCGTGGTGGCACGTGCCTGTAGTCCCAGCTACTTGGGAGGCTGAGGCAGGAGAATCGCTTGAACCCGGGAGGTGGAGGACCCAGTGAGCCGAGATCACACCACTGCACTCCAGCCTGGAAACAGAGCAAGACTCGGTCTCAAAAAAAAAAAAAAAAAAAAAAAAAAATCAGCTGTGTTGATGTACAGGACCATGAACCCATGCGGAGGCCAGCTTAAATGTACAGCCAGTAAGGGCGGTCTCCAGGGTGAAGGGAGGAATGCCTCCCTGAGATCCCTTCACCCTTCTGTCCTCCCCATGAAGCTACAATTATGAAATAAATAGTGAAATAATAATGAAAGAAACCCCTGCAGGCATCATCTTTGCCTAAAACAGACAACTATAAAAACAATGACTACTATTGCTACACACCTACTGTGTGCCAGGCAACATGCTTAAGTACTTCCCATATGACAATTAATCTACATAATGTCCCTTATGAGGCTGAAATTACATGCAGAAGTTTAAATAACAACAAAAAGGAAGAAAGAACAGAATCAGGCTGAGAGAAGAGAGAAAAGAAAGGGACCCTGGTGAGAGACGCCCTCCGCGCGGGACCTCACAGAGGGACTTTGTCTTATAGAGTCCTCTCCTCCTAAAACAAAGTCTCCAAGAAGTTCCGAGATTTACAACATTATCGAGTCCTGAAGCTGCGATTCAAAACCCAGTTCCAGCCGAGTGCAGAGGTCTGTCTATATGCCAATGATACTTTCATGCTTCTTGAAAAAAAATCTACCTCCCAGCAGTGAAAACCAGCCAGCCCAGCTGGTTGCAGGGTGGTGAGGTGACAGAGCAGGCAGTGTGTAGGGCATGGGGACACCTCCCAAGGGATTTAGGAGAGGCAAGGGGGGTGACCAGAGTTCATACAAGCTACTCAAGAGCCTCAGGGCAGCAATTTAGCACCAAATGCATGAAAAAGAGTCGGCCCTGGGCCTTGGAGGGAGTGGAACCCCTCCCTCTCCTTGGTCAGCCATCTTGTCCTCATGAGTCACCAGGCCCAGGCAAGGGTGTGGGTGGTTCTGCAAACCCGTCCCCGTCAATGGAAACAGAATACAAAGACTTCATCCTCACATTAGTGGGTTACCAGCGTCACTGCCTCCTACAAAGCGCTGCCTGAAAACATCCGTCTCCAGCACGACCAGGTCCCCGCAGCCCCGGGAGAGCGGCAGGGGGCAGTGTTGACAGGAGCAAGCTGGCCAGAGCCACAGCACCCACCCGGGATGGCCCCTGACCTGAGGCCTCCTCTGAGCCCCCGGGAACCCCTCTGGCCTTGTTTCCTCAGGAGTAAAAAGAGATAGTCCAGGTCTACTCCCTCAAACGTTTCTGCGGCTTAAAATACCAGAAACACCAACATCCCAGGCATAAATAAGGGTAGCTGTGGCCTCTTGGAGGACCAGAGGACCAGGGCAAAGCCCGCTTCCCCACCTCCTCAGTCCTTACCCCGCACGCCAGGAAATCACGTCCACACCCATGCACAGGGGCACATAAATGAACAAACCCACGCTCAGACCCAGTACACAGAGTGTGTGAGCCTGCACAGACTGCCATTCATTCAAGTCTCATGGCAGCCTGCCAAATTATAAATAGCCCAGCTCGTTTTTAAGATGACCAGCGATTCAGCGAAGTCCTCCGGCCTTCAGCAGTATATGAGCCTCCTCTTAACCTCTTTTAGCTAGATGCTCGACAAGGAATCCAGTCTGACCCAGCCATGCTACACACACACACACACACACACACACATACACACGGATAACAAACCCCAGGTAAGATTGTCTGATAAACAGCATCTGACTGATGCTAAGCCCACAGATACGGGGTCCAAAAGGGTATCCAAGTCACAAGAATGACAAACACAAAGCTATTTCAAAGGGAATGAGGGGCACGGCTTCCTGTACCCCAGCAAGCTCTCAGCAGGCAGACCCAGCTAGCCGCCCAGTTCACTTCTCAGACCTCTATTAGAGCACGGGGCACCCATCGCTGCCTCCTCAGCTCACAGTTCAGAACAAGCCCTGCCTCCCCACCGTTTCAAGCACAGTTCAAACTGCCTTGCATGGCTTCTAGGTCAAAACACCGCAAGTGACTGGTGGTTTGAAATAAACACCTAACTCTGGGGAGACCAAACAGTGGAGATAGATCACTCAGCCTCACCCTAAGCTATAATCGAAGAGATAACCATTGGTATTGAATCTTAGCTAGAACAGACTCCCCCTCTTATCCCACCCCAAGCTTCACAGACAGAAGTTTCCAATGAGGAATTTCTCAGTTCTCTTCGTTGTTTCATTCCCCCTCTGGCCCTCACACACTATCCCAAGACTTCGGGCCATCCGCTAAGAATCCTGGAAATGTATTCACTTATCAGATTCTTAGGAAATAGTCTAAAGTCTGAGCCTTCTCCTATGCTGTGAGCTCCTTCTCTACTAAAAATACAAAAAATTAGTTGGGCAAGGTGGCGCACGCCTGTAATCCCAGCTACTCGGGAGGCTGAGGCAGGAGAATCCCTTGAACCCAGGAGGCAGAGGTTGCAGTGAGCCAAGATCGCGCCACTGCACTCCAGCCTGAGCGACAGAGTGAGAGACACCATCAAAAAAAAAAAAAAAAAAAAAAGACAAAGCCTATCTCCCCAGTGCCTGGCACAGGACCTGCAATGCCACCCTCCATCTAATGAATGAAAGTCACCTCAAGGGAAGTCCCTGTGGGATGTTGATGAAGGCTTGGGTTGACCCAACTCTCTCCCCGCAAATATCTAATCTCTACCAACAGCCAAGGAAGTGCTTTCTGCAGAGTCCTCCTCATCCTCTAAATCAGGTGAGGCCATAGTTTGACTAGGACATGCCACAACCAGGTTGAGTGCAAATCCTCATCCAGACCTACAAATACCTCTCAGCCTCCAACCTGTAAAATCCCATGAATCACATAGGCTTGATCTGAGCAATCAAAAACTGCCGGAAGCCAAGGCTTCCCCAGTATCAACCAGAGGGACAGAGAACTGTGCCTTAAATCATGCCTCGGGAAACAGACAGCTAATGAAAGTGTCCCCTACTGCAACAAGTCCTGAGCAACTCAACTCAACAGACATACAACAAAATTCCTAGGCCGGGCACGGTGGCTTATGCCTGTGTGGATCACCTGAGGTCAGGAGTTTGAGACCAGCCTGGCCAACATGGTGAAACCCCGTTTCTACTAAAAATGCAAAACAAATAGCCGGGTGTGGTGGCAGCTGCCTGTAATCCTAGCTACTTGGGAGGCTGAGGCAGGACAATTGCTTGAATCCAGGAGGCGGGGGTTGCAATGAGCAACCCGCGCCATTGCACTCCAACCTGGGCAACAAGAATGAAACAAACTTGGTCTCAAAAAAAAAAATTCCTATGGGAGAGCTGCAACCCTCAGGCCCCAGGCTCCAGTCAGACTGGGATTGCCATGGGTCTGCTCTGCTCCTCTGACTAAATCCCTCATCTTGACCCACTTCCATTTTCCCCCTCCTAAAATACTATATTTTTAAAAATTCCTTAGAGGGAGTGTTTTATTTTCTTAACTGAACTGTGGCTTTCAAAACAGGCCTGACCTTCCTGCTCGCCACCCCTCCTTGTCACGGAGCAACAGAAATTAAATTGATTTTCCCTATCAGTGCTCTGCATCTCAGTGATCATGCCCAGCCTCCAGAAAGTCTGCTTTCTGCTCCATCTCACGAACAGAAGCCCTGTTGCTAAATCTAACCCCACTGGCTCAGGAAGGAGGGGATGGAGGAAGAAGGGGTAACTGAAGGGCACAGGTAACAATTTATGGCCCCCTTGTCACCGTGGTCTTATCTCTGCAGCCAGCCCCTTCTGAGAAATGGTACCCGTTACTGAACTCCCCCTGGGGGGAGGCTATTCCCTGGGGCCTGACTGTTTGCAACAGGTGGCCCAGTCAGGGAGAGGAAAGCTTGCTGTGGGGACCCCATCCTGCCTTCCGCACACCCTACTCCTCTGGGCACGTCCCCAGCCAGGCACCCCAGCTCGGGCTAAACCACCTGCCCCACCCCACCGCTACTGGTGCACTGTCTCCCAGGAGCAGGGAGGTGGAGGCTGCTGCAAAGAAGGCCAAACATGCTCAGAGGGGGCCCTCCATAATCACCCAACCCAAATAAGGTCCCCTTCTCTCTTGTAGGACACACTGTGCTTTCTTTTCACAGCACCTGTGGCACTTTGTAATTACACGGGTGCATGTGCATGGCTTTCTGTGTGCATCTCTAATGTTGGTCAGTCACACCACATTAGGCCCCATGAAGGTGAGACCATTGTTGCCTTCTTCTCCATGGTATTAAGCACTTCATATTTATTGAATAAGTAAGTAGAGAAAAGATGCACTTTATTACAGGCTACTAGAAGCAGGATACTAACTTATTTTGGGTTAGGCCTCTTTGGGAATTGTTTGGTCCACACAGAATGCAGGGCATAGAATACATGAACTTGTAGCGTTCTCTGTTTATCTTTTCTCATCCCTCTCCTTATTTTTGTCTTGTTAACAAGCCACCAAAAATGCATCCCTGTCCCATAAGGAAGAAAAGAGAGCCAAGGACAAAAGTTTGAAGAAAAGTTCCTTGCAGTGAACATTGGAATTCTACCTGGCAACCCGCTGAAAACATTCTTTCCCTCCTCTCCCCAGTCCCTCCAAGCATGTCCCCCATAATTCAACCCCCAATCCATCCTATTGCCAACCATCATCCCCAGGAATGACAGTCCCACTGTCAAGTCCCTCCTTCAATTGGAATTCGAGTTCTGACCTGACCCAAGTTCATTACTGGCATCAAAGAGCTCTGGCTCATTGAGTCATCTTTCTGACGATCTGGCAGCAAAAGCCAAAAGACTTCATTTCTTTATTTCTACTTCATTTTGTTCCAAAGGGATTGGAGGTGTCTTACAAAAATAGCTACAACACGATAAAAATAGACGAAGAAATGAGTTAGGATAGGGAATAAAATAAATCCAAAAGTAAGGTTACTGCCCAAAAATAGGCATCACGATTGATAAAGGCAATCCCAAGAAATAAGACACCAAAGTGTTCTTCCTGAAATTCCCTCCTCGTCAGGAAGATGGAAAATATTTCTGCTGATATTCAACAGACACTTGACCTACCATCCAAGTCTCGGCTCAACCTTGGGGATTCGTCAACAATGCACACACCAGGCTCCAGGCTGTAAGTGTCTCTGATGTCCTTGAATCCAATGTCAACTACTTCTCAGCTGGGGAGAAGTGAGTTGCTGGAGTCAACCCAGGAGAAGGGACGGGAAGGGTGGGGGAAATGTTTTCTCTAAAACCAGAGTACTGTCAGTACTCATCTCTGCTTGCAAAATAACCCTGTCTGACCTTGGGCAGAACTAGATCCTCTCCTCAGTCCCTCCAATTCTAAAACTTTTATGATATTATGATTAACCGCTGTCATATTCAAGGGAGTGGTTTCATTGGAATGCCCACAGCAAGCGGCATCTTTCACTTCCACTCAACTCTCCAATTCTGCCTGCTCTCACCCCCCTGCCTCCTCGGTGAGCATGGGCTGCCCAGACCCAGGGGCTCCTCTGCCCCAGGCTCTTGAACCTCTCAACTTCCATTTCCCATGCCTTCTAACACTCAGCTTAGCAGAGCAAGGCCCACGCTGGATCTCTCTCTCCACGTCCACCCAGCCGAGCATCAGTTTTCTTTAGTCCATACTTTTTGGAGAACCCAATAGCCAGAACACAAGTACAAAAGGCTTTCCCACACATTTGTGAACACACATTCCTCCTTCCATAATCTGTTCCCAGTCCCAGTCTATTTTCAATAGAAGACATTTACTGAGTGCATATTCTGTGCCACAGGCTTTACTAAGCCCCTTTTGTGAATTTTCTCATTTAACCCTCACTACACCCATGTGAGGTAGTTACTTTATTATTCTTCCTATCTTACAGATCAGCATATGGAGAGACTCAGCGAGGTCAACTCACCTGCCCAAGGCCACGCCTGTATTCAACCCCAGGTTCATCTTATTCCAAAGCTCTGAACCACTACACTGTACAGTGATGCTCGCTTCCACAATCCATTAGGAACCTTCTGATTTTAATTGCTTCATCACTCAGTTATAGATCTTTCAGGCATGCATTCATTCCAAGAGCTAACCCTCCACCTCCAGAATGGAAGTTTTGGGTTTCGTGGTCCAGCAGACCTGGGCTCTGACCCTTATTCAAGGCCCCACAACCTCTCAGAGCTTCAGTTTCCCATGTGTATAGCAGAGCAAATCCCCCAAGTCTCCTATAAGAGTGTGGCAGTTCCTGGATGGATAAAATTTTTTCTAGGAGGGATGGGCTTACCCCCTACCCCTCCGACAATTTCACATAAAACATGAATCCATCACTCAGTCCCATTGGAAGGGCAATGAATCCATCCCCAAGGACCGAGGGGCATTCCAAAGGAGACTTACGTGAGACAGCATAGCCCTGAGGCCCTCCCTGGCTGGGGAGGTCTCTTTAATGTGCAGAAACGATTTTCTAATTAAGTGCTGAGCATGCTGTATTGACTTCAAGTGCATGAGTAGCTTAGGGGAGGAAGACAGTGGATTAGAGGTGTACGACAGAAGAACTGAGCTGGGTATTAAAGCCAGATCACCTTTGGTGCTCCTAGCTCCCCACTATCCAGTCTCTACAGAACAATCTGAGTGACCTTTAAAAACACTGATCTTATCACTTGTCTGCTTAAAACCTTCCAAAGGCTTTCCATGGCACTTGGAAGAAAATTCAAATTTCTTCACCTGGTTCACAAGGCTCTGCATGGCCCATCTGCCTCTTCCCCAACATACCAGGTGCCACCACACCTGTCTTCCTTCTGAGTCTTGAACTACCAAATTCTGTCCCGTCACAGGGCCTTTGCACTGTCTGCTCCCTCTGCAGGAATGACTGTCTCCCATATCTGCACACAGCTGGCCTCTTCCTTCATCCAGGGCTTAGCTTCAAAACCAGCTTCTGAGAGAGACTTGCCTTACCACCCCCATCAAAAGTAGCCCCAAGTTGCAACTCAAGGGAAGATCAACAAAAAATAAAAATAATAAAATAATAAAAAAGAAAGTAGCCCCAAGCAGTCTCTCTTACATTAGTGGAAATTTTCTTCATAGCAAAGAGAACTCTCTGCTATGTTTGTTATTTGCTTGCCATCTGCGTGTTTTCCCCTCAACCCTCCACTGAAATGTATGTTTCATGAAAGTGAGAGTCTTGTCCATCTTATATCCCCCAGTGCCTAACATAGCACCTGACATGTTGAAGACACTCAATCAAAATTGGCTGGCCTTATGTTCACTGCAGCACTGTTCACCATAGCCAAGACATGGAAACACCTTAAGTGCCCATCGATGGGTAAATGGATAAAAAAAAGTGGCATATATATATATATACATATGCACACACACACACACACACATATATATATATACACACACACTACCCAGCCTTAAAAAATGAAATTATACCCTTTGAAACAACATGGATGAAACTAGAGGACATTATGCTAAGTGAATGGGGTACAATGGGGTACAACACCCATAAGGCAGGTACAGAAAGACAAATACTACGTGATCTCACTTATATGTGGAATCTTAAAAAGTCTAACTCATAGAAACAGAGAGTATTAATAGAACGGGGGTTACCAGAGGATAGGGGTGCATGGGGAAGGAGGGAGATGTTGACCAAAGGGTTTGCTGGTCAAAGGGAGATGCTGGACAAAGTTTCAGTTAGACAGGAGTAGTAAGTTCCAGTGATCTACAGAACAGCATGGTGGCTATAGTTAATCATAAGGTAATGTATATTTCAAAATTGTTAAAATGGGCCAGGTATGGTGGCTCATGCCTGTAATCCTGGCACTTTGGGAGGCTGAGGCGGGCAGATTGCCTGAGTTCAAGAGTTCGAGATCAGCCTAGGCAACACGGTGAAACCCCATCTCTACTAAAATACAAAAAGTTAGCTGGGCGTGGTGGCAGGTGCCTGTAGTCCCAGCTACTCGTGAGGCTGAGGCAGAAGAATTGCTTGGACCCGGTAGGTGGAGGTTACAGTGAGCCAAGATCACGCCACTGCACTCCAGCCTGGGCGACAGAGCAAGACTCCATCTCCAGAAAAAAATAAATCATGAAAATGTTCTTACTACAAAGAAATGATATGTGAAGTGATGGATGTATTAACTCGCGTGCTTTAATCACTCCACAATGTATACATGTATCGAAACAAACATCACATTGTACCCCATAAACCGTTACTATTCATCAATTAAAAACAACATTTTTAAAAATTTAAACATCACATTGTACTTCCCCACCAAAAATTAAATTAAAATTTAAAATATTCATGTCATACAAAAAACACTGGTTAGGAACAGAGAAGGAGGGGACCACAGGAACATGCAACAGTACAACCACGATCCGCATGAGTGCCGCTTAACGAAGGGGAGCATCTCTGGGGCTGATCGACTCTGAAGACAGTGAGCAATCACCCATTAACAAAGCGAGGGTCCGCATTAGGGAAGTCTGGGAGGCCAGGCAGCGGTGGCAGCTGTGTACAGTGAGAACATCCCTGCACTCAGAATTTGTGGCTTCAAAACATGGCTTCCCTATTGTCTTGGTTTCCTAGGGCTGCTGTAACAAAGTCCTGCAACCAGGTGGCTTAAACCACCAGGAATTTATGTCTCGCAGTTCTAGAAGCTGTCCTTCCAAAGCTCCGGGGAGAGTCTGTCCCATGCCTCGCTCCTGCCTTCTGGGGGCTCCCAGCAATCCTCGGTGTCCCATGGCTTGTGGATGCATCACTCTGATCCCTGTCTCCATGCTCAGGGGGTCTTCTCCCCATGTGTGTCCTGGGTTCGACTTCAGATCTTCTTATAAGGATACCAGTCACTGCATTAGCACCCTCCTCCCAACAGCATGTTACCTAATTATATCTGCAAAGACCCTATTTACAAATAAGGTCACATTCTGAGGTTCCACGTGAACATGAATTTGGGAGAGAACACCATTCAACCTGGTACACCCAACAACTTGGCGTGTCACCTTAGAGAAGCCGCCTGCAGTGTCTGAGCCTCCCTTTCCGAGTTGTTCCATCACAGGTCTCAAATCCTTTCTTGAAAGGGAGGTGGCAGCACAGATCATGGTGCCTGTCACTCTGGAAGGGTCCACGGACACGAACTGAGTTGAGAGGGCTGTAGATTCACTGTGGCAGGAAGCAGGGAGCCACTGCAAGCTGGGAACAGAGGATCATCCACTGAAAACAGGATTTCAGGAAGTCGCGTCTGGTAGCAAAGGGCAACACAGGTTGGAGCAAGAGGGACTGTGACAAGGAATCACATCAGGAAGCAGAAGGGGTTCAGTCTTGCTTGTGATGGGGACAGCAGACAGAAGAGAGAAGGAGTGAACACAGGAATCGCTTAGCAGATAAGCATCAGTCTCAACGAGTGAGTCAGGAAGAGCTGTCAGAAACGCCATTCTTCTCCCAGACAGGGACTCAGGGCAGGAGACCAGACTGGAGTCAGTGAGGTCAGTGTGAGGAGGGTGAAGGTGAGATGAGCCTGGAACATTCAAATGGAAATGCCCAGCAGAAAGGGAGTGGGGGAGTCAGACAGGGAGAGGCCTGGGCTGCCGGCGGAAACCTGGAGGAAGAGGGAGAGTGGCCGAGGCCACGAGCATAAACATCTCTAAGGAAGAAGCCAAAGGGCCAGCTAGCATCTCATCCCAAGGACAGACTGCCTGATTCCAGAGAGGGCAGCCCTTCAAATGCCCGCATGTGACTGCGTCCACCTAAAAACCCAACCCCAATGCTGGGAACCACTAGAGAAATGCACACTGCAGAAACCTGAGAATGGCTATGAGCCCAGGCATACAGCCTCCTCCGTAAGGAGGCAGTGGGACAAGGCATGGAAAGAGGGACACCAGCTCCAGTCTCTTCTCGGCCACCGACCCTGAGCAAGTCTCCTGGCTCCTCGGGGCCTCACACACCCTCTGTGTCACAGACAAGGAAACTAAAATCCCTTCCAAAGCCGAAATTCCGTGATTCTCATCCACCAGAGCCACATTAAGTGCCTGGTAATTCAATAATTCAATTAAGAAAGCTCAATTTTTTTCAAGCTTAATATTTAATGGAAGGGTTATGAAGTGCGACACAACTTGGCGTGATTAATAGTTACAATTAAAGGCTGAACGTGTTGAGGGGAGAGAGGCACAGATTAGTGGGAACACATTTGTGCTGCAAAGGGGCAGAGCAAGTTGTACCTACAGACTGGGGGAAGCCTTCTCTTCATATTCCACACCACCATCAAGTGCCTGGCGGAGTCTGTGCTGCAAGTGGGTGTTCTGTCTACAGAACCAACTGGCTGACTTGCCCAAGTGCAGGTGGACACGACTGGGGGCAGAGAGTGAAGTGGGGTCCCTCCCAGCCTCCCCAACAAATCAGAGCTTGTTTGCTGCAAAGCTGGAATGAGGCCCACCCTGATGGGGCCTATCTTCTTGCTACCACAATCAAGTCTTCCAGAAGGCAAACAGGTAAGAGGAGGAACGCAATCTGCCAGACAGGAAGATGCAACGGCTGAGCTTGGACAAACAGCTCCAGGGGCGGCAGGAAGTTGTTTTGACATCTGTCTTCTCACGTCAAAGAGATCCTCATTCCAAGACCACAGGTGCCTCTGGCCTCCAGTAACCCACATGCAGGTTATATAAAAGACATGCCGCACTGACCATGCTACAACACAGCTGGCCTTGGGACCCCCAAACCTACCACCTGCCTCTCCCTGTAAATTAAAAGGAAAGCATGGACACTCACAATGCAAGGACACAAAGAGCTCATTCCACCTGTGACCCGTTTAACATCTAAGGGCCTTCCCTGGCTGTGCTGCCAGTTCAGGCCCAAGGAGCTGGTGCCACCCACATCCTACATGGTGGCCATTCTGAACCACAGGGCTCTGATTTTTGTGCTCAGGAGGAGCCTGGCTCTGAGCATCAGGGGAGAAGAAAGGGCCGATGCCTAGAGTGCAGCCTGCCTGGGCTCCCACCTGTGAGTCTGTGCCAGTTACAGAAAAACTGGGCCTGGAGGGATAAGTTCTTCAAAACAGGAGGGTCACAATGAATGGGCAGGAGATACCATCTGACATGGAATGAGTTTCAGCAACTGAGGGCATTTCACTCAATTGCGGAATAAAACACACGGTCCTCAGTTAAAGGCTTTACAGACAAAGAGAGAGGAAATAGAATTTGTTTGTTTCTAATTCTTGGAGGAGTCTTCTCCATGCTCCTAAAATCATAACCAGTGCCAAATTCAGGAAGAAGAGGTGGGCAGGACAGCCAATGCAGATTCTATAAACAGTGAAAACTCCTTCATCTTCATGGTCAGAGGACCCCCTATGCTCTGATTCCTCCACCCAACCACCACCACAGCCTTGCTTCCTCCCACGACCTCTGCCAACTTGAGCCGCCATCCTTGGGTCAGAGGGCAAGCTAAGTCTAGAAACTCAGCGCCGCCAGCACATGGGCCAGGGAAAAGTGGGTGCTCAGTGATCTTCAGCCTTGAGTAAAGAAGACAGACAGACAGAATCTGTTGAGCGCAGCCCCGGAGTCTCTTATATGGGAAAATGAGAGGTGAAGAGCAAGAACAAGAAAAATAAATCCAATGGAAAATAAGACCATTACTTTAGAGGCATGCGTATTAATGAGAACTTTTGAGTGAATGAAGGAACAGCTGTCCTGCAGCACCAGCACTTCCTGAGCCCCCATGTGCCAGACCGGGAGTGGGGCAGGGGGTACAAAGAAGAAACTGCCATTCGTGCCTTCAAGAAACTTGCCCCAGGGGCAGTGTGGACACTCATTACCAACACCAGACAACCACATGAGAAGAGAAAGAAGGCAGACTTAGATTTGGCTGAAAAAAAAAATGTTTATACTAATTAATTACAATCACTGATGTGAACTGTGTGCCATTCATGCCTAATTACTGTGCAGCAAAACAATGGTGTTTACCATCAAAAGAGCATCACTTCACTTTGAGGTGAGTTTTCTTTGATGGCTACAGAATTTCCAATGAATGGGCACTGTGTACTAGTATTCATGGTCATATGCTAACAACCGCAAGACACTGGAGGGAGTTCCATTCTTATAAGTGATAAGGCACATATGATTTCAATAAACATCGGATTGAGCATTCACTGTGTGTGAGGTCCTCTGCTAAGGACTTCCACGCATCTGTCTCCCATAAGACTCCCAATCCTATAAAATACTTTCTACTATATCACCATTTTATAGACGAATTTGCCCAAGGTCACACACTTGGGAAGTGATGGGGGCAAGAATGGCAGCCAGGTCTGCCTGCCCCCAGTGTCCACGTTCATCACCAGTGTGATAACTGCAGAGCGAATGCGCTCGAAGTGTGGAAGGACACACACCAAAATGCTGGTTCTCCAGGTTGAGACCAGAAATTCTCTCTTTTGCTTAGCTATTTTAATTGTTTTTTTTTTTTAATTATCTAATCAATGTGAAAGACCTGAGGGTTTGTAGTTCCGATGGCTTGTTTGTTACAGACTAGAGCTCCACTGGCTATGACTCCCCCCAACCAGGAAGCCTAATCAGGGGTGGGGAGGTGGGAGTCCAGGCATGCAGGGCAGGAAAAACCCTTGCTGGTCATCCAGGCCAACCTTCAACGTGCTGCAAATGTCCTTGCTATCTGGTCCCTAACAGATGGTCCTCACTTCATCACAGCCTCCCTGGATGCCGGATGAGTAGATGGAAGCTCCAAAAACATGCAGGCAGGAAGGACCGCGGCAGCAGGAGTCACTGGATGGTCATTACAAACATCGCCTTTTGCCCAGTGTCCGGCAGCACACGATCAGCCTCTCCTTTTCTCACTGGGAGAGCAAAACTACTGAAGATAATCTTTTTAGACACATGCAAAACCCCAAAGTTTCCAAAACTGGGGCCAACCTTTTCTCCCCCAGGCACCTTAGAGCAATGGTGCCTATTTGGAGGCTGTGTAGGATCAGCCTGAAATGCGAGGTTAAGTCGGCATAGCCCAGGTGCCATTTAGAAGGCCCTTCCCACATGAAGGGAGATCTATAGGAGTTAGACTGAGGACATGCAGAGCCGGGAAGGACCGCTCACTCTCCGTGTTATGAAGAGCCAGATATGCTGGGAAAGGTCTTGAGGGCACTAAGGATAAGGACTATGTCAAATGCACTGTATTTAAGCGTGGGGGATCTTTTCCTCCAGACACTCTGGAGTCCCAATGCCTAGCCCTGTACCTGGCCCATAGAATGCATCACAAATGTATACTGATCCTAAATATATGCTGGATGGTAAATATTACTAGGAGAGCAGAGGGCTCTCAAATCACAGAGTAAAAAGAACTGAAAGAACTGGGCGTGTTTACCTTGGAAAACAGACAATACGGCGAGGGTGGGAGGCAAAGGAGACCTCATAATTGTGCTCACATAATTCAGCTTCATGGTAAAGTAGACAAAACATGATATTTGAAATTAGAAGACCTTGGTTTGAGACCCAGCTTTTTGCTACTCAGCTAACTTTGTGTGTCTCTAGAAGGATTACCCTCATTCTAAATACGAAAACAGGTGATGAATGTTTCACAATTGTAGCTGTACATTAGGACTTTGAAAAAAAGATGCCCAGCCAGAAGCAGTGGTGCACACCTATAATCCTGGGTTCTTAGGAGGCTGAGGTGGGGGGATCACTTGTGCCCAGGAGTTTGAGGCTGCAGTGAGCCATCATCAGGCCACTACACTCCAGCCTGGGTCCAGCCTGGGCGACAGAGCAAGGCCACATCTCTTTTAAAAAATAAAATAAAATAAAGACCAGGTGGGGTGGCTCATGCCTGTAATCCCAACACAGAGAGGCTGAGGTGGGAGGATTGCTTGAGCCCAGAGACGGGGGCTTCAGTGAGCCATGGTCATGCCACTGCACACCAGCCTGGGTGACAGAGACCTCATCTCATAAAAACAAACAAAGATGTTCAGATTTTACCACAGTCCTACCATCTAATCTCCAAAGACGGGTCCATGAGTTTGTATTTTTAAAAAGCTCTTTAGATCATTATAATATATAGCCAAATTTGAGAACCACTAACATGTGTATCGAAGCACTGATATACAAAGATTACTTTGCTCACGTTTTCTTGCTGACTTTCTCCCCACTATCACCCTGTTCTCCTGCCGCATTCCCCTTGCTGAGATAGTGAAAATATCTTTTATATGTCTATACAGCTAATCTATATAATATATAGTAATATCTATGTCAATATATATTAAAGAATTATTCAAAATATGTGGGAAAGGGAAAGAGTTGTCCCACTGCAGAGCTCACAAAGCCAAAATAAGGAACTATGTGCTCTTTAAGCAGGGAAGCAGATTTTTACTCCTGAAATGTTCTTCCTTAAACCATTAAAAGCCGATCAAATATGAAAGATTAAAAGAGATTCCTAACAAATCAAATTTGTGAGGAATATTGCGGATGAGATTCCCATATGGATTGGATGGAGAGGCTGGATTAAATAACTTTGTAATTCAATGTATTAATAATTAATGACATGGCAACATTTATTAACCCCCATATGTAAAGTGTGTCTGACACTTTACGTATGTGGCCTCATTTCAGCCTTAGAACCACATAATGAGGAAGGTGGTTTTATACATTTCATTCACCAGTGGGAGAGAAGTAGGGTCCCACTCATACCCTCAACTGCAACCAGTCTGGTTGCCCCACATCCCATGAGGTCCCTGTACACATTCCTGCCTTTACTTTTTTTTTTGTTTGTTTTTTTTGGAGACAGAGTCTCACTCTGTCACCCAGGCTGGAGTGCGGTGGTGCGATCTCCGCTCACTGCAACCTTCGCCTCCCAGGTTCAAGCAATTCTCCTGCCTCAGCCTCCCAAGTAGCTGGGATTACAGGCATGCATCACCACACTCAGCTAATTTTTGTATTTTTATTAGAGACAGGGTTTCACCATGTTGGCCAGGCTGGTCTTGAACACCAGACCTAAGGTGACCCACCCACCTCGGCCTCCCAAAGTGCTGGGATTACAGACATGAGCCACCACGCCCGGCCTCTGCCTTTACTCATGCCAGTCCCAACTAGGAGAAACAGAGAGCTTCTCTCAATGAGAAACCTTCGAAGCAATTCAACAGTACCTTCTGTGGGGGCACCCCTGGCTTCAGCCTGGTGAAGAAGTGATTTTAAAATTCAGAAGCCCTGGGTCCAGTGGATACCTGCACCTCCCATTTCCCCAAGAGATGGAAAGAGTTTGCTTCCATTTAATCTCTTCCTCAAACAGTTCTCTGTCAGGCCATGCTTCATGAAAACCTTCACTCTAAAGCTGAACAGTGCAGACCTCTATTGAAATAAAGGTTCTGTGAACTCTAAGCCTTTCTCTGGAGAAGGTTTTTATCAAATGCAGATGTAAAAGGTAACAACAGGAGAGGAAAAAGGCCTGTGCCCCAGGCCTGTGCACTTCCAAGGCTGTATGGACACTCATTCATCACCTGCATGAGGATGGGGACACTGTCATGGCACAGTCACCTCAGCACCTGGTACATCAAAAGCACTCAACAACCATTTACTACTGAATGAAAAAAATAAAATGTATATAAGATCAAAAACATGTCTGCAATGGGGGAAAAGTTGACTCTCAGAGACCTCCTAATGCTAAAACTTTATAATTGGAGAAAAATCCCAAAATGGGTACTGGGTGACTACTGAGTGTAGGCCACTGCCCCACATGCCGTGAGGACACACACAAGAGCAGCAGGAGGGAAGAGATAAACAGGTAACAAGCTGAATGTTATCTTAAAAGAGCAATGCAAAATTTAAATAACAATGGTAATGCTTTCACAGGGCAAGATGTAATTGCCAAATGTATTAGATGAAGGAAAAAGTCAGTATTTGTCTTCAACTACATCCTTTCTAGGAAAAAACTGGTAGGCAGCTAGGAACAATGATCAAAAACCCATTAAAAATCACGACTAAACACATCCACTTGAAAACATTTTATTTGCCACCATTTTTGTTTCAGGATGACAATCTGAAACAGAAACACAACCCTCGGTCTATCCTGAAACTCTCCTGCATGTATCTCACTCAGTCAAAACCATTTAAGCCTTCACAGATTATCAGGGAACAGAGAGGCAATGTAACAAGCACTTAAAAGTCAAGGTATAACAGATTCCTCACTCTTCAATATTAAAGAAAAATGTTCCATATGACAAATTTCAGAGGAATGTAAATTTTAGAAAGATTGGGCACAAAAATCCTAAGACCAAAAGCTCAAGCTCACTCTTATGCTGCCTTAACTGGTAGAAATGTAAATTAGTACAACCTCCCTGTGGGGCAGTTTGGCAATAAATAGCAAATTGTAAAACGTATTATTATCTCCTTATTGTAAATTCCTAGAAGTGGAATTGCTAGGTCAAAAGTATTGCAGGAGCAGGAGAGAAATGCATGCACAAGGGCGGTCCTGCCAGAACTGGCTATAATACCAAACAATGATCATAATGATACTGCAAACAACCTAAATGATCCTAACTAAGGGTTTGCGTAAGTCAATCACAGTGCATCGATATCACAGAAACAATGAAGGCAACAAATATGACCATGTAGGGTACAATCACATGGAAAAATGCCTCTGACATACTACTGAACAGAAAAGGTCGTCTGGCAAACACCACACATGATCTCATTTATATAAACGTGTACACAACCATATGTTTATATATGTGCAGACAGACCTCTGGAAGCCTACACCAAAATGTTACTGTGGGTTATCTCATGGTGATGAGATGAGAGGATTTGTTAGTTCTCTGTTTACTTATGTATTTAATTTTTTCTAGTATGCCTTTTCGTTTTTAAACAAAATCATAATGCTGTTAAAAATAAACTTCCTTCATTTACAGATCACCCAATTCTGTGCAAAATGTGGGACTTTCTTCACCACTGATCCCAGCAGCTGAGTCCCAACTGTAGTTGTGGAATATTCCAGAATACCTCCATGCAACTCATCTACAACCCTGGCCCTCCCCTCTTCAGGATACTGGACAGGATTAAATGTGAGAATAGTGCACTCCGGCACCCTGGGAAGAAAGGCTTTTATAGCCCATGATTTCCAGGCCATTCCAAGTGCTTCCTGAGTCCTGCCCCACCTCCTGCAGGGCCGGATGACTAACCCTGCCCCAGGAAGGAAATGGGGCCTCCCTGAGGATCAGAAGTTGGACCTCATAAAATTGCAAAGCAGATCAGGTGTCCGACTCCCAAGCACAGCCTCCAACAAATCCCAGGAGGGTCTGCTGGGCTAAGCTCCTCCCTCTTGGTTCTAAGCCACCTCATCTGCAAGCAAAAGGATGACACTGGCTGCCCTGGAGTCATCCGACCCCTGCCCTAGAGTAATCAGGCGCAGATGCCACAGGCACCCCGAGAAGGCAGACAGGAGCCCAGCAACCCCCGTGGGAAGCACTTCCATCCACCGGGCAGGTGCATGCAGCCTCTGGAAACCAATATGGAAGCCACCCCTGAAGCATCAGGAGACGTCCAGAGCCAGCAGCTGTGACACTAGATAGTCATGTGTTAATGGCTCCCAAGCCTCACACCACACAGACTCCAGGAGGCCAGGCAGCAGCTCTGTTTTCCAACTTCTGGAGCTATGAGAAAACTTTCAAAGGATCTCCAGAAGAAGAAGAAAAGGACTGAAAGAGGGAACCCGCAAGTCAGAATTCCCACTCTGAGCCAGACACAGGCTCTTCTGTGCCTCTGTTAAGCCCCAAGGCAGAGAGAACGCTCATCTTCCATTTAGGAAACAAATACTCAGAGAAGCTAAGAGACTGGCTCAAGGGAACAGAGCTACTAGGTAGAAGATCTTCAAATGTATGTCTGATTTTTCGCTCCTTATCCCACAAGGCTACCTTGGATTATTAGGGAGACTGCATTTTTCTCTTCCTGATTCATTTAGTCCTTCATTCTTTTGTTTGAAGAGCTTAACAGAAGACAGCTCCTACACAGGGCTCTCTCTTTCCAGGTAATAACAAGCTCTGAGAACATTCGGAGAGTTCAGGGTTCATGCTGCCCCAAAGGATCTCCGAGAAGAACCAGCCCTCCACACAACCAGCTGGAACATCACAGTGATTGCCCCTGCAGGAGATGTATATAATAAAAATTGAATGCTGCAGCATGAACTTCATACATACTTGTCCTCTTGGTTTATTCATCAGAAATAACTATCTGTGCTTGCTTTCACAAGAGCACATATTTTATAGGGTACATTAAAATTTAATGGATTTTTAATAATATTGTAACTACCGCAAGAGAAAAACTGGAAAAAGCTGCGCCACATGTCTTTGTGGCATTTTGGTGGTTTGGCTCCAGCTTCGCAAAGAAAGAACTCATTTGGTGAGGAGGGGCGGGCAGGAGAGAGTGAAGAACCCATGCAAAACGCTGGGTGGGTAAGAAAAATGTTGTATTTGACTACTGGCATGAGAGATCTGTGCTGAGGGAGGGAAGTCAAGAAGGAAAGATGCCAAATCAACAGGCGTACTTTACCAAATGGTAAATTATGCTAGACTTAACCTGACTTTGGGCAACTTGGGATGTAGTTCAGAACAGAAGGAGGACTGCGATGGTGATCCATGCAACAGACACTTCAATTGTGGAGGCACGAGCAGGCGCTGGCCAACAGAATAGAATGCAACTACAGGGCCAGAAGAGATCTGAAATCTCATCCAATGGCTACAAAGCCGAAATTTGTAGAAAAGATAGCCAAAGCCCAGAGAAGTAAGACGAGGCCCAAGATCACAAAGGAAATTAGCAAGTCTTTACATTTCTGTCAGGCTTCTTCTATTACTGTGTGTGGCCCAGGTTAAACGCATATACTTAAATCTAACTCGAATGGCGAACATAATGTTCTCAAGTCTTTAATAAACTGCTGGGTTGCAAGCTGCACATTTTTAGCCATTTCTGGGAAATTTAATTTCATTAATTTTCATAAGCCATCCTCATGGTTTTTTTTTTGATATGCATCACCAAAGATCACTCTATTTTAACTTTTTGGGAAAAGTTTTTTCTCTCCCTATGGGACTCAAACCCACATATCTGAAGGACTCATTAAAGAATGGAGTCCTATCTAGAGGCCAAGATGAGGTGGCCCCTTTGGTTCCTCATAGAAGGATACTATACATGCACCCAGTAAAGTCATCTGGAGCCTCCTGAAGTGTCACTAGTCCAGAGACCAGTGTCTATTTCTGGACAAAGAAAGAAACCCATGGTGCCCTGCCACCAATGATGCATCCACAGCCAGGCTGACTCACCCATTCGTAAGTGCACTGCCAAAAATAACACCTTGCCAAAATTACGTTGCCTAATCTTTGACAAAGTAATATCCAAATTAAAATGAAAAAAAGGCTTAAATGTCAAGTGATGATGGTGATTTACGTTGTACTAATTTATATAATGCGCCACATCTCAGATGGGCAGATTTTTCCATGACATCAAAGCAGGCCACGAGCAGGGTTAGCGGTGACAATGATGGCTGGAGAACGAGCGTGGGTCTGGAGTTTGCTGGCCCTAGATTGAGTGCTCTCTCTGTCCCTTGGCAGCTTTGTGCCATTGGGCATGTACCTTCCTGTCCCGAACCCTCATTTTCCTCACCTGTGACAAGGGACAAACGAATACCTACCTCACAGGGAGACTGTAAGAATTACCCATTTATCTTTTAAGACTGAGTCTCACTCTGTCACCCAGGCTGGAGTGCAGTGGTGCGATCTCAGCTCACTGCAACCTCCGTCTCCCGGGTTCAAGCGATTCTTCTGCCTCAGCCTCCCGAGTAGCTGAGACTACGGGCGCCTGCCATCACGCCCAGATAATTTTTGTATTTTTAGTAGAGATGGGGTTTCACCATATTGGCCAGGCTGGTCTCGAATTCGTGACCTCATGATCCGCCTTCCTCAGCCTCCCAAAGTGCTAGGATTACAGGCGTGAGCCACCACACCTGGCCCCATTTATCTATTAATAAAAGCAGTTTGTGTAGTACCTAGTACACAGTGGAGATGCAATTATTGAGAGTTATTATTAAAAATACCTGGTATTTACTATCACTAAATATGATTTGAATGGATTGATAGTTCCTTCCAATTTTCATATGTAGAACTATAATTGTAAAGCTGTGTAACATTTGATAGTATTAAATACTAAACCACTGTGTAATTAAAGCCCAAAATGTCAAATACTGCAGCATAAACTACCCGACAGGCCTCCAAATGCCCTTTCACCAAGGTGTGATTTCTATTTATTTTGCTTTGTTGCTATTTTTGTGGTTTTGAGATGAAGCCTCACTCTGTTGCCCAGGCTGGAGTGCAGTGGTGCAGTCATAGCTCACTGCAGCCTCAAACTCCTGGGCTCAAGCGACCCTCCTGCTTTAGCATCCCAAGTAGCTAGGAGTACAGGCACATTTTTTGTACAGATAGGGTCTCACTATGTGACCCACACTGGTCTCAAACTTCTGGCCTCAAGCGATCCTCCCCACCTCGGCCTTCCAAAGTGTTGGGATTATAGGCCTGAGCCACTGCACCAGGACTATTTATTTTGTCTCAGTAAAAGTATACTGTGCCGGAGGAGGAGGAGAAGGAGGAGGAGAAAGAGGAGAAGGAGGAGGAGGAGAATGAATGGGGAGGAGGGAGAGAGGCAGAGAGGAAGTCCACCAGTAGCCTAGAAGGTTCTACATTCCCAGGCCTTGTCTCTTACTGTTGCCACCTTCAGGAAAAACCTCTCCTTCTGATCTACTCCATCCTGTGCACGCATCAGGCCTTCCACGCGCCCCATGTTCACGCCCTACATACACACACAAGCTGTAACTATCTACAGCTGGAGATACTCCGTCAAAGTAATCACACGACCTCTCAGTGTCAACATGCGCTTTGACAGAGGGTGAGGGGACTGCCACGGGGCCATTAAGCGTGGACATTAAAAGCGCTGATGGAGCTAAAACACATTAACCTGTGGAGGAAGCCAGGCTATCAGCTGCAGCTCCACCGACATCATAAAAAGTAAAGAGGCCTCAGTAAGGGAACCAATATTACAGCCATTGATATAAATTATACCTCAGAACAGGGGAGAAGGGGGTGGGGTAGAAAAATGGAACAAGTTCAAACTTCTTTTATTGTAATAGTCTCCAGTCGAGCATAATCACCAAAGCTATGGTGCAATACGATTGCCAAAACTAGACAAACATCTGTGAGATGGATTCATCTCAGAGGGGAGGCCAACAGCTTGTTATCATTAAAGCGGCGATGCTCGCTCTGCGCCTGAACTGCAGGCCGCCTTGTTACTGCGTTTGCGGAGGCAATTGTACCAGATGTTGGCAACTATCTTCAGATAGATGACAGGCACCTGCTGTTGAGGAAATTAAGCTCCTCATTGGCCTCTCTGATTTGGGGGTGGGGAGGAAGGAGCAAGAAAAAGTGACCCTTCCAGATATCCCATGGGACAGGCACTAACCCAAGAGGGTGGGTGGAGCTTGCCAGATGGGCAGGCCAGCTCAGCTCCTGGTGTCAAAGACCCAAGAAGGGCCCACGGGGTGCTGGTGGAAAGATGGAGAAGTTTGGGAGGAATCTAATTCAGGCTGGGGAAGTAAGGAGCTCTGCACCGACTCCCTCGGCAGGTTGCTCTTGGTAACGGTCTCCGAGACTCTTCAAGAGATCTTAAATTTGAAACATGGCTATGGACATTAATCATCATTAAAAGCCAAACAGGCAATTTTCAAACCATGTCATGCTGACTCAGATGGAGACAAAGGCTCCAAAAGCGGGGGAGAGCAAGGACAAGAGAGATAAATACCACCCATGCCACCATGGACAAATAAAAATCATGAGAGCCCATAATTCATTTTCCAGAGTGCCCCGAACGTCAGCCACTAGTTATTTGACAGAAATGATTCATTCCACAGTTGGCAGGGCTGACCCATGTCTACCCTGCTGGGGGGTGGCCTATGAGAAAGATGCTGATAAAATGCAACCACCTGCGTCCTGGACCCCAGAGGTGCAACCTGACTCCTTTTCAGCAGAGGGCAGTCAACAGAGCTACCCCAGGACCCAGCAGATGGGTTCAGTCTCAGAGCACTGGTGATCTCCTGACAAGGTCGTCAGATCATCTTGGCCTTCCATTATTTCTGGGCAAGTAGTGATTCTCTTTCCTCTTGGATTATCAAATTTGAACCAGGATACCCCATACTTGATTCATTCTTACTATGATTACTGATACAATCTGACACCAACACCGACAACTGTCCTCAGTGAGAGGCAGCAGTGGGGACTCAGGGGCAGAAGCAGGCCCAGCCAGGACCCACGGTGTCCTGACCGAAGAGACCAAGGTCAGAATGTTATTCTTGAGCCTCAGTTTTCTCATCTGTAAAAGGGTCTGCAAAGCTCCTTCTAGGTCTACACAGCTAACAGCCCTAAACTATTCTCATCACAACCAAAGAAATTAGATGGCTTGGTACAGCTAGTTGAGAAATGTAATAGCTGGCTGGCGCAGTGGCTCATGCCTGTAATCCCTGCACTTTGGGAGGCTGAGGTGGGTGCATCACCTGAGGTCAGGAGTTCGACACCAGCCTGGCCAACATGGTGAAATCCCTTCTCTACTAAAAATACAAAAATAAAAATAAAAATTAGCCGAGCACCTGTAATCCCAGCTACTCGGGAGGCTGAGGCAGGAGAATCGCTTGAACCTGGGAGGCGGAGGTTGCAGTGAGCTGAGAATGAGCCACTGCACTCCAGCCTGGGTGACAGAGCGAGACTCCATCTCAAAAAAAAGAAAAACGTAATAGTTGCGTTAAAGCCCAAGTTTTCTACCTCTACTGGTAGCCCAATTTGGGGGTCACTCTAATATTTAGCCACAAAACAAAATGAAACATGCCTTTTTAGCCTGTAATTAAGGTTGTTTCATGTCCTTAACCAGTAAAAACTTCTTTACTCTATTTTTAAAAAAAAAAAAAAAAACCTCCATACTTCAAAGTTCCTAGGACAGAAATGACGAATTTTCAAAGAAACACTTACTAGAGAATACAGAAATCAAGGCATCAATTTAATTTCACACTCTACCTGCCTTGGACTAATTTGTGTAAATTACATTTCATACTAAGAACCTCAGCCCACGTGACCACAATGGAGAAATAAGCAGCTTGCATCAAGCTGAGTTTTTCAGGTATAAATATATAGCTCTTTTTAGTGTGTGAATGTTTAGCTGAATTTTCAATAAAGGTTTTATATAAAAATTTCCAAGTGTTAATTTCCACCATTTTCATTGACATGTCAATGTCACTGGGTCTTTACAGACCTAAAGAGTGCTGATTAATCCATGTGGATCCATTTTTTTCCTCTTTTAGAAAAATGATTACAACCAAATTCTCAGCTTATAGATGTGAGTGGGCAGAGTCAAGGACCCGTTGCACAAAGCTGCATAAAAGTTCCCACTTTGGCCTTCCACTTTCGGGAATGTGGCCAGACAAGTGTTGCACGACGAGCAAGCCTTTGCACACGTTTGTGGGTACGATCCTCTAGCTTGTGGCTACCATGTCCACACAGAGCACCTGTCCTTGAGCAACAGCACCCCACAGCCCAAGAAAAAAGCAAGACCCCAAAATGATCATTCCTTGCCTATTCACTGCAACAGACCTTATGTGACTGGCAGGGGCTTATGCCTGCTCTTAACTCTCCCTAGTCTTTATTATTTGCAGCTATTTACTCCAAAAGATTTCTCCAAATGTCTTGGAGGGATGGCATCAGACAATACAATGTACCTTTCTGACGTGTGTCTACATTAAAAGGATGACTATTTCAAATGAGCATAGCCATGCCCCTAAAGTTTATGACTGATCCTGAAAATATCCTCAGTTCTATGAAATCGCTGCTTTCTTTGAGACGTCAAGTTGACAACTGGGACTATCTATAGCAGGGGATAGCAACTTACGGCCCACAGGCCTGCTGCCTGTTTTTGTAAATAAAAGTGGAACTGGAACACAGCCACACTCATTCATTTACATATTGTCTACGGCTGCTTTTGTGCTACAACAGCAGAACTGAGTAGCAGGGACAGAGACTGTATGGCCCACAGAGTCTAAAATATTTGGTGTCTGACCCTTTACAGACAAAGTTTGTCAACCCCTGCTCTCTATGTACTTGGAGCTACGAATGAGAGGAGGAATAATTAACGACGACTCTGTAATTCCTAGACACAGGGAGGATGCAACAATTGTGAAAATAAATGGTATTTCTTTTTATTGCCTCTTTACAAAAAGGCATCTAGAATCAATACATTTGATTTGGGACACCTGATACAGACTTTCAACCAGTGGTTAAGTTATGGGTTTAGCAGAAAACCACTGACTTCAGCTGTCATTCTGTCCTAGGTGCACCTGATCCATCATCTTTGTCCATTTCCTTGGGCTGCCAAATCCTTTCACGAGCAGATCCCAGGTTAATCACATCCGGGAAGCAATAATGAGACTGAATTATAACTGAGACACCCTGACTAATGTTCCCTGAGGTTCTTTAACGTTGAAAAGATCACATCTACTGTTCCACTCATGGGTCAAACAAGCAGACCTGCCTTGTGGCTTCTTGCAGGTTGAGGGGTAAGATTTCAGGGAGGGAGACTGAACATGGCAAGAAGGGGAGCGTCTGTAAAGCCCTGAGGCGCATCCTCAGCAGTCAGCATCTCTGGGCAAGGTGAATGCAGGCATCCAGATGTAAACTGCCTCCCTCCTTGCTCTGCAGCTGATGACAAAGTCAAACTCACTATTTCAGGTCCGTGGAAGTGAGCCCTCTCCATTTGGTTCTTTCCAAAATGGGCAGGGGCAGGACTGTGATATCCAGGGGTGTGTGGGGCAAGTCAAACTCTGGGCTTCCTCCTCTCCTCCACCTACCATGGCAACACTGGTCCTTTATGAAGCCCAGAATAAATGTCTGTCAAGCACCTTTTCCAGGTCAATGCTCAGGCCGGTATTGAGGCACATGAAGACACGACTCGCCTTCAACGGCTGCCACGGGGAACAGCCAAGTCGGCTGAGGGAAAGGATGGGAGGCCCGGGAGAGGAGCTCCACAGCAGCAACCACTGTCCCCACCTCGCAGTGATGCTGGCAGGCTCTCCATTTGCTACACCACACTGCAATTCTGCTTACCACCATCTCTGCTCCTTGACCACATGCCCCACATGGGTGTGCACCTCACCTCAGCCATCTCTGTGGCCCCAGCATGGTGCTTAATACCTAGATTGGGTTCCTGAATGCAAGGATGGTTGGACAAGCACAACCACCTTAGGACCTTTCAACAGCAGCTGATAAGAGACCTTCTTCCTCCCCCTCCAGCTGTTCCCATAATCACCAGCCTTCTTAGAGCTCCTGAATGTACTGTCCAGCCCCCCAACCCCAGGAACTCCCCTAACTAACCTGAAGGTCTCCCTGAGTACAGGCTGTGAGGCAGATCAGCCACACTCAGGTGTCTAAGAGAAACCAGCATAAGCACCCCCAAAAGGGCAACAACAAAGTGAGACGCTCTTTGAGGGAGTGGTGCATCGTAAAATACGGGTGGACACACCCTTGTCAAGAAGGGATGTCACAGACAGTATGAGAAAAATCCCAGTCCACGAGAAGGCAGCAATTTCTATCAGAACAGGCCTTTTAAAATAACTTGCAAGTGAATTACAGTGGCTGCTTCCTATGGGAGGGAAAATTATTTCAGGCGGCTTCCAGCCCCATGTGCCTCTTTTAATTCAAGTCGTATGCAAAAAATATTTATTGAGGGTGGAAGTCTCCCCATAGGTGTGTTTTAAGATCAGGCCACACTGGAGCACTCGAGTTAGCTTTTTAAAGCTGCCTTAAAAGAACATTTTTAATGCACGGTCTCCTTTGCTTTGAACTGATTTCTTATTGCAAACAAACAACCCCCTACAAACATCTGCTTTCCTCTGCTTCTCCTCTGGTCTCGGCTGCCAGGCAAGCACCGAGTGCTTGGGGACACCACCATTAAGATGGTGGTTTTCAATAGAAACTTGGCATTTATCATAGTGAGAGTATTATCTTCTCAACAGAAGCTGACAATTTGTCCTATTCCTCCCTTGAGAGAATCCAGTGAGATCACATTTGCTTCCCCTGCATGCTGTTTCTCCTACTACAACATTTCTTTGCCTGGAAAGAAAATATTGTGACTCCTTGCCATATTCACTTCATTAGCATAAGAGGAAAAAAAGCCAAATCCTCCACTTAGCCTCCCCCAACACTAACTCCAGCTGGGTTAAATCTAGGCGGATCTCAGAATGAGGACTTCCATGGTTCCAGATTTGTCAGAGGGATAGCTGTGGAGGGATGGGGGCAGAGACTGGGAGCAACTAAGAAACTGGCCCCAAAACCGTCCATTTGGCACACAGAGAGGGCTTTGTGCAGATTAAGGGAGGGAGTTTATCAGAGGGAGTGAACCTGGTGGAAGTCAGCAATTTGGGGGTTCAGAAACACGGGATGTTGGGAGGAATGGGGAGCAGAAAGGGAATGCAGGCAGGGGAGACTATCATTAAATAGTCATGTGCCAGACCCTGGACAAATGTGTATCTTTTCATTCTTACAACCCCATTGTAAATGAAATTGTATGCCCACTTAACAGATGAGAAACCAGGCTCAGAAGACAGTTGAATCAATAGCCCAGGGTCACAATGCTAATAGCAAATGATCTGGATTCAGACTCAGGTCTGCCCAATTCCAAAGTTGAGAATTGTTCAACTTCACCCCACAGAATCCCCCCATAACCCCACATAATTCCCGACAGTCTGGCAGTAAATGCCAACGGCATCTTCAGTTCATTCAAGAGGCAAAAATGTACCCACAAACTCATTCTCCATGTCCACAGCCAGATTTCTCAACATCAAGGAGGATTGTGCTGTGGCTTAATGTTGTTGGACCCATTTTCATTCCCCAGCCTGGCTGATCACAAGACAGCAAGTCTGGGAGAGAAACTGCCCAATACCCATCCAAGTACCCCCATCCCTGGTGCCCAGAGGATCCATAACATCTATGAGCCTAGATGAGTCAACACTCTCACCAGCTTGTCAAAGTCACTGACCTACCCTGGTACCTCTCAAGCAGCAGGTCTACTGCTTTTCTTAGACCAAAGACAAAAAGAAGAGAAGGAGAGAAGATGAAACAGAGATGCATATCCCAATTTTTACCCTCCTGACATCCTTCCCTTCTCTGTGTCTACCCTCTATGCCAAAACCTGCCTGAGAATCTGACTCTGAAAAGGGCATTGCTGACCAGCTCACCCTGCCCAGATATTCCCTTAGTTCTATTAAGCTTTTGCTGTGGGCTGGAAATAGCTAAGGGATCCTGGGATGCAGTGAAATAATGGGTTTCACATAAGGAAGTGCTCCAGGTAATGGAATATACTCTCTTAATGCCCCATTTTAAAAAGAAAAATCCTGGCTGGGCAAGGTGGCTCACGCCTGTAATCCTAGCATTTTGGGAGGCCAAGGCGGGCAGATGCTCGCCTCCTTTTAAGGCCAGGAGTTTGAGACCGGCCTGGCCAACATGGCGAAACATCATCTCTACTAAAAATACAAAAAATTAGCCAAGCATGGTGGCAGGCGCCTATAATCCCAGCTACTTGGGAGGCTGAGGTAGGGGAGTTGCTTGAATCCGGGAGGCAGAGGCTGCAGTGAGCCAAGATTGCACCACTGCACTCCAGCCTGGGCAATAAGAGTGAAACTCTGTCTCAAAAAAAAAAAAAAAATCCTAATTTTACCCTTTGAAACTCCTTCTCCAATGACTGGAACTTCCCTGCCCTCCGATACAGAGGATCCATTCATTCCACCACTGTTTACTGAGCACCAACTACCGCCCAGGCCATAGGCCAGTCCTGGTGCTGCAGAGTGAGTAAACAGACCCAGCCCCACTTGGTGGAATTTACAGTCAGGTCAAGGCAAAGAGACTACACATATCTCTGACTTCTTGATAAGCCAAGATTCCCTCCTCCGTATTCCCATTATGGATTCTCTCAGCTCCCGGTTTCTTTCCTTGATGACACAATCTGTAATTATTTTTATTATTTCCTTGCTTGCTTTTGGCTGCTCCTCCACCATCCACACCCCATGCTTGTTAAGCTACAGGTAAGTAAGGATCTTGTCTGTTCCGCTTACCAAGGTGCTCCTGGCTCCTAGCTCGGTACCTGGCATTCAAGGTAATCAAGGTCTGCTGAATGAATCAATGAACAAATGAATGATGCGTGAGGCTGTAGATGCAATGCCTTGTGGGCCTAATGAGGAAGGATGACTGTTTCCCTGCACTAAACAGTCCTACATTGCGGAGCTTTTCAAGATCGAAGCCTCTTTGTTTTTATAGGTTTTCTCCCTCTCGCTTTACACTGAGTTTATTAACATCTTTCCACCCCTTAATATTTGCTATAAACTTAAAAGAAGCCAGAAAACCAAGCTTATTAGAATCATATGTAAAGGAAAAGGAAAGAAAAACTTAAATGAGGATCTGAAAAGCTCTCCCAGGAGGCAAAATAAATGCAATAAACAGATTAGTGGATCAATATATATAAATATATTTTAACAAACATCAGCCAAATGACACTGGGACAATTTCCAAGCAGTATCCATTACAAAAAAAGTTTAATTATTCGAGAAAGAAATGTAAAGAGTGTTCATCAGAAGGATCCACCCAGAAGAACTCTCTTTGGGCCCACATCGGTTCAACTCTTTCATCAAAGCCAGGGCAACCGGCAAGTCAGTTCCACAAACTGGAAGCAGCGGGGTAGCTGGATGGAACTCGAGGTACACATCCCATCAAAAATTACACAAAACTGAATCATCGTCTTTATGCTAAGAAGATGCAGGAAGGGCTTTTTAGTTTGCATCATTGCCAGGGTGGGTAGAAGAATTGAGTGGTAAGCTCCCCCACAGGACAGATGGAAAAGATGAATGAGAGAACGAGACGGGGAGCCGGGGGGGGGGGGGGCGCGCTGTATAAAGGCTGTTGCACTAGCAAGCCTACTGCTAGACAGGACTAAAGTGGAAACTCCAGAGTCTCAGAGGACCTGAGTCTTCAACGTCGAAAATAACAACACCAGCTCATGCTTCTAACATTTGTTAAGTGCTCACTCTGTTTCTTAGCAGGATGCTAACAACTATATGTGCATTAGCTCATTTAATCCTCATGACAACCCTATGGGTTAAAGACCATCATTATCCCCATTTTACAGATAAAGAAAGTGAGGTGGGAAGAAGTTAAATGACCTGCCCAAGGTTGCCAAGCTAGGCAACAGATGAGCTGGGTCTAATACCAGACAGACAGTGTAAACAACCTATGCTCTTATTCGCAGGCAATATGCTCAGCCAGGAGAGTATGAAAACTATACAGCCTGAGGGCCAAAACCGGCAGCCTCCTGACTTTTGTAAATAAAGTTTTATTGGAATATAGCCACAACCACTCATTTTCATATTGTCTTTGGCTGTCATCATGATAGCATGGCAGAACTGAATGGGTCTAGGAGACCATCTGGGCCGCAAAACTAAAAATAGTTATTATCTGGCCTTTTGCAGAAAAAGTTTGCCAGCCCCTATACTAACAGTAAACAATAGAGATTCTCAACTTTTCTACCTAGGTACTCTGCCTAAAGGCAAAGTACATTAAGGGACAGCCCAGAATGACCAGGAACTGATGCCGCCAGAAGCGATTCTGAAGTGTCTGGAAGTATCACAGTGTTTCAAAAAAGAATTATGCAAATATTGCATTCTGTGCCATAATATTTGTTCTAATATAAAATATTTTAGACAAACTGGCCAGATGCAGTAGCTCACACCTGTAATCCCAGCACTGTGAGAGGATGAGGTAGGCAGATCACTTGAGGCCAGGAGTCCGAGACCAGCCTGGCTAACATGGGGAAACCCTGTCTCTACTAAAAATACAAAAATTATTCAGGCGTGGTGGCACACACCTGTAAACCCAGCTACTTGGGAGGCTGAGGCAAGAGAATTGCTTGAACCTGGGAGGCAGAGGTTGCAGTGAGCCGAGGTCGTGCCACCGTACTCTAGCCTGGGTGATAGAGACTCCAAAAAAAAAAAATAAAAACAACCAACCAACCATAGTCAGAGTGACCTTCCTCAAAGACGTACCATAGTAATTCTTCCCCCTGCCCCCCGCCCCCCCAGACGGACTCTTGTTTTGTCGCCCAGGCTGGAGTGCAATGGTGTGATCTCGGCTCACTGCAACCTCCACCTCCCAGGTTCAAGCAATTCTCCTGCCTCAGCCTTCTGAGTAGCTGGGATTACATGCCCCCACCACCACACCCTGCTAATTTTTGTATTTTTAGTAGAGACAGGGTCTCACCATGTTGGCAGGCTGGTCTCGAACTCCTAACCTCATGATCCACCCGCCTCAGCCTCCCAAAGTGCTGGGATTACAGGCGTGAACCACTGCGCCTGGCCATACCATAGTAATTCTATGGCACTACAAACTGGTCAGGGCCACCCCAAAGGAGATCACCTCAGGATAAACAGCTTAACAACAAACCCAGAGTCCTCACCCAGGAAGTCTAGATTTGAACCTTGGGCCCCACTGCTGTTGGGCTGAGGGGTCTTACATAGTCATTTATGCTCTCCTAGTCTTCCTCACCTAATTTTAAAATAGGGATAATTATCCTACCTCACAGGGCTGTTGGGACAATTACAAGGTAAAAGATACATGAACAGTTCGGGCAAACAGGAATCCCTAAATCTGAACACAAATGCCAACTTAGCTGAATGGAAAGCAGTGACATTAATACGTCCTCCCTTTTTGCTAAGAAAACAAGTCTGCTGATAAAAGAAATGGGGTGCTCTTATTAAAGAATAAAAATCGGCCGAGTGCGGTGGCTCAGCCTGTAATCTCAACACTTTGGGAGGCTGAGGCAGGCGGATCACCTGAGTCCAGGAGTTCGAGACCAGCCTCGGCAACACGGTGAAACCCTGTCTCTACTAAAAATACAAAAAAATTAGCCAGGCATGGTGGTGTGTGCCTGTAGTCCTAGCTACTTGGGAGGCTGAGGTTGGGGAATCACCTGAGCCCCAGAGACTGAGGCTGCAGTGAGCTGAAATCGCGCTGCTGCACTCCAGCCTGGGAAATCAGAGTGAGGCCCTGTCTCTAAATAAGTAAAATAAAATAAATAAAACCGTTTCCCTATCAGAGAAATCTGCAAGCTCCCCTGCAAACTACTCCGGCATTTCATCTCCCTGTTGCTTTCCATACCCTTGTCATTCCATAAGCAAGCTGGGAATAAGATCAGGAAGCCCGTCTCTGATCATTCCATACTCTCACTTATTTTTCCTTAAGTGAAAAACACCTTAAATTGTTTTTTCAATACTAACACTCTATAAGCAAATCTGAAAATATTTACCTCTGCCGCCGATTATAAAAGACGGTTAGCGACCTCGACAACCCAAAATCTCTAATTTACAACTAATCTACTTTCACAAATTACATCTCCTACAACAGACCACCTAAAAATGACTTCCTGTAAACAAACCACTCGGCTGGGTTTTCTTTTCTTTTTTTTTTAATTTAATTAAATCCTTATTTTGCTCTTTAACTACAAGAAGCTCACTTTTCACTACACTGGGGCAAAATTTTTTTTTTCAAGAGACACAGAAATAATCCCCAAATAGAAGCCCAGAGGGGTGCACAGAGAGACAGACTGTGGGTCTATCTGACCTGCCTTCAGCAGCCACTTGTTCATCTAACACTTGCCGGCCTGTGCTCACGCAAGGCCCCATGCTGGCTGTTGACCCAGCAGCTGGATTAAATCAAGAAGGCAGAATGTAAACAGGTATGAAGTTAGTGTTCTGGAGCACGCAGGAAGGAGTATTTAAATCTCCTTGGAGGTGGTCAAGGAAGGTGTTGACCCTTTTAGAGTGTCAGGCCAAGTGTCTTGACTTCTCCAAACTCCGCTTGAAGGTGACCAATTCATTCTAGTTTGCAAGGCCCAAGTTCCTAGAAACCCCCTTAGTCACAGGCAAACCCAGACAACTGGTCACCCTACCTGCCTCCTGCCCAGGTCTTCTCTCTACAAGGAGGAATCATCATAATATTAAGTTGGCCTGTTGTGCGCTGGCTCCCATCCTCCCCGTTCTTTTTTTTTTTTTTTGGAGACAGTATCTCACACTGTCACCTGGGCTGGAGTGCAGTGGCACGATCTCGGCTCACTGCAACCTCCATCTCCTGGGTTCCTGGGTTCAAGAGATTCTCCTGCCTCAGCCTCCTGAGTAGCTGGTGCCCACCACCATGCTCAGTTAATTTTTTGTATTTTTAGTAGAGAAGGGGTTTCACCATGTTGGCCAGGCTGGTCTCGAACTCCTGACCTCATGATTCGCCCGCCTCAGCCTCCCAAAGTGCTGGGATTACAGGAGTGAGCCACCGCGCCTGTACCCCACACACTTTCATCTGTCTCCCACCCGCTACTTGTACCAAGTAATCATCAACCTTTCATGGTAACAGCCCCTCCATCAGATTCTGCCTTCCTGGAAACATCAATGGTCACACAAACGTCCCACAAAGAAGAAAGGCCCATCACCTAGGCTGCAGAAGGTATGTGGCCTTGTGGCAAATCAAATCCCACTTTGCCAGTAACTCAATTTAGGAAGACAACACAAAGTGGAGGAAGAAATGGAAGCAGCATATACAAATTCAATCTATTCCATCTCCTATTTATTTTATGCAAAGTTTTCCTGGTCCTTATTAATGCCAGCTTTCCCTCCGCCATTTAATCTCTGCTTCCATTTCATTCTTAGAGGCCTGTGATTATTCTAATTCAGCATTTGGATGACTTCATTTCCACTCAAGTACACCCAGGTCAACTTGGATAGAAAAGAAAGAGGAGGAGAAGAAAAATAATCAGCTAAAAGCTATTAAATATCAGCCGTGTGCCTCATGATTGGTTTTAAAGGCAGTGGTGAGGTTAGCAACAGTCAGAAACTCAACCCTTCTGCCTCTTCCTGCATATTAACATTTTTTTCTGGGGCTCTCACTAATATGGCTTCGAATGTAAATAAAGTACAGATTGGCAGCCCACTTTTAGCTAATTCACAAATACCAAGTCTGAATATACGGAGCTGTAAAAATTTAGAGGGTGGTAACTTGACAAATCCAGCCGGTCTGCAGAGAGACTATTTCTAAGAGGACAAAAGAAGAAAATAAAGAAAGAAAATGGGAGAAAAAGAAAAGCATACAGGACCTGTGTAAGGGGGTATCCTACTGACGGTGGGGGGCGGGCGGGAATCTCCATATCAATGTTCACTCCACTGAACAACGGAGTTCGATTTCAATGCCAAGTCTAAATGAACTGCGCTTTCTCCTCCATAAGAACCACCCCTTGCACCCACTGGCACAAGCTTGAACCATGATTTCTGGTACACTTTCAGTTCCCACTGAACTACATCTTGGGAGAAACAGGCTTTATTTTCTCATGCTAACAACTCCATTGTAAGTGACGTCTTCAGAGGGCCCAGGAGGACTCTGGGAAGGTGAGCTGGTGGAAGTACTTCATACCGGCCCCCCGCCCCTACCCACCCAGGGCTCATTCACTCCTTTGTGCCCGCGGGCTCCCCTACTGCTGGCTCTCCTCTCCTTGCCCCAGCAGAAAAAGTAAATACAGCTAAATCATACCAGGAAATGCAGTCAAACAGCAAAGCTGAAGTTTGAGCCTTGTTCTCCTTGTTCCTCTACCTACTATGCAAATGCACGTGGCATTTGATTAGCATAATCTCAAAGTTTTCCCAGCTTGCTACCCAGAAGGCATCCTAGTTTTCTATTTGTATATCTTAAAACACTGTTAACAGAGCAATAATAATGTCTGAGGCCTTTGCCTAACAACAGCTGGCTGTATTTTTATATACTAAGAGGGAAATGGGAAGTTTTCCTAGAAACCCACTATTTCAGAATCTCCTTTTTGAAGCAAAAATACGAAAATTTAAGAGAAGTGACGTTAGGGTGCTCAATCTTTAGAACTCAACAACCTTACTGGCTTCAGCCGAAATCAGTCTACGGAGGAAAAGTTCACCAGGAAAACACAAAGTAGTTTAGCAGGAGGGTTTACCTGCAAAGCCCCAGGATCATATTACTCGTGGGTAAGGCTTGTTTGCCTCTGCCACCTGGCCTAGAAGATGGAGGAGGCAGAGGAAGCAGGATTCTCCTGTCTACTCACCGTGCTGTTTCCCACTGAGCAGCTCGGCCACGGGTCAGGGGGCAAATAAAGTCCCCTCCCCTTATGACACACTTCCAGAGGGAGCTGCTGACACAAACCAGGCAGAAGATTAATAAAACATGGGGACAGTGTTGGCTTTGTTCTGGGCCATTAGAGGAAGAAAACTTAAACACAAAAGTAGCCTTCAGCCAGGGAAGAGCGCGCGCATGGTCCTTCCTGGTGCAGCTTACAATTGTCGTTGAAGAAGGTCTGAAGGGCAACACCCAGGCTCTCCAGAGAAAGGTGGAGCAGAGGACAGGGTGAGGCCTGGGAGGCTGACCACTCCCCGGGCAACCCACCTACACAAACCACTTCAGAGGACAAAGCCTCCCGGGAGCTCAGATGTCCACAAAGGACACACCAGACTTTTGTTTTCCAGGCCTCCTCTGAGAGAACCACACGGCACAGAGCTCTGTTTATCTACGACACACATTTAAAGCAAGAAAACGCTACCTGAGGATCACAGTCCACTCTCAGGCTTATTTATCTTCTCACAGATCTCATGCCTTTTAAATTTCAAAGGGCTTTATGAGATTTTTATTCCAGGTATGACTCTTCTCACACATACAGTATCAAAAGGGGTGTCTGAGTGGGGGCCATGAAGCCAGCTTCACACCTGCACAGAAAACCCTGGAGCTGGGAAATCGCAGGCACCCAGCGCTTCCTCGGGCTGCCCTCGCCGACAATCGCCCACACTGGCCAGATAAATGGGAAGGTCTCATTACATTAAAAAAATTCACTCTTGTTTTCTTTTTTTTCTTCCCCCAAAAAGCTTTCACACACCACTCTCCGGAGCTCAAGTTAACTTTGATGGGCCCCCACACAACCCCAACCCGACACAAAGGGCTCCAAGGACCCTTTCACCTGGGTCCTTGATTCCACACGGATTGCTCACTTCGACGAGACCTCAAGAGCTGTGACTTTCCACGCCGGTTCCTGGAAGGCCTTTTCTTCCCGGCCACCACAGTGAGGGGCTGGCACAGGAAGGGGTTAAAGCCCTCATGTCAAACCACAAACTCGGGCACTGGCCCAGAAGGGACATGGGAACCAGAGCAGCCCGTGATAAAGGCCGGATTGTAGCAGCCCACTGAATTGGAAATGACTTGTAGGCCTAATGAAACAGAACTTTGGCAGTAACACAGAATGAAAGGAATGAGACAATAAAAGGCAGGAACAAAGGGTGCAGAGTCGCTTCAGCTTTAGCAAAATAAGCTCACTTTGTTGTTGGGGAAAGCCAAAGCCGATTAGGATAAACCAATGACTAAGCATAAGTCTTCCAAACTAATTACACAGTTCACCATGTGAAGTATAATTGGAAGCCTCCAAATGCGGGCTGCTTTGCTTTCACAGGAGTTCTAGAAAGTGAGAATTACCTAGCGAGCTCGGCACTGAGCTGCCCTATCATTGCTGGGAACAGCTGAAAGGTGTGGAACTGCTCCATCCGGGACGAAGCCGAGAATTCATTAAGTTTAAAGGCCTCTTTTTGATCTCCGAAATCCTATAAGTGAGAATTTAAGAAACCGGTACTTGAAGGAGGGGCCTGAAGGGGAGAAGGAGGAAGCCCGTGTGTGTGGAGTTTCTTTGATCCAGTGCATTTTAATTACCAGGCTGGGCTCTTCCGGGTGGCTCTGCCGGGAGAACAGTGCAGAACAGGCCGCCTCGTCGTCAGGGTCTGCACGGGCATATCTGGAGCATCATTTACCTGCCATTTTTTGGAATGGCCTATATACATCATTCCTGTGTGTATGAAATCAGGAACACAGATAACGTCCACTAAGAAACCCAGGGCAGTAAAACAAATTACCGTATATCAACGTTTTTGACAAATGAACAAAACCTGCTCCTTCTGAGAAAGACGCTGCTTGGTGGTAAAGTGGGAGGTGGGGCTTAATAAACAGTAAAAAGAGGCGAAGGGTAGGTTGTGCACAAACAAGTGACTATCCAGGCTTTCCTCAGCATGGGCTGAGTGATCTTGGAGAACTTCCTCACCTTTCTCAACATCAGCCTCATCACCTACATAATAGCTCTGCCAACCATCTCACTTGACGTCCTTGAGAAGCACGTTGTAAAATGCATTAGAAAGCTTAGCACCAGTAACTCCAATTCAGAAACAGCGCACAGTAAAAGGATCTTCATAGTAAAACCTGGACCTCAAAAATTCCGAGTTTCATTAATTACATCTAGCCGGTGAAATAGGGAGATGGAAATACTATAACAGTTTTTCTGGCTCTTACTCATAGGATGAAGTTCCAGTTTATAAATAGTGGCTTTTTCCAAATAAAGAATCCCTTCACTGTCCCTGCGTCATGAAGTCCCAAAATAAACTCTAACATGGTTTAGACGGCTGATTATATACCATGCTTATTACTACTGACAACGTATTATTTCGGTTATAGCCTATAGATACCTTAGATTATAATCTATCCATCCTATTAGTGTTTGAATACTTTCTACATTGCTGACTTTTCAAGCTTAAAACTAACCTTAGGAATAATTCAGTCCAGGGGTCAGCAAACTATGGTTCACAGACCAAATCTGATTCATCACCTGTTTTTGTAAATAAAGTTTTATTGGCACACAACTACATGCATCTGTTTGCCTGCTGGTGATGGCTGCTTTCATCCTACAAGAGCAGAAGTGAGTAGCTGCAACAAGGACTACATGGATTGCAAAGCTGCAAATATTTACTATCTGGCCCTTTTTAAGTTTTCCAACCCCTTCCCTGAGAAGAGAAGCCAAGGCCAGCAAAGGAACAACCTGTCAAGCTGTCCCACAGAGGTCAGTCCACTGTCAGGCCCAGCATGAAGCCCTGGAGTATCTGCTGCCTTACCCTTCTCCAAGGACAGACAACCCCAGAACAGCTACCCAGGGGTGGGAATGCCATCCTCACCCCTGGGTAGCTCATGGTGACCTGTGGATTCTGCCAACCTGTTAGCTGTTAACCTCAGTTGGCAGAGTCCTTACGCCAGTGGCCACGCTTCATGACCTCATCTTAAATATAAACAAGTAACAACGTCTCTAACCTGGGGGAGAGGGGGTGAATTTTCTGGGAGGAAGGTGGAAGAAAAACACAAAAGGGTTTACAAGCCTCCAATTTAAGTTATTTAAAGCTCCCGGTGTGTCATTCTGTACCCACTCCACTTCCAGTAATGACATATTTAAACTCCCTTAGCTCAGCCCCTTGATAGCAGTCTTACCCATCTTGATTGCCACCTGAAATAAACAGCTGGAGCAGCTGCCACCTCGGGCAGGATGGGATGAGGGAGAGGAGAGAGGAATGACGGCAAGGAGACCTAAAAAGAGAGTGGTACACCTTGCATGGAAGCTGTGAAAGGAAAGTTCTAGACTTGGAGGAAAAGGAAGTAGGGTGTGAATTCTGGCTCTTACACTGTCTTACCTGGGTGACCTCTGCTGACACTCAGCCTCCCTGGCCCTGTCTACCTTCGCCAAATGGACTGGATGATACCAATATCTGCTGCACAGGTAAAATGCGGTGATGAATGTCCAGGTCCCCAGCACTCCGGGGCACACTGAAGGGCACAATATCTTCCTGTCCTTTGCATCTTGCCCACCGTCAGTCTCTCTTGGGGACTGATCAGCAGTTGGAACAGGGCGCAGAGTTCAGATGGCGTTATCAGACAAGCCTGGAGGGGGAGTCCACACCCAGCTCTACCTCCTGGAGGGCTGTGACCTTGAGTCCAAGAGACAATCCCACCAAGACCCCACTTAACAGTCTACAACATGGAGAATATCACTACCAGCCCCCCAGAGAAAAATTAAATGAGATAATGTGAGTAAATGGCCTGGCCTAGTATCCCACACTTCGCACTCGCATATACCTCATTAAATTGCAGTTGGTTAAAGAGAGTCAAAAACAATTTCACACAGTTAGAAATGTGTGTGCACAGGGGGTGTACACATGTGTGTGAATATACTTCATGCAAGTGTGTGTGTGTGTGTGTGTGCGCACATTCATTCTGTTTCCTTCAACCAGAATATAAAGTACCAAAGGGGAGAGGCAGTCTGTCAATTTACCTGTTACCTCCTTTCACAACCACTGGATTTACTCACTGTACTGCTCCCAAGGCCCAGCAGCAGAGTCTCCCTGACTTTGGTCCTTCTAGATTCAAATAAGTTATGCCAGAATCCTGAGAGGTGGTGAGTCCTGCCCAAGGGGACACACACAGTAACACAAACCACCAGCCAAATGAGAAATAAGCTATTCTGCAGACAGACACAAATAATGCACAGAGTCTGTGTATGAAAAAAAGCTACTAAAATATGAGCATTGAAGAGCATTATGGCTTTGATACATTCAAAAGCCTCCTTAGTCTTTTAATAAAACACTCGATAAGTCTGCACATCCTGCCAGAGTCCACAAACATTACTGCAAAATTAACTGGGCAGCTTCAGACCCGGCGAGTGCCATGCCAGGGAAGATGGTTTGTGACTGCTTCTCAGACAAAAGGACAACTGTTCTAAGGGCAGCAATGGTGGCCACTGTGGGCATGGCCAAAGCTTGCAGTGTGTCTTACTGGAGGCATACTGGGTCACAATGATAAGTGTTAACGAAAAACAAGAGAGAGAGAAACAGAAATAGAGAAAGGAAGAAAGAGAGAGAGGGACAGAAAGAAACCAAGGGTTGGGGACGTGCAGAGATGTGCTATGTGTTGGCAAGTAGAAGCCTGTCTGGAATACTCTAAAAGCCCATCTGGGCAGCACCGACTTTCCTGACACAAATAGGCCCATGAGATTCCAAGGCAGGTTATGGCTCGAAAAAGAAATCCCACTTCATGTTTGCAAACACTACCCCTGGACTTGTTTTAAAAGCAGAAAGATAGCAAAGAGGGCTCACCCTCCAGAGCTTTCCATTATGCAAGCCGGACCTGTCTCATTTAATTATTTCCAATCCCTCTCCCTAGGCAAGGTGGGGCTGGGTGACGGACAAATCCCCCTTACTGCTTTAAATCAGTCTGGAAGAGAGAAGTGCTATAACGTACACAGTCATCAACACACTTGGCGATTCTTTAGACCCAGCCAGAATGAATCCATCCCCAGCTGACAACACCAGAAAGGGCCATGCGGGAGGCCTTTTCAAAACCAACCTGGAAGGGCAGTTCAGAGCCACTCAGAATGCAAGGCTGGGCTGGAGGAGGCTGGCTTCTCTTTGTTGCACAGTCCCCTATCCAGGCAGAAATAAATACCAGAGACAAGAACATCTCCATTTTGAGGCTGAATAAAGGTCATGGCCCTCATCCCAGACAGTAGTTCACAAACAGACACACCTGGGGACAGGGTCATAGCTGCCCATCACCCTGGGCAAACCAACAGCACAGAACCTTCAGCCTGGCCGGTGGGTGGCTGTGCCTTTCTACCCATGGCAAGCACGACACCCATCGTGGGAGGAAACAAGTGACGGAGCTTAGCACAGGCACTGTGTCTTCTCAGGACGCCTCAGCAGCTCTCTCCCACGTCAGCTCTTCAGCAGGAAGACCCAAACCTGTCAGGAGGAGACTGTCCCAGACCTGGGCTCCCACGCAATGTCCACAATTACTCAAAGATGCAGGACTCAGCCTCCTTGAACCTGCCATTTCCACAAGGGCCAGAGGAGGGTGGCATACACAAAAGCCAACACGGGTCAGCCCCCCTAAGGCAACAGGGCCATCTGAAGAATGTGTCGTCCTCAGCAAGAACCCACTCTCAAGGCACCATCCCCCTTCACCCACTAGAAAGAGGCCAAATTAAACACCTCACCCACGGTGGCATGTCCCATTTGTCGGTCTAACTCTCTATCATACACACACCTTCTCACACTCTGTTTCCTGGCTGCTGTGGGGCTGTTGGGTTGGTCCCAGCCTGTTCCAGAAGCAGAGCCCAGGGGTAATTTTACTGCTGTCTCACAGACATTCAAGTCAGAGAATGCTGACAGGTACAGGCCTCGCATCTTTTCCGAGTCTCCGTGGGCATTTGACAGGGGAGGGTTCAGCTGCAAAGGGCCCCAGGGAGTCTCAGCTCTCAGTGCATTTTCCAAACAGGCACAGAAGGGAGAAGCCCAGCACCAACCTGCAGGCCTCTAGCAGCTTCTGTGGGAGCTCTGCCCTGCGAGTCACAGCCCCACATCCCTCCCCAGCCGCCGTCACCACCAGCTCCCAGCACAAGCCCCATGTGGCCAGCAAATGCCCGCAAAACTGCACTAAAAGGCCACTCTGTCTGCTCCTGCCAGCACGTGGGACATCACACCAAATGCAAGCCAGACTCTTCCATCTCAGCTTCTGCTGAATTTCACTTAAATCATGATGTCCAGGTTCAAGGACAAGGTTCTTGAGGACACAGCTGTAGCAGGGGCGGGGGCCATGGTAGCCTCTTCTTAGGACTGATGAGGCTACTTCTGGCATGTGCCATCTAACCCCATCCAGCGCTTACCTTGCCAAACTGCTCGAAATATTGCTTTACATCTTCCACTACTGTGTTCGCAGATAACCCGCCTACAAATATTTTCTTTGTTCTTGTGACCATCTGCAAGAAATGACAAGAGAAAGGCATGGGTTAACCAGGTTATCTAAAGCAGGGCTCAAGAGGCTGCTGAAACAATCTGCTCTCCACATTTCTCTAGGAAGGCAATTTTAGATATATTCAAGCTGCATGGCGCGGGCATTTAGATGTCTAAGGATGCTAGAGACAGCCACTCTGCATATCTCAGGCATTCAGATGGCAACCTAAAAGCTTGAGTTTCATACAGACACAGAGACTTTAGAACCTCATTGGCCACAACACCCAACTTCATTCTGATGGACTAGCAAAAAGAGAAAAATCACATGTCAAGCTATTTTAAAGCTAAGAGACGTGAACAAAACAGACCTAAATGCATAAAAACTGCTGCCCAGAAACTATCCGCAAAACCTGTCAATAAGAAATGCACACGATTCAAAACTGTGTGCAGGCTGTCTACGCTGAGCTGTTTGTGCTAGGTGCTGGTATACGTCTGCAAGCGACGCAGACGCTGACCTCGCACCTGGGGACCACCCTGCAAGTTCTGTCCAGGATTCCTCCTCCTGATTTCCTGTGATTCACCTTGATTCACCCTGCATCCAGTCAAGCCCAGCTAATCCCCAGATCCCCATACTGTTGTCCCTGCAAGTCCTTCTCCTTGGGGTGCCTCTCCACGCCTAAACCCAACTACGGCAAGTTGTAACCTTCCTCCAGGATCCAGCACCTTTCTCCAAAATTCAAAATAGTTATTTATCAATCCAGCCAGGAGTTAGTCCGCCCTTTTCTGAAACCCCCTAACAGTGTCTCCATATCCCTGTCTTAGCACTCACTGCTCTCCACCTTGTGTGAAGTTACCTCCTCCTCCAGACAATAAGCTCTTGACTCCTCTACAAATCCTCCACCAGGCCAGGCACAGGGTCAGGCACATAGAAGCCAACACTGAATGTTTTGTGGATGTACGTGTGAAAAAATGTGGCCTCATTTCCGAATCCCACCAGCTCCCAAGCCAAAGGAGTAGGAAGCTCAATGACATTAACTGCTGAGAGTGGGAACCAAAATCTTACACGTAGGAGCCAAAATCAAGAAAATAAATTTCTTTCTAAAGACTGAGTTTAGGCTATGTGCCATTTTAGTTTTACTGTCACAATAAAAAAATAAAAGGAGAATGACATTAACTGTTCAGAGTGGGAACCAAAATCTTACACGTAGGAGCCAAAATCAAGAAAATAAATTTCGTTTTAAAGACTGAGTTTAGGCTATGTGCCATTTTAGTTTTACTGTCACAATACAAAATTGTAGAATTTGATGGGTGAGGCTCTGACCAGTTTGTTGGCATATAATCAACACACAAATGTCATCTGTTTCTACTGCAACTCGATGTGATGTAGGATGCTGAAGCATAGGAGCCATGGCTGCCTGGGTCAGTCATCACAGAGGCTCCTGGCACATCTGCTGAGTGAATGAGTGGACCAACCCACCTCAACAGGAGCCTGAGGTGAGTGACACCAGGGGTCACAGTGGTTACTGGCAGGCTGTGCTGTAGGGTACTGGAAATCCAGCTCCTGGGTCTAACTCTGGGTGTGATCCTGGGCAGGACTCACTTCCTCCTAGGTATGAGTTTTCTGCAGCACGAGATGCTGGGCCAGGGCTCCAAGGTCCCACCTAATGCCCAATTCCCATGAATCCACGAGCATCATAGCCATGATGCAGAGAGGCTTGCAGACTCCAGGGAGCTCTTGCTTTAGCTTAGTAGCTCCCACAGAAGACACATGCCACCACAACCTGCTGGTTGACCCCAAACTTGAATATCCTTGTCATGGATGTTCCACAGTGTTTTAAGAGGACACTGTTCTAACAACTCAGTATACCACCTACTCCCTACTTCCTCCTGCCCAGTAGAACCAAGCAGTGGCTTGCTCATGTGTTTAAAGCTGGGATTGACTGTTTTTTCACCTCTTTTCAGATGAATGGGGGATTAGATGAGATAGTGCATGTGAAAAATTCTATGAAGATCCCACCACTGTGCACAGCACTGAGCTCCAAGTACCTCTCATGACCTGGTAGGCCTCTTATGCTCACTCATTATTGTCCATCTTCCCTTCTCACCCATTCCTTAAGTCTCCCTGGTAAATCAAGGTCACTTGAATGGCAAAATTCCATCAAGCCCTTTCCAGATTTAAATCTGTCCCTACACTCATGAATCACCAAATTTTACTAATCTAACTTTGCTAATGTATTCATTCAACAGATATATTAAGTGTGAGGTGCTGGAGCTTACATTCTAATAGAATGTGGAATGTAATCCACTATAAAATGAAGATATAATGATTAGCCTACCATACAAGGTTCCTATTAGGAGTAAATTAAGTAACGTATGCCAAGTGTCGAGCAGGGCACTGTGTAGTCGCTAAGTAAATGGTCACTGTAACTGACCAAAGTCAGTTACTAGACTCATCTTTCAAGCTCAGAACTAAACATGCAGCAAAAAGACACATTACACAAAAACATGTCTTTGAAAAGGCATCTCTTACTGCCCTATTGTCTTCCACTATAATTTCAAAAACACTTTCCTACATCTCTGCATGCTTTCAGGTGGGCAGATATTCCCAATAGTTTAATTTTAGATTTTTCATTCCTTTTTTTTCCTTAACCCAGCCAAGTAATTAAATATCTGTAAAGAAACGCTAACGTGATCTACCAACATGTACTAGTAGAGTTCTCAACTTGAAGAAACTCTGGAGAGCCATACTATAATCTGAACCCCACAGTCTCATTTATACACTGTTTAGAGTCGGGCGGGTATACAGCAGCCCTGTCTATATTCCAAACGTTCATGTGGTCCCAGAGAATTCAACAAACAACATGTCTTTATTCCAAATAACAGAAGTCAACAGATTGTTCATTCCCCAGTAACTGGTAAAATGAAAATATCTCTTCATACACCCTCCACCATTGCCTTGTAGCCATAAACCTGCCTAGACAGAGCCCTAAACACAGAGGCAGCCATTCAGCTATAAATCTACACAGTCCCCAAAAAGCCTTTAAAACACTTTTTTTTAAAAAGGATGAGAAATTCCAGGTCCCAGACAATGCACCAAAGTGTCCAAGTTACTAAAACATCCTCTCCAGGGACCAGATCAGATACAGTGATGGATCCCACTCCTCAGCAAACACTGAAAGAAACTGTTTTAATCAAAACCTTTCCAAACATGAAAAGGCCAGCGGAAACATGGGCAACCCTTGGTTAGCTGCTCGCCAGTGTCTCGGCTTTAGGAGAAGGGGGCACAGCTGTGGGGGTGACAGGACTGTGCACAGTGACCTCTCCCTCCAGGGGCGTGCTGGGGGAAATGGAAGTGATTTATTTTGAGAATGCTGCCAACATGACTGCCAAATGGACTGTGGCCTGCTGCACAATTTGCATTCTGGTGAGGGACACGGGAGGCAGAGAACCCTAGAGTCACACATTCTTCTCTCGGTTTCCTTGCCATCTCCATGGCTACTGAGGAGGGCAGGAAGGGGATGGGGCTGGGATGTTGTGTCCTGACTCTCAGTGGGACTAAATGGAGGTCCTCGAATTCCCATCAATACTATGCAAGGTTTCTATGGACACGTGAGTGTGCACACACATGTATATGCACATGCATGGGTGTGTGTTTGGGTCAACTCCAGTCCCACCCCTTGAGTCTTGGCCTCTATTTGCCTAAGGAACCATTCAGTATCCCTGGAACTTTAAACCTGGATACAGCGAGCTGGACAAGGTTCCCAGGCCCCCGGGCTCTATACTCCTTTTGGGTTATAAAAAAAAAAAAAAATCTCTTTACCCAGTGAGAGAGAGCCACCTGTTTTCCTCCTAGGATAGGCCCTTCAGGTAACTGTTTCCTAACCTGCAGCCCTAACACCAGTAGAGTATCCATATAGGATACAGGGAAGCAGCCACTGCATCCCACAATGCTCAGATGGCCCCACTCAGCTCCACAGGGAACTGAGACGGAGAGCCACCCATCTGTTTCAGGGAGCTTAGTCCAAAATCCATTAGGAAATTGATCTTAAATTTCCTTTGCTTGGAGTTTTTAGCAGAGAGGTTGCAGATAACATGTTGGTACATGAGTGCTTCCCACCATTACAGACACCAGATACCTACCCGACAGCCTTGCACCATGTGGGGACAGTCCCCTCTCCCAGCAGGCGCCCCTCCTTTTATGGTTTAAGGTGTCACTCTGGAAAGCAGGAGGTGTCCGTGTGCACGTGTGCGTGTGTGCACTCTTGCCCGTATGCACAAAGGGCAGTGGGGAGTGTTCAGGCTCTCACAAATCATTGCTGGAAAGTTCTGCGTCTAGACCTGTAATTTAACTAAACACCGCTGCTCTCCACATACCCCTTGGCTCCATAAAGAAAACCCCAGCACCCATTCCAGTTTGGAAAATTGCTGTTTACACGTAAGAACTGGCCAAAGCCAGTACTAACCAGAGCTGCAAAGAGCACTCCACCTCCCTGCCTCTAAACAGAGAGCTGGCTTTTCAAGTTAAAAAAATTCCCTTTTAAAAAATGTGTTTCCATCAGAAACGGTCACTAGGAATGGGACCACTGTTTGTATTTTCATAAAATAGGATAAAGCAAACGAGGTGTGTGTGTGTGTGTGTGTGTGGTGTGTGTAGTGTGTGTGCTGTGTGTGTTTTGTGTGTGTGTTGAAGGCAAAGTGGGGGAAGGGGAGGTTAGAAAAGAGAAACTACTTTTAAAAATGAGATTAAAGGGAAAACTTAATTCCAACAGCACTGGCCTAAAGATATTCGTTATCATACAAGGAAAACAAAAACAAAACAAACACCAAAAAAACCAAATATTTCTTAATCAGAACAAATACATGAAAAGGCAGGAAATGGCTCTGGAGAGCCTTAAATGAGTATGAGAAAGGCCCACAGAAATTAAATCAGCTCTGGCTATTATCATGTTCCTTAAAAGAGTTCAAATTCCCCATGATGAAAAAATGTAAGCCATCTTCACTCCCCAAGAACACAGGCTTGTTTGCAGATGATGCCTCATCTGTGGGAACCCCAAGGTGGAGAAAGCCCAGGAAAGATGTTAAAAATGCTGGCACTGGGTAGGATGCTGCAAACCTTCTAGTTCATCCTCCCCATTGTGCAGATGGAAAAGTCAAGTCAATGAGATGACTCGCGTGCTAGTTAAAGGCAAGGCAGATAGTCAGGAGGACAGCTTTCCCAGGCTCAGACAAGGGCTCTGTCTATTACCCCATTCTGTCCAGTGACACTGAAGAACAAAAGTGCTCACCAAATTCAGAATCCAGGATGAAATCCTATGTATCTGCCAATATGGCAGTCTTCTCCTATCAGTCTGCATTTGAGAATTAAGTCCAATCTTTGTATGGCAGACCCTTGAGCAGGGCTGCCTGAGATCACAGAACTCCCGAACATCAAGGCTCCATTCCCCAAGGTGTTTCATTCAAGGGACCTGCCCTCTAAAATCCCTACTTCTCCCCATATTTTTCCCATCCTCCCTCACCCTCACAACTGCCAATACTACCATTCTTGCCACCACCAACTCCACCACCATCACCCTCGGGGCCACCCTCCTGCCACCTTCATCACTACCATAACTGCTATCACCATCACATCTGAATCCAGTGTCAAACTTACTTAGCTTGCAAAATCAGAACACAGGTCAAGTATTGGGCATCTTCTCCAACTGTTTCTAGGATCATGTGTGGAAAAGAGACTGGGGTGGATCAAAAAGAGTTCCTCCAAAATTCATATCCATCTAGAATTTCAGAAAGTGACTTTATTTGGAAACAGGGTCTTTACAGATGTAATTAGTTAAGAATCTTGAGATGAAGTTATCCTGGACATAGGGTAAGCCCTAAATTCAGTAACGGGTGTCCTTCTGAGAAGCGGACAAACAGACACAGAAAGAAGGTGGCCATGTGCAGATGAAGGCAGGGCCTTGAGTGATGTGCCTGCAAGCCAAAGAATACCAAGAATTGCTGGCAACCACCAGAAGCTAGGAGAGAGGTATGGGACAATTTTTGCCACAGAGCCTCCAGAGGGAACCAGTCCTGCTGACACCTTGATTGCAGACTTCTGGACTCTTGAACTATGAAAGACTGTATTTCTATTTCTTAAACCAATCAGTGTGTGGTAATTTGTTGCAGCTGTCCCACAAAACTAATACACAGATCAATTTGGGAGAAGCCCAAGGACACTACTGCCTTGATCTCACCTTTTTTTGGTGACAGCAGAGCCACAGTCCACATGGAAACTCTATCAATTATGGGGGAGGAGGGCATCACACCTACCCAAGCAAGGCAAGTCACGCCCACTGGCAGAGGCCACAGGGAGTACATCTCTGCCTTAAATGGTCAAATGACACCTGTCTTGAGGTGAGGAATGGGAAGGACAAAGCCTTCTGTAAGGAGAGGCAACCCAAAGGTGACACAAGGATTCAAGTTCCTCTGATAAAACACATGATGAAGGCCGGGCTCAGTGGCTCACGCCTGTAATCCCAGCACTTTGGGAGGCCGAGGTGGGCGGATCATGAGGTCAGGAGATCGAGACCATCCTGGCTAACGTGGTGAAACCCTGTCTCTACTAAAAATACAAAAAAATTAGCCAGGCATAGTGGCAGGCGCCTGTAGTCCCAGCCAGGCTGAGGCAGGAGAATGGCGTGAACTTGAGAGGCGGACCTTGCAGTGAGCCGAGATTGCGCCACTGCACTCCAGCCTGGGTGACTGGGCGAGACTCCATCTCCAAAATAAATAAATAAATAAATAGATAAATAAATACACATGATGCAAGTAAGGCCAGGGTTTACACAAGGGCAGGCTCCCGCCTAATAAAATCTGAGACGTTGAGATATACTTTATACTTTTCCCCTATGGAAAAGCCCTTTTACTGGTGTCTGCTTCCATGCCTAGAATTCTCTGCCCTCACTTTAGATCATCTGTGGGCCAGGCCTGAGCTATGCCATTCCCATGAGTTGCCTGACTTAGTCCTCATATCAATCTCATGATAGGTCCCAGCCACTCTTCCACAGATAAGGAAACCAAGGCTCAGAAATGTTAAGCATCCAAAATCAAACAGCGCTATGGAGTGACAAATGGAGAATCCAAATCTTGCCCTTCCTATTCACTGCTCTAACACCTTCATTTGCTACTGTGTCATCTTCTTTCTTTCCATAAGAAAAAAAACAATTGGAAAAAGGGGAGGATTGAGGGCACCATGAGGAGCAGGTATGTCTTCACCTTTTCTAATTTTGCAGCAAAGATGCAAAAATGACAAGCCAGATGTTCCTGGTGGAAATTTAAAATGGTGCAGCTGCTTTGGGAACAGTCTGGCAACTCCACAAATGATTAAACATAGCGTTACCAGGCTGGGCATGGTGGCTCACATCTGTAATCCCTGCACTTTGGGAGGCCAAGGCAGGTGGATCACCTGAGGTCAGGAGTTTGAGACCAGCCTGGCCAACATGGCAAAACCCCGTCTCCACTAAAAATACAAAAATTAGCTGGGCATGGTGGTGCACGTATGTAATCCAGCTACTCGGGAGGCTGAGGCAGGAGAATCACTTGAACCCAGGAGGCGGAGGTTACAGTGAGCCAAGATCGCACCATTGCACTCCAGCCTGGGTGACAAGAGTGAAACATCTCAAAAATAAATAAATAAACAAACAAACAAACAAACATAGCATTACCATATGATCCAGCAATTCCGCTCCTTAGTATATGCCCAAGAGAAATTAAAACCTATGTCCACCCAGAAACTTTTACACAAGTGTTCATGGCAGCAACAGCCAAAAAATGGAACAACCCAAATATCCATCAACAGACGAATGGATAAACAAAATGTGGTACATCCATAAATAGAATATTATTCAACTGTAAAAAGGAACGAGGTACTGACACATGCTGCAGCATGGATGAACCTTGAAAGCGTTATGCCAAGTGAAACAAGCAAGACACAGAACACCACATATTACAGGCTGGGTATCCCTTATCTGAAATGTTTGGAATCGGAAGTGTTTCAGATTTCAAATGTTTTTGGATTTTGGGATATTTGCATTATACTCAATAGTTCAGCACCTCTAATTCAAAAATCCAAAATCTGAAATGCTCCAATGAGCATTTTCCTTGAGCACCATGACAGCACTCAAAAAGTTTCAGATTTTTGAGCATTCTGGATTTTGGATTTTCAGATTAGGGATCTTCAACCTGTATTTGATTCCATCCAAGTGGAAGTCCATAATAGGGAAATCTGTAGAGACAGCAGGTAAATTAGCCGTTGCATAGAGCTGGGGGAGAGGGAGGGAGTGATGGCTAAAGGGTATGCGGTTTCTTTTTGAGGTGATAAAAATGCTCTAAAATTGACTGTGGTGATGGGTGCACATATCTGTGAATATACTAAAATCCATTGAATTGCACCATTTTAAATGAGTGAATTATATGGTATTTGAATTATATCTCAATAAAGCTGTCAAAACAATGACAGGCCAGAGAGATCCCTAAGCCAAGAGTCTGAATACAAAAATGACTTAATATAAACCCATGTGTCCAAGAAAGTGTGCCTGCCCACCATTCCCACCGCTTCGTCTCTCATCTAATTCCACAGGACTCAGGTCACCCACAGTTGACAACTGGAAAAAGGTATAACAATATTTTACGTTGCCAATTGCTAAAATTAATTTAACTTCAAAGGAAACTAATTACAAATATAACCCCAAATGTTCCTCCAAGCTCTCCCTCCCTGTATATAGCTATTAGCCAGAGAGCACCAGGGTTCAAGCTACAATTTGGCATTCCCTCTAAATAGCTTTAAAATTGGAAGGAAAAAAATAGCCCTTGTCTATATGGAGCTGGAATATAATTTACACACAATTATACAACATAGTCAGGGCACAACGTTACCTCTGATTAAAACAACAGAAACTCACCTACAGGAGAACGTGATCTTGTAATGAAATGATCAGGATGCTTCGGCTGGGAGCTGAAGCTCCCACCCTCATCTCAGAGCTCTCTACCTGGCTCCCTCCTAGGCTAATTTAAAAAATACTACTTCCTCTTACCCTAGGGAAAAAGCCACAGCCACAGGGGTGACCTGTCCACAGATTAGTATCAGAGAGTAATATCCTAAACAGTAGCACTGACTCCTATTGGGGGCTGGGGGAGGTAACCGACAAAGGTAGAGAGATGAGGGCTGCCTTGGAAAGCACAGGAAATTAAGGATCATGATCCCTGCATCAAGCGCTGCGGAGCGAGGTGGCTGGCTAGCCGTCGTTCCGATCACAGGCACCCAGGCTGCTCTGCATCCGCAGGCGGTTTCTCCATCACTCCATCCCTCCAGGAGCCCCTGCCCCCCAGTGCTCACCACACGGTGATTCAGACCCACTATGGGGAAGACCCCAAAGACTTTCTCAAGTATTTGAATGATTACCAATACACTGATGCAATTAAAACCCATAATCTTTTACAACAGTGGTATTAAGCAAAATTAAGTAAGAAACCTTCACTGTTGTTGAATCTGCGAGGAAGTTGTGCATTTCTGCATACAAAAGAGGCCCCTCTAAAGCCCCAGCATGAGAAAGGCAGCCAAAGCAGATTCTTAATAAACCTCAGAAAGAGGTGGGAAAGAAAGAGCCAGACGGGATGGCGGGGCTGATATGAACTCAGTCTTTCCATCTGTGCCTGTCACTCCAGCGGTGGGAGCCCGAGTCGCCCACCCGGGGTGGAATTCTTCTGAAGATGCACAGATGACTTATGGTGAGGGGTAGGGCCCTAGAAATGGTGGCATGATGGTCTCAGGGCCCCATGACTAAAGCACAGGCCCAAGGTCATTCTGCCTACAGAAATGATACAAATACAACAATAACAGGAAGTTTGCATTTTCAAGCACATCTATGTATACTGAGACATGCTAAATAACTGACCCTGGTTTCTCAGATGAGGTTGAGTCAAGTCTCCTAACAGTTCCGAGCCTCACCTTCTCCGTTCTATAAAACAGGCCTAGGACCCTGGCTGAAAGAACACAAGCTGAAACAACAAATGTGAAATTGTAACCCTGGGAACACCATCCACACAAGGGTTCTGTCTCCTCCAGCGCAAACCTTTCTCCCAACTTCCCCTTCTGGCTGGAATCTCCTCAGTGCCTATTTCCAGGCTGAGAAATGCCTGAGGTTCTTCACACCGGCTGTGCTCAGGGTAAAAGAAACCAGCCCAAGTACAGCCTTCAGGATTTAGGAACACACAACCTTGGTGACAAGCTCAGAGCTCCCAAATTGCTCTTTTCCCAAAACATTTCTGTTTATCTCGGTAGCAACTACCAGGGAAAATGGTTTCTACACAAAAGTTGAGCATCTCAAAGTTCCCTGTAAACAGAAGTAAATAGCCACCCCCTCATCTATCATCTTGGGGAACCTCTGAGTCCTTCACTATGACATTTGGGAAACATCACAGACAGGCTGAGAAATCATGTTAGAACAAATGGCCGAGACTACAGACCCTCGGATACACGACAACTTAAGGAAAACCAAGCTTCAGAGAGAAGCCTACCCAAGAGAGGATTTCCAGAGCCCATCCCTCCAGTAAACTGGGAGCCACCTGCCAGAACGCGGCCTGTTCTCATCAGCAACAATCTGACCCGCTCTTCTTAGGAGAGAGCGCATAAAAACTTTGCTGGTAGGCAGGTTCTAAAGCCAAGTTACCCCATCCCCCAAACCCTCCAGTTGATTTCACGAAAAGAACAAATGGCAGCCTCAACCCTTAGCCTTGATTACCTTCATTACCATATTTTAGATGTACGTGGCAATCAGTTTCTGATGAGCAAGTTTTACCTAATCCACACACTGACACTCCTGTAGTGCAGAGGTTCTCAATTCTGGCTGCACATTCGCATGGCCTGCGGGGTGGGGGTCATTAAAACTTACTGATACCTGAGCCCCACCCTCAGGGATCTCATTGGTTCAAGGCGAGCCCTGGGCATCAGTATTTTTAAACACTCCCCAGAACATTCTAATATGCAGCCGGGGCTCTGTAAGAAGCTGCTTCTGCCATCTAATGGGAAAAATGGCAAGGATGGAGTCCTCAACAAAAGCCAAGTTTTTTGAGGCAGGGTCTTGCTCTGTCACCCAGGCCAGAGGCCAGTGGCGTGATTATAGCTCACTGCAGCCTACTTCTGCGCTCCAGTAATCCTCTCATCTCAGCCTCCTGAGCAGAAGAGACTACAAGCACACACCACCACATCTGGCTTTTTTTTTTTTTTTTTTTTTGGTAAAGACAGGGTCTGGCTATGTTACGCAGGCTGGTCTTGAGCTCCTGGCTTCAACTGATCCTCCTGCCTCAGCTTCCCAAAGGGCTGGGATTACAGAAGTGAACCACTATGCCTGGTCTTCAGATTCTTGTTCATTAAAACTCTTCCTGAGCATGAGGGGTGAAGAGCCACAGAAGAGCAGAAGGAGCCTGGGATTTGAACAAGTAACTGCTGGACTTGAGTCCTAGCTGGGTAATTTCAGGCAAACTATGCATAAAGTGGGGGCAATACCTATATGTCACAGAGCTGCTGTAAGCATCAAATTATTTTAATGCACCTGGCACATAGTAGGTTTGAAAAAAGGTTTGCTGAGTCCTGAGAAAGACCAAAAGGGTAAGAAAAGAAATGGCGGCAGAGTGTCTCCAGTGGCAAGCCATGTTCATTAATCCACTCTCTCATCAAACCTGTTGTGAGGACCCACTATGTGCCAAGCACTGCACGAGACCTCATCTCTGCTCCAAAGATGCTTACATTCAAGTAAGAGCCTGTGTTATTTCTAGTATAGTAGAGGTGTGAGAGCACAGGGCTGGGCATGACCTGCAGCTTAAAGGTTAGCAGGGGAGAGCCAGGAAGAAAGGGGAGAAGGGCCTTTGCAGCCTGTCTGGCAGAAGGACTGTTAGTGGTCCCAAAAGACTGCAGCAAAAGACATTGTGGGATGCAAGGAGGATAGGCCAGGCCCAACGGGAAAGCTGAATTTCTGTGGGGTTTAAACAGGAGAGTGACTTTTCAATCCAGCTATTAAGGAGAAGAGCAGGGGGCTCAGGCGCAGTGGCTCACACCTGTAATCCCAGCACTTTGGGAGGCCGAGGCGGGCGGATCATGAGGTCAGGAGTTTGAGACCAGCCTGGCCAATATGGTGAAATCCTGTCTCTACTAAAAATTCAAAAATTGGCTGGGTGTGGTGGCACACGCCCATGGTCCCAGCTACTTGGAAGGCTGAGGCAGAAGAATTGCTTGAATCTGGGAGGCAGAGGTTGCAGTGAGCTGAGATGGCACCCCTGCACTCCAGCCTGGGTGACAGAGTGAGACTCTGTATCAAAAAAAGAAGAAAAAGAAGAAAAGAAGAAGAAGAAGAAGAAGATGAAGATGAAGATGAAGGAGAAGGAGAAGGAGAAGGAGAAGGAGAAGGAGAAGGAGAAGGAGAAGAAGAAGAAGAAGAAGAAGAAGAAGAAGAAGAAGAAGAAGAAGAAGAAGAAGAAGAAGAAGAAGGAGAAGAAGAAGAAGAATGAGAAGAAGAAGAATGAGAAGAAGAAGAATGAGAAGAAGAGCAGCAGCAGCAGGGTCTAGGCATGGTAGCTCACGCCTGTAATCTCAGCACTCTGGGAGGCCGAGGCAGTTGGATCAGTTGAGGTCAGGAGTTTAAGACCAGCCTGGCCAACATGGTGAAACTCCATCTCTATTAAAAATACAAAAATTAGCCAGGCGTGGTAGTACACATCTGTAATCCCAGCTACTCAGGAGGCTGAGGCATGAGAATTGCTTGAACCTAGGAGGCAGAGGTTGCAGTGAGCCAAGTTGGCACCACTGCACTCCAGCCTGGGTGACAAAGCAAGACATCTCCAAAAAGAAAAAAAAAAAGAGCAGGGCCACTGGGTGGGGAGGCTGGGTGATCTTAACACTTAGATGTTGACAAGAAAGTAGAGAAAAAGGCATGAACCAGGAGCAAGACACCTGGACAGCAGTCCTAAGCAACCCGCATGAGGGCTGGGATTAGCTCCCCCACCAGCAGGTCCCTTCTTGCCCAGCTATTCTACTGTTCCAGAAACACCCCAGGAGCAACAAAGCAAGTGGGGGCAAGTGGGGAAGGCATAAGAAGCGATAAGCACATTGCACCCTGGGCGCAGTGGTCTTTGGAAATACACTCAGCCATCTGTTAAGTCATAAATTTTACCTATCAAGAAAAAAAGTCAAATTCCCCCCAGCCCAGATATGCTGATCTGGCCCCTTCCATCCTCCACAAGTAACTTCCTTTGAGAGAAAAGGAGGAAACCCAAAGAAGGGCTTGTAGTAAAAGAGAGGCCAAAATCATCATGAGCAAGTCTCTCTGCCTTTTATTGAATGTCTCACCCCTCTAAAGACGGAAGATGATTTTTCTAAACCCAAGAGGGCCATAGAGGCTGAAAAGAGCATCAGATTTGAAGATTTTGGAGATTGGAAGGCCAGGTTCTAATCCCAGTGCCCTGAGCAGGCTGAAAGAGTGGAAAGAGGACAAACTCAGGCAACCCTATCCTGTCATGCATTTTACTAGGTGATCACTGCAAGTGACTGAGCTTCTCTAAACTTGTTCCTTCTTCTACAAAATGGGATTAAAAGAGATAACACATGAAACATGCTTATTTGGAATGGACTGGAATGACAGGCACACAATTAAGTCCCTCTTCCCCCTCCCCACCACCTTCCCTTCCCCACTAGTGACTTCACCTCTGTCTGTTCATCTGTGAATGGGGGATCAAACCTTCCCTGCCTGTTTTATAGGCTAAACAACAGAAGGAAAAGTACTTGGAAAAGGCATGACACACACTCTGTAAATTAAATACTAATTATTATGAATTCTACTACCCTTGATTTCTCTGACACCACCCTGAATCAATCCATCTCCAGCCCATCAACTTCCAATGGTTAGAGATGCTCCAGCAAAAATGATATGCTACCTCAACACAAGGCAGTGTCTTTATCTGCCTTAACCTAGATAGCTCCTGACCCTGTAAAGAGTAACAGACTGTTGCACATTAGGAAGATCACTCTCTATGAGATAAAGCTGGCCATGCCTCAGAGATAATATTTCTCTGCTGCACCAATATCCTAATACATCTGTGCTCTCCACATGCCAGGAACATATTTCTATAAATCCTCACATAAAAGAAAACTTATTTTCCAGAGGGATAAACCAAAGAGAAAAGGAAACAACAGTCGCAGCAAAAATATCACCAAACAGAACTCAGTCCGCCAGGAACTTTACTAAATGTGTAGTGTTACAGATGTTTTATAGCCATGATGTCTGTTCTATTTAAAACACTTGCACTAGGCCAACCAAACAATGAAAAAGAGAAAAGGAAAAGATATATTCCCCAATGCACCCAACCCAGCTAACTGGTCTGGGCTGGCTGTTTATTGAGGCAAAGAGGCAACTGGGGACCTGTAGCTGTCAGCCAGAACATGGAGGGCTCATTTTGTAGTTCACCCTGGAGGGCTGTCAAATCAGACACACGGCCCAGCAAATGGCGTGTGGCTCTCTCTGAAGGGCACTTCTGCCTGGAAGCCCAGGGTCTTCTAATGGGAAATTGCCCTGCACCTGGCAAGCACTTAACAAAATCTGGCTCCCTTCCCTCAAGAAAGAAAAATCTGTACAGTTAAACCTCATTTGTCCAACAACACTTAATCATTCCCTCCACAAACATTTGTTGAGTGTCTGCTACATACAAGGTACTGGGCTAGGGACTCATAGTCAAATCAGCTGCCATCAGGATGCCCCTCAGAAGGTGTGCTTCAGAAGGGAGGGCCGTGGTCAATGCACTCTCCAGCACGGAAGCTTCAGAAGGGAGGGCCGTGGTCAATGCACCCTCCAAAATGGAAGCTTCAGGAGGGCCATGGTCAATGTCCCCTCCAGCATGGAAACTTCAGAAGGGACAGCCGTGGTCAATGTCCCCTCCAGAATGGAAGCTTCAGAAGGGAGGGCCGTGGTCAATGTCCCCTAAAGCATGGAAGCTTCAGAAGGGAGGACCATGGTCAGTGTCACCTTCAGCGTGAAAGCTTCAGAAAGGAGGGCCATGGTCAATGTCCCCTCTAGCATGGAGGCTTCAGAAGGGAGGACCACGGTCAATGCATCCTCCAGAATGGAAGCTTCAGAAGGATTGTGGTCAATGCACCCTCTAGAATGGAAGTTAAGGACTTGCATCTATTTGGTGTACCCCTGTATTCCTAGCACCTAAAAGAATGCCTAGCACATGGTAGGCATTCAATAAATATGGGCTGGACAAATGCTGGATGAATGTTCCCTGCTCTGAATTACTCTGTGGATTATTCTAGGTTCCTGGACACCCTACTCGTTTTCTCTCTTTCCCCTCAGGTAATCCCAAACACTCCTCACTGCTACGCTGGGCACAAGCACTAAGAAGATAAAAGTCTTTGTTCCTACAAAGAACGGCTGGCGAAAGTTCTGTTCGGCAGCCACTGAGGACCCAAGCAGAAAGTGCCACAATCAGAGGATGATGTTAGAAGATGAAGTTAGAACATCAGAAGATGAAGTCAGATGAAATCAGACAAACGCTTCCAGGCTACTTGGACAGGCACAGCTGGTGATTCGATAGGGGCATCTTTATATCTAAAAAAGACCATTGGTGACTCTTGATAAGAAATCAGTCAAAAGGTCAAGTAAAATAGGGAAGGGCCAGAAACCACTGGCATTCATAGATTCTAGGACAATTGCCATTGTCTGTATTACCTACTCCTGATTCATTCCAATCGACATCAACCATTAATGAGCACCTAACAGGCACTGGGATCCCAAACTGCAAGATTTCGTTCTATGCCCTTGAAGATCTCCCAGACACCTAACACACACCATGGCATGGGTATGCAGAAGAGACAGGCATAATAAAATGGTTACCTGAAGCTGCTAAATTTGAGGGTAATTTGTTCCACAGCAACAATAACTATAACACAGAAGTCAGGCCAGTCAGGGAAATATGATGAACTCTGTCAGTAGAGTCAGGGCAGGCTTGAAAGAGGAGATGCTTGGCTAGGGTTTGAAATGATGAGCAGCAGGAGTTTTTTTGTTATGTTTTTTGTTTTTTGAGACAGAGTTTTGCTCTTTTTGCCCAGGGTGGGGTGCAATGGCACTATCTCAGCTCACTGCAACCTCCAACTCCCAGGTTCAAGCGATTCTCCTGCCTCAGCCTTCTGAGTAGCTGGGATTACAGGCATGTGCCACCATGCCTGACTAATTTTTTGTATTTTTAGTAGATGGGGTTTCACCATGTTGGCCAGGCTGGTCTCAAATGAGCAGGAGTTTTTCAGGAAGACAAGAGAGAAGGGCAGACAGAGTCACAGCAGCATGGAATATCATTGCTTGTTTCAGGCACTAAACTTTTGGATTGCTAGAAATCAAGTGAAAAGGAGGGTCTGAGGGGAGATGAGGATGGAGACATGAACAAGGGTTATATCACAAGGAGTCTTGCAGACCATAACAAAGAAGATTGGACTTCATCCTGTAGACAAAGGGTAACCATTTTAAGCTGGGGAATAACATGACCAGCTTTGTGTTTTAGATAGGTTATTCTGTAGAGGATGGATCTGAGAGGTTGAAAATAGAGCCTATAAGAATAGTTAGGAGCTTATCATAATAGTTCAAGATGAAGGGACCCTGAACTAAAGCAAGGATCATTTGCATAACAAAGAGGGAAAAGATTTAAGAGAGAGTAGGAGACAAAATTATCAGGACTGGGTAAATGGCCAACGGCAGAAAGGAGGGAGAGGGAGGGGTCTTGAGTTTACTGGGTGGCTGATGGTGGTGTCACCAATTGAGTGAGACAGGGGATGCAGAAGCAGCAGGCTTGCAGAGGAAAGATAAATGTGTTCACTTTGAGTAAGTTAAATTTTCAGTGTCTGTAGGACAATCTGTGCATCTGCTCTGGAACTCAAGAGAAAGATCAGACTAAATTGACCAACGTCTAATGGCCACTGAAATCATGGGAGTGGATGCGATGATGGGGTAGAGTAAAAGCAAGGACATGAACAGTTTCAGGAGTTAGCCAGCATCTTTTGGAAACCCAAAGCACCACTCACTGAACTAGGGGAGGAGGAAGAAAAACTGCTTTGCCAATTGCGGCACATGGTTCCTTGGTCTCTGTCCCTCCCCTTGAGTCTGAGGGAGCTTCTGATTACTTCAACCAGCAGAGGACAGCAGAAGGGATGAACATGAATTTCAATGCTGAGTCATAAAAAGGTGCTGCAGCTTCCAGCTTGTTCACTGGAACACTTACACTTGGAGCCCTGAGCCACCAAGCAAGAAGTCCCACTCCTCTGAAGCCACCATATTGTAAGGAAGCCCGACTACATAGACAGACCACATGTAGGAGCTCCATTCTTTGAATCATCCCAGTTCAGGAGCCAGACATATGAGTGAACAAGCCTTCAGATAATTCCAGCCCCTTGCCATCATGTCTCCCCTTGATTTCAAGTCTTCCCAGCTGAGGTCCTACACCAGGTGAAAAAGAAACCAGCTGTCCCTGCTATGCCCCATCCAAATTTCTGACCTGAGACTCTATGAGCATAATAAAATTGTTACCTGAAGCTGCTAAATTTGAGGGTAATTTGTTCCACAGCAACAATAACTATAACACAGAAGTCAGGCCATTTCAAACAGAAAGGAAGGGTCAACAGTGTTCAATATCACAAAGATGTTTAGTAGGATGAAGAGTCAGTTTTCAGTTTCACTGGATCCAGATCTCAGCCACACACTTCCCATGATGGATCTGGGTGCTTGCTGGGCCAGCAGTCTACATGCAGCTATCAGCAAATTCTGAGCTGCCACGTGAGCAACTCTTCCAGACAGGCCCATGGGTGCACCAAGCCGTGGAGTGACTTGGCAGTCTCTGGTTAGTTGTAAGTATTCATTGGGGGTAAACCTCACTGCTGATGGCAGCTGGCATTGAAAGATTTATCCATAAATATGATAACCACCCCCAAGGCACACCACCATATGCTTGTGGTGGTCAACTCTGCCTTTAGAAAGGTAGGTAGGAGTCTAAAATGTCAGTTTTTTCTGAGTAGAAATGATTTCTATTTTATTATTTTATTTTTTTAGACAGAGTCTTGCTCGGTTGCCCAAGCTGGAGTGCAGTGACGCAATCTTGGCTCACTGCAACCTCTGCCTCCTGGGTTCAAGCGATTCTCCTGCCTCAGCCTCCCAAGTAGCTGTGATGACAAGCATGCACTGCCACGCCTCACTAATTCTTTTTCGTATTTTTAGTAGAGACAGGGTTTCACCACATTGGCCAGGCTGGTCTCGAACTCCTGACCTCGGGTGATCCGCCTGCCTCGGCCTCCCAAAGTGCTGGGATTACAGGCATGAGCCACCACACCCAGCCTAGAAATGGTTTTTATATCTATTATCATTGTAAATGTCAGTAGTTCCAAACAGCCACCTTAAAACAGGCTGATGGGTGATGTATTTTTAAGAGGCCTTTCTTGCCCTTGCCAAAGGCCCTCCTCCTCTTCCTAGGCACAGTCTGAATTCTTAAAACTCAGGGCACATCTAAAACTATGATAATCTTGTATAGCTGTTCTCCAAGTGGCAACTGTCAGGCCTCTGAGCCCAAGCCAAGCCATCGCATCCCCTGTGACTTGCACGTATACATCCAGATGGCCTGAAGTAACTGAAGATCCACAAAAGAAGTAAAAATAGCCTTAACTGATGACATTCCACCATTGTGATTTGTTTCTGCCCCACCCTAACTGATCAGTGTACTTTGTAATCTCCCCCATCCTTAAGAAGGTTCTGTGTAATTCTCCCTACCCCTGAGAATGTACTGTGCAAGATCCACCCCCTGCCCCCAAAACATTGCTCCTAACTCCACCGCCTATCCCAAAACCTATAAGAACTAGTGATAATCCACCACCCTTGGCTGACTCTCTTTTCGGACTCAGCCCGCCTGCACCCAGGTGAAATAAACAGCCATGTTGCTCATACAAAGCCTGTTTGGTGGTCTTTTCACACGGACGCGCATGAAAGCAACGGTGGCTCAGAACAACTCGTTTCCTGTCCAGCCATTAAGTCTCTGGGTCTCTGTCCTTGCTGGGAAATGAAGCATTCCTCTCCCTGGCCACAGACCCTGCTCTACAAGCCTCCTTGGTCCTCCACCCTGTTCCTGCTGTTCACAGGCCCTTTCTTCCCCAAACCTGCTCTGTGTCCCAAAGTGAATTCAGGGCAAATGAACATGTTCAAACACAGGGACTGAGACACCTGGGACATAGCAGAGTACTCAGTCTGCACAAAGAGATGCCTAGAAATAGAATAAAAGCCAATGGTACAATTACCCAAAGGAGAGACCTGATCTTACTAGACTTTTGCTTTCTCAAAATTTCGTCATAAGAAATTCAGCTTAGTTTTAACTGTCCTTTAATAAACACAATTTCTGAGCAGGTGCTTGGAACGAATCCCTATGGGAAGAACAGAAGTAATAACTGGGACCACTGCCCTCGTGGGTGGAGGGGGTAATATTTTAATCAGGGAGGCAGGATACCTGCAGAGCCATCAAAAATTGCCAGCAGGGTTTTCTAGCCCTTTGTTATCAGTTTCCCAACTAACGCTGAAGCTTCATCTTCCTGTTCTGTCCACCCTCTATGCTCCAGCCACATGTCTCTGACCACTGCTCACATTTCCACACCCCAGACCTTCATTCAAGCTGTTCCCTCACCCAGGAATATCCTCCCACCTGTCTTTATCTCTTATCACGATTCTCAGACCCTCAAGTCTTGGTCCAAATGTCCGTGCTCGAATGTCACCGTCTCCACTAGGCCTTCCTTGACTACTCTATTGAAAACTTCAATTCCACCTACACCTCAGCACTCCCTAGACCTTCTCCCGGCCTCTCATCTTCTAGCACATTCTATACTTTGCTTGTTTTATTTCTCATCTGTCCCCCTCCTACCAAGAAGTAAGCTTTCTGGTCAGGAATTTTGTCGCAGATGTATTCCCAGTACCTGGGTTATTCAGTGACATGCAATAAATATTTGCTGAATGAATGAATGACCATCCTAAAGCATCTCCCCAACACCCCTCAGTCACATACACTATTCTTGTCTCTGCACCTGCACAGGATGTAAACTATTCCTGAAGAGTGGCATTTCATTTCATTCTGCTTCCTATTATCACTAAGTATTTACCCATTAGGTTTAAGTTCCTTGAAGGCAGAGACCATGTCTTTTCATCTTTCCATCCCCCAAAGCACTGGTGGTGCTCAAGTATACAGTCTATTGAATTTAACTTAAAAATCAAATTGCGTGGAAAATAGGCAAAGAATGCACAAGCTCACGTGACTCTACACCTAAGTGATTTCTCAAGCCTTTTCTTGTGAGCAGAACACAGTGCCAGGGCCTCTGAAAATACAAAGATAAGCAAGATGCACACAGAATAGCACCAGCCACACATGGCTACTGAAGTTAAATTATAAATTAATTAAAATGAAGTGCCATTAGCAATTCAGTTCATGGTCACCCTAGCCACATTTCAAGTGCTCCACGCCCATGTACGTTAGGATGAGCATCTCCTCCATCACAGAAAGTTCTATAGGACAGCAGTGACACCGACAGTCTTGCCCTCAATATTGTAACCTGCTACTGGGGCATACAGGACAGGAACAAGAAGGACCAGGGGGAACAATAAGGTAATAGGTCCTAAAAGAACCAACAGAGGCCACATGGCTGGGAGGAGGGAGGGTCACTGCCTTGGGGAGGGAAGAAAGCAGAAGAGGCTTCAAGGAAGGGGAGATATTTGAGATGACCCATTTAAAAATGGGTGGGTTTGGCCAGGCATGGTGGCTCACGCCTATAATCCCAGCACTCTGTGAGGCCGAGACAGGCAGATCACTTGAATCCAGGAGTTCAAGACCAGCCTGGGCAACATGGTGAAACCCTGTCTCTAAAAACAATACAAAAATTAGCCAGGTGTGGTGGTACACCTGCAGTCCCAGCTACTTGGGAGGCCGAGGTGGGAGGATCGTTTGAGTTCAGGAGGTTGAGGCTGCAGTGAGCCACGATCATGCCATTGCCCTCCAGCCTGGGCAACAGAGTAAGACCCAGTCTCAAAATAAAAATAAAATTGAAAAGTAAATGGGTAGGGTTTTCCAGGCAAAAGAAAGGGAGGTTAGGCCAAGGAAGAGCCAGTGGTGTGGGACCTGGGGGTATGTGTAAGATGGGGGTCAGGGGAGCCAGAATTCTAGGCCAGGACTGCTGCAGACCCCCTGAGTACCTGTATGGGGGAGCACAGGCAGACCACCAGAGAGAAAGCCAGAAGGATAACTCGATGCCAAGATCTCCATGGGTAACAGGGACATCAGCACACACAGAAGTGAGAAAAGGGACACACCTGGTGGTGTCAGGCATAGGACTAGCCAACTACTTTACCCTTGGTGCTGGAGGAGTAACAGATGTCCAAATTCAAAGCACCCAGGTGCTCACAAAAGCAGAATCCCCTGCCCTCTTAGACTATTAGTATCTAGAAGGCAAAACCCACATCCACTTGGTTGTTTGGCGGTGGGGGGCTGAAGGACTAACCCTTTAGGCCAGCACATTTCACCAAGGAATGTCTAAAGACCTCACTTTGAATAAATCCCAGTGGGTGCTTATAGGTCCCCCAGATTGCCCCCGCTTCACTCTCCCTGTTAGGAAGCCAGAATGATGGGGGCCTTCCAAGTTTCTAAGTTGCTGACAAGTACCGCTCCTAACCAAAATGAAAGTCTGGGTGGCTCTGCCTCAGAAGCCGCTGCTTAGAAACCCAGGGGCACGCACTCCGCTCAAGTTCAGCAAGCCTGCTTTCCACGGTCCCGCCAAGGCCGCCCGCTGTGGGTTAAAGACTTGATTTATGCACACTCTGGGGGCTCAGCATGGACCGATTCCAGATGCAGAACAGGGCCTTAACCAGGTGCTTAAGATGCAGGGCACAACGTGGTTAATGCTATTGTGGGTGGCTCCACAAAGGCATGGGTGCGTTTCAGCAAACAGCTAATAATAAGGGCAGGAAGAGGGGAGAGGTGGAAAAAGTCATCCTGGCATTGGCTGGGGTTCATCCTCCTCCCACCCCCTAGCACGGGCACCTCTGTGACAACTTGCTTCTATCTCCAATTAGCCTATTTTCAGCAGCCAATACCCAATATGCTAGGCCTTCTATTCAAGAGCCTTTATCTAACATGCACATACTTTGCAGAAAAGAAAAAGGAAAAGGAAAAAAAAAAAAAAAAAGAAAGAAAGAAAAGACAAGAAAAGAAAGGATTTCTAAAGTGGCCAGGCCAAAAAACAAAGAGAAGTTGGGAGGGGTGGGGAGTCACCGTATTCGAGAACAAAGAAAACTCTGGAAACCCCTGGAAGAGCCCTGCCTGCCTCTTCCTATTAAACAATCAAGAGCTGACCTGGTGCTGAATGCATTGCCACTGAGGAGGGTCAAGAGAGCGAGGGGCCACTCTGGGGGCCCCACTTCTCTCCCCACAGCATCCAGCAGGCCCCTTATCGCCAGCCTGCAGGACGGCAGGGGCCTTTGCCTGTTTCAAGAGGGGACTGTGGTGAGAGGTAAAAAGGGAGGAGAAGCCAATCCGAGAAGTAACTTCCTGACGGCCGACAGCTGACATTCTTAACTGAACACAGGATATGCCAAGAAAGTATCAGGCCTGGCTTTTCTCTCCCTGATAGATGACAAAGCAAAAAAAAAAAAGAAGAAGAAAGAAAACGAAAAAACAACCGCAGCCACACACATCTCATAAATCACGACTTTTATTGAAGGCTTCGCCACATAATAGCAACAGTCAAATTGAATAAAGACACCCTTCCATAAAGTACCAGTGAGAGACCACATCTCCCCCAGCCCAGGGTGGGTGGGAGGGAAAACTCAACCCTGACTCAGAGAAGGGTTTGGGGAAAGCAGATCGAGTAGCAGAGACAGGTGGTGGTTTTTTTAGGTTTTTCTCAAAACACGGAAACCCGGCAGCCAAGAGAAGTAGGGTGAGCTGAGAGCAGGGCCACACGAGATCACAACAGATGCATGAGGGAGGATGTCAGGATTTTGTTCCTGAAGGGTCCGGAGTGGGTGAGTTTGATGAGGGGATGGAGAGTGAAATAACTTCTGGTCGGTCTGCAGAACACACGCAAAAGAGCAAAAGCGAGATGGACCCAGGTAGGCATCTGAACCCCGTCAGAGGACTGCAGACCCCAGATGCAGGCTGATGGCTCACATATAACACAAACTCAGCCACTTAGCACAGGTAGCATTTTGGGCCCACGTCGCTGTGAGAAGAATGCAGCTTGCACTCATTTACTGTCCCAGTCATTCCACATGTGGTGCAGAGTCACAGAGGGGTAATTCAGTTTGGGGCAAGTCCTTCCTCATGGGTGGCTGGTTCACTCTGGAACCTTCTCCCCAGTGGACCACACTCAAAGACTGGTATGCCAACACCCCTAAACTTGGGCAAACTAAGAAATTAAGAAAATAAACAAGAAATGGGCCAGGCATGGTGGCTCACTCCTATAATCCTAGCACTTTAGGAGGCTGAGGCAGGCGGATGGCTTGAGGCCAGGAGTTCGAGATCAGCCTGGCTAATATAGAGAAACCCTGTCTCTACTAAAAATACAAAAATTGGCTGGGCACAGTGGCTAACACCTGTAATCCCAGCACTTTGGGAGGCCAAGGCAGGCAGATCACTAGGTCAGGAGTTTGACACCAGCCTGGCCAACATGGTGAAACTCCACCTCTATTATAAATAGAAAAATTAGCTGGGTGTGGTGGCATTCGCCTGTAATCCCAGCTACTCAGGAGGCTGAGACAGGAGAATTGCTTGAACCCGGGAGGCGGAGGTTGCAGTGAGCCAAGATTGCATCACTGCACTCCAACCCGAGCGAGACTCCATCTCAAAAAAAAAATAAAAACAAAAAACAACATTTAGGCGGGCATGGAGGTACATGTCTGTAATCCCAGCTACTCATGAGGCTGAGGCTACAGTGAACCAAGATTGCATGCACCACTGCACTCTAGCCTGGGATGCAACAGAGCAAAACTCTGTCTCAAAAAAAATAAGAATGTCCATAACGCCTTCATTTTTTTTTTTTTTTTTTTTTTTTTTGAGACGGAGTCTCGCTCTGTCACCCAGGCTGGAGTGCAGTGGTGCAATCTCGGCTCACTGCAAGCTCCGCCTCCCAGGTTCACGCCATTCTCCTGCCTCAGCCTCCCGAGTAGCTGGGACTACAGGCGCCCGCCACCACGCCCGGCTGATTTTTTGTATTTTTAGTAGAGACAGGGTTTCACCATGTTGGCCAGGATGGTCTCGATCTCCTGACCTCGTGATCTGCCTGCCTTGGGCTCCCAAAGTGCTGGGATTACAGGCGTGAGCTACCACACCCGGCCATGCCTTCACTTCTGAAGTGGGATGGAGTGAGTCAAGGAGAGGTTCTATCTAGTTCTATCCTCCTTCTTGTCTACTACTCATCAAAACAAATTAGCTTTTTTTTTTTTTAAGTAATGAAGAGCAAAGGGGAACAAATGAATGCATGTCTTTCCAAATTCTGCCATTTGCAGAATCCAGAGAAATATAGCCAAATATATTGGAAGTCCTTGTCGTAAAGATGATGACTTCCATAGGGCAGGTCACTGAGAAGGTAAAGGGGCATGAAGCTCTGAGCACAGGAGGCCTCCCTTCCAAAAACACTTGCTGGACTGAACTGTGGAGAATCCCTGCTCACCCGGGCACAGCCCCAAATTCCCTGTCCTTTCCCTGACACAGAATTCCAACTATGGAGCCAGCCACAGTGACGCAACACATGAGGTGATGTAACAGGGCAGAAGGATATCTAAGGAAAGAAGTGGATGCCCTGATTCAAGTCAGAGTTAAAGATTAGCAGACTCATACCTGAGGGAAGTCAGGCTTGGCTCATTCCTTCCTTCTGAACTGACTATCCCAAGTACCTTAAAAAAGGCATTTGTGGGCCGGGCGCAGTGGCTCACGCCTGTGGTCCCAGCACTTTGGGAGGCCAAGACGGGCGGATCACGAGGTCAGGAGATTGAGACCATCCTGGTAAACACGGTGAAACCCCGTCTCTACTAAAAATACAAAATATTAGCTGGGTGTAGTGGCGGGCACCTGTAGTCCCAGCTACTTGGGAGGCTGAGGCAGGAGAATGGCATGAACCCGGGAGGCGGAGCTTGCAGTGAGCCGAGATCGCACCACTGCACTCCAGCCTGGGGGACAGAGCAAGACTCTGTCTCCAAAAAAAAAGAAAAAAAAAAAAAAAGGCACTTGTAGGTCAACATGACACCCAGAATGACCATGTTCTTCCCCTTTCCTGGGTCGGGGGTGGGAGGAACCCAGGGGAAGGTGGGATCTTATTGACATGCAGGCCTTGGCAGCAAATGTTGCCCAAAGGCAAAGGGCAGATATTCTCGAGTCTAGAAAGCAACTGAGATGCCACATTTTCCCAAAAGAGGAAGACACTATTTCTGAAAAGCTAAGGTTGAGCCAATCAGCTGCTCATAAACAGAAAACTCTTCAAAGGGGTAAGGAAGACAATGGTGGGCCTCAGAATTTTTATTTCTGCTGTCTACCTTTAGGAGAATGGAAAAATCACAATCGAAAACCCAGATCTCCAGTCAATCTAGCAGAAGTTTCTCCAACTCCAGAACACGGGGTCATGAGAAGTCAGGGTCTCACCTGCCGTGCTTGGCCCATTTGACTGTCTGCCCTTCAGGGACTCCCTACCTAGGAGAGAAGGGATTTGAGCAATGAAAACCAAGTCCAAGTGGACACCAGCTTGCACTGAAGGAGAGGGCAATAAATTGGATCCAGACCTGGATAGGGTTCCCAGACCCACTGTCTGCTGGCTACTTGGCCCTGAGCAAGACTTTTCATCCCTTTGAGCCTTAGTTTCCTCATCTATGAAATGGGACATTTCCAAAGTATTGTATACCTTTTCTCCAGGGATCAAATCAGATTCTATATGAATGTGCTTTGTCAACCTGAAAGGGCACTGGAGGTATCAGTCTTGATGACCTGCCAAGCAACTCACCCATCACTTGTTCAAACATGTGATTTTCCTATCTCAGATATCCTGTAACAGGGCCTGAGGGGAAACTGGAGAGAAGGAACTCTAATCCCACGTTGGCGTCAATAGCCGATCACCTAAAGCGAGAAATCTTCTCTCAGGAAGATAAGGGAACCCACATATCATCTAATTAAAGCAAGCAGCTGCACACAAGTTCAAAGGCGGGACAGGCTGACTCAGCCTGCTGCTTCTGGGCCGTCAGAGTGAGCATCAGCTAACGCGGCCTGGGGCGCCTTAGCTACAGGAACAGACATCTAGCTGTAAGGGCAACACGAATGAAAGGAGAAGGATGGGGGCAGGAGAGTCTCGTCATCCTTTATCTCTAAATTTATCTCCTATTTGCACTCAACACCACTCCCCATTCCCTCAGAGTCCCCCAAATATGTTCACTCAGAGTGGCCTCTGTGCCTCCATTCTTGGCTGGGCAGGCCTTAAATCCACTGCCTGAAGTCACTATTGAATTCTTAAGTAGGAGAATGTGATAATGTGACATCATCATCTCCTCTTCCTCCTCTTCAACTATTCCAAGAAGCTCTGGCTGGCTTCACAGCCCCACTCCCCACCCCATGGGCCCATGGCTTCCACGCTGCCTGGCATACAATCCTCCGTATTCCATCACCATTTCTACTTGCTCAGAAATTGTTTCCTGGCAAGGCTTCACCCACCTGAATAGGAAAATAAATGCCTCTGAAGATAGAACTGCATCTTTGCCTCTTGAGTTTCCTCTCCTCGGCTCCTGGCTCTATACCACAAAGCAGAATGTTTTACAAACAGCCACATGGGAAGTGCGGCTGACCTACTTGACTAGCTAGAGGCCTGGGAAGGCTGCTGACCACCGCTTGTCAGAGGCTTAAATTTGCTGATCACTACACTTTGTGCCATCTCTTGCTCCATTTTTGACCCTCTATCTAGTGCTCTCTTCCTTCTTCTCCCATAAGTGATTTTCAATTTAGTCATGCTGGATGTTTGTGGATAAGCCTCACCATTTAGTAAAGATGCTACATTAACCCAGGCAAATCTAAACTCAGAGCTGTGTGAATACCAGACACTCAGCCGCCACACCAACAAGCTGGCAATGACCAGAGAGAACAAATAATGATGTTCGATCTGTATGGGGAATGTTCAGGGGTGTCCTGAAGTCTTACTAGAGATGCTAAAGAGATGGAAACCAAGATGATCATTCCCATAACAGGCAAGACTAGTGCTCTGGCTGCCATCTTGCCTAAAGCACATCCCAAATGTCAATTGTACATGGAATAAATGCTAAGTGGTTTCCTTGCTAGATCAAAGATAAGCATTTATTTATTTATTTATTTATGAGATGAAGTCTCACTCTACTGCCCAGGTTGGAGTGCAGTGGCATAATCTCAGCTTACTGCAACCTCTGCTTCCTGGGTTCAAGCAATTTCTCCTGCCTCAGCCTCCTGAGTAGCTGGGATTACAGGCGCTGCACCACCATGCCCAGCTAATTTTTTGTATCATTAGTAGAGACGGGGTTTCAGTATGTTGGCCAGGCTGGTCTCGAACTCCTGACCTCAGGTGATCTGCCTGCCTCAGCCTCCCAAAGTGCTGGGGTTACAGGCGTGAGCCACTGTTTCTGTCAAGCATCTTTTTAAATTTTAGATTTTGAGGGAAAATGTAGGTTCCTCAATAGTATGAGGTAAATAAAACCAGGAAAAGGGCAGGAAAAAAATATTGAGGAAGTTAAAGTTTTAGGGACAAATATCAGGATACAAGCTCAAGGGCTAGATAGGGGAACTTCAATACTCAAGTTGGAACTGGATTTGAATTGAATTTCGTCACATTAAGTATAAACTACCACATACCACTTATGCCTAGGGTTGCAAAAATGCAACACGACTTCAAATGATATATCCTAAAACAATACAATGTAGTGCTGCCACCCTATTGACGCTATGTTTCTGCATATAGCTTCTGTCTTTGTCTGTCTTAAATTCTGGACAATTCTCTAGTTGTCTGGCTGCTTTTTTGTTTTTGTTTTTTGCTTCTCTGCCAGTCTACCTTACACGGCCATAACACAGAACTCAAGTCTATTTCTTATCATTTGATCTGTTTACTGAGTAGACATGGTAAATTGGTCCCCATCATCCAGTCCAACCTCCTCGCCATAAGCTTTTCTGTTATGCAGGATCTGGAAAATTAAGGAGTAATATTCCAGGTTCCCTTGCAGCCAGGTATGAAAGGGAAAGTAGTATATTCTGTACTTTAACTATTTCCCCTGGCAACATGGCCAGGGAGGTGTTAGGTTATTCTGCAGCAATATCCTGTGTCTCTACTGACTAGTCATGGAGAACCTATTTCGCTGGAGATCACAGCAGGACAGTAGCAGCCATGGAGGCCTTCGGATGGGGACAGTGTGGCTGTGGTTCTGAACCTGGCAGCTGTAGCATCATCTTCCCAATTTGGTGGGGACTTCCAGATGACAGAAGAGACAGTAGGTATTTGAAGACCCAGATCTGCTGCATGGCTCTGAGGGCTGTTCCCAAAAGCACAACCTAGAGGTTTCTGTATATCTCCTGATGATTTCTGGAAGCATTTTAATGCCCTCAAACAAATTCCTTTCTGCTTAAACCAGATGGGAGTGGATTCAGCTCTCTGCAACTGAAACTAGACTAACACATGGCCTTTGTTCTTGTTTTTAAAAATAGATCGATATCTTCATTTAAAAAGAAAAAAGGACACAAACTAGAACCTGAAATCTGTTTTGTTCCTAACTGGCTGATTGACCTGGGGTGAGGCAATTACTAATGTTTGTTGGGCCTCAGTTTTCTTATCTGTAAAATGAGAGGGTGAAATTTGATCTCCCAGGATTTTAACACACCTAATATTTGGTGATTTTTTTTTTTTTTTTTTTTGACAGGCTGGAGTGCAGTGGCGCAATCTCAGCTCACTGCAACCTCTGTCTCCTGGGTTCAAGCGTGCCTCAGCCTCCCAAGTAGCTGGGACTACAGACACACACCACCACGCCCAGCTAATTTTTGTATTTTTTGGCAGAGACAGATATGTCTCTACCACTATGTTGGCCAGGCTAGTCTTGAACTCCTGACCTAAGGTGATCCACCTGCCTTGGCTTCACAAAGTGCCGGGATTACAGGCGTGAGCCACTGCACCCAGCCATATCTGGTAATTCTAAATCTAGATGCCCTTTATTTTCATAATGCTGAGTTTATTTTTGCAATCAATTAATCAATACGACTGATCCCTCTCAGCAGGAAAAAAAACAAAACTGTCCTCATTCTCATCAGGGTGGCGGATTTCAAATCACATTCAGAAACACCAGATTGCCAGGTGAGAAAACTTCGTTTTCAACTGGAGCTGGACGTCTCCTTTGAAACTTGAACAGGGGCAATGAACAGTATACCCTTTTACAGTTTCTTCTAGAAAGGGGAACACTACTATTGGTTTCTGTATCATTTATATTTTTTACAGCAGAAAGTATTCATTGATAATAAATTGTGTAATAAAAGAAAAAGAAAATAGGCACAGCTGGTTTTCAAATTTCTGTTCATCTGTAACTTTCTTCCTCCAAAAAGAGAAAACATATCAACATGTTGACCATGATTATTTCTGTGTGGTGAGATCTCAGGTTTCATTTTATTTTTCCGACTTTTTGACATTTTCCAAATTTGCCACATTTGTAAACCCACGCGGTAAAAAGACAGCAGGAATCTTCCTCATTCTCTTCCCTCTTCCCACATCTGTGGTGGTGGTTTCTTGGAACAGTTATGCTGAAAGTTCTGATTCAGAGGAAAACTATTTCCATCTTCAAACTTGGATAAATGTTAACCAAATAAGATACACAGGTGGGTAGGTCAGTGTGTTGAAGATAAGTAGGTAAGTAAACAAATAAACCCGAAAGAGAGAGTTCTGCCAAACTACACTGAAGAGGGCTATTTAAAATGAGAAATTTAGTCCAATTTGATCCAAGAAACCCCAATCTTTTTAAATTAAGCCTTCCCCTTCAGCACAAATAAAAATGTTTACCATAAACACATCATTTTTACAAAAACAGTGATTTTTTAAAAATTAAGTTAATCTCTCAAACTTTTGGTGAGGTTAGAAAATAGTACCATTCTCCTTATCGGGGGGCCAATGTAAGATAAAAAATATTTTAAGAGATTATATATAAGTATATATATTATAAACTGTTTGATATTGTAAAGGAGATTGTGTATCTCATATATATAAGCTCCTTTATATATTTTTAATATATATTTATATGTAAAATCTCCTTCAAAATATCCATAGCCTTTAACTCCAAAATTCCACTTCTAGGTAAACATATTAAGGAAGTGATCAGAGATGTTCCTAAGGGGTTATGTACAAGGATATTCCACAATGTTACTTATAATACTACTAATAAATCATTAACCAGCTAACTATTCAATAACAGCCTTTGGTCAAATAAAGTATAATCATAAGTCACAACATCACATAGACAATAAAAACCACACCACAAAAACAGTGAATGAGGAAAATATGATAGAGTTATAAAGGCAGGCTAGCCAATGATTTGTGTGTGTGTGTGTGTGTGTGTGTGTGTATACCTGTGTCTGTATATAATTTTTTGCCTTTTTTTTTTTTGCCATGGAAAAGGATAGAAAAAAATGAACCGACATGTTCACAGCAGTTACCTCTGAATGGTAAATAGTGGGGTTGAGGGGATTTTTACTTAGTTCTTTCAGTTTTCCAAAATTTTCCCAAGTGTTTGTGATTGGAGGAACATGGCAGAAGCAGTAATCAACGTTCTAAATAAACAAACTGCCCAAGTCTCTCCTTTCTGTAAATGTCTAAGTTGGAGTTAAAAACGTTTTTATCACAGACCAATCTCGTAATTTTACCCCATCAACTGGCTGAATGGAATAAACATTACGTCCTTGCCATGTTTTGTGGCTGGAGTGGTGTTTTATTCTGTTTTTTAATTAATTAATTTGAGTCAGGAGCATTTGAGATGTGTCTATTTTACGGGGCTGAAATTTACATTTATCTCCTTTTTAAAAGCCCATTTAGCAAATTAACAAGAAAACAGCAACACTCAGGGAAGATACTGAGCCTACTGCATGCGTCATATATAAAAGAGCGACTATATAATTGACCTTACAGGATTCTCCTGCGGATCAAATCAGATTGTCTTGTAAGGAACTCTGGAAAAAATAAAATGCTATATAAGTCACAGTGAAATATTAACATTATCATTTAAAGTCCAGCTGTTTGGTGACTTCAACACAGGGTTTCTTCACTCTAATGAGGCCATTCATGTCTGAGCACCAGGGATCTGTGCATCCTGACCCTCAGTGCAAAGCTGTATGTGGCTATGTTGTAGGGCAACTCTCTGGGTAAAGGGTCCATAACTTTCCCAGCATGATCCCTGGGCCCAGTCAGGTTAGAAACACAGCTCACAGAGGTTAAATCTATCACCTGGTGCTAAGGAGTGTTACCTAGTCATCAAAGCAGGTGTAGCAGAATCTCAACTTAAAACCTAACAGAAACATCTTGTGGTCAACTGGCCATCATTGAATCCTAGGAGTCTCATTCCAGTCTTAGGACTACACTCCTGACAACACCCCCGGACCTGGTCTCTGGGCAGAAAAGAACATGAGAGAGCAACAGAGGCCGCAGATGGGACAGCAGCCTCGGGTCAAACACTGGAAGGCAAAAGGCCTTTCCAAAGGGCCCCTTCTTGCTACTGGGACTCTGTGATATTGCAAAACAGAATGGCATTTCTTCTATTTGGAAAGATATACGTAATCCTAGTCTTTGCTGATTCACACTATCCTTTTCCACAATCTAGCTGCATTTGTGAGGTTCTGCCTAAATGTTTAAGATATTTCGATTAAAAACGCAAACCGCAGCAACAATCACAAGACCTTAGGCACCAGGGCAGGCCTGGGCAGGAAAGAACACACAGATTCCCCTTCCACTAACCTCAGCTTTCACGGCTACTCAAACCAATGGCTTGAAATTAACTCACTCAGTTAATCATTCAAACTCATGGGCTGGGCAAGTTTTAATGTTTCAATGTTGGTTTACAATTAACCCAGCGACAGTGTTTTAAGGTGTTTGATTTTTAATTAGTCTATTGATTTGCCAGTCTGGTTAACAATCCTTTATTCCTGTGCCCTTTATTCTGTCTTCTATTCTTGTTGAGAAATGAAGAGCGGAGGTTACTCTGGCTCTTTTCTCCTGGAAACCACTCCAGACTCTGGCCCCTTCCTTTCCCAGGGACACAGGATATGGAGTTAAGAATAGAAGGCATGAGGCCTGAACACCAGAATTCTGTGTGACCTTGGGCAAATTAAGGTAACCTCTCTGTGCCTCCGTTTCTTCATCTGTAAAATGGGATGACAGCTTTTACTCACAAGAACAGTGTGACCATTAAATGAGATGACTCACAAAAAACCCTCAGATCAGCACCTGGCACACATGTGGGCCCTGGGCCCCTCTTTTCCCTTCCTTAGTGGTTCAGAAGCTTTATGAATTCTTAATCTGAACATGTCAGTATCTTCCTTTGCAAAACCAAGAGCAGCTGAGAAAGTGTGTGCCCCATGGAATACTTTCTAGGAACAAAACCAGAATGAATTATTCATCAACGGGAGGGTCCCTTTCCCTGGCAGATTTAAGCATGCCTATTAAGTAAGGTCTGTCCAACCTGCTTTATTCCTAAGAGGACAAACAGGCTCAAAGACTCAAGACCCTTCCCAAGGTCATGCTGCTTAGAATCCAAGGTCCCCGAACTACAACTGGCTGCTCCTCTCATTATGCTGTATTCTCACCCCTTTCCCCACTGTAGGTTGATAGATGGTGTAAAGAAGGAATGGCATGTGTCCAGTGACACCTGCTGCCATTCTGGCATAGCTGACAGGGTGGCATAACCCTGGCTTGCTGCAGGACAACTGTGACATCACTCTTAACAAAAGAACCAAAAATGGTACAAAGAGCACCCTGTCATTCCCACCACCAGAGGTAAACAATGCTACCGACCATCATTGGAGCAAAGCACACCTGGGAACTAGCTTCACCAGTATTTCCATAAACCTCACCAAATGACTCTGAGATGCAGCCTATTTTGGAAATTCCCAGTAGAAAAAAAATATCATGGTGAGGCCAGGATGACCCCATTTCTGCCCCCCACAGACTGGGGAGGAAAAACTGACACACTGATATTTCATGCATGCCATTCCTTCCTTCTAGAATGCTTTTTCCTTCCTTGTCTCTCTGGTAAACTTCTATTCATCCTTCAAAACCCAGGTAAGAAAACCACTTGTCTTGAAAGCCTTCCCTGACAGTCTCCTCTCCAGCTCACTCCCAAGCACCTGTTATCTACCCCTAGAGCTCTGCCTACCTTAGTACCTAGCATACGACTTCAACTTGCCACTTATCTGCCTATATTCTAATTCTGTGCTTCTGAAAATTTTTGATGTCATGACACCTTTACCGTCTTAAAAAATGAGGACCACCAAAGAGAATTATGTGTTATATCTCTCAATATTTATCATATTAGAAATCAAAATTGAGACTTTGTTTTGTTTTTGTTTTTGTTTTTTTGGAGTCACAGTTTCGCTCTGTCACCCAGGCTGGAGTACCGTGGTGAGATCTCTGCTCACTACAACCTCTGCCTGCCGGGTTCGAGGGTTCTCCTGCCTCAGTCTCCCGAGTAGCTGGGATTACAGGTGCCTGCCAACATGACCAGCTAATTTTTGTATTTTTAGTAGAGATGGTGTTTTGCCATTTTGGCCAGGCTGCTCTCAAACTCCTGACCTCAAGCAATCCGCCCGCCTCAGCCTCCCAAAGTGCATGAGCCACCACGCTCGGCCAAAATTGAGACATTTTTAAACCCAGAAATACACATATTCTATTAGCCATCCAAACTACGATGTCAACAGAGGTCATGTAGCCTATGAAAAATTCTACTGCAGCCGGGCGCGGTGGCTCACGCTTGTAATCCCAGCACTTTGGGAGGCTGAGGCGGGCGGATCCCGAGGTCAGGAGATCAAGACCACGGTGAAACCCCGTCTCTACTAAAAATACAAAAAATTAGCCGGGCGTGGTGGCGGGCGCCTGTAATCCCAGCTACTAGGAGAGGCTGAGGCAGGAGAATGGCGTGAACCCGGGAGGTGGAGCTTGCAGTGAGCCGAGATCGCGCCACTGCACTCCAGCCTGGGTGACAGAGCGAGACTCCATCTCAAAAAAAAAAAAAAAAAAAAAAAAAAAAAAAAAAAAAAAAAAAAAAAAGAAAAAGAAAAATTCTACTGCATATTCATAAAAGGATGAGAATGAAAAACACAAAGTCTTAAAATTATTATTTAAGAAACTTCGTCACAGACTCTTTGAAAGGTTATCAGGAATGCCCAGGGGTCCCGAATCACAATTTGGGTACCACTGTTCTAGTTCATGCCTTTAGCTGCTTGAGGACAGGGTCTTTATCTTACAAATGTCTGTGAACTGCTTTTGATAACCACCTAAGACCCAGGAACCCTACAAAACCACCCGTGGCTCTCCATCACTAGAGGAGAACTTGCGGCACCCTCCGTCTCCTACCCAGGCCTCCAGGATGCCACACAGCTGTAAGAGGGATGGCCTGGTGGCGGCACGGTACCTCTACACACAGGCCTTCACAATGGCAACTCCAACCCTCTCTCCTGGAGTGAAGCATCTCTGCAGATAAGCTTCAACTCGGGGGATGAGCACTCATGACATTTATTTGTAAAAGGTTTCTCCCTGGAGAGTTAAGGGTACCTTGCAGGTAGGGATTTAAGATGCTCTGATTTTCTTTCCACTGATTCCCCTTAATAAGCCTCCAGGAAGGGGCCCAGGAGCTTGGTCTGCTGTTCCTAAGCTACAGGAAAAGCCTGAGGCAGCTTTGAGGAAAGGGGCCGTTCCGGCCCAGTGGGGCAGGCCATGGAAGCAAAGGCCTCTCCAAGGCCCAAGAGTCTTCCTGAATCCTCAGCCAAGACAACAACATCACAAGGACCAACTGTATATTAACTGCTCACAACGTATACTTCATTCAGTTCAGCTGAGATCCCTTCAGAAGGGAAGCAGATGGGAGACACTCCAGACCTCCCCCATCTACTGAGTTAATATTCCACTTGTATCTCCTGATACAACTTAAAATTTGAAAGAAAAAAAAAAACAAATTTTAATCACAATTCAGAAAAACACACCCACGCATCTTGTTCACCAAGCGTGAAGCCACTCCCCTCAGCGGAGCTTTGTCTGTGCCCTCCAACAGATAGTGGAGGGGAAGGAAATGTCATTTTCATACCAAAATGCTGCCTCATTCTTCCCCTTCAGGGCCCCTACCTGGGTGTGTGTTTGCAAGTCTAATTTAGATATCACTATTTGAATACACTTTCGAGCTTGGAAAACAAGCCAATAGTTCAGAGGAGCCAAGGCAAACTCAATCTGACAGCCACAGCCCTGACGGCTGCCAAGTCTGATTGACTAGTTGGATATATTTAGATAGGAGAGAGGAGGGGGATCAAACACTGTTGTGCCTCTGAACTCAAGAATACTGTGTTGGTAACGACAGACTAGCAAATAAACAGCCAACAGCCATTCAGCCGCATCATCTGGTATCCCAGGCACAGGATCCTCGCCTCCGTAAATTACGTGCAATTTCAAAAGCCACCCACGCTATCGCAAAAATAAATAAATAAAAGGCAATTAGAAAGAGAGTTCTGCAGTGGCATTCCCCACAGTTACTCGTTAGAAATAAACAAACAAATAAGTAAATATGATCTGTTCCTTGGCTGTCCCCACCTCCTCGCTCCTCCCCTTTGCTTTCCTGTTCCAGGACAACCCGTAGGGAGCAAAGACAAGGCCAAGGGTACCCAGTGAGGTCCTGAGCCCTGGCTGCTGCTTTTGCAAAGGTTCTGCTGTAAACTTGGCCCTCTCCACCTCTATAATATGTGTAAAAATAAAAAGTTGGGGTTGTCTCTCATTTCTTCTTTCCTTCACGGGGTGGAAATTTAAGAGCAGCACGTGGTCAGAGTTATGAATTACAGAATACGTCTCCAAGTCTCCAAGTCATTCAAACATGTGATCCCTTCAGGGGAGGGAAGAGGCGTGAGAAGGGCCCAGGCTGGGGGAGACAGATGCTGTCCAGCACAGAAACCCACCCCACCAGCGGTCTTAGACCTGGGGCCAGCAGATTTACCCTCAGTCCACCTCAACTTCCCCAACTGAAAAGTTGGGATAATAATAGCCAACGCTGGGCGTGGTGGCTCATGCTTATAATCCCAGCACTTTGGGAGGCTGAAATGGGTGGGGCTGCTTGAGCTCAGGAGCTCAAGACTAGCCTGGGCAACATGGCAAGACCCTGTCTCTACTAAGAATACAAGAAAATAGCCTGGCATGGTACACACCGGTGGTCCCAGCTATTCGGGAGGTTGAGGTGGGAGGATCCCTTGATCGGGGGAGGCAGAGGTTGCAGTGAGTCGGTATCACACCCACTGCATCCAGCCTGGGTGACACAGTGAGACTCTGTCTCAAAAAGTATAGTCAACATTGGGAAGATTCATTTACTGAGACTCTACTATGTGCCACAATCTGTAGAAGGTACTGAGATACATCTAGGAATAAAGTAAGGGTTAGACAAGATGGGCTGTATAAGGCTCTGAACAGCACCAGCTATACTGTCCAGTAAGTGCACAATACGTGGAAGCTCATCTCCCAGGACAACATCCTCTGTTTGCTCACTGCCAGCCTTTCTCACACTATCTCCTCCCCCGCATGGCCTTCTATTGGGTCTTCTGGTACACTGAGCCGTGAGCTCACTATCCCCTCTGCCAAGAAGGCTCCTCCCATCCCTCCTGATGCTAAGTCATTTCTCAGAGAAACCCTCCTAATGTCTCCCAGTAGACACTCCCAGGTCACCCTCTACCCTGCCTCCAGAACACCCATCCCAAGTTGTACTGATACAGCTACTCAGAGGATCCGTGCAGTATCTGTTCCCCACACTTTCCTGTGAGCTCCACACAGGCAGGAATGGTGTCTTCCTTCACCACTGGACTTCCCCTTAGCATTTAGAAAAGCTAAGGTACCTAATGCATATTTGTTGGTAGAACAAACGAATGGATGAAATAACCATTTAAAGTAGGTAGCCCAGCTGTGCTCAATTCCCTCTCCTCCAGCTTTAGAAACATCATGTTTCACAGAACTAGTCCCAAAGCAAGGCCTATAAGAAACCATTGTGCCTCAGTTTTCTCATCTGCAAAATGAAGTTCTGGTAAACACTCAAGATCTTCAGGTTTTCTTTCAAATGATATCTCAACACAGGATACATTTCTCTGCACATGACTGGATGTTTGGAGATTGCAAATATTTTCTTACGAAATAAAAGTAAGTTAGCTGGGTATCTACTATTAACAGACAGGAAGCAAGGTCTGAAAAACAGAGGTTTTTGTTCAGTGTGGTTTTTATTTTTTTAAAGAATAAATAAATTGAGACTTTTGTTTTGGGCAAAAATCCTGTGCCATGGAGGAAGAAAGTCAGCAATGCTAAAAAGGAAAATGAAAAAAAAAATGAATAAATAAATAACCCAGCCATCTCTGAGCAACACATCCGGGTTAGCAGAGCAGAAAAGGACACACAGGCCCAAAGAAATCCTATTGTTTCTGCTTTTAGGACAAGACTCAATCCCAAAAGGGAGCTTGGGATCACAGGAAAAGGAGCCGGAGGTCCTTCCCACTAAACATTCAGGACCCAACCCTAGGCTTCCCGAATGTCATCTGGGGGAGTTGCGTTGCTTTCTTCTTGCAGCGATGCCCAAGCTGGAGAGGGGAAAGGGGGCGTCCTGGAGGTGATGGGTATTGTATGGGTGGAAAACGGGCTTAAACGCAAGCCCATTAGAGAAGCAGAACCTTAATTTATCAATTAGACACCATCTGTGGATTGTGTTCCTTGAAATAATTGTTGCATTTGACAATGCATCGCAGCTTTACAAAGTTTCTACCATCCTTGATGCCGTTTAATTAAATTTCTGCACTTAACTTTGATTGCACTGAAAGCACTGATGCCTTCCACAGATTGAGCTCCTCGGCCACCTGCTGTGTTGGAGCCAAGCGCATTTCCACAGCAGGGAGAAAAATATGTATTTTATTTTATTCGAAGCCTTGTCTTTTCTCAGCCTTCACCCATAGGGAATGAAAACTCCTGCTGCACAGGAGGGACTGTGTCTCCAAACCCAGCCAGCCGAGCCTTCCAGCCCCTCACCACCTACATGAGGTCTTTCTGTTCTTTTATTGTGTCTCACAGAGAGGGCTAACAAAACAGAATCCCAGACGGTTACCAAACTCAGAGGAGTGGCTTAAAATAGAACACAATAATTATCACATAAAGCAACCAAGAACACAGGTTTCAGGTGGGAGCTGCTTCTAGGCCTGAAATCCCCACCTAGAAGGAAAACGCAGGTCAGCATGGGGATGGAGCCCCATACCTGAGGACCACGTTAGCTGGCTAATATTGACAGACCAGCCTGGGCAGTGCTATATTTTCAAAGGACATCTAGAGGGCAGTTCTCACCTGTCTGGCTTAAGAGAGACATTAACCCCACCTACATAAGGCTTCCCATCAGCCTTCATTTATTGTATTTTGTTGTTGCTGCTGTTGTTTCAGACAGAATCTCACTCTGTCGCCCAGGCTGGAGTGCAGTGGTGCTAATTTGGCACACTACAACCTCTGCCTCCCAGGCTCAAGCAATTCTCATCCCTCAGCCTCCCGAGTAGCTGGGATTACAGGCGTGCGCCACCACACCCAGCTAATTTCTGTACTTTTTAGTAGAGACAGGGTTTCTCCATGTCGGCCACGCTGGTCTCAAACTCCTGATCTCAAGTGATCTGCCCACCTCAGCCTCCCAAAAGGCTGGGATTATAGACTTGAGCCACCATGCCCAGCCTATTATGTTTTTACAGTGGTAAAAGATCCATAACATAAAATCGCCACTCTTTCTGTCACAGAGCATTTTATTTTTTGTCATAGAGCTCCCCACCCCCTTGTGACCTCACTAACAAATGAAGGTGCTGAGTGATGTCATGAGGGGTGGGGAGCTCTATGGATTTGACTGCTCTAGGAACCTCATATAGGAGGGGCCATAATCTCCTTTTGTAACAGGCTGATTTCACTTAGCACGTCTTCAAGGTCCATCCACGTTGTAGCATCTATCGGAATTGCCTTCCTTTTTAAGGCTGAATACTATTTAATTATATGTCTATCACATTTTGTTTATCCATTCGTGTGTCAATGGACATTTGGGTTGTTTCCACCTTTTGGCTGTTGTGAATAATGCTGCAATGTATGTGGGTATACGCATGTCTGTTCAAGTCCCTGCCTTCAAATCTCTCATGTACATAACCAGAAGTAGAACTGCTGACCATACAGTAAATCTATGTTTAATTTTTTGAGGAACTGCCACAGTGCTTTGTACAGTGGCTACACCATTTTACATCCCCATCAGCAACACATAAGGGTTCCAACAGCCTTCATTTTTAAATGGAAACTTTATAATCATAATTCATGCACTTGGGTTGAAACACCGCATCTCCTGACTCTTTTTTCATACAAATATTCTATGAATGGCATTATATGAAGACAAGCACTTTGGTATGGATTTTTTTTTCAAGTAGAACATACCAGAGGGGTGGCATGTAAAGAAAGAAAAGACTGGGGGGAAGGCACAGCTCACAGACATAAAGAATAAATCTGGCACTTTTTTCCCCCCTAGAACCACATGGCTCCTCCAACTCAAAGCCTCAAGTTCAAACGATTTATGGACTAAAACTTCAGAACTATAAAATACAGTTGTTAGAAAATGCTGTTGCAACAGTCGATGGATCATTACAACAGCCACTTAGCAAGCCATAAACTCACTGGGCAAACAGAATTGGGTCAGATATTAATTTCCACAAGGGGAGGGTAACTAGAGACAAGTTACTTCGCCATCTTTCCCTTTTCTGATCATCCATTGCAGGGATGCCACAGGATCCTCTGTTTAGGGAATGAAGCCTGCAGTTCCCTCAAATATAAGCAAAGACAAGATTTCCCATACCCGACACTGTTACCGAACAAAATGGAAGTGCAAATAGAAATATATGTTCAGTTTAAATGTCTGAGCCCAGCTCTGTTTCTACAAACTGTGATTTGGTTCCACATTCATTCCCTGGCCATTGAAAACCAACCTCATTTTGTTTACAAAGATACTGCCCACCACTGGGTTCCATGCAGTTCCACGAGCCATTCACATGGTTCTCAGTTCCAGAAAGAAAAGTCAAGATCACAGGCCAACAAGGTAGACCCCTTTCCTAATAGCCAATTATCCCAATCCCAGAGATAAATTCTGGCTTTTCCAGGAGATCTCAGTTTTATGTATTTTCTAGATTTTGACCAAGATATTTGTAGAAATGTGTAAGAAAATGGAATTCCATTGTTCTATCTTTGTAAGCCTGACCATACACATATATAAAATGATCCAGGACAGGGCTCTTATGTTAGGGCATGTGTTCCAATTTTGGGTTCAGAAAGTACAGTTGATCCTTGAACAACACAAGTGTAAACCGTGTAGGTCCACTTATATGTGGATTTTCTTCCACCTCTGCACCCCTGAGACAGCAAAACCATCCCTTTTCTTCCTCCTCATCAGCCTACTCAATGTGAAGATAACAAGTTTGAAGTCCTTTATGATAATCCACTTCCACTTAAAGAATAGTAAACATATTTTCTCTTCCTTATGATTTTTTTTTTTTTTGAGACAGGGACTTGCTCTGTCACCCAGGCTTCAGTACAGTGGCACGATCTTGCCTCAATGTAACCTCTGCATCCTGGGTTCAAGTCATCCTCCCACCTCAGTATCCTGAGTAGCTGGGACTACAGGCATGAGCCACCATGCCCAGCCAATTTTTTTTTATTTTTTTGTAGAGACAGGGTTTCACCATGTTATCCAGGCTGTCTCGAACTTCTGAGCTCAGTCCATCTGCCCGCCTTGGCCTTCCAAAGTACTGGGTTTACAAGCATGAGCTGCTGCACTCAGCCATGATTTTCTTAATAACATTTTCTTGTCTCTAGCTTACTGTATCGTAAAAATGCAGTATATAATACATATATAAAGCGTGTGTTAATCAACTGTTGATGTTCTCAGTAGGCTCTAGTCAATGATAGGCTAAGTGGTTACATTTTGGGGTAGTCAAAAGTTATACTCAGATCTTCAACTGTGCGAGGGTGCCCTAACCCTTGAGTTGTTCAAGGATCAACTACGTATTAACTGTGCCCAACATACACCCCATTCAGTTCAGCTAGGATCCCTTCAGAAAGGAAGCAGATGGGAGATACTCCTGACCTCCCCATATTCTGAGTTAATATTCCACTTGTTACAATCCATAGCAAATTTTATGGACAAGTTATAACCGTCAGAATTAAGCAGCTCACACAGAAATCTGCATCTTCACCTTAACCGTGTGGCACCTACGCATCCCATAATTAGCCTCTGCTAAATGAATATTAAGTTGTACGGAGGTACAAAGGGTCAATTATATCACCAAATGAAGAAAAGAGAAGACACTCCTCTTGGCTTTTGGTTCTGTCTTAAATTAACTTTTAATATTGAACAAAATGTTATATTCACTCTTCCCATATTCTAAAAATTTCTCTTCTGTGGAAGCAATAAGATATTTTTAAAATTTAATAGAACTAAGAAACTGTAGAAGAATCACTCCATGGGCATAAAGCCTAGTTCTAACATTTTCTCTTCACGGGTTCACACAAAACATTCAGAAACAGTGCCCACCTCAGTGCTACCAGATTAAACGAGTTGAGATGCTGTGGCCCTCACGGGCCAGGAGAGCATCTGGGGACAAGAGACAAGTCAGCTGTGCAGCTAAAAGTGGAACATGGAGCCCTTGGACAGCCCCAACAAAGCCAAAACCCTACTCAGCAGGGGAGAGCCCCTAAACCAATGGCTGAGTAGCCTCTCCTAGAGATCAGAGGCTCGGAGAAGTTAGGAAAAGGCAAAACTGTTCAAGAGAAAACGTTTCACCTATTATACCCCTGGGCCTTAAGCCCTTTGTGAAGTGAGGCAGGGTAGAAAATCCACCAATAAACAAATTAAACACACAAGCACGATCATGTGGCAGCAGCCCAGCTCCTTCCTTAAGTCCTAAACCTGCAGTCTAAGGAAGACCCAGGCTTGCTCCAAGTAGCTGCAGACATCTGGCTTCTGAAGCCCCCATCATAATAAAACATGGGTGCAACTCCCAGTGCCTCCTTGCCTGCTCCGGGCAGCCACTCCCTCACCACACGTGAAGGCACAGAGCTTTCTGGAAAACAGGGTCTATGGCACTTCTCTGGTGCCAAACCCTGGGACACCTGAGGATTTCCTAAGAGATAAGATGGAGGGCTAGGCTCCCTGAGTTGCCTGTGAAGAGTTTCCCAGAGTACCTCACGTCACAAATAAAGGTGCTGAGTGGCATCACGAGGGGTGGGGAGCTCAGCATAGTGGGTGACAGGCTAAGGCAGCAAATAGGAGAACACTCATGAGGAAATTTAAAGCTACCTTCATTGCAAAAGAAAGCAGAGTAAGCCAACCATAAAGGAAATGGTAGTGGGGCCACCAAGCGCTCAACAGGGTTTCAGCCAGGGCCTCAACAATTGGGATTTCTGAAAGGGAAGCAGCAATGCCTGCTGTAGCTGCCAGGATCCAATAGTTTGGGGTGTCATCACTTGACCTCAGCCACTGGATGGCAGATGCAATTCCTCTACCCATGACTGGGCACAAACTTTGCCATCAAGTGCTATTAATCCCACTACCAGCTTTTATTGAGGACTCTCTCACACAACCTTGGCAGGGAGGCAGTACTGGGACATCCATTTTATAGATGAAGAAACTGAGACTCAGACAGGTAAGTCCGCCCCCCAGAATTACAGAATTACAGAAGTTGATAACTGGACTTGGAGCCTTTGTCTTTCTGACTTTAAGACCCACGCTCTTAACTATCAATCACCCTATTCTGTCTCCCTGGTAGCTGAATTCAATAATAAGATTAAAATGCCCATATTGAGTTGGAACAAAGATATGCCACCATGAGACCCAGAGAGCTTGATGGGCTGGCTCTCAGCAGAGATGTGTCCCACTCCTCCACCCCAAGCAGTGGGACCTAAGGGATTTGGGGAATCAGAGAGAGTGGATAAGATGCAGGGCCATTCCTCCGGGAGTGGCTGGAGAAAGGAAGGGGCAGCTGCCACTGGGATGGCAGGACCACCGGTTCACCTGCTCTCCTGAACAGTTCCCATTCTCCCACCCAAGTTCTGACCAACAATGGCATCAAGAGACTTTTGTGGGTGAACAGAGTTGCCCTCTATAAAACCAATCGCAAAGTATGAGGAACACCCCTCTATAAAACCAATCTCAAAGTATGAGGAACACCCCTCAAAGGATGATACGTTGCTAGGGCCCTTTTGAGGCCTTCAATTTCACCTACAATCTTCTTGACCATATTTACATTTCAACATGTACAACACTTTACGTACAGACACTTATATAAAACTGTTAGAAGTGCAATGATAATCAGCACTTCTTTTATTTGTCCTAAAATTATTTTCCTCAAACCTTGTACTTATGATTTTCAAGGAATTTGTGTGACCTTCCATCTTTTAACCTCACTAGGCCATTTCATTTGCACAATGAAAGCTTTGATCTAACAAATCTCCAAGGCCCCCTCCAAACGCTAATGACTAGAATCCCACAACCCATATTCACTTTTCTAATACATCACTTTCATACTCAACCCTCTCCAATCTCACTTTTCCAAAAGATCCTTGTACTAGTGATTACTTTCTATGATGACCATTAGTCCATAAGATGCCTTTGCATGAATCAGAAAAAGACGCTTCCTTCCTTCAAATGGACACAGCCTGGCCTCAGAGCCTTGAGTCATTCAAGGTGTTACCTGGCAAGCCCTTAACCTTAAACATCATGGCAATCTTCAGAAGAGCCAACTTCAGCCCATGACTGCAACCACCCAGGAGAAAAAATGCCTGAAGGAGTCATTCTGGTTTTACAGGTACAAATGCCGTCCATAAACATACACACACACACACACACACACACAGAGAGAGAGAGAGAGAGAGAGAGAGAGAGAAACCCACAAAGATCTTTCTCTTCTTCCCTCTGCCCTCAATTTTTCACTGATGCTTTTCTTTAGGGGCAAATAGTTGCCAAGGTCTATAACTGCAAGCTTTGCAACTCCCCGTGGGAGCCAAGCCTGCCAAGTGTGGTGCCTCAAATAGCAGCCCCCAAAGCTGTGGGGTTCACTGAGTATCATTCAAGACAGAAGCAGGAAAGCATGTGTGTGACCACAAGACCTCAGAAAGGAGATGGGGCTGTACAGAGATCCTGGCTGGATGAGCAAGTCACTAAGGTCAAAGGTAAGGGCAAACAAAGACTTAGTCAAGAGAAACAACAGAGCACCTTCAGCTCATCAAAAAAAAAAAAAAGATGAATGTATTAATCGGAACAGTAAGCATTTCTCCCTTGAGTATTTTCTCTTCTTATTTACTGATCAAATCTTTGTGAATGAAAGCACAATCCTCTTACTGGATCAAGAAAGACACATATACAAAAGCCCCTCAACTGAAAAATCAAGTCGGGCAGGTCACGATTTCACCTTTATGTGAACAGGATGCAGCCACAAAGGCCTGGATATGGAGCTGGTGGCGCAGCTCATCGTTAATAAGTAAGCAGCAGCGGCCTGTGCAAAGCTCTCCTCGCCCTGGCAAGCACACTGACCAGGGCTGAGCAGGCACGACCCAGCGGTGCCAAGAAAGCACAAGGTCTGGGGCAGAGCAGGAGGGAGGGGAGGTGTCTGTGTGCTGCCGAATGAAGCTCAAGTAACTGGATCCAGCTCTGAAGGCCAGAAGCTCTAAGCAGTCCCTTCTACACCACACCACCCACTTCCTAATGTTGTTTTTCCCACCGGCGGTAGACTCTGACTCTGGGTGGCCTTGGGGGTCCTAGAGCTTAAGACCATGCAGAAGCTGTCACTCGGGAGACCAGAAGTTCAGAAGTAGGAGCTGCAGCCACCTGGGTCTGTGGTTCTTGGCTGCCCCGAGAGGCAGTTCCCCTGCTTGGAGAGAAAGCAGGGTCTTTGTGGCAGTGAACAAGGCTGTCCTCAAGGAGAAACGGGGCCAGAGCTGCTTTGTTTTCTCAGGAAGGCCTGAATCATTAGGGAGAGAGCAAGCTTTCGAGCACACAAGATGAGAACAAATCAGCCCCGAGAACCGGGGAAGGGTCTACTGAATGGGCCCTGGGCAGCTGGCCTGGGAGGTGCAATGCTGGAGCGTCTCAACCGGTCCAAAATAACCACACCAATTTGCACACGAATAAGCAAACACAAAACCCCAAAGCAAGGACATTCAAAACCGAAAGCAGCTGCTAATCACCTGTTTAATTTTTTTTTCTTAAATTAGCTGCAACTAAGAATTTTCAAACTCTCAAGTACAATACACAGCTTAACATTTTCATACACCTGTAAAACCAGTAAGTTAAATCCCATTACAAAAGACTCCAACTTATAAAGGAGCAGTTCAAATACAGTTCTTATCAAATATAAACAATGGAAAATGATTTAAGCATAAAACATCAGTCACTGGAAATTAACATTTGAAAAAAATTTTTTTACATAAAAACCATCTGTGTATTGAGATGGTGCACTCTGCTAAACCACAGGCCTAATTAGGAAACTAGGAACCAAGGCATTACAGAGCAATGCATTAAGTTTTGTGTTTTCTTCTTTGGGGGAGGGGGGAATCTTGCTGAAATCTTATCAATACCGTGTTGTTCTTTCTTCTCTGTAAATCTAAAATGATGTCTATGTCGAATTGCTAAGAGTGCTTTTGGCTGACAGACAAAACACAACTTGTCTTAGTCTGGGGTGGTTCTCCCTGCTGACGTCCCCACCCAAGGATAATCTGCTTAGGAGTCCAACCAGGGCATCAAAGTTATCAAGAAGATAAAAATGAAGAAACATGCCCACCAAAAAAGAAGTTATGCAAAGAGGGGAGATGGGGTATGTGTGGGTAGCAAGGTCCAGAATTAAATAGAACATCTTTCTTTCCCCGTCACTGTCTTTCCTAAGCAAAAGATTCAAAAAGACTGACCGGGTGCGGTGGCTCAAGCCTGTAATCCCAGCACTTTGGGAGGCCGAGGCGGGCAGATCGCCTGAGGTCAGGAGTTCGAGACCAGCCTGGCCAACATGGCGAAAACCCATCTCTACTGCAAATAGAAAAAATTAGCTGGGCGTGGGGGCGGGCGCCTGTAATCCCAGCTACTTGGGAGGCTGGGGCAGGGAGAATCGCTTGAACCCGGGAGGCAGAGGTTGCAGGGAGCTGAGACTGTGCCATTGCACTCCAGCCTGGGCAACAGAGCCAGACTCTGTCTCAACAAAAAAAAAAGACCAATTAATGGCTGTCATCTAAATGCCACTTTACATCTTCCAAAGTACTTGATGGATATCTTAGTTGATACACCCACCTCAGAAACTAAGTCTCAGAAAGATTAAGTGGCACATCCAGGGTCACAGGGCAAGTTATTAAAAGGTGAGCCAGAGTCTGGAATCCACCAGGCCCTGCCTGCCCCATGGCCTCTCAAAATAGCATTGCCAGAACAAGGCAGGGGGTTTGGCCCAACCCTCAGAGCAAAAGAATCATGTGGTCATGATCAATGGTAACCATGAAAATCAGTATGTGACTGTAATTCTTCAGGAGTCTGTGTTTTGAGGGTAAAGACACCAGTTCCACTTGAGTTTTGGCATGCATCCCTAACAGAAAGGCCCGAGGCAGAAAAGGAAGAGAAAAATAAGGGAGACCAAGGAGGACAGACCAAAGCTGGACATACACTGTTCTGTCTGTTCAGCACCCCGTCTTCAGGGAACCTACCCAGTTCCAAGGGACTATCCATCACAGACTAGTCCAAGGGCTGGACCTGTGACCTCAGCAAGGCCAATCAGGGAACTTTCCTGACAGTGATATGCAGATGCTGAAAGAAAGCAGTACTATTTCCATGGGAGCTGCCAAGCTCCTATGTGCATCCAGGATCCTGACGGCCACTTCACCAACTCATGGAAAACAATTACGTGCAAAAGGAGTGAATGAGGCCAACCCACAGAGAAAAGGAGAGAGGAGAGATGAGGGACAGAGAGAGCCATGGTGACATCACTGGAGCCCTGGAACCAGCTGTGACAAAACCAGGAAAACTTCTGGACTTTACAGTTATGTGGGCCAAGGTATTTTCCTTTCTCCTTGGGCTCCTTTGAGTTGGGTTATTTGAAACCAGAAGGATCCTGACTTATAACACAGAAGACAATCTTAAAAATATGCTGGTCACAGACTCCACATTTTTCAGACTATCTTTATTTTCAACACTCAGTTTTGTGGCCCCATAAAACCACTTCCACTCTTGCCTTCTGGAGTCTACTCTCTGCCCAGCAGCTAGAGAGATCTTCTCCAACAGTTAATCATACTGCATCATTCTCTGGCTGCTTGAATTCTTCCAACAATATCCCATCGCACGCTCCTTTGTATTAATACAAGCTCCCAGGCTCCTTGTATCTGGCCCCTGCCTCCCTCCTCAAACTCCTCTCCCACCCCCCTTCCTCATCACACCCTCTCTGCTCTCACCTGTACTTCCTGGAGGTCCACACTCATCAAGCTTTCTCCTGTCTCAAGATGTTGCCTCTGCTCCTGCCTCACCTAAAGTTCTGGTGACCATTGCCTCCCTTAGTTCAGCTCTCTATCCAAATATCACCTCCCAGAGAGACATCCTTTAAACACCCCTCCCCTACCTGGAATCGAATTTTATATTTACTTATCATCTCGCTTAGAATGTAAGCTCTCCCAGGGCACTGACCTTGACCATCCTGCTCACTTCTGTATCTCTATTGCCTGGCCTCTCTACCACTATTTATTAAATACACAAAATTCCAGCGCTGTGGCATTCAAACGCCTTCCCAGCCATTCAAAGAGCAACATGGGGTCCTGGGACATACCACGTCCTTACGCTTTCCACACCAAAACTAACATCACCAGAGCTATGCTATTGACTAGGGGTTGGCAAACTATAGCATGCAGTCCACATCAGGTCTGCCATCTGTTTTTCTCTTACCTGCGAACTAAGAATGGTTTTTACTGACAAACATCTGTAACCGACTTGATAATAGAAAACAGTAACTTTGAACTCCAATTCAGCAAAATGTTATGCCCCCCGGAACAATATCCATTCTTCTCATTAGCAAATGTGTATTTTAAAAAACTGTACTCGATAACTGTCATTATATTTTGAATTTCATCAGTAAAAATTCTCCGTAAATGTTTTCTCTCTTGTTATGTTAAATACCTACACAAAATCCTCAATATTGCATCCTGAAAGCCTAAAATATTTACTATCTGGACCCTTTACACACATAAAAAAAAGAGTTTGCTGATCCCCATGACAGACTTACTGCTCATGGATGGGGGAAAAGGAGATTTAATAGATTTAATAGGTCAGTCCAACCCCTGCACCTTCCAGGACCAAAATTAATGAGGAAACAAGAGAACCAGGTCTTCAATTACTCTTAATGTTCTGAGACTCAAGGGAAAAATAATAATCAGACTAAATCTTCAATCTACTGGAAGCTCTTAAATTCAAGGACCCTCCAGAGGAAATAGATACTTTGACTCAGCAAACGCTCCTACAGGAGAAATGGCATCACTGGTACCACCTACATCTCCACCAACTACTCCCTAAATAACAAAGGAAATAAGAGTCTATGATTTCCCTTAGAATATCTTAGGTAAATGTCTTAGGAGCTCCTCCACACTATCTGTTCCTAACTGAACCATGTATCAGTGCACCAAGTCCACCTTTAGCCATGTGTCCTCCTGGGCACACAAGTCCTTAGTACAACCCCAAGAAAACCCAAGGAATCACATCGAATCAATCAAGCCTCCATCCAGTGTGGAAGTCACAGCCATGCCTGCTCTACACCTACCCACAGTTGGTCCAAGGAAGACTTAAACAGGAGCAGTGGGCACAAGTGAAAACCCACTCCCATTTGGTCAGTACAACTCTGATAATGGTCTGGGGAAACGCAGGAGGCCAGGCTGTACTTGAGTTGCCAGAAAACTAAAGGAATGAAAAGTGTCCTTCTCTGGAGGAGAGCGCATTTTCGGGAGCTATCTGGGGAAAGATGGGCCAATGAACTGTTGATATTCAAATCATCATTAAATGACTCAACTTTCCAGAAATAAAAGGCGTCACAGTGGGAAATTCTCCATCTTGACTTTTTTAAAGCTGCAGAGCAGAGAACCAATTAATTTTTAAACATTTCTTTAAAATTACAAGAGTCACCGTCACCCAGTCCAGTCATTACTAATTTCCTGCTCTCCACACCCTGATCCTTAACACCGCCCTGTGAAATTGCTCAGTGCCCAGCAGGGCTGAAGCAGCAGAGAAGGAGGCTAGGAGGAGCCCTTCTGGCCAAGGCAAACTGGTAGCCAGAGGGATTCCATCCAAGTTAAAACCACATGGACCAAGAAGAGACCAAGAAGCTTGAACACAAGAAACTGGCTCCTTCAAGACCGTAAACCCTGTCTAGGTACAGCCTTTTAAAGTGACAATTATTCAGGGATTGGCTGACATTTATTCCGCTGACCTTACCCTTTATCTTTCTTCCAGGGTCTCTCAACACCTCCTCCTAAAATCACAGAGCTTTGTGAGCATGGAAGAGCAAGAAGAAACACAGAGCTGCTCAGTGTGTGAGTCCGAACAATCCTGTTCCCATTTAGGAATCAGGGTTCCACCCTCCTTCACCTGGGAGCTCCTCTTCATCTCTTTCCCTTCTCTTTTCCGCCAAGGTCTTAGAGTCCTATTTCCTCCCCTACTTCCTTTCTAAAATAAAAGGAACAAACATAGAGTCCTCTATTCAGACATCTAAGTTCCAGAAATCAAAAGAATAAATAGGAAGGGCGGCCACAGATTTCTCTACTTGGGAAAAATACCAAAATGGTCCTAGGTCCCAAAACAGAGATGGTAGCCCAAGACTTTACACACTGGTGAACCTCAGAGTAGACCATTAAAGAAGAAACCATCCAGGTTCATGACTTCACATCCAGATTCATTTACGTGACATATACTTGTTGAGTGCCTGCTTGGTGCAGACATTGTGCTGGAAGTCAGCAGCAGATCAAAGAGATAGGAAAGGCAGACTTTCCTGGGACTTATATCCAGTACCTCTGGTACCTTATGAATATGAAAGGGAACCAAAGAATGAGAAGCTGACCTGCCTCACACCTTCCTCTCAGTGTTTCTTCACACAATGTATGTTCTCATTCATTCATTGTCTCACTCATCTATCCATTCATTCATTCCATCAAGTATACACTGAACACAAACTTTGTGTGTATGTGGTTTTTTGGGGTTGTTTTTGTTTGTTTTGTGTGTGTGTGACACAGTTTCACTCTGTTGTCAAGGCTGGAGTGCAATGGTGCGATCTCGGCTCATTGCAACCTTGCCTCCTGGGTTCAAACGCTTCTCCTTCCTCAGCCTCCCAACTAGCTGGGATTACAGGCATGTGCCACCACACCCCGCTAATTTTTATATTTTTAGTAGAGATGAGGTTTCACCACGTTGGCCAGGCTGGTTTCAAACTCCTGACCTCAGATGATCCACTCACCTAGGCCTCCCAAAGTGCTGGGATTACAGGTGTGAGCCACTGCACCTGGCCATACACACAAACTTTGAATCAGGCATTGAGCTAAGTAGGTGGGGGCTCCAGAATTTATATAAAAGAGGGGCTTAGGAGCAGCACCCTTCTAAGTGGGAACGGGCAGAGGGCTGAGAATTTGTTTCAAAGCTATACAAGCACTCAGTTTTGGCTTAGATGGTGTATTTATTTGTGGTGGCTGGGAGGTGTTGATGAGGACTGGGGAGGGGAACTAAGCCCCAGTCCCAGGACCCCACTATGATGGGCCATGGGAATACTGGAATGACATGGCTAGTGCCCTTACTAAGCCTACACTCCCACAGGAGAATGTGGGTGTGCTAGTTATTTTCTGCTTGACCCTCCAGAACCATCATCTGCTCTTTTCCTCCCTGCTTGTGCCTTGCAAGACTGACCTCCCTAGAATGGTCTCCTGGTTTCCAGCTGGGCTTGGCCAATGGAAGACACTATCAAGAGAAGGTGGGAAGAGAGAAGTTGAGGCAGTGATGCCCCTGCTTGCTGGGCCTCACTCCTCCTCGGCCACAGGTCCAGTTGGGAACCTCCACAATAGCTGAATTCCAGTACCTGCTCCCTCCTCTTGCCCCTCAGGCCTAGGGGTAGTTAGCCTGCTTAGCATTGCTGATAACCCTGAGGAGCTTCATCCTTCCTTGCCGAACCTTTAACCCTGTCTACACCTCTGTAAACAATCCCCTCATTCAATCTTTTCAAGTACCCCTTCCCATGAGGCATCTGTTTCCTACAGAGACCCTAGCTGATACGATGACAGTGGGTGAACAAAAGTCTAAAACGTGCCATGGTATTGACAGAGAAGAGCGCAGCCTAGCAGGCACAGGAGGAGGAGGAGAGGGGATCAGGAGGTGCTCAGAGACCAGGTGATACGAAGCCAAATTGACAAGATAGAGGTGAGCACTTTCCGGGCCAGGGATCCCCTGCGCAAAGGCAGGGAAGCATAAACAGCCAGTGTGATCAGGGCACTGCCAGTGGCTCAGTGTGGTGGGGTGTGAGAGGGAGAAATGACCTTGCTGGGGAGGAGGGAGGAACACGCCACGGCCGCCCTCCAGGCCGTGCAACAGCACTTGGACTTTATCCTGAGGCAATGGGCGGTCTCCAAAGGCCAATCACATGGAGAGGCCATCCAGCACTCCAAGTGTTTCCAGACACATCCCTTCCTTGGACAAACCGAAAATTGGCATTCGTGTGGGACAGATAAACATAATCCCTAAAACGGCTATTCCAGAGCACCACGTCTGGACTCTAAGGCAAAAAAATAAAAGCTATCAGCCCATGAAATATGGTCCACAGTAACATCCTTCTATGAACACAAACACACACACACACACACACACACACACACCTCTACCTCTGGCACTATTAACAATAGGCTTTGGAGCATTAACAACCTCAGGTGAAAACAAACCAGTCATTAACAACAGATTCTGAGAAGATTACAACCTAAATATCACTGGAACATGTAAGTTACTTTTTTTTTCTTTCTTTTTTTTTTTTTTTTTTGAGACAGAGTCTCGCTCTGTCACCCAGGCTGGAGTGCTAGAGTGCAGTGGCGTGATCTCAGCTCACTGCAAGCTCTGCCTCCCGGGTTCATGCCATTCTCCTGCCTCAGCCTCTCCGAGTAGCTGGGATTACAGGCGTCCGCCACCACGCCAGGCTAATTTTTTATATTTTTAGTAGAGATGGGGTTTCACTGTGGTCTTGATCTCCTGACCTCGTGATCCACCCGCCTCGGCCTCCCAAAGTGCTGGGATTACAAGCGTGAGCCGCGCTGCCCAGCCTACACGTAAGTTACTTAATATAAAGTGGTTCCATATGGTTCATTTATAATTCACACAGCGCCAGGCAGCAAGAACCCAGCAGATGACATCTACTGGAGTCACCAGATATGCTTTAATCTTTCCAAAAGGGCAGCAAAGGAGGATGTATTTGAGAGATTTTTCAGGTACTACTGGGTTCTAGGATATTCTTACGGTAAAAAATTATTTCTTGGCTTCCCAACCCTCACCTCTCCTTTGAGTTTTTCAGTATATATGTTCCCGAAATTGGCTTTAAAAAGCTTCAAGGAGAAAAAATGTTGAAGTTTATCTGCTTGCTAAGCTCACCATGACCAATGTTACCTCTCTTTTCTGTGTGGTTCCTGGCTGTGAGCAGACAGGCTGGACCTAAGCACACATGTGCAGTGCACCAACTTGACTCCTGTCATAAAACTGATAAAAGGTGATCTGTTCATCTCCTTAACTACTCTTAGCACTATTATTCATGACATGGTACTTAGACACAAATGTACACAATTCTAAAGCAGATCATTCAAGTATTTCATTTTTCCTCGTCTTTCTTCTTCCCCCAGTACATATAATTGACATACACATATGTTGAGAGCTTTCCTGTATTTCTTTAATCACTGTCAGGATCACTCATAAATGTTAATTAAGAAGAAGATTTAAACGTTACTCCTCAACTGTGCCAAATGGAGAAACTCTGAGTTTACCACACGCTTCTCATGAGCGTTCATTCTCTGTGAGTGTTCATGCTGCCCTATGCCCCTCTAGTGAGCTCAGGGGTGGAAGCGCACGTGCGCACACACACACACACACACACACACAGCTCAGGGGTGGAAGCGCACGTGCACACACACACACACACACACACAGAGAGACACACACTGAAAATCCCCAGGCTGCTGGGTCAGGAGTTGGGCAGCAGTGAGTTGGGAAGGAGAGGGACACCAACCTAAGAATGTCACCATTCCCCCTATAGGTCATTGGGTTAGTCCATTTTTGCATTGCTATAAGGAAGTACCTGAGGCTGGGTAATTTATAAAGAAAGGAAGTCTTTTGGCTCACAGTTCTTCAGGCTGTACAAGCATGGTGCCCACATCTGCTTGGCTTCCAGCGAAGGCTTCGGGAAGCTTCTAATCATGGCAGAGGGGGAAGGGGAGCCAATGTATCACATGGCAAGAAAGAGAGGGAAGAGGTGCCAGGCTTTTTAAACAACCAGCTGTCATGAGAACTCGGAGTGAGAACTCACTCGTGAGAACACACTCATGGAAAACTGAGTCATTCCTGAGGGATCCGCCCCCTTGATCCAATACCTCCCACTAGGCCCTACCTCCAACATTGCAAATCACATTTCAACATGAGATCTGGAGAAGACACACATCCGAACCACATCAGTCATCTTCCCTGGGTACAGAAGTGAGCTGAACACTGGAACTCCTGAAACTGAGCAGTGGCCTCTTGTCCCAAGGGACAACCCAGGCGTCCATCACTCCCTGCCTGCCTCCTGTGACTCCCAACTGAACCCCTAGTCTAACCACCCTCATACTCCTTGGACTACCATAGATATGTCCAAGTGAGATGTATCACAAGCAACTTGTACCACTAGGAAGGTGTGAAAGCATGCACAGAACTTAGTATTTAAGAAGGCAGAGCAGATTCTAGAGTCTTCCTACAGTCACGTCACCTTCTCTCCCCTTCTGTTGCGACGTGCACATCCACGAGCAGATGGGAAAGGCTGGACGCTCAGCGCAGCACAAGGGCACCACGCACACAACTGTGCAAATGACCTGTGAGCTCCCGGAGGCAGAGACCAAATGCACTCACTTTGCTCACCGCTCTATTGCCATAGCCAGCCCAGGGCCTGGCAAAGGGCACAGCCTCTGAGTGTTGGTTCAGTGAACAGAAGAAAGAAGAAACGGTCAGATATGTGGAAACCCAACGTCCTGAAAAAGACTGAAGGATCGCTGAGATGACTTGAGAAGGAATTGCTAACGTCATCGACTCCAGCCAGTTCCACAGAAGCAGATATTGTGGAGAACCTAGAGACAAACCTAATCTACCAAGAGAGAAACCAGGACAAAATTTCCACTTCTTTGCTTCCAGGGGGGTAGAAACCCCAGGGAGTGATCTCGCTGAACATCAGACGTACAATCGTGAAGACAGGACAACTCCAATATAAGTGCCACGGGTTTTAACATGCACGGTGCTGAGAGAGAAACGCGAGACAGAAGCACGTACATCTGTACTCCAATAATGCCTACATGAAGGGGTCTGAACACATGGGGATGGGGCTGGAAAGCAATGAGACCCACAGGCAGGATGATGGGTAGATGTGTTTCTTTTCTTCACTTAAAATTTGAAAAGTGGTGCTATAATGCCATCCTCATTATTTTAAAATAACGGCTAAGATCATTTTAAAAGAGCTATTTTGGAATACAGGTCTCATAATTCAAATCTTGATAAGATGGTACACTGTGGGGTGCTCTGATAATTCCCACTTCTTTCTACAATGCTAGTCCGAAACACACTGCATCCTTATTATCTATGGCAACCTAAGGGCCAGGGCTTCTAGAACTCATTTCCAGGAACAATGGTGAGGAGGGGTATTAACTAATAGCTGCTTAATTAAGAAGTCACTAGAGTAGAGTGCTGGGAAATTTTCTATTTGGAACTCCATGAAAAGACATAAGCATAACTGATATGTGTTTGATCTGCCTAAGATGCAGCCCTGAATCTTTAAGGCATTATCTTAAAGATAACCAGAGTAAATGTAAACTGTGCACACACACAAACATATATATGTTTAGCCCTACTCTGTTCGATTACCTGTTCTGTTTAGGTTTTGTGAAAATAGGACACTTTGGCTGGGCACAGTGGCTCACACTTGTAATCCCAGCACTTTGGGAGGCCGTGACAGGCAGATTGCTTGAGCTCAGGAGTTTGAGACCAGCCCGGACAACATGGCCAAACCCCATCGCTACAAAACATAGAAAAATCAGCCAAGCACGGTGGCGTGTGCCTGTAGTTCCAGCCACACAAGAGGCTGAGGTGGGAGGATCGCTAGAGCCCAGGAGGTTGAGGCTACAATGAGCCATGATCGTGCCACTGCATTCCAGCTGGGTGACTGCGCGAGACCCTGTCTAAGAAAAAAAAAAAAAGAAAGAAAGACACTTTGTAAAATGTTCTGCTAATGATTTAAACAACAAAAAAAGAAAGATTATTTATTGTTCTTCAAAGAATTTAACTTACCCAGCTTGGACTACAGTGATTCACATTTTTATTTTATTTCCCCATATGACTCAGCTCTTTCTCAAACCCCTGGAAGGCTCAGCCTCAGTTTACTGCACATTATCAGAGCAAAGGGGTAGATCAATGAATTCAATGGGTTTACATCTTCATTAAGAAAAAAATCAGACCCCCCCCAAAATGTGTTATTTACATGTCTCAAGTCTTGTTAAAAATAAGGATGAGAAGGGGTTACTTCGCTGTTAAACTTTTTAAACTTCAAAAGGCTGCAATTTCTATGCAATTCTCAAGAAATACAAGTGAGCAAGTGGTTTCTCATTTATAGTAATGATGTAAAGTTTTCTTACAAAATGTTCTTATGGTCATAAAATAAATTAACAAAAAGTATTAAGTAAATAATAATACATGTAGGAGGTGGATATACAGAAAATCACAGAAGTGATAAATAACAACATTTGCAGGATATGGACCTAACATTTTTCATCTCTCACCTTTCACTTTCCTCTTTCTCCTTCTTGTTCAACCGCTACCTATTGATACATTTCAAAAAATAAGATGCGACTGTCACAGGCAAGAGGAGCCTACGGAGACAGGGCTATTACATGTAAATGGTGTCCTAGAACAGAAAAAGGACAGTAAGGAAAAACTAGGGAAATTGGAATAAAGTCAGGCTTTAGTTAATTTTTTTTTTTTTTTTTTTTTTTGAGACGGAGTCCCACTCTGTCGCCCAGGCTGGAGTGCGGTGGTGTGATCTCGGCTCACTGCAACCTCCACCACCTGGGTTGAAGCGATTCTCCTGCCTTAGCCTCCCGAGTAGCTGAGACTACGGGCGCCTGCCATCACGCCCGGATAATTTTTGTATGTTTCGCACAGACGGGGTTTCACCATGTTGGCCAGGCTGGTCTTGAACTCCTGACCTCAGGTGATCCACTCGCCTCAGCCTCCCAATACAGGTGAGAGCCATGTGTCCGGCTGGGCTTTAGTTAATTTTTAAAAATAATAAGATGCTTTAAAGAGTATATGCTATACTACCTTTTATATAAGAAGGGGAAATAAGAAAATATACATACATCTGCTTATCTTTACAAAAAGAAACACAAGACAAACTAGAAAAGAGTGAGGTTGGTTACCTCTCAGGGGTTGGGAAACAGGGAAGGAGAGATCTAGATATGGCAGTAGGACTTCTCTCAGTAAACTTTTAAACACACATTGATGTCCCACGTATTAAATAAAATTAAATTAACAAGGATGGGAAGGGAAGAGGAAGAAAACCCTGAAACTGACAGCAAACCGTAATCACAGTGCAGGTGGGAGGGAGGGAAAAGGGAATTCAAATGACTGAGGAACACACGGTTGAACTATGCACCCTCAGTCTTTAGCTGGGATGGGGGCGGTGGGCAGATGCAAGAGAAATGCAAACAAGCCTTGAACCCTTCCGTTTTAGTAGGCCTTTTTTTTTTTTTTTTTTTTTTTGAGACGGAGTCTTGCCCTGTCGCCCAGGCTGGAGTGCAGTGGCGCAATCTCGGCTCACTGCAAGCTCCGCCTCCTGGGTTCAAGTGATTCTCCTGCCTCAGCCTCCTGAGTAGCCGGGATTGCAGGCGTGCGCCACCATGCCCAGCTAATTTTTGAATTTTTAGTAGGGACAGGGTTTCACCATGTTGGTCAGGCTGGTCTCAAACTCCTGACCCCAAAATCCACCCACCTCGGGTAGGCCAGTCTTTTGTAGTGGAATGGGCAAGCCACACTGGTTCTATTTTAGATGTATTAAGGATTGAGCAAACTAGTAACTGTGCTGATGTTGAGAGCCAGGATTCTGACCATGGAAGGGCTGTACAGATAGGGAACAAGGGGAACAAGAAAGAACCCTACTCAGATGAGCTGCCATTGGAGGTGTGGTGTGAACTCATGATTTCCAAAATATGTATGTATATGAGGCATGGACATGCCCATGTATCTGTGTGTATACGCGTACACTCATGTTTCCTACATCTCTCCACTGAAATGGCCTAGAAGCGAAGACACTCCAGTAACATTGAGCAAAGACGTTCTAGTAACCCTCTTATCTTGGTCTCTAAATTCAATCTCCACTACAAGAAACCAGCTCCTTGGAGAAGTGAGTTAACTCCAGGTCTGGAGCAGGGGAGACACAAGATGAGCTTGGAACACCTTGTTATGCCAGAAAGTAAAGAAGTGCTTAAAAAAAACACTCTGGGGCAGGATCATGTTGTAGGGAATCAGAATGAAGGGTCTCCCACTGGCCAAGTTTGGGATAATTTGAGCACCAAAATTGTTATGTACAGTAATGATTATAAGCCATTGAAATACTAGGACTCCATGAGTCCATATCTATAAGAAATAGATTTTAAAATTAGTGGGTAAGAAGGAGGGGCTCTTGCTTACCGCAGATGCCAAGGGCCAAGTGGTAAACAAAGAGGGGATGTAGGAGTCAGAAAATTATTTTGTAACCATTATTGTAAAGACTAGATCAGGCAAGAATCATCAGTGAATGCTAGCTTTCAGAGGAAAATTCCATGAGAAACATCTTAAAGTATCTCCCCACAGACTGCTTCCTTGTTCCAAGAGAAAACATAGTAACTATACAGTGGAGAAATCTAACAACACCTTGACCAGGTGATCAAAGAGAGGCAGATGGACATCAAGTGCTCCAGATGCGATACCCTGAGAAGGACACAAAAACACTTACGTCGTGTTCTGGCCAGGAAAGCATAACTTGAATCTAGTCATGAGGAAATACTAGACAAGAATGTTCTATTGGGAAAAGGTTGGGGAGGATTGTATTCTTTATAAATGGCAACGTCATAAAAGGCAAAGAAAGGCTATGGGAATATTCCAGGTTAAAGCAGACGAAAGAGTCATCAAAAAAACCTAAATGTTATACCTGATCCTCCATTATATCCTGTACTTGAGGGAAAAAGAATTCTATAAAGGACAGATTGGGGCAATTGATAAAACTGAAACGCAGATGGTAGATTACGTAAAAGCACTGTATCAATGCTAAATTTCTGAAGTTCGTAACTGGACTGAAGTTGGTAAGGGAATATCCCCATTAGGAACACTGATGTATTTAGGAGTGGAGGGTCACAATGCGTACAACTATTCCCTAATGACTCAAGGAAAAAACCCTATTAGTGAAAAAGAGAGCAACTGATTGAGCAAAGAGGATAAAATGCTGATAAAGGATACATGTGAGTGGAGCATACAAGGATGTTCTTTGAACTTATCCTTAAAAACGTTCCTGTACGTTTTAGATTACCTCCAAATAAAAAAAAAAAAAAAGCAAAAGGGAGAGAAGGAAAGACAGCTGACTTGGTAGATAAAGCTGGGGACTGCATCTCCTGGCTTAGCACTTTGCTCATCTCAGCTCCTGTCCTCCTCCTAAGCTTAGCTCCATTTCATCTGCAAAGTGGGTCAAGAGGGCTTAACCCTTCCCTACCTCACAGGTTTTGCAGAAAGATAAAGTAACAAACAAACGTACAGACAGTAAAATTGATTGTAGTCACATTTTCTGAGAGAAGTCATCATGACCCGTATCTCTTTTTTTAAAATCTGGTATCAGATTTTGCAAGATAATATTGAACGTTTGCAAAGTTGGGTGACCTCAGAAAAGGAATAAATGTCACAGAACTCTTTAACTGGTATTATTAAATAAATATTTGCTTAAACACAATCCCCAAAGTAATCAATGACCATTTCAAAATGTGTGTGTATGTAAGTAAGAATTATAATGGCAAAAGACGGGGTAATATTAATACATTAAAATTTAAGACAGCTGTTATTTAGAATGATGTGATTATAACTCATTTTCCCCTTCTATCATTCAAAGTTCATGTAGTAGTATTTTAGTTTCTAATTTTTTAAGATGGTTTTGTGGTCACTGAAACATTACTGAAAGTCTTCAAAAATTCACTTAATTTTCACAAAAAGACATGATACCATCAGATGCCAGTTAACTCCAGAAGAAAGAGACTGTAATTGTGAGTTGACAAAGTGATTTCTGCATATAAAATGAAGAATGGACAGTCTGGAAGTTTTCAACTAATATCCTCTCAATTTTCTAGTCCAGATTTAGACCTTCCTCTGACCAAGAGGAAAAGTCATTCTTCAACTTCATGTCTTCGCTAAAACTTCACGTCTTCGTCAAATCATGAGCTACAAACTTTTCTACTAAACTTTGTCCTCCAGTGCTCCCCAGCTTTCTTCATCCAGGCACAGACCAACATGAAGATTTGGAGAAAGACCAAAATCTCAGGGGTGGCCTCTCAGAGCATTCAACTAGGAAAGTAAACAGCGTTCCAACCCTGCCTCTCACTACTCATCCTCCTGCTGATGGAGGGACCGGATGTCCATGTACCAAAGAGGTGTTTTGCCAACATCCCTCAGATCCATATCAAATATAATTTTCAAACCAATTAGCTCAAAAAGCATCACAACCAAAGCAGTATCTCCCGCATTCTCATTACAGGGCCATCCTATTCAATTCCTAATGAGAGGAGAGACAAAGGCAGTAGATGCAATAGGGTCTACTTCAAAAATTCTTTTTTCTTTTGGAAAACAGATCCTCTTTTGTTCTGGTTAAACACCAATTACTCGGCTCTAACATGCAAATCAGCCGAAAATAGGGCAATATGTAGCTGACTCTGGTTCCATGGCAAGTTAGAAGGAAGAAAAGAGAAAGAGAACAAGGAGGAAGAAGGAGAGGAAGAAAAGAAAGGGGAAAGAAAAAGAGGGAGAGGAGAGAGAAAAGATGAGCAATAAAGGCACATCCCTGGAGGTCGTCAATTCCAAGTACTCTGTGCTGACATAAAGACCTTTTCAAATGGCTTTGTTGTATTATCTGTGGCGGTGCCCACAAGCGGTGATTTTGCCATTATCCAAAAAAAATAAAGCAAGAAAAGAAAAAACACACTAAGGTGTACAATGTAAGCAAGGAAAGCAAAAGTAGCCAACAAAGCTATTTACCTAGTGCTACCACTTGCTATGAACACTCTCCCAAAAAGTAATGTTCTCAGCATAATGTACTGTACCAGGGAGTGAAAGAGGAGGGCTCACCTTGGCAGAGGGGCCGACAGACTGACAACAGGAACCTGGTCGTACACAGGACATCCTGGCCTTAGATGGTGCAGGGTCCCCAGCCAGGCGACAGTGTGAGGACCAACCCAGGATGTACCCAACTCCAGTTCTCACTCAGGCACCGTCTGGTTTTTCCCCACTTTAGTTACACTTAACTCACTTCAATCTTCTAAATACATGATTACCTTTCTTTTAAATGCAGGTAGGTAGGTAGAAGGGCACACCCCAGTTCTTCTTAGACCTCCTTCTGCACACACACACTGCGAGCTGGATAAGATGCAGATTATTTCTGACACGTTCCTAGGTGATGCTGGGGCCACAATGAGCTGCCGGCATCCTTCCCAGCTCTGTCCTGACTTGACCTCCTTCCCTGACCCACCCCAGCCCTGGTTCTGACTGGGGAGCCCCTCTCTACTCTCATATCATCCATATTCTAAAAGAAGAGGGCTAGGGAAATGTGCAGCAGCTCTCTCACACCAGCCCTGGGGCAGCACCAGAATTTCTCTACATGGACCCTCACTTGAGCACACCCCAGGACAGAATGGATACTGGGGGAGCAATGAGGATCCCAGGTTGGAGGTGAACCTGTATTCCTGCTGAGGCTCCCTGCAGGTGCAACTGCCAGGGCTTCAAGCCAAGGAGGAGCAGCCAAGATGGAAACAGTGACCAGGGACTGGGCTTCCCTGCTGCTGGGATAAGAGGCTCTGGTAAGAATGTCTGGCACGCTGGAAATCGGCAGACTGTACCTGCGTGGTCCCCATGCCCAATCCCATGTCTACCCCAGAGTCAGAAGGTCAAGTACCCAATCTCCATCCCAATCAAGACTCAAGTGTCTACCTGACAACACTTCCCAGTGTCACACCACCCTCCCATCCCCCAGAACCACAGGCTATTGCTGGGGAGGCTTCTGCAGTAAAATGACTCAGCCACAATGATGGGGATCCTCTACATTTTCCCTTCCTTGTCCTGCCCTCTTTACAATCAAGGTTGCCAGGCAGGACATCAATGCCCCTCTATTTCTCATGCCCCACCCTTTGTTCCAGGGCAACAAAAGGAAGGAACTAACACTTGTTAGTGCCAGAGTTTGATCCATTACATTTCATCTCATTTTAGCCTCCAAAAAGCCCTGCAGTGTTGACACTGTACCTCCATTCTGCGGATGGGGAAGTGGAGGCTCTGGGAAATGAACCTTGGCTGTACTGGCAAAAGTTACAGCACAAGGGTTAAGACAGTGCAGTGGGCCGGGCGCGGTGGCTCACGCTTGTAATCCCAGCACTTTGGGAGGCCGAGGCGGGCGGATCACGAGGTCAGGAGATCGAGACCACGGTGAAACCCCGTCTCTACTAAAAAATACAAAAAATTAGCCAGGCGCGGTGGTGGGCGCCTGTAGTCCCAGCTACTGGGAGGCTGAGGCAGGAGAATGGCGTGAACCCGGGAGGCGGAGCTTGCAGTGAGCCGAGATTGCGCCACTGCACTCCAGCCCGGGCGACAGAGCGAGACTCTGTCTCAAAAAAAAAAAAAAAAAAAAAAGACAGTGCAGTGTAGTGGCTGGGAGGAGGTGCGTCTGGAGGCTGACTCCATGGGTTTGCACAATGGCCCATCACTTACTAGCTCCCGGGATCTGAGCCTCTTTGAAGCCTAGTAAGGTAAGAATAATACCTTTCTCAGAGGGCTATTGTGAGGACTAAATGAGACATCATGGAGTTAAGGTAAGCCAACCTAGGGCAAACGGTCAAGAAATGTTAGTCGTTATCACTCAAGGTCAACAAGCTAGGAAGGGCTGGAACCCACACTTGAGCCCAGGTGGGCTGAGTTCCAACACCTTTGCTGCCCAGTTTTGGGCAGGCTGACGACTTTATAGCGGTCAATTCCATTCCCGGTCACTGATGAGCTTCTGCGTGACCACCACACTGGAGGTCAGGGACCTTGGGGAATCCATCTCAGCTGGGAAAATGGTTTTCCAGGAGGCCATGGCCCGGAATACACCCTAAGCACAGACCATGGGAAGCTGGAAAAGTTTCTGGGAGTCAGGAGACCCAAAGGTCCTCAACTGGTGATGGAAACTCACGGGTGGCGACACAGAAGCAGCCCTACCAATGACCGAGCACAGGAAGGCAACAGTCCACCCATTGCACAAGTGCATGAGCATCTTTCCTTGGAGAGAAAATGTCCCAAAGAGCAAAAAATGGACGTCCTGGCATCATGGCAGGGTGTAAAGCGAAAGGCTGAGAAGTTAGAAACGCCAGGAGCAGGGCAAACTGGACTCAACCCCTTGCACACAGACCATCATCCACGACAGCAGGGCAAGTCCGTGCCACAGGGAGAGGGCCCGAGGGAGGGAGGAGCAGCCCAAACCAACGCTGCCAGTTCTTCAACCAGAAGAGAAAGCATCACGCAAGTGGAGGCAGGAGCTGAAGGCTGGTCAGTGCAGATCAAACAGAAGACAAAGGAAATGGCTTTGACTTTCTTAAGCGTGCATGCAAGAATGAAACACTTGGAAACCAAGTTGGCTTTTAAGACAATCCTGAATCAGTCCGTGAGACGATGATCTAAATATGCTGACCCCGTAGAGGCTGCCCAAACACGAAGCCACCACTCAGCCTCCGCTCAGTGAAACCGGCTGGTGCTTCGAGGGCTGCTTGCCTTTCCCAGGAGCTCCTGTGTGATGGACAGTTCTAAGGAATATCCTATAATCTGCATTTATGCCATTTGTCTCTTTGATACAAAAAATACAGATATTTGCATCATTTATTTTAACGTGCATGATTTTCTTTTGAAAGCCACAAAGAGAAAGAAAAGTCTGATCCCCTCTCCACCACCACTTCTTTAGACGCCTGAAAACTTAAGCCTGGCACCCCTGACAAGCCAAATTGATCTGGAAAGCCTCTTCAGAGGCCAGTTGCATTAAAAGAACAAATAAAGGACTCTCCTTGCAAAGGAGACAAGGAAGACAAAGGGGGAACTCAGGGGTGGGGCCCTTCCCCATCTTGGCAGCTCCTGTAGGTGAAGGCAGAGAGGCAGGGCAGTCTCTGCGTGAACTGCTCATGCCACGTTATCTGCTTTGTGGTAGAACTCAAACCACAGCCTTGAATAACAAGCCATAGCAGGGGCCAAAATGAGGAAGAGAGGTTTTCAGCACCAACAAGATGGAGAGGCTGACAGGCAGGCACAGCTTCCCGGGTCAGTGAATTAACACCAGCCCGCTCCTCCAGGCAGAGACCCGGCTATGAGTTGTGCAGCCTTCAGGGTCCCCAAGCAACTGGGATGCAACAAGTCTGCGTGGGGCCTGTCAAGCTCCTTATTCTTTATTTATGGTCTCATGGACAAAAACTGCAGAGATTATGATCGCAGGCAGAGACTGCAGTGAGCCTAGATCGTGCCATTGCACTCCAGCCTCGGGTGACGGAGCAAGTCTGTCTCAAAAAAATAAAACAGGCCAGTGCAGTGGTTCATGTCTGTAATCCCAGCACTTCGGGGGGGCCAAGGTGGGTGGGTTATTTGAGGTCAGGAGTTCGGGACCAGCCTGGACAACATGGTGAAACCCCATCTCTACTAAAAATGCAGAAATTTAACTGGGCATAGTGGCGCACGCCTGTAATCCCAGCTACTCGGGAGGCCGAGGCAGGAGAATTTCCTAAACCCAGGAGGTGGAGGTTATAGGGAGCCGAGATCATGCCACTGCATTCCAGCCTGGGCGACAGAGAGAGACACTGTCTCAAAAATAAATAAAAAAAACAAAATAAAACCCATACAAATCTTGTCCTTGGTGGTAAGGTGTATTTAAAATGTATCTATATTTTACATTGAGATGAGAGAATGTTACACACCAATTAAAAATCATGTTTTTACAACCATCTGGTAACACGTGAAAATTATTACTAAGTACTAGTAAATGCAGCATGATTCTAATTCTGGGTTCTTTTCCAATTCTGTTTTTAAATATGTATGCATACAAAAATGATAATACACCAAAACATTCATTTATTTGCACTTTTCTATATGTTTTGAATCTTCTGTAAGGAGCATGCATTCATTTTCTAATTAAAAAATAAATATGAACAACCTTTCCTTCTGAAAAGAAAGCAGCCACTGTTTTGGCTTGGCAAAAGACCAATTCATGATGTGAAGGAGGAGCCCCCAGACCGGGTCACCCTCCAGCTAAGGACTCGGCAGTGGTGCCAAGAGCAGCGCTTGTTGCCAAGGTGGTAAACACGACAGGGACAGCCGCCAGGGATTCTCACTGCCCCTGAGCCCCCCAGGCTAGCCGGCGACACAGAGACAACAGCCTTCCCAGAGGAGAGAGCCCAGCCTCTGAGACACCCAGCCGTGAAGGCTAGAGGCCGAGAAAGTGGAGAGAAATGAGTCTCAGAGACAATCAGATGGTTTTAAAGCTGTGAGTATTCACATGGACCACACCAATGCCATAGACAGTGGAATTAAATGTAATGATCCCAAAGGGGTTCCCGGGGTCAATCCTAGATTGCAGCATTCGAGAAACATGGGCCACTCTGTGGGGCCGTGGAGAAGAAAACAAGGGTTTTCTTGTCAGGCTGATCAGGGACAGGGCACTAGTCTAATACTGGCTTCTGTAAGTTGGGAAGAAGCTAACCAATTTCCCCGAGCTTCAGTTTCCTCATCTGGAAACCTGGGTTAAAATCCCAAGCCTAGAAGAGAATTTGAAGAGCCAAAAGAAATGGTGGTGGTCAAGCTCTGGAGGAGACAATTACAACACCGTGCAGACACAGGTAGCCTCTGGAGGGCCCCACGTGGAGAGTGGCCGAGACCTCCAGCAACAACCTTGCAAGGGATCCCGGGCGGAGATGCTCCTGCTTCGCCATGCCTTCAGATGACTGCAGCCCAGAACAGCTGCTTAACTTCAACCACATGAGAGAGCTGACCCTGAGTGCAACCAGCCAGCTAATAAGCCCACTCCAGATTCCTGACCCTCAGCCACTGTGAGATGATAAACGTTTGCTATTTTAAGTTGCTAAATTCTGGGGTAATTTGTTACGCGGCAGTAGACAACACACATTTTAGTTCCTGGCATGCAAGAGCTCAATATATAATGCCTACAATATTTCTTTAATTACTGTATGTTATAACAACCATAAGATGCAACGCCAATTAATAACACCTTTTTCAAGAATGAAATGCCATCATATTAAATATGTACATTATTTAAATGCATTCAGATTTCACAAGCATTATGAACAAGAAATATGTCTCAGAATGCAGGAGAGGCAGGTTACCTGTACATATTTCCTGATTGAGTAATGCAGGTTTGGTTTAAAGACTATTGGTAACACAGGTGATTTAACTACTATTCAAGTCCTGTATTACCACGAAAAAAGAAGCAGTAAAGTAGATGGAGTAATTCCTCCGGCTCTTTCCCAAAGAAAGTGAGTAAGAGAAGAAGAAAACTGGGAATGTGGAAAGGTTTCCAAACGCTGACTTTCACCTCCAGAGCTATTCCTCACAGTCTTCTCCCATCATAGGAAAAGGCTTTTATTTGCTCAGGCCAAAAGCCTTGGCCTTACTCTTAATAGTCCTTTCCCAGAACTTCCTACACCCCAGTCTTCAGCAGATCCCATAGCTCAACCTTCAAGACACAGCTGGAATCTAACCACTTCTCACCACCATCCTCACCACCACCCTGGCCCTTGGGTAAGTGCAGCAGCTCCCACCTGCCCTCTTCACCGTCACCCGTGCCCTCTGCTGTCTCTATGCCATGCAGTAACTGGTGGGCCTCTTACATAGAAGTCCTCTCTTGTCAAACTCTGCTCTGAAGTCCTCTCTGCTCAGAACCCCACTGTGGCTTCCCCTTGCACACCGAATAAATGCCCAAGTCCTTATGAGAGTCTTACAGGATCTGGTCTTTCTGTCTGTCCAGCCTCGGCTCCTTCCACTAGCCCCGAATAGTCTACCTGGACCTCCCTGCTACTCCTCACACATGCAAGCTTCTGCCTCTAGGCCTTTGCCATCACTGTGCTCCCAACCTGGAGCACTGCCCCTGGAGAGCACTCACAAGGGCCTTGTCTGACAATCTTACCTAAAATAACACTCCCCGTTTCACCCCGTTTCAGTCTCCATGCCTTTACTGTTTTACTTAGTCACAGCACTTATCGCTAATTGACTACTATACACACATCTCAGCACTTTGTTAAGTTCACTGCTCCATCCCCAGTGCCTACAACAGTGCCTGGCACACAGTAGGTTCATTATGTATGTCAGGAGTCAGCATCCTTTGCTATAAATGGCCAGGTAATCAACCCTCGGCTTTGCATCCCTTATAACCTCTGTCAAAACTACTTGACTCTGCTGTCATAACAAAAAATCTGCCATAGGCCATATGTAAACAAATGTGTATAGCTAGGTTCCAATAAAACTTTATTTGTGAAAATGGGTGGTGGGCCAGATTTGGCCTGCCCGTTTAAGAGCTGGCTGGTGTAAAGGCAGGTGGGGGTCAGCTCACTTCTGTCACAGTCTTGAGGACTGCAAGGCAGGTATGGTCTAAGATTCTAGCACATCCCACAGCTGCTAGAAGAACATCCACCGGTTACTATATTATCCACTTCAGAGGAAAAGCTAACAATTCATACTTGCTGGCTTCTCAAAGAAATGGCAGACGGAGTGGTGAGGGCTGGGGGTCGGGAAGACACCAACAAAGCCAAAATATGTCCAGAGAGAAATATCCTGGCACTGACGGATTCCTGGTCAGTGCAAAAAAAAAGTCATGAAAATAAATATATGTAATTCTGGCAGGACAGCCAGCTAGTAGACAAAGATTATGTTTATTTTAAATTAACTACCAAGAACAAATGATAACTACAGGGCACAGTTAAAAAAAAAAAAAAAGTCACTTGCTCAAGTCTTTCTGCTTTAACTGCCATTAAATTCATAGTTCAGTGTCTCCTACCAGCCTTAGCTTGTCTCTCTTCCCAAACCCTTTTCCTCCATCTCAGTCCACTGGAGGACGTATTTTTTTATGTTATTTATTTATTTTTTGAGATGGAGTCTCGTGCTGCTGCCCAGGCTGGAGTGCAATGGCACAATCTTGGCTCACTGCAACCTCCACCTCGTGGGTTCAAGTGATTCTCCTGCCTCAGCCTCCCGAGTACCTGGGATCACAGGCATCCACCACCATGCCTGGCTAATTTTTGTATTTTTAGTAGAGACAGGGTTTCACCACGTTGGCCAGGCTGGTCTCGAACTCCTGACCTCAGGCGATCCTCCCACCTCGGCCTCCCAAAGTGCTGGGATTACAGGCGTGAGCCATCGCACCCAGCCAGAGGAAGCATTTTAATGAGATCTTGGGGAGTGTTGCTTTCAAAGGCGTTCCCCAGCTGCCCTGCCAGTCCTCAGCCAACCCCTAATGCCAAGCCCCTTTGCACATCCACCTTCAGCAGCGCCTCAGACAGCTCTCCAAGGGAAGCTGTGAGCCTTGCCATTTTTAATCACCACCTACCCAGATGGCAGAGGACCCTGATGGGCTGTTTCATTTCATCCGACCCTCAGATTTTATCAGCATTTTGCCATCATCAAAGAGTATGGAAAAGACAGGAATCAAAAATCCTTCCATTCGAGGGGGCTTTTTCTAAACCTACTCTCACTTTGGTTATCTTATTTCAAACTCTGAAGAAATGCACAAAGCAGCCAAGCAGAGGCTTCAGTCTCCACTCATCCGTGTGTTCAGCAAATGTCTACTGAATGGCCCCCGGCTGGGGATGGGGGAAGGACAGGAGGAGACAGAAACCCTGCTTTCCTGGAGACAACAATGGAGTGAAACGGATCACCAAGGTACTGTAGGGAAACTAAGGCATGGAGAAGCAAAGTCATCTTCCAAGATGACAAACTGGGGTAAAGCTCTCATCGCCAAACCACACAGATGGATTGGGCCAGACATGCCACATTGTAGCTTGAGACAAGAGAAAGTACTTCAACTTTTTTCTTGATCTTCTAAAAAAAAAGTATGCAGATCCTAGAGGGCAAATCTTTTTGTTTTTTTCCTTATTAAAAAAAAAAAAGTTTAAAAGGTGCAAACCAGGCCAGGCACAGTGGCTCATGCCTATAAATCCCAGCACTTTGGGAGGCAGAGGCCAGCACATCACCTGAGGTCAGGAGTTCGAGACCAGGCTGGCCAACATGGCAAAACCCTGTTTCTACTAAAAATACAAAAAAAAAAATAATTAGCTAGGTGTGGTGGCATATGCCTGTAATCCAAGCTGCTCAGGAGGCTGACTCAGGAGAATCGCTTGAACCCAGGAGGCAGAGGTTGCAGTGAGCAGAGATCATGCCACTGCACTCCAGCCTGGGCGATGGAGTGAGACTCTGTCTCAAAAAAAAAAAAAAAAGGTACAAATCCAGCAGGGAAAAGTTGGCTTGGTAGATTAAGAATTAATCTGTAAAAAAGTCAGAGCTGGGAGAATGGGAGAGAAGAGGAAGAGCTCAAATGCCACTGGGAACTTTCCAGGGGGGAAAAATAATTCTAAAAAGTAGTCATTTGCTAGTAATAGATAAAGCTTACAGGCTTCTTATATGTTCTAGACACCTTTCCTAGGGTCTTTGGTATTAACTAACCCATCTAATTCTCATAGCAACGCTATGAGGAGGGAGGGGATATCATTTCCATTTTACAGATGTGGAAACTGAGGAACAAAGAGGTTTAGTAACTTTTCCAGGTCACACAGCCACTAAAGTGAGACAGCCAGGATTTGAGCCTTGGCAGTCTGACTCCTGCATCTGTACTACTTTTTTTTTTTTTTTTTTTTTGGAGACAGAGTCTCTCTCTGTCACCCAGGCTGGAGTGCAGTGGTGTGATCTCGGCTCACTGCAACCTCCACCTTCCAGGTTCAAGCGATTCTCCTGCCTCAGCCTCACAAGTAGCTGGGACTACAGGTGTGTGCCACCATGCCCAGCTAATTTTTGTACTTTTTAGTAGAGATGAGGTTTCACCATGTTGGCTAGGATGGTCTTGATCTCTTGACCTCGTGATCCACCCGCCTTGGCCTCCCAAAGTGTGGGGATTACAGGCTTGAGCCACCGCGCCGGGCCTGCATCCATACTCTTAAATACCATGCTAATCAGCCTTGCTCTCTTTCTCTCTCTCAAGAGAAGCACGTTTTTACATTCTAAAGCTTTGCTAACAGCATGAAATCCTTGCTCTTTCTCTTTCATTGTGTGTTTGTTTTTAGAGTATTCTTAACCCAGTTCTTTGCACAAAGGCTCTGAGATGGCTAACAACAAGAAGCATAAAACCAACAGTAAAATTACAATTACAGAAAATCATGTCCATGGAAAGGATGTATTATAAATACAATAATAACTGGACCAACAGATTGTGACTCTCACACTGAACTTCCTGGCAGCCCAAATAAAAATGGCAACATAGGCTGGGCACAATGGCTCATGCCTGTAACCTCAGCACTTTGGGAGGCTGAGGCGGGCAGATCACTTCAGGTCAGGAGTTCGAGACCAGCCTGGCTAACATGGAGAAACCCCATCTCTACCAAAAATACAAAAATTAGCCAGGTGTGGTGGCACATGCCTGTAATCCCAGCTCCTAGGGAGGCTGAGGCAGGAGAATTGCTTGAACCCCGGAGGTGGAGGTTGCAGTGAGCCGAGATCATGCCACTGCACTCCAGCCTGGGTGACAGAGTGAGACTCCATCTCAAAAAAAGAAAAAATAAAATGGCAACATGACCAATTACAAACTTTTCTTCATCAAAAGGAGAAAAGTTTATCAGTGCCTGGGAGAGGACCAAACTTTTCTATTATTAAATTTCCATATCATTTTCTCATTTAGTTTAAGAAGAGACTACAATAAGGTGGTGAATGAATGTCGTCACTGATATTTTTGAGTACGATTTTCAAGATCAAGGTCGTAACACTAAAAGCAACTCGAGAGTAGCAATTCTATAGAGCTAGGGTCATATTGTGTGTACCTTCCAGCTTTACTGGTGTAAACTTACAAAATAGAGAGAATTTTAATATTTAAAAAAAATTCTCTGTAAACAGGCAGATCCTTGGGGTGGCTGATACGCCTTCACTGTTCTGAGACAGACCCTAGAAACACAGAACACTGACATTGGTGAATACAAAGGAAGGTTATGTGCCAAGCACCTCCAGTCACATGCCGGTCACATGAAATGCAGCTTCAGGAATCCGCTGGGGCTTCCATGCACGTCTATACTGCATAGATGTTTCTTAGTCTTCAAAGCTTTCAGATCTCACTCAGGAGGGGCAAAAGCAAAACAGCAGCTGTTCAGATGATCAACCCTCACATGGCTCACTCATGGTCCTCACCAGGGTGACAGTCCGACTCATCTCACATATTCCTTTTCTTGACATCTCTGCTCTCCTCCACTCCACTTAAGTTTCCAGAGAAGCCACTGAAAACCCAAGCTCCCACTCCCTCACCCTGTCCCTTCCCCAGCTCAGAGGCCTCAAAAAAGGGGTCTGCATTGGGTTCCAGGTTCATCGAGGAACCACGTGGAAACACAGAAGACTGGACAGTGTGTCCTGGGCCAGTTCTTCAAGAAGTTTCATTATTTAATTTAAACTGCTTTGAGATACAAAGATCATGGCCGGGCGCGGTGGCTCAGGCCTGTAATCCCAGCACTTTCGGAGGCCGAGGCGGGTGGATCACCTGAGGTCAGGAGTTCGAGACCAGCCTGGCCAACGTGGTAAAACCCTGTCTCTACTAACAATACAAAAATTAGCTGGGCATGGTAGTGTGTGCCTGTAATCCCAGCTACTCGGGAGGCTGAGGCAGGAGAATTGCTTGAACTAGGACCCAGGAGGTGGAGGTTGCAGTGAACCAAGATGGCGCCACTGTACTCCAGCCTGGGCTACAGAGCGAGACTCCGTCACAAAAAAAAAAAAAAAAAAGAATAAAACCTCTTTGGGCAAGGCCAGGAATATAATCTAATCCCCCATTTTACCAAGAACAGAAACTGAAGTCTTGTTCAAGGTCACATGCACTAGAAACTTGAACCCCAGGGTGCCACCCCAGCTGCGGTGCTCATTCTACCACTGCACGATGCTTCCTTGAAACAGACAGAATGAAACCCAAGTGTTTTTTTTAAAACCATCCACCCACTTCAACACTCTGTTAGGATAATGGCCAAGGGCCTACGGGTGCGGAACGCCTGAGAGACAAAAGTCTTCACAGGATCTGAATCATGCAGGTACCCTTTACAAGTTAGAAATTAATTAAAGGAGGCCGGACACAGTGGCTCACGCCTATAATCCCAGCACTTTGGGAGGCCGAGGCAGACAGATCACCTGAGGTCAGGAGTTCAAGACGAGCCTGGACAACATGGCGAAACCCCATCTCTACTAAAAATACAAAAATTAGCCAGGCATGGTGGCAAGCACCTGTAATCCCAGTTACCAGGGAGGCTGAGGCAGGAAAATCGCTGGAGCCCAGGAGGCAGAGGTTGCAGTGAGCAGAGATTGCGCCACTGCACTCCAGCCTAGACAACAGAGCGAGACTCTGTCTCAAAAAAAAAGAAAAAAAAGAGAAAGTTAGAGGCTTTTGGAGGTAAAAACTGGGAGGAGAAGGACAATCAAGAGAGACAGACACAGTGTACTGAACATCCACTAAACCCAGGACCACAGTAGAAACAGCAGTAGCGCTGAATGCTAAGGCACACGGCTTTCCTTCGGAGTGGATGCCCTCTTGTCCAGTTTGCTGACTGAAAGAAGTTGGAAACTCTACCATCCGCCCTCGCAAGTCATTATTCAACAACAAACAGGAGCTATATTTAGAACTTTTTCCATGAAGGCACCATAGGCAAAGGCCACCAACCTCTGAGACACAGAAAGGTTAAATAAGGCTATCAGACCAAAAAAAAAAAAAAAAAAAAAAAAAACAACTTTAATAGGCAAGTTCCATTTCAGATTCATCTGCTCAACATAGCTTCTAATTTTATAAATGGACCTTAATATTAACAGGAGGACAGGCAGTTTTTCCCAGGAGCCTGTGTGTCCGTTCTGCAAAATTACGTAACTCGGAAAACGAGGGTTCTGATTTGATTATACTTTAAACAGCCTGCTGGCTGAGACGAATTCATTGTGCACATCAGCTCCTCGCAAGGGACTCAAACACCGGGGAAGGAAGGAGAGAAGAAGGACAAACCCTTTTTCACTAACTCATGTAAATAAGTCTTTGAGAAAACCTCTAAATACCCTCAGTGACACACACCCCCTAACCCTCCCCACACACACACCTACAGTTACATCCTAGTAAAACCCCACTAGGAGTTTCTGGCCCACCCAGAGGGGTAAGAAATTACACATTTCTGAGCTTGGGTTTACCATGTTGTTTGCCGTTAATGGAAGTTTATACATGCCTCCCACACAGGGATATTGTTAGAAGGAATCAAATAATTTACTGTTGAACACAGCAACTTTAAAGGACAGAACACGCTCTTGGGAATGCAAAATATTACCATTTACCTTTTTAAAAAAAATTATTTACTTGTCTTTTACAACCAAGCCAAAAGAAATAGTGTTTTCCAAATGTAATTGAAGGTGATGAAAACCTCCTCTAATAATCCTATTTCTACAAAATGTAGAGCTGTTTTGCAGGGAGAAATTCAAATAAACCCCTGGAATGCATTCTTGCAAGGTGAAGCAACACACAATCCCAGCGTCTTCTATGTCATCACTGGGTACTACCGTCCAAATACCATCTCAGGGCACACACCAGCTAGAGTCTCCACTCCCCTCACCCAGGCTGAAGTACAATCTCGGCTCACTGCAACCTCCGCCTCCCAGGTTTAAGCGATTCTCCTGCCTCAGCCTCCCAAGAGATCTACTTTATTAATCATTCACAAATATTAAAATGAATTTATATTCCTATCAGGGGCCCCCAAAACCTAATGACTGAGGAATCAGCAAGACAACTAAAATTCAGCCACATAAACCACCAAAATGTATTCAAAGTCCCCCTCTGCCAAACCCAACCCAAACCAAACACACAAACTTTAACCCACCTATTCCATATAGAGGAATGTCTCCTCAGGCAATAATCAAACAAGTGGGTTTAAAAAAAAAAAAAAAAAAGGCTATTCAAGGATGTTCATTGTCTGTTTATACAGGCAAAGCTGATCCACGCAGCTGTCCAACCACAGAGGATTAGTTAAATTAGGTTATATCTATACAATGGAGCATTCTGCTGCCGTTGAAAATGTTGCCGTTGATGTGTGTACACTGGCGAAAACTGCACTGGGAGCAACTTACAAAACAACATGTTTTCTGTAGTGGGGTCTAATTTTATAATGTGATCTAAATGTATAATGTGATCTAATTTTTTAAGATGAGAAATATATACAAAGTTATGTCTGCATTTACATCAGAAAGCCTACAAGGAAAGAGAGAATTCACCAGATGGGGGACAAGATGGATGGATGGATGGATGAAGCATGGATGGATTGATGGATGAAGGATGGATGAATGGATGGATGTATGGGTGGGTGGATGGATGGATGGATAAATGGATGCATGGATGGATGGCTGCATGAAGGATGGATGGATGGATGGATGGATGGATGGATGAATACATGGATGGATGGCGGGGTAGATGCATGGATGGATGGATAGATGGATGGATGGATGGATGGATGGATGAACAGAAGGACAGAGACAGATGGACAGGAGCCAATACGGGCACATATTGGGATATTTTGCCATAAAGAAGTAGTTACCTTTGAGTCTGGTTATTTTGCTATTAGAACACGAACCTTGCTGAGATAAACAGATAGTTAAAGAAATTAATAAAAAGAAAGAAATCTGTGTCCCCTACCCACTCCCCCCAACAGTAGTGCTTTTGCATACTAAATTCTAGGGGATGAAGCCAAAAACATCTGAGCTATTCCTGGGAAATGCAACTCACCTCTCCCAGATGGAGGGGGAAAGAAGTACCAAACTCAGACCAGATTTACAGGCCTGCCTGACAATGGGCTCCCACGTACACAAGCAGTCAAGGGCAAATGTCTCATCCTGAACAGAAAGATGAGCCTGAACTACAAGTCCCTCATATCCCAGCTTTACTCACAAACTGGGGCCTCCCTAGCACAACACCATCAGCCAGTGACCTTGGAGGCATCCCATAGCGGCTTGGTTTTTGCGACAAGATTGTAAAAGCAGTCATCACACTAACTGGTGAAAGAGACACAATCAATCCTGTTTTGTCTACCAGAAGCTCAGAGAGTAGGAGCAAAGGATTGGAGCCCCCACACACCACATTACCCCTTGATGCCACAAAGAAGGGACGTGTTGAATAGAACACTTCTTGTGTTCTAAGTTTGTCTGACACAAATTCACAAATCACATGGCCAGCTGGAAGAAGACAGCCAACCAAGAGTAGAGTTTCCACAATTCTGGGCTGAAAGCCACAGGACTCAGCACTCATTCCAGGTACCTTGCTGAGGCAAAAGAAAAGGCACCCACTGTATCGGATCTGGGTCCCTGCAATGTACACTGGCTGCGTGACCTCAGATGAGTCACGTTACCTCTCTGGGCCTCAGATTTGTCACTTTTTCTTTTTCTCATTTTTTAGAGATGGGGTGTCCCTCTGTCACCCAGGCTGGAGTGCAGTGGCACAATCATAGGTTGCTGTAACCTCAAACTCCTGGGTTCAAGTGATCCTCCTGCCTCAGCTTCCCGAGTTGCTTGGATTACCAGCGTGAGCCACCATGCCCAGCCCCGTAGTTGGTCATCTTTTTAGATGTTGGGCAAGATGATCATGAAGACAGCTATTACTTCTAGTGGATGGTCTGTTTCTATAAGTACCAAGCTCCATTTGGCACTCAGTAAAACACTCAATAACCATGGGAGGCTTTTCCCTTCTTAACTCTCATGTCTAGTCATTTTATCACCCTATCAAAAACACTCTCAGATGAGCAGTTCTATTCCAACTGTGACAGCCAGAAGGCACAAACACTGCAGAGGGACAAGGTACAGTCCTTCCAATTGCTACTAGTCCGTGGTTTAAAATCAGGCTTCCTGAATTCAAATCTCCCTCTCCACTTCCAAGCCACGTGACCCCAGGTAAGCTACTTCAGCAGCAGCTGCCTTGGTTTTCCCATCTATCAAACAGGGATAAGATGAGTAACTTCTCATAGGGCTAGTGTGAAGATCAAATGAGCGGAAATAAGTAAAGCATTTAGAACACAGCCTGACACACAGTGAGAGCTTCATAAATGTTAGCTACTATTATCCGTTCACCAAGACAGTCTCACTGGGTACTTACTCTCACAGTGCCAGTTAATCATGAGGCCTCTAAGGAAACACAAAGATATTGACTAGGATATAATCCAAGGCCCTACAGTTTAGTAGGGAGAGGCCAACTCGAACCAAGAAATACAGACCGATATCTCTTATCCCAAGCCCTGGGGCCAAATCGGTTTGGATGTAGGTGTTTCTGCTTGCGGACAGGTAGTAAGTCACGTATCAAATAGCCTACAGTACCCACCTCCTCTCCCCCAGGGCTTGGAACAGCACCTGTGATCAAACCCGCTGGGGGTAAGCAAAACCCACAAATAGCCTCACTAAGCGGGATCAAGAAATACTACCAAGTGTCTGAAGACAGTTCAGATTTTGTAGCCAAATGAGTTACAAAAAAAAAAATTTGGCTTTCAAAATTTGGGAGATATGAGAATTGTAGCTAAGGGTCTGTAATCCGCACCATACAGCAACGAAGCGTTAGAGGCTACAAAAGAAGCAGCAGCAAACAACCTAATGGGGGTGACAGGAAATGCTTTGCCAAAAAGGCACAGTTCAAGCTGCAGCTTGAAGGAGAAAAGGGAGCCTCACTGAACTAGGCAGGTGAGCATTCCCAGCAGAGGGACCGGCGGATGCAAAGGCAGGAGGTAGCAATCAGTGAAGAATGTTCAGGAAACACAACAGGTCATGAAGTGCAGTCTAAGATGTGTGTGCAGGAGTAGCAAGAGGAGAGGCTGGAAAATGAGGCCGGGGCAGAGTAGCACACATTGCATCCAATATGTAGTTTGGATGAGGCCGGGGCATGTTAGCTGAGTAGCACACATTGCATCCAATATGTAGTTTGGATGAGGCCGGGGCATGTTAGCTGAGTAGCACACATTGCATCCAATATGTAGTTTGGATGAGGCCGGGGCATGTTAGCTGAGTAGCACACATTGCATCCAATATGTAGTTTTTTTATCCTTCACCTTCCCCCACTTTCCCTCCTTTTGAGCATCTAATGTCCATTAATCCACTCTGTATGCCTTTGCATACCCATAGCTTAGCTCCCACTTTTAAGTGAGAACATGCGATACTTGGTTTTCCATTCCTGAGTCACTTCATTTAGAATAATGGCCTCCAGCTCTATCCAAGTTGCTGCAAAAGACATTATTTTGTTCTTTTTTATGGCTGGGTAGTATTCCACAGTGTATATATACCACATTTTCTTTATCCACCCATCAGTTGATGAGCGCTTAGGTTGGCTCCATATCTTTGCAATTGGGAACTGTGCTGTGATAAACATAGGTAGATACCACTTTCTGATGTACCAAATGACAAAGTGATGATTTTGGCAGCGCTGGGCTCTGAGCTGTGGCAACTCAACCGTCCTCTTCTGCATGCCTGCCTTGCTCTCCTCCAGCTCACAAGCAGGTTGGCAAAGTTGAGCAGTCAGGTGCATGTGGCCCAGTCAGTCCCTGCCCCAGTGGCTCAAAGAAGCAAATCTGGTAAGAGCAATCAGTGGGTCAGCAAGGTGGGGACAGCACTTGTCACATGCCCTTCTGAGCCATAGGTCAAGAGGGGAGGCTGGAAGAAAGTGGAGGAGGAGGGAAAGGTCCAGGATGGAATGGAGTTGGCCTCTGCTGGTTCAGGAGGAGGATCTACAGCCACCCATCTCTGAAATGGTCACTGCTCCCTTATCAAAGACAAACCAAACTAAAACAAAACACCTTCCGAGCCAGGCAGAAGAGAGGTGTCAGCTGGTGAGATAGATGTAAGTATCCATGGGCCAACACGCACAGCCACTTGGAAGACAGCAGAGGCAGCTTTTCCCCATCTTACCTGCTGGCTCCTTCAGGAACTGAAAAGCCAAGGGCTATAAGGGAAGTGTCACTGAATGTCCCATCAGAGGCCAGAGGTGTCTGTGACTGAGCAGGGAGTATATGACCAGGGAAGCCAGCGGGTAAGATGAGGAAAAGCTGCCTCCTGTCTGTGCAGCCACCTCACGCGCTACCCCTCCTTGGGTCAGGCACTCCTGCATCCCTGGCAGGACCAGGGTGTGGGCTCCGGCGGGGGCTGCCTCAGCCCATGTTGTGCTGCTCAGAGACTCTACCAGCCACCCCTCCTCCCAGGCCTCAGACTCCACCCGCAAGACGAGGAAAAAAAAAAAATGTTTTAATTTCTTGTACAGACATGGCCTCGCTCTGTTACCCAGGCTGGTCTTAAACTCTTGGCCTCAAGCGACCCTCCCACCTCAGTTTCCATAGTGTTGGGATTACAGGCATGGCACACCACACCTGGCCTTATTTTTGTGTGTGTGATCCTTAAGGACAGGGACGACCTAGTCTTCCTTTTACCGTCACCTAACACACAGCTGCACAACCTGGGAAATCCAGCCATCACCAAAAAGAAAACCATCTCAGACCCTGTGGGAAGAATGCTCTTCATACAGCAGGAACAAATGAGGGTGACGGGGAAATAATGAGTTCGTGCAAGAAATTAAGACCTAGATGTCCGTTCACATCAGCGGGTGTCTATGCCACACATAGCTACCCTGTGATCCACCTAAAATGCCCCCCTTGACACCCACAGCGGCAGGCAGTGTGTCTGCTCCATCCCCTCTTCTCTGCCCATCCTGGCAACCAAGACAAGTCTCCCCTGGTGAGGCCACAGGACGCTGACCTGGGCAACTGCCCCTCCACAGAGCTTGGCAGCACAGCACAGGCAGATGCAGGCCCTCTGGAGCCCAATCCTGGCCCTGCCAGGGACACAGGAGCACCTGTCCCAGGGAGGCGGCACCAAACAAGGAGGCTGCAGGGACAGGAGAGCAAAGGCTTCCACTGGAATGGGGAACCTGGATCTTTGGGAGGGCCCAAGTGCCCAGCGGACCCCCGCATTTCCCTGGAGATTCCCTGAGCTCAGTCCAACTTGGGAGCAGGGAAAACCCAAGGTGCTTCTCAGGCATGGATGTCCAGAAGTCCATGGGAAAACGGACTCTCTCAGTCAAAACTCTGAAAAAAAATCAGTCTCACATTTTTTCTTCTCCACTTTCCTGCAGGATATGAGACCTGGGTCTTTGTAGACTCAATCTGTGTGGAACAGATGAGGAAACAGACGTACACCTAATTCAAGGGGGTAATGCCTGGGGGGTGGGAATCTTGGGGTCAGCTGCTCCATTTCTTTTTGGCTTCTGATCTTTCTTTCTGGCTTCTGACCTTTGGAAACTTTCACAAAAGTCATGAGATTGAGAGAATGAACCCCTGGTACCCATCACTCAGGGTCACTCACGACCAACACAGTCCCTCTCCCCCCACCAATATGCTCCCCGCCCCAACATACACTAGATTATTCTCAGCAGCTGCTTCTTTCTCAACTTGTTTCTCACCAACACAACACAAAACTCCCAAAATGGGCTTTGCTCCCTGCCCTGCAGCCCTCATTTTCACCTGGGAACCCCCCAGGTGTCGAACTAATCCAAAGACCTAAAGTTGCCATGGCTGGGCTTTCTGGCTTGAAAACAGTGCAGCAGAAAGGAAGGGAAGCACAGGTCGGTGACCAGAGGCTCTGAGAAGCTGTCTGCTGTCAACAAGAGCCTTTCAGGCGAGGAGAGAAAACCCAGTACTTGTCCCTTAGTAGCCAAGACCTTGTGGGCGGCACGTCACTCCAACAGCCAAGCACAAATCTGACGGCCGGGGATGCAGCTCCCGGTTTGAGTGAGTGGTACATGGTTTGTTGTTGATGTTCGATTAAGGGTTGATTTATGCTTCCTTGGGGAGTTTTTATTTCTATGCTGTTATTTCACCCCTGAAATTTACAATGACTGAATTCTTCTGCCCTGTTTGAGTCAGCCCTCTCACTCCCCTCCCTAGTCTGCAAATGGCCAGAAATAGTTTCCATTGTCATTGACTTAAATTTCCATTTTGATTATGGAAATAAATATTTTTACTGCCCTTTCCTGAAACAGGAATGAATTTTTCCATTCAAGTTCTCCTAATCAGACTCTGAAGACCAAACCCTGACCACAAAGTGCAGAGGACACCCAAACAGACAAGACAAGGTATGTCTGCCTCCTGCGCTCAGGACCAACGAAGTTGGCCTCAGCTCCCTGCTCCATGGCTACCACATACTGGGTCCATTCCCTGATTCAGCTCCCACATTCCCCTGAGCTCTGGTCTCAGTACTGTGGGGACAGCTACGAACATGGCACACCCTGCTCCTACCCTCATGGAGCTTAAAATTTAAACCCAAGGGCTAGGCACGGTGGCTCACACCTGTAATCCCAGCATTTTGGGAGGCCAAGGCGGGCGGATCACCTGAGGTCATGAGTTTGAGACTAGCCTGGCCAACATGGCAAAACCTCGTCACTACTGAAAATACAAAAACTAGCCGGGCATGGTGGTGGGAGCCTGTAATCCCAGCTACTCAGGAGGCTGGGGCAGGAGAATCACTTGAATCCGGGAGGCAGAGGTTGCGGTGAGCCAAGATTGCACCACGGCACTCCAGCCTGAGTGACAGAATGAGACTCAGTCTCAAAAAAAAAAAAAAAAAATTTTTTTTAATCCATGGCAAAGTTGCCCAGCCCAACACAAAAGGATTTCTCTGGAGGCTGTTCCCCAAGACTGAAAAAATAAGAACATCCAACAGCAGGGCCCTTCCTAATTTGACCAAATCTCCCTTTCCAGCTCACCCTTGTCCCCAGGCACCTCTTTAGCCCAAATTCAATGGCTCCTCAGGTGAACAGGCACAAGCTAGAAGGCAAATCGGCTGCAGGGAGCTCTTCTGGCCTAGTCCAAGAGAAAGCTCAGCATGGATTCTGATGCAACAGAGCTCCCTTGTCCTCCTGTTTCCAGAGAAGCCGAGGCATTTCCATAACTATTATTTGGGATGGAAGGCTAGAGTGCTAGGATATCACGGGAGGTTGGCGTGGGAGGGGGGCTTTCTTTGATCACTTTTTTCTCCTTCTCTAATTCTGATCTAATGTTCTGAGTCACCTTGCCATATGAAGCAAATGGCAGCTCTCAAAGCATTTATAATAGAAAGAAAATACTAAAAAACCACGTTTGGAGGGTTTAGGGGTACTCAGAGTCCATGGGAAGAAGCTAGACCATTCCAGGCCCCCAAATCCATCTCCCCCACCACCAATTATAGCCCAGAGTAAGACAGCCAGTGGTATATCTTTAAATTCTTCTCACCTAGCTCCAGGTGGGTGGTATAGAATCTGGAGGGCTGGATGAAAGGTAGGAGGGAACAAGGAGGGGTAAAGGGGCCCAGATGGAGGGAAGGCAGCATGGAAGGGAGCAGGCTGCAGGAGGACAAGACGTCCACTCTCATCTCTATGAAATAACCACATATATGGCTGAGACAGCTGCCAGAGCCCTTTGTACCCATGTCTCTTCTTTCTCCCTTCCTGGCCAACCCTCTGCAGGACTCCTTTGCTTGGTTGCAAAGTCAGCAAGAGTCCGCTTAGTATTTCTTTCTATATGTACCCTAAGATGGGGCCAGGGGCATCCCTCAACCAGCCTGCCTATTTCAACAAGAAAGCAAGAGGAAAGCTTAGGACTCCAAATTCTTGAAGAATTATTCATCCCCTTTGGGCATCACTCAGCGATTTGATGAGACTCTAAGGGTAGAAACCTCTGCCCCTTCCCAACTGTCTTAAAATATTACCTCCAAGCACTCTGCAAACTAGTGAGGAACATCTGACAGTGCCTCCTCTTCGCGGCTTCTCCCTTGAGGGTTCTCCAAAACAGCCCCAGCATACCTAACAATCCTCCCTGTTATCTTCCTACAAACTGGCTTGCACCTGAAAAAAGTGAGACATCACCTCTGCCCTGGATTCAAGTCCCCGCACTCACGCCTAAATAAAAATAACTCTCCTCTCACCCCGAGAGAGGCAAAAAGCAGACCATCCCTGTCCCTGTGATAGAGCCAGTCCTCATATAGATCAACCTCCACCCAAAGATGCATTTCCAGCCCTCTCAAGAGAGACACTCCAAGCAAGTATTGAACAAGAAGGTGACTGCAAGTGCTCACAATCGCCCCTCAAATCTCAGAGAGTAATTGTGTTTCTTTCGATCGGAACACAGTTCAGCAGCGAGTGTCCAGAAAACTCAAGGCGGCAGCCTGGTGACCACTTAAAGGAAGAAAGCACTGTCGTTCCGGAGAAGCTGAGAGTGAGACGATGCAAAGGGAAGGGCCACGTAGGAGGGGTGGGGGCCTCACAGCTCACTCATTTGAGAAACAATAAGGGATCTGAGAGCTGCAGCCACCCCTCTCTCTCCACTTTACCACTGACCAGCAAAAACCCCTACTCAGCCGGGCACAGTAGCTCATGCCTATAACCCCAGCACTTTGGGAGGCTGTGGTGGGCAGATTGCTTGAGCCTAGGAGTTCGAAACCAGCCTGGATGACATGGGAAGACCCTATCCCTACAAAACAATACAAAAATTAGCTGGGCATGATGGCACGTGCCCGTGGTCCCAGCTACTAGGGAGGCTGAGGTGAGAGGATCGCTCAAGCCCCAGAAGTCGAGGTTACAGTGAGCCATGATCGTGTCTCTGCACTCCAGCCTGAGCAACAGAGTGAGACCCTGTCAAAAACAAACCCCTATTCAAGAGGGTTTTGTTTTGTTCAGGATTAAATTGAGAAAATGTGTTCAAAGCCCAATACCAGCCATAAAGCAGCTCTCAATCAAAAGTCTCTACCATATTTGATTGAATCTAACACCAGGTGGATCATAAGATTCACCATTCTGACATGATGCCATCCATTTGTAAGATGCACTGGATTTTCAAGTGCAAATGTGAACAAAAATGCATTCTGAATTGAGGAAATGTGGTGTCTCCAGGGGGAATCTGGACATTCATGTTCCCGTCCTGGCCATGCCACCGAACCACATGTGTGATCTTGAGAAGGTCACCTCGTTTCTCTGAATCTCAGCTTCCTTGGCATGGGGGAGATGGAAATGATAACCAGTTCAGCCCTAGAAAATGCGAACAAGCATCCCCAATCACCAGTGACAGCACAGGCTTCGCCCCTGTCGCACTATTTCTGAACACCTTCTTCACAACCATCTAAGCAATTGTCTCAGCCCGCCCAGAGTCAGAAGGCCCTGCTCTGCATAATCACCGGCTGCTCCCCATCACCAGCTCAGAAGAGAGCAAGACTACGGCCACAGCTCCCCATACACACTTTCCAGTGGGCACAAAAGGTGTCCTTTCAGGGCCCACACACCTAAAGGCAGGGGGCCTGGGCTGGTCCTGGAGCCACAGGCACCAATATTAAGTTGAGTGGAGAAGGATGTTTCCCTAGCCTGCTTCCCTGCTTCTCTCCCTCAACAGCTCCATAACCTACATTAGGAAATTTACATGTAACAAATCAGCCACGGAATCCTAAGGAGCACAGATGTTCCTGCAGCGAGGCATCTTCTTTGCACTTAACAGGAGAAACAACACAAGAAAATTAAAAAGGGGAAACTTGCCACACAGGCACTCCTCGGACTCCAAGGCCTGGATTCAGGAATGTGCTGTACGTGCTTCTATGTCAGCTACCTTTTCTCCCCAGGACCCTCCACCCCCACCCCCGACAACAGGCACCTTTTCAGACCCAGGTTTCACACAGAAGGTCCCAGCACCCTCTGCCTTCAAGCTTCTTATGAGCAGCACCAACGCCCCAACCCTGACACAGCCCACGATTTCTCCAGCCCATTCCCAGTCCTCTGTGATATAGTGGCCACACTCTCTAAACAGGTGAAGAAAATGAAAACTGGAGCACTCCCCCGAAGCCAGAGCCCAGGGGTGACCTCAGAAGTAAGGAAAGAGTCTTCAGACTGACATTCAGGACACGGTCCCATGAGAGAGACACAGACAACCAGTGAAGAATCCGGAATGGGGGAAAGGCTCCAATGAAAGAGCACTCAGAGCAGAGAACCCATCAACAGTGAAAAACCTCCCCGGGCCTCCTACCTCACCTCTATGGTCCTCTTCTTCCAGGACATGCTCACCCCTGCCCACCTTCCCACCTTCTCACTTTCCACCTTCCATTTTATTTTATTTTTGAGACAGAGTCTCCCTCTGTCACCCAGGCTGGAGTGCAGTGGTGCAGTCTCAGCTCACTGCAACCTCCACTTCCTGGGTTCAAGCGATTCTCCTGCCTCAGCCTCCAGAGTAGCTGGGATTACAAGTATGTGCTACCATGCCCAGCTAATTTTTGTATTTTTAGTAGAGATGGGGTTTCACCATGTTGGCCAGGCTGGTCTCGAACTCCTGGCCTCAAGTGATCCTCCCTCCTCGGCCTCCCAAAGTGCCGGGATTGCAGGCGTGAGTCACTGCGCCTGGCCCACATTCTGCTTTCAACCACTCCCTGGAGCACCCTTCCCAAGAGGCACATTCCGAGGCTGGGGCACCACTACCCCAAATGCACATTATCCTGGGCTCTGTGTTTGCTGGCTGTGTGACCTCAGGAAATAAGTCCCTGTCTCAGTGTCCTGACTTCTTTCTCTGCCTTATATATTCATTTCTGTCCTATCTATTCCATGTGTCAAAACTATAACATGGAGTCCCAGCTACATGGGGGGCTGAGGCAGGAGGATCACTGGAGCCTAGGACGTGTAGGCTACAGTGAGCCGAGATCATGCTACTGCATTCCAGCGTGGGAGACAAAGTGAGACCCTGTCTCAAAAAAAAAAAAAAAGCAAAACTATAACATGGGATAGAGTGTAATGGATGGTTATTACTAAATTATGCTAATAATGCTAATGCTAATTGAGATTGTTGAGATTCTTTAGGCATTAAGGCCTCCTTGTGCATATATTCCGCCTCTCTGATGGGGCTAAAATTTTCCCAAGGACAGAAGTTATGTCTCCTTTTTTCAAAATGCCTGAAATAAGAGTCTCCAGGCATCATCATCATCTCAGTTGGTGGTATAGGCTGAAGAGATAGCAATAGAGAGTAAGCATGCTGCCCCCCCCATGCCCTGGCCGTGGCAGGCATGGCTAATCGAGTGCATACGCCCACCCACTGATCAGTACTCCAGCAGTCAAGCTTCTTCCAACCTCTCAGAGATGGCAAAGAGGTGAAAGGCCTCCTAGTCTAGGTGGCACGCATGGCCTCTGACATGCACAGATCCTAACTATTGACAGGGCCTCTGAAAACACAGCCCACCTCCACAAATGGCTTTCGAGCACTCCTGTGGGCAATGGAAACAAAGAGCCTGATTCCTGATTCTATCTCCCTAGGTGCCCCCTGCCTTTTTTTTTTTTCCTGCCTCAAAGTCTTTTGAGAAGATCATCAGCATGTAAATTATTAAATTATAATTCCTAGTGTCCCATCACCAACAGAGTCTGTAATTTCTGACACAGGAGAAAGGGAACAAAGGACAGCATTTGTGATGAATCCACAAAACCGGACCTCAAGGCTTCACTCAGTTCCCATAGTCACCTCCCAAATATATCCATGCAATTAGATTAACCTCCCTCCATTCCTCACATGCCTCCAAAGACCATGGGGAAGGGGGCAAGTACACATGGGAAAGGAAAGAAAAGGACAGGATTTTCCAAATTCAAAAGCAAGAATGGACTGGGAGCGGCGGCTCACGCCTGTAATCCCAGCACTTTGGGAGGCCGAGGCAGGAGGATCACTTGAGGCTAGGAGTTTGAGACCAGCCTGGACAACATAGCAAGATCCTGTCTACACAGAAATATAAAAAAGTTAGCCTGGTGTGGTGGCATGCACCTGTGGTCCCAGCTACTTGGGAGGCTGAGGCAGGAGGATTGCTTGAGCCCGGGAGGTCAAGGGTACAGTGAGCCATGATCATGCCACTGTACTCCAGCCTGGATGACAGAGATTATAGATGACCTTGCCTCAAAAAAACAAAAAAAGTAGCAATAACCCTAGGCCTCAGATTCCTGGGCTTGTAAAGTGAGGGACTGGCTAAGATAGCTCCTAAGGTCCCTCTCGGCCCTAAAAATTTAGAGATTGTAAATGTATTACTTAGCAGTATCTACTACTTTGTACCCTCCAAATAGATTTCCTTTCTCCTTCATGCTATGGCCCTGGGTTAACAGTACAAGAGGGCACTTGGTTGTATTTCAAGAGACATGTAACAAGACCAGGTGTACTCACATGATGCCCTTTCTCTGAAGAACACCTCTATTCTCTCGGTGGGACCTCAGATATTCCATAATAATGATGATGATGACAAATGTGATTTCAAAGCCCTCTCCTGTTTACTGTCTAACGGTCTCTCAATACCCCGCATGAGTCTATATTCACGCAGCCCGTGTACACCCTCCGCCACAGCAAGGACCTAATTTAGACAGAGGCAAATTAGCTCTGTGGGGTGAAATGCATTAACCAAGTCTCCCAAACAGCACAAATCTAATTAACTGAAAATCAGAATTGCAAAGCTGCCGAAGAAGATTTCCACGGAAGAAGTCTCCCAAGGATTGAAGGAAAGTTGTGGGCCATGTGACCTGCCTAATCCAAGTCTCGCCGCTAAACTGGGATAAATGCTGTTTGGGTGTTTGGGTTTGTTTGCTTTTTCACTGATGTTTGTTTTCTCTAGATCACCTTTACCACCAGTGGGCTTTACAGAGCTTATCTGGTGCATGCAACAGCCACAAAAACATCCTTTCTGAGGAGTGGGCCCAGCCTTCAAGAACCTTTGGTACTATGGGAAATAAGAACGGACCATTTCCAGAAAACCCAGCTGGGAACTCCTCTCTTCCTCCCGCATATCTGCCCGGCCTCCCCCAACACAGGCTCCCCTCCACCGACCCCCAAGCGCCCAAGAAACACTGCCAGCAATGGAGTCAAATGCCCCACGTCCGTGGTCCTTGAGTCGACAGACACACTCAAATCAGAGCCCTCACCCCCAATGACAGGCAGGTTAGCTGGGCCTGTGTTTGTCCTTTACTCCCCTACTTGCCCCAGGCAAAGGACACCAGGACAAGACACTGGTATCCAGCAGGGCTGCTTTTGGCCCCAAAGACCATGAGCTCCTGCTCTTGGTCAAGAGAGGGCAGAAAACAGTTTCTATACTTTCCACCCCATGTCGCACCCCTGCTTTAAACTCTTCGTGGCTCCCTCCTGCCCAAACAACGGTTCTGAATCCTGGCTGCACAGAAAAATCACCTGGTGAGCTTTTTAAAGTTCCTAAAGCCCAATCCACACCCCAACCAAGTAAATCAGAGTTTCAGAGACATCAGCACCCCTCCCCTTGATGATTCTAACCTGCAGCCGAGGCTGAGAACCACAGCTCTGGACTCATGTTTCTCAAACTTCACTGCGCACATGATTTACTTGGGGCATCTTCTAAAAATGCAGGCGCGGCCGGGCGCAGTGGTTCACGCCTGTAATCCCAGCACTTTGGGAGACCGAGGCGGGCAGATCACAAAGTCAGGAGATCGAGACCATCCTGGCCAACATGGTGAAACCCCGTCTCTACTAAAAAATACAAAAATTAGGCCGGGCGCGGTGGCTCACGCTTGTAATCCCAGCACTTTGGGAGGCCGAGGCGGGCGGATCACGAGGTCAGGAGATCGAGACCACGGTGAAACCCCGTCTCTACTAAAAAAGACAAAAAAAATTAGCCGGGCGTGGTGGCGGGCGCCTGTAGTCCCAGCTACTCGGAGAGGCTGAGGCAGGAGAATGGCGTGAACCCGGGAGGCGGAGCTTGCAGTGAGCCGAGATTGCGCCACTGCACTCCAGCCTGGGCGACAGAGCGAGACTCCGTCTCAAAAAAAAAAATAAATAAAAAAATACAAAAATTAGCTGGGTGTGGTGGCGCATGCCTGTAATCCCAGTTACTTGGGAGGCTGAGGCAGGAGAATCACTTGAACCAGGGAGTGGGAGGTTGCAGTGAGCTGAGATTGCGTCACTGCACTCCAGCCTGGCAACAGAACAAGGCTCCGTCTCGAAAAAAAAAAAGAAAAAAATCCAGGCGCCTGACTGAGCAGGTGGTCACATATGATCTCACCCTATATTTTCCCTTTTCCGTCTCTTGCCACTGCCCACTCTTATACCCCACAATACATGAGGCTCCCCAATGCACGATGCTCTACCATGCCCGGTGGCTGTACCCCTACCTTTCCCTTTGGCAGGAAACCCCTTCCCACGATTACTCCATCTCTTTGAAAAACTCCTACCATCTATTATGGGCCAAACTGTGTCCCCTGAAAAAAATCATGTTGAAGTCCTAAGCCCTGGTACTTCAAAATGTGACTGTATTTAGAGATACGGTCTTGACAGAGGTAACTAAATTAAAATAGGATCATTAGGCTGGGCACGGTGGCTCACGCCTGTAATCCCAACACTTTGGGAGGCCGAGGCGGGGGGATCATGAGGTCAGGAGATCGAGACCATCCTGGCTAACACAGTGAAACCCCATCTCTACTAAAAAAAAAAAAATACAAAAAATTAGCCAGGCGAGGTGGCGGGCACCTGTAGTCCCAGCTACTCAGGAGGCTGAGGCAGGAGAATGGCGTGAACCCCGGGGGGCGGAGCCTGCAGTGAGCCGAGATCGGGCCACTGCACTCCAGCCTGGGCAACAGCAAGACTCTGTCTCAAAAAAATAAAATAAAATAAAATAGGATCATTAGGGTGGGCCCTAATCCAATAGGACCAGTGTCCTTGAGGAAATCCGGGCACAATTTGTACATGTGCACACATACAAAGGGATGGCATATGGGGCACTGGGAGAAAACAGCCATCTAGAAGCCACAGAGGGAGACCTGCAATGATCCTTCCCTCCCAGCCCTCAGAATGAGCCAACCCTATCAAAACCTCCATCTTGAATTTCCCAGCCTCCAGAACCATGAAGCAAAAAAGTTCTGTTGTAGAAGCCGCCTAGTCCATGGTACTTTGTTACAGTGGCCCTAGCAAACAAATACGTCATTTTTCAAGACCCAATCCTAGGTACAGCCTCCTCTGGGACACTGCCCGGACCCACCCTAGCAGGCCCGCCTCTGCGGTCACCCTTGGAGCCTCCAGGGTTCCCTGACCTGCTTATCTGACAACCAACTGCTTGTGAGCTCAAGGTAGAGCCCTGTCTCACCTGTATCTCTGTGCCTAGCACCTTACACAGTGCACACAGAAGGCGCTGATAAACTTGAGCCGGACCGAACTGAAAGCGGACCTCAACTTGCAAGCAGTAACTTCTCAGCAAGTTCCCCTGCCTGCGCCAGGGCCCACTGAGCCTCCCCTACTCTTGTTTCCCACTAGGCAGCCAAGAATAATCATTGTTTTGAGCTGGGTTTTGTTTTTCTGGTGTGTGTGAGTTTTCTTTAAGCCACCATATTGAAATGCAAACTGCCAGGTGTTAGAAATGCTGCCCCTAGCCCTCAGAGGCAGCTGGTTTCTACAGACTAGCATTTATCATATTTGCAGTAAATACACAAAAGGTCTTCAATTCAAAACCAGGAAGAGAAAGTAATTCTTTTGTCAAAAGGCAGCGGTGACTAAATGCTGGGCAGCCAGTGAAAGCAGATTTGGACTGTTGCTTTACCATCTTCCGAGTGTGGACGTGTTTTATGCTAGAAAAGGAGACCAAACAGAGTCAGACCAACACATTCTGAATGCATACTACAGGGACAGGCATTTGCACAAAACCACTGGGTTTAAACTTAGCTGCAGCCCTAAGGCGAGCAGAGAAAGTCTATATGAGACATCAGAAAATGAATGCCGGCCGGGTGCAGTGGCTCACGCCTGTAATCCCAGCACTTTGGGAGGCTGAGGCTGGTGGATCACAAGGTCAAGAGATTGAGACCATCCTGGCCAACATGGTGAAACCCCGTCTCTACTAAAAATACAAAAATTAGCCGGGCATGGCGGCACACGCCTGTAGTCCCAACTACTTGGGAGGCTGAGGCAGGAGAATCACTTGAACCCAGGAGGTTGAGTTTGCAGCGAGCCAAGATAGCACCACTGCACTCCAGCCTGGCAACAGAGTGAGACTCTGTCTCAAAAAAAAAAGAAAAAAAAAAATCCAATGGTGACCTTTGCAAAGGGGAAATCTTAACCCCCTTGGAACTATAATGGTGCCCTGGACATCTGTGTTCTAAGGAAGAAAGATCCAAAACAGGCCCATTAATTCATACACCTACAAAATCCTGAAATCCTTCACAAGCAAAGAGCAGAGAGGAGGGAGTCACGTTAAAAGTTATGGTGGCCTCCAAGCCTGTAAAAAAACACAGCCCAGGCATCTTCAGAGAATTTTCTTTTCCTTTTCACACAGGACCTGAAATATGAAAGGGTCACTTTCTCTTCAATTTACACTCTGGAAGACTGCAGGGTTTGCTCTTTTGAAGGTTACGTGGCTGGTCAGCCTTGAAACTGCAGCAGGGCGCTTTCTCTCTCATCAGGCACCTCCCCAGGGGAGGCATCCCAACCTGGGCCCCAGGGAGCCTGCAGCCTTGAAGCCAGAGGTCAGCACCCATCTGGAGCCTCTCAAACACCACCACACCGGGTTTCCTCCAATTGGCAGTTTTGAAAAAGAAAAATTGGGAAGGAGGTATAGAAGGTAGGCAGGAATTGCTACACAACCCAACACAGTCTTAAGATTTAAGGCCTTTCCTTCCTGTAAAGTTGCCTTCAAGCATCAAGAAACCATACAATAATGTAGTTCTCTCGAAAAGAAACTACACAATAATGTAGTTCTCTCGACATCGCGCTCTCCATAACTCTCTGACAGCAAGGCCAAGGGCCTCTCCCTGCATGCCCAATACCCTGGTTGATGGCTCAGCTGCTGGGACTGTGCTCCGTCTCCGACCTGAACACAGCGATCACTCTTCCAGGCTTGAGTGCTATGACTTGTCTCCAGAGAAAGCAGGTATCAAAAGGCAATACCTGGCCGGATGCCGTAGCTCACACCCGTAATTCCAGCGCTTTGGGAGGCCAGGGTGAGAGTATCACTTGATCCCAGGAGTTCCAGACCAGCCTAGGCAAAATAATGAGAACCACCCCCCATCCCCACAATCTCTACAAAACAAACAAAATTAGTCAGGTGTGGTCGCATGGTTGGGAGGCTGAGGTGGGAGTACCGCTTGAGGCCAGGAGTTTGAGACCAGCCTGGGCAATATAGCAAGACCCCATCTCTGCAAAAAATTTTTAAAAATTACCGGGCATAGCAGCCCATGCCTGTAGTCTCAGCTACTTGGGCAGCTAAGGTGGGAAGGATCACTTAAGCCCAAGAATAAGAAGCTGCAATGAGCAATGTGTGCACACTGCACTCCAGCCTGGGCAACAGAACCAGGGCCTGTTTAAAAATAGATATATAGCCAATACTATGGCTTTCATTCTGTCCTTTCAGCCTTCCCACTTCCCCTGAGCCAAAGGTTAACAGCACCAACTCCCAGCATATAGGATTTCTTTCAGGCACCTCTCCAGGAACTTCCTTAAACAGTGAGGAGTGTTTTACTGCATGTAGAACTGCTGTGGTTTCTCTCTTTTATCTTTAATCCCTTGCAAAATGAGATTTCAGAATCCAGGGAACCCTGCTTCCGGCAAAGAAGCACCTCCATCCTTGAGCTGTCCAAGAAAGACCCAGCACCCCTTTATCATCTGCTGAGAAGTCACCATAGATCCTATGCATCACACACACCCATGACTGGTCTCAACAGCTAAAGGTCTCCTGCAGTTTCACTGAGTGCCAAAAACTCCCAGGCACAAGCCACCAGTGGGATGGACCCGAAAGCCCAATTTTCTACAAACAACACCAATAATAGCAATCAGAGCCACCACATATTGAGCATCTACTGTGTCCTGGGCACTACAGGAATTTGACACATGTTGCAGAGAAACCCATTAGATCCTCAGAACAACGTTGTCAAATGAGTATAACCATTCTGTTCAAAAAATGGTGTTATTCCTTTTAAATTGACAAGAAAACTGAGGCCGAGAAATCAGGCAATATGCCAAGGGTCCCCAGATAGTAAGGGGCAGAAAAGCATTTGAAGGTGGGTCTGTCTGATGCCAAGGCACTCTGCGGTGCTGCCACACCATCTGCGAAGGCTCTCGGGCCTCTCTAGAACCAACCTCTATCTGCACGGCATCCATGTGGGAGAAAGAGTCAAGTGAGCCACTCATTAATATCCCCGTGGCACTGGTAGGTAAACTGAGGCCCAATGAAGAACCAAAGTGCCTCTAACCCTTCATGAGGAAAAGACAAGTTCCTTCCTGTGCTGCAAGTACAAAATGACACAGTCAGCCAAGCACAGTGGCTGATGCCCAGCATTTTGGGAGGCCGAGGCAGGTGGATCACTTGAAGTCAGGAGTTCGAGACCAGCCTGGCCAACATGGTAAAACCCCGTCTCTACTAAAAATACAAAAATTAGCTGGGAGTGGTGTTGTGTGCCTGTAGTCCCAGCTACTCAGGAGTCTGAGGCAGGAGAATCACTTGAACCTGAGAGGCGGGGGTTGCAGTGAGCCAAGATCACGCCACTGCACTCCAGCCTGGGTGACAGAGTGAGACTCCAACTCAGAAAAAAAAAAAATAACACAACCTTCAGGGATCCAGCTTCTCCACCAAGCTCTGCTCTCAGGCCCACTGTCATTCCCAGGTGCCCTGTGCCCCGATGCCTTTAGGAAGACAGGCAATGTGCTGGCTGCCCCAAGGTCCACTGCAGCAGCAGCTCCTCAGGAGGCAGCACAGTGATCCTCAGTCCAGGATACAGAAGCAGAACGCAGGTCCAGGCAGGCCTGCTGGGCCAGAAAGAGGGAGAATACGGTACCAGAAAGGGCTTGACTCGCCCTCTCTCCCACCTGAACTTCTAGGCCAGCCGGGTCTGAACCGACACACAAATGCTAAATTCACTGACTCATCAAAGCCCAAACCCTTCATACTCCCCAGCCCCTGCACCCCCGTCATCACCGCCTGCCAGGAGAGAAGCTGAGGCCCAGCGGACAGGGATCAACACTGCCAGCTTCTCGTGGCAGGCCCAGGCTGCTTCTGAATCTATTGATTACTAATAGCACTCCACTCGGGCCTCGAGAACCCTTCTGCCACCGAGCCGTGCCTCCCTCTCTCCTCCCTTCTGGCTGTGTCATCCATTGAGACTCCCCAAGTAGGGCCCTCTCTGCCTCCTCTTCCCCAACGGCTCCTTCCCCAGCAGGAGCTCAGGAAACTGACACGTGACCATCTGGCGCTAACACCTGCTTTCCTGAGAAGGAATTCCCCTCAAGGACGATCAAGTCACAAAGACTAAATCCTTGCTCATTTGTGCAAACATTTCCTAATATTTATTGCATGCACCTTTCTTTCACCATTATACACCTACACAATATGTTTAACACGTACAAAGGCCCCCCCCCCGCCCCAATATATTCATGTTTTATTACACACGTTTCCCCATGGTAGGGATATATAACAAGTGGCCAACAAAGGATTAAAGCCACTTATTCTGCAAGCCCATCCTGGAAGCTGACTGGTGGCAGAGGGGGAATATGAGCTGTCAGAAAGCCCAAAGCAATTTCAGAATAAAGCTGACACCAGGGGCATGATCCAAGTATAAGAGAAGCTTGCTCTGAACACAGCTTCCAGCTCATGGGTAAGACAGAAATGCTTACAAGTTCCTTAGCCCCAAACTTGAGGCAAAAATCTCCTATGATGATTAAGCCCAGTCGAATAGATGATCTATAGAAATGCTTATGTTCAAAGATTCTTCTACAGTGCATTTTCACTTATTAAAGAGTATTCACATTTCTTTCCAAAGGCTTTCTCCAGTCCGCAGAAAACCTGGGTTAATACTACAAAGAAGACTCAGTTGTAGCCTGTAGGATCACATGAGCTAATAGCTGAGGAGGTGATATCCCCTCATGCTGATGAAAATACAGGCAGCCCTCAACCCGGGAAGCCTGCCAAGTGACAGCTCTGTGGCCTTGCACAAGTAACTGAACTCAGTTTCCTCAATGGTACCACGGACAAATGAAAATAGCCCAACTGTACCCATGCCTGTGGCATCACTGAAATTTCTACCTTCAATGATGAGCAATAAAACTCACCAGGAGAAACAGCTCCTTCTCAAGGACAACGTGGAAGTGGAAATGAGGGGGGCTGGACCTTCTCAAGAGCCAGTCTCCGAGAAGACACTCAGGGATGGAGTGGCAGTGCCAGAGGAAGAGAGAGCAGGCTGGGTCCCTGGGACCACACCAAGGAGGTAAAGGAGAGCCTGCTAAGGAACCAAGGGCTCGCCTGTGGTAGGGAAGTATACACCTACCCATACCAAGCAAAAGCTGATGGAAATGAAATGACAAGGTCAGGGGAAAAGCAGGGTCAAACATCATATGCCAAAGACGAAATCCCAACCGTTAAGTAGGCACACAATAAAACATTCTGCTTACTGAATGTCGGGTAAGCCACTTAAGTTCTACGCTTTCGTTTCTCAGCATTAACATGGGGCAATTAAAACTGCTTCATGGGATTTATATAGATATTATACACTTAGCAAAAACATACACATGAGAAAACTTGATATTTAGAAGAGAACTAGCACTTATGATCCCCTGTTATGTGCTAGGAATGTTCTATCCATTATCTCCTTTAATCCTCAAAACAACCTTGGAAAATGGTGGTGGTGGTGGTGGTATCAGGAGTAGCTAACATTGCTTGATTTACCTCGCATGACTTACTACATGCCGGGCACGTCTCATTTAATCCTTACAGCCAATTGGGAGGCAGATATTATTCTTCCTCTGTGACAAATGAGGAACTTGTGATCCAACAGCTAATCAATGGTGGGGCCAGGACTCCAACTCAGGTCTGTCTGACCACAAAGGGTCAAAAATCCACTGCCTCTTGGTGAGTACAGATGCCTTCATTCATTCTTCATGCATTGACTGAGCATTGTCTGTGTGTCAGGCTCTATGGAAGGCACTTGGAATGGAGCAGAGAACAAGACACTGTTCCAGTTCTCATACAGGTTATGGTCCAAGAGAGAGAAAAAGAGAAACAAGCAACTGCTATGATAGGGAATGTATTAGTCAGGACTCTCCAGAGACATCAAATCAACAGGAGAGAGAAAGAAAGAGGGAGAGAAATTTATCTTAAGGAATTGGCTTGTGATTGTGGAGGGTTGGCAAGCCTGGAAATCCTAGGGCAGGCCAGCCATGGTGGCTCATGCCTATAATCCCAAGGAGGCCAGGGCCAGTGGTTGGGAGGCCAAGGCAAGTAGATCACCTGAGGTCAGGAGTTCAAGACCAGCCTGGCCAATGTGGTGCAATCCTGTCTCTACTAAAAAGTACAAAATTAGCTGGGTGTGGTGGTGGGTGCCTGTAATCCCAGCTACTCAGGAAACTGAGGCAAGAGAATCGCTTGAACCCGGGAGGTGGAGGTTGCAGAGGGCTGAGATTGCACCACTGCACTCCACTCTGGGCGAAAGAGAGAGACTCCATCTCAAAAAAAAAAAAAAAAAAAAAAAAAAAATCCCAGGGCAGGCCAACAGTCTGGAAATTCAGGGAGGGTTTCCATGTTGCAGTCCAGAGGCAGAATTGCTTATTCCTGGGAAAACCTTGGTCTTTGTTCTTAAAGCCTTCAACAGATTGGGTGAGTCCTGTCCACGTCATGGAGAGTAACCTGCTTTACTTAAAGTCAACTGATTAGAAATGTTAATCATATCCACAAATACTTTCACAGAAATACACAGACTAAGATTTCACCAAACAATTGGGCACCATAGGCCTAGCCAAGTGGACATGTAAAATTAATCACAGGGGGGTTGCATAGAGTGTTAGGAAAGAGAGGAAAAACTCCTAAGGATTTAGGAAATGTTGGACAGCCCAAGAAATAAGCAGGCATCCATCCAAAGCTCAAAATGTTCCTCAAAAACTGCACAAATGTATCAAAGACCAAGTCCTCATGTAAACAAACTGGGGACCCCCTAGTTAAAGGAGCTCCAGTGAATCTTTCTGAACACCAAATGATTACTTAGCCCATCACTTTGCTTTTGAATATGATATGGGTATCCTCACACCACATTTTCATGAGGGCAGACACATTGTGTATACTAAGGAATATTAAAATTGGCAGCAGATCGCAGTGAGCCAAGATTCATGCCATTGCACTCCAGCCTGGGCGAAAAGAGCGAAACTCCATCTCAAAAATAAATAAATAGATAGATAGATAGATAGATAGATAGATAGATAGATAGATAGATAAAATTGGCAGCAGAGCATGTGAACAGCGATGACATGTATACACATCTAACTGTCACCAGGTACACCCCCAGTTCCTGGGAACAGGAAGGGTGACAGGATCTTTTTCCTGCCCCTCCATTTAGGACAAATGACAGTGTCACACCCTTGAATCTTCCAACCTCATCCTCATTTGAGCAAGTTGCAGAACCTTGATGGGAACTCCAGAATCTACACTGGGGAGAAGGAGGACAATGTGGGGGGATGTGTCTACAAAGGATGCCAACATAAAGAGGCGGACAGGACTTCGTTTTGTTACTTAATCACTGTAAGGTCATCTGTTTGGTGAAATTGCAGATGAGTCTAACTTTTTAACAAGCAGATCTCAGTGGGAAGCTCTTTCTCTCTCCCTCATTAGTAGGAAGGAAGGGTTCTTCTCTACAGGCGGCAGTGAACTCCAAGCCCCAGAAGGCCTGCAGGTGGTAAGGCACAAGAAGAAGGAAACACAAGAGGCAGCCAGATAAGCTCTTCCTCATCAGCCAGAGGAGCCAGTGGGACCTGATCCAGCGTCCCCAGAGGCTCCCAGTTGCTTCCCCAACCCCCGGAGCAAGCAAAGGCCAGACTTCTCTCTACTCTGTATGGCCGAGCAGAAGGAAAGCCCCACCAGGTCTGGGATCATTGTCAGTTTTATTCACTGACATGTCCTAGGGGCACATAACAGACATTCAATAAATATGTGTTGAATGAATCAGTATATCCAGACCTTAATACAGTTAGACCTTAATAAAGTATGGGCATTACACCCTCTTTAAATATAGATCGAGCAGATGGTTTGAAATGCTTTTCTAGTAAGAAGTGATGGTTTACATAGAGCTTTTCACACTACCTTGTGGGTCATGTTACCTATTATTATTAAGCGGAAGAAAAGGATAAAGGGAAAGCCAACTCAATGGTAGAGAAGGAACAGAATACGCAACCCTAGCCTCCAGGGACTCGTAGCTGACCTTAATCAAGTCGATTTTATTCTGTGTGTCAGGCTCCTCATCTGTAAAATGGGACTAGATCCTCCAGGGTTGTTGTGAGAGCTCCATTTAACACGCTTTATGTTCCTTCACCCTGACTGAACCGCCCGATATCAAACGCGCGGAACTGGCTGCCTAAAACCTCATCAGCAGTAACGCACGGTGATCAGCCTGTGTTTTGACTACATTGCCCAAGTCTCTGGCCCTGGTTGCTAGAGGCCTTGCTGGCACGCAGCAGATTCTTTTTCCCAGAAGATTAATTTATTAACTCTTCTTGAAAGCTGTTTGTTTGCAAGAATGCACAACTGGCTCCAGATAGTGTGTATTACTAAGGAAAAAGGCCCCAGAGAACAATGCTGCTCTTACCCTATCCTCAACATCGGAGGCTCCAGAGATGCTTGACTTTCCCCGAGACCTTAGCTGAATGGTTGACCCATGCCAGTCAGTGAGGTTACTCCTGAGAAGGTGCTGCCAGACAGATGCTCGGGCAAGATTCTGTACCCCTAAATGTCCTCGTTCTGAATCCCAACTGAGGGGGCCTTTCCCAAAGGCTAGGGTCACCTATCACTCTTCCCAAGCATCTGGTCTACCTCCTAATAACACTCTCCTGCCTGTAATCACCTCTTCAGCGTCTGTCCTTCCATTTAGACTATAAGCTCTCTGAGGGCGAAGACCTGGCTTGTCTTATTTTTACTGTATCCCCACATCCCACAAAACACCTGGCACTCAGTAGATGCTGGATACTATTTGCTACACTGAATTAGGACCCCAAGGATGGGCTGTGGGGCATCTTCCTTATGAAAAACCCTATGTGGGAGACCTCTTGTAGTTCTAAGGGGATTTTTCTTAGGAGAGGGTCCAGAGGTTTCACCCTATGCTGAAAGAGGACCTACCCAAAAATAGCTTCAGACTAATGACAAATAGTGAATCTCAGGCAGGAATTCTGGGTAAACTCTTACTAGCTTCTCCTGGCTGGGTGCGATGGCTCACACCTGTAATCCCAGCAATTTGGGAGGCCAAGGCAGAAGGATCGCCTGAGTTCAGGAGTTCGAGATCAGCCTGGCCCAACATAGTGAAACCCTGTCTCTATTCAAAACACAAAAATTAGCTGGGCATGCTGGTAGGTACCTATAATCCCAGCTACTCGGGAGGCAGAGGCAGGAGAATCGCTTGAACCCAGGAGGTGGAGGCTGCAGTGAGCCGAGATCACATGACTGCACTCCAGCCTGGGAGATAGAGTGAGACTCCGTCTCAAAAGGAAAAAAAAAAAAAAAATTACTCTTTATCCTGATAGTCAATGGGTTTCTTTTTTTCTTTTTTTTTTTGGAGACAGAGTCTCACTCTGTCGCCCAGGCTGAAGTGCAGTGGTGCAATCTCGGCTCACTGCAACCTCCACCTCCTGGGTTCAAGCGATTCTCCTGCCTCAACCTCCCAAGTAACTGGGACTATAGGCACGCGCCACCACGCCCAGCTAATTTTTTGTATTTTTAGTAGAGATAGTATTTCACCATGTTGGCCAGGATGGTCTCAATCTCCTGACCTCATGATCCACCTGCCTCGGCCTCCCAAAGTGCTGGGATTACAGGTGTGAGCCATGGCGCACAGCCATCAATGGGCTCTTAATATGGCTCCCAACTATTTTTCTGGGCGTTCCCCTTTGGATAAAGCTCTCCCTCCCTGCTCCTTCCCTCCACGACTCCCTTCCCTCCTCCCTCTAGTAATTCAGGTCCTCCCATACTTGAGGGACTCTCTCAAGGCCACCTCTTCTGAGAAGTCCTCCTGAAAGACCCCAAGAAGAGCCTGTACTGTTACCTACTTCCTTTGACAATTAACCGCACAACACCTTGTGTGACGGCCCATTACTCTACTGAACTATTATTCACATCCTGGGTATTTACAGTCTAGCATCCCATAACAGTTTGTAAGTTTCTTGGAGGCAGGGACTAGTGTCTTCTTCCTCAAAGGGCCCATCATATTAGGAACTCAATAAATAAACGTGTTGACAGGTATTCCGAGTGATGCAGCAAAATAACAGACCGCTGAGGCCAGGCTTATTTGAGTAAAGATTTTTTCTGGTACAATAATAATAACACAATAATTTTTAAAACACCCACTATCCCACCACACAAATGAAATCAACTATTATTTTTCCCTGTTCCTCCTGGACCTTGTCCGTAAGCACAGGTAATATTTATATAGTTGTATTCACAACAGAAACACAATGTTAGCCTCTGATATTTTTCCCCCTTCACACTGCGTTTCTAAACATGCTTTCTCACTTGGGAATGAAAGCCTGTGTTTGGTCCTGCAATTCTTCTCATGGGGTTACTAGAACAACCAACCCAGCGTCTGTCGAGCTGTGCAATTCCATTCTTTCGTAGCAGAACTTTTTTTCCCCCTTCCATAGGTAGCTTCTCTCCCCCAAGTGTTAAAAGCAGATTTTCCAGAACATCAAAGGCCTATTTTCACAGGAAAGCACTCAGCTGAACATGTAGTAAAACAGACCGCCCCCACCAAAGCTACAGCCACGGCAGAACCCTCCCTGGCCAATGGGTCCCTCATTGAGATTTGGGGACTTCCCTGTGAACACCCGACAGGGAATCCTGTGCTCCAGCAGTCCTGCCCAACCCCGCTCTGGCCTCTGATCACCAGCTGGAGCCTGGTGGTCCCTTTTCCCTCATCCCTCCCTACGAAGAGTGTGTTGCTGTTTCTCCCTCTCTCCTCCTCACTCGGCCAGTTTCTACCTTGGGGTTTCTATCTTGGGTGTTGATGTTTGCCTGGGGCTGTCCCCCAACTCCTCCCCAAAGCCACTCCCTTGCCCAGGATCTGCTGCCACCAAACACCCAGGGACTCTGCCTGAAGTCCCATTTATTTGCCTATTTACATGAAAAGTAACAAAATGCTCCCCTCAAAAGAGGATGTGGATTCAGGGGTTTCAACAGAAAGAGGCATCAGCTGGGTTCTCAAAATGTAATACACAGAATCCAAGAAAAGTGCTGCAAGCTAATAGACACTCCCAAAATTCTCACAATAAGTAAAAAGATTTGTCTGATTCCATCCCCAGACAAGAAAACAGCACTGGGGAGAACGTGTCCTACCAAAGCAGCCATTTGTGTCATTTAATAAGTGTGTTTAAGTGTGCCTGGATTCCTTTCCCTAAAAAATAAGCAAGAACAAAAATACACTTGGGAAGAAGGAATAGGTCTTAGTGTTCAATAGAATCGTCAAGTGACTATAGTTAACATTAATTTATTGTGCATTTCAAAATAGCTAGGCCGGGCACACCATGGCATACACCTGTTATTCCAGCTACTCGGAAGGCTAAAGTGGGAGGCCCTACTGAGCCCAGGAATTCGAGTCCAGCCCAGGCAACACAGCAAGACCCTGTGTCAAAAACAAATAAAGGTATTTCAGAATCGCTGGAAGAATTGAAACGTCCTCAACGCAAAGAAAAATGTTTGAATTGAAATGTCCTCAACACAAAGAAAAATGTTTGAGGTGACAGATGTCTCGATGACCCTGATTTGATCATTACAGACTGTATACACATATCAAAATATTGTACATACCCCAAAAGTATGTAAAAGTATCATGCATCAATCAGTTAGTCCATCAATAATAAGCATGAAGTTCAACCTCGTTAGTGATTAGGGAAATGCTAGATAAAACCACAAAGAGATTCCACAAGATTGGCAAAAATTTTTTAAGTCTGAAAATAAGGACTGTCTATAAGGATGCAGAGCAATGAAAACTACAATATATCACAGAAAGTGCAAGTGCAGAAAGAAGAGGATCTTTGCAATGCAGTTTCTAGCCAACCTGAAGTTGTAGATACCCTGCGACTCAGCAGTTCCACTCCTGGATATATTCTGGTAAACTCATGTATAAACACCAGAAGATATATACAAGAATATTCACAGTGGAAAAAAAAAAAGAATGTTCGCTGCAGCACTGTTTGAGCTAGCCAAAAATTAAACTCAGCAACTCAAATGTCCCTTAAAAGGAGAAAAGACAAGGGGTGGCCCATTCATTCAATGAACACGCTACAGCAATGAAAACAAATGAGCTGCAGTTGCCTGCATCAACATGAATGAATGCCACAAACACCGCATGAATGGAAAAAAGTATTCTAATACAAGGGTGAAAAGCAGGCAAACCCAAATGTGGTAGGAAGGCAGGCAGGTAAAACTGGGAAGAAACACCCAGGGGTATCAAAGATATTGGTAATATTCTCCTTCTAAGCCAGATGGTGACTATATGAGTATTCCTGTTTACACGGAGATCTCACATGTTTTTGTATGTATGCAATATTTTATATGTGAGGAAGGAAAATTCAACTAAACTCAGGTTGCACTCCTCTCCTCTCAGCACCATCATTGTCCTTCTGGGACCTCGCACCCACTCTAAAGAAACCTACGTCTTAAGGGGTCTCAGTACTTACTACCACCTTTTTCCCTTGTGTCAAGTCAAACTTTTTTGTTTTTTTTTTTTGTTTTTTTTTTTTTTTTTTTTTTTGAGACGGAGTCCTGCTCTGTCGCCCAAGCTGGAGTGCAGTGGCGCAATCTCGGCTCACTGCAAGCTCCGCCTCCCGGGTTCACGCCATTCTCCTGCCTCAGCCTCTCCGAGTAGCTGGGAACACAGGCGCCCGCCACCACGCCCGGCTAATTTTTTTTGTATTTTTAGTAGAGACGGGGTTTCACCGTGGTCTACATCTCCTGACCTCGTGATCCACCCGCCTCGGCCTCCCAAAGTGCTGGGATTACAAGCGTGAGCCACCATGCCCGGCCCAAGGCCCAAGTCAAACTTCTATCAAGGAGACACAAAATCAAAGGGAAATGAATCAATCCATCCATACCACAAAGGAAGATTTAGTCTAGAAGAATCTCTGTGTCCACACCACTTCACTAACTGGGGTTGTAACAACACTGATAAGGCTCCTGGGATGTTTTGTTACATTAGGAAGGTCTCCGTGCCTGAGAACTCCTCACAGCCCGGCCTCTCCCAGAGAAGAAACAGGAGCTTACAAAGACTTTCTAGAACCTAACAAGTGAGAGATACACTCTGTCCCCTGCCTCACTGATATGGTTTGGCTGTGTCCTCACCCAAATCTCATCTTGAATTGTAACTCTCATAATTCCCACGTGTTGTAGGAGGGACCCAGTGGAAGATAATTGAATCGTGGGGGCAGTTTCCCCTGTAGTGTTCTTGTGGTAGTGAATAAGTCTCACAAGATCTGATGATTTTATAAGGGGAAACACCTTTTGCTTGACTTGCATTCTCTCTTATCTGCCACCACATAAGACGTGACTTTCGCCTTCCACCATGATCGTGAGGCTCCCCCAGCCACATGGAACTGTGAGTCCATTAAACTTCCTTTTCTTTATAACTTACCCAGTCTCAGGTATGTCTTTATCAGCAGCGTGAAAACGGACTAATACACCCATGAATACATCATCTTAAAGGTGGCACTCAGCTTTCCTTTGACGATAAGGCATTCCCAGTGGAAAGTACAAAATGGTATGTTTAATAGGATCTCACATTTGTCAATCATGTTTGTAGTATACGCAGAGAAAATATGGAGAAATATACTCTAATTCATTAACAGTGGTGGTAGCAAGGAGGCAGCCCTAGGGAAACCTTTATTTTTGATGCTATAAATTCGCTAATATTTATTTATTCAACACATGCATTATTTATGTAATTGGGAACATTTTTTAAATGGATTTTAAAAGAAAGCAAGCAAGATTAAAATTCCAACCCTCAGGAAGCTTCCTGTCTGGCTGCTAAAAGTTAAGACACCTGGAATGAGAGTGAACAAGACAGCATTAAAAAAAAATCCCACTGCCTGGTCCTTAGAGGAGAATGACAGCACGCCACCAAAGGCCATCTGCCCATCTCAGGCAAGGAGTGCCAATGGAGTTAGGAGAGATCAGCTAGATACCGGTTTCAGAAGGGTATGTGGGCAGAAAAGCTGTGCATGGGTCCACGGTGCTGTGTGGAGAAGGGCAGAGATGAACAGAGTGGAGAAGAGCAGAGATGAACAGAGTGAAGGAAGCGACAAGCCAGGAGCCAGGGTCTCCTTGCATCCCCGAAGGCCTTAGTTTCCCAGTCCCCAAGGCAGCAATGAAATAATCTGCCCTCCCTAGAGGTACATCACCATGAATGCCCATAAACCAAAGGCAGGCACACCTCATTTCATTGTGCCTTGCTTTATTGCACTGTGCTAATATTGTGGTTTTTACTAATTGTAGAGCTGAGTAAGTCTATCAGCATCATTTTTCCAACCACGTGTGCTAACTCCATGTTTCTGTGTCACATTTCAAAATATTTCAAACTTTTTCATTATTGTTATTATATTTGTAATGGTGATCTGTGATCTTTGGTGTAAATGTTTCGGGATGCCACAAACTGTACCCATATAAGATGGCAAACTTAATCAATAAATATTGTGTGTGTTCTGACTGCTCCATTGACCGGTCATTCCCCCACTTCCCTTCTCCTTCCCTCAGGCCTGTAGACACAATACTGAAATTAACCCAATTAATAACCCTACAATGGCCTCTATGTGTTCAAGTGAAAGGAGGAGTTACGTGTCTCTCACTTTAAATCAAAAGCTAGGAAGGCTTAAGCTTAGTGAGGAAGGCATTTCAAAAGCCAAGACAGGCCGAAAGCCAGGCCTCTTACACCATACAGCCAAGATGTTAATGCAAGGGGAAAGTTCTTTAAGGAAATTAAAAGTGCTACTCCAGTGAACACATGAACGATAAGAAAGCAAGACAGCCTTATTGCTGATATGGAGAAAGTTTTAGTTATCTGGATAGAAGATCAAACCAGCCACAACAGTCCCTTAAGCCAAAGCCTAAAACCCAGGGCAAGACCCTAGCTCTCTTCAATTCTATGAGGGCCGAGAAGTGCAGAAGAAAAACTGGAAGCAGCAGAAGTTGGTTCATGAGATTTAAGGAAAGAAGCCATTTGTCTGACATAAAAGTGCAAAGTAATACAGCAAGTGCTGATGTAGAAGCTACACAGCAAGTTATCTAGAAGATCTAGCCGAGATCACTGATGAAGGTGGCTACATTCAACAACAGATATTCTCGTGTATACAAAAGTCTTTTATTGGAAGAAAATGGCATCTAGGACTTTGACAGCTAGAGAGGAGAAGCCAATGGCTGGCTTCAAAGCTTTAACGGACAGGCTGACTGTCTTGTTAGGGGCTAATGCAGCTGGTGACTTTAAGTTGAAGGCAATCCTCATTTACCACTCTGAAATTCCTAGGGCCCTTAAGAATTATGCTAAATCTACTCTGCCTGTGCTCTATAAATTTGAACAACAAAGCCTGGATGATAGCACATCTCTCTTTTTTTTTTTTTTTTTTTTTTTTTTTTTGAGACAGAGTCTTGCTCTGTCGCCCAGGCTAGAATGCAGTGGTGCAATCTCAGCTCACTGCAGCCTCCAACTCCCAGGCTCAGGCAATTCTCCTGCCTCAGCCTCCCGAGTAGCTGGGATTACAAGCATGTGCCACCACACCAGTGGGGTTTCACCATGTTGGCCAGGCTGGTCTCGAACGCCCACCTTGGCCTCGCAAAGTGCTGAGATTACAGGCGCAAGCCACCACGCCTGGCTGACAGCACATCTCTTTATAGCATGGTTTACTGAATATTTTAAGCCCACTGTTGAGACCTACTGCTGAGAAAAAAAGATTCCTTTCAAAACATTATAGCTCACTGACAACATACCTGGTCACCCAAGAGCTCTGATGGAGGTATACAAGAAGATTAATGTTGTTTTCATGCCTTCTAACCAACATCCATTCTGCAACCATGGATCAGGGGTAATTTAAATTAATTTAAGAAACATATTTTGTAAGGCTATACCTGTCATGGATAGTGAGTGATTCCTCTGATAAATCTGGACATAGTGAAAGGAAGCCCTTCTGGAAAAGATTCACCACTCTAGATGCCATTTAAAAATTTGTGACTTATGGAGAAAGTTAAAAAAAAAAAAAAAAAAAAAAATCAGCATTAACAGAAGTTTAAAAGAAGTTTATTCCAACCTTCATGCGTGATTTTGAGGGGTTCAAGATTTCAGTGCAGGAAATAACTGCAGATGTGGTGGAAAGAGCAAGGGAACTGTAAGGAGAGCCTAAGATGTGACTGAATTGCGGCAATCTTATGATAAAACTTGAATGATGAGGAGTTGCTTCTTATGGATGAGCAAAGAAAGTAATTTCTTCAGACGGAATCTACTCCTGGTCAAGATGTGCACGTTGTTGGGAAGATAACAAAGGATTAATAATATTACCTAAAAGTAGGTGAAAAAGCAGCTGCAGGGTTTGAGAGGACTGCAAGAAGTTCTACTCTGGGTAAAATGCTATCAAACAGCATTGCATGCTACAGAGAAATATTTCATGAAAGGAAGAGTCAATCGATGTAGCAAACTTCATCGTTGTCTTATTTTAAAGAAATTACCACAACCACCCCAACCTTCTGCAACCACCACCCTGATCAGTCAGCAGCCATCAACATCGGGGCAAAGACCCTCCACTAGTAAAAACATTATGACTTGCTAAAGGCTCAGATTTTTGTCAGTATTTTTTTTAGCAAACGTATTTTTTAATTGAGGCATGCACATTGTTTTTTAGGCAGAATGTATTGCACACTTAATATTGACTACAGTATAGTGTAAACATAACATTTATATGCACTAAGACACACAAAAAATCATCTGACTAGCTTTATTGCAATATTCACTTGATTGCAATGGTCTGGAACTAAATCTGCAATATCTCCAAGGTGTGCCTGTATAATCTCAACCAAGCCAAAAGCAATATTACAAATATACTTAAAAAAAAAAAAAAAAAAAAAAAAAAACTGGGCCCAGCGTGGAGGCTCACACCTGTAATCCCAGCACTTTGGGAGGCCAAGGCGGGTGGATCACAAGGTCAGGAGTTCAAGACCAGCCTGGCCAAGATGGTGAAACCCCATCTCTACTAAAAATACAAAAATTAGCCAGGTGTGGTGGCGCATGCCTGTAGTCCCAGCTACCCAGGAGGCTGAGGCAGGAGAATGGCGTAAACCCGGGAGGCAGAGCTTGCAGTGAGCAGAGATTGCGCCATTGCACTCCAGCCTGGGCGACAGAGTGAGAGTCCATCTCAAAAAACAAAAAATCCTTAGTATTTCAAAATAATTTTTGAATGACAGAAGAAATGCAAAAATAGCTTAGAGTCCCCCATACCCTTCATTCAGCTTTCCCTAATGTTCATCTCTTACATAACCATGATGCATTGCTCAAACTAAGAAATTAACACTGATTCAATATTCAATACTATTAACTAATGTTTTATTTGGATTTCATCAATTTTTTTACTGATGTCTTTTTTCCGTTCAAGGATCCAATCCAGGATACATGTTGCATTTTAATATTATTTGTTTTTAAATATGTAAACATTTTATGATTATTTATTCTTCCTTGGTAAGTACTGGTACTCTGGGCAAAGACTTAATCCTTCTCCTTATCGTCAAAGAAAGCAATCTTTGACACGATCTTCTGGCCTCCAAAGAGAACACAATTTGATCTACAGTGAGATAAAAACCCAGACAATGACCAAGCCTCTTAACCCTCCATAAGCAGCCACCACCCTGGCCTCGCTTTACAGCAACCAACTGGTATTTAAAAGTAATTTATGTTAATTGCAGTCGGCCATATATGAACACTACAAAGCCAGCCGGCTTCAAACAAAAAGGCTCAAGAGAGGAGCCTAACAAAAAATTAATTTTGTAAAACACTTATTTCTATTCCAACTTGTTTTTAAATGTATGTTCTGAGTCACACACCATTAACTGTCTCAATTTATTAATAATCTCAGGGCAACCAACTATCTCAGATCATGCAACGATGAAATCTTGCATAAAAAAAGAAAATGAAATATCTACATGCAAACATTAAGCAGGTAGTCAGCTGTGATGACCAGAGAGGATTATTATTATTTTTTAAACCAGAACATGTAGTAAGGCAAAAAAAAAAAAAAAAAAAAAAAAAAGGAAGGCTGCATGAACTGGTAACTCAAACTTTGTAAAGAAAATTCTTCTCCTCTGAGCATGAGATTCTTTTAGAAAGACCAGTTCAAAGAAAAGTTCTACGGAATTCCTTCCTCCTCTCCCCCAAGCCAAGATTTGTGATGGGAGCAGAAAGCTCAATATTCTCAAAGACCCTTCTTTTCGCTGAGGAAATGACGGTGCTGTTTTGGCATTTTAAAGCAAGAACAAATACTTTAGCTATAAAATCCACTTTGTAGATTGAATCAGCAAGATAGCTGTTTATACAGAAACCCTTTCCTTTCTCCCTCCAAGCCCCTCAGTGATTCATATCAGCAATAAAACATTGGCTAGAACAAAGAAAAACGGAGTTTAAAGAAGAGAGACACAGGACACACCCACCACCTTAGTAAGTCTATTCCTTAACAGAGCCTATTTCAACTTAGCCTATTTCCATGAATAATATTTCTCAACCTACCGCACTTGTATAAATAATAATAATAATAATCCCCCCAAAACTGACCAACTTTTTGCTGCAGAGTCAGAAACTGGGTTCTTATTTGTGTAAAATGCTCAGTGGGTGTGACACAACCCATCTTTGATATGCTCTGGGCTTTGAAGTATGCCCTCTTTTTAGCCATGGGGAGCCTGATGACTCACCAGCACCCTTCTTGCTCCCCTCCCTGCCAACTGTCAGTCATCTCCCTAAGCAAGCAGGGCAGCAGGGCCACCAGATGCTGGGCAGGTGTATTAATTCTCCTGAGTGACAGAGGCTTGGGGAAAGAAGTGGGGAGCGCCGCGCAGAAAGACACATGACCATCCATCATCAGAAGCCAAACCCCAGGACTCAGTTTGCCCTGGAGGGTGGGCATATTCCCCCCATCCCAATTCTTTCCTGTTCACTCTTCAAGGCCCAAGCCAAACGCCACTTCCTCTATGAAGCCTTCCCTGGCTCTCCCCAGAAGTGACTCCCTGCTTGGTGGCCCTGAAACGACTTTAGCATCCTTCGCCTGCTGATCACCTGCCTCCCCAAACAGATGCACACTCAAAGGCAAACGAGGCCCTTCCCTCATCTCTGTAACCCTAGCCCCCTGGCCTGCACCCAACCCAGAGCAGGGGATCAAGAAATGTTTGCTCAATGAATGAACCCAACTCAACTACCCCAGAAACCACATTACTAAATGCTAATTACCTCTCACTGCATGAATAATGGATGAGGAAATGAACTAACAAATGTCTCCTTGTTAGCCAAGTTGCCAAGTCCTTCGGGAGCACAAAGACAGGATCGACTGACTTGTGGCTGTTGTAGGATGGGTCAGAGACAAGACAACTCGTCTTGAAAGGGTGAGAGGCAGGGAAGGAGGAGAATCACATCGGTCCAGCAGCTGGCAGTACCCTGAGATGTTACCAATCAAGTTCTAGACAACTCAGACTCACTTCTTCACCTTCCCCAGCTTCAGCTAGCCCCTCGGAGTTGATCCTTGCATGGTATACTTGGAAACATTAGCAGGAAGGCAAAGAGTTGCCCAAGAACAAGCTCAATTCCTTTTTCTCCCATGAAACTCACCCCCAACAGTGCCAAGCCAGCTTTTACCACATCTCGTTCATCTGCCACAGCCCCCGAGATATGCCTGCCCCTGCACCTGCCAGCACTTAAAAATGAAAGCCAGATGCTCAAACAGCACCCAGATGAAGTGCTATACTGGAGCAAACAACAAGGCAAGATTTATGATAAAGGAGGTACCGGATCTCTCCCCGCTCACTGGAATAAAAAGGTCAAACAAATATCCAATGTGTGGCTGGTCAGAGCCAGATCCTCCCGTGTCCAAGATTCATTCTGTCAAAAATAAACAAGTCCGCCTCCAGAACATAGGGACATCTGCAGGGTCCCCTCCAGCCCCTCTCCTCTAAATCCCACACTACCCTGGAGAGACAATACCATAGAGATGCACACAAGGTGACACAGGAACTTTTTTCAGTTTCCCTGAACAAGCCTCAGAAAAAGTGAACATGCATTGCCTATCCATTTACAACACCTAACATCCCATATTCCTTAAAAAAAAAAAAAATACAGGCTGGGCCCAGTGGCTCATGCCTGTAATTCCAGCTACTCAGGAAGCTGAGGCAGGAGAATCACTTGAATCTGGGAGGCGAGGTTGCAGTGAGCCGAGATCGCGCCATTGCACTCCAGCCTGGGCAACAAGAGCAAAACTCCATCTCAAAAAAAATAAAATAAAATAAAATAAAATAAAATAAAGCACTGATTATATATTCAGAGGATGTGCTATATATCCAGGAAAAAAATTTGATCAGATACTTGAGGCTTTTCTAATTCTGCAAATAATCAAGTAATGGCAAGGTACAGCCAAGCGCTGTTGCAGTGTGAGGAGGAGGCGGAGGTGGAAGGAAGCTCTCCACGTCAGGATCGCAGTGCCCAGGAGTTCAGGGCAGGCCTCAACCCGACAGCCCCATGGGTCCAGGAGCCTCCCCGCCTCCCATGCTGGAATGCGAGCTGCACATACCTCTTGGTGGTTTCATACTCCAAGCCGGAAGCAGGATAAGTCATGTGAAGGCTGTTCCAACAGTAGGGCCCTGAGTCTCTCCCCAGCCTCCCCTGTGGCCCCAGGCTCTGGAGCAAACACCATTCTCAGTTCACCCAGGGGTGGCTCTGAAAACCATGGGCACTGGGTAATGCTGACCAAGTCGATTGACTTTTTTTTTTTTTTAACCTTAATGGGCCAATGCAGTAAATTCTTCAAATGTTCTCAGATTTACAACAGATGACCTCTACAAAAGAAAGAAACCACTATCTTATTTATTGGTTCAGAAGGTCAGCTTACTACTTAAACGGGTCTTTTTCTGAAACCTTTGGTACTGGGAAGAACTCTCTCTCCTTGACATATCTTACTCCAAAAGTCAGGGTTTTCGTCTAGTGGGTTTTCTTAAAGTGGGGCATACCTGTGAGAGGGAGGCTCTCGGAGGGTCACTGTACATTTGTACTTCCTTCAACAACCAAAGTCTTAGGCCCCTAAAGCAACTCACAGAAAGGCTGTAGAACTCTTCCATCCATCCTGGCCCCAGAAAGGCTCCTTTCCCTCCTAACACTTTGTGAAATGATTCGCTGGCTCCCCAGGGCACCTTGGAGCCACCTCTCCAGGTGAGACCAAGGTTTCCAGGCCTCAGCATCCCTTGGGGACCTGGTTTCAGTCACAGATGTCCAGGCACCCTAGCAACTGGAGATCTACAGGTGAGGGACCCACCACAAACCTCCATATCTAACAAGCACCCCCGAGGGGTTCTGGTGGAAGTACTGGCTGCTCACAAATCCACCCTTCTTCCAGGTACCCGGCCACCCCAACCCCACTGGAGTCACCAGGTCTAAGGCAGTGAGTTTGCCTCTCACCCCTCCTTCCTTTCCTATCACTCTGCCCCCTGCTCTGGTCCAGGCCCTGTTTTCTTAGCTCCCTCGTCTCCCTGAGTCCGTGACCTGTAACACTACCAAGAATTTTCTCTCTAAAATAAAAATGTGATTCTGTCCTGGCTCCTAAGCCGCCAGGATCCAGACTGCCTTCAGGCAAAGTCTCTATCTCTTCAGCAGAATGCAGAACTTTTCCTGCTCTTGCCCCTAAATCACCAGTCCAGCCTCCCCTCCCATTCTCTAGCCCCTTCCCCCAGGCAGCTGTCCGAGGGTCTCCCTAGCCCCCAATCCACTGGACCTTCTCGGTGAAGGCGTCCCCTCCTCTACAGTCCTGCATTTTCACGCAGATCTTGCCCACTAGCCCTCCTGAGGAGGGGGACTGTCTAGCTTTTGTTTCCATCCCTGACTCCCCATCTCCAGCACAGCACTCTGCCCATGGTAAAGGCTCAATCAGTGAGTTCACTCCATGAACAAATCCTCTCCTCCCTGGTCTGGTCAGTTAGAATGGCGGGGGAGAATGAGGCTGGGGTCTTCAGACGAGATCGGGCGCATTCAGGGTGGTATGGCCGTAGACAGTGGGGTCTTCAGTTCCAGCTCCCCTGTCCTTCACTCAAAAAGAACCTATTCAATAGGCAGCCACTTAAACTTCTGGTCACAAGCAGGACAAGGCCAGGGTGTATTGACAGCTCAACACAATCCAGTCCTACTATAGAGAAAACAATTCAAGTGCGGGACCTGCTGACAACAGGTCAGGTGTGTCATCTCCACACATAAGAAAAAGCAGCAGAGTCGATCCATCTTTCAGCATCCCCTAATGGTACTAAGCAGCATGTTTAGCTGTTATTTCAATAAGCCTTATTAAGACCCAATTTTCTTGGGTCTTCTTTCAGATTCTGCAACATTAAAAGCCTCGCTGCTTAATTACATTAGGAGCACCTGTATATATTATGTGCAATAAATCAACTTTAATTTACCACCACACAAGGCTATTCATCTTCTCTGGGTCATTTATTGCTCGGTATTATTGGTGGTGAATTGTATCCTCTCTGCTATGAGGAAGAATAGTTGGGGTAAGAAAGCCAAAGCTGTATTTCAGAACGCTCCGGGATGCTGATCACACATGTACACAGCGAAAAGGAAAGAAAAAGAAACATATAAGCGAATCTTGGCAATCTGCTCCTTGCTATTTTCCTAAAACACTCCCCAAACATTTTGATGTTTTCTTTTGCACGCATGCACACACATACCAGTTACCCTCCGAAATGACACAACCTGCAAAACAGGCCCACAGCTCTCGCCGGCAGAATTGGATATGGGATGCTGGCTGAGCTGAAGAACAGGGATACTCCATGGGCCAGAGGAGACGATTCTTCCCTCATCTGCTGCTGCCCCCAGTCCTAACGATGGGGTGCAGCCAGGATCTGACACCCGGGGCATCTCGCAGAGGTTTACACCCCGGACACTGACGCAGGGCCCCAATCAGGCCCCCCAGGGTAGGCAGAACTATTTCCCAGATAATCCAAGGTGGAAGACACTTCTCCTTGTGATGACACGGGGGCCCTGCATTCTTTAAGAATCTGACCAACACTGCCATTGAAGTAGTCACCAGGTTACATGCGGGCTCCCTGCAATATCACCACCTGAGATACTAAACACTGAGTCCTGGGCCCCACGACTGAGACTCTGATTTCAACATTCCCAGGAATGGGTTCACCTGATTTTTCTGCATAGTAAAGTCTGAGAAGCACTTTCCTAAAGCCTCAGGAGCCAGGCTAACCATCTATTATAGAATAATATAACCAGGCCAGGGACAGTAGTTCACACTTGTAATCCCAACATTTGGAGAGGTCAAGGCAGGAGGATCACTCAGGGCTATGAGTTGGAGACCCCCACCTGGGCAACATAGCAAGACCCCATCTCTACAAAAAAATTTAAAAAATTAAATGGGCATGGTGGCATGTGCCTGTAGTGCCACTACTTGGGAGGCTGAGGTGGGAGGACTGCTTGAGTCCAACAGTTGGAGGGTACAGTGAGTTATGATCACACCACTGCACTCCAGCCTGGGTAACAGAGGGAGACTCTGTCTCTAAAAAGAAAAACTAAAATAAATTAAAAACAATAGTGAAACCAATGAGAACATAATTAAGAATGACTTCCTTACCCCTGGCCAGGCTCTAGGCTCAGCCCTTTTCTTGCACTAATTCCTCAAGATGACCCCAGAGTAGGTACTATTACTCTCATCCCCATGTTATAGATGAGAAAACTGAAGCACAGGGAGATTAAATAACTAGCCCACAGTCCCATCTCTATAGCTGGCTGCGCAGTCTGGTCCCTGCATCCATGCTGTCAACCATGGGCTATACCGCCTCTCCAAGGCCAGACTCCCCACACCCTCTCCAACTGGACAACCACCTTCTTTGGTGCTAAGCAAAAGAGAGGCAAAAGTCACCAAGACATCATGGGCTCCACTTCTACTCCATAAAGCCATCTGTTTCTCCTAAGTCCAACATCTAAAACTACTTCGTGGCGACTTGCCGGCAACACAGTTCTGTCTCTGAGCTTCCCACCGATCTGATTCAGCGAGCTTCTCACAAGAGCAGGGTGCACTGGGCTGCCAGGCAGCACTCCTGCAGCAGAGGGGAGCCAAATCACTGGGAGCCGAAGTAGCATCACTCAGTGTTTCACGGCCTCCTCCTTCTCACCAAGGGAGCTGTGATGGATTTTATGGCACACAAGTGACTTTTTTACAAGCACAGCAGCAATCTCCAACTTTCATCTGATAATTTACCTTTAATCAGGGCCTAGAAAAATCCCTGGCCCACCAATCCCACCAGACGGCTCCTTCCAGGCTCGTCTTACAGACGACAGAGAGAAATAAAAGGGAAAAGAGAGGACGGCAGAGTCCTGGCAAGCAAAACTTTTTTTTCTTTTTTTAGTGAATTCATTTCAAATAAAAGTCCATTCAGTGCATGCAGAAAAGCCAGTTCCTCTGAGCGACAAATTTGTGTGTGCCAGGGATGAGAGAGCAAATCAAACTCGTGGAGCTTGCAACCAAACTCCTAGAGGCCCAAACACAGGACTGCCAAGAGCCCAGTAGTGCAGAGTCATTCTGCTAAAAGAAGTTCCCACTCTGAAAAGCTCTACAGAGATGCTGGCCTGGGTGGAAACGTCCCTTCTCCCTGCCCTTTCACTTAACCAAAAGGGAAGACCAGCAGGGGCCGTGGAAATCAAACCCAGGGCATGCGGCTAGCCACCTGCGAGAGGCTGGGGCCTGGACCAGGTGATCTCTCCAGGCACTTTCCTGCTCTTGAATTTCGTGAATATTTCATTGTCCAATGCGGAACAGAACCTCAGAAAACATACAAATATTTTCCCTTCTTATAGAGAAGTGACGTATAGTGCTAGACCAATGATTCTCATCTAAGGGTGACTGTGTCCCCCAGGAGACATGTGGCAATTGCTAGCTGTCACAGCCAGAGAGGGATTGCTACTGGCATCTAGTGGGTAGAGGCCAGGGATGCTGCTAAACATCCTACCACAGATACAATGCACTCCAATGCACCCCCACTTCCCCAACCTCCACCCCTGCGACAAAGAATAATCTGGCTCAAAATGTCAACAGTGCCAAGGTTGTGAACCCCTGGCCTACAGCACTGAAGGTAATCAAACGCTCACACTCCCAGCCTTCCCACGGCCTCCATTCCCTCTAACACCACTCACACCCAGCACCTCTCTAAATCAAGCAGGAATTAGAAACCAAACTGCACCATCTATCATCTAGACACTGGGATCCACCCTCCGCTGAGAGCCAAGGGTCTGTGCTGATTACAGCCAACCTCCCTCAGTCTCCGGTGCACGCTCCTCTCAGGCAGAGGCCAGAGAAAAGGAAGATGACCCAGGGGAAAAGCTGGGACTCTGTGAGGCTAACTCTCAGTTCAGCAAACACCAGGGAGGTTAGGGGGAAAATTCTGTAGAGAAAGTCAGGAGGGTACAACTAACCTTTCAGGGCCTGGAAGGCTAAACAGCACACTCGGGCCTCTCGGTCCAAAGCAGTAAAATCAATGGTGTAGGTTTTGGTAACTGCACGACCTCCTCCCGGTCCCAGCAACAACAGCTGGGTCCAGGCTGGCTGCACAATCATCACTGACTAAGCACCTAATAGATGCCAGGAATTGTGCTATGTGCTCTACAGAAAGTTCTATCTGTTCCCAGAGCTGCCACAGAAGTTCTATTATCCCCATTTTACAGGTGAAACAACACATCAGGCTCAGAGGGGTATGTCACTTGGCCAGGTCACATAGCCAGGATTCAATCCCAGAACTGTCTCCAAAAAAACAGGCCTATCTCCTATACCACATTGCCTCTCTTATCCCAAACATCCCACCCTAGACAGAGGGATGGAGGAATAAAGGAGGAGGAGGCTCAGAATCCTCCTGGAGCTCCTCCTGCTCCTCCTGGTGCCGCCCCGGCCTGCTCTCCCACACTCCCTACTACTGCTGTCTCCAGGGGATCATCTGACCACATCTGTTTCGTCTATAGGGTCTCTCTGGGAAGATGGCCCAGTGCATTCCTTGCACTCCTTATGCACAATGGCATTGCCAGCACAGGACTCTGACTTCATTCATAACCGGCTGAAACAGACATCCTGCTCCCCTCTAGGCAGGGGCTGCCGTGGAATCCATTTGACTGCCAGGCCGGCCAGGTGTGCAGTTTGCGAAGGTTTCAACCAGGCAGGGAAAGGGCTTTCCACTGCCCCACGTAGGAGCCGAAAGGCACAGAAGCACCACAGGCCTCTTCCCTGGGCTAAAGTCCCAGCACCCAAAGCAAACCAGAGGACCAAACACCTAACACAAACCAACAACCCCAGGAAAGCAGCAGCAGCCGCCAACCAAGCCCAGGAGAGTCAACGTGCAAGACTCCGGGACTGAGCAACAAGTTAGGATGGTAAGCCCCGGCAGTCCTCCGCCCACAGACGGCCCCTCACACACACTATTCTGTCCCTCACCGCACCCCTTCCTTGAGGCTGGCCGAGAGGGACCCACGGAAGGGGTGCTAGGCCAGCAAATCATATGGCACCCAAACTCAGGCCCAGCGGGGCTTCCAAGACACACAGGACAGCCTCGCCAGGCTGGGTGTTCACTGACGGAAGCAGTTTCACGCTTCCTTTCCTTGGGCCTGCACTAATTTCCCACACTAACATCACAAGGAGGCATTCTTGGGCTCACGGGGCCCTCAGAAAGGGTCCTATTATAAAGGTTCAGCAAATTAAAAAACAAAAAACTTTTTGAGACCACTTATTTGTAGGGTACTATAGAGATGATGAATACGGAGCAAAAGGGGCTGCTTTTTCTCTTTCTTTTTAAATTTCCAATGAAGAAATGTGGCTTCAAAACTCTGTGCGGTGCGAGCCAGTTGCCTCCAGGCCAGCCTCTCTCTAGGCCTTGCTTTGTTTCTGGGCATCACACTCTGACCTGCAGGACCCACACTTGGCAATCAGCTTAAACCTACCTCGGCATTTTAATGAGCCAGACTGCCGTCTCCTCCCACACTGCCCGCTCTCTCCTGGAAGAACACGCCTTTCCTAATTCTGTTTGTTCACCAGAAAAATAAATAAATAATAATAAGCGGGGGGAGGGGGTGTGGGTTTACTGGAAGGTCATTTTGCCTTAGGAAAGGAACAAATTAAGTTGAGGTTCACAGTGATCCGGGAAATACATTCTCCATCAGACAAGCGACCTTGGGGCCTTCGGTTTTAGGCGGGAAAGGTCACTGGTAAGGCAGCCCCTTGTTTATGGAGCCCGGATACCAATGACGTGGTCACCTCCCAGAAGCACAATTACCAACAGGGGCACGCCAAACTCTTTTATTGGTTACCTCTTAAACACTCCAGAAATCTGTCCAATTCCTTGCAGAATAGCAGAAAACAAAAGTGCTCTCAGCAGGAGGGGGAAGCCAGGACTCGATGATGAGCAATTAGTGAATCAATGACTCTCAGAGACACTGATTTAGACCAGCAGTTCTTATTAGCGGCCGTCGAGGAAAATGCAGGGACACACAAAGCTTCCAGGAGAGACTAAAGCTTTAAAAACATTTTTTTAAAAATCACCACAAACCACCTTCAGAGCTTCCCCCTAAAACACTTAAAATGTGTGCTCAGTCTGAGGAAAAAAAAAAAAAGACTGTTGTTTCCTTAACGTCAAAAAAACAAGCGAAACTACAATCACTAGTTCTGTCGCCCCACATGAAAATTATTCTCTCAAAATCCCAAAAATGAGATAAGGAATTAGGTATCAGGCAAAAGAAAGGAAAGAAAGAAAAAATGAAGAAGAAAGAAGGAACAGAGGGAAAGAGAGAGAGGCTGGCTAGCTAATATGAACAGCATGAACTTTTTCTTACCCTCATCAGATTGTAGGAATATAAAACAAATTGGTCTCCACTCCCACTCCATCCATGTTGAATAAAAAGATACTGATTCACGTGATAAGACGTATTCTTTAGTATTTTGTTAATATAACCCCTCATCATCCAAACACCTGTTCGGAAAATCAGAACTACACAACAGAAAGTGAGTGGTAGGAGGCTTGGCAACTGACGGGCAAGGAGAAAAGAAAACATTTCTAAAAATGTAATGATGCTTGCTAGGAAAATAGAGTTCCGTGTACACAGAAATTCTCAGGAATACCTACTTGGGGAGATGTTCCCGTAGCTGTTTTTAAACGTTCGGTTCCATCCCACAGAATTCAAAACACCTACTAAGAACACAGAAGCTTCCCAGGCATGACTGTGGGGGCCGGAACCTTCCACAGACTATTTGAAGGCTGCTAATAACACGCAGCTGGGCATACTTTCCCCACACCCCGGCCTCTCCTGAAAAGTGCACCCTCCCACCACCTTCCTTTCTTTCTGATTTTGTGAATACCAGCAAAGGCTGAGACAACGCGGTTCACCGTGAAAATGGAAAACCGCAAGTTGGCCTCCTCAGCAGCAGCCAGCCCCCAGCCAAGGGCCCTCTGCGAACTTCCCCTTTATTTGTTCCTTGGTTTGGTTTCTGCTGGGTTGCTAATCTATTTGCTCTAAGCTATTGGAAGAAGTCGGCAAAAGAAAACAAAAAGGCTTTCTTCCTAGCAGGGGAAAAATGGGTAACCTTGAACCCAAAGAACCCTCCCTCCCCTGAAACTCTGGCTACTCTGAAAGTTTGTTGCTATCTAACCTTGAAAACAGTATGTGCCTCAGGGTCCCCTCCTCACTGGGTTCTAACAAGGATGTTGATGGATCCTTATCTAAGGGGAGGGATGCAAACAATTTTTTTTAAGGTGAAAAGAAGAAACTTCTAAGAAACCGACACCAATCTGTGCACAGAAAAACCTCCCCTTTCCTCCTACGAGTCTTCCAGAAAGGGGAGGGGTTGAAGAAAGAGAAAATCCACAAACTGATCACTGCTAAGCTCCATAGTTTCAATAAATTGTTACCAATGTTGTCTTCCAAGGCAAAAAAAAGGTCATTTTAATTCTAGTTGAGGAGGGCACAGGGTAAACCCCTGGCCAACTTGAACTTCTCCCATCCCCAGCAGATGAGGCTGAGGTTGATCCAGAGGTGACCTGTGCCAACAAGCCCTCTCCCAATGGGGGCAGATGACGCCACGAAGCCCCATGCTTCTCATCTCCATGGTGACCCAAAAAAAAAAAATCAACTCTACACTAGGAGACACAAGAATCCCATCAATTTAACAAACTTTCTTCTTCTCAGTAACAGTCTTCTACAATATTTTAATAAAATACTTTTTTAAAAATTGGGGTCAGAGTGTTTTATGTGGGATTACAGTCAAACTACATCTTCCCATCTCTTCATACTTATTCACTTAAAAATATATATATGCTGCAGACTTCAAACTGGGCTGTGACTGCACAGCTGTAGGGAATGAGCTTGTCAAGAGAAAAAACACACAGGCACACCTCTAAAACACATACATAAAGCACACAGGTTTATTTTTTGTTTGGAGTGAGAGACACATCAGTTCGAGTTCTGGGCCAACAGCTGCACTACAAACGTTTCGGGGTGGCGGGTGCCGGGTGGGTGGCAGGGGCAGGGGGAACACAGGAGTGAGCCTCAAGGACAGCTGAAATGAGGGCCACCTTCGAAACTCTGCAGCCAGGCGTCACCAGGACAACCACAACCAGGCAGAGGGGCCAGCACAGCCAATCCAACTCTTTGATTAAAGAAGGGAAAAAATTCAACAGGGATGGAAAGAAACCAATACTTGGGCAATGCTCAACTCAGCGGGCCCCTTTTGAGAATTAAAAAGGAAAATAAATCTGGGGCCGTGTCGATCCAGAAAATCAGAGCAATGGGCTTCCCTGTTGGGAGGAGGCCACTTGATTAGCCTGAAGTTGACTATTTGTGTTGGCATTAGATCCCCTTAAAGATTGTTTACAAATACAGAGCAATCAATATTTCCTAACCCAAGGATCTCCGGGATAGAAACATGGGCCTGCTGGGCACAAGGTGAGTGCTTCCCATGCGTCCCCACCCACCTGCCACCCTCTGCTCCAAGCCTGGGACACACATTCCCCTGGACCCGGGAGGCCCCACCTGAACCACGCTTCCGGGAGTGTGCATGCGCGTGTGGTCTTCTGCCTCCTTTAACCTCCTTCACTGGGCTGTTCATCCCAGACTAAGCACCAACTTGGCTGACTCTGGAGCCAGATTTTCTCCTCCCATGCTTTCTTAGGGCCTAAATAGAGTTTTTTTGTTTGTTTGTTTTTTCTTGTGTGTTATCATTTCAGGATTGTTTCTAGTTGGGGGATTTGGAAGAAGCTATTTCTTTCCTCATCCTCTCTCTTCCTTTCTTTCCTTTATATCTAAACACATTTTCACATGCTCTTTAAGTGGCTTCAGGTTTGGCATCCATCTCAAACACATCTATAATGGATCAGGAGCCCAAAATCTGTTTCCGATTATAACAGACAAATCAAGCCCCCCTGAAGCTGGAGGCAGGGAATGGGGAGAAAAAGTTATGGACTCTTTAATGGGTCAGCGATACAAAGGGACTTCTGGATTCTGCCCACAAAGGAAGCACTTCAGCCCCAGGGGCTGACATTACTGACTGACCCTGTGCGGCCTCTGCTTATAAACTTCTCAGCACTCACTCCGGAGACTTTACAGGCCGGATTCCGCCCTTAGCGAAATGGCATTTTCTAGAAGTCCCGGTGAGTTTCAAAGGGAAAAGAAAGGGAGTGGACAGGAGGCACAGAAGCCCCCTCCTCTTCCAAAAAGGGCAAGCCCCCCCACAGAGAACACAGCTGCAGGAAGATTAAAAACATTTTATTATTTAAAGAGGTACAGAGGGTTACTGGACATGGGCAATTTAAAATTAAATACAACTCTCGTCACAGCCGTTTGCAGTTAAAGGTGAACATGGTTATTTTAAAAGCAAAATCGCCCTGCCAGAAGGACTGCCGTTCAGCAAGGGGCCGATACCGCCTCAATTATTAAAGTCGTAAGCTGGCCATTCAACTGCCCTGACAACAAGTCTCTTCTAGAGACAGAGTTCCCTGAAAAAAAAAAAAGACTGCCCCCACCCCCCAACCCCAGCCCAAGCATAAAGTAAACGCTTTAGAGAAAGTGAATAATATCTTGTCACAGAGGTAAAAGACTCAATTATAAAACCTTCAGAAAGATTCTCAAGGAACATCTACCTACGGTGACAGAGACTTACACAAAACCAGAAGACAAGCTAAAATATTTCTCCCCTATCCACCCCTACCTACTCCTACCCCTAACAAAACAGAACAGGGAGAGGAAGCAGGGAAATGGGGGAGAGGCTGCCATAAAAAAATGATCCCCAGACCTGGGCACTTATCTGACATAAAGCAACATCCTGCAATCCTGAAAGACGAGCCTGCCACACACACACTTCTTTATCATCTCAGCAAGATATATGGCTCAGGAGGCCAGCACTAATTTTAGTATCAGATTTATTATACAGCAGGGGGCAGGAATTCTTCAGGCCTGTGCCTTGTCTCCCAGTGCAGGACTAAACTGCCTTCAGGATGGCTCCTTGGAGGGGCAGCAAGGCTAACAAATAGAAACTTCTGGATTCCTGATATTCAGGAATCCTTGGAAAATACGCGACTGGCCCTCCAGGCTGCTTCCCAGTCCTTTCAAAGCCTCTGTGGGTGCTTGTGAGGGCTCCCCACTCTGAATAAAAGACCACAACACACGTCTCACTTCTTATTTGAAATGAACCCGTCACCCCAAGCAAAGACAGGAAACCCCACGGTCATGAAGCAAGGGTACACCAACATAGTCTGAAACCAAATCCAGTAGTGACAACTCCTAGTCTCCCCGCTTTGATCTGAAGGGAGATAAAGCTAGGGAAGTCAAAGCAGGGACAAATTTAAAATGTTGACATCCTCAGCCGGCCACTCCAACCTCGCTGCACGTAAAGCCCTAAATGGATGGAAGACACATTTTCAGGTTGTTTGATCTCACTCAGGCTTCCCCACCTCCAGTTTCTGGACATCCTTTTGTCTGCTTTTGGCCCGGATTTTTCTCTAAGTTATCCCATGGAGCAGGACTGTCACTGGTAGCCTCGGCAGTTGTCAGTCAACCTCATTGCTTTACTCCAGAAGGCCCTTTTTACACAAAAGGCCTCACTGAGGCAGAACGGGCTCACCTTTGATTTGTTCACCTCTCACATGTAAAAGCAGCTCGTACGCCTCTCTCGAGCATGGCTGCACTTGTGGAAAACTGAAACGCAGTATATTGGGAAACAAGGCTTTTTAAAGCATTCTCTGGAAGGCAAGATCCTAGCTTGGGTTCTGCTCGAAGAAAGAGCTAAACAGAGCGAGCTGGAACAGAATTAGCCCCGAGAACCCAGGGATGGAGGGAGAGTGGCAATACCAATTTGCTGGAAGGGATTTGGAGAGTAAACGGAGAGGAACGTTTGGATTGCGAAGATAGAAACAATTCGCTTTGCATCATTTTCAGTCTTTGGAGTTCAGTAGGGAAGTATTATTATCAATCCACCAGAAAAAAAGGGGAAGAGTGGTCCACATGAGCTCAGAATTGGCTGGTGATGGCATTGCAGGTAGTAGAGGTGCTGAAAACTGACACTATATCCCTCACGTGATGCTCTCTTTAGAAGATCAGGCTTTCCCTGGCTAACTATGGCCTTCAGCCCTCTAGAAAGGAACATGCTGGACCACAGGGGAGCAGGCCTTGCCATATCCCCATAGGTTGAACACACACAGACTAGCAAACATCAAACACCAATAAGCCCTCACACACCTGGTATGATATGGCCAACATCACTTCTCGGGGGATAGCAATTATGCCACAATTTCACATCCCTGACACCAGGCCACACACGACAAGACTGCAAGAGCACCTCCTCCTTGGGCCCCTGGCCTGGGCAGAACTCACGGGAGAGCCCCTGGATTGCAGAGTGCTCTTTCCCCAACACCCATCTGACCTGGCCACCCCCACTCTAAAACTCATTAAGCGATCCCCATGGCCAAAAGCAGTGGTATCCGAAGTAGGGTTTAGAAGAAAAAGATTAAAATTTTTATATGTGCTTAGCTTTTTTTCTCATCCTATTTTATTTTTAATTATTTGCCTTATTAGGAGCATGCTATTTTAGTACACAAGTATATGTATGTCCTTTACAAGTAAATATGTATACAGTGCAAGCTCAAAAACAAGTTTACCAAAAGGGGTCCATCATTAAGAGTACGTCGATTGCCAGCCAAGGGGTTATACTCAACCCCCTGAGCCAGGCACACCTGCCCTGCCTGTCCCCTGCATGGGCCAACACTCTCAATCTCACAGAGGTGGGGGTTGGGGACTCTGCCCACATCAATGAGAAGTCAAATTTGCCTCTCACCTTTAACACTTGCTACTCCTCAGCTAACCAAACCACCAAGCTGCTGCTCCGATTCTCAGATGCATCTCAAATCCATCCGCTGGTCTCCATCACTACCTCCAAGAACTCAGCTAAGCGGCCATCCTTCCTCAAGTGGATCACCGCAACAACTTACTTACTGATTCCCCCATAGCTCCCTGGGGTACCCCCAAGCCACTTTTCGTGTAGACTGTCAGAGAGATATTTTCAAAATGCAAACCTGATCATTTCCCATCCCATCCCTTAAACTTTTAAATGGATGGCTTCCCCAACCCTCCTAGGATAAGAATTTTTATCCCCACCAACGCAAGTGTGACCTCGCTTCTCCCCCTGTCCTCCTTGCTCTCTGCATTCCAGCCACCCTCTCTTCCCTCAGCACATAAAATGCACCCTGCTACTTCCCTCCCTACATCAAGCTCAGCCTCAATGTTATTTCTCCAGGAAGCCTCCCAAAACCCAAAGGACACCTGTTTTTTTTTGTTATGCTCCCTTTAACATCCAATGCGTGGATGTATAGCATTTATGGTAATGGTACTTCAATCACGAATCAGGCCAGGCACTGTGGCTCACGCCTGTAGTCCCAATACTTTGGGAGGCCAAGGCAAGAGAATCACTTGAGCTCAGGGGAGTTCAACCAGCCTGGGCAACAAAGTGAGATACCCCCCTCTACAAAAAATTTAAAAAACTAGCCAGGCACAGCGATGTGTGCCTGCAGTCCTAGCTACTCGGGAGGCTGACGCAGGAGAACTGCTTGAGCCGTTCAAGGCTGCAGTGAGCTTTGATTGTGCCACTGCACTCCAGCCTGGGAGACAGAGCAAGATCTTGTCTCAGAAAAAGAAAAAGAAAAGTAGTGAATCATGCAATAAGTTGTTTAATGAACATGCCCCTGCCAGCCACAAACTCCACAAGGACAGGGACTGAGTTGCTATTCCCCAGCTTTGGGCCTGGTTCAGGACTGGAGCTCCAGACATTTGTTGCATAATGAGCAAATCAATCTTCCCTCTGCCCTCCTCTACACATTACACCCCAGACCATAAGGAGCAATGTGCTACACCCCCCAAAATCCAAGCTGTCTAACTGCTCCCACAGTTCCCTCAACTTGGAGGGTCTCCTCTCTCTCAAGATTCAGCCCACAAGGCCTCCTCCATGAAGCCTGCCCTGCTTGCTCCATCCACTGAGCCCCTCCTGTGCACGGCTGTAGTCCCCTCTAGCTCACATCCTGGTTTATACACCTGCCTCCCTGCTAGCCTGGGAGCAGCCAGAGGATAGGCTAGTATCTGATTCTGTCTCCTCTGGGCCTAAGAGCATGCCGAGCAGCCTCATGTTTGTCCATATGCGGCCTGTGTTGTGCTCACTGGCATAGATTCCCCTTTCCACCTTCCCTTCCAGAGAGTAACAATAATAGTTCACAACAAGTGCTAAGGCTTTTCCCACCTAGAACACCTGTATCAGGTCTGCCCTGAAAAGAAAGCTGAGATACAGCCAACAGACACTGGCTCTCCACACAAGCACTGGCGTCCACAGCTCCACGTCTGCAGTGGCCAAAGGGCATGGACCTGCCCCTAGTTCACAGTTACTGCTGCATACACAAGGCATGAGAAACAGGCGCTGGTGTCAACTTAAAACCATCTCATTAGGAGGGAGAGCATCATGATAAACAGCTAATGCATGTAGAGCTTAATACCTAGGTGATGGGTTGACAGGTGCAGCAAACTGCCATGGCACATATTTACCTTGTAACAAACCTGCACATCCTGCACATGTATCCCAGAACTTAAAATTAAAAAAAAAAAAAAAAAAAAAAAATCTCACCAAGCTCACCAAGGGGTGGGGGTGGGGGGGCAGTGAGGGGACGGAGGTCTGAGTGGGAATGGAAGCAATAAAAAGACAGAACTCTGTCTGCCAAACACACGTAGGAACACTCTAAAACAGCAAATGGCCTTTGATCAGCTCTGCCTCAGTCAAGCAAGGCTTTTAAATTCAGATAGTACCAGGCTTGGGTTCCAAAACCTAATGTGGGTCTCCGTGTCCCTTGGGGATTGGTCCTCCTCTTGTCCCTCCTCCCCTTTCCTGCAGTGAAGTAGTTAAGATGTCAAGCAAGGGGAAACCCCAGTCCCCATCTCCTCGAAGCTGGGTGGTGCAGGGCACTTCATCACCTAAGTCCCAGACCATGCATTTTGGGCAGGCCTTGCCTCTTTCACCGCAATTCTCCCTCTATGGGAAACTGTTCAAATCAGAATGTCAATCTGTGCAGCTCAAATGTTTTCTTTCTTTTTCTCTCTTTTTAAGAGACAGGGTCTTGCTCTGTTGCGCAGGCTGGAGTACAGTGGTGTGATCATAGCTCACTGCGGCCTCAACCTCCTGGGCTCGAGACATCCTCCCACTTCAACCTCCTAAGTAGCTGGGACTACAGGCATATACCACCTCACCTGGCTAATTTTTGTATTTTTGGTAGAGAGGGTTCTCACTGTGTTGCCCAGGCTGGTCTCCAACTCTGGCTTCAATCAGTCCTCCCACCTCCACCCTCCTAGAGTATAGGTGTGAGCCACGGCACCCAGCCTCAAATGTTTTCTCAGTGTGGTCCCATCTAGTCCGTGTCTTGGCTCAACTCTCAGAAACCTTTGGTCAAATCACTATGGACCTGTTAACAGTAAAAGTAGCCCCCAGGAATAACGTGCTAGCCACCTCCCAGGCAGCGCACTTTATGAACACTGTCTCCTGTAAACATTACAACAGTCCTGTCAGGTAGATGCTCATATTGTATTATCCCATTTTACATATCAGGAAATTGAGGACTAACAGAGTTAAGTGAACTCCCCAAGGTCAAGCAGCTGGGAAACTATTAGGCCAGAAAGAAACCCTAAGACTGTCTGCCTGCTAAGCCTCTTCTCTTAAGCTCTAATCGGCACTGCTTCCCACCACGTGCCTTCTTCACTCTTCCTGTCTACAGATGGGGAAATCGAAACATGGAGCTGCAAGGCAAAGTGCCTGACGTCATGTTCAGCACATCAGCATTGGGCTAAGAGACCAAGAGACAGAAGTCAAGTCTCTCCCGCTAGGAATGGAACTTTCACACCCATGGTCTGCCATACTCCCTCATGACCCAAACCACCCTGTCAAAAAGAAAACCAGCCCGGGCACAGTGGCTCACACCTATAATCCCAGCACTTTGAGAGGCCGAGGCAGGCAGATCACTTGAGGTCAGAGGAGTTCGAGACCAGCCTGGCCAACGTGGCGTAACTCCGCCTCTATTAAAAATACAAAAGAATTAGCTGGGCATGGTGGCAGGTGCCTGTAATCCCAGCTACTTAGGAGGCTGAGGCAAGAGAATCACTTGAACCGGGAGGCGAAGGCTGCAGTGAGCCCAGATTGTGCTACTGCACTCCAGCCTGGGCGAGAGAGCGGAATTTCGTCTCAAAAAAAAAAAAAAGAAAAGAAAACCCAACCCCCAGTACATAGAAGAAAGGTCCCTAACATGATACAACCCAAGGAGAGCAGGTCCCTTCCTCTCCAGGTCTCCTTTCCCCTGACTATGCAGTGGGGCTCACTCACTGTCTCTGGTCTCATCCTTTCTGCCACTGTCCCCCAGGAGACCGAGTCAGCTCTGGGAAAACTTGGGAGCCAGGAAACCTTGAGCCTTAGCATAAAAATGAGGTGCCTCCGTTACCTGGCACTCACCAGGGACTTGCCTCAGAGAAATTCTAGCATCACCCAATTTGGAAACCAAGGAAATGAGTCCTGGCCCTTTTAGGAAGCTAGAGAGATGATCTTTACTTACAAAAAAGGAAACTGAGACAAACAGCAGTGGCAGCATGCTGGGAAACGTAGTAGCTCAGAACCCACACCCACCCGGGCCCTCTGGTCTTGTTCCTCCCTCAAGTTCTAGGGAATGCTTTGCACTTCTTTAGTAATTGGCCTCTCCTCTATCTTTCTCTGCATATTTCTTCCTTTGGCTTTTAAACCCAGAAACTTTCACCAAAAGCAAGCACATGCAAAAAGGAGCCATATTCGTGACAACAGTTGAAGCTACCTCATCAAGCAACTGAGGTCTAAACTGGCTCCTAATTAATATTAACCCTCCAAATCAGAGTCATGCTCAGAAAACCTTGGATGAAGAGATGCCAGGCGGGAGGGGAGTCTCCAATTTTCTTTTTACTTCATCTGGAAAATTAAGAGCACTGCTGATTTGAACAAGAAATCATCAAGGAAAGCAATCACAACTCCACACGGCCCATAACTCGATGGACTTGGATGTGTAACCTGCCACTTTCATGTGCGGAAATTAAAACGATTGTGGCAAGAATAGCAATGATGACATGGGTTTGTCCCTGCTCCTTCAGCCTTAGAAAATGTAAAAACCCCTACAGAATCTTCTGAAGGAGGTCAGGTAAAAGATCTTCCTTCTTTGTCAAAATAAACCAGTAGAAAACTCGTCCAAGACTGTGCTATACAGCCCTTCCCAAAAAGATGCTCCCCCAAGACTCTTTCTCTCCAAGGATAATGAACTTGAGGGAGGCGAGGGACACAATGAGCACAGGGAACTGAAGGAGGGAGGAGGTCCTGGAGACCCTCCACTCCAAACTCAACACTTGCTTGCTGTTTCTGCATTAATTACAATAAACTGCTTCATAGCCTAGTGATCACTTAATGGAGCAGCAAATATGGCTTTTTCCCTATAATTAGTCAATGTAATCTACTGCTATTTCCCTCCTCCCGGCCACCCCTTCTCTCCTTCCCTTTCCACCCTCTACACACTAACATTCACACGCACTCCATCCCCTGCCCAGGATCCACTTATAATCGTGATCTTGTTCCCCGTTCCCAGCAATATCTGGTAAATTCCACCCAATGGACATGAAGTGAAGGGGACCCACATACAGGGGATGCCCCAAGGGGTCTGGGGGTTTTCCCAGCCCCGACAATAGGTCTGAGCATCAGCATTCCCGGGCCAATGGCTGGGAACTGTGTTCATTTCCTGAGCTTCTACCAATCTTCTTCCCACTCGCGGGACAGGGCTCATGGGTTTGTAGATCAAAACCTACTATTCCATATCCCCAAGCAAAAGGTTCTATGAAAAAGTAACCCTTGCCCCCAATCCCAAGGTTCTCCCTCGCTCCCTCCTAGCTGGGGCTCTTTCATGTCTCTGAAGTTACTCCCTCCTCTTGGACCATCCAGCCCTGTGCTCCCAGTTCCTACCAAGTGTCAAAGGAACAAAGGCATCTTCAAAGGCTGGGGACACCATCTAAGGTTCCTAACTGAAATGATTTCCCTGCCCTTGAAAATGTGGCTTTTGTGAAATGAAGTTGCTAAAACGGCCCTTTGGCGTGTGGATTAGGGATAACAACACCCTCTTTTACGGCCTGCTTTTCTCCACTCAGATCTCTAAGGACTTATCAACTAACTTCAGATACTCTCATCACCAGCAAGAACAGAACACTTTGTATCTTTCCCATGTTCAAGATGCCTTTAAAATTCTTCTTTTGCTATTTATGGAGAAAAGAATTCACATTTTCTCAGTATCCATCATACACCAGGTACCTTATTTATACTGGCTCATTTAATCCCCACAACCCTATTATTCCCCTTTTTTTAAGTGCAGAATTGAAGCCCAGAAAGGCTGGAACACCTTCCTAAAGTCACAGAGTTAGTGGCAGTTATCAAGTTTCAAACTAGGTCCCTCTGAGTCCAAAGCCCGTGCTGCCAACAAACCACACACTTTGCTACGGCACATGAATTTGTCTGAATCCAAATTACACTGCAATTCTACCCGAGTCATATATATTCATATGCATAAACACACAACCACGTGTGTGTGTCTTCTTTTGTATTTCTCAAACATTACTTAAGGAAAAATACGTAAGGCAGAAGACAGCAGTACTCAGAGTTCTCCAACTACTACGTAAGGCAGGCACAGAGCATTTACCCAAACCTGCCACAGGACGTGCTCCTTTCTAACAACCCCACGACTCACACACCCATACACTTCCTTATGTTGCAGACACCATTCTAAACACTTTAATATGTTAAGTCCCATAATCCTTATGACAACCCCATGAAGGAGATACCGTCATCATCTCCATTGTACAGATGACAAAACAAAGGCACAGAATATTTAGATAGCTTGCTCAAGGTCACACAGCTGCAGTGGCAGAGCAAGGATTCAAAGTCTGGTTCCAGAGTCCATGCTCTTAAACGCTCATCTAGAACACCTGAAGAGAAAGTAATAAAAATAGCTACAGTAAAAATAACATTTTACTTCAATGTGTAAAATGCAGGGTGATGGGGGTGAGTGGGATCCAGCCTCTATTTGCAGTTTTGTTTTCCCATATTCTCAGGCCCCAGCCTATGTGGCATCAAGTCATTCACAAGCTGGTTTCATGATTTCTCTATTGTGAACGAATTCTTCTATTGAATCTCTCTTGTCAATATCTGAGACAAGGCCCAGCAAGCCCCAGGAGCAGGTCTCTAGGAAGCTTTTTAGAGCCCTACACAGGGGTAGATGTTTGAGGATGCTTGAGTTCAAACTCTTAGAGCACATCCACCCACCCCCCGCCACCCCAACTCCACGCTTGGGGCTTTTGTCTGGATAGCCCTGAAAAAAACAGACATTTCCCATGAATACAATCAGTTCTTCTCTTGGGATGCCCAGGGGGTCTGATCATCCTCACTCCACCATCTCTTTATAGCTTGGGGAAAGACCCAGGTGACTGTTTCCATGGCACCTTCTACTCTAATCCACTGGGGTCATGCTGCAGAGGGGCCGCTTGGAGGGCTAATGCCCTGAATGCACAGGCTTTGAGCAAACAGGATGATGTGGCGATAAAGGCAATCACAACATGCTAAGACAACGGCCTGCCAAACGCAAACTGCCCAGGCAGGACTTGTGCTCAAAAGAACTTTAATTGAATTCTTTCAGCAAGTGCAGCAGAAAAATTCATAATGAGGTCCTCCCCACCCACACCCCCACTATGTCAGTCTGTTCTGCAGTTGTGTGAATCCAGTAAAAAAAAAAAAAAAAAAAAAATCATTTTTAACAAGAATATGGGACGTGTATGGACATTAACCTGAACATCGTGTACTGCAGGGAAAAACAATGATCAAATCCAAGGATTTTTATTTTCAAAGCAATTTAAGTAAGGCATTCTGCCATAATCAGCTTTACTACCCCTATTAGTACAGGAAAACAAGTTCTGAACCTGGCTCCCTAGTGAAAAATGCAAAATTTGTATAATTAAAATTATACTTGTGAAATTCAAACACACTTTAATTTCCTAAGGGCCCCCTAATCAAGTCAGAAGTTCTTACTAAAACCAATTATCTGCTTTGGAAAACAGAAGAGGAAACATATACATGTAGCAATCTTGTGGAGATTCACAACCCAATTCTCTCCTACGTGCAAGCATCCTAATTTGATCCTTTTTCCCCAGGTAGAAGACATGGTGAATCCACTAGTTAGTTTTTATTAAGTAGTATATCTGAAAGTTGAAACATTTTTTGCTTGTTTGTTTGCCCCTAGCTACAAAAAGGACACATTTGAGAGATATCCCAGAGGGAACTGAGTTGAGAGGGATTTAAAAAATAGACTGTATCAGTAAATAGACACTGTGTTTCCACCCACTCCACTATACACCAGGCCCTATCTGGCTATTTTTCTTAAGATGTCGCAGCAGTTTTTCAAAACACTCGCCCAGTGCTGTTTAGAATGGTCACTCTAATGCCATGGCGAGGAATGGGATGAAAATACTAGCTTCCTTTCTGAAACCAGTTCGCAGCTGAGCCAGGTACTCTCAAGCTCCTATCCGGAAGTCAGCGAGACCTAGGTTTCTCACCTTCTTCTACCCACAACGTTGCAGCTTTTCTTGTTCTTGAGTAACTGGAAATTCTTGCACAAGAGCAACATGGAAATACGGATTACTTTCCAAGACACTGAAATATTTAAGAAGCAGTTGTTGCCATGTTCCATTTATGCCACCAATATGAAGTGTTATCGATCTAGGGCCTTTGGAGGGGCGGGATCTGTACACCAACAGGTTTTCTTTTCCCCTCTCCCTGGAATTCATTTCACAAATGAGAATATTGACTTTTCACACTCTTGGTTTGGTGTTCCAACAGTGCCCAGCTCTGTGATGTTGGCCTGACATGCCGTCCAGCCAGGCTCCAGCAGGTATCCAGAAAGTAAAAACAAAATGCCTCTAAGTTGAAAACTTTACTTTTCAGCAGGTGGGAATAAAGGACAAAACTCAACATTCATGGCCTCTTTAGGGTGGAGAACACCACAGTAAACCAAACAGGGTTTGGTGTTAAAAATTCCATCTGAAGACTTAGGAAACACAACTTGTGCATGCACAAACACACACAGGCGCCCATGCAAGCATGCAGAAGGAAACACTCAGCTGAGAGTAAGTCATGGGAACTGCTACTTGGCTGGTTCCTTGCCTCCCTCCCACCAGAGCGGTCACCTCATTAATGTCACTCAGCATCACATTTTGCTACACTAGGTCTTTCTGCACTCTGTTCCCCTAGGCGGCCCAAAAGCCTGCTTCCATTGTAAACTTCTGTGCTTTAGGAAACTATCAAAAGCTTTGATGGCAGAAAAGAAAAAAACTTTTATAGGGCTTCCCTCCTCACTCTTTCCCCTCCTCCAGTTTCTTTTCTTTGGTGCTTTATTCAACATCACTACACACACAAATCATGCTCTGAAAGTCGTTTACAATATGTCAGCTTAAAAAAAAAAAAAAAGATTGCAGTGGCCCGTCCATTTTGCAATTGCCCAAAGAGAATAATTCATTTCGGTGGAAGGTATAGATGAAGCCCTGAATACATTCCTACACCGTTTTCTGCCCTTCAAAACAATAAAAATGTAAAAACCCAGACGAAGGAAGGCCCAAGGTGGCAGGAACGAGAATCTCTTGACCCCCAAGGAATTTATTCTCCTAGATCTTCTGAAGCACTCTCTCCCCAGAATGCATCATCAAGACCATTTTATTAGATTTTTCTAAACCCTTGAAATTGTCACATAATTGAAACAGAAACAGCAATTTAGAGCTCTTGAATGGATTTCTTAAAAAGAAGACTCTGGGCTTGCCCAACACCCCCGCTCCTTGGCTGCTCATACCCCTAACCTAAATTTAAGGTCCTTGCACACAAAACCCTATTTATCTCATAAATCCTCCCCTGCCATAAAAGTTACACATTCTCCTAATGCCTTAGATTTCAGGACGTTTGAGAGAAACTCATCCCAGACAACAGGCTAAAAAAAGAATCCATTAGCATTAACTTGCCTGTCACAGCCAGTGACAAATAAATGAATGTGATGCTTTCAGATCAGTCATTGGTAGAGCTACCCCCGGGCAGATAAAGACCAGTACAGGGAGAGAGAAGACTCATGGGGAGACCTCTCACACAGCAGTGTCTCAGCTGTTCCCTAGCTGCTCCCCGGGACTTTACTCTCAGAGGCAGCAAAAACACAGGCATCAGATACGGAAAAGGAAATGAATTCCTAATGCCCATCAAGCATCCCCAAGATAAAGGCTGCATGCTATCTCGCCTCGAGAGCCAGGACCCCATGAGCAGGCCAAGCCACTGACACAGAATTTTCCAATCTCAATGTGCTGTTCTATCCCTCACCCTAGAAAGGAGCAACAGTGCTAATCAACCCACGAGCTGCTCGGTTATAAGGTCCTCTGATGATGGGGGCAGGGCCATCTTTCGGGGACAGTAACAGATGATGAATGCTTATACTGTACCCACAATGTGCAGCTATCACCCTAGGCCATTCATATGCATTAGCTCAGTCCATCTTACCCTTAGCAATTCTACAAAGGAGGGACGGTTGCTATCCCATTTAACAGGTAAAAGTGGAGGTGCAAAACCACTAAGTGACTTGTCTAAAATGCCATAGCTGGTAAGTGGCGCTTACCTATGCTAAACAGGCTCTCAGAAAACAGGTAACAAAAATTAACCTGAAGCTTTCCAGCTAGACTATCACAAATTCTATTCCTCAGCCTGAGCATTTTATAGCCATCAGGCAAAGTGGCAACCTCAACCCTGCCCACTCATGTTGGATGCAGCAAGGCTTAGCAGAGAGAACAAAGCCTTGGATTCAGAAAGACTTTGGTCCAAAAGCCAATCCTGAACCTTGCTAGTTCTATGGTTCTAGAAAGCTGTTTGCCCTCTCAGGCCCCAGTTTACCCACCTGTCAAATGGAGATAATACCAACTATTTCAAAGGATTGTCGTAAGGATTAAAGAAAATTCAGTATATAGTCTCGGTACTATGCCTATAACATATAAACTCACAATAAATGACAGTCATTATTCTGAATTAGGATTTTTCTTTTTAACTATTCAAAATCTCACAGCTAAAATAAAGCAAGATAGCAGCCAGGCATCCACCCTAAGGCTAACATTCCAGATGGTTGGAAGCCTGGTGCTATCTTCAAAAGAAGAGAGAATGGAGGATATCTTACCCTACTCTGGACCCAGTGGGACATCTGTCCCAGCTGGACTGACCAAGTGAGGCTGCTGCTACAACATACCACAGGGTGCTCAGCCCCAAGACCACACCTGCGCACTTCACGCCACACGGAAAGCAGAGATCATGATTCCAAAAATGCATATTCTTCACCAAGCAGCCACTCAGCCAAAGGCGACCCCAAGCAGATACCATCTATGAAGTCACAGGTCAGGCTGCTCTGAGCCACGGGACACACACTAGTGTTATACAGGCAATCTGTGATGTCCACATCGAGAAATGACACCTCACTGTCTACACATGGTGAGGTCATGATCACAGCTTAAACAAGGACAAAGTACAGGACTTTGGAATTGTATCTATATCATGGTCCCTTGTTAAGGAGGAAAAGAGGAGAGGATAGAAGGTAGAAACAAGAGAATGAGAGAGCTCTTTGTAAGCGGCCACACACCCCAAAGGTAGAGGTGGCATCTGCCAAGAGCATCACTCCTGAAGAAGAAGCGTCTACGGCAAGAGAGACTCTGGCCAGAGAGAACATAGCCTGAATTAAGCTTAAGCCACAAGCCCAGGGTGGAAGTTCTCCAGGCAACTGCATCAGCCATGGTCCTATCAGTGACCCCAGCTTCTATACGGGTCTGAATGAGCTCAGACCATTCCACAGAGCATCCCCATACACCCGCACAGACACACAACAGGTTCCCCACAGCACCTGTCAGTTTGCTTTGTTGGGCCCTCGAGGCCTTCTACAAACTGGCTCCAACCTACTTTGCAAGCCTCATGCCAGACCACTCTGCAGCACATACCCTTTGCGACACCTGCACACCCTGACCTTTCCTAGTTCCTGGCAGGAAGAAAGAACAGCATTCCTGCCATTATTCCTTCCTACCTGATCTTCAAGATCTGGGGCAAAGACCACCTCTTCCTAGAAGCTTAGATTGCCCTTCTTCAAAATGCTGTTCCTACCTCTCCTACTGTGGCCATCCTTTCCAGTATCACAGGTCACCCCTCCTCTGAACCTGGAGCTAATATTCTTAAAGACAAGAATTGTGTTTCTTCTGTCATTTTTCATTCCCTCTACCTAAATGGAAGTCCATGATGTACAAAAGTGCAGAAGTAAGGGCTAAGGATGGGGTGTTTTTTGTTTGTTTGCTTTTTTGAGACAGAGTCTCGCTCTGTCACCTAGGCTGGAGGGCAGTCGCGCGATCTCGGCTCACTGCAACCTCCGCCTCCCAGATTCAAGCAATTCTCTGCCTCAGCCCCCCGAGTAGCTGGGATTACAGGTGCCTGCCACCACGCCTGGCTAATTTTTGTATTTTTAGTAGAGACGGGGTTTCACCATCTTGGCTAGGCTGCTCTTGAACTCCTGACCTCGTGATCCACCCGCCTCGGCCTCCCAAAGTGTTGGGATTACAGGCGTGAGCCACTGCACCTGGATGGGTTTTTTTCTTTTTTAAATTATTAGTAAAATATGCTTGTGTCCAATGGAGAAGATAAGGCATGAACCCAAATACCATAAAACTCAGAACAAAGTACCTAACACAGTCCCCGGTGCTGAGCAGAAACTTGGTAAATAATTTCTGAACTACTGAAAGTGGCAACTGACTGTACTAAAGATATGGTCCACCCCACTCCCACCATCGCTTCTCCCTGGCTTTGGTGATCACACCTGACAGCATGTTATACACTTATCTGTTTGCTCACTGCTTATTTGCCCCACTAGAGCAAAAGTTTGGTGAGGGCAGGAACTTTGTCATATTCTCCACACTATCCCCCGAATTTTGCACAATATTTGGCATACGGTCGGTGCTTGTTTGGTGAATAAATGAATGAGTGAATGAGTGAATGCCTAGCACAACATGCAACAGATGTATGTGCTCCAAAAGCTTTTACTAATTTATTATTGTTGGAAGGGGCTTAACCAAAGAAAAGGTAAGTGCTGTGGAAATCCAAAGAAGTATGACTGTTTCCACAAAGGGGCAGGGACAACTTCATGGAAAAGATAATGATGAAGCTGGGCTTTCAAAGAGGGTCTGTTGTGTACAGAGAAGGGAAGGGCAGTGCAGAGAGGGAAATCTGCAAAAGGACAGGTTTCTCAGAGAAGGGTGAGCATTCAGTTTCAAGGCAGCAAAAACTAGAAGAATTTAGAGATAAGGTGGAAAAGACCCCAGTACAGATTTTGAAGGACCTTAATTAAGCACCAAGCTAAGACGTTGAGACTGTGTTCCGTGCGCATCAGGAAGCACTGAGTGTTTCCTGAATCCCTCCAAAAGTGGGTGCACGCACAGAGTTGGCAATGAACAAGGATTAACCCAGCTCTTGTTAAATGAACACACTAGATCAAACGGGAAGAGAGAGATGATGAACTACATCTCCCCTGTGTGTTCTCGGGGTTTTCGGCCGAAGACTGTCCGGGTTTAAAAATACAAAATAGGACACAAAGAATGGACGCCGACCCAAGGGGCACCTGAGATGGTCAGCTGGTTCCTCCGAGACTGCCTTCTCCTCCCTTCCTGGGCAGCAGAGGAGGCTCACCTGTCTGCCAAAAATCATCTGACACAGAACACAGGAGCTTCGTAGTCCTAGGAGACTGACCTTAACGATGAAAGGAAAGCATGTGAGGAACGGCAAAATCCAGGGAAAGGACATTGGTAGGACAAGGTGCCCCTCCTCCTTGAGCTGACACCTGCTACTGACTTGGAACATAGGAAGGAGCGGTGCTCACCGACAAGAAAGAAGCTAAGCCACTAATCCTCCCAGGTCCTCGCTGCTGTGGAAAAGGGCTGCAGACACACCACCACATCCTCGCTGGGAACGAGAAAACCCACTGGCAGGCCGGTTCACGGTGGCTGCTGAGATGACAGCTGCAGATCATCCAAGATGGCAAGATGCTAGAATGACCCGACCCACAGCAGCAAGGGAAGGCCAGATGCCGAAAACTCACCCTTCGCCCTTGAGAAGCTGCCAAGAAACCACTCCCCAGAACAGGAGGTGTGCGTGTACACGCTCGGGCTGCCATTGCACCCATCTGGATGCGTGCTTAGCAGAGAACCTTCCAGGGCCCTGAAGCCACGTCAGAGGACAAGACAGGAACAGGAAAACCTAACTGCTAACTCAGCCCTGCTACAACCTAAGTGTGGATCTGAAGCAACCAACGTAACTTTACTGGGTAGCAGCCACCTCCACGGTGAAAAAAGCAGGCTGGATTCAGTTCATTCACTTAGTTACTAAACAGCAGCCACCAACAGTTCCCTGCCCTCAGGGGGCTTACATTCCAATTAAGATTTTCCTTCAGTCATTTCACCATTGTATTTTTTTTTTTTTATTCTATTAAAATAATTATCTGGCCAGGCGCGGTGGCTCATGCCTATAATCCCAGCATTTTGGGAGGCCAAGGCAGGTGGATCACCTGAGGTCAGGAGTTCAAGACCAGCCTGGCCAACATGGTGAAACCCTATTTCTACAAAAATATAAAAATTAGCCAGGCATGATGGCAGGTGCCTGTAATCCCAGCTACTCGGGAGGCTGAGGCGGGAGAATTGCTTGAACCCCGGAGGCGGGGGTTGCAGTGAGCCAAGATCTCACCACTGCATTCCAGCCTGGGTGACAGAGTGAGGCTCCGTCTTACAAATAATAATAATAATAATGATAATAATAATAATAATAATTCTATAATAATAATAATTCTATAATAATAAGATCAACAGACATTTGTGGGGTGCTATTTTATGCCAGACACCCAGTGAAGAATTTTGCATTTATCCTGCAAACAACTGCAGGCGGTGAGTACTATAATTTTCCCTCTTTTACAAAGGAGGAAACTGAGCCTTGGGGAGGCTTAAGTGACTCGCCCCTGGCCACCCCGCTGTGACTGAAGGCAACTAGAAATAGGTTAAAGAAGTGAGATCTCCCTGTATCAACAGATGAGGTTCTGGCCTCTAAAAGTTATGGAAGGAAATGGCAATTGGGAAAAGATGGGAGTGTTTTCTTACACACAAGGATAATTAAGACAGATGGTGAGTACACCCAGACCTCGCTCTTGCTGAAAGATGCTAAAGAGTCTCTTGGTTCCTCCACACACAAGAAAAGAACCCATGAGCTCAAGCAAAACTCTTCCAGACAGCCAACACTCCAGTCCAAAGGGAGCAAAGAACAGGGAGTGATGGATCCCCATCATCCTCATGTCTCCAAAGGCTTCAAATTAAGTCATCTTTTTAGAAGAGCAAGACCATTTTAATTTTTAAAAAGATAAGGGGAGGAGGGAACTCTTACATATTTTACAAAATGAAATAATCATCCAGAGAAATAGGAAGATATAGAATGAACCAGTCTTCTTGCCCTGATCAAAATATACTTCACTAATTAACAGCCTCTAGTCTCTGAAGAGTCTCCCCACTCTACTTCACTTGAGATGTGAACATTTACATCACAAAGGGGGATACATACACTGTAGGATTCAAAACCTTCCTTTGGTGACTTATTAAAATTCTGGTCTAAACAGATTTTTATTTATATGATACATTAGAGAATATTATGACAGTACTAATATGAAATCTGTTCTTCACTGCCATGGATTTTCTTTCATTTTAAGTTACCATTTCTTTCCACTAGTCTTGTTTTAACACCTCCACGGAATATTTCTCTGGCGAGCGTTAGCAAGGAGGGACAGCCAGAAAGCAGAGAAACTCATTTTAACTGAAACACACACTGACATATCATTTACAAGCTCCTCGCCCAGCCCACGAGGATGGGCAGGGTTCCCTCTGCCACTGTGACCTGAACACAAAAACACAGTTTTATTGAAGGGAGATAAACGATAAATAAATCAGGGTCGACTTGAAGTTCTACGCTCCTGCCAGCCGGGCTTTGGCCCCCAACACTAACTCCAGTCTGAAATCCCAGTGGCCAGGCTCAAATTCTATTGGAAAATAACCGTAGACAGAGAAGACACATTCTCCCCACCCTGTCCCAATTCCCAACCACCATACAACCTTGGCATTCACTCTGTCGCCTCACTGGGGTTGAGTAACTCCAGAACCATCTGAAAAGATGGCCGGAGGGGTCAGATCGAAAGATATAAGACAGTGTCACACACTGGTATAACATGATGGGGCAAGGCAAATCACCTAGGCCCAGGAACGCAGAACTTCAAAGTCCTGGGCTTCTGGCTATGTTCCCTCAGCACAGCCCGCTGACCTCTCTGAGCCCATCTCCTGTTGCATAGCAGAGGGGCCGTCCCCTGAGGTACCCCCACAGCATGGCACATTGGTGAAGGGCCCAGTTCTACAGCCAGGTTGCCTGGTTATGTCTCCTGGACATCCATCTGTGCCTCAGTTTCCTCATTTATAAAATGAGCTCATACTAGTACTCTCCTCATAAGGCTGCGTGAGGATTAAATGGATTAATAAAGCCCCTGCAATAGTGCCTGGCATATAAATTCAACTAGTATCATTATTATTACTCAGCCTCTCACAGGATTGATGTGAGGACTTAATAAAAATGGCAGTAAAAAATAGCAGGTTAGCCAGGCACAGTGGCTCACGCCTATAATCCCAGCACACTGGGGGGCAGAGGTGGGAGGATAGCTTGGCCCAGGAGTTCAAGACCAGCCTGGGCAACACAGTGAGATCCCATCTCAAAAATAAATAAATAAATAAGATAGCAGGTTAATGCTTCTATGGCATTACCATGCAACATGTCTTTTTTCTTTTTCAGTCCCTTTACCTTTATTAATTTATGTAATCTGCAGAAAAACTCTATGAGATGGAAAAACAAAGGTTCAAGGAAGTTAAACGATCAGTTCAAATTCACACGGCTAAGGAGTGGCACCGTCAGGATCCGAACGCAGGCTGTCCCACTTGCAAACAACAAGTGGAACAGTGATGAGAAAACCAACAAGAAAAATAATGACAATGACGCAGACCTTTGTCGCAGACCATGCTCTTTTACTCTACACAAAAACCTCTGGGAGAGCTATGTCATCACTCCTATTTTACAGATGAGCACACTGAGACTAAGAGCAGGTTAGGAACAACAGCCAAATGCCCCAGGAGATGGAATTCAGATGGAGACAATGAACAGCCAAGTCCTCTGTAAAGTGAAGTATGTCGTACACAGTAAGGTGTTATTATTAAATCTCTAGAATTCATGGAAAGATGTTCTCCCCCGACTGGTTTCATGTTAATTCACCTACAAACATTCCAGATGTGGAGTTGAGGGTTGGGAGAGGAATGCACACTTTGACAAGTTTGAGAAATATTCTGTCTCGTTTTCAAGTTGAATGCATCACTGCAGAGTGTATTAAAGTGAAATATTGCTTTTCTCGTTTAAAAACAAAGTTAAGGAAGGGGGACAACAAAGGGGAGAGAAAAACAGGTCAAACCCGTGGTTTTACCAAGTAAGGGATTTTTCCAGCTTCCCTCTTGGGTAATCTGATCCAAGCTCTGAGTGATCAAATGACTAACCTGGAAATTTGAAGATTCACACTTATGGAAGAAACAGCAATTCTTCCAGACCCAGGAAATACTAACTCTGGGAAGCCCTCTGAAATGTGAAGGATCACAGATAGTTTGGGAAGTAACTAAAACAATAAGGACAATTCCAAATTCGTGCTAAGTACAGAAATAACCTAATCATTAATTCCTATCATTCGCTTAAGCATTACAAAAAAATGCCTGAAGAAAATATTTCATTGTATTTACTTAAAAAGTTGTGTTTCCGTCTTTAAAAAAGGGAGAGGAAAGAGAACAAGGAGGGAGGGAGGGAAGGGAGGAGGGAAGGAAGGAATCAATCAATCAAGTGGTGCACTCCAGACCTGAAATTCTCAAAGTACCATCACAATCACCAAATTTTTCTATATTAATGTGCAAAACCATTCCTCTCTTTACACAATTAAAAGGTTCCACTTCTGGGAGACTATGCGTAAAGAAATAAACTGAATTTGCTAAAGCCACAACCTTTTCCGACTTACAATCAGAAGCTTCAACTTTTCCCCTTTCCCTAAAAGAATGATAAATCCAGAAGATACATAAAAAGCATTTCTTCCAGTGCTACATAAGGAAGAAAAAAAGTAACTAAAAAGTGTAAATGTAACATGTAAGCCATAAGCCCTTCCAATTTAACCTTAGGCTTCATGCAACTGTGTTCTCATAGCCACACCTGGCAAGCTCAGTGAAAACTATGTTAACGACACACTTCTAAAAAAGTGAAGCCCTATCTCAATTCTTTAAGCAAGTCTTGTAGTGCCACTCCTACAAGGTTACAACATTTTCAGGACTTCTCCACCCAGGCACCAGCACTTGCACAAATAAGAAGCACTGTTGGTTCCAAGTATGCCCTGACTTATCTAACCAACCTAAAACCAAGATATCCACTGCTCGCTCTCCCAGATTTAAGGCTTTATGGGCCTAAGAAGTTGTTTTTTCCAAGAAAGGGTCAGCTGTTTAGTTAAACTCTACTCCCCTCCATAAACTCCAAGTTGTAAAGCCTCAAAGAGTACCCTCCAAAAGAGTCACAAGGAAATGTTCGACTTTTCCTGATGTGATATTGGAAATGCTTAAAAAACAAACAGAATCCTTGCAAAAAATACTGCAGTCGATGGAACCACGTCCTCCCACTAAGCATCAGACTTGTCCCTGCCCCCAGGTGGACGTTCAGAAGCCACCTTGAGATGGCTAACTTAGAGACGCATGGTTATCTCACAGGACTACTTGCCCAGCCTGTCCTGATACCCCGAAGGAACAGTGAATACCAGGCTTCAACAGTTCATTGCCAATGCTGTTTGAAACTGGAAATTCTCGGCAACCATCTCCGAGTGCTAAAATCCTACTGATGATTCTCCTACTTACCTTGGGTTGCGCTCGACGAGGAAATGCAACTTTGGGGTCAATCTGGGAAACAAAATAGAAAAGCAGGAGTCAATAAAGTACTTTAAGAAAAGGAAAAAATACATGATTAATCACCTAATTATTAATCACTCATTTCTCAGGCTTATAATCCAGCTTTTAGTAACTTCTCAGGCAACTCAAAAGTCTCTTAAACTTTGATCTCAACTTTAACCATCCCTCCAACAGATCATATAACTAACATAGCTAGCTAGCCTTTCTGAAATGACCCACCATGCATTTCAGTGTGTGATGCTCTTAATAAACCAGATCTCATGTAATTCTTACTTAGGCAAGGGCTTCTTCTTCCAGACACTGAATATTAAATGGTATCTACATCTAATTTGCTATGCGTGGCTGGGAGAAAAGATGGGAGCATCATCATCATTGGGAAAAAAATCATAACCTGAAAATTAAATGTAAGTATTCTCTAGCAGTAGGTAATTGGATGGTATTTCTTCTCCCTGATGATAACTAAACAACACAGGAGGGGAAGGAGATTGCAAAAATTTTTTAAATCAACAACATCCAAAAATTCCCCATAGACATCCAACACAGTGCTCTGCTTGAGTTAATTAATTCATTTTAGCAAAAGTAAAGTTACCCAGGATTAATCAAAAAGATCATCTGTTCTGTAGTTATACCTCAAAAGATAAAAAATAATTTTTTTAAGTAAAGAAAATGAAGCATGTGAGCTAAATCCACCTGGATTTTAAAAACAAAAGGGAGTAAAAATCTATAAGCAACCTAAACCCAAGTTAGAAAAGAAATCCCATCATGGGGAGGGCACCAAAAAAAAAAAAAAAAAAAAAAAGAAGTAGTCAGAATCTAGTGCAACAAGTAGGGAATTCCCCTACCCCAACCTCAATCCGAATGGAAAAACATCCTCCAGTCCAAATCAGACACTTGCAAAACGCATGATGCTCAATCAGGGTCTAGCTGTACAACTCAGAACAGTTCTCCCGGAAGCATGTGAATCTAACAGGCTGATGTGAGGGAGGAAAAAAGTGACTGCACAGATAAAAAGAGGAGAAAAGAAATGTGAAAATATTCCCGTTGTCGGTTTTCATTCAATGTCTAAATGTCACAAATCTTTGGGTAAAGATGTAACACAGATTGTATAAACATTGCTACCAGTTATTTATTTCCAGGCTTTGGCTTTCATATTAAAATGTTTTCCTTTCAAAAAGTAAATCTGAGCTTTGTTTTCACTTCTGCCATGAGAGGGAGGGGGGGAAAAAGAGTAATGCTGTGGAGGAAAGTAGGGAGGTGAGGGTGGGGAGTGGGAAGCATGGAGGATAGTTCATTTGTTCCCTGACTTACATCACCTAGGGTCTCAGCCGGAAAGACAAACGAGGATTTCCTGCTGTTATTACGGTGGCTTAAAGACCTAATAAAAGTCTGCATTGCATTCCCTACCTTTAAACATCACCTGAGAAATGAGAGATTACTTTTCAAAAACTAAAATAGACAAAAATCTCTGATCTAGAAAACTACCCTTTCATAAAGATTAACATTACTGCATCTACAGGTGTGTCCAGCACTGACTAGCACTTGTCTATAAGAGAAATACAACAGGTGTGGATTTTCCATTCTGTTGACGTACGTAAGACAGAGGTGTCTTTTTATAAATACTCCCCAGAGGGTGTTTTTTTAGTTGGCCGGCACACAATCGCAATCAGAAATCACCTTGTTTATGGGGTAACAGGTGTGGGGTATGTTGAGGGAGATGCCAGGAGCTGGAAGAAGTAAGGTGCAGTGAAGAAAGTGAAGTACTAAAGAAAATTTAAATCACAAAACTAAAAAGCCAATTCAGAACTCCTGGATGGTGTGTGGCCATATCAGAGCATTATATCATGATCAAAGTTCCCCAGTGTGCAAAGTTTACATGCTGAGATCTCTGAAGGAGAGGAAGGGTCAAGTTAAGCATGGCAAATCCCAACCTTTTGCACATCCCTGTCAACTATTTTTTAAAAAACAAACAAAAAAGAAAACTACCAAAAATTAAAACATTAGTTAGTTAGGTACAGCTCTACTTACTGTATCTACAAGTCCTCTAGGCAAAGACTAAGGTACTATTTTGGATGTGAATGGCCGTTACCTAAACAAAGCTTTTAAGGTAACGGTAAACAAGATCCTCGTTTCCATGTCAATAAACCAACCGCTTCTGCCTCCTGCACTGAACGTTGAAACAAAGTCAAAAGCTAGGTTACACTAAATAATAGTGACCAAAACATGTCTATAAACAATCAGAGAGGGAAACTGCAGGCTTTGCACCTGATACAGAGGAATATGACCCACCAGCCACCACAGAAACCAAATACTGTTCCTCCCACCCAGGTAGCAAGAGGGGGTGGATGATAAATTCCCAAATTTGCCTTGAAAAGATTTTCCTCTTTAATTTCACTAGCTTTTTGAAATGGCTAGCCACGAAATCAAGGAGAGAAAAATTTTTCAGACATCCGTTATCATCCTGCAAATGATTTCTGAAATTAAATTATCTAAAAGTACAAAAGGCTGGGCTGCATGCAAGCTATGACAAGTCCAGGACAATCAATAAAGCAACTAAGAGTACAGGTGGGTTTCTTTCTTAGGAGAAGGCACGCACACCTGATCTCTTTGATCAGAGAAAGAGGGTGAATTTGCAAAATCAATTCAAGTGCACCGAAGGTTGCCAGGTTTATTTTCTTTCCTTCTCTTCCATTCAATGTTAAAGCCAAAAGGGGCTTGAAAGATCACCTCGGTCCACTTATTCTACAGAAGAGGAAATTGAGACCCAGAGGTAGGGAATGTCTTGCTCACTTTCATAAGAGGCGGATGGAAGTAGAGCCCCATCTCTGGCCTTGTCCCACTACCCATCACAGAGGAGTGAAGTTCCATGCAACCCAGCACTACAGCCCGATGTCATCTTAAGGCCTCTGTTTGGGGCAGATATATATTAATAAAAACCGTGGGGAAACTCTGGTAGACATAAAGGGAAGGGAGGAGAGGCAGGAAGCCCACACAGGGGCTAAATAAAACACTGCACACTCCCCCTCCTATTAAATGTATTGTTATATACCGACACTCTTTCTTCCCTTCCCCTTCTGACCTCTGCCTGGAGGCTTTTCCCCCTTCTACTCTGGATTTTTAAAACTTGTAATGTATAGAAGTACCCACACTTAAATGAAAGGATCTGAGAAAGAAAAGGAAGGAAAAAAAAATCACTTTGAAACCCCCAGGCCTTATCAGCCTTAGATTTCACGCCATCTGGAGTCACCCCAGTGGATGCCCAGCTCAGCTCTGCCAGCGTCCCCTTCCCTTCCCAAACCACATTCCAAATCCCAAGTGCCCCAAGAGAAACCTGTTGCCTGGACCTGTAATTAGCGCCCTCTCCCCTCCTTCCCACTGCTGTCCCCCTTGGCCACAAAGCAGGCTGTGCCTTCTCAAAGCTGATCCCCACAGCCACAGTTGGTAACGCGTGCTGTGCTTGGCTGACAAAGAAAAGTTGCATTTGCTCTCTGGTGGAGTTTCTCTGCACAGTCCCCAGGCCGGGAAGGCAGACTCTCCCGGAGCCGAACCCTCTTCTCCCCAAGCCTAACCTTGGCAGCATCTGAAGCTGCAATGGGACAGGCTCTAAAAAGAAAACCCCAAAGCCAGCCACAGCAGCAAACTTCTGAGCCAACTCGCTAGCTCAGTTTAAAACTACCCAGTTCTAGCACAGAAGCAAAAGAAGGCACTGTCCCTTTAAATGGGGCTGTCAATGCCCAGATCGTTCCTGAAAAGGGGCGAACAACAACAACAAAAAGCAACCTACCGTCTTGGAATCTAACTCATGGTGGGGCTGACCTAATACTTTATCTACACTTGCTGGGTCTGCGAACGTGACGAAACCGAAGCCTCTGAAAAGAGACAAAGAGGGAGAAAAACAAACAAGAAAATGTGACACCATTGAAAGCAACAAGGGGTGAGACCTAAGGCTGAATGAAGAGCAAAAGTTGCCCCCCCCCCGCACCCCCACTCCCACTCCCCTCCTCCAATTCCCCTCCTGCCTGCAGCCCTCCACCTCGCAAGAAAAAACATCAAGGTTAACGGGGGAAGTGGAACGGGGGCAGGGAGGGTGGAGGTAACTTGGAAAATGCTGGTGCCTCCACTCTTTGGCCACCTCAGTTTCCTCTCCTCCTCCCCTTCCCTTTCTTAACGCTTTGTTTTATTCCGAAGAAAGCCCGGCACTTAGAAGAGATTCACCACCATCTTTCTAAGAGGGATCTTAAGAGTTTGGGGAGCTGGGAGTGTGGGGGAAACACACATTAAGATAAAAAAAAAAAAAACTATGAGAAAGTAAATGAAGCTGAATGTCATTTTAAACAGAGAAAAAGAAGCGACGGGAAAATGACTTAAAGCAGAGAGATGGGTATCTCTGTATCCAGAGTTCAGCTCCAATTAACAATAACCTCTGGGGTTACTGGGGGGCGGTGGGGGTGGTATAGAGCGCCGTTCGAGATCAGCCACGCGCCTGAGCCCCATTCTAATCCGCTTAGCTACTTCCGAAGACACCTCCAAAAATAAAACTTCAACTTTGTTCTAAAATAAAGACAAAATCCAGAAGGGAATGGTTTACCTGGAGCGTTTCGTAGTGGGATCTCTCATGACCATACATTCTCTAATTTCTCCAAATTTGCTAAAATAGTCTCTAAGGCTATCTGTAGAGAGAGAAAGAGAGAGATGGGGGGGGAGAGAAGGTGTGGAAAAAGAAAGCAATGCAAATTTTGATCAAGGACAAAATCCAAAAGTAGTTTTCTGTTGTTATTCTGTTTTGTTTTTGCATTTTTTGCACACGCGGGGGAAATTCGGCAACAGAGGTCGCATAGAGGGCTCAGAAAGGATTTGCTATTTGAAAAAATAACCTTGCACAGGAGAAGTGGGGAGCCAATGGCGGGGGGGGGGGCTCCTACACCGGGATAACAAAGAGCAATAAAGAAGCCAAGAAGGGGGGGACCCAGGCGTCCCCCCCTCCCTCCCTTACCTGGTGAGGTCTGCCAGCTCAGTCCACCGATAAACATTTTACTAGAGGGAGAAAACATAACAGAAGTGAGCACCGATGTCAGATCGGCCATTTTGACGTGTAACTTACAAAAGCTAAAAGGAAAGCGGGGGGGAGCGAGCGAGCGAGAGCCGGGAGGTGGGGTGGGGGAGAAGGTGACGGCGAAATGCAATCCAAAGGTGTGTAACTTCCACGGGGGGGGCGCGCGGGAGAGGCGGGGGGGCGCGGGAGATGCCCGGCTCCGCGCACCGCCGTCCCTGCCGCTGCAAGGAGAGCGAGCCCGAGGCGGCGCGGTGGGCAGCGGCTGGAAACTTACCCGGGGTCGTGCTGGGAGTCGTTGGCGCTGCCCGAGGTGCCTTGGCTCCCATTTGCCTCCATATCTGAGCCCCCCCGCCCCCCCACCCCCAAAAAACCGAGCCCCACAGCGATCGGAGCGGAGCGGCGGCCGGCTCCGAGCCCCGAGATCTCCGCTCCCTCCTCCCCCTCCTCCTCCCCCCCGCCCGGGCTCCTCCGAATCTCTCTGCGAGCGGCGGAGCCGGGGCAGCGGCGAGAGCCGTCACACGTGGGCTCGGCTTAGCTCAGCCCCGCTGCCTCGCACACCCCCCGTCCCCGCCCCCCCGGCCCATCCCCACCTCTCCCCCTCCTCCTCCCCACCCCCATCTCCTCCTCCTCCTCCCCCTCCTCCCCGGCGCACGTGGGGCGGAGTTCTAGAACGTCGTGTAACCAATGCCGGTGACGTCACGCACCCCCGTGCGGCCCCCGCCTGCCCGCGCGCGCACACTCGGCCCCCCACGGCCGGACCCACAAGGGTGGCGCGCGAACCCCGCGGGCCGAGGGGACCCCGCCTCCCGGCCGGCAGGGCGCAGGGCGAGGGGGAGCGCACCCCGACTTCCCTGGATCACATGGGCTGCGGGGGGCGGGTGGATCGGGGGAGGGGAGGCGCGGGGAGCTCGCTGCGGCTCCTCACCCGGACCAGGGAGAAGACGCCCCCCACCCTCTCTAGTTCGCCCTCTCCATTCAAGTTTGCCGGCCCCTGCCGCCGAGATCCGGGGATGGCACCGGCCGCCCGCCCTCCGCTGTGCCCTGTTTCCAGCCACCGCTCAGAAATTTAGGTCAAGGACGTCGGGAGCAAACCCACACCCTGGCGCTCGTTTGACGGCCCCAGAGACCCCCCAGGATCGGGGGGCTTCAGGATGGCGGAGACCCTCCTGCACAAACACCAGCCACAAGTTTTATTTTCCTTTTGCGCTGGAAGTTCTCTCTGGCTCTCGCTCCACACCGGCATGTCTTGCGCGGTTCCCCGCCCTTCCTCAGTAGAGGTACCAATCCGTGCCCGGGAAAGGTTATTTTGGAACTTTGAGAAACTGACGCGATTCCAGTGGCGAGAAAGTGCCGAAGGAAGGGTTTCCGCGTTAATCATACAGTGTTTTAAAAATATAGTAGGATAGGTTATAGAAGTCAAGGTCACATGATTGAGGTTCAAAGCAAATATTTGTATATAACGAGAAGTACTTTTGGGGTGTCTCTGGGATGGCTGGGAAGGGTGGTTATTTCAGGAAACCCCTGTGTAATCCGTTCGTTATATATTTTATTTCTCACCCAGCCTTTGTATGCCAGGATAATAAAGTGCATGACACTGAAATAGCCCAACACACCTCACGACCTGCAGAGGTAGCTGGGGTGGCAGAAGGCTTCAGAATCACTCCCACCTTAGCAGCAGCAGTATTGTGCAGCACGGGTTCTGGCATACAGTAGGTGCTTAATAAATGCGGTTTCATACCTTCATGCACTGAAAACTCCAAAAAGACAATGTCTGTAGCCTTCCAAAGGCATCGCACGAAAGTTTCTCTGGCAGATTCCAGGCTGCCCAAATTCGGGCTGGTTTCAATTTATGGGGCATTTGAAACAATATGGATACAATTACCCATATTGTTTTAAATCTGTATTGTTTTAAATTGTTGCAATAAACTGAGTTAATATGGCATGAGGGGCAACATAAAGTTGTGGTTCGTCAAATACTGAGATTAATGTTAAGCATGAATTGATGCCCAATTAACACTTTTCCATTAACTTTCATAGGATTAGGAGACAAAGGGATACACTCAACACCAAAACTGTACCAAATCCACTGTGGGCTTTGGAAAAATCGAATATTTGGAAAATCTCAACACCAGCCATAGTAGCCTTGAGTGACCAGACCCTCAATCTCCCTGTTCCCTAAATTGCAGTAATTCCTCCTTGACAGGATTGATGGGGTGAAGGTGAGAGGCTGAAGTGAACCAACGTTGTAAAAGTTCCTTTTTCACTGTAAATCTGAGTCGTGTTTATTATCAATCACTACTCAATATAATCATATTGGGAAGGTGCTCTAAGGCTTTAAACCACAAACCCGAACATTTCCTGTCACTCCAAGCTCCTTCCCAAATCATCTGGGGTCTCATGTGTTGAACAGCCAGTTGTTATGATGATTGTTTATTATGATTGATTATTCTAAACAAAATGCAGACAACAGAGCTAATTGTATTGTGTTTGGGAGTTTTACAGTAGAACCACAGGCCATCCTAGGTAGAAAGGCCTTTCCTAACCTAATCCCCTCATTATACATCAGGGTCTCAGAGGTGCCAAACTCACCAGGCTACACCCCACCCCCACCCTCTGACCATCAGTCCAGTGCCATGTGGCCTCTGCTGCCTGCATGTTTATTCTGTCCCTCACAAGGTGAGAGTTGGGGGCGCTTCCTGTCTGGTATAGACCTCCACAAGCTGACACTTATAGAACTGATTTAAAATCCAGAGAGGGGCTAGAGCTGCAGTTACAAAGTCAGTGGCTTAGAAAGAACTGGATTTTAAGTCTCCATTACTACATTGTTTTTACTCATTTATTTTTTAATCTATATACGGTAACATTTACTCTTTTTGGTCTGTAATTGTATGAGTTTTGACATATGTATAGAGTCATGTAACCACTACCATAATCAAGACGCAGAACAGTTTCATTGTCCAAAAAAATTCTCTCGTGCTGCCCCTTTGCACTACATTATTTGTAATAGCTTATTATTATTATTATTTTATGCATTTTTTTCTCCAGCTCACTCAATGTAGCCCCTGCATCAGGAGAATTCAAGCAGCACAATATCAGTCCTCAACCCTCTGAAAGTCTCAACAGCCCAAGACAATGTTGGACACTTCCTTTTTCAAACTCAATCTTCCAGGATGGGTTTAAACACATGTTGATGCCACTCAAATTGAAATCTCCAGCCCCACCCTTCCTGAAGAGCTCCAGGCTCTGGTCAATTTCCTATTCAACATCTCCACTTAGCCTTTCTAAAGGAAGCCCAAGTTCAAATCCATCTTTCTTGCTACTGCATCCCAGATCTCCCACCTGAGGCCCTGCAACAGCTTACAAAACAGTCTTCCCACATCCACCCTTACTCCACTTACGTGCCCGGAAATCTTTCCCAGACCTCTCTGACAGGGTCGAATGCCCTTTGATATGCCGTTACCTTACCAGAACGTCCTCTGTGTAACTTACCAGAACGTCCTCTGTGTACCTTACCCTGTATGATCATTTGCTTTATTGCCCATCTCCTCTAAGCCAGAAGCTCCCGTCCCTTTCTGCTCTCCATGTACCAGCACAGTGCCTGCTGGCTCACGGTTGATGCTCAATAAATAATGATTGACTGAATGAGTGAGTGGATGAATGAATGAATGAATGAATGATGGCCAACATTTAATTTCATTCTAGGATTCTTTTTGTATTCATGTTCATAAGTCAAATTGGCTGCAGTTTTCCCTTTTCGTACTGCCTTTGTCTGGTTATACTGGTCTCATAAAATGAACTGGTAAATGTTCCTTCTTTTTTCATTTTCTCTAACAGTGTGTATAAGGTTGGAATTATGTGTTCCTTGAATGTTTGGTAGAACTTGCAGGTAAATTGTCTGGGTCTGGGATAGACATTTCGTGGGTTGATTTTTAACTACTGATTCCATTTCTTTAATGCTTGTAGATCTCTTCAGGTTTTCTGTTTTCTTCTTGAATCTATTTTTGTACACTATATTTTTCTAGGAAATTATCCATACCATCTAGGTTTTCAAATGTGTTGACAAAATGCTGTTCATAGTTATCTCTTAATGTATTTTAATCTCTGCTGTATCTATCCATAATGTTTATTTTTTTCATTCCAAATATCATTTTATATGTATTTTTTCTTATCTGGATCAGCTGTGCCAGAGATCTTTTTTTTTTTACTAGTGTTTTCTTTCTACTTTCTATTAGTGTTTTCAAAGAACCAGACTTTAGTTTCAATATTGTTTCTTTTTCTGTTCCAGTAAGTTTTGTTCTTATACATTATTATATATTATATTCTTATATATGGCACAATAGAAAATATATACTATTATATAGTATATGAGAATATAATACATAATGTAATGTTAATATATATCATATAGTATTCCCTTCTGCTTCTGCTCTTTTTGGATTTATTCCATTGCTCTTTTTTTTTTTTTAATTGGTGCCTTAGGTAATTAATTTTTAGCCATCTGTTTTCTGATTTTAACATTTAAGACTACAGATTTCACTTTAAATGCCACTTAAGCCATATTCCACAAGATATACAGACTTTTTATTATCAATGAGGTAAAAAAAGTTTAGATTTTAGGCTGGACACAATGGCTCATGCCTGTAATCCCAGCACTTTGGGAGGCCAAGGTGGGAGGATCACTTGAGCCCAGGAGTTTGAGACCAGCCTGGGCAACATAGTGAGGCCCCATCTCTGCAAAAGAAAACTTTTCTAGAAACTAACCAGGCGTGCTAACGTGTACCTGTAGGCCCAGCTACTCAAGAACTGAGGTGGGAGGATCACTTGAGCCTGGGAAGTTGAGACTGTAGTGAGCCATGATCATGTCACTACTCCAGCCTGGGTGACAGAGCAAGATCCTGTTTAAAAAAAAAAAAAAAAAATTAGATTTCAGATACGATTTCTTGTTTGACCAGTGAATTAATACAGGTGTATTTGGGGGGTATTTGAGGTTATTCTTTAGTTATTAACGTCTAACTTAACTGAATTAAGGTCAAAGAACGTGATCTATGTGAAGCAGATTTTTTGTTATTTATTGAAACTTGCTTTGGTGCGTCAATTTTTATAAATATTTCATGTAGATTTGAAAAGAATGTATATGCCTTAATTTTTAAGTATAGCATTTTATATGGGTCTATTAGATCAGACTTATTAATTATATTATCTAGATTTGCTGTAGCCTTACTAATATTTTGTCTGCTTGACCTGTTGCTTTTTATAGAAGTACATTAAAGTTTCTATATGACTAGATTTGCCAGTTTCTCCTGTAATTCTCTCAAATTTTAAAAGTATGTTGTCAGGTACGTCAAAAAGAACTGTTAAAATTTCTCACTATAACTATGCATTTTCTGCTTCCCATACTTTTTGCTTTGTGTATTTTAAGGCCTTGTTATTAGGTGCATACAAACTTAGATTTGCTATTTTCCTAGCGAATTATTTCTGTAATATTGGCACAGAAGATACTTATCCCTAATGCCTTTTGCTTTAAAGTCTACTTTATCTGTAATAAATGTAACTGCTCTTTTAATTAGCCCTTTACTGATAGATCTTTCTCTTTCCCTCTTTCCTTTTACTTTGAACCTTTCCATGTCCCAAATTTTTTGTTCAGTCTCCTGTAAATAGCATATAGCTAGCTCTGGTTCATTATTTATTGTGCTAACTAGTAAGTTTAGTCCATTTACATTTATTGTGATTGCTGATATTTTTAAAGATCACAAAATATCACAACTTAGGGGCACAAAAATATATTAATCACAATCTCTAGTATAACACACTATCATCATTGTGTATACTCATGGCCCTATTTTATTTTATTTGCTGATATCATGAATACCTGTAAACCTGCTATTCAACCAGAGAACTAAAACAGAAACAGTGACTTGACTTATGTAACATCTGCTTATGTATTCCTCCCTATTTTGTTCCTCTAAAGTAACCACCAATCTGAATCTTGTATTTGTTATGATTTTGCTTTTTAAAAAGTTTTATCATGCATATCAATGACTAATATTCGTTGTTTTACTTTTTGTTTTGAAACTTTATGAAAAATTTCTGAGGCTTAATAATTTACTCAATATGAAATTATTAAGAATCAATTAGATCCTCTAGCCAGGGCCCTGGGGGGATGGGGGGAACAAAGTTAGATTTTTGTGTCTGGTTGTAGTTCATTCTTTCTCCCAGTTGTATAATATTCCATTATGTGACTGTGCCACAGTTTAGTTTCGCCATTCTCTCACAAACAAGTCTTTGGGTTGCTTTCAGGATTTTTTTTTTTTGGCTATTATAAACAGTGTTATCATGAACATTCTTACCTTCTGATGCACATAGATCAGAACTTCTATTTGGAGTAATTGCTGGGTCATAACATATGTGAATGTAAAATTTTACAAGGTAATACTAAACTGTTTTCCAAAGTGGTGTTCCAATTTCTACTCCTCCTAGCAATGTATAAGAAATCCTACTGGCTGGGCATGGTGGCTCCCACCTGTAATCCCAGCATTTTGGGTGGCCGAGGCCTTTTTTTTTTTTTTTTTTTGAGACAGAGTCTCACTCTGTCAGCCATGCTGGAGTGCAGTGGTGCAATCAGCTCACTACAACCTCTGCCTCTTGGGTTCAAGCGATTCTCCTGACTCAGCCTCCGAGTAGCTGGTATTACAGGCACCCACCACCACACCCAGCTAATTTTTGTATTTTTAGTAGAGATGGGGTTTCACCGTGTTGGCCAGCTGGTCTTGAACTCCTGACCTCAAGTGATCCACCTGTCTTGGCCTCCCAAAGTGCTAGGATTACAGGTGTGAGCCACTGTGTCTGGCCAGAAGTTGTAAATTCTATTTCTACTCTTTCAGTGATTACAATTTTAACCTGTACATGTGATCTAAAGTAAATCAAATGCCCTAGAACTATCCAATAAGCTAAGAATGAGTCAACTTCAGTTACATCCTCTCATTATGTTTATTGTTGCTTGTTATTTTTAGATCCACCTACTTTTTATACCCCTAATTTTAATCTCTATTGTAATTTTATATACAGCCAATTCATCGTTTAGATTTGCCCATATTTACCAATTTCCTTCTAGATATAGACCCTTTCCCCTGAAACATAACCTTTAGTTTTTTTCAGGGGATTGTGTGAGTGGTACACTCTCTCTGCTAAGACAAACATGTCATATTTCACTCTCATTCCCAAATGATGATTTCTCTGGGTGTAGTACTCGAGATTGGCAGTTATTTTACCCTGTACTTTTCTGAGTATACCATGTCTTCCTATTCTTTATTTCTGAAACATTTGCTATGAGTCTAATTGTCATTCCTTTGTAGGTAATCTGTCTTTTCTCCATGGTTTTAAGACTTTTTCCTTGTCTTTGGCTTCCTACATTTTTACTCTGCTATATTCAAGTATGAATTTCTTCTTCTTTATCTGATTCAATACTCATTGTATATGCATAATCTTGGGATTCTCTAAATGAAGTATCCCTCTCATTGTCTTTTGGTACTTATATGAAATGTATAATGCATCTTCTCCTTCTATCCAGCATACTCTGAATCTGTCAGACTTTCCTTTGCTTTGTCTTTGCTGCTTCCTGGGCAATTTTCTCAGATCCATCTGCAGTTCTTTCTTCGACTCTGTCTAATCTGCTGTTTAACTCATCACTGAGCTTTTCATTTTGGTGACTATATTTGTCATTTCTAGAAATTCTATTTAGTTCTATTTAAAATCTACCCTTTTAAGAGTGTTATGTTATTTTCTCATGGTGTCAAAGGTTCCTTTGTGTCTTTAATAATTTTCAATTTGTTTATTTTATAGTCTGCCTGATAGTTCTGTTACCCGAGGTTCTTGGGACCTTTGTGTCTGCCACATCTTGCTTGTGGAGGATTATATCCACATACATTGTATAGTTTGGCATTGGGTCTGTATTTCTGTATTCATTCTCAGCTTTGGGGTTCCTGGACCATATCACATTATAATCTCAAATTCTCAGTAAAGCCCTTTTTTCCCCACCCTCAACCCATGCCAGGACAGGCACATTTTCTTGTCTCCTTGTGACATTGGGGAGGTTATTTTTCCAGTGATTATTTCTCTAGTGATTCAGGAGGTTCTAGCTTTATGGGATTCCAGCTTTATGGGGATTCTGAGTTCCGTTTTCCCACTTTTAATGGACCTTAAGCATAGTCTCCTTCCTATTTTGATTCTCAAACCTCAGGTTCCCAACACCAGCAAACCTGCCTAGGACCAACTGAACCTCAGCTTACTTGCATACCATGCCCTCTTCTTCCTGACTCCGAGAGCCTTTGCTTACTGTCCCAAGAGCTCATTTAAATAGGTGTTTATTACATTCTGACCAGTATTTATAGGTGGTTTATGATGGGAGGATTTTCAAGTTACTTAGTCTACCATATTGCCAGAAATGGAACTTAGTTCCATTTAATTTTTAATGTCTTTCATTTCAAAATTGTAATATCTTCCACTTTAAATGCATTTTTTTCTTAAGAGTACTGTGGCACCTAAATGTTGCGATTTTTTTTCTGAATAATCCCTTATAGGTGAATTAGTATTAGAATTATCTCAAATGTGGCAAACACAGGTCAGTTTGGCTGTATGTTGTAATCACCTGGGGAGCTTTAAAAAATACTGATTCTTGGTTTTCCCAGGAGATTGTGATTTAATTGGCCTGGGGGACAGGCTGGGCAGTGGGCTTTTTTAAAGCTCCCCAAGTGATTCTAATGTGCCAATAAGGCTAAACATGATTAGTTTTAAATGTACTGATGAAAACACGCCAACAACCCATGATGGTACCTGAGTTCCACCCCAGAATGACTTATTTTCCTAGGGAATGCCCTAGGTATCATATTTTTTAAAAATTCTGCTCGTGATTGTAGTGAAGATGGAGAACCAACAATTTACATGGGCATACCCAGTCTGATGGGGAGAGTTAAAATAATGTTGGCCGGGCATGGTGGTTCACGCCTGTAATCCCAGCACTTTGGGAGGCTGAGGTGAGCAGATCACGTGAGGTCAGGAGTTCCAGACCAACCTGGCCAACATGGTAAAACCCCGTCTCTACTAAAATACAAAAAAATTTAGCCAGTCATGGTGGCGGGAGCCTGTAATCCCAGCTACTTTGGAGGCTAAGGCAGGAGAATCGCTTGAACTCAGGAGGCGGAGGTTGCCAAAATCATGCCACTGCACTCCAGCCTGGGTGACAAAGAGAGACTCCCTCTCAAAAATAAATAAAATAAATAAAATAATGTTACAAGTGGAAGCATGAGAAATCATGTAGCCCAGCAGTTCCTACTGTCTGCAAAAAAGGGTGCCAGAGTCCCCAAGTGCTTTTAGGTGGTACAGATTCCTGGACATTGTGGATATAACACAAGATCAGTGAGTTTTTAATTCCCCAGAGGACCTTAAAGGCCACCAACTTTGGAAACCATTCGGATAGCCCATCGTATTTTACAAAGGAGGAAACCATCCCTCAGAAAAGTGTTTTTGTTCTCAGGGTCCCAGAGCTGATTAAGAGGAAAGCTGACTCTTAATCAAAGGCTGACCCTTCCAGTCTAGTGTCCATCTCATCCATTTCTAAACGGAAAGCGTCCTGCCGCTTTTAGAAGGTCTTGGACATTTTAAAGAGGCAGATTTGGGATTCATGTGCAGTTATTTCAAGAATGTGGGTTTTCTATTTTGCTTTACAATAAATAAAAAAGCCTGCCGCCTTCCAGGTGGGGTCTTACCAGTAGTTCATTGACCTTGAGCAGGTAAGCCACCATCATTTTCTACTGTCCTTATGTAAACAGGGGATCGTGGTGCCTTTAAAATATGTTCACAAATTCTTTAAGACTCCTCCAAAAGATGGAGTTGAATTGCCCTCCCCTCGAGTGTGGGCTGTACTTAGTAACCGGCTTCTAAGGAGCAGGATGTGAAGGAAGTGATGGTGGGTGAATTCTAAGGCTAGATCATCCAAAGATATTGTAGCTTCCGTCTTGCTTTGTCTCATGGATCATTGGCTCTGGGGGAAGCCAGCTGCCATGTCATGAGGATGCTCAGGCAGCCCTATGGAGAGACCAGTGTAGAAAAGAATTGAGGTTACTGTCAACATCTCAAACTAACTTGCTGGGATTGTGAGTTAGACACCTTATGAGTGGATCTGCCAGCCCTCATCAAGTCTTCAAATGATTGTTAATCTGGCCAATGCCTTGACTACAACTTAATGAGAGCCTTTGAACTAAAACTTCTCAGCTAAGCCATTCCTGATTGATGCTGAGATAATAAATATTTGTTATTTGAAGCTGCTAAGTTTGGGGATAATTTGTTACACAGCGTAGATAACTAACACAGAGATACTTCAAAATGCACCAAAATAGAGCTGCTTAGTTTATAGGTTTGCAACAGGATTCATATGCTAACATTTATAGAATGCTTTAGATTCCAACCAAATGAACTTCATATTAGATACAAAGTAGCGATCACATATTATTAATGTTATCAGATGGTAACACATTTCATGTTCAATTAACTGAAATGCTTTTTCTGCAGCAAGGCTTTGCTCATCTTCTTTTTTTTTTTTTTTTTTTTTTTTGAGACGGAGTCTCGCTCTGTCACCCAGGCTGGGGTGCAGTGGCACAATCTCGGCTCACTGCAAGCTCCGCCTCCCGGGTTCACGCCATTCTCCTGCCTCAGCCTCTCCGAGTAGCTGGGACTACAGGCGCCCGCCACCACGCCCGGCTAATTTTTTTTTTGTATTTTTTAGTAGAGACGGGGTTTCACTGTGGTCTCGATCTCCTGACCTCGTGATCCGCCCGCCTCGGCCTCCCAAAGTGCTGGGATTACAAGCGTGAGCCACCGCGCCCGGCCGGCTTTGCTCATCTTCTTATCCCCACTGTACACTTATAAAAGGTCACTGTCAAGATATAAAAGTATATATGATTTAAATGTCTTGACTCAGTTACTAACAACCATGAGCATGTTTTTCAAATAGGAAAAGCAAGATTCATTTCAACTTGCTCTTTTTCACACGATGCTCTTTGTTTACTTTTTGGTATTGCATTTCGCCGCCACGCTGGACGCCTCTCTTATTAAAGAGGCTGTTCACTTATCTCTCTCCCATGGTCTCATAAGCCTCACTTTTAAAAACAGTGTGGCGGACTTTGCATCAAAAATGCAAGCCATGTTTTTACTAGAAAATATTTAGGGAAATGAGTTTTTTTTTTTTTTTTTTATGAAAATTTCACCAAGTATAAATTATAGGTCTAAAACTAATGGTCCTTTATATCAATTTAAATAAATAGCCTCCTTCCTCAAAAATCATGACTTCTGAGCATGTTCTTAAATTCAACACTAGTTTATTTTCTTCCAAAAAAATATGAAATAATCATGTGCATAGAGATCCTAAGTTGGTCTTTCTTCTGGATCTGTATAATATGAGAGAGCCAAGATGGTATCTTTATTTATTTTTATGACATAGAGTCTCACTCTGTCTCCCAGCTGGAGTGCAATGGCACGATCTCGGCTCACTGCAACCTCTGCCTCCTGGGTTCAAGCAATTTTCCTGCCTCAACCTCTTGAGTAACTGAGATTACAGGCGCCCGCCACCAGGCCCAGTTAATTTTTGTATTTTTAGTAGACACAGAGTTTTGCCATGTTGGCCAGGCTGGTCTTGAACTGCTGACCTCAGGTGATCTACCTGCCTCAGCCTCCCAAAGTGCTGAGATTACAGGGGTGAGCCATCATGCCTGGCCCCAAGATGGTATCTTTCTAACAGAGTCATAACTGGAGGTATAAAATATCTGGAAAAATAAACACACAAAACCATGGAGGATGTGAGGCTGACAGAAAGTGAAATTATATTTTTATTTTTTGTTGTTGTTTTTGAGACAGGGTCTCCCTCTGTCGCCCAGGCTGCAGTGCAGTGGCTCAATGGCAGCTCACTGCAACCTCCACATCCCTGGTTCAAGCAATTCTCCTGTCTCGGCCTCCTGAGTAGCTGAGATTACAGGCATGTGCCACCACAGCCCACCTAATTTTTGTATTTTTAGTAAAGACAGGGTTTTGCCATATTGGTCAGGCTGGTCTCAAATTCCTGACCTCAGGTGATGCACCTGCCTCAGCCTCCCAAAGTGCTGGAGTTACAGGTGTGAGGCACCTCACCGGCAAAATTCTATTTTTCAAACAGCCTTTAGTGATCTAACAAACAAGTATCTTTATGTATAATTTATTTACTCCTAAAATTGTTTGATGTATTATATTTAGAGACATAAAAGTCTGTTTTATTTAAATGATAGAGAAATTTGTTTTCTTTCATTTTTTTTCCAAATTGGGGAGGAAAATGCAAAAAGCTCCCAAAAGGAGGGAAAAACAAACCTAAAGTGTGTTTAGCCAATTTTTTTTTTCCATTTTCACATGGGGCATAGCTGAAATCTAGTGTTGTGGTTGAAGACTTTTACTCCCTTTTATCCACTCCTTTTTCCTTGTCTCCAACTCAAAATTATCACACCCAAGCAGGGCATAGGGTGCCTATTAGTCTAGTTGAATAAGAAAGAGCTAGATTCCTAATTACGAAATATCATTTATTGAATGACCACAACAGAGGACCCTTCTGGGTGTGGTGGGGGCAGGGATCAGAAAGCTGTAATCTTCAGTAGTTGCAAAAGGCGGGCAATAGCTTAGGACTGGGAGTGAGGCTGGCTGTAGCCTCTCCATGTGGCAGCTTCCTGCAGGGGACACCCTAGGCCAGTCTGGTGAGCCCCCTCCCCAATCATGGGCGGTATCTTGTGATACCAGTGTGGGTATGGTAGGCCCAAGAGACAAGCCTTGGGAATTAAAGAGGAAGTCACCGTTCTCATTAAAAATATCCCAGGGCTGCGCTTCCATGTCCCCTAAAGCTGTTTCACCACTGTTTGTCATGCTGTCATCATTATTCTTAAACGTGTAGGTAAATATTTTATTAAACATCTTCACTGCTTGGCAGTTAGGGAGCCCTTTGCCTCCTAGACTTGGCTGCCTCCCAGGGCCGCCTGGAGGGGTGGGAGTACGGTGGGCCACTGGAATGCTCCACGGAGCTTGGAGTCACAGCACAAGAGCACCACTCTGTCAAGCCCTTTCCACCTGGAAACCATTTCTCCTTTGGCCCCTTGAGCTTAATTTTCTAAATCTTCTTTTTAAACCAGTCACCAACTTCGTCTTGATGAAAGGTGCCAAGGCCCCCAGAAGAAAATGATTACACCTTTCAACTCCACCTGGAAACAGTTGACAGAGGGCCACTGTCACCTTCCCTTCCTCCTCTCCACCCCCCTTGCAGCTTGCCCCATCTCCACCGTGACCTGCCTTGCCAAACCGAAATCTAAGTATCACAGCTGCAGATACGCAGGGTCCGCGCACCCGGCCTCACACACTCTACAAGTTACGTCTGTGAACTTCCAACATTCCCATCATCACTTCCACGCCTTGCCTTGGAGTCCCATCTGCTCGCGAATTTGCCAGCAGCAAACACATAGACCCACAAACCACACATGAGCTCGGACACCATTGGGCCTGCTTTTTAATAATTCTTTGCTTTTGGCCATTTACACAGCATAGGAGGCGGTCAAAGCAGCAATCAGTAGCACAGCTGTAATGTCATCCCGTCATATGTTTGGGTTACAAGGAGGCCAACCCGGCAAGATTTGTTTTGGGGAGAGAAATTCCAACTTTGGAGGACCATGGGTATGAGCGCCCTCGTCTGGCGAACAGAGGAAACGCCTTCTTGCGCCTCACATTTCAGTTCCCTCTACTGGCCGAGCAAAGAGAAGCTACGTCTCATGTCACAGCCCCACATTCCAGAGTTCAGGGCCTGGCTATCAGATTCTGAAACCAGAGCCCCCCAGATTCAGAGGTTTCCTGGAGTTGACACTGAGACCCACCACAGTAGCCCACGTTGCAATTTCTACAAGTACCCATCAGCTAATTCCAAGTGGCTGAAAAAACTAATTGAAGGGAAGGAAGGAGAGGGAGAAAGGGCTGTCATCTGTGAAAGGAGAATTCAAATAGGTCAAAATCAAATCTATGTAGCCAAACGTGGTATTGATGCATAGGAGAGGCAGAGGGAAAAAAGAAAAGTATTAGATGTGAAGACAATAGGGGATAGACTGTACAGCCAATTTCTGAGCAAGATATTCATGCTAAAAATACTACTACTATTTGGAAAGGGCATGAGAAATCAAAATGTGGCTGTGTCCATGGGTGGGAGGGAAAAGAGGCTGTGCATACAAACACCCAGCATTAGAACAAGACCAAGAAAGGACCTAATCCAAGAGGAGTAGGGATGAACATAAGAATAATTTGAAGTGAGCCAGAAAATTAATTTCACCATCATCCTCTTACTTTTGTGGGTCCGATGATGCTGGTGGCCCCCAGTGGCTGGCCACAGCTCTGGGTCCTGAACAGGACCCCTAAGACCCCATCACCCACTCAGCAAAATGCCACATGAGAAAGGAGGGCATGATCTGGTGTTGCACCTTCTAGTCTAAGTCACAAATAATCATCAGCATTCAAAAACATTCATTGCCCAAGTGGCTGCTGGGGAGGCCTGGCCTGACAGAAGGCATTGCATGAGAAAGACCCGGGGGGTTAGCTGATCACCAGCTTGATGTGAACCTACAGCGCGAGGAGGCTGTTGAGAACCCTAATGCAATCTGAGGCTCTATTAATAGCACAGCAGAGTGTGGAAGGAGGGAAGCAATACTCCCAGCGTGTGCTGGCAGGTCAGGCCACATGCAGTTTTATGCTCAGTCCTGCGGGCTGTATTTTAAGAGAGGCACTGGAAAATTCAAGCCTGCTCAGAAGAGCATGAAAGGATTGGATGTCGGTATTTAGACAGCATCTCTATTAGCTTTACAGTCCTTTTGCAATTGGCAATACCAGAATGATTATTACACGGAGTCTCCATAGCCAGTCGCAGGAATCATGTTTCTAATGTTTGCTTTACCTCCTTGAGCATTGGGGTCCCCTCTCTATATAATGGGGGTAATAATTTCTGCCCAATCTACCAACTCTGAGCATAATTTGAGAATGGATCAGTTGGGCCCGTGTGTACGGAGCATTCACTGAGTGTCCAGCTCTGTGCCAGGTACTGGAGGCACAGAGACGAACACAGTGAGGGATCTGTTTTTGAGGAGCTTGAAGTCTAGTTGGACAGACAGGTCCATAAGCAGATACTTTGCATGTAATGTGACAGAGGATGATAGATACATGCATTGATTTGAAATGAGATACAATTAATTTCTCATAAAGAAAGAGTGACAAGACAGAAAAGCAGAGGCCTTGTGGAATATGGACTTTCAAGTGCAGAAACAGGAAAAGAAATCATTGGAGGTCAGGGTACAGCGGCCATCAGGGAGAAAAGATTAGAACCAGAAAAGTTCAGAGTCACAGAAGACAACTGAAGTGTCACAGCAGTGTCAGATGCCATTATGAAGTCAAGGAGGAGGAAGACTAAAACATTTCTAAACCACTCACTGGATATGGAGATGAGGAGTTCATCCTTAGTGGTCAAGAAAGATCTTTCAGGAAAATGATGAAGGAAGAGATAGATTTCATTTAGGAAGTGTGTGAAATATACATTTATTGAGCACCTACTACATACCTAGCATAGTGTTACTCACTGTGGACATTCAAAGAGCAAAAGGTTTTGTTCCAGCCTATCGCAATATTGGTTGGTGCATTAAGACTAACACCTCTATGTCCATTAAGGAATAGTGGAAGATGATTATATGAACTGTTCGACTAGGTGAGGCAGACAGCATGGTGGTTTAAATGACCAGTTGGCCTGACCCCGGATGATGTTGCATATAGTCACATATGCATACCAGAAGAAAAAAGAATTGGTATTAGTGCACTCCAAATACGACCAACCTTCTTCCCCTTTCCCTTGATTCTTGGAGAGTTTCCATTCCCAGAAGCATTCAAAAACACAAGTCTTGTCTTAACATCCCTCATGTTTGCTCCCATTTTGTTATTTGCCAGTGAAATTAATATTACTCTTTACCCTGCTCACATTCTAGATCCAACATGCGTTTTTTTCATCAGTGGGTTTGTGTTTGGTTGATTAGTTATTCATGTATAATGTAAGATGACAAGAGCTGTAACACAGAGAAATGATTGTGGAGAATGCAGGCGTACAAGCTCTGGGGTTGGCTTCTTATTTTTCTTTTTTTTTTTTTTTTTTTTTTTGGTGGGGGTGTGGATGGGTAGGCAGGTTAGTAAAAGCATTTGGATTACTTGCAGATGGTTGAAACTCTCCCCTCACCAAACCGGTGACTCAAGCAAAATAGGCGGAATGAAAAGAAATGGCATTTGCCTGCTCATCCCATCTCTTTGATCTGCATCCTGGGCCCCTCATCAGCTTCTGGTTCTGTCCCATACAATCGCCCAACTCATTCAGCATCTGGACTTGAGATCCCACCTCCCGGCTGCTCTCGGGAGCCTTGATCACTTCCAGAGTATATTTTGTATGTTGGCTTCTTTCATAGGTTGATTTTTCACAAAGGGGGTCCGCCTTATAGACTAGCTCTTCCTCCACCTTGACTTCTGGAACCTCCCCAAAATGTCTGTTTCCCTCACCGTAGCCAAAGAGGTCTTTATGGGATGCAGGTCAGATCCCTCCAACGGTTTCCCACTGCATTGAACCCCCTTGCTGTCACCTAAAAGACCTTCTGTGGTATGTTCTAGGTCTGCTTTTCCAACCTCACATTACACCACCATCTTCTATCATCACTTTCATTTATTTTTTTAATTAATTAATTTTTTTTTTTTAGACAAGTTCTCACTCTGTCATCCAGGCTGGAGTGCAGCAGTAGCATGCTCACGGCACACCACAGCCTTGACTACCTGGACTCAGGTGATCCTCCCATCTCAGCCTCCTGAATAGCTGGGACTACAGCTGCACACCACCAAGCCCGGCTAATTTTGGTGGTTTTGCCATGTTGCCCAGGCTGGTCCCAAACTCTTAGGCTCAAGCGATCCACCTTCCCCGGCCTCTCAAAGTGCTAGGATTACAGGCATGAGCCACCACGCTCAGCCCTCTGTCATTTCTTAAACAAAACAAGCTATTTCCTTCTTCAAGCCCTTTGCATATGCTGTTTGTTCCTTTCGTCTGGGATGTTCTTTGTCCACTCACTATGTGGGGTATCTGCTTATTCTTCTTTTTAAAAAGCTGTTTGCTAACTTAAAAAAATTGTTTTAGTTTATTTATGTAAATTTATGTTATGTGTGTAATTTTGTTACATGCATAGATCGCACAGTGGTAAAATCAGGGTTTTTAGGGTATTCATCACTCAAATACATTGTACCCATTAAGTAGTCTCTCATCATTCACTTCCCCCTAACCCCTCACGCTTTCTTTTTTTTTTTTTTTTTTTCTCTTTCTGAGACCGAGTTTCGCTCTTGTTGCCCAGGCTGGAGTGCAGTGGTGCGATCTCGGCTCACTGCAACCTCCGCCTCCCGGGTTCAAGCTATTCTCCCGCTTCAGCCTCCTGAGTAGCTAGGATTACAGGCACACACCACCATGCGCGGCTAATTTTTGTATTTTTAGTAGAGACAGGGTTTCACCATGTTGGTCGGGCTGGTCTCAAACTCCTGACCTCAGGTGATCCACCCACCTCAGCCTCCCAAAGTGCTGGGATTACAGGCGTGAGCCACCGTGCCTGGCCCCCTCACTGTTTCAAGTCTCCATTGTCTGTTATTCCACACCCTACATCCATGTGTACACATGATTTAGCTCCCACTTATAAGTGAAAACATGTAGTGTTTGTCTTTCTGTCTCCAGCTTGTTTCACCTGGGAGTAATGTCTTCCAGCAATTCCATCCATATTGCTGCTGTTTGATTTTTTTAATGACTGAATAGTACTTTATTGTGCACATGAATCACATTTTCTTTATCCAATCCTCTGTTGATGGACACTTAGGTTGATGTCACATCTTTGCTATTGTGAATAGTGCTACGATAAACATACGCGTGCGGGTATCTTTTTGATATACTGATTTCTTTTCCTTTGGGTATATACTGTTAAAAGTTACCAGTAGTGGGATTGCTGGATCAAATGGTAGTTCTACTTTTAGTTCTTTGAGAAATCTCCATACTGTTTTCTATAGAGGCTGTACTAATTTACATTCCCACCGACAATGTATGAGTTCTCTTTTCTCTGTATCTTCATCCTCCTTCAACTATTAGTTCAAATACTACCTCCTCACAAAGGCTTTCTCTGACCAATCTCTCTAAAGTTGCCTCCCTACCCATTGCTTTATTTATTTCCTCATAGGACCCAACACCATGTGAAGTTATTTTGTTTATTTCTTTCTAGAGAATTGTCTGGAAACTCCATGGAACAAGGCCTCATCTGTTTCACCCTTTACCGTCCCTCCAGCACCTAGAACAATGCCAACATGTGGTAGGAGATCAACAAGTATTCGTTGAATGAATAAACTTTAAATTTCTATAATTCTCTTCCAAGAAACAGCTTATTTTTAAAAAGTTCAACATTCAAATATCAACTAAGTAAAGAGACTATTAAAAAGGCAATTATTTAAATTACAAGGTGGACTCATTGATGTAGGAAAGTTTCCCTCTGTCTTTAACAACTGTCTGCAAAGTTTAGGGAGAAGAGAAGTTTAATACCAAAATCTAAAATATTTTCCACCTATTCCCAAATCATTTTCTGTCATATTATTCTACTTTTTCTTCTTCCTAGCACTTCTCATTCTGAAATTATTGTGCTAATTTCTGTTTCCTTGTTAATTGCCTGCTTCTCACTCCCTATCCAAGAGAGAAGAGACTTTGCCTGTCTTATTTGCGGCACAAGCCTAGCACAAAGTACGTGCCCAGAAAACATTTGTTGAATAAGTGAATTTTAAATGCTTAGAAATAAAGAGAAAGAAACAATTAAGATGAACATGAAATGCAATGAAACACATAAATATGCACACGTTCACAAAAAATCAGGCCACAGAGACCTTTTTGGCAAGAGAGCTGCAACTGAAGGGTGAAGAGCTGACCACACAGTGAGCTAGGCATGAATTAGATCCCGTTTGTAACCCACTCCCCACCTGCTGTCAGAACTCATCACAGAGTTGGACTGGGAAGTGGTGGCTCAGGCACAGGGACCCAGCACACATAGGGGACCTTACAGGTAGACAGGATCAGAATACAAAGCTGGACCTTCAGGGAAGCAGGCTTTGCCTGGATGTCTCAGGTCTCCAACAGGATGGTGTTATTTACAATTCCCTGAGGTCTGCCAGGAGCTGCCAGGAGGGTAGGAGTGGTGGCAAGATTGTCCTGTGCCTAGGAGGGTTTTGGTTGCTTTATTTGTTCCTAAGCCTGCAGAGGGAGATGATCTTGATTTAACCCAATTCAAACCAGCACCCATTATATGGAAAACAGTGTGCTATGTGCAGAGGGTGGTGGAGAAGTGAGAGGTGTGCCACCTGTGCCCAGGCTGAGGATAGCCACAGACAGATCAGGAAAGAGCAAAGGTGTCTCTCAAACAGGATGGAGGGGCAAAGTGGCAGGGGAAAGGGGGCCAGCAGACTGAAGTTATGACAAGAAAGGCAGAAAGATTCCCCAGAGGGACCAGTACTGGAGGTGGCTGGCAAGGAGGGCCTTCCGGGGCAGCCAAGCTAGGGCTTGTTTGAGGAGCCTGAGAACCCTGTTACGCTGGAGGCAGGTACAGTTTGCAGGTAGGGCCGGCAGGTAGGTGCAAGGAGAGGAATTTATTACCAGAAGTTCCAGTAAAGTCCCTTAGGACCAATGAAGCCAGCGAGCAAAGGAAAGTGGCTTTCCAAGTAAATGCCTGGAGAGCAGCTGCACAGCTTTGCCAGGAATGGGAAGGCAGGCAAGGGCAGGCAGAACCACAGGCGGCACTGCAGTGATGGACGATACATCCAGAAAGGTATTTGGGGCATGTTGGGATTGAACAAGATAATGAATGACCATTGGGAGGCATGAGGGGAAACTGGGGAAGTGAGAGGGTAATTATAAAAGTAATAGAAGAATGTTTTGTTTGGTCCTGGACAAACTGACTCTGAAATTAATCTGGAGTACACCAGTGTTCATAGCAGCATTATTCACGATAGCCAAGTGGTGGAAACAACCCGAGATCCAAGTGTCCATCAACAGATGAACTGATAAACAAATATATATGGGTGGTACATATATACAGTGTCATATTACTGAGCCATAAAAAGGAATAAAGTAGTGATACATGCATGCTATGATGTGGATGTGGATGAAGACACTATGCTAAGTGAAATAGGCCAGATACCAGAAGATAAATATTATACAATTATACAATTCCACTTATATGCGCTACCCAGAGTAGTCAAATTCCTGCAGACAGAATGGTGTCTGCCAGGGACTTGGGGAAGAGGAGAATGGGAGTTAGTGTTTAATGGGTATAGAATTTCAGTTTGGAATGATAAAAAAAAGGTCTGCACTAGATCTTAGCCAAAAGGCTGAGAAGTGACGATTTTTTAAAGTTCTAGAAATATATTTATTTTATTTTATTTTATTATTTTATTTTTTGAGATGGAGTCTCGCTCTGTCACCCAGGCTGGATTGCAATGGGGCGATCTCAGCTCACTGCAACCTCTGCCTCCCAGGTTCAAGTGATTCTCCTGCTTCAGCCTCCCAAATAGCTGGGATTACAGGCACCCACCACCACGCTGGGCTAATTTTTGTATTTTTAGTAGAGACAGGGTTTCACCAAGTTGGTCAGGTTAGTCTCGAACTCCTGACCTCAAGTGATCCGTCTGCCTTGGCCTCCAAAGTGCTGGGATTAGAGGCATGAGCCACCATGACCAGCCTGGAAATAGATTTAAACGCCCTGGAAATGCGTAGTGGTGGTGGTAATGCAACAGTGTGAATGTAGTTAATATCACTGAATTGTACACTTTAACATGGTTAAAATGGTAAATTTTATGCAACGTATATTTTGCCACAATAAAAAAATGTGGAAAAATAAACAAGCCAAGACTATCCAGGATATTTCTGAAAAAGGGAAGTAATGAAGAAATAAAACTCTACCAGATATTAGCACAGATTCTAAAACCTCAGGAATTAAGAGTATGGCACTGACGCTTGATGACAGGGACAGAACAATGAAACAGAAAGAAAGTCTAGCAATAGGCCCAAATCCTTCAAGACTTTCATGTGTGGGAAAGGCGGCATCTGGAGACAGTGGGGAAATGGTGCTGGGAATAACAGGAGCCGTCAAAGAAAAACAAGGTTGGATCCTCGTCTCATAGTTACTGCAGGAAGAATTCCAAACGTAGAAAATATTTAAATGTACAGCACAACCCATCCAAGTACTAGAAGGAACCAGGGAAGCGTTCTTTTTTAATTCAGAGGGTGAGCACATACCAGCTGTGACTGTGGCTCAGTATATTCATCTCTCTGTGTCTATCTCATGGGGTCGCTGTGAGCGCTCAGGAATGAATGCCATACATGCAAATGCTTAGAACAATCCCTGGAACACAAGTGACAATGGTCACTTACTATTCCTTTGTGATGCCACACCAAGACCGTTATCATCATCATCATCAAAAAGAATGAGGACATTTTATAAACTGACATCAAATGAGTATGAAAATATATTACTCAGTGAAAAAAAGTCAGATGCAGAGCATTGTATATAATATGCTAATTTTGGTTGAAAAAAGGGGGCAGTAGAAAAAATGCACATATATATCTCTACGTATATTTATAAGTGTATAGATACACACACACACACACACACACACATCTTTGGTGAGACTGCTGCATTATACAACTCCAGGGGGCACAATTCCATTGTATTCCATGTCAATGGCATCCCAGGAGCTCAATATAAATGATGTCTCTTGGAGTCATGCGACACAGTGATGGCCCTGCTAACTTGGCTGCATGTGGGTAACATAACCTCTGGAAGAATACAAAGGTGGAATAACATTGGTTTCCTGTGGGGAAGGGACAGAGGTGGCTTGGTACATAGGTGGGAAGGAGACTTTTCACAATTCAGCTTTTGTGTCCTTTCAGTGTGGGACTATGTAAATGCGTTATAGAAAATTTCTCCTCCCAGAAAATAAATCAAAGAAGTTGTAAAAATAAATACTTACATATAAGAGTAATACAAGTAACAGAACATGTTAGAAAATTTGGGAAATACAGAAAAGTATGATGGAAAGAATTATGATTAAGCATGATTTTTTTTCCTGGTCTCCGATTGTGTCTGTATGTATGTGTGTGTCGAATGCTTTGAAAGGCAGCATCATGTTCATAGGGCAGGAGTGGGCAAACTGTAGCCCCAGGCTAAATCTGGCCCATCAGCTGTTTTTGTAAATAAAGTTTTATTGGAAGCCAGCCACACACATTCAGCTGTGCATTATCTGTGGTTGTTCTCCTGCTGCAACAGGATCATTGAGTAGTTGTAACAGAGACCATATGGTCCTCAAAACCGAAAAATATTTACTCTCTGGCCCCTTACCAAGAGAGCCTGCCAACGCCTGGTATAGGGAAAAAGCATGGGTTTTGGAATGGGCTGAGTCTGGGTTCAAGTCTTGGCTCCATTGTTGACCAGCTGATGGGGTCAGGGGAAATTATTTACAATGTGTGTTAAACACTGATACGGTTTGGCTCTGTGTCCCTACCCAAACCTCGTGTTGAATTGTAATCCCCAATGTTGGAGGAGGGACCTAGTGGGAAGTGATTGGATCATGGGGACGGGATCTCCCTCTTGCTGTTTGCATTATAGTGAGTGAGTTCTCATGAAATGCTCTCCCTTCTGCTCTGGCCATGTAAGATGTGCCTCCTTCCTCTTCACCTTGTGCCATGATAGTAAGTTTCCTGAGGCCTCCCCAGCCGAGCTTCCTGTGCGGCCTGTGGAACTGTGAGCCAATTACACCTGTTTTCTTTATAAGTTACCCAGTCTTAGGTAGTTTTTTATAAAAGTGTGAGAACAGTCTAATACCAACATCATCCCCAGGACCTGGCCCTTGGTGAGTGTTTCATAACTTGCACGTATTCATTTTTAAAGCAATGTTAAGACCATATTGTATACTACTGTATATACAAAAAATATGTATGCTGTATATACAAAATTTTATGTATGTTTTATATAAGAATCAAAATTTATATACAAAAATTGTGATTCTTTTATCTAACATTATATCATAATATTTTTCTATATCATTATAATTATTTATAAACTTTTTTTCTTTTTCTCTCTTTTTTTCTTTGTACTTTTTATTATGGAAATTTTTAACCATAGATAGAAAAGCAGAAAAAGTAGGATAACGAACACCTCCATACCCATCTCCTAGATAACAACTGTTAACATTTGATGTATTGACTTCATCTACTTCGTTGCTGAAGTATTTTTTTTTTTTTTTTTAGACGGAGTCTCGCTCTGTCGCCCAGGCTGGAGTGCAGTGGCGTGATCTCTGCTCACTGCAAGCTCCGCCTCCCAGATTCATGCCATTCTCCTGCCTCAGCCTCCCGAGTAGCTGGGACTACAGGCGCCTGCCACAGCGCCCGGCTAATTTTTTTGTATTTTTATCAGAGATGGGGTTTCACTGTGTTAGCCACGATGGTCTCGATCTCCTGACCTCGTGATCCACCTGCCTCAGCCTCCCAAAGTGCTGGGATTACAGGCGTGAGCCACTGCGCCCGGCCTGCTGAAGTATTTTTAAGTAAATTGCAGACATCATGACATTTTAGTTCTAAACACATCCATCTACATCCCAAAAGGGATATTTTCCTACATAACTTCAAAATTCACAATAATTTCTTCTTCTTTTTTATTTTATTTATTTATTTATTTGAGACAGAGTCTTGCTCTGTCACCCAGGCTGGAATGCAGTGGCTCGACCTTGGCTCATTGCAACCTCTGTCTCCCAAGTTCAAGCGATTCTTGTGTCTCTGCCTTCCGAGTAGCTGGGACTACAGGCATGTGCCACCGTGCATAGCTAATTTTTGTATTTTTAATAGAGACGGGGTTTCGCCATGTTGTCCAGGCTGGTCTTGAACTGACCTCAAGTGATCTGCCCGCCTCAGCTCCCCAAGGTGCCGGGATTGCAGGCATGAGCCACCACACCTAACCCACAATAATTTCTTAATATCATCTAGTACTTGCTCCATATAGAAATTTTCACTTGTTTTCCACAATTTCTTTTATAGATGGTTTATTCAAACCAAGATCCAATCAAGAACCATGCATTGCAATGGACTGTGCCTCTGATGTCCCTTTGAGGTTGCAACAGTACCTTGTTCCAGCCCCTAGCCAACCTCTCCCACTCCCCACTTTCTTTGTGTATAACTTTGACTTGTTAATGAAACCAGGCTAAATTAATAGTATGCTAAATAGCTGAATGTAGCATAACTGTGCACTCATTTTCTTATTTCTGGATGTTTCTGTGGATTCTAATGCTTCCCTAGCATAAAAAATGTGGCAAAGAACATCCTTAAGTCTTAGTTTGTCATAAAAGTACAAAATTATTTGCCATCTAGTGTGTTATTGTGCTAACCTGTCTGCTTCCTCATCCTCTCTTTGATGTATATCTGGTGACCTGTGATATCAGCTTGGATGCTTGTCTTACAGTCATTCTGTTCTCAGGAATTTGATTATGTCACAGTCTAACCTGGGTGCTCCAGGCAAACTGGTCTGCCTTTGCTTAAGCAAAATGAGTTATGCCCAATTCCCTCCTCCTCAGCCCATCCTGCCCCTCCTCACCCTGTCCAATTTCCACCCATCCCAAAGCCTCCAGCCAGTGTACTTCTTCCACGTACTCCTCCTTCCTACATCTCTTCAGCATAGTGGCCTCCTGCTTTTGTGCTGTTCTGATGACAATGATGCTGCCGGGTTGTACTTGGCCTCTGGGCTTCTAGCAAATCTTCTCTCCTCTCCTGGAGAGTGGGGACTGTGATTTACGTATTTCTGCCTTCTACACAGCACCCGGCACCGTTCCCTGCTCACAGCTGCACCATGCATACTCATTGACAGAATAAACGGACATTTTGCGAGACATCAGTGGTGGGATGCAGGGTGTCAGCCACCTTGTAATCAAGACTAATTAAACATCTTAGAGACCTTGGACAAGTTATTTTGCCTTTCTAAGCCTAAGTCTCCTCCCCTATCAAAAAAATAAAGCATCTACCCAATAGAGTTTTTAGAAGAATGAAACAAATATGTCTGTGTTCTTAACTCTATTTGACCCTGTCAGCCCTAATTTTTTTTCCTTTTTTTCTTTTTTTTTGAGATGGAGTCTTGCTCTGTTGCCTAGGCTGGATTGTAGTGGCATCATTTCAGCTCACTGCAACATCTGCCTCCCAGGCTCAAGTGAACCTCCCACCTCAGCCTCCCAAGTAGATGTGATTACAGGTGCCTGCCACGACACCTGGCTAATTCTCGTATTTTTAATAGAGACGAAGCTTCACCATGTTGGCCAGGTGGTCTCGAACTCCTGACCTCAAGTGATCCACCCGCCTTGGCCTCCAAAAGTGGTAGGATTACAGGCATGAGCCACGGCGCCCAGCCAGACCTAATTTCTAAACAAATATTCTGTAAAGGCCTCTTTCACTATCCTGAAATTAAATTCAGAGACAATATACCTACAAACATAATTCCTCTAAAAATGATGTCCAAGGTATAATAGTATAAAGGGTAGATAGATACATAAAAATTTGTGTTTCAACCTGTGACTGCCTTGGCATGATTCCATTAGAAGACACGTTGAAGGAGTGAAATGATAGCAACTAGTTATAATGAACATATTAGCTTGGATTTAGAATTTAAGGAAATCAAGGAGCAGAGGTACAGGTGTTCACCACAATGACCCTGTTAGGATAAATGAAAACAAACCAGGCTTGTTTGCATGCGATAAGAAACAAGAGAGATATAATCTTAATTGAAGTAAGAATAACATGCCAAGACAAATTAAAAACTATCAAAGTGGAAAAATTGAGGAAGAAGAAGATCTCACAAATAAACTGGTCCTTATTAAGAAGAGAAGCATGGCCAGGCACAGTGGCTCACGCTTGTAATCCCAGCACTTTGGGGAGCCGAGGTAGGAGAATCACTTGAGCCCAGGAGTTCAAGACCAGTCTAGGCAACATAGTGAGACCCCCATCTCTACTATATATATATATATATATATATATATATATATATATATATATATATATATATATATATTAGCTGGTCATGGTGGCACATGCCTATAGTCCTAGCTACTTGGAGGCGGAGGTGGGAGGATTGCATGAGTCCAGGAGTTTGAGGCTGCAGTGAGCTCTGATCAAGCCACTGCACTCTGGCTTAGTGACACAGAGACACCCTGTCTCCACAAAAACAAAACAAAATAGGCTGGGCGTAGTGTCTCACGCCTATAATTCCAGCACTTTGGGAGGCCGAGGCAGGCAGATCACCTGAGGTCAGGAGTTCAAGACCAGCCTGACCAACATGGAGAAACCCTGTCTCAACTAAAAATATAAAAAATTAGCCAGGTGTGGTGGCACATGCCTGTAATCCTAGCTACTCGGGAGGCTGAGGCAGGAGAATCACTTGAACCCAGGAGGCGGAGGTTGCAGTGTGTCGAGATCGTGCCATTGCACTCCAGCCTCGGCAACAAGAGCGAAACTCCATCTCAAAATAAATAAATAAATAAATAATAAAATTTAAAAAGAAGAATTAAAATAAGCCCCTATGCTATGACACAGGACAAGGTATGATATTCAGTCTCTGAACGATCAGGGGATACTGAAAAGTCATATGAGACATAGTACAATTATTCTTTGGGCAGGACTGCCCTAGGCACTGTAGGAGTCTAGCATCTTTGGCTCCCCACTAAATGCTGATAATGGCACCCATCCATAATGACAATCTAAACAACTCCTTCAAATTTTCAAAACTCCCCTGAAGGGCAGTGCCACCCGCCCCCTCCCCGAGAACCACAGATACATGTGAAAACCATTTGAAAAGTTAAAAGAGCTTTGCAAATACGCAGTATGATTAATCCATTAACATTACAGTGGATTTTCAGTGGACACTGTACATTGGTACTATTTAAATGAAGACTGTTTAATTATAAAACATGAGTCTTTTTTTTTTTAAATAAAATTGATTTCCATTTCTGGAAACATGGCAAGTGAATCAATATACTTATTGAAAATAACTAAAAATTCTGGATTAAAAATAATTTAAGAGCATCAGTGAATAAGCAGAAAAATGAACAATTCTTAGTCCAGGGATTTAGTGGAGTAGTTGAGAGACGTCAGTAGAGCACTGTGTTCCAAAGGCATTTGCTAAACCTGCTGAATTTGAGCTTTGGTATTCATGGCCTCACAAGACTGTGAAAAAGGAGACAAAGCCCACCGTCTGACCAAGATGAGGAGTTTAATAAGTGGTCTTCCACCATAAAGCTGGGATGCTTCCAAAGGCTATCCTCTTTGTGTAAAGGGAAATTTAGAAACATTTCCCACATTCGGGCTGGGCACGGTGGCTCACGCCTGTAATCCCAGCACTTTGGGAGGCCAAGGTGGGTGGTTCAGCTGAAGTCAGGAGTTTGAGACCAGCCTGGTCAACATGGTGAAACCCCATCTCTACTAAAACTACAAAAATTAGCTGGATGTGATGGCAGGTGCCTGTAATCCCAGCTACTTGGGAGGCTGAGGCAGGAGAATCACTTGAACCCTGAAGGCGGATGTTGCAGTGAGCCAAGATCGCGCCATTGCACTCCAGCCTGGGCAACAAGAGCAAAACTGTCTCAAAAAAAAAAAAAAAAAAAGGAACATTTCCCACTTTCTCTTGAAGACTGCAGGGGAAATCTGCCTCATACTTGCACTGAAGAGGATAAGACGGGTGTGTATGTTTATGTGTGTGTGTTTGTGTGTGTGTGTAGACACACGTGCCAAGAATCATCACTAAACATTTAAACCACAAGCTGTCCATGACACAGTTTATAGCAAAAAATCCACACTCCGGGTGGTCTGGATAGACCAAGTGGAGAATGTAACTGGAGTGATCCCAGAAATAGTAATGCCTCCAGAACCTGGCAGAAGCAAAAGTGAATCCTTTATAGAGGAAGCCAAATTTATCCCAGACTTCAAAGGATTCCCACACATAAAATGTCAAGGAAAACGATCAGTTTAAAGTTAAATGACAGAGAGAGAGAGAGAAAGAAACTAACTACACAATAAAATAGGGCATTTAAGAACTAAGTACAAGAAGCAGCAGATAGCTAGAACAATCCTGCAAAAACTTCAGATCTTGAAATAATAAGACAAAGACTTTTAAATAACCGTGTTTAATACATTTAATAAAAATAAAAATCATGCATGAAAATGTATGCACGAAAAAGAAACTAAGAAAACAAGTGATTTTGAAAAAGAATTAGGCCGGGCGTGGTGGCTCACGCTTGTAATCCCAGCACTTTGGGAGGCCGAGGTGGGTGGATCACGAGGTCAGGAGATCGAGACCACGGTAAAATCCCGTCTCTACTAAAAATACAAAAAAAAAAAAAAAAAAATTAGCCGGGCGTGGTGGCGGGCGCCTGTAGTCCCAGCTACTCAGAGAGGTTGAGGCAGGAGAATGGCGTGAACCTGGGAGGCGGAGCTTGCAGTGAGCCAAGATTGCGCCACTGCACTCCAGCCTGGGCGACAGAGCGAGACTCCATCTCAAAAAAAAAAAAAAAGAAAAAGAAAAAGAATCTAAAGAACTTCTAGAAAAAAAGAACTCGGGACAGATTTACTGGAATAATAACATGGGAAATATATAAATAGCTAACTCTTTAGCTAGCTAGCATTTATCTCTATAATGAAGTTGCAGAGCACCAAAGACAAAAAGAATATCTTAATAACAGTGAAAGAGAAAAGACAGATTATTTTTAAAAGAGTTTCAGACAATTGGCCGGGCATGGTGGCTTACGCCTGTAATCCCAGCATTTTGGGAGGCTGAGGCGGGCGAATCCCAAGGTCAGAAGATCGAGACCATCCTGTCTAACACAGTGAAACCCCATCTCTACTAAAAATACAAAAAATTAGCCGGGCCTGGTGGCGGGCGCCTGTAGTCCCAGCTACTCGGGAAGCTGAGGCAGGAGAATGGCGTGAACCCAGGAGGCAGAGCTTGCAGTGAGCTGAGATCACACCACTGCACTCCAGCCTGGGCGATAGCGAGACTCTGTCTCAAAAAAAAAAAAAAAAAAAAAAGAGTTTCGGACAATTTACTACTCATTAGCAGCAATTGAAATCAAAAGACAATGTATGATATCTTCAACGTGCTGAGAGAAGATGATTGTTCATTTTCAACTCTATATTCATAATTAAGGAGGAAAAGTCATTTTCAGGCAAACAAAAACTGAGACAAGTTGGTACTAACAAATCTTCAGTTCTGGCAGAAGAAAAATTAGTTCAGATGGAAGGTGTAGAGAACAAGAGGAAATAAAACACAAAAAAGTGAAAAAATAGGTGAAATATTGAACATTTAAAGCAATAGTAATAGACTTGTGGGGTTTTGAAAGAAAAGTTGATAGAATTAAATGCACAACAATAACAGCATATGTATCAGGAAGGCATAAGTGGAGTTGTAATATTTCACATTTTTCCGAAAAAGAGTAGAATTGCTAAGTGACTTTGATTTTGCTAAGTTATTTGCTGCTATTTCTAGAGATTCCATTTACAGAATAGAAACAGTTCTCAAATCGGTGGAGGGAAAAAGTGGAAATGGAAAAAACAACAAATCAATCCAAAAGAGGGCAAGAAAGTAGAGAAAGAATGGAACTTGTGGGAAAATAATAGTAAAAGAAAAGGTATAATAGCTGTAGAACCAGAAATATGAAAAATAATGACAAATATAAATGAATTAGATGTTTCATCTAAAATACAAAACTTGTCCGAAAGAATTTTTTAAAAATCAAACTATATGCTGTTCATAAGAAACATATCCCAAACAAGAGCATACGGAGAGTCTAAAAGCAAAAGGGTGGAAAAAGATGTACTAAGAAAATGTGTACTGGGTTTAGCTATGTTAATGAGCAAAGTAGACTTAAAGCGAAAAGCATTGCTAGAGACAGATGTCACTTCAAGACGTTAATTCAGTTCAGTGCAAAGACTATTTTAAATTTACATTCTCAATAACTTTTGAAATATATTAAGCAAAAATTCTGCATGGAGGATAAGGTCTGAAATTTCATATATATATATTTATATATATATTTATATATTTTACATATCTTTATATATCTTTATATATTTTATATATTTATATATTTATATATATTATATATATTTTATATTTTATATATTATATATATTATATAATATATTATATAATATATATATTATAATATATATATATAATATATATTATATAATATATAATATATATTATATATTTATATATATTATATAATATATATTATATATATTATATAATATAAATATATATATAATATAATATATATTATATATATATTATATAATATAAATATATTATATAATATAATATATATTATATATATTATATAATATAAATATATTATATATATTTTATATTTTATATAATATATATAATATATAATATATAATATATAATATATAATATATAAAATATATAATATATATAAAGATATGTAAAATATATAAATATATATAAATATATATATAAATATATATATATGAAATTTCAGACCTTATCCTCCATGCAGAATTTTTGCTTAATATATTTCAAAAGTTATTGAGAATGTAAATTTAAAATAGTCTTTGCATTGAACTGAATTAACGTCTTGAAGTGACATCTGTCTCTAGCAATGCTTTTATATAATATATAAATTTTATATAATATATAAATTTTATATAATATATAAATATATAAAATATATATATAAATATATAAAATATATATATAAATATATATAAAATATATATATATAAAATTGGTAATTACCAAAAGAAATAAACAAATCAGGAACCATGGTGGGGCATTTAACACGCCTCTTCCAGTAACTAGCAGAACAAACAGGAAAAAACATCAGTAAGGATACAGAAGATTTGAACAACACATGCAGTACAACTGACCAAAGGGACATTATATCAATTCAGGAAACAGATGCCAAGATGAGATTAGACATGCCAGAGGTGTCTTGGGGAAACTGCCCGTGAAGGATAAAGGAAAGGAAGCAGCAGCAGGCAGAGAGAGCCTTCTGCCCACAATACCAATCTGAAAGGAGCGGGAAAAAGAAGAACACTTGAGTAGGTAGAGTCTCAGACTACAGTGCAATTCTATAAATGGCATGGCCAGGCTGATGGGGTGCCTTTGAACCAAAGTTGCCCATTTAAAAAGTCTCAAATCCCACAGGAATGGGCCTGCAGTAGTAACCATGACAAGCTCAGCTCCACCAGCTGGAAGCAGCTCAGAGGAAGAGTGGTCTCAGCACAAATGCATTGTGGGATCCAAAGGAATAGTGGTTAGGGCTGCCAGTCAACTGTGCACCCCATAGCAGGAGAGCTGAGTTGCACACGTTCATGACCACTCTACGCATATTTAGCAGAAGAGCTGAGTGGCGCGTTTTCATTGCCATCACAGACATATTTAGAACACCATACCCAACAACTGCAGAAACACATGCTTTTCAAGCACACATGGAATATTTACAAAAGTTGCCGATGTACCAGGTCTTAAGGCAAATCTCATTATATTTTTTAAGTATTGAAATCATATAGAATACATTCTCTGATAACAATGAAGTTAAGCTAGAAATCAGTAACAGATAGTTAATAGAAAATCCACATATACTTATAAATCAAGAAACCCATGTTTAAATGACCAGGGGCTCAAAGAAGAAAACAGCAGAAATTAGAAAATATTGAGTATGGAACAGTAATGAAAATACATAGCAAAATTTTTGGGATAGATTAAACAATTCTGAGGAAAATTTATGGCCAAAAAGCCTATGTTTAAAAAAAAAAAAAAAAGAAAAGAAGCCTGGGCTCGGTGGCTCACTCCTGTAATCCCAGCACTTTGGGAGGCCGAGGTGGGCGGATCACCTGAGGTCAGGAGTTCAAGACCAGTCTGACCAACATGGAGAAACCCCATCTCTACTAAAAATACGAAACTAGCTGGGCGTAGTGGTGCGTGCCTGTAATCCTAGCTACTCGGGAGGCTGAGGCAGGAGAATCACTTGAACCTGGGAGGCAGAGGTTGCAGCGAGCCGAGATCCTGCCACTGTACTCCAGCCTGGGCAACAAGAGCAAAACTCCGTCTCAAAAAAAAAGAAAAAAACTAAATACTAATGAACTAAACATCCATTTTATGAAGTTAGAAACACATCAGCAAAATAAACTCAAGAAAGGTAGGAAAAGAAATAAAGAGAAGCATAGAAATTAATGAAATGGAAAATAAACACAATAGAGAAGATTAGCAAAGCCAAATGTTCCTCTGAAAAGACTAATAAAAATGACAAACCTCTGGTAAGACTGACCAAGAAATAAAGAGAGAAAGCATAAATAAACAATATCAAGAATGAAATACTGATATAAATATAAAGGCTTCAGATATTGAAACAAAAGAATAAGAGGACATTGTTGAACATTTTTATGTCACTAAATTTGACATCTTCTAAGAAACAGACCCACTCTCAGAAAAATCTAACTGACTAAAAGAGAAACCCCAAACAATCCTATAATCATGAAAGAAATTGAATGTGTAAATTAAAACCTTCCCACATATTAAACTCCAGGCCCTGCTGGCATCACCAGCAAGTTCCAGACACTCAAAGAATAAATAATTGTAATTGTATACAAGCTATTTCAAAGCATGTAAAAAGAGGCCTCATTCCCTCAACTCATTTTATTAACTTAGCTTTAACTTGGTGCCAAACCTGACAGTACAAAAAAGAAAAATTTCAGCCAGGCACGGTGGCTTATGCTACAGGCAGTCTGGAAGATCGAGCTGGGTAGATTGCTTGAGCCCGGGAATTTGAGACCAGCTTGGGCAACAGGGTGAAATCCCAGCTCTACAAATAAATACAAAAATTAGCCAGGCGTGGTGGTGCACGCCTATAGTCTCAGCTACTTGGGAGGCTGAAGCAGAAGGATCACTTGAGCCTAAGAGGCGGAGGTTGCAGTGAGCCAAGATCGCACCATTGCACTCCAGCCTGGGCAACAAAGTGAGACCCTGTCTCAAAAAAAAAAAAGAAAAAAAGAAAAGGAAAATTTCAGATAAACCTCACCCATGAACATGGATTCAAAAACCATAAACAAAATATTGCCAATCTCATTCAGCAATGTATGAAAAAGATAACATATCCTGTAGTATTCGTCCCTTATCTGTGGTTTCACTTTCCATGGTTTTAGTGACTTTCCTGCAGCAAACCGTGGTCCAAAAATATGAAATGGAAATAAACTACGTGTTTATTTCCAGCAATAAACAATTCATGTTTTTTGTTTGTTTGTTTTGAGACAGAGTCTAGCTCTGTCGCTTAGGCTGGAGTGCAATGGTGTTATCTTGGCTCACTGCAACCTCCGCCTCCAGGGTTTAAGCGATTTTCCTGCCTCAGCCTCCCAAGTAGCTGGGATTATAGGCACACGCCACCATGCCTGGTCAATTTTTGTGTTTTTAGTAGAGACAAGGTTTCACCATGTTGGCCAGGCTAGTCTCTAACTCCTGACCTCAGGTGGTCCTCCTGCCTCAGCCTCCCAAAGTCCTGGGATTACAGGCGTGAGCCATTATGCCCAGCCAACAATTCATGTTTTAAAGTGCATGTTGTTCTGAATAGCGTGATGAAATCCTGCACCATCCACTCCGTCACTTCATCTCATCATGTAGGCATTGTCTCATCTCACTTAATAAAAGAAGGGTGAGTACAATACAATAAGATATTTTGAGAGAGAGAGAGACCACATTTACATAACTTTTATTATAGTATATTGTTATAATTGTTCTATTTTCTTAGTTATTGTTGTTAATCTCTCACTATGCCTGATTTATAAATTAAACTTTATCATGGGTATGTAGTCATAGGAAAATACGTAGTATACATAGGGTTTGGTACTATCTGCAGTTTCAGGTATCTATTGGGGTGGGGTCTTGGAACATATTCCTCATAGATAAGTGGGGACTATTGTACATCATGAGAAAGCAAGATTACTTTAACATTTAAAATCAATGAGAAATTTCCACTTTCACATAATAAAGGAGAAAAATCATATGATCATTATCTACAAATGCAGAAAAGCATTTGATAAAACTCAACATCCATTCTTGGTTTAAGAAAAGAAAGCTTTGAATAGAGGGAAACTTCCTTTATATGATAAAGGTTATCTGCAAAAAGCACTATACTAGAGGTCCCAACCAATGTAATGAGGTAAGAAAAAGAAACAAATGATATAAAAGTTATAAAGGAAAAAAACTACCAATATTTGCAGACAACACAGTTGATACATAGAAAATCCAAAGGAATATGTACATACTATTCAAATTAATAAGTCAATGTACAAAGTTTCTAGATACAATATAAATATGACCAAAACCAATTAAATTTTATAATCTGGCTGCAAGCATGTTGAAATAAAAATTTTAAAATATCTCTTACAATAGCATCAGAAAACATAACAATTCTAGGAACAAATCTTCACTAGATGTGCAAGGGTTCTACCTAGAAATGGTAAAACATTATCAATAAATATTAAAGAAAATTAAACATATAGAATTATATTGTGCTTATCTTACTATTTGTCTTCTATTTGTTCCATTTCTTTTTTGTTCTTTTGATCCTCTTTTCCTGTCTTCTTTTTGCAACGCTTGAGCATTTTTTATGATTCCATTTTAATCTCCATTATTGTCTTACCCAGACCTATTTGTGCGTTTAGTTTTAGAGATTGCTCTGAAGTTCTCACTATACATCTTTAATGTAATATAGTCTGTCTTTACTTCACATTTAGCGTATGAACCTTACAACAGTATACTTTCATATCTCTTTTCCCATCTGTGCTATTTTTGTCAGACCTGTACATATGCTATAAATCCCACAATACTTTTTTTTTTTTTTTTGCTTTAAGCTATCAATTACCTGTTCAAGAGATTTAAAAGTGAGGAAAAAATCTGTTACATTTTCCTATATCTTTACCACTTGTGGCACTTTTTATTCCTTTGTATAGATTCTAATTTTCTTATTTATTTATTTTTAAAATAAAGACATGGTCTCACTATGTTGCCCAGGCTAGTCTCGACCTCCTGGGCTCAAGCAATCCTCCTGCCTTGGCCTTCCAAAGTGCTGGGATTACAGGTATGAACTGCTGCACCTGGCTGATACTAATTTTCATTTAGTGTCATTTTCTTCTGCCTGAAGAACCTCTTTTAATATTTCTTGTAGTGCAGATTTGCTTGTGATGAATTCTGTTAGCTTTGTTATCTCCAGAGAAAGTCTTTATTTGTTCTCTATTTTTAAAATACATTTTTGCTGGCTACAGAATTTAGGGTTAACAGTTTTGTTTTGTTTTGTTTTTTCTATCAGTAATTCAAAGATGTTGCTCCATGTGCTTTTGGCATGCATACTTCTAGAAGAGAAGTCTCCTGTCATTCTTATCTTTGTTCCTCTGCATATAAAGCGTCTTCTCTCACTCCACCAGCTGCTTTTAAGATTTTTCTCTTTGTCACTGCTTTCCACAGAATGGAAAGCTGTGGTATGGTATGCCATAATTTGGTTGTTTATTCTGTCTGGAGTTTGTTGAGCTTATTAGATCCATAGATTTATAGTTTTCTTCAAATTAGGAAAGAAATTCATTAATCATTTATTCAGATATTTTTTCCCATCTGTCTTCTCCTTCAGAAACTCCAATTGCATGCACATTAGACTTCTTGATATAGTTCCATAGGTCTCTGATAATTTGTTTAAATTTTTCCACATTTTTCTCTGCATGTTTCATTTGGAGTACTTTCCACTGCTGTGTTTTCAAGTTTACAGACCTTTTCTTCTGCAGTGTCTAATCTGCTACAAATTCCATTCAATATATTTTTAAATTAATAAACTTTATTTTGTAGAAAAGTTCACAAACCTAAAGGATCACATCAAAACTGAGGGGAAAGTACAGAGAGTTCCCATGTTCTCCTGTCCTCACACGTGAACAACTCCCTCCCCCCACTATCATCATCCCATATCACAGAGGTGCATTTGTACTTATGTCGATAAACCTATATTGACACATCATTATCACCCAAAGTCCATAGATTACATTAAGGTTTACTCTTAGCATTGTACATTCTATGGGTTTTGACAAATGTATGATGACATGCATCTACCATTGTAGTACAGGTTAAGTATTCCTTATCCAAAATGCTTGGGAATGGAAGTGTTTTGGATTTCATATTTTTCTCTGATTTTGGAATATTTGCATTACAGACTTACCAGTTAAGCATCCCAACATGATGTTTAAAAGTTTTGGATTTTGGAGCATTTCAGACTTCATATTTTTGGACTTGGAATGCTCAACCTGTATCACACAGAATAGTTTCACTGCCCTAAAAATCCTCTGTGCTCTGCCTGTTCGTCCCTCCCTCCCTCCCTCCCTCTCTTCTCCAACTGGCAATCACTGATCTTTTTATCATGTTCATAATTTTGCTTTTTCCAGAATGGCACATAGTTGAAATGATATAGTATGTATAATTCTCAGATGGGCTTCTTTTACTTAGTAATATGCACGTAACTTTCCTCTATGTGTTTTCATACCTTAATAGTTTATTTATTTTTGTTGCTAAATAATATTCCATTGTTGGTCAGGCATGGTGGCTTATGCTTGTAATCCCAGCACTTTGGGAGGCTGAGGTGGGCAGATTGCTTGAGCCCAGGAGTTTGAGATCAGCTTGGGCAACATAGTGAAACCCCATCTCTACAAAAAATTTTAAAAATTAGCTGGGCATTGTGACACGTAGCTGTAGTCCCAGCTACTCGAGAGGCTGAGGTGAGAGGATCACCTGAGGCCAAGAGGTCGAAGCTGCAGTGAGCTGTGACTGGGCCACTGCACTCTAGCCTGGGTGACAGAATGAGACCCTGTCTCAAATAATAATAATAATATTCCATTGTCTGAATGTGCCACAGTTTATTTATGTATCCATCTGCTGAAGGACATCTTCGTTGCTTCCAAGTTTTGGCAATTATGAACAAAGCTGCTATAAACATCCACGTACAGGCTTTTGTATGAAAATAAGTTTTCAACTCATTTGAGTAAATACCAAGGAGTGTGATTGCTGGATCACATGGTAAGAGTTTATTTAGTTTTGTAAAAAACTGTCAAACCATCATGTAAAGTGACTGTATCATTTTGCATTCCTACCGACAATAAATGAGAGTTCCTATTGATCTACATCCTCCTCAGTCAGCATCTGGTGTTGTCAGTTTTTGGATGTTAGCCATTCTAATGGATATGTAGTAGTACCTCAATTGTTGTTTCAACTTTCAATTTCCTAATGACATGTTAAACTTCGTTTCATATGCCTACTTGCCATCTACATATATTTTTCAGTGAAATGTCTGTTATGGTCCTTTGCCCATTTTTAAATTCGGGTTGTTCATTTTCTTTTTCTTTTTAGAGACGTGGTCTCACTCTGTCACTCAAGGAGGAGTGTAGTGGCATGATCATAGCTCACTGTGTCTCGAACTCCTGGCTCAAGTGATCCTCCCATCTCAGCTTTCCAAGTGCCTGGGACTGCAGGGATGTGCCACCACACCTGACTAATTTTTTAAAAAATTTTTTTGTAGAGACAGGGTCTTACTATATTGTCCAAGCTGGTCTCAAACTCCTGAGCTCAAGCGGTATTCCTGCTGTGACCTCCCAAAGTGCTGGGATTACAGGCATGAGCCACTGTGCCAGGCTTCTTATTCTCTTGACATTGTCTTTGGGAGAGCAGAAGTTTTTAATTTTAATGATATCCAGCTTATCGATTATGCCTTTTATGAACTACACCATTGGTGTTGTACCTAAAAAGTCATTGACATACCCAGGGTCATCTATGTTTTCTCCTATGCTATATTCTAGGAATTTTACAGTTTTGCATTTTACATTTAGGTCTATGATCTATTTTGAGTTAACTTTTATGGAGAGTATAAAGTCAGTCCAGATTCATTTTTTGCATGTAGATGTCCAGTTGTTCCAGCAACATTTGCTGAAAAGACGATCTTTGTTCCATTGTATTGCCTTTGCTACTTTAACAAAGATAAGTTGACTGTGTCTATTTCTGGGGTGTCTATTCTGTTCCATTGACCCACTTCTTTACTTTTTCACCAATATCACACTGTCTTGATTACTGTAGCTTCATGGTAAGTAAACAACACAGTACATAGTAAGTCCTGAAGTTGGGTAGTGTCAGTCTTCCAACTCTGTTCTTTTTCAATATTGAGTTGACTGTTCTAGATCCTTTGCCTCTCTCCATAAACTTGAGAATCAATTTGTTTATATCCACAAAATAACAGCTGGAATTTTCACTGGGATTGCATTGAATCTATAGATCAAATTGGGAAGAATTAACATCTTGATAATATTGAAGTTTCCTATTCATAAACATGGAAAATACCAAACTTTAGTGACACTAGTGTTAATAAGTTTTGATAACCCACTACCATCAGACCAGCCTAGAGTTTTGTAGTTTTAATAATGTTACACATATTTTCTTGGATTTATACCCAAGTTCAGTTGCCCCTCAGTATCCATGGAGGATTTGTTCCAGGACCCCCAGAGATACCAATGTCCAAGGATGCCCAAGCCCCTTATATAACAGGGTATAGTATTTGTACAACCTACACAACATCCTCCACTATATATTTGTGTAAACCTACACATAACCTCCCCTATACTTTAAATTATCTCTGGATTACTCATAATACCTAATACAATGTAAATACTAAGTGAATAGTTGTTATACTGTATTGTTTAGAAAATAATAGCAAGAAAAAAGTTTGTATATGTTCACTACAGACACAACCATCCATTTTTTTTCAAGTATTTTCGACCCACAGTTGGTTGAATCCATGGACACAGAATCCAGGAATATGGATGTTCTCAGGCAAATAAAAATTGAGGATATCTGTTGGCAGTAGACTTGCCTTGAAGAAATGTTAAAAGAGGTTCTTACAGAAAAGAAAAATGATGTAGGTCAGAAACTTGAATCTACATAAGGGAAGAGTATCAAAGGAGGAATAAATGAGGAAAACAATGAAAAGTTTTATTTTTCTTATTATTAATTGATCTAACAGATAATAGTTTGTTCAAAATAATAATAGCCACAATGTATATATATGCTTTGTATATACACGCTTATGTATAAGTGAAATGAATGACAATGAGGACACAAAGTATTATAGGGAGGAATTAGGAATATTTTCCTGTTATAAGGTATATATACTACCCATGAAGCAGTATAATGGTAATAAAAGTGATTTGAGGCCGGGCACAGTGGCTGGCCTGTAATCCCAGCACTTTGGGAAGCCAAGATGGGCAAATCACTTCAGGTCAGGAGTTTGAGACCAGCCTGGCCAACATGGTGAAACCCCGTCTCTATTAAAAATACAAAAATTTGTGGTCATGCATGCCTGCAGTACCAGCTACTCAGGAGGCTGAGGCAGGAGAATCACTTGAACCTGGGAGGTGGAGGTTGCAGTGAGCCGAGATCACACCACTGCACCTCAACCTGGATGACAGAGGGAGACTCTGTCTCAAATAAATAAATAAATAAATAAATAAATAGACTTGGCTTAGTTGTGAATATATATTGCAAACTCTAGAGCAACTACTGAAGAAAAGGTTAAAAAAAAAAAAAGAAGTAAAATTGATGACTAAGAAAGGGAAAATGGAATCATGTAAGATGCTCAATTAATACCACAAAAGGCAGAGAAGGTGTGGAAGACAAAAATTCCCATTATGTCTGTTATTCCTTTTTTTAGTGGTCCCACAGCTCATCACGGATATTCTGTTGTGGCTTTTTTTGTCTTTTTTTCTCTTTTTTCACTTTTGGAAGTTTCTATTGTCATATCCTCAAGCTCAGAGAATCATTCTTTAGCCACGTCTTTAGCCATAATGAGTCCACCAAAACCATCCTTCATTTCTGTTACAGTGTTTTTGATCTCTAGTACTTTTTCTTAATTCTGTCTTAGAATGTTCATCTCTCTGCTTACATTATCCATTTGTTCTTTAATATTGTCTATTTTTCCATTAAAGCCTTCAGCATGTTCATCATCATTTTAAAAAATTACTCATGGGATAATTTCAATGTTCCTGCCATATCTGATCCTGGTTCTGATGCTTGTGTAGTCTCTTCAAATGATGGGGTGTTTTGTTTGTTTGTTTGTTTGTTTGTTTGTTTGTTTGTTTGTCTTTTAGTATGCCTTGTATTTTTTTTTTGTTCAAGACAGAGTTTCACTCTGTCACCCAGGCTGGAGTGCAGTGGCACAATCTTGGCTCACTGCAACCTCCAACTCCTAGGTTCAAGCGATCTTTTCACCTCAGCCTCCCAAGTAGCTGGGAATACAGGTGTGCACAACCACACCCAGCTAATTTTTGTATTTTTAATAGAGACAGGGTTTCACCATGTTGGCCAGGCTGGCCTCAAACTCCTGACCTCAAGTGATCCCCCCACCTCAGCCTCCCAAAGTGCTGGCATTACAGGCGTGAGCCACTGTGCCCAGCATAGTGTGCCTCGTCATTTTTTGTTGGAAGGTGGACATGACGTACTGGGTAAAAGGAACTGCACTAAATAGACCTTTAGTAATATAGAGGTGAGCCAAGCATGGTGGCTCACATCTTTTAATCCCAGTGCTTCGGGAGGCTGAGGTGGGAGGATTGCCTGAGGCCAGGAGTTGGAGACTCGGCTGGACAACACAGCAAGACCCTGTTTCTACAAAAAATTTTAAAATTAGTCATGCATGGTGGCATGCACCTGTAGTCCTACTACTTGGGAGGCTGAGGCAGGAGGATCCCTTGAGCCTAGGAGTTCAAGATTACAGTGAGCTATGATTACATCACTGTACTCCAGCCTGGGTCTCAGAGCAAGACCCTATCTAAAATAAAAAAATAAAATAAAATATTTAAAAAGTAACAAAGAAGTAAGGTATGGCGGAGGGAGGGGAAGACTTCCATAATTTTATAGTTAAGTCTTTGTCTTTCGGTGAGCCTTTGCCCCTGGACTGTGAATTTCACCATTGTTTCTCAGATGTCTCCAACCCCCACTCCTTACGTGGGGACAGGATGGCTAGATGGGGCTGGAATTGGGTATTTCCCTTCTGCCATGTGGAAGGCTAAAGGGAGCTGGAGTTGGGTATTTTCCTTTCTCCGGGTGGGTTCGGCTCTGATACACCCCAGCAGGTTAGGATCTGGTAAAATAGTTACTTCTGAGGGTAGGCCTTGTTAGGAAAAACAGAACGTTCTGTAGTTCTGGATCTGAAAGGAACAACACACACACACACACACACAGAGAATGCTCTGGCACATTTTAAAATGGGTCCCTTCTCCTCCTTCTGCCAGAAGCTTGAGGCAGTTTTTGTCCGATATTGACTTTGAGGTCCAGGTAGTGCCCCTGCAGGTAAAACTACAAAAGCATGGGGGTTCCGCTATCACGGCACCCCCTGGAGTTTTTAGCTTTCAGACCTGTCCCTACTGACCCTCCAAGAATTTGTCAATTATAATTTAGCTTTTCCTACCCTAGTGCTGGCTCCTGATGTTTTCTGCTCTGGTAGGTTGTGATTCTCTGTATCTGTTTGTCTGTCTGTCTAATTTTGGGGATAGCAGTTTGCCCTAGGATCTCACTTCTTTGACAGATCTAGAAGACTTGATTTTTCAGTTTATAAAGCTTTTACTTGCTGTCTAGGATGGAGGGCTGACTGCTAAGCTCCTTGCATGCCAGACCAGCCATTCAATATATTTTTCATTTCAGGTATTTTAATTTATACTTTTTAAAGTTCCATTTGGTTGCTTTAAATTTATTTTTATTTATTTATTTTCTTTTTAGAGATAAGGTCTTGCTCTGTCGCCCAAGCTGTAGTTTCTTTTTTTTTTTTTTTTTTTTTTTTATGCCTTCCATTCTCCCCCTATTATGCTCATGTTCTCCTCCACATGTTTTAATGTCTGGAGCAAATTTATACACTAGTCCTCCGTCATCCACAGTTTCATTTTCCATGGTTTCAGTTACCCATGATCACTTGCAGTCTGAAAATATTAAATGGAAAATCCCAGAAATAAACAATTCATAAGTTTTAAGGTACACACTGTTCTGAGGAGTGTGATAAAATCTCACACCACCCTGCTCTGTCCCGGCCAGGACATGAATCATCTCTTTGTCCAGTGTATCCATGCCATCTACACTACCCACCCTGCTAGTCACTTAGTAGCCTGCTCGGTTATCAGATCAACTGTCAGGTATAGGTACGGCAGTTCTTGTGTTCAAGGAACTTTTATTTTACTTAACAATGGCCCCAAAGTGCAAGAGTAGTGCTGCTAGCAATTCAAATATGCCGAAGAGAAGCATAAAGTGCTTCCTTTGAGTGAAAAAGATGAAAGTTCTTGACTTAATAAGGAAAGAAAAAAATTTTATGCTGAGGTTGCTAAGACCTATGGTAAGAATGAATCTTCTGTGAAATTGTGAAGAAGGAAAAAGAGATTCGTGCTAGTTTTGCTGTTGCACCTCAAACTACAAAAGTTACGGCCACAGTGCCTGGTAAGTGCTTAGTTAAGATGAAAAAGGAATTAAATTTGTGGGTGGAAGACATGAACAGAAACGTGTCCTGATTGATGGCAACATGTTGCAGCAGAAAGCATTGAGTTCATACAAAGACTTCAGCAAGGGATCCCCTGAAATGAGTGACACCAAGCCATTTACTGCAAGTGAGGGATGGTTAAACAGATCCAGGAACAGGTCTGGACTGAAAAATATAAATACTACTAGAGAGGCTGTATCTGCCAATGAAGAAGTTGCTGCCACATTTCTGGCAAAGTTGAAGAGTTAATTAACGAGAAAGGATACCCTCCAAAGCAAGTCTTCAATTGCAATGAAATCTGGCTTTTCTGGAGAAGATGGGCAATAGAACCTACATTCATAAAAGTGCAAAGGAAGTACCAGGGCATAAAACATGGAAGGACAGATTAGCTCTGTTGCCATGTGACAATACTGCAGGGCATATGATATAGCCAGCTGTAGTATACACAGCAAAGGACACACATGCTCTCAAAAAGAAAATAAAAAAATTATCTGCCTTCGCTCAATACTATCTGTGGTTTCAGGCATCCACTGGGGGTCTTGGAACTTATTCCCTACGGATAAGGGGTCTAGCTGTAATCACTGTTTAATGTCCTCGTCTGCTAATTCAATCATTTGTTATTTACACCTCTGTTTCTATTGGTTAATTTTTCAATGATTGGTGAAGACCCCTCTGCAAATCTCTGGTTGGTACTCACTTGGGTGTCACCTCATTATTATTCCTTAGGATGTAGTTACAAGTTTGATTCATTCATCTGTATGTCTGACATATTTCAAAATAATAAAATAAAATTAACCTAAATTCTCTATATTGTTTCTTTACAGTCAGAGATGACATGATGATTTCAAGATTTTGAGAGTCCTTATTCATCCACTCCACGGCCATTTGTTGCATATTTCCTATGTGATATTAGATTAATTTATTATATATCAGGGAGCTTCATAATAAAAATAATAGCTAATATTATTATTGTAACATATGACATTTAACTGAGTGTTTACTGTTTGCATTAAGCACTTTACATTGCTCACCTCATTTAATCTTATGAACTACTATTTCCTTAATTTTAAAAACGAGGAAATTGGCCAAGCATGGTGGCTTACACCTGTAATCCCAGCAATTTGGGAGGCCGAGACAGGTGGATAACTTAAGCCCAAAAGTTCGAGACCACCCTGGACAATGTAGTGAGACCATGTCTCTACAAAAAATACAAAAAATTAGCCCAGTGTGGTAGCACGTGTCCATAATCCCAACTACTCAGGAGGCTGAGGTGGGAGGATCACCTGAGCCTGGGAGGTTGATGCTGCAGTGAGCTGTGATTGCACCACTGCACTCCAGCCCTGGCAACAGAGTGAGACCCTGTCTCAAAAAATAAAAATAAAGGAAATTGAGCACAGCAACATTTAGTAACTTGCCCAAGCTTAAAGAGCTCAGAAAGGCAGAGCCAAGATTTGCTCTTAACAGTTGTGGTTCTCTGCCCGGCATCCACTCCCTTCGTTTTGGATGACAACACCTGGATTTTCCTTCAGGGAACCACCCTTCTCACATTTGGTCCCGGCAGTTCAGTTGGAACTGACGACCCAGGCCTGGTCCGAGGACTGAGAGGTTAACCCAGGCCCGGCCACTCAAGCTCCTGGATGCACTGATTGGCTCAGACATGAGCATGTGACCTTCAAGAGTCCAATAGGATTTAAGTCTGAAGGTTTGCTTTTTTTATTGTTTTTGTTTTTTGTTGTTGTTGTTTTTGTCACTTTTGGGGAAAATGAGCTCTCTCCGCACTCAAATTGGAACCGTTGAATATAGAGATAAAGTAATCCTGGAGATTTGGGAGGGTCATCTGTTGTAGAGAATGACACCAACCAGAAGCAGAATGAGGAAAGTTGGAGACTGAGTACTGATGCCGTGATTTGAACCGTTGGATCTAGCCATGCCTGAAGCTTTCTCACTGTCTAGTCTTTTCAGTTACAGAAGCCTCAACTTGGCTTCTCACACTTGCAAAAAGGAGTCCTAGCTGACATGGGGGTACAAGCCCCTAACCCGGTAATTATTGTACCAGTTGAGTGATGAAGGCTGAAATAAATGTGGAGGAGCCAAGCACAGTGGCTCACACCTGTAATTCCAGCACTTTGGGAGGCCAAGGTAGGAGGATCACTTAAGCCGAGGAATTCAAGACCAGCCTGGGCAACATAGCAAGACCCCGTCTCTACCAAAAAAAAAAAAAAATCAACCAGGCATGGTGGTGCACAACTGTTGCTCCAGCTACTCAGGAGGCTGAGGCAGGAGGATCACTTGAGCCCAGGAGTTTGAGGCTGCAGTGGGCTAGGATAGTACCACTGTACTCCAGCCTCCATGACAGAGCAAGATCTCATTGCTAAAAATAATAATAATACAAATTAAATTAAAATAATAAAATAGATGTGGGTATTTAGGGTGCACTTAAATGCACTCAGCATATGTGTAAAGTGAGATGTTTTTCACTTTCTTCCCTTTCCCATCCTAGGTCTGAAGCCAAATCTCAGGGAAGATATATTTACTCTAAGAGAGAGAGAGAGTCATGGATTACCTTCATGCCGACACCGACCAAGCCAGTCATCCTTCACTGGGGGGGTTGGATGGCTGTACCCAGTGTCGTGAAAGATTATCACAAAAGACCTGATCTCAGGGACAACAATAACAACAGCAAGAATTATTTAGTTTCTGGAATACATTTCATCTGAGGTTTACGAAGCCTTTGACAGCAAAATTAAATCTGACATCACTCCCCAGGTTAACAAAGCAATATTGCAGTCTTCGCAGTGGAGTGAGCTCAGACACTGGAGGGCCCTCTCTCTCTGAGGGTTGGAGTCACCTGCTTCATCTGGGCTCTTGGTGCCCCAGTCACCTCCAAGAGCGACCTGTCATGAGGGGGTAATGCAGCTCTCGGAGAAAAAGCAATAACATACACAGGACCTCAACGAAGTCATGGGCTCAATCAAACCCATCCTTGGGTTTAACTCCTTGGCCACAGGATGATCTCATCCTTACTCCTCCCCAACCAGGTTCAGAGAGAACTTTACCACCTCACTGTCTTGTGAAGGTCAGATTTCAGAATCAGTACGTAAGTTAATTAGACCACTAACACCCTTTGAAAGGAATGTAACAGCTGACATTAAGATCATCACAAAAGGTCATATATTTTTCTCTCCATTGGAGAGGACAATTCCCACATTCAGGCAGCAGAGGCATGAGAGCATTAGCATTCACGACCAACTCCAGAACTATGTAAATAACCACACTATTTAGCACCCTGGCCCATAGGCGGTTCACCCTCTTCCATGATTAAAGGTGACCATCACACTTAGTGTTTGTACTGTTAAGTGTGGTGAGGTCATATTTCCCCTCCAGAGATGGAGACAAAAAGGGGGAAAAAAAACACCACACTTTTTCTCCTTGATAAATTTGAAGCTGTAATAAATCAGAATTTAGATCTTTGGTGAATAATTCATGTTTATGTAAAGGAAAAAAATAATGACTTTCATTATATTTCATCTTCCTTTTACTGAGTTTTGGAAACTGATTCCCTGGACTGGCGCTTCCAGAAATCCATAGAAGTTTTGCCTGATGGCTCACCCTTGAGGATGCCTCCTGGGACCTCCACTCTCCCTGCCTGGCTCTCTTTGGCTCCCCCAGGATTATGGGGGGTGGGGGCAGTGCAAGAAGTGTCTGGGCTGGTCATGGTACTGGCTGTGTCAGATGCCTAGAGCTGACTCTTCTCTCAGGGCTAGCATGGGAGCCTGGAAGTTCCCCTCCTGGGCCCTACGACTGCATCCTTTGACCCAGGTAGGAGGTCTCCTAGGCTAACTGCTATGATCTCCCTCCCCCTCAGTCAGGCACTTGACAGAATGCCCTCCACCTTTTTCTGCTGAAGTCTCCTTGCTCCATGCAAGAAGTTCAGTGGGCAGGTTTCTTTTAAAGCAACCCCACCCTTCCTGAGAGCATACTTTTGACCTTTGTAGTGGTGCAATGATGGCTCAAACAGTGATTTCTTCTGCCACAGGGGGCTGTAGCCACCCTCTCCTCCAGTAAACACTTTTCCTTCTCTTCCAAGCTGGAGCTAAGATTCCAACCCCTCTGTTCTCTCCATCACGTAGGGCACATATTGAACTCTCTTAGTGGGTGATCTATTCAGTGCTTCTCTCATTAGGCTTGAGGTAAGGAAAAAACATGCCCTCCTTTCCCACAAGAGGAGAATGGGACTGACATTACACCACAATTCTCTCCAAAGAAATCTATAATAATTCCCAATGTTTGGCGTTTTCATTATCAACCCTCTAACGCCCACCTCTTTTTTCTTTTACACTCAACTATGCTTATTTTAATTGATGCACATTTCACATACAGTAAAATTCACCTTATTAGTATAGAGTTCTATGAGCTTTGACAAATTAAATACAGTAATAAAACCGCCCCCACCATCAACATACAGAATACTTTCATCCTTGTCCAGTATTTCTTCACCTCTCTTTGTAATCAACTGCTTCCCTCACCCCAGGCCCTGGCAGCCACTGTTCTCTTATTTGCCCCTAAAGTTTAGCCTTTTCCAGAATATCATATAAATGAATTCATTCAACATGCAGCCTTTGAGATTGAGTTCTTTCACTTAACATAACACTTTTGTGATTCATCCATGTTGTGAGGATTAGTCATTTGTTCATTTTTATTGCTGAGGTGTACTGCCTTGTGTGGATGTACCATAGTTTACTTATCCATTCATTAATTGATGGGATTTTGGGTTGTTTCTGGTTTTTGGCAATTATGAATAAAGCCACTATAAACAATCGTTTTATAGGTTTTTGTGTGAAAACAAGTTTTCATTTCACTTGGGTAAATACCTAGGAATGAGATGTTAGAATTGCTGGATAATGGCCAGGTGCAGTGACTCACACCTGTAATCCCAGCACTTTGGGAGGCTGAAGAGGGCAGATCACTTGAGTCCAAGAGTCTGAGATCAGCTTGGCCAGCATGGTGAAATCCCATCTCTACTAAAAATACAAAAATTAGCCAGGCATGGTGGTGTGTGCCTGTAGGCCCAGCTACTTGGGAGGCTGAGACATGAGAATCGTTTGAACCCGGGAGGTGGAGGTTGCAGTGAGCCGAGATTGTGCCACCACGGCACTCCAGCCTGGATGACAGAGTGAGGCTCTGTCTCAAAAAAAAAAAAAAAGGGATTGCTGGATAGTATTATAAGAAACTGCCAAACTGTTTTCCACGGCAGCTGTAGCTGTACCATTTTGCATCCACCAGCACTGTGTGAAAGTTCCAGCTGTCCCACATCTTTGTCAGCACTTAGTATTGCCAATTTTTTATTTTAGCCAATCTAATAAATGTAGAGCAGTATCTTATAGTTTTAATGTGCATTTCCTTAATAACTAATGACACTGAGCATCTCTTTATCTATTTATTTGCCATCCATATATTATCTTTGATGAACCATCCGTTCAAATCTTTGCCTACTTTTAAATTATGTTTTTTAATCAATGAGTTTTTAGAGTTTTTCATATAGTATGGATCAGATAAGTGTGCTGCAAATATCTTCTCCCAGTCTGTAGTTTGTTTTTTCATTCTCTTAACAGTGCCTTTTGAAGAGCAGAAGTTTTAAACTTCGATGCAGTCTAATATAGCATTTTTTTCTTTTATGAATCATGCTTTTAGTTTTGTAACTGCAGAATCTTTGCCTAACCCAAGATCACAATGATTTTCTCCTATATTTTCTTCTAGAGCTTTTATAGTATTGGGCTTTACATTAAAGTTTATAACCCATTTTGAGTTAATTTTTTTTACATGGTGCAACGAATAGAACAAGGTTCACTTTTACCTATAGATGTCTAATTGTTTTAGCACCATTTGTTGTAAAACTCTCCTTTCTCCATTGGCTTGTCTGTATCTTTGTTGAAAGTCAATTGATTATATATGTATGGGTCTGTTTCTGGACTTCTATTTGATTTCTTTGATCTGTGTATTTTCTTTTGACAATATCACACTGTCTTGGTTACTCTAGAGTAAGCCTTGAAATCAGATAGTGCAAGTCCTCAAATTTTGACCTTTTTCAAAATTATTCCTTTGCCTTTCCATATAAATTTTAGAATCAACTTGTCTATTTCTACAAAAAAAAATCCTGCTGAATTGGAATTGCAATGAATCAATAGATCAGTTTGAGAATTGCCATCTTGACAATTCTGAGTCTTCCAGTCCAACCATCTACTTATTTAGCGTTTTTTTATTTCATCAGTGTTTTATAGCTTTCAGCATCTAGATCTTATACATATTGTATTAGATTTATAACTAAATATTTCATGTCTTTGGATGCTATTGTTAAAAAATACTTTAAAAAATTAGTTCCCCATTGTTAATTGTTAGTGTATAAAAATACGATTGATTTTTGGTTTTTGACCTGGTATCTTGTAATCTTACTAATCTCATTTATTGGCCCTTGTAGCTTTCTTTGCAGATTCTCTGAGATTTTCTGTGTAGAAAATTATGTCATCTTTGAATAGAAATAGTTGTATTTCTTCTTTTACAATGCATATGCCTTTTACTTCTTTTTTCTTGCCTTATTGCACTGGCTGCAACCTTCAATAAAATGTTAGATAGGAATGGTGAAGCAAACATCCTCGTCTTATTTCTGATTTTAGGAATTAGGGTTTCTACGGAGCTTTCTCACTAAACTTGTAGTGAAAGGAAAACATTTCTTAGCTCTCTCTAAAGGAAAGAATAAAACTCCTATCTCACTGACAACTCTTTCCAAGAAATCTAATTTCAACTTCTGGACTTTACAACTTCAGCCTGGGTCATATCTTTGAGGTGGACAGAGCTAGGGGTCACAGAACTGGTTCCAGGATGGCTCCATAGTCTTGCAAATGTGTTCTAGTATCTTATTTTTTGAAAAAGGGGAAAGCTTGCCACTTTCGCTTTTCTCAGTATTTTGGGGCCTCAGCCAAAATCAAGACATCTATCTATAGATGGAATTATTACTTTTATTTTACAAATGAGGGATGTTAGGCTCAGAGAGTTTAAATAATTTGCCCAAGGTCATATAGTTACAAAGTGACATAATTCAAATTGAGCTTGGTCAGGACCAGAGAAGATGTTATTTCCACTAGGCCATATCAGTACAGCTAGAAAAATTCAGACAGCATTTATCATGCCCCAAACTCACACGTAAAACCAAAATAGCTAAGGTATCTGTCAACTTCATTTAGTCATTCTAAAAGACCATACTATGGCTAATGGAGGAAATAGTGTTGCATTTGTCCTTCAAAAGGCCATGGAATGATAATCATCCTAAATCCTGAAGCAGGTGCTGAGGTCAGAAGCTGAGAGTCTCTAATTATCAACACTGGTCCCCTCAGGCTTTCCTTGAATAACTCAGACGGGAAATCAGGACAGACAATATGGAGTCTATTTTGGTCAAGAAATTTGACCATATGTCTCTAGATCAAGGAGCCCATGACAATTTGCTTCTGTGGCCACTTCAACAAAATCAGGCCCCAGCTGGAGATCACTTCTGCAGATCAGAGTCAGGCAGGCCCTGAGCAAAAGCTTAGGGTTGAAACTGATCCCAGTGAAATCACAAACTGAAAGAAATATTCCCCTATCATTCATAATCCCCCAGCAAGTGAACAAAGCTTTTGTGTAAGTTTTCCAAAAAATGAATTTTCCTGGGAACTAAAAGTTATAAATTAAAAAGAGGGGTCTCAGCAATTTCACTCCTGGGCATATACCCTAAAGAATTGAAAACAGGTGTTTAAGCAAAAACTTGTACATGAATGTTCACAGTAGCACATACTATTCACAATAGTCAAAAGATAGAAACAATTTGAATGTTCATCAGCTGAAGAACAGATAAATGAAATATGGTATATCCATACAATGGAATATTATTCAGCCATAAAGAGGAATGCAGTAACTCATCTGTGCTATGACATGGATGAATCTTGCAAACATTATGCTAAGTGAAAGAATCCAGACACAAAAGGCCACATATTGTATAATTCTAATTATATGAAATATTCAGGGTAGGCAAATCTATAGAGATAGAAAGCAGACTGATGATTGCCAGGAGGTGAGGGAGAGGGGAATGGGGAGTGACTGCTTTGTAAGTATGGAGTTTCCTTTCAGGGTGATGAAAATATTTTGGAACAAGATAGTGGTGACAGTTGTACAACTCTGTGAATGTATCAAATGTAACTGAATTATACACTGAAAAGTGGCCAAATGGTAAATTTTATGTTATGTATATTTTACTATAATAATTTAAAAAGAGAGATCTTTGCTTAAGAGCAGCTGTCATGTTGCTATTATGTTATGGTTGTCTATCCAGGTCACTTCCTGAAACGCCTCTCCTGCCTAGCTCAGTTTTTTTGTCATATGCCACTTAGATTATAACAGTAGCCTCCTAACTAGTCTCCTGTCCCCAGTTTTACTTATCTTCACTCCATGTTCCATGAATTCTCTACAGTGTCAAAATGAGCATTACATTCCTTTATTTAAAATCTTTCAATGGTCCCTGAGCTTCTACTGAGGTAAGATCGCATTCCCTTGCACAGCGTTGAAAGGCACTTCCTGGTTTGGCAACCGATTGCTTCCCTCCCTATGCAGGCCTCATGGTGAGTGTGACCTGAGATGGCAGGGCCCACGGTGCTCTCAAGGATTATTCTGTCTCAAGCACATAGAACGGCCCCTGGTGCATGGCAGGTGCTCAGTAAATATTTGTGAATGCAGTAATCAGGCTTCAGCTAAGCTATCTAGCTCCAGCTCTTGCTACTTCCCCCAAATACCCTGTATTCTAGCCCAACTAAATTCTCCCATAAGTTAGGCCAATCCACGCATCTGAGACTTTGTTGAATTGCTCTCTCCATTTGGAATGTTTTCTGACCATCTGTAAATCTGAGCAAAGGGGTTCGTCCTTTAAGACAGCTCAAGCAGTTTCTCTTTTGAGACTGTGAGTCACTCATTTCTTGGTGTTCCCATAGCACTTTGAACAGCCCTTTGTGGCAGCTTTAGCATATCTTGTCCTAGAATCATTTGTGTACATCCCTCTCTCTCTTACCGGACTATGTGGACTGAGTAGCTCATCTTAACTCCCCCTGCATCCCCTCTTGTGATTAACATATTATAGGTGATACTGGGGGAATAAACAACACAAAAAGTAATTAAATGATTCTTCTTGAAAGATCAACCTTGGGGCCAGACGTAGTGGCTCACGCCTGTAATCCCAGAATTTTGGGAGGCCAAGGCGGGCAGACCGCTTGAGGTCAGGAATTTAAGACCAGCCTAGCCAACATGGCGAAACCCCATCTCTACTGAAAATACAAAAATTAGCCAGGTGTGGTGGCGGGTGGCTGTAATCCCAGCTACTCAGGAGGCTGAGGCAGAAGAATCACTTGAACCCGGGAGGCAAAGTTTGCAGCAAACCGAGATCACTGCAACGCAATCCAGCCTGGGTGACAAAGTAAGACTCTGTCTCAAAAAAAAAAAAAAAAAAAAAAGAAACAAAGAAAAAGAAAGAAAGATCAACCTTGAGATATTTTTTTCCCACAGAAAACAATCTGAATTAAACTGGAAATTGAGGACAGCCATCACTGAATCTCTTGTCATTCTATGTACTTGGCTGTGGTAAACCGCAGGAAGAGAAGGAGACAGAAATGGAAGCAAGTGGAAAGGACGGGAAACTGTAGCAGCATAATGGATGTTGCCCTTTCTCTTTCTGAAGGATCCCACCAGGGACTTACTGAATGGATCAGAAAGTGAATGGCAACCATTACTCTGTTTCCAGGAAGAGAGGAGCGGCCACGCACTCTGGGTGCTACATTTGGTACAAGTGTAACCTCCCACCGAGCCTGAGTAATTGAGAACCAACCGTGAAAATGAAATTCCAGTTTTCCTTTACAGCATTTTCCCTTTATTGCTTGGTCCCCTCTTGCCCACTGACGTCAGGAGTGTATTCCATTCTATCTCTTTCTAATCATGTTTGTCTCTCCAGCTTGGGCAGAATGTGCTGTGCCATCTGTGCCCTTTTCAGCAACTTGTGCTCTGTGTGCTGGTCTTGTGCTTTGTTGCTCCTCATGTCTGCTGCTGGGTCCTTTTGGTTAACATCATCCTCCCTTCCCCAGCGTACAAGAGAGCGGCCACTCGGAAAGGCTTGGTTGCAGAGTAGGACTCAAGGAGAATGCCTCTCTGGCTCTTTCTCAGACTACAGGGCACTTTGAACCCTGCATTTCAAAGATAAGTGGAGAAGGAGAAATTTAGGAAGAGGTAGGGGTCCAAGAGCATAAGGGAAAAGAATTGATATGGTTTTGTGTATCTGCTAAGTGATCTCACTTAATTCTCTCTTTCCGATGAGATCGTATTATTAGTTGACTGATGAGGAAACTGAGATGAAATAACTTCCCCAAGACCACTCAGCTGGTCAGTGTCAGAGTCAAGACCCAAATCCAGAAATGTCCACTCCAGCATCGGGGCCCTCGCCTCCCCCACCCACCTCTGCCTGAGTAGGCTGCCCAGGAGGCTTTGGGGAAGGAGAGGCAGGAGACACTTTGAATGTAGATCTGACTGAGGCTGGCATCCAAGGCCACGGGGGCCCGATTTGGCCATGAGATTTCCTGATGCTCTTCACACCAGGCTATTGCCCATCAGGTCCGGATGTTTTAGAGATGGGGTTGCAGGGAAGCCACAGGAAGCCTCCAGAAGAAAGGGGTTGGTGAGGAATTGGGCAAAGGCTAGGCCCTAAACAGTAAATGGAGGTGGATTAGGACCAGGCTCCTATTCCTGGAAATGGAGGTAGAAATAAAGCCATCAATCAAATGGGACACTCCAGTGCAGGTTAGGGAAAGGCCTCAGTCTGCAGCCCAGGCACGTGGAAGACAACATCTCCAGCGGATGGGACTGCTGATACCCACCTTGCTCCACCAGGATGAAGCTTGATGCCATTGGATACAAGACTCTGTTTTTCAGTTTCCTACTAATTTTTTGGTGCCTCTACTTGCATGTACACACTTTACCTACAGTAACTCAGCGCCGGCCAGTTGTGGTGCAGTGCTTGCTTGTGCAAAGCCGCAGATTAAATTCCTATATTCATTCATTCATTCATTCATTCAATGCATTCATTCATTCATGTATTCATATAGCAAACATTTGAGGGGCTACTATGGGCTAGGTGCTGGGGAAAACCAAATGAATAAAACACAATCCCTGCCAGCACAGAGGTCACAGATACCCAGGGAGCAGATGTGCATGTGTATATTTATAGCAGGAGTCATCGGTGACAGAGGTGTGCCAAGGTACCCAGAAAGGTATGTGTTCCTCTTGGGCTTGGAGGTAGGAGAAAGCACCCCAGTGGAGAGGGCAATCGGAATGTCGAATCCCCATCTCTCATGGCTCATCAAAATGCCCTCTCCTGTCTGTGCTGGTGACAAGGCAGGGCTGTGGTCAGCCCACAGAGCTGTGGGGTAACCTTGATGGTGCAGTAAGGGTTAAAGCACAGAGGGGCGGAAGTAAGAAATTATTTTCATGATAAGGCAGATCCTTGGGTTCTGACATAATGCCTCTGTGAGGTATGGGCCTCTCCTGGACAACAACAAAAAGGTATAAAATATAGCAAGGCTGCTCCTCTGAAGTCACAAATCCCTTCCCTTGTGTAAGCTGCTGGGACTGCCAACTTCAGGCCGGCCTCTGTGAGGTCCAGGCTTCTCTGTGAGGCCCAGGCCTCCTCTGTAAGTACAGGCCTCCTCTGTGAGGTACTGACGCCCCAATGTGAGGTACAGACCAGCATGAGGGAGCTGCCTTCTTTCACGCCATTATATATGCTTGATTTCATCATTCTCCTTTGCACTGCTTATGTACAGGTTAGGAAGTAAAACCAAATGAAAGCTAGCAGCAGAGGCAGGGTGATTATTCTCTCTAAGCTTTGAACTTGGACCAGTCACGTTTCCAGTCTAGTGTAGACGACAATGTCAATCCTCTGCCCAGATATCCTTTTTTTTTTTTTTTTTTTGAGATGGAGTCTTGCTCTGTCGTCAGGCTGGAGTGCAATGGCACAACTCAGCTCACTGCAAGCTCCACCTCCTGGATTCAAGTGATTCTCCTGCCTCAGCCTCCCAAGTAGCTGGGACTACAGGTGCACACCACCACGCCCAGATAATTTTTGTATTTTGAGTAGAGACGGGGTTTCACCATGTTGGCCAGGATGGTCTCGATCTCTTGACCTCATGATCTGCCTGCCTCGGCCTCCCAAAGTGCTGGGATTACAGGCATGAGGCACCGTGCCCGGCCCCAGATATCCTTTAGGACATTTCTAAAGCGACCCAGATGGGGTCAGGCTGAAGCTACCCTCTACAGGGACTGGCCTGAGACTTACCCTTGCTTGGCCTCCTTGCCTGTCCTGCCCTGACTTTTCCCTCACTCTCCTACTTGTCTCCCCTGAAAGCACTTCTTTAGAAAAAAATTACTTACACAAAAACTCTCATCTTAGGGTCTGTTTCCAGGGAACCTGACCTAAACACTTACCTTCAAGAACGTGAGAGAGAAGGCTGCAACTGTACTTCATGCCAGCCAGGGCCACATTATGACTTTCCTGCAGGGCTGCCAGATTTAGCCAATAAAAAATACAAGATGCCCAGTTAATTTGAATTTCAGATAAACAACAATTGTTTTCTTAGTACGAATATGTCCCATGCAATATTTGCAAAATATTTGTACAAAGATATTATTCATTTTTGATCTGAAATGCAAATGTAACTGGGCCTTCCGTATTTTATATGGCAGTCCTTAGAAAGGACTTCAAGTCCTTTTGCTTTTGTAGGCCCCTTCTTCTATTAAAAAAAAAAGTTATATTTACAACTGCACTGGTATAAAGATGAATGTAGGCTGGGCATGGTGGCTCATGCCTGCAATGCCAGCACTTTGGGAGGCCAAGGCAAGAGGATTGTTTGAAGCCAGGAATTCAAGACCAGCCTAAGCAAGGTCTTGAACTAGTAAGATTCTGTCTCTCTCTCTTTTTTTTTTTTTTTTTTTGAGACGGAATCTCACTCTGTCATCCAGGCTGGAGTACAGTGGCACAATCTCAGCTCACTGCAACTTCTGCCTCCCTGGTTCAACCCATTCTTCTGCCTCAGCCTCCTGAATAGCTGGGATTATAGGCTTGTACCACCATGCCTGCTAATTTTTTTGTATTTTTAGTAAAGACAGGGTTTCGCCATGTTGGCCAGGCTGGTCTCAAATTCCTGACCTCAAGTGATCTGCCCGCCTCGGCCTCCCAAAGTGCTGAGATTCCAGGCGTGAGCCACCACGTCCAGCCACAAGATCTTGTCTCTACAAAAAATTTTAAAAATTAGCCAGATATAGTGATGCATGCCTGTGGTCCCAGCTGCTCAGGAGGCTGCAGCAAGAGGATCATTTGAGTCCAGGAGTCCAAGGCTGCAATGAGCTATGATCATGCCACTCCAGCCTGGGTGACAGAGCAAAATTCTGTCTCTAAAAAAATTTTTTTTAATTAAAAAAAAAGAATATAGGCCGGGCGTGGTGGCTCACATCTATAATCCCAGCACTTTAGGAGGCTGAGGCAGGCAGATCTCCTGAGGTCAGGAGTTCAAGACCAGCCTGGCCAACATGGTGAAACCCCCATCTTTACTAAAAATACAAAAATTAACTGGCCGTGGTGGGCGCCTATAATCCCAGCTACTTGGGAGGCTGAGGCAGGAGAATTGTTTGAACCTGGGTGGCAGAGGTTGCAGTGAGCCGAGATTGGGCCACTGCACTCCAGCCTGGGCGACAGAGTGAGACTCAGACTCAAAAAAAAAGAAAAAGAAAAAAGACAATGTAACCCAGCCTGGATTCATTATTATATACTCATTATTACTATTATTGTACTCATTTTTCTTGTACTTTAAAGGAAATTAAAATTAGAACATGCTTGAGGGCCTAAAAGCATCACGGACCCCAACTACTATATCTATTGTGCCTAATAAGTCAGCCCTGGTGCCAGCTTATAAAGAGCCTTGAACGCCGTGTTAGACATGATGAACTTTCTTCATCAATCATTTTTCAAACAAGAGCTCCGTGACCAAACAGTACTTCAGAAAGCTAGCCCTAGTTGACAGTATGGAGAAGAGGCCAAAGAATGAAATATTTGATGAGGGAGAAGATGGTCACCGTGACTGAGATGGGACACTCAGGGCCTTAACAAGGGCAGCTGGCAAGCTCATTAATTTGAGGGTTTACACCCTATAATGCTCACCAGGTCTCCATTGTGCACAGGTGTGTCCTGGGACACAGGTAGGGTGGCGGTATGGTCTTGTCTAAGTGGATCTGAGCCATTGCTGGGCTCACCCCCTCCTCACGAGGGCAGATAGAATGCCATCTTGCAGAAAACCAAGATGTGGGCCTCCAACGTGAAGCACGGAGACATGCTCTGAGCCAGGGACCAAGACGCACTGTCTGGTTCTGTACATAGCTTTACTGAACACAGTCATGCCTATTCAAATCCATATTGTTTACGGCCACTTTAGTGCAGTGTTGAGCAGTTTCAACAGAGACCAAATGTCCTACAAAGCCTAAGATATTTACTATCTGGCCCTTTACAGAAGAAGTTTGCCAATTGCTCCTCCAGGCTATGGGGGATTCACAAGATGGGATTTTGTCAGAAATGGATGGTTCTGAGTACGTAAAATTTAAACCAAAGCCCTGCCTCTCCGTCATCACTGGCTACGGATAATACAGTATGCGTATCTCCTTCCCCATGCCCACCAATGGAAAGAAAAACTCTAGACATTATCTCCAAGCAGATGGAAAATGGCTTCTCTCTTTGGGTTATGAGGGAAACGCAGCAGAAAAACTTGTCCAGATGGTGGGTATGAATTCAAATGAAAAACCCACCCTTCAAAGACCAGGGTGTGTTCCCGGTGGGAGCCACACAGACAGGCTTAGAGAGAAGGAGAGAGATTTGGAAAGAAGGGTGGCAATGCTATTCAGAAATTCCTACCTGCCCTTTTGCAATCGTTTAAATAATCTGTGCTGCTCAATGGGTACTTTACCTGACCTAGTTAAGAATCAGATTGCTATTTTAACTGAGAAAAATGGTACTTTCAATCGGTTTAGAAAGAAGAAAAGAATAAACATTATCAAGACCATCTCTTAGAAGATTAGGACAAAAAAATCCAGGAGACGCTTCAAAGCTGTTTTTGTTTTTCTTGGCTTTGAAATACATAGACAGTCCTGGTAATTTTATCTTCCTCGAAATATAGCAAATAAAGTCTATTTACTACTCCCGGGCAATTCCATACATAAATTAAAATAAAACACACACACATACAACACAAAGCACTTTAAACGAATCCTCCTGCGGGTCTCAAATCCATCATTTCTCTTCCTGGGGTGAGGGTTTTATGCCACAGATCAATGCAATTTGAAAGTTTTGGAGGTGATTTTGTTTTTCATACCTTGCTATTTGATGAGTTTTTAGATGGCCATCTAAAGAACAGCTTACACGCTGTCTCTCACGGATCTCAGGGAGGCCTCAGATGAGCTGATATGTTGAAAGATGGTTAGCAGAGATAGAAATATATTTTATCTAGTTTCTCGAAGTCAGCTTTTAAAGTTAGTTCAAACACACTACTTAGTGAATTCATGAAAAATCTTTTTTAACCCTGAGAATGGTATTTCCATTTCTCGTCACCATATTTAGTAGGAGAGTTGCTTTAAGAAACATCATCTTTCCCATTAAAAAAAGGCTTTCTAGGCACAAACTGTGCCACAAAAAGCATGTGGAAAGATGGGCTGATTCCCTTTGATTGTATTTCTGAATGTGTGGGTTTTAAAATGGGATAAGTTATTCCAATATCCCTAATTAGAACTTTTTTTAGCTGGCCACATAGGAAGGTGTTTCTGTGTCCATAAAAATCATCTTGTCTTGGTAGAACATGAATTTTAAAATAATTTCATATGTGATTCATTTTTTTTTTCTTTCAACAAATCATCTATTAAGCACCCTGTATGGGCCAGATACTGTGCTAAACCTAGGAATACAGAGATTGAAGATACCGTTCTTCCCATTAAATTGCTCATAGTCTAACAGGGAAGATGGACACAGAAAAAAAAAATTACAATGCAAAGCAGCGAGTGTGCCCCTAGACCGTCTCCCTGAAGTCTCCTCTTGTTACCGATGGCATGCATCAACAAGATTGATTGGTTGACTGGTTGACCGATGGCTACCCAAGCCTCATTCCTAAAAAAGACATTATCAATATGGCTAATCAAATGGTATAGCAAAAGAGCAAATGGATAGATTAGGTAGAAGTTAGCTAAATCTCCTACATTCTGCCAGAGAGGATAAATTTCTATCTCAACTCTTCCATGAAGAGCAGATAGAGTACACTGATAGAGCTACACTAGCTTCCTTTTCCAGGCCACAGATATTAGATAGTTTGCCTTTACCCTGCCACCACCACCTGATATATAAAATAAACACAGAAAGACATTATTGCTACCTAACAATGGGTAGGGGGCGGGAGTGGTGGTGAGGAAGGAATGAGATAGATGCTAACAGGGCTGCAGTCCCCCAAAGCTGTGCAAGTGAAGTCCCCACAGATGCAGTTCAGATGTGACTGGGATCCGTGAACCCAAACTACATAGTTAGAAAGCTTTTGGCTGCAAGTAACTGAATATCCAATTAAGTAGTTTTTTTAAAAAAAGTGTTTATTTTCATTACATACCAATAAATCCAGAGGCATTGATTCCAACCAAGGGGTATTCAAAATACTTAACAACCAATCTGTCCCAGACATTGACAAATGAGAACTGAAGCCTGACGAGTCAGAATAAAGCCTACCCTTAAACAACCATTGCTGCTGGATCATACTTCTGGCTACACCCCATCCCTGGTTCCAGGCTGGCTCAGCATCACAATGTCAGGGCTTGGGTCCGTTTCTGAGAGACCCTCTTAGCCCTCCATTTGTGGTGACAAGATGGCTGCCACATCGCCAAACATCACTTTTCTTCATCTAAAAATAAAGTCTAAAAGCAGGAAGGAAGGGATGAAGGATTCCCTTAGTTCATCTCTCTTTTTTATCAAGGAGAAATCTTTCCCAGAAGCCCCTGGCAGACTCCCTCTTAGTACTGTTGGCCAGAATTAGGTCACATGTCCACCCTGAAGCCAATCATTACCACAGGAAAAAGGGAGTACAGTGGTTACCTGGGACCAGTCACAGTTCATTCTCTGTGGCAATGGAGGGTCCTATCTCGCCAAAACGCATTGCTACTTGTACTGAAACCAAATTAGGGTTCTGTTAGCCTGGAAGAAAGCAAAGTGTGTGGGGGCGGTAAGGAAGAGCTATTGGGTAAGTAACCAGCAATAATCGCCACGTTGACTTTTCAGTAAGAAGAAACTTTTCTTCTTTTTTTTAGACAGGTTCTCACTTTGTCATCCAGGCTAGAGTGCAGTGGTGTGATAGCTCACTGCAGCCTCGACTGCCCAGGTTCAAGCTATCCTCCTGCCTCAGCCCCTCAAGTAGCTGGTAGTACAAGTGCACGCCACCACACCTGGCTAATTTTTGTATTTTTTGTAGAGACGGAGTTTCGCCATGTTGCCCAGGCTAGTCTCGAACTCCTGAGCTCAAGCGATCCACCTGCCTCGGCCTCCTAAAATGCTAGGATTACAGGCGCAAGCCACCATGCCCAGCCTAAGAAGCAACTTTTCATTTTTTTATTGTATCACCATGGAGTGGGGTGGGATGATCAGGGAATCTGGCCACCTCACGAATGCTGCTTCTTTTCTCCCAGAGATGGCAGCATCATGGGTCTGTGTAGGTGGCTCTAGAGATATTCAAGGACATGATTCAAGACCAACTGATACAGCCAAGTTGAATGCTTGAAAGCCTTGCTCTCAATAACTGGATGGGGCACCACAGTTCACTACCATCCTTAGTAGGTCACATTTGTGCCCTAGATTTACAAAATTTGATTAATAGCCTTTAAACCACAAAGCTTGGCTTACTCCCCCTACCTCTTCTATGTGCGCAGTACCTTAGGAAGTCAGCAGGAATCAATGAAACTATAGAGTAGAAATACTGCAATCAGTTGTTTCCAAAGAAGAATGTTTGATTGGCTTAAACCTTGTTTCAAAAAGAAGTATCTGTCAAAAAATAACAATAAAAAATAGCCCCAAGCCCTTATTTTGTGGTTCCCTTTACTGCAAAATGCAGGAAACACTCACAAGGGTACTGAGAGAAGAAATCGTAGGTAATATTTTGAAATGGGAAACTCTTTGGCCCTACAGTTGCTGGCTTAGGGACACAGGCCCATTGAGGTTAGGGCTATGTGTCTGATTCCTCTATGGTATACTCGTTTCATACAGAGATGGCCTCAGTTCCAGGTTACACATTGTACCCCTGGCCCGGGTCAGCCATCTTGAAAATACAGCCAACCCATTTGTGTAGGCTGTCTACAAATATGGCTCCAATGCTCCAAACCTGCCTTTACCCACACCATTGATGATGTGATTTTGCAGCTCCTCCCATCAAGAGATGGAGTTTATTTCCCCTGTCCTTGAGTTCATGCTGATCTTATGGATTGCTTTGGCTGATGGTATGGAGGTAAAAGTGACACTGAGCCAGTTCCAAGGCCAGGATTCACACTTCTAATCATTCTCTGGGAATCCTGCTACCACCAAGGGAACAAGCCTAGGCTAGCCCGCTAGATACAGAGAGATTCATGACTCAGTCACCGCCATCGCTGCAGCCAAAAGCCAGCCAATCACCAAACATATGAGTGAAGCCATCCAAGACCAGCCAGCCCCCAGCCAGCCCCCAGCCAACCTGCCAGCTGGCAAGAGAGGCATGAGCCAGCCACACCATAAACAGCCTAGTTTAGCCCAGACCAGAAGAAACCACAATTGTTCCATAGATGACCTGTGAGGAATAAGAACTGTTTGCTTTAATAAGCCATGAAGTTTGGGGGTGTTTTGTTACACAACAGTAACTAACTGATACATAGAGGTGACTCGAGCCTCTACTTAATCTATTCTCACTTAGAGAGAAAGTGCCTTTGATACCAGGGAGCCATGTACAACATCTTCATTTCAGGACAGCATGTGGTAATGAGTCATCCTAAAAGTCTTGCAGATGATCTTGGGGTTTCTTATGTCTTTATGAAGTCCACAAGTTCTCTGGAAATACATGCTTCTAACCTGAATCAACTTCTTACTTTTTTTTTTTTTGAGACAGGGTCTCACTCTGCCACCCAAGCTGGAGTGCAGGGGTGCAATCTCGGCTCACTGCAACCTCCAACTCCTGGGTTCAAGTGATTCTGATTCCTCAGCCTCCCGAGTAGCTGGGATCACCGGCATGTACCACCATGCCCGGCAATTTTTTTGTATTTTAGTAGAGACAGGGTTTCACCACGTTGGCCAGGCTTGTCTCGAACTCCTGGCCTCAAGTGACCCACCCACCTCGGCCTCCCAAAGTGCTGGGATTATAGGCGTGAGCCACCGGGCCCCACCTGGATCAACTTCTTACTGCCAGTGAACACCATCTATTAAATCTGTTCATGGGTACCTTGTTAGGATCAAAGGTCAAACATGAAGCGATAAATCCTTGAGTTCAGGGTCACGTGCTGTCCAGGTGGCAACATCTCACTCCTCTAGGACTCTGTGATCTATCTTGATGTCAAGACTCTGGATAGGCTGGGCGTGGTGGCTCACACCTGTAATCCTAGCACTTTGGGAGGCTGAGGTGGGCAGATTGCTTGAGCTCAGGAGTTTGAGACCAGCCTGGGCAACATGGCAAAACTCTGTCTCTACACAAAATGCAAAAATTAGCCAAGTGTGGTGGTGCACACCTGTAGTCCCAGCTACTTGAGAGGTGGAGGTGGGAGGATGGCTTGAGCCCAGGAGGCAGAGATTGCAGTAAACTGAGATCGTGCCAGTGCACTCCAGCCTGGGCAACACAGCAAGACCCTATCTCAAAAAAAAAAAAAAAAAAAAAGGACTCTAGATACCTCTTAGCATCAGACTTTTCAAGCCATGTGAGAAAACTTGTTCCAAATCCAAACCAAGATATGATACCCCACCAGCCTATGGCATCCATCTTTCTCATGGGCATGGTTGTAATACTCCCTTGTCCACAATTCAGACAGCAAACCAAATGCCCCAATATACCCAGCACCTCTAGGTGCTTCCACAGCCCATCCTTGCACACACTTATTTTACCGATTCCATGCACCAAATATTTCTCTCTGTTCTTTGTGCCAGGCCTTTTCCCAGGTTGAGGGATGGTGGTCCCCAACTTGTACAACTTAGTACAGGCACAAGGCTTGGGAAGAGCCTTGATCGGAAAGCGACACAAGGCCTCTTTCAAAGTGAACTTCTGAGAGAGGCAGGAGGCAATCAGTTAGCTTTTTGAGAAGTGAAGTGCTTTGGTCCAAATCCATTTTTTCATCATTAAATATTACACAAATTATACCCTGGAGATCCAAAAACCCACTTGCATAAAAGCTCAGGTAGGAAAAATGTCAAGATAAAAATGGAAAGTTTAGTCTGTGGAACTTCCAGTGATTTTCACAGCCCTCCCAATCCCCACCATCAACTGGTATGTGCACCATTTTCTTGTTCATGTCCACATTTGTTCAATCAAATTCCAAGAGTTCTTTCTTCTCTCTTCTTCCCATCTCCTCTCTTTTTCCCCTTAAAGCCTTATTTAAAAATCTGTAAGAGGGCCCTGAATACTTTGGTTTATGCTGGTGTGAGGTTTTTGGATGATTTTTTCTCCTCATGAAAGGGGCCCTTGAATAGTTTTGCTCCCTCCCAGGGAGATGGCTGGGGACTGCCTGAGTTTCCTTAGAAAGGTGACCATTCTGCCAAACTCAGAGCAGAGTGTGAAGCAGAGACAGTCATCGAGTCCCAGACTCCCAGATAATGGGGACGCTGTTCTGCTAAGTACACACCCTGAGATTTGAATCCCCCCAGAAGCCTAGAATTACCGCACAAAAGTGAAACTGAGGATAACCTCCCCTAATTCAGGAAACTGATTATTCAGGCCTCAGGTTCAGAAGGTGTGGAATACTTATACTGAACATTCATCTTTAGGCCCAGTTTGGCAGTGGGAGTTGGACATTGACAGTTATGTTTTTCTTCCCTTATTTTATTATTATTATTTTGAGGCAGGGTCTCTGTTACCCAGGTGGGAGTACAGTGGCAAGATCACAGCTGATTGTAGCCTCAACCTCCTGGGTTTAAGTGATCCTTCCACCTCATTGTTTGTAGAGGCATGGTCTCACTATGTTGCCCAGGCTGGTCTCAAACTCCTAGGTTAAAGCAATCCTGCCTCAGCCTCCCAAAGTGTTGGGATTACAGGCATGAGCCATGGTACCCGGCCATTATTATTATTTTTTAGAGACAGGGCTCTCACTCACTCCTGTTACCCAGTCTGGAGTGCAGTGGCGCCATCTCTGCTCACTTCAGCTTTGAACTTGTGGACTCAAGCTATTCTTCCACCTCAGCCTCCCAAGTAGCTGGGAATACAGGCAAACACCACCATGCCTGGCTCCTTTTTATTTTTATTTTTTTAAAAGCATGAGAAGTTTGGGGGCTAGAAGATCCTTATTATGTAATAAGTCAATCAGACTCCAAGGATAACAGTCAGCAACCTACCACCATGTGCCATTCTAGCTAAAAATGGAATTGAATGAGAAAACCCCAAGTTGAAACCACAGTCCTTCATGCACTTCTGTTGTGATGCCAGTGAGGCTGCTATCATTTCCCCTGTGGCAGCTTTTGCAGTAAAATGAGCAAGAGATTGAGTCTTCGGAGTTTGAAATCTGGCTCTGCTCCCTTTACTGGCTGTGCTGTTCTGGGAAGGTGACCTAATCTCCCTATGTCCCCATCAGTGCCTCAGAAAATAGGGTTAATTATAAGTCCAGAGTGGTGATTAAATATTAGATGACATGACGCATTGTTAAATAAAATACATTTTAGGCAGCAATACCAGAAGCTAGAATTATGTTTAACTATTGTATCAGTGTGAATAGACTGGGATGATCTGTGTTAACAAATGATTCCAAAAATCTCAGGGATTTCGAGATTTAGTTCTTGCTCACTTAACTGATCTGTTGTGATGGGGGTACTGCTTTGCTCCAAGTGCTATTTACTTTGGGACCTGGGCTGTCAGAGTGTCTCTGACCTGGGGCATTACTGGGCTCAGGGCATAGAAAAAGAGAAAAGGGTGGAATGACACAGTGGTTCTCAAATCTTCTGCTTAGAAGTGGCACAGGTCACCTCTGCTAAATTTTCATTGGCCCAAACCAGTCATGTGTGAGTCTGTCCTCAATAAAGCAGTTACATAATCCCCTCACTCAGGAAGAGACAGGAAATGTCTTCAACAATAGAATCTATCCTTGCTGCATGTAATAGAAAACCCCAAATACCAAAGGCAAATATGCAAGCTGCTCTTCTCTCTTGCAAAATAAGCCCCAAATAGGCAATCTTGGGTTCACAGGAAAGCTCCCAGTCACCAGGGACCCACACCTGTCCTTCTTTTCTGTCGTTCTTAGTTGGCATGTTACTTTCAAATAATAGTAGAGAATTGTGCGTTCTTTAGCTAATGGGAGAAAAGTGAGTCTTGGTTAAATGGAAAGTGCAATGGTATTCCTTAGCTGAGCAGGTGAGAAGCAGAATGAATAGGAATTTGATCCAACTGGTCGAAGGAAGGGAACTGAAAAGAAGAAACAATGGAAAAAATAATCAACACAAAATGGAAGCAATAAAATCACATTTATGGACTTTTACACCGAAAGGGTCCCAAGTGAAGAGGATGTGGAGTAGAGCTGCCGTGCTCATAAGGGACACGGAACAGGAGTGAGATCACACCTTTCCTGTCCGAGCCAGCAAGATGAGGGCATTGCTTCATCTTCCTATGTCTTGAGGTCTCTAGTGGATTCATTGGTTTTGCCAGTCTTTCTCAAGTATTGTTAACAGACAGGGATGTGAGTGATATGCTCTGAGTTTTTGCGCATCTGCACGCTCCCGTTGTTTTGTGCGTCTCCTAGTCTTCTTGAGTGTGCTTATTAATTTTTGGCTAATGTGGATGCTTGTGTCTTTTTCATTTGGCACAAATTCTGTTGGTTCTTTAGAGACTCTGTCACCCAGGCTAGAGTGCAATGTGGCACTATCTCGGCTCACTGTAGCCTCCGCCTCCCGGGTTCAAGTGATTCTCCCACCTCAGCCTCCTGAGTAGCTGGGACTACACGTACATGCCACCATGCCTGGCTAATTTTTGTACTTTTTGGTAGAGATAGGATCTCACCGTGTTAGCCAGGCTGGTCTCGAATTCCTCGCCTCAGTGATTCACCCACCTCCGCCTCACCAAAGTGCCGGGATTACAGGTGTGAGCCACTGCAGCTGGCCAAATTCTGTTGTTTCTGAGCCATCTTTCCATGGGGACCCAAGGACCAAGCCCAGCCATCCAGCTCCTGTCTAGCCACTTGGCTTTCGTGTGCAAACAGCAGCCCAGGAATCCTTGGGTTTCTGAGGGCCAAACTCGCTCTAGAGCTGGGGGGCTGCTCCTCCCCTTAGGTTCTCTGAGGCTGATCTCCTGCCTCTCACCCAGTCCACAGAGAAGAAAGTCTTCTTCCATTCCTCCCAAAGCCTCACCTATAGCTGATTCTCTATCTCCCAAAAAAGTTCTGACTCAGGAAGGCAGATAGACTGGAGTTGGACACAGCAGGATGACAGTCTTGCCTAGCTGACATCTCCTAAAAAGACATTTTTTTTTCTTAGACGAGGTCTTACTCTATCGCCCAGGCTGGAGTGTAGTCGCATGATCACTGCTCACTGCAGCCTCAAACTCTTGGGCTCAACCTATCCTCCCACCTCAGCTTCCCAAGTAGCTGGGACTGTAGGCATGCACCACTAAGCCAAGCTAATTTTTAAATTTTTTGTAGAGATGAGGTCTCCCTTCAGACCAGAATGAAGAGTCAGTAAAAAATTAATTAATTAATAAAAACAAGAGATGAGGGTCTCCCTATGTTGCCCAGGCTGGTCTTGAACTCCTGGGCTCAATTGATCCTCCTGCCTCGGCATCCCCAAATGCTGGGATTACAGGCATGAGCCACACCCTCTTGGCAAAAGACATTTTTGAACAGGCAAGTCTTTTGTCCCTTTCAGTTGCCAGTAGAAGGATTGAATGCTGTGTGGATCCTATAAGAGAAGAATCAGTAGCCATTCTCGCTTCTTGAGGCAACTTGCTGAGAAACACAATTGCCACCCCAATGCCCAGCAGGCCAAGTCACCAGCCCAGCCACAGCCTGGGTGTGGGTGTTCCTTTCTCTTCTACGGAAATTGTGATGAGTAAAGGTAAACCCACAGGCCACCAGGATGGTGCCAGCTTTGCCTGGAGGGGAGGCCCACTCTGGGCGGGCCCTTGTGTGGCTTTCTGCCTCTCGTGGTAACCAGTGAAGGAGTCCAGTGTCCCTGGTCACTGGGGCAGAGACTGGAAATGGCTTTTTAAATGGCCTTATATGGCTGCCCTTGTTAGACCAGGCTCTGCACAGGCCTGATTGCACAAACACGGTCAACATGACAGGGAAACCTTCCACTTGTATTAGTCCCCAAACATAGGTCTACATTTTATTTTTGCAGAATTACGCAGGCAGCCCTGTCTTGTGGTATTGACATTTTACTGCCATGCTCAATGAAGTAGATAAATTGAAAGTATCCAACAGATGCAATACCATTCCAGCTGCGTGTGGCTGGTGGGCCACACTTTAAATTCCAGCACTCAAAGTCAAGGTGAAATGCGCCCTAGAAGCCCAGCACTAACTCAATTAAACACCATAATTGGCCAGGCACAGTGGCTCACGCCTGTAATCCCAGCACTTTGGGAGGCCGAGGTGGGCGGATCACGAGGTCAAGAGATCGAGACCATCCTGGCTAACATGGTAAACCCCGTCTCTACTAAAAAATACAAAAAATTAGCCGGGCGTGGTGGTGGGCACCTGTAGTCCCAGCTACTTGGGAGGCTGAGGCAGGAGAATGGCATGAACCCGGGAGGCAGAGCTTGCAGTGAGCTGAGATCACGCCACTACACTCCAGCCTGGGTGACAGAGCAAGACTCCATCTCAAAATAAATAAATAAATAAATAAATAAAGGCAGCATAATCATGAGAGTGATGTTTATCACCTTTGCATCATTCTATTGACGAGAAGCCAGTCAGAGGTTGTGGCCACACTCAAGGGGACAGGATTGCTCAAGAACATGATCATTGGAGGTCACCTTAGGGTGTGCCCACCACTGCCCAGGAGCTACTGCCTGTGTTTGTATCTTGTCTTCTTCACTTATAAGTAGTTAGGTTAGGTGATCTCAGGCAAGTTGCTTAGCCTCTCAGCCCCAGGTTCCTTATTTGTAAAACAGGAGTAAACCCTATAGGATTCTTGGGAATATCAGATAAAATATTCCATCTCAAATGTTCAGCAGAGTGCCTGGCATATAGTAAATACTCATAGAGACAATATGGTGGTAATTAATATTAATATTATGGTACTGTGAGACACCCAGGCCTGTCTTGGATATTAAGAAGCAGAAGAGTAACTCAGGCTACAGCTACCTCCACCCCTGCTTACAAAGCCCTCTTTGAAGGCCAGATCACATTGTTGGCTGCTCCAGAAATCTCAAGGGTGATCACCTTCAGTCTGGGCTGGGACATGGGGCATTGTGGGAGGCAGGCAGTGCCAGCCTCCCAGTCCCTGGAAACCTGTGAGGTGATGAGTGTGCTCAGAAGATGCAAGGGTGCTTCAGCAAAGACATTCTGCTCATCTGCCATGAGACTTGAGGCAGCTGACCTCAAGGCATCAGTAGTCTTGTTGGTCTGGGTGCGAGAGGCCAAGGTGAGCATCTCCCCTAGGTTGGCTGTGATCGGTGGCTCACCTACAGGAAGCTCTCCTATATTCTAATCATCCCTGCACCTGAAACCCTTTTCATCCAAAATGGGAAGAGCCATTGTTTACCACCAGAATCCCATAAATCCCATAAAAAGAATTTTCTTTTAAAAGGGCAAGTAAAGTACACACTCCACCCCAACATTACCATAACAACCAAAACAGACATACCAGAACACACAAGCCAAAGATAACAAGAGTTATAATAATTCACACCAATAACAACAATAACCCACAGTGGATTTTTTAAGTTTAGTGATAAATCTTTGCTCTGGATGTTGGCTCATGGAGAAATGTACTCTCGTGGCTGGGCCCCTTCCTGAATAACATGTCATAGGAGCTCTGTTGTTCTGCTTGTGTCTTGATGTGGTACCTCGTTTGTGCAACACTGTTCTGAAGGATGCTTGGAGACCTAACTCAGTGTTAACCTCTCAACCTCATGGTGTTCCCGTGCCAGGAACACATACTGGACACTCAGGACATCCTATTTCTTTTGGAAATTTTGGAAACAAGGAGATTTTTATTTCTCAGGGAGGTAAAATACATTTTTCTAGTTATTTTCATTTTTTTAAAGAACAGCTGCACCACCTCTGGAACTTGAGGGGGTGTTTTGAGACTCATGGGCTTGGGGAAAAAAACACACATACAAGCCACCTTGCTTTATTTCCAAGAAGGAAATGATCCTTCAATAATATCCAAGAGAATTGGGAGGGTGATAGTCATCAGTTCTTTGGGAATCTGCAGGCAGCTCTGTTGAGAGAAGGGGCAAGGATCTACAGTCTACTTAGCTTTCCATTTGGGGAAATTTCCTCTAGAGGATTTTCTTTAGATCCTGAAAGCCCCATGTCTGTGAGGCATGAAGCTATATGCCAAGTAAACCAGGACACGCAGTTAATGACTGAAGCTTGGGTTTCTGACTAGAGAACCACAGCTCTCTCCTTCCTTTATTCTCTCATTCAACACGTGCAGTGGGCACTTCTCATGTTCCAGGCTGTGTGCCAGCCTTTGGAAACAGGACCACGAGGCTGTGATGGAAATAAACATGGCCTCTGTCCTACTAGTTCCCCATCATAGGAGACAGGCAATTCCCAATATGGTGTAACAAGAGGTAAACTTGAGATCACACAGAACACTGGACAAGTGCAGGGGAGGGAGGGACACCCCACCCAGCTTGAAAGAAGGACAGGAAGGAGATGAGTCTGAGACAGAATTCCTGGCAGAGGGAGTGAACAAACTGTGAAAAGTCTCTTCAGCATGAGAAAGCGAGGTGTTCCAGGAACTAGAGGAAGTTCTGAGTAGTGGGAGAACAGAGATGGGGGGCAGCGAGGGAATCCAGGGGAGGGATAGGCAGGACTCTCCTCACAGCCCCTCCTGGAAAAGTGACCTGCACCACAGCCTCTGGAAACGCCATGAGAAAAACAAGGCCATCTGGCAAGCTGCAACAGCTGTGAACAGCCTTGGGTTGAGGGTTAAGGCTAAAGTTAAACTTTAAAGCAGAAAATTCCCTTATTTTTCATCAAGTTTTATCTTTAATCTTTTTTTGTTGTTGTTTTTTGTTTTTGTTTTGAGATAGGGTCTCTGTCTGCCCGGCTCTGTCACCCCCTTGGAGTGCACCATCACAGCTCACTCCAGCCTCAACCTCCTGGGCTCAAGCCTTCCTCCTACGTCAGCCTCCTGAGTAGCTGGGACCACAGGCACATGCCACCATGCCTAGTCAATTTTTTAATTAAAATCTTTATTTCCTAATATACTCTTAACAAATTCAAACAGTACAAAACTACATCAGTTTTTTTAAGTGTCCCCATTCCTCTCCATTGCTATTCTCTGGTGGTATTCCCTGTTAACAATGGACTTTCTTTAAAGACATCTTTTCTATGCATATAACCAGCCTGGGTAACAAGACCCCCATCTCTCTCTTTTTTTTTTTTTTTTTTTTTTTTTTTGAGATGGAGTCTCACTCTGTCACCCAGACCGGAGTGCAGTGGCACAATCTTAGATCACTGCAACCTCCGCCTCCCAGGTTCAAGTGATTCTCCTGTCTCAGCCTCCCAAGTAGCTGGGATTACAGGCACATGCCACCATGCCTGGCTAATTTTTCTATTTTTAGTAGAGATGGAGTTTCACCATGTTGGCCAGGCTGGTCTCAAACCTGTGACATCAGGTGATTTGCCCACCTCAGCCTCGCAAAGTGCTGGGATTATAGGCATGAGCCACCATGCCCAGCTGACCCCATCTCTTAAAATAAAAAAACAAAACAAAAAAGAAGGAATGAAGTGTGAACACATGCTACAATGTGGATGAACCTTTAGGGAAAGAAGCCAGACACAAAAGGCTACGTATTGCAGAACTCCATTTATATGAATTATCAAGAACAGGTGAATCCATAGAAATAGAAGATTGGTTGTTGCTGAGGGCTGCTTAATTTATACAGGTCTCATTTGGGAGTGATGAAAATGTTTTAGAAGTAGATAGAAGTGATGATGGTTACACAACATTGTGAATGTTGGCCGGGTGCAGTGGCTAATGCCTGTAATCCCAGCACTTTGGGAGGCCAAGGTGGGTGGATCACGAGGTTAGGAGATCGAGACCATCCTGGCTAACACGGTGAAACCCCGTTTCTACTAAAAATACAAAAAAATTAGCTGGGCGTGGTGGCGTGCGCCTGTAGTCCCAGCTGCTGGGGAGGCTGAGGCAGCAGAATGTCGTGAACCCAGGAGGCGGAGCTTGCAGTGAGTCGAGATCAGCCTGGGTGACAGAGCAAGACTCCGTCTCAAAAACAAAACAAAACAAAAAAAACATTATGACTGGATTGAACACCACTGAATTGTTCACTTTAAAATGGTCAATTTGGGCTGGGTGCAGTGGCTCACACCTGTAATCCCAACACTTTGGGAGGCCAACGCGGGCGGATCATGAGGTCAGGAGATGGAGACCATCCTGGCTAACACAGTGAAAACCTGTCTCTACTAAAAATACAAAAAATTAGCTGGGCGTGATGGCGGGCGCCTGTATTCCCAGCTACTCGGGAGGCTGAGGTAGGAGAATTGCTTGAACGAGGAAGGCGGAGGTTGCAGTGAGCCGAGATTGTGCCATTGCACTCCAGCCTGGGCAACAGAGTGAGACTCCTCGAAAAATCAAAATAAAATAAAATAAAATAAAATAAAAAATAAATGGTTAATTTTATGTTATGTGAATGTTACCTCACTAAAACTAAATAAATAAAAGTATATCCTGGATTTTCCAGTTTCAGCCATGACTTAGTATCTGGTTTCAACCTCAACTGTAAATAACCATAATCATGAATAAAAGATAGGAAGCAACTGATTTCAGGCATTGGGCAAGTGCTGAGCTGTGTCTTTGTAGCAGTGGCAACCCCATATTCACCCTGGCTTTCTGCCTGGGAGGGTGGTTTCCAAGCCGTAGTGGAGGCAGTAGAGGCCAACCATGGTGTTGCACTGGGCAGAAAAAAACAGGGACCTGGTGGAGGAGACAGATCAGAGTTCAGGGCTCTAAGATGGCTGGAACCTGTGGGCTATGGAGCAGAGGGAACTGCAGAAAAGGAACCCCAGAAATCTGTGAAGCAGTTCCCTTCAAGCATCCGGACAAATCCGGAGCTGCCTGTGCCAAGGGTGGTAATTCACAAGGTCTGGTAGAGAACAGCTGCCGAAGGGCTGACAGTTGAACAGAGATTTCAAGGATTGAAATCCCCGGGCGCTGTGGCTCACGCCTGGAATCCCAGCACTTGGGAGGCCGAGGTGGGTGGATCACTTGAGACCAGGAGTTCAAGACCAGTCTGGCCAACATGGTGAAACCCCATCTCTACTAAAAATAGAAAAATTAGCCAAGTGTGGTGGTGGGCACCTTTAATGCCAGCTACTTGGGAGGCTGAGGCAAGAGAATTGTTTGAACCTGGGTGGCAGAGGTTGCAGTGAGCTGAGATTGCACCACTGCACCCCAGCCTGGGCAACAGAGCAAGACCCTGTCTCAAAAAAAAAAAAAAAAGAATACTGGCAAGCCTTTGGAATTATGACCCAGACAGAGCCAAGACACAAAGGGCCTTCAGTAGAGACCCCCCAGAAAGACCTCATTGTAGAAATAAGGACCATGTCCTAGGAGCAGGTGCTTGGCCTAGGAATAAGGGTGAAACTGAAATAGATCCACCTTAACAAAAACTAAAACCAAACCTCAACAAGAGTGAGGTGACCCATCAAAAATTTAGCTACCTGCCCCCACCCCCCCAAAACTTCAACACTCTTTAGAAAAACATTTTTAAAATCCAGAGTCTCTATGATACATCAGTCACAATACCAAGAATGTAATGAAAAATTACTACCCATTTTTCTATTTCTATGTTCTTGGCCTTTGTTCTGTGATATGATTAAGTTACTTAGAGACAGTTTGATTCTTTCAGGTTTTGTTTTTAAGCTTTGTCAGGTGAGACCAAAGCCGCATTTTGGGCTAATTTTGTACCATTATTTGAGGCAAAACTCTTCTGAAGACACTAACTGGGGACTCTCTCTGAATCATGAGGCTTTCTATTCTGGCAGAAGCAGGAATTATTCCCAGTCCTGCGTAAGTTTGGGGCATCGTTCTCTCTGATGCTCTTCGGTAGTTCTTTCTTCAGTTCTGCATGGTTTTCTCACGTGCACGCACTGACAAGTATTTAGCTGAAGACTCAAGGAGAGTTCTCCAAATGTCTCCAGAACTCTCTTCCCCTGCCTCCTCCTCCAGTTCCCTTTCCCCTCGCCTCCCAATCTCCCACCCCTATCCAAGCTCTATTCTCTCTAATACTCTGTCCTACAAACTCTAACACCTTTGGCCTCCCCAGGCTCCCAGCTCCATATCCTCAATTCTGGGAAACTGCTGGCTTCCATGTGGGTTTTCCCTCCCTATTCTGAGGCCTGGAATCTGTCTCTAGGCAAAGAGCTGGGGCAATTGTAGGAGGCTCATCTTATTTGTCTCCCTAACCTCGATTGTCATTAGCCATTGTTGCCTGATGTTCTACTTTATTTATTTATTACTATTTTTTTTTTAGTCACTCCAGGCAGAAGGGCAAATCTGGTTCCTGTTAGTCTATCTTAACTATAACTTACAACAATACATTCAATTACTTAGAGGAAATGAAAACATTTTTTGAAAAAGAAAACTTTTGAAACTGATCCAAGAAGGAATAAAAAATATGAATCATCCTATATTTGTTAAAAATTGAATTCATCGGCTGTGCATGGTGGCTCACGCCTGTAATCCCAGCACTTTGGGAGGCCGAGGTGGGCAGATCACTTGAGGTCAGGAGTTTGAGACCAGCCTAGCCAACATGGAGAAACCCCGTCTCTACTAAAAATACAAAATTAGCCAGGTGTGGTGGCGCATGCCTGTAATCCCAGCCACTCAGGAGGCTGAGGCAGGAGAATCGCTTGAACCCGGGAGGCGGAAGTTGTGGTGAGCCTAGATTGCGCCATTGCGCTCAGCCTGGGCAACAAGAGCAAAATTCCGTTTCAAAAAAAAAAAAAAAATTGTAAAGAAGATATGGGAATATCCAGTAATCATACGAAAAGGTGTTCCACATCATTTGTCATCAGATAAATATAAATTAAAACCACGAAATAGACCATTAAACACACTAAATGGCTAAAATTTAAAAGAGTGAAAATACACAATGTAGGTAAGAATATGGATCCATTGGAACTTTCATATATTCTGGTAGAAGTGTGAAATAGTACTACTACTTTGAAAACTGCTTGGCAGTTTTTTTGGGTTTTTCCTTTTTTTTTTTTTTTTTTTTTTTTGAGACAGAGTCTTGCACTGTCCCCCAGGCTGGAGTGCAGTGGCGTGATCTCTGCTCACTGCAAGCTCTGCCTCCCGGGTTCACGCCATTCTCCTGCCTCAGCCTCTCGAGTAGCTGGGACCACAGGCACCCGCCACCACGCCCAGCTAATTTTTTGTATTTTTAGTAGAGATGGGGTTTCACCGTGTTAGCCAGGATGGTCTCGATCTCCTGACTTCATGATCCTGCTTGGCAGTTTTTAATGAAGTTAAACAAATATTCATCATATGACACAGCAATTCTTTCATCGTTGTTTTTGTTTTTTTAAGAGACAGGGTCTCACATTGTTGCCCAGGCTGGTCTCGAGCTCGTGAGCTCAAGTGATCTACCTGCCTCAGCCTCCCAAAGTGCTGGGATTACAGGCAAAGGCCACGGCGCCTGGCCTGACACAGCAATTCAATTCCTAGGTGTATACCCAAGAGAAATGATATATATACGTATATGCACAAAAGACTTATACAAGAACGGTCACACTTTTATACATAATGGCCAAAAACTGAAACATCCCAAACGTCCATCCACTGTGAATAAACAAAGCATGGTATACAAATGAGTAATGGCATACTAGTCTGCAACTGTCTTAGTCGCTCGGGCTGCCATAGCAAAATACCACAGCTCTGAGGGCTGGGAAGTCCAAGCTAAGGTGTCCACAAAGTGATGGTGGTGGGGGTGGGACCATCTTAATTAAGCAATTTAATCTTAATTACTTCCTTGGAGGCCCCATCTCCAAATACAGCCACACTGAGGAATTAGGGCTTCAATATATGAATTTGGGGGGGAGGTAAAAATGTCCAAAACAGCAACAAAAAGGAAGCTACTGATCCTTGCAACGTGACTGAATATAAAAAGACCTATAATTCAAAAAATATGAAGAACAAAGAAATGATCTATGATGTGAGAAATCAAAACAGTGGTTGCCTCTGTTTGGGTGGGGAGAAACTGACCAAAAGGGGGAATTTTCAGTGACGGAAATGTTTTTTATCTTGATCAGGGTGGTATTGACACAGGTGAATATATTTGTAAAAATGCATAGACTCATCCTTAGAATATGTAAATTATGGCTCAGTAAAGTACATTTCCCTATATCAGCTCATATGGACTTACCTCTGAGTAAATTTACCTTTTTAGCAGCTGTATAATCTTCTGTTGTATGAATGTACCATAATTTATCAAACTGTTTCCCCATTGATGGACATTTAGATTTCTCCCAAGTTTTTGCTATTATAAGCAATGTTATAGTCGACATCCTTGAAGGATAGATCCAAGTTGGATTGTTACAGCTGTTTCTCTGTAAAGATGAAAAGTCTGAAGCCCAGATGTAAGAAAAGACTTCCCAAGGCCTACGGTAATTACCCATTGTGAGATATGGTGGTAGAACGTGGAACTGAAGAGGCTTGTGTCATCACATAGAAATACGGATGGGGGGAGATACTGGGTTTCCAAGCAGAATAATAGGAATCATTTAGAACGATTCCACTTCCTATTTTGTCTAACTGCTACATCCTGTGAATATTAATGCCTTTGGCTGCCTTAGTCTAACATTATGCTAAGTTAATTCCTGGGATCGTATAGTACCCTGGACTTAATAACAACTATGTTCCCAGCAATGTGTTAACATTTTATATGCATTATCTCATTTGACCATTGCAACTTCATTAGGTATACCTGTTATTAATTCCATGCCTATTTTATAGATGGAAAAACTGAGGCTTAGAGCATTTAAATAACTTTCCTAAGGTTGCACAGCTAATAAGAGGTATAGACAGGTTTCAACCCAGGTCCCCAGTACAAAAGCCTTACTCGTTTTAAGAGTCAGGGTCTCACTCTGTTGCCCATACTGGAGTGCAGTGGCACAATCTTGGCTCACTGCAGCCTCAGACTCCTGGGCTCAAGTGATCCTCTCGCCTCAGCCTCCCAAGCAGCTGGGACTACAGGTGCACACTGCCACACTCGGCTAGAAAAGGCCTTACTATTAACCATTATGTTACACTTCAAGAATAATGCTTCCCAAGGCTGTTGTGAAGGTTTCAAAAATTGGTTGCAATGTTGATCACTGGTCTCTCTACTCCTTGAATATTGTTACTTCTTTATCTTTCTAAAATCTGGCACATAGTGGAGGTTAAAGGGCTTAGCACTGTGTCTGACATATAGTGTGCACTCAGTGAGTGCTAATTATTATTACTATTATTGGAACTACCAAACATTTTTTGAGTAAGTAAACATTTGCATGAATAACTAATTACCTAAATTATTCCTTTAGCAAATAAACAATGAACATAGGGACAACAGGCGACAGTCCTCCTCTCCTGCCAAACATCTCATTTGGAGGCAGCTGAACCATGAAGGAATTGCCAGCCCTCCTCTGTGCACATGTCTGCTCCCCTGTGGGACGCAGAAACAGGAAGGGCATCCAATTCAGTGTTGGGGTTCCAGCCCACACTCCGTGCAGGCACGGTGATGGGGCAGACTCTCCACACACTTGTGTGTGCAGAAAAGAACGAGTTGGTGTGGTGGTGATGGGGTGCGTGTGTGTGTGTGTGTACTGCCTCTTATTCCTTCACAATGAAACCTGACTGCAAATGGCACAGGGTTGCAGAGATGCTCTGGGCAACGTAAGAGCATGCACAAAGGATGAACATAGGCTTAAGGGTAAGTCACACACGCAGGGTCCCAGAACATCAAAAAGGCCCTTGAACCTCTGTTGTATCCGGTTACTCTGCCACCTCATCTTCATTGGAGGAAGACCCTGTGGCCTGGAGGTAGAAGGCATATGTTGGGGAAGAGTTTCCTCAGCCCCATGGGCCGGGAGAGTGCTGCTTCATTTGACCCACACGGCCTTGAGTGCCCATCAGCATTCAACGCCTCTGTCCACTTATTAGCCGCCCCTGTCATCCACTCAAGCTGAGTGGCTCTGAGCCCTTGCCTGAGCCTGATTCTTCATTTGCCTGCCTGGCTCCTGCCTCCCCCTGCCTAGTGCATTGATGGGTTTGTCTCCTTGCTAAGAAGACCACCGGCACTCTCGATCCAGCTGCCTTGCTCAGAGAAGACCCTATCACAGATTTGGGATTTGACTCTTTCAGCCCCACTGCCTGACTTGCTGACATTACCCACTTCTTGGCAGGGAGGGGAGCAGGGGACAGCATTCCCACAAGCCTGTTGACCTAAGGCAGCACCTGCAACCACTTGCTAAGATGGCATTTTTCTCCCGAGCTGGCTCCTGCCTTGCCTAGCATAGTTACCGCAATCCTCCTTTTATGCCTCTAAAAGCCCTTACTCTCATTTTGTAGTTAAGTTTTCAGAGCCTTGCTCATTTAAGGCAATTTTCGTTTCTCTTTTATGGTAATTCTTAAACCATTAAGTGAAACTTGTTTGAAATGTCTGTCACTCTGTTATTACAGAAACAATATAACAAGAAATACATTTTCGTGTAAGACTCTACGTAGCAGCCAGAAAAGATAAATTGTTCTCACACCTAAATATTTGAATTTGGAAATATCAAGACAAAGAGATGGAAAAAAATGAGCCAATAGATAAGGGGCATAGAGGGT